>NC_140611.1:31831752-34231752 GCF_057381915.1 Diplotaxodon limnothrissa
GGTTGTGATCTGTAGCAGGACTGAGAGAACTTGCAATGGAAAGTACAAGATGTTTGTGCAAGTGTGCATGAATGAGCTGGACTCTCTGCTCGACAGTCTTTATCCTTGCGCACATTTTGCAAACTGTCCACCGAGCAGCTGCTCACTTTTGTTTTAGTTCTCGAGCCCGCGCTCGAGAACTAAAACATGTTTTCTCTACGGAAAACATCCTCCACCCTTTGGAGGGGGAAATGGTGCAGTGAAACCATGCTAGCCCAGAGCTATAAGAACCCAGAGTGATGTTTAAACTGAGTGTATGCTGTCCCAGCCTCTGTTTCTACCTGTTCATGCTTCTAAAGTAGAAGTTCTGTGGGGATCACTTTAACGTCTCTTTGTCCTGGTTTTATCTTTGCATTGTGCTGTTGGTTTTGTGTTCTTATGGTAAAAACCCAAAAGAGATCACACATGAAAATCCTTTCAGGTCATTTTATGTAGTAATGCAAAACTAATCCAAAGTGCAAATGTAAAAAATTACTTTCTCTGGCGAGTAATTAAGCAACATACTGCATTACTTTAAAGAAAAGTAACAAATAATGTGTTTAAAACAATACTTTTGTTGAGTAGCAACCTCTTAGTGCTTTCTTTGGAGACGAGCAGAAGGGATTTTGTGGGAAAATGTTGGCGTTCTTTTTGTTTGCCAGTTATATTGATTATTTTCTTCAGACACAATATTCAGTCCAAATTAGTTGAAGGCGTTACTTAGGGCTGGGCCATATTATACCGTTCACGGTAATACCGGTATAATGTTAGGCAACGATAGGAAAATGAAATATCGCGATAGAATATGAGTAAAACGCGCATGCGCAGTGCCTTTGTTTTCATACGCACATGGCCGATTGCTGAGTGAAACAGATGAACCAGAATTGGTTTGTAAAAATGGTGCAACTTCAGCGATGTGGAACTGGTTTGGTGTTTGTCCGTCAGATACACGACAAAGCACATTTTTTTTGCAGAACATGCAAGCGGCCATCGGACTAAGATGCCCTTAAATCTGGGAGTAATCTGGGTCCTAAACTCCCTATACTTCAGGTCAAACGAACACTGCAGCATCACTAAGAGTTAAAAACTGTCTAAATTCTTTCATCTTTAATAAAACGATCAGCATTGCTGCTTTACCAGGTGTAACTATGAAGTTTAACTTCCAGGCATCCATGAAAACAAAATGTATTACATTTAACGGAGTTAGAAGCTAGCAGGAAGCTAGCGGAAGTTAGCTCGCTAGTTTCGCTAGTTACCTAAGCATGATATAGCATGTTCTGACTGAGAGATTTCTGAAAAAAAATCAAACGTACAGCTCTGCTATCACTTCCAACATAAATGAAGACAGGAAACTAAACAGCAGTGACGTTTGTAGGGTTACTGAAGTTGGGCTAGCTGGTATATAATGATGTGCTACGTGATCGCTAGCGACACAGCTATGTTAGCATAACATAAACAGTGAAGCTGGAGGACGAACACTAACACTTTTCCACTTATAAAAGTTAACGTTAAGGTTCCTCATGGTTAGAGACAAATGCAATCGCATGGCAGGATGCTGTAAAAGGACCAATCTTCAGTCAGGAGAACTGAGATAATCCATCCACAATACGAGGTTAGTCATTGATATACTGCAACAACATGGGAATAGAGCAGCTGCCAGAGAATTCAACATTAATGAATCAATGGCACAGAAGTGGAGGAAGCAAGAATAATGAGTTTAATAAAGTTTGATTTATCTGACTGCTTTGTTTCGCTTAATGTGCCTTATAATCCCGTGCACCTTATGGTCCGAAAAACACGTACTGCACACTGCAGTTTAATGTTGCAATGCACCTCTTTTTAACTTCAGTGGATATTATACATGGTTATGCTCAGGATATGTCAGCCCATTTCTACTGGAAATGCCTTTTGGTTAAACTTTCAGCAAGGAATTTGCATTTGCACTGTTACATTTTTATAAAGCTTTAATGTACATAAAAACCAGCTTCTTGTTTAAGTGAAAATAAATGGAAGGTTGTCTTTTTGCGCTAGTAATGTTGTGGAGTTGTATTTTGTCTCGCATCAATTATATCGTCAGTTATATCGTTATCGCAAATTTTCAAATATATATCGTGATAAATATTTTTGGCCATATCGCCCTGCTCTATTCGCACGTATTAACAGATTTTGATCCAACTTCAGTGTGATATACACGATGTACATTAGGATTCATGCTGTGTTGTAGACATAAGCGATTCATGAACAGAGCTGAAGCCGACATGAGAGGCTTAGATATCAAACTGAGGCATATTTGGACTGCAAATATGTTTCTGACAAAAGGAAATAAGATTTTGGATGATTATTATTAGAGGGAATTTTCTCCATCTGCTCTGCAGATGTATTTTATGGAAGCGGGATGCTGGTTTCATGCATATAAAATGGAGAGGAAAAGGGAAAGACAGACAGCCAAATATAGATGCTCATCCTACTCTTGACCACACGCTCATCTCCTTTTTGACCATGGATCTCCACGATGGGCTCTCGCAGTTTTATGGCCTATAACCATTCTGGACTATAACACGAGATGTCATTATACATTCCACGGCAGAGTGGCTCTCCTCGTCTGTTCTGTGCTATTGAGCAGCAGGGTGATCTTCAAAAGGAGACAAGCCAAAGACAGGTCCCCCAGAAAATGAGATGCTAAGGTCATTAACTTTTATCCTTCAACTAGGTTATGGGTTTAAGCGGGACCATCGAGGCTCCTCTCAACAATCTGGCCCCGCTCTGGCTGAGGTGAATTGTGGGAGGCGAAGCTCACAGAGAAAAAAAACTGGACTGCGGTCCTGGATTAGTTGAGCACTTTTCCTAATTTCCCTGTTGGTTTGAGAGCAGCTCTCTTACAGTGTCAGAGCAGCATTACTATGCTAGCTTTGGCTCTTATGCTTTAATAGAAACTATTCAACCATAACTCACTAATGGGCTGTGGGTCATCCTTGGGTCAACATGGAGTCATGAATAAGAGCCACACTTTAAGTCAGGAAGTCTTCCAACCTAAATGTCCGTATATGGTAGGAGGTTTAATTCTCCTCTCTGATATGACCCGTGGTAGCATCAGGAGTGAAACCAATAAAAAACAGACTAACTAACCCTTCTGTGATGTCACAGGCATATGGTGAGTATCAACCACCAAAAGTAACTTGTGTTGCTTTTGGAAACGTCTGTTTAACCGTTTGAGTTAAATTAAGGATTTTGTTTTTGTTTTGGTCTCTGTTGCAAAGGTGAAAAAAGGACATGAAATAATCAGGGCGTCAGTACACCTGCCTGCTTATTCATTTAAAACATAACTTTATAATAACTATGTAAATAATGGTTATTGATGCACAGCAGAGATTTTGGGTTAGCAAAATGTGTTTTAACTTTACAGGAATCATGCACATAATGTTCATTGATGGTTTACAAATTTTGAATGAATTAGTTAATTAGTTAAATTATATTAATAATCATTTCCATTTTATTCTTCTGGATTTTTATTCAGCATTGTATGTCATGGTCTTGGTGAGTGGCTGTATTTTTCAATAGAGCTGGAGTTTCCAACCCTGGGTGGAGCCACATCATGCCATTCACGGTCTGCACCTGTTTGCCATTTGGACTTACCTGCATATAAGACCAGCGCTCTCAATGAGTCCTTGCCAGATCTTCTCCTGACCTGCAAACCCTCAAGTCTAGTCCACCATTATACTCTCAGCAATACTCACAACTTCCTGTTGCTGGTCTGCTAGATAATCATTTACTGCCAAGCGCTGTTGGATTTACATTCACCTGCCTTCCTGCCACTCCTCGAAGGATTCACAGAAAACACCCCCTCTGGACCACTTAAACTGCTTCATAAACTAGTTCATGTTTCATAGTTTGTAGTTCATAGCTCACGTTCAGACATGTTGCTCGCATTCATGACTATTGGGTTCATACCCATCACCTGATTGTTCAGAGTGATTTGTAAATTTTGTTATTCCATTTAAACCTCTTTCGTCCATGTTGTGTCTGCGTTGGAGTCCATCCTGCTGGTTATTTGGCTGCCCAGCCATAAAATTGTATTGATTAACTTTTATTGACTATTTGCTTATTATGTATATCTTGTCTTTTTATACTTTTTAGTTTATTAGTGTTTTTTTAATTCATTTTAAGTGTACTTAATAAGTCACAACAAATAATTTACAATCTTATCAGCAAGTGAAGTTCTTTGAGCATCACTTACTTAGACTTAGTTCCTTCTGCGCCAGATGGCGCATTGGGCGGCAAGGGATCGCCAACGAGCTGGGTTTGCAGCCTCATCTTCAGGCTCATCCCATGAAATATCGACCGCTTTCAGGTCCTCAATGAATGACCATCGTCATTTTGGTCGTCCACGGCTCCGTGACCTCCGGGCAGGTCTCCACGACATGGCTATCTTCGGTAGTCGTTACGGATGTTGGCAAAGAACGTGCCCGGCAAAACAAAATCGTCGCTCCAATACCATGTCCGCTAGCGGTCGTGGGGCAGTGCGCTGAAGGACCTCCTCGTTGGTAACATGATCTCAATACGAAATCTTGAGAATCCATCGGAGGCCGCGCTGTTGGAAAACATTCAGTCGTCGGGTGATTGTTGCCATGGACTTCCGTGTTTCGCTCGCATAGATAGCCATTGGTACGACTATCGTATTGAACAAACGGACTTTGGATGATATCGAGATGGTGGTCGACCTCCAAACAGGATTCAAGTTGCGCATGGCACATGCTGCCTTTCCGAGCCGACAGGCAATGTCCTTGTCTGTGCCACCGTCCGGTGTTATCACACTGCCCAGATTCATGAACTGAGCGACTTCATCAAGCGGGTGGTGGCCAACGAGTATCGGAGTATTCGCTCTGGCATAACCAATACGCATGACTTTGCTTTTGGCAGCGCTGATCCGCAGTCCGATCTTTGACGCTTCCTTTTCCAGTATGACGGTTGAGCATCACTAATCTAACATAATAGAAAAAATAATAAAGACTAGCTTTTGCTGTTAACTCCACCCTCTCTTCTAAGTATGGTCATTTCTAGCTCAAAAAAACAACATGTGGCAATCAAAAGGTCAACACTAAGAGGAAGTAATATCATGGAGACTTGCCCATCTTTAATATACAGTCTATGGCTCGGATAAATGCTTGAATCCAGACAGTGAAAAAAATAAAATAACATTGATGTGTTGGTGCTATACTGGGCAATATTAAGATTTAAACTATGCACAAGCACAAAGGCTTCTGATTGATTTCAATATTCTCAAATTTCTGCTGAGTAAAACTAACCAAAGAAATTTATGCAAGCTGACTTTTTGAAGCTATGCCTCTAACTGCAGCCATATAAGTGGATGTTTGAGACATCACTAATGCACAGTGTGAGAAGGGGGGAGGCACCCACAGACTCAACAATGGGAGCCAGCAGAAGAAGAGAGGAAGAGGGAGATTTCATCAGAATCAAAAACACACCAGCCGTCAGTGTATGTTAGTCAGCTCCCGGGATGCTGACGACAGAGGATACGGGGTTCTGGGGGTGGGAAAGGCTTTGTAGCATCTCACACACCTGAAGGGTAGAGAGAGCAGAAGGCTTCACCCCTGGGCTTTCACTTCATCTCCACAGCCATGTGGAATGTTTTGATTTCCATAGGCAGCGGCAGCGAATCAGACCCCGGTTCTGCTGCGTGCCTCGGTGCCAAGTGCTTGTCTTTTTCCTTCACCTGTCACTTCTCCATTTCCTCCCCCATCTCTGGTGTTATTATTTTATTTTTACCACTTTTTTCCCTCCATCTCTGAATGGAAAGCAAAAATAAGCTGATCATGTGACTCCAAGTGTCTCGTGGGAGCTGAGGAGGAACACACAGTTCAAGGAAAAACCAATAAAATCAACAATGAAATAATATCACTGCTACATTTAGTAAGGGAGCATGTGAGGGAAAAGTTTCTTGGATAATTTATGAACTTCACAGAAAAACCCCAAGCTAAGAAGTCAAATTTAGATGTAAGGATTTCAGCGTGGATCTAAGGTAACCCCTGTTAGAGCTATGCACCAGAGACTTTTTTATTTTATTTTTTTGCACATAAATTTAATTTTTTATATTCACATAGCATCGTTTCACAACAACAATCTCAAGAATCCTAGGCTACTTCCACACGTACACGGGTATTTTTGAAAACAGAGATTTTCCGTTTTCTTTTTAAAAAATAATCCCGTCCACACGGGAGAAATGAAGGAAAATGCTGCTAGGGACATGCCAAAGCAACAGGTGGCGATATATTCCTAACCGTGCAGAAATGTTGGCCAATCAGAAGTCTAGAAGCTTCGGTGGGAAAAAGTAAACAAAGCTGGGGGATAGAAGCAGAACCGAGTCGTATGTGTGGAGGGACAGTAACTGTGTGTGTATATGTAAGCATTTAAACACTGCAGAGACTACAATTAACAGTAATAGTATTGTAGAAATTTATTTCACCGAAACAACGTGGCGCACAGTGTGACGTCATAAAATGCGCACAACTTCGACGCTGCGTTTTCTCCGTTTTTCTCGTCCACACGTAAATGCAAAAATTCAAAAATATCCACCATGGCCGGAGTTTTAAAAAATCTCCATTTTCAGTGACCGAAAACGCCGTTTACGTGTGGACGAAAGGTGCAAACACAGAAAAATCTGTGTTTTCAAAAATACCCAGGTACGTGTGGATGTAGCCCTAGCCAAGCAGCACTTGATGAAGGAGGGGAGGTAGAACTCCCTTTTAACAGGAAGAAACCTCCAACTGAACCTCAGTGGGGGTTTTTTGTTTTTGTATAATTCTTTAGGGCCTAAGTCTGGAGTTATGAGCTACCTAGTTGATTTGGTTAGCAAGCAGCATCCATAGTGTTACAACACAAAGGCACACATATGGGCAGATTAGAGCTAATTAAAACACTCATAAAACACCTGAATTTTTCATTTTACAGTTGCACCAACAGCACAAACACCAAACTCCCAGCTAGCAACTAAAGCTGCCTGTCAGTCAAATTGGCTCCACCCCTAACCCCAGCATATGGATGAGTATCAGGCTCTAAACATGTTTATTTCTGCTGTAAAGTCAGACACAGAAGTCTGACTCCCTGCTCCAGAGTTGGATGCTTGATATTATACACAAATACTTTACTTTCTCTATAGGCTGGAAGAAGGAAATACCATTCTCTGCACACCAATGCAGCTCTGCCGTCCTATCTGTGCCACCTCAAAATTAGCAATTAGCATTTATATAGCACCACAATAATCCCGAGCAACAGAAAATTGCCACGTGTGGGTCTAAGAATGTTTCTAGTGTAAACGCTGATTGGATAGGATGAAAAGTGACGGAGTCATTGTTGGTTTTATTTATTTTACGGTTAGACCATTGTGTCTTTGTCCTTACTGCCGTGGCTTTCATATGTGCGTGAGCTCCATGTGAGTCTCAGCCTGCTCATTTCCCTGCAGGTCAACTCCCACTCACACGAACACAACGGCAAAGAGGGAGGGTGGGAGTGAACGAGTGATGGAGGGGGGTGACTGTGAAAAAGTGATAGAACACCAGCAGTTGAGGGAAAACGTACAGTAGGCGTGTGTGTGTGCGCATGTGTGTCTGTGTGTGTAAGCCGGCGAGCATGCTGCAGCATGTCTCAGCTACAGAGACGGCACAGAGAAGCAGAGCAGCAAATGATGACAGTTCAGGGATGAGCCCCGAGCTGTCAGCAGAAATGGAAATAAAAAGGGCTGTGAGTGGCCCCACAGCAAGTCAAAGTGACAGCCATGTAAATAATATTGGCGGAATATGCTGCAATTTAGGCATAATTTACCCTCCGCCCCTCCCTGGCAGAACGGGAGGAAAAATGACAATTTGTCCTTTGAAGGTTGAAATGAGCATTTCAGGCTTGCAGGAAGAAAAGGCCTGTGTTAGCTACAGTAAGGGCACTGTGGCGAGAGCCTGAGCAGGCCCCTGTGCGCTTCCTGCTCCGCTGCTCGGTCCGGGCTCTGAAAATCATTACGGCAACCATCTGTCTGTCGTGACCTTGGCATATATTCACTTCACATTTATGGCGTTTAAACCGAAAACAGATGCAAAGGGCCTTTAAAGGGAAGTCTGATGCACCACTCGCGGCTAATGGCTCAAAAGTGTGAACGCTGCCTTTGAGGGGCCCAACTCTGCCACCGCCATCAAATGAAAATACCGTACAGAGCTGGCAGCCGAGGCCTCGTTAGCAAGGCCAGCCAGAGCACTTACCAACTTCTATTACCGTGAAGTGACGGATCTTTTGACGAGGAATGCACTTCCTGGTAAGGTCGCGAAGTGGCACCAGAAACCCTGCAACGGCTCTGCAACTGCAGAGAAACAAAATAATGCTCCCTGTGCAGCAGATCACTTAATATTCAGGATAAATCAAAAGCATAACAGCCTCTTTTATGATTGCTCTTTTGATAAACCCTATTAGCCATTCGTACCATGCAAACTCCAGAAGTCTGAAATGATTCCGAAGATTCTTTGGACTTTATTCAGACATTCATATAAATAATTCCTATCAGGTAAATACATTGTGGAGGTAAAACTCTTGCTGCAGCCAGGTTTCCTGAATTGACTGCTGGCTCTCCTCACTGCTCAGAGAAACTGTGACTGTGTGGTAGAGGAGCTCATCTACTGATTGGATGCTTGAATGTTTGTTTACCAACCTGCATATGAAAGTGTCCTTGAGTAAAAAAGCTCCAACAATGGGCGCATGAGTGTCAGAATTGGACCACGGAGCAATGAAAGAAAGTGCCCTGCTCTGATGAATCACATTTTCTGACATATACAGGAGCGTGTGTGTCAGTTACCTGGAGAAAAGCTGGCATCAGGATGCACTATGGGAAGGAAGCAAGCTAGCAGATGCAATGTGATGCTTTGTGCAATGCTCTGCAATGCTGCAGACCATACACAGCTTGTCATGGAAACTATGTATGCTGACAAGCAACTTAAAGAAGTCCAGACGCTTTTCTTTGCAAGCTCCTTTGACTACGATGACCTGGATGACTGAGAACCTTCACAGACATATGTATGCTGACGGCTGTGGCCTCATTCAGTAGGATAGTGCTCCCTGCCACAAAGCAAAAATGGTTTGGGAATGGTTTAAGGGGCACCAGCAACAAGTTTAAGGCCTTGACTTCACCTCTGAACTCTCTAGATCTCAATCTAGGGATGTGCTGGACAAACAAGTCTGAACCATGTTGGCCCCACCTCACAATTTACAGGATCTGTTTTAACATCTTGGTGCCAGATACCACAGCACACCTTCAGGGGTTTAGAGGAGTCTATGTCTTGATAGGTTAGGGTTATTTTCACACAGGATATGTCTGATCAGTCTGTGATATACATGTGTTTATCCTGAAGTCTGTGAGAGTGAATCAGAGCATTTAATATGGGGAAAACAAGGAGGAAATCCCTCACGTAATTATCGTGTCGCTCTTAAAGAAGTTGGGAGGTGTAAACTTGTGACACTTGATGAAGGAACCAGAGGAAACGTTGAACAGATGGAATAATGTCAAGCAATTAGAATATTGGATTTCGGGACCTTTCCCTCCATCGCGTTGTTGTTTATTTCCAATAAACAGATGCAGCTTGAACACACTGAAACAATTATGTTCGAATCCTCGCAGCTCGCAGACAGCTCCAGGTCAAACAGTGCTTACAAATAAATCTTCAGTGTTTGTTTTTCCCCTCTTTTGGATTTGTCACATATGACAATTTAATAAATGCCAGGAAGTTTGAAAGAAGTAAAAGCTCATGTGGTACTTGATGTGAACTGGTGACACTACTAGTTGTGTTTCACTTTCAGTGTCTATCATCGTCTCTTGCATCTGCTGTTTTAAACAATTGCTTGTTTTTGTTGTTTTTTATTAACGTGTCACTGCAGGAAGATCTCAGGTTGGAAAAGGGAAGAAAAATGATGGCTGCACATGCCTAATGTCGTGTCCTGTGGTATCTGGTAATGTACCCTGTGGATCGAGTGGATTTTTGGGGCAGGGCTTCCACCGCATCCTGCAAGTACTCACACAGATTGAAATCCGGTGGTTTGGAGCTTTGTTATCATGGACTTTGAACAATCAAACTAACATCTATATAAATCCTAACAGCTGCAGAACATTGTGCTGTAATAATATCAATAATGTTACAACTACACCAGAAATAACAGCAAAACCTTTTGGCTGAATTTGGATCCGCATGCAAAACAAATGGTGAAAAAACAAAACAAAACTCAGCAGCGTGGTTTGTGTTTGGTTTATTTACAATCCAATAATGATTAAGATAAGTCAATAAATGTTTGGGTTACTAGGGCCAAAAATCAAATAATCAAAAGATTTAATCAAACCATCAAACCTGATTTTTAACAACATAAAATGAGCAAAAACATCTGTTAACAAAGAAGGCCAAAGTCCAGCTTTCAAGTTGCCATCACGCTACATTTGCAGCCAATTCCAAGAGCTGCACATCATCAACAACATGTTTCAGGAGCCAAGCAGCTAGAAACGCTCATCCTGGGGCTTCCCGTGCAGCTCCAGTGATGTTCACATTCGATTCAGGTGTGACTGATCATGCACTCAGATTGGCTGCATGTGTAAGGTGGGTGTAGCCACCCTGATGTCAGCCTTTAATAGAGTTAAACTGAAGGCCAATGTCTAAGACATGTTGGGTTTTCTGAGCCAATAATTATATATTTGGACAGGAGCTCCCTGCCAGGATCTGATATTAATGCACAACTAGTACAGAAAGCTCAAAGCCTGCCAAATGCTCTACATTCAACCAAGAGGTTACAAAGTTCTACTAACAGTAGATTTACGATTCTTTTATTTTGCCATGTTTGCTTTAACACACTGGGGATTTCTCAGACTTCCAACAAACACCGTAGCTTTATTTCTTCTGTCAAATTCTCTATAATTCAGCCCACTGGGCTCTAGGTCCTCACTGATGATGACAAGGAACCCTAACTACACACCCAATTTGAAAAGAAAATAACAAGAGGAAGAAAGTGACTTTTTTTTTAGTTCCTTGCTTGACTTCCAGAACTTGTGAGAACAAATTTCTAAAATAAAAAACATATTTTGACCTGTTCACGTATGAGAACTTTGACCTCAGAGCTTTAATGTCAGTTTGGTGTCTCTCTTCACGGACTCGAGTTTTAGCCTAATGTCTGAACAACTCAGCATCTCTTTTCTCTTTCATTCTCATCCTCGAGGTTCAGGGAAGCTGTCACTGCCTGAGCCTGGTCCTAGTAGTTCTTCCTCCCCAGCACCGCTGCTTGTTTGTTTGATTGTTGAGTTTCTTTCTCTAACATTGTAATTTAGGACAGTGGTCCCCGACCCCCGGGCCACAGACCTGTACCCATCCGTGAGTGGTTTGGGCCGCAAGAGTTGAGGCTTGGGTGTGGTTTTTGGGGTTTTTATCGTTAACTCTGTTTCCCTGGGTCTTTTCCTGTGTTGTAGTTGTGTGTCTTATTTTGAAATAAATATTTACGCATTACCTTAGCGACCAGAGAGCATGGAGGCAGAGAGGAGGATGTTATTCTCAATGTTGTTGGCGCATTTCAGGAGGACGCTGCTAATAAAGTTACACAATTACACGCGTTCGTGAAATCGCGTTTATTATTATATTTACAAAACACCACAGTTTTTGCCTTGGTCGTATCATTTTATTTTGTTGTATTTATCAGCAAGACTTTAAAAGCCAGTCTGTGAAAATATTGTCTGACATTAAACCAGTCCGTGGCGCAAAAAAGGTTGGGGATCGCTGGTCTAGGGTACCTGATAGGATGGATGACTGGATGGATTGCGTAATGCGGCTTTGTATTATTGTAGGATCTTTACCTTATGGTATAAAGCGCCTTGAGGAGCCTGCTGTTATGATTTGGTGCTATAGAAATGAACTGAAATTTAACTGGATGGATGGATTGCATAATGTTGCTTTGTCCAGGGCCTTTCGCTTGTACATTACTATTGATTCATTAACCTACCACTTTTTCAGAAACGACTCCTCCGGTGAACTTTGACTCATTCAACACGTCACAAACCTCTAAACACATTGTTCAAAGATGCCAAGCTTAAATTCATCTTCCACAAGCCACATCCGGGCTTCCCTCCTCTCTGGATTACCTTTATCCTCGCACAGACAGATTAAGTTATCGGATCTTAACAAGGAACCAGAGATCCAGTGTCCATTTTTTTTCCAGTGCTTTCATGCGCAACACTGGGCCCAGTCTGCCCTCAGGAGCTGATTAATCTGTACGCCATCCCCAGGCTGCAGCCCTGCTCTGCTCTCTCTGCTCGCCTCACAACGCCACAGAAACCCACAAGGTGCAATCCAACACCCCTTAGAAGTTCTCTCCTGCTGAGTGGGAGTATTGTGGAGCAGCTCAAACAAACACCAGTGTGTGTGCCAACAGAGGTTCCCAAAGGAGCCGGGGAGAGGTGAATGAGGAAAAACGGCGGCTACTCCTCCTCGTGCACTCTCACCTCCCACTACCTTCAGCCCGGGGAAAGTGGGAAAGTTTTAGAGAAGTGAAAGTTAACAGTAGTAGCATGTAGATCATGGCCAGATAAAGCATCTCATTTATATATTTTCAAGAATGAAAACAGAAGCATGCAACTGTCTTCAAAGGCAAACACACAGAGACGCTCTCTGTTGATTGTTGTGTCCCCGGAGAGGGGATTCAGGACGGCCCGAGCCACGGAAACCGCCTAGATATAAACACACACTCTGAGATGTGTCTGAGTTTGCCACATCTGTGCTGTCAGAGGACAAAATACAGCTCTACACATTTTACTTTTAAGAAAAAGCCAAAGAGTCTCGGCGAAGGCTTACAGGAAAATTACACATCTCTGTAAAGTGATCAGAAAGCAAATAGAGATTTAATATAAAAAGCTGATATTCATCAGTGGATGTCAGCCTGTACTTTTCATGTGAAAGATTCATACGTCTGTTTATTTATGAGCTTGTGTTTATTTATTTACTCCGTGTGTGCGCCTGCCAAAATCAATGCTTTCCCCCCGTTTTTACCTCCTTTCTCCCACATCTCACTCCTGTGGATTATTAAGTGGCTTCTGCCTGAGTTTAATTTGGAGGCGACCCACAGCTGGGCTTTTTTAATCCCTTTAGATTTATGGAGGCTGCGCTCGCAGATGGGGCTGTTGCAGAGCGAGGGGCGCGGGCGGCAGCCGCGGGCCGGAGAAAATGAGAGGAAAGAAGTGGAGAAGGCAGGTCTGCAGCCAGTCACCCCTCACACTTTTATTGGCTGCCATTAAAGCACTTACAGTTAGCCGGGGCAGGGGAGGACCTCGGGCTCCACTCACCCTTATCCACTCTCAGACTGCCTTAAAGCACTCCGTCAACATCCTGCTTTCTCTTTAGGCACTTTCAAAAAAAATCCACCTTCTTTTCTATGTTCTCCCACTCACCTTTCCCTCCCATCCTGACCTCAGGTAAGTCATGTTTGCTTTAAACTTTTCACACAGGATTATGGGAAGAAAAGTGGGCCCCTGCCAACCGTGAAAGAGGTCCTTTCAACAGGATGCAAACACCAACATTTCCCCGTCTACACAAGCATGTTGGAACACCTCAGAGGAAGTGCGCTCACAGGGATTCGGAGATTAATGGCGGTTCACATCGGTGAATAGAATGACTATTCATGACGTTGTCTTACCTCTGTTTGTGCTGCATGTCATATGTTTGTCTGGCCGGCTGTGTGAGCGAGCACGACGGGAGGATTCCTGTGATGACAGTCCCAATCAATCATGCCAGCCACTGGAGTGCAGAGTTCAAGAGCCGCTCTGGCAACGGGCTTCACTGTGACGCTGCCAAGGCAAACAGACTGAACTGGAGTAATGATTGTCATTAGGCAGCTTTATGAATATTTATGACAAACATCTGCACGGATGCTACACAGCACTGCGAGTCCCTCAGTCAGACTGGCTGTGGAAGTGTCTACAAAGAAGCTACAGCTGATGTCTGACAATCCTCCAGTGGGGTTAAATGTCGCAGGTGAAGAGGCATCAGGCACCAGTAGGTAAACCAGGTGTCTGAGGTCACGCTGGGCACCTGCCGGCTTCTGGGAGCCAAAACCAAACACTAAACTGGACACAAATGGATGTTTTTCAGCTGCAGATGCTCACAAAGCCCAATGTGGTAAGATCATCAACATGCAACAGAGACTGTTGACATGTAGCTGCTATGAGGACACCGTTAAAATGTGAGGCCAAACTTTACCTTTACAGCTTCACTTCTCTGATTTTAACAAGCCAGAAGTGACGGTATATAGATGAAAGGGTAGAATCTGTTAATACTAGCAAGCTGCATACTTAATGGCAATGAGAGCTTCACACAGAGACAGATAATTAGTGCTCAGTAACATCCAAATAAAATCCTAGAATTTCACTCCTGCTACAGCATAGCCATTAGAAAAGTCCACCAGAGGTCTTTATTGTAAAGCAGCTGTAACAAAAGTTCTATTAGCAGTGCTGCTTAATATAAAAGCATTGACACAAGAACATATGGACTTTTATTGATTCTTCCCCTAAACACCGCTGACTGTGGATCAGATTCCTGGGACTGTAAACTATAAAACACGTCATCCAGATGGTTGTAAAGCTAAATTTTTAAGCCTTGAATAGAGCTCCCATGTTGGTTTTTGGAGCCAGATGTGATCACAATTAGCTTTGCTAGGAAACTAGAGCAATACACAAGCAACGGTACCTGTTAATTAGCGCTCATGACAAATAAAATGGTCACATTTCAATCGAATAAATTGGAGCTTAGAGTTCTTGAATCATTTATTATTACAATTAACTGCACAGCAGCCATATTATTAGTCGAATAATTGCATTATAAATGCTCCAAAATGCTCCAACAGCACAAACATGGTCCAGATGTCCAGTTCAGGGACTCCAATTAGATGAAGTGAAGCCTAGCAGACAGCTAGCAGCTACAGCTGCCTATGTCGCTATCCGATCATTCAGTCTGACGTCACTAGCCGTGTCTGGGCCTAAACTCTGCTGCAGGCCCATATACCAAATGATCACTGTGGCATTACTGAGAGTTAAAACACTGTCTAAAGTTTTCATCTTTAATAAAATTATCAGCGTTCTGCTCTACCAGGTGTAACAACTGAGTTTAACATCCAGGCATCCATGAAAACGGAATTTATGACATTTAACGGAGTTAGAAGTTAGCAGGAAGTTAGCTCGCTAGCTTCCATCTAAATACAATATAGCATGTCCTGACTGCGGCGGTTTGGAAACAAATTAAAACGTACAGCTTTGCTATCACTTCCAACATAAATGAAGACAGAAAACTAAACAGCAGTGACGTTTGTAGTGTTACTGAAGTTGGGCTAGTTGGTATATAACGATGTGCTACGTGACCGCTAGCGACACAGCTATGTTAGCATAATATAAACAAGCTAACTTTTTTTCGACTTGATAAACGTTAACGTGAGTGTTCTCGGTGGTCAGGAACAAATGTAATCGCATGGCAGGATGCTGTAAAAGGACCAAACTTCAGCCAGGAGAACAACTGAGATAATCCATCCACAATACGAGGTTAGTCATTCATATACTGCTGCATGGGCTGGGCTGTAGTTACATCCTAAGGTTTTAAAAACTGAGCTTAAATAAATGATTAGCGGTAATAAAAGCCGAGGGAGGTCAACAGTGATCACTGACTTTTTTTAGGAGCTTTTTGAGATTAAATAGAAGAAAATACAAAGCATTAAACATGTTAACAACACAAAAGCCATATTAAACGCAGACTACTTTAGGCCCGGAAGTAGGATTCGTCACGTCATCACTTAATAATCGGATACACTTGTCAGTCAACGAGGTCACACCCCCAACTTTAAGCCAGTGTGCATATGGTTAAGTACTATAAAAGATTGATCTCTACAGTTATTACAAAGGAGGTTAACTAGCAACAGACATCAGAATTGTTTTTGCAGCAGGCTGTAAACATGTTTAGTTCTACTTTGAAGTTGGACATTTTAACATTGCAGTCTATGAGGACTAACTCATTGCTTGAGCCTCTAGTGGACATTAGTGACACTGCAGGCTTTGGAGTTTCCACAGAAACTGCAATTTTCAGCCTTAGATTGTGCTTCTTGATTTATCTCAGTAAGCAACGAGTAAGACGTAAAACACATTTTAAACTTATTATTTTGGTCCTGTTGAATATGAAGGGCTACATTTACAACAGCATGCATGGCAGAATAAAAGCAAAAGTAGAACAAACCTGCTTTAGCTCTTTTGATTTTGTTGCTGTTAGATAACATGTTGGAAAAACTGTTTACTTTTGGAAAAATATACAGAAATCATAGAGCAGTGTTTTGGTCTCCTCCAACCCCTGGGAAAAACATCTGGCTCTGCAGCTGCTGAGACTTAACTTTTTTCCATTAGCTTGTTGCTAACTGAGACTCTGTGTGGCCCATGCAACCGAAGCAGCTGATGCTAGAACAGCCGAGAGGAAAAGCAGCAATAATTCTTGCTTACGAGCAGTGAGTGATGTGAGGGCATTACTGAGTCATTCGTCTTAAGTGTCACCTTTAACCATCTCAATTTCTGTGGCATCCATCGTAGCTATGGGCTGGTATCATAAACACAGTGGGTACGGGGTTGTTTTTGGATTATTCAGCAGGAAAACATGTACAGAGCGTAGCTGTCAACAAACCCTGAATGAGTGAGATAAATTCCCCAGCTCTACTTCACTTCTCATATCAGTAATAATCCTGTACCTTCCAGCATATCTGGGAGGGATTACCGACTTCAAAGGGAGGTTAACTGACTTTTATCTTCTTTCTCAGCGGTGACATACTTCTTATGTGATCTCAGTATAATAGGTGTAACAAAGCTTACACAACCACAATATTATCGGTCTATTCTGCGAATTTACAATCAGGACCATTTGTGCTGTAGCTCCACATCAACACGTTCATTTAATCCTCCTCTGTTTTAGGCCGTGCTAATGAACTCGCAAACGAGTAATTTACTGCAAGCCGAGGACGTGGAGGTGTCCTGAAATGTCGGCGCGGTGTGCTTCGCTCCCCTCTTGCCAACAGATTTAATGGTGCGACTTCATCACAGAGCTCTTTAATAAGGCACTTTTTACAAAGTGATATTAAGCCTGCGCGTGTGGGAGATAATTACTCTTGCAGGGGCCACAGATAAATTTGTCCAAATGAAAAACACAATTAGGATTCTTTTGCTTCCCGGATTGGTGATAAAACATTACAGGCTCAAGTCATGTGTACTAAATGGTGTAATTCTATTTCTTATCAACAGAGTGTGGAATTAGCTCAAAAATGAATTTGACATAAAAAAGTTTCCACTTAAAAAACAGATAAAAGTTACGGGTTTCTTTTGGTCTGAAAAACTAGAAAAAAAAAAGAGAGAGGACCCCCCTCCCTTCCATGATTGGGACTGTGCCATAGAAATTCATCACATATCTCATTACAGTGAGCCACAGGTGAGCTCAACCCTGCTTACATCACACAGTATCATGGCACAGGAGACGGGGGGGGGTTTCCCAGGAGGTCAAAAAGGGGGCCTGACAGGATATCGAGTTAATGAAAACCACCAAGCTGGGGGGATGTCGGTGCCTACAGTAGGTGATAAAGCTGGAGACAGTTGGGAAATTTGTGGTTTGGGTTTTATGAGAGTGCGGCGGCCCCTGGGAAGTGTTTTAATTTAGTTTGTATGCTAAAGGAAGGTGTGGGTGGTCTCGTCTGCTGTCGCATGCTGTTCCTGAAAGCTATTAGCATGTGTGCTATCTGTTTTACCCCATGTTTGCATCGCCATTTATTTAGCATTTTATTCGTTTGGGTTTTCTTTTCCTTTTTAATATAGAAGTAGACATAAGAACAAGCCTCAAACTGATTGTAATCACTTTATTAAAGAAACTAAAACAAAAGTCTCCTCCTAGCTCCGCCACGGTCCTTAGTCGGCTTTGAAAAGGGGAAGAAAAGGACTTGTGACTGTATTTAGAGCAGACGTGTCAAACATACATCCTGTCAAAGGACCCAGTCCAGCCCACTGAATGGCTGTGCAGATAAGTAGAGAAGGATTTTTGGACTTTTCATTACATTCATGTCACATTTTGCACCAGGAAGATTTGTGCTGCGAGTGGTTAGGAAGGTCTAAGTTCTCCGGCACGGTGCCAGAAATCCTGCGGCCGGTTTTAGATTCATAAATCCATCATTACCTTTAATGAGAAACATTTTTTGCTTACTGTCAAGAAGCAAGGATATGGCTGTATATGTATTTATGAAGGTACAGGCTGAGCAATAATGAATTTCTCTGCCGTTTGGAGGTTTCACATTGATATAAGGATATTATATAGAATCAGGTATCAACATGTAGGTAAAAAGCAGATCTTTCATTTACTCCAACTTATTTTGTGCAACCACTGATTCTGCGTGATGATACATTGGATTTGCACTTTTTTCCAGCAAATTATCAGATCAGACATCCAGGGTACTAATGCTTGTTTATTGATGGATCCCATGATACTAATAGTCGTTTTGTCAAAATTTTCGCTTTGTTTTGTTTTAACAGAGCTTAAATGTGTTTTTATTTTTGTATTTTTAAATGTAAGAGGGATCAAAAGTGCTGGAAATAAATAATTCCCTTTCATGAAGGTAAAACTTTGGATGGCTTCATTAATTATTTTAAAATTGGTGTACTGATGCATCAGGGTGTGGTCTTTGTATCTTACATAATCAAAAGCAGGATAAGTCCATGTAGTCAGGTTCATAACCAGAAGAGGAGAACGAGTTACTGGAACATATTTTTTCACAAAGTTTAAAATAAGACAATTGTAAGCTGCTAGTTGTTGTTGTTTGCTCATTTGCTGACCAGTCTCATGATATTGTAGCTTAAGCAACATATATGAGAAGTGCATGATGACACTTACAAGTAGCACAAACTCACAAGCTGACAGTTTCTCACCGTAATTAAAATATCTGCTCATATGTGCTATAATTACACTGACCTGACCCTTGTACACATACAGATTTGGCCCTCTGTGGGTCTTCGGTACATGGAGGTGGGGGTTTCTATCTCTTTTGTCCTTTTAAAGGACATATTTTGAGAGGACAGCGTTTCAAGTGGTGCCAACAGCTCTTCTGTCCTTTATCCTCCTTCCACCTTTTGTCTGTGAGTGGCGCTCCATGTCACAGGCATTCCTCCAGATGATGCTCACTGCACTCTCCCATCCCCCCAGCCATCCTGACCTGTCCCCAGTGCTGTTTATGGAGGAAGTGTCATCCAGGCTCTTATTATTCCAGCTGGGCACGAGCTACCTCTGCCATGCAGCCTGCACCACAGAGGTTGGCCCAGAACAGAAGCAGAGAGGGTTTCCAGAGCAGCACATCCTCGTCTGTGCCAGATATCTTTTTCATCCTTTCTGTTGAAGCTTAAAGATAATAAACAAGGGGAAGTCATTTTAATACAGCTCGCTATCTGAGGGCTGACTTAAAAAAAAGTTTGGATGACCCTTGTGAGGGTGTTATCCGCTATGTGAGCACTCTCTTGTATGTCTGGAGGAGGGTGGGCCGACTGAGGTGTCAGATATGAGGTAAGAAGTTGTCGGTCAGGGAGTTGGAGGGTCAAACAGGGTTGGGCTTGTTTTTCAAACAGACACTTCCAGCTCCGAGCCTTCATCGGAGTCTTGACGCAGGGCCGCTTCCTGCTCTGAGCCCTGTGTACACGATATGTTCCAGCTCGGATCGACCAGTCAGCAGCAGCTTAGGCGAATCTGGCAAAGAGCAAATTTAACACGGCACCTCTCATATGCTCCAGAAACAAATATTCCATCTAAGTGATGCCACCTCCAAATGGGAAGGATTTAGAAACATCATTCATGCAGAAAATCTTTCACCAGCAGTAAGTCACATTGGCAGCCGGGTTCGCCAAAACACCTCCCTAAGCCTTTGCTGTAATCATATACTGTAATGATATAGTACCCACATCAGCATAGTTTAAGGGCTACAGCCAAGCTTTGCCTCATTCAGCTCTATTACTCCTTTAAACTGCACAGAGACAACTCCAACACACAGCCACGTTTCAAGTGCGTTTTACCAACTTTTCATTTGTTGTCTTGCATCCAGAGTTTGCAGACAGCCTGTAATGTAATGCAGCATGTTTTATTAAACACATATACAACACTTTGCATATAACTCAGAACACCCCCCGACATGCCAGCGAGCATAAGTCATGCTTAGTAACGCATTAAAAGGCAATATGATACACGCAAGAAGAGAAAATTTTTTTTTATTTGTAGCCACTGGCATATCCTCATTCTGTCGGCACATCTACCATACGATTATTGCTTGTTTCCATCATCGTTATTAACCTGCTCTCTCCTCTGTGGTTCATCCCACAGTGTTGATTGCCTGCAGAAGCTCACCTGCATGTATATAAACCCAGAGAAGGTGGAGCATGAGCTCTCTTTTCCACTGCTCTATTAGCATTGGTATTTTTCCTGTTATTTTTTGGAGCCTTATTAATTATCAGAGTACCATCACTCCATGTTTTCCTTTTTCCCCCTGTTTTCATAATTTACTTATTTTAGTTTAGGGGAGAAGCCTGAGTCTAACAGCCTGCTCTGTGGTTGTTTCGTGATCTTTCTTTCTTTTTTCATTGTTTTTGCTCTTTTGCCAATCTGTCCTTTTTGAGTTAAATCTTTGAAAGAAAATATTAAAAATTTATGAACTGCAGCAACATTGTGTTATCTCATATATTGGGTTCACAGAGCAATGGATTTAGGGACTATACAGGGAGTGCAGAATTATTAGGCAAGTTGTATTTTTGAGGAATAATGTTATTATTGAACAACAACCATTTTCTCAATGAACCCAAAAAACTCATTAATATCAAAGCTGAATGTTTTTGGAAGTAGTTTTTAGTTTGTTTTTAGTTTGAGCTATTTTAGGGGGATATCTGTGTGTGCAGGTGACTATTACTGTGCATAATTATTAGGCAACTTAACAAAAAACAAATATATACCCATTTCAATTATTTATTTTTACCAGTGAAACCAATATAACATCTCCACATTCACAAATATACATTTCTGACATTTAAAACAAAAACAAATCAGCGACCAATATAGCCACCTTTCTTTGCAAGGACACTCAAAAGCCTGCCATCCATGGATTCTGTCAGTGTTTTGATCTGTTCACCATCAACATTGCGTGCAGCAGCAACCACAGCCTCCCAGACACTGTTCAGAGACGTTTACTTGTGTGTGATGGAGCATTGTCCTGCATGAAAATCATGTTTTTCTTGAAGGATGCAGACTTCTTCCTGTACCACTGCTTGAAGAAGGTGTCTTCAAGAAACTGGCAGTAGGACTGGGAGTTGAGCTTGACTCCATCCTCAACCCGAAAAGGCCCCACAAGCTCATCTTTGATGATACCAGCCCAAACCAGTACTCCACCTCCACCTTGCTGGCGTCTGAGTGGGACTGGAGCTCTCTGCCCTTTACCAATCCAGCCACGGGCCCATCCATCTGGCCCATCAAGACTCACTCTCATTTCATCAGTCCATAAAACCTTAGAAAAACCAGTCTTGAGATATTTCTTGGCCCAGTCTTGACGTTTCAGCTTGTGTGTCTTGTTCAGTGGTGGTCGTCTTTCAGCCTTTCTTACCTTGGCCATGTCTCTGAGTATTGCACACCTTGTGCTTTTGGGCACTCCAGTGATGTTGCAGCTCTGAAATATGGCCAAACTGGTGGCAAGTGGCATCTTGGCAGCTGCACGCTTGACTTTTCTCAGTTCATGGGCAGCTATTTGGTGCTTTGGTTTTTCCACACGCTTCTTGCGACCCTGTTGACTATTTTGAATTAAACGCTTGATTGTTCGATGATCATGCTTCAGAAGCTTTGCAATTTTGAGACTGCTGCATCCCTCTGCAAGATATCTCACTATTTTTGACTTTTCTGAGCCTGTCAAGTCCTTCTTTTGACCCATTTTGCCAAAGGAAAGGACGTTGCCCAATAATTATGCACACCTGATATAGGGTGTTGATGTCATTTGACCACACCCCTTCTCATTACAGAGATGCACATCACCTAATATGCTTAATTGGTAGTAGGCTGTTTTTGATTTTACAGGTTTGAATCATAAACTAATATATTGGACAAATAGTAAATAGTCTGGCCTGATAATGGTGCTGGGTGAAAAAAAGTCGGTATAAATGGTAATTCATCAGGGGGCCAATGAATCTTTAAATGAAATTTTTACAGTATGCTCTGTCGCAGTAGAGTCTGGTAACCGAGGGCTAACAAGGGACATTTTTAAAACAAAAACATTTATTACAGAAGCACTAAAATCAGGTGGAATAGTCAATGCTACAGTACTTAGATAAAAAATGGATTATAGTGAAACAGTCCAGTGTCCTACATGCAAAAAGGACAAGGCCAATTGTGCGACAGGTTGACTGCCCCTTTGAGTAAACCGACAACTCCCACAGGGTCTGGCGGATGCCCTCCTAGATCCCACTACCTTGTACAGAGCAGGGAGTTCAGCATCCCTGTCAGTCCACACTCTGCGTTCAGGCTGAGGATGTTCAGTAGACCCTGACCTGCGCAAAGAATCAGGAAATGTGACCAGCATTCAGCTGGATCTTAGTCATCCCAACCACAGAAACACAAATGATTAACTTATATCTAAGCCCTCTTAAATCTGAGGTGCATAACATATCAGCACATGCCTTCAATTAACCTAACCAAAGTTCACCTAACTCTTAAATTATTGCTAACTACTAACAGCAAATGTGGAGGTGATTTTCTATGCAGACGATACAAATCGGACCGATTACAGTTACACCTATCAGGTTGCGCTGAGATCAAGATGTGAGATTGACCTTTTCTGCAATATCAGAATTTATGTTCTGTTTATATCATGTACTTCAGAGAGTTCACCTTATAAGGCAAATTCATGGAAGGAAGATTGGAAAGGTGAAGAAAAGGATTAGAAATCCTATTTTTGGAGTGGACTTTTTTGAGCGGTGTTGGTTGAATGTTGGCAAATTGTTATTCATTTTCTTTCTGCTCCAGTGGTTTTCTTTTTTGTGTTTTGTTTTTTTGTGTTGCTGTTTAAACTAAATTAACATATTCATGTAAAGAAAATTTCTGCCAGCCACCAAGTCATTTAGTCTAGGCGAAAATGTTTGACCAACTGACTGAAAGCTCCAGGGACTTTACCGGGATTCTCACTGTCCTTTGTTCTCCTGATATTTCCATTAACCTGCAGAAATGTGCTGAGAAATGTGGCCATCCATCAGGATTTAAGCGGATTTTATGAGCGTCTGCATGACTCATTGTTTGTTCCTCTTTGTGTCGATCTTTCCTACTTGTGCGGCCTGGCCTTGTGTTGACACGTTGCAGAAAAAGCTTTCCCCGACTAATTCAGCCACTTAATCACATCATTAAATGCATTGTTAGACACATTAGAAGCCGCTTGCTTCACAATACCTTTTGTTAATGTAGCGAGTAAAAAGGGCTTCAAGGGTTAGCACAAAATTAGCCATTGACAGTTAGAGTGATTACCTAAATCCAAATTACCTGTTATATTTTCCTTTTCATTTTCATTGGCCGTTCAGCCGCCGCTGGTCACTCTCCGGGAGGCTGCCTCTTCCCTGACAACAACTACTTGTACTTGCAGATGGAGCGACCTCGCCTGACCTCGCTTTGCAGGTTCGCTCTCTGTGTTTTTTCTCCCTGCGTCTCTTTACAGATCATTTATAATTAGCCCTGTGAGAGACAGAGAGTTTTTAGTGAGTGCTTCACTAATTGTGTCGCTTTATTATTTTTCTTTTGCTGCCTTTATGAAAAGGGGTATTTAGCGAAATCGAGCAGCGAGAACAGCTGCTGCATTTATCCCCCTCATTTGTTTTGACTGTCAGCGCCAATTCAGACCTGCCTGTTTGTGTACCTTTGCCCCGTGGCGCTGATGGAGGTGGGTGGTGGGAAAGCTAACAGCACATGGGAGAGAAAGTGCACATTATAACGGCATTGTTGGCTGATAGCAGGGATTATGAAAATTACATTTACCTTTCCACCGGCCTGTCATTTTATCAGTTCTGCTGTTGACCTGAGCACCTGAAGTTGTTGTTCGTGTCTGTGCCTGCATATATTTACAGTATATGTGTGTGTGTGCCTGTGTTTACTCGTTTGAAATTGTGTATTTGTTCAGATTTTGGTGCAAGCTTGAGTGTGTGTTTGTGTGTTTCCTGTGCTCGTTCGTGTGTGTCAGAGATAGATCCTCCTTGTCTACAGTGTGTCTGCTGTAGTTTGCATTCTGCAGCTACAGTGTAAGCAGATTTTCATGTTCTCCACTGCAGCCTGTGGGACTGGAACCAGAGGTCGATCCAGGACAAGGGCATCTGCCAGCGGTGTGAATAATGCAGGGCTGCTGTACAGTGGGAAGTTTGTGTAGGGGTGGATTTATCGCTCTGTTGTTTTTGGTGGTGGTGCCGTGACGAGTCTACATGCCATATGGAAGTGTGCAAACATCTGTACATGAGTGTATTTGTTTCATACAGAATCTCCTTTCCTTATTTTCTGCCTCACATATCTATTTCCAGCCGTGGATATTCATATTAACATAATAACAAAGCTGAAGCTTGATGTAATGAGTTCAGTGTATGTATAGTAATCCCTCTGAGCCAACAGCTCGGGCTTCTCACTGCTCTAAACACTCACTTTTTCAAACCTTCTGTTTATGATGGGCAACCATTCACAAGGTGGAGGAGCCCAAACTGCTTGTTTCAGACAGTGTAAGATACAGAAGGACTATTGTGATCTGTAAATCATGCAAAGCCCTAGCAGAGACTAAAAATAAAAATATGGGTGTGGAGATGGGAAGAACTGATGCGCACTAAAGTGTAGACAGAGACGATGGTCTCTCAGGAAGAACACGCACAAACTTGTGTTGTTTTTTGTGATTGTCTTGTTGCCATTTTTTATTCATTCTGACTTTTTATGGGCAATTTATTTACATTTATTTTTTATTGTGTGGTTGTTTCTCTCTTTACTGTTTCACCTTTGTATTTCCATCCATGTCTTAACGACTCGTCCACTGAGGGCCACAGGGGGTGGCAGCCTATCCCTGAGGTGTACTCTGTACAGGTTGCTATTTTGTGCCTTAGTTGAGGTTTTCTTCTTCCCCGTAGCTTCCCTGTAACTCTCTTGCATCTCTTTGTGGACTTTTAAAGAAATGTCCTTTTTGCCCACTGGCACTCTCACCACTCAGACCTCTTGAGAAGCCTGGTCAGTTATCCTTCCCTGCATGAACTCTGTACACTAAACAGACTGAATGAAATTTGTGAGCCTCTAAAACAAAGTAACATTTTTCTCATTAGTAACTACTTCTTTAATTACTAATGTATTATCTTCTTTTCTCATGAGACTGTAAAAAAAATCCAGGATTTTACTTTACTTTTATTTTTTTACGTGCATGTTCCATTAAGAGGCTGCTGGTCTGATGATCCAGTGTTGTGGTTGTTGTTCCACAGCTCCACCCACTGAGTGATTCAAAGGATAAAAATGGTTTTCCACTTGTGAATTCAAGTAGTCTACTTTTACCTTATATGGGTCTGACTGATGAACCACAGACGGTCTCCTGTAGGTTAAAGTGAAGAACTGAGCACACTTGTACTTATTGCACAGTTTATGATCTCCCACTGAGGCTAAATGCCTTCTGTTTTCAATTAGGTTACTGACTAAAGAGACCTGGAGACGGCCTGAATGTGGGGCTTTCATATCTGATATGATTATGCAGAAGACCAGCAAGACCACCAAAGTAAACAATGTGTAAATAAAGTAAAAGTATATGACAATAATTTAGTCAGAAACAGTGGTGGAGGTGGGTTGCTAAGCAGCTTGCAGCTGTTCAGGCAAGAAGGCTAGAACTGCTTGAATTTTCACCACTTTTAGGCCTGAGATCTTCATCACAATCACCAAACAGCACTTTTCAGTCCTTTTTTTAAAATGTTGTTTGAAAGTGTTCTCAGATAACCCCACACAATGGCTGCAGGTTGAAAGAGTCCGTTTGAACAATAATTATTTTCTCCAAACTACAAAGAGTGCTGGAGTTTCACCTTGGAGGACTTAAAGCAGCCCTTGAAATGGTCAGTTTTTCACATTTAGAAATGAAATAAGCTCACAGCCACTCCAGCCCAAAGCTTGGGGACCTTTGCTTCTGCCTTCTGGAGTGTGTTCGATTTTCTATAAATAACTCAAGCAATAAAGGATTTACAACCCAGCTTTTGTTGAAAGGTAAAAAGCCAGCTCATAGTTCATACATCAGTAGTCATGAGCTGCCTGTATTACATGGTGTTCTTTGTTTTGTTTTTTAAAGATTGTTATATGGGGCATTTTTGCTATAATACAGTAGAATAAGAAAAGTAAAATAAGAAAATTATAGTCAAGGTATGCAGCAAACAACCTGAGCAGTGTGCAACCTAACCACCCAGTGAATGGGTCACTCTCATGGGGTTGATGTTATTAAAGCTTCATTCTGTTGTTTGATGCTTAAAGGATAATTCTGGTATATTTCCAAAGGGCACATTTTCTTATTGCAGGAAAGTAATGGATGGTGAAAATGGTTTTTCCATCTGGATTACAGAAAGAGTTGATGTCCCAAATGACGGGAGGGATTCTAAAGATGGAGCAAGAAATGGACAGGCAGATCGATGCAGATGCAGCACTAATGCAGCAAGAGAGGTTTAGTGAAGAGAAAGCCGAGCCACAAGCAAAAGAGTTCAATCTACCATTCGTTCTGTGTTCCAGTCCCTCACCTTTGGTCATAAGATTTGGGAAGTCATGGAAAGAACGAGGTGCTGACTTCAAGCAACCAACATAACTTTCCTCTGGTGGGGGTGGCCTTGGAGATGCGGTTATGAGTCCAGACATCAGAAGCAAGCTCAGAGTTGAGTTGATGTAGAATATAATCAAGAGGCCTCCTCAATACCTTTCTCTGCAGATTTTCCAGCTATCCGCAACTGCCAAGTATCTAAGGCAGTTGGGGAGTGTTTCAAGATGCCTATGGAAGAATTTTACATTTTTGTTACATATCAGGACATCAGGAACTCCCTGCATGCATTCTGCTACTGTGACATGATGGATGCATGGACGGATGGATACATCATATTTTTTTCTATCTTGACAATCAAAGCACATACACTAAAAAGAGATGCTTGTTTATAAAATTAAAAAAAAAGGTTAGAGTCATTTCAGCCTCCCCAAAAACACTGAGGATTCAAATACGGTGATCTGGGCCCAGTGGAAAATTTGTCCTGACATTAATCTGGACATCTCAAAGACAAGGAGGCAAGGTGTAACCAAAACAATCCATATCCCAATAGGACTGAGCATTGGTGAGGTTTGCTGATACAATACTGATCAATGGAGGGTCTATCCTGCAAAATCACAGGACCCAAAGGACCCACAAACAGAGGACATCACAGAGATCCTATGTCCACGCTCCGATGGGAGCTGTTCTGGCAACACAATGGGGTTTTACATAATATTAGGCTGGTGGTTTTAAAGTTGTGGGTGAGAGAAATAGCTGACCTTGGTGAAGGTGACATTCTCAGATCATGAAATAAAAAAACTCATGAGCATGAGCGCTGATTGTTATAGTACTGTGAGCATTTACCGAGTCAGTAAAGGAGAGAGGGAGCAGGACGGTAAAACAGCTCTATAAAGCTCCGGAGTTTCACAGAGTGGATGGAAAAATGAGGAGACGAAGGGATAGGGAGGGAGGCGACACACTCGACTTTCCCTGAGGCCTTAAAAGACGAAGGCATTACAGACGAGGGTTTAAGTGACAAAGTGGGATTGGACACACAACAGCTGGGACATTTCAGGCTGAATTAGACTATAATTGCTGTTCTGAGGTGGCCCTCTACAATTTTTATTTGCTACCAATGTCATTTGGCAGAAAGCAGAATTCCCTACAGCCTAATGTTCATTAACAGCTGACCAGCAACAAATTAATATTTACCCAGAGGCTCATTTCCTCATTAGCACACACTTTTAAAAACAGATTTTCATCCGCAGTCAGTTTGTGCTGCATGAACCCATGACCTTTGCTCAAAGCTCCACATTACTACCTTGAACTCACCGTGGCTGTTGTTTAAACCTGATTTGCAGGTGGTAACTTTAGATCATGTCATTACACACCACCAGCGTCCTTGACCATCAACACGCGAGGCTTTCGCTGCTAGTCTGCACATATTTCACCATCTGAAGACTCTGAGGTACATTCCTTGGAAGGACAATGGGTTTTGTTTAGCATATTTCCACCACACATGCGGGGAGAGGCCTGAGGTGTGGGCCTATGTGCAGCCACATGTGACACATTTACAGCTATTTGAAGGGAGGCTGTGAGATAGATAGAGATATCACGGTACTCTCGGGTGCAGGTGTCCATTACATTCCAAGTATCTCTTGCATTTTTTATCTTTTATTAATGGAGAAAGGGGGAAATATTCAAAGCCAGGGCTCCTCTTAGGGAACGACAGCTTCAGTATGTCACCACCTCCTTCCCCAAAGTCTCAGACACAACAAGGTGAGGAGAAAATGAGGGATGAGAAGAGGGAGCAAAGCATTTTTTACTACCTCTGCCTCTTATTGGATGCTCATGAGGCTGATAGCTACTTCAGGACTTCAGATATAAATGACATAGTTTGATTTAGAGGTGATGAAAAACAACGTTAGGGTGATATTAGAAACCTTTCGTTCAATGGGGACGGGGCTTTACTGGATTTGGAGATGAACGTATGTATTTAATATGCAAAAGATATATATGGTATCCTCACACCTCTGGACCTGGTTCTTGTTGTACAGTAAAGTAAAATAATGGATTTAAATATGTCAAGAATATAAAAATAATAAGTGCAGTTTAATTTTGCCATCTTTTTATCTTTTGTACTCATCATTTGTCTCTTTGTGGATAATTTTTATCATTTTATTGTCACTGATTTCACTGCTCTCTCATTTTTATTTTACTTTTTCAGTTTGCTTCTCTGTGGATTTTTTTTTGTGCTTTTTCTCTTTGCATTGCCAACACATTTGTATCCCAGTGTATCAGAAATGATACAGTTTTCTCAGATGACGCTGGTGTCATCTGACACGGGTGTCTTCTCGTTACTCGTCTGTTATATCATCCCTTTATCCACCCGGTCACAGCAATATCCAACACTGAGAGATATAAAAGTTACAAAGTCCGGATTAGAGGTGGGATTAGAGTCTACTGTCAGTGGAACCACAGTACAAATCCTGTTTAGACATTTATGGTTCTCTTTGTTTTTACTCACTTGTCAGATGGGTTAGGTTTGGGGAAAGAACACAGTTTGGGTTAAAATATGTATTTTTTACAACATTAAAACTATATGGTGAAAAATTATGTGAAGAGGTCATTTAGCAGCATTCATGCTAACACGATGAGTCAGACTGACACAAAAGGACACCCCAGAGGTGAGAGTCAAATATGTTACTTCAGGAATAAGCAGAGGCTGCTGTTTAACAAGTTTTCCTGCATCTAAAGTAGTTTTGGCTTGTTTTTATGCCCGCAGACATTTTTGTATCTTTGTTTCTGTTTTTCCATTTTTTTTTCCTTTCGTGTCCATTTTTGTGTCTTGTGGTGGGGATTTTTCTACGGACATTTTCCTTGTAATTGTTATTATTCTGCATCTCTGTCCTGATTTTATTTATTTTGGTCTCACCTTTTTTTCTATCTGTTGATACACAATAAAAACAAATGAAAAAAATCTGTAAAAATAAGGCACACGGCAGATTTTTAAAAGTAAGGAATTTTTTATAATAATAAATATATATATATATATATATATATATATATATATATATATATATATATATATATATATATATAAAACAGATAATATATTGTGTTTGCTTTTGTATGGATTTTTTACAGTATATATTGCATCAACTTATAATGGGTTTTTTTGTTGTTTTTTTGACAGATACTTTGTCTTTTTATTACATTTTTGTCCTTTGTGAACATTAACACTGTTTCCTTTTAGTGTATTTTTTGTGTCATTGTTTTGCATCTTTTTATTCATGGGTTTTGTCTCCTTGTGGGGTACATGCATGTCGATATCTGTCAATCCTAAATGAATCATGAAGCAATACTAAATGAATTACTTCAGCTGACATCAGATAAACTAATTCATTTAGTATTGCTGGCTCAGATCAATCAAGTTATTCTATGTACTGTACACTCACAATAAACAAGATAGCTTAACTTAGCCAGCCTTAAGTTAACTGTAGTTAATTTTTCTAAGGCAACCAGTTTGCATAATGTTTTTTAAGTGCCAATAGCGTCTAAGATTTTACATTAAGTAGCAGTTTTTCACTCTAACATGGTTCTTTTTGTTGTCATTTTTGTTCATTTTGGACATTTATTTCTGTCAAATCTTTCTATAAGAGGCCTTTTTTTTTTATCTCTGTGTGGTTTTCTTTTTTGGCCTCTTTGTGGCCATTCATCATTTATGTGCCAATTTGTGTATCTTTGTTGTTCTTTGTAATCATGTTATTCCTCTTTGCAGGCGATTTGCATCCCTTTGTGGTTATTTTTTGGTCTATGATCCTTCAGCATGATAGTACCATGAAGAAAACAAGTCTGGGTGTCACTGGCAGATCCGTAGTTTAAGTGTTTACCTCGACTAAAAGACAGCAATCTGCAGTATAATGAGAGACCGAGGGTTAGTGAGAGAGAGGGAGAGAGAGAGATGGAGCCAAACATGTCGGAGGTGTAATGGAGCTCTTCTTCATTAAGTATACAGGACGTGAACAAACAGTGACGAGAGTGAGTGTGTGTGCACAGGGCCGAGGCTGTCGATGGCTTTTTGCTAATAGGCTGACACATGACATTATTTGCATTCATTAGCAGACAGAAGCTAAGTCACGGCCACGTATAGCAAAGGTCACCACAGGGCTTTGCATCCCCCGTAACCGGCACGAGTGACTGCCGCCTGTCTGGTGATCAAATGGGAAACGGATAATGGTCGGTTAAATGAGGAGAGCTGTCGGTCTGTGACCAGAATCAATTAACAAGCTTTTCCAGAATGTTTCAGTATTCTGATGGAGGCCTGCCTGGAAGTGTTTGTTGCATGTGGCAATTTCCCTCCATTCTAGCCGGCAAATAATAAACAGATCCTCCCTGAGTTGGGTTTGATGCATTCAGAAAGAGGTGGGTGAAAACATATCTGTATTCATCTTTCATATGAAACCTGAAGAACAGGGGCAATGTAGAAAAATCAGAGTGAATGTGTGCAGAATAAAGCAGAAAATGAAAAAGTCGAATAAATCCTGAGCTCAGAGGAGGCTGCAGCTGCTCTTATTTCTCATTCTGATAGAAGCTGTTTGCATAGAATGTGATTTTACACTGTTAACATGCACAACGGTGACAAAGATGCCCTGCATCGTCATCTTACCTCTGACACAAATTGCCCCTCCAATCAGCAGCCTGTCCATATTGTGCTGTTCTTAATTTTATTCTCAGTAGTAACCTCCACGGCTAAGAAAATAATGAGTCTGAAGCACGTTATGCCTCTCATTTATGGCTCTCACTTATGGCTTCCTGGAATAAATTGAGCAGCACCTGATGGGACTGAAAAGGACAGACAGTGTGGAAGTCTGAAAAGCTGCAGTTCCTTCAACGTCCACGAGAGACTCCATCAGTGAGTCCGTCCCCATAGACCCTCATGTTAAAAATGTCCAACTTTACAGCAGAAATAACTTTTTTTTTTACACAGCCTAATAAAGCAAACTGCTTTGGGCTCTATAGATAATTATTTTTTTCATAACCTCTGTGCAGTGGGTTAATCATCTGATAACTCACTTTTTAAAATCGTATTAAGGCCTAAAGTTCGCATTATTAGAGGTGCGGCCTCTTTGACTGACAGGTGGTTGGTGACACAGGAAGCTGTGCTGGGCTTCACCTTGGCTAACTGCACATCAGAACTGCGCCTGTTCTGTTGGAATATTTGTAATGTAATTCTGAGCTCCAGTTTTTGTAAAATTCTTCGATTTTATTATGATGTTACTGAATACTAGGTTGCAGGTATCTGTGTCTGTGTGATGCACCCATATAGATGCAGCCAACTGCCGTCTTCGATCACCATAACAATAAATGGGTAGAAAACACTACCACTGACCAGTGGGTGATTTCACAGTGGCTGAATATGTAGTGTTTATATGTTTTTATGGTTATATTTTCAAATGGTTCTGGCACATGCTCTCATATTGTACAGCAAGCCAAAACATTTAGAGCATGGTTTATTTCAATCCAGATGAAAGTGCTATTAAGCTGAAAACACCAGCACCCTCATCCCCTTATCATTGCAGGCTGGAAATGGATCCAACCTTAACCATCATACCTTTGATGGGACATAAACATAGCATGTATCTCACCTTCTAACACATAGTAGCTCAAATTATGACTAGCTAAGCGTCAACAAATTCATGACAGCAATATCTGTAGAAAACCAGAGACAAACAGCTGAAAACTCTGAGTCTAAACCCAAACTGCAGTGTCCTCTGCTCTGTGAACGGCTGTGGAACAGTGAAAATTACAGCCCTTTTTGTGGTCCAGTTATGGTCACACATTGGTAAATGAAATATAGATGATTTTATTTTGACCACCTGTAATCTAACGTGTTTCACAGCAAGGCCAAAGAAACTGAGATTGCACCTAATTTGAGATCAATTCACAGCACGCCAACTCCACTAAAATAATTCCAACACACACACACACACACACACACACACACACACACACACACACACACACACACACACACACACAATCTTTTGTAAGGACACATGAAGAGTTTTCACAAACAAAGAGTTCCAGCTGACTGAAATAATAGCAGCAAAATAAAAAGTAGCACTGCCACCAACGAGCAAAAGAGACATTTTCCGATGTTATAATTTACTCGATCTTCATTGTTGTCTTTTTCCATGCTCTCTCATTGTGTCACAATTAAAGAGAGGTGTGTAATTATTGCACATATTGTGTTTGCAGTGTTTTTTTCTCAAGTTACTCTTTGTGAGAAATTTCATTTGCATGCAATGAAAGTTAAAGTGTTTTTAATTCTGTTCCAATTTATTTATATAGAGACAATCTCAATAAACAGACATCTGCACATGAATATGAAGATGCGAGGATGTGAAGATTTGTGTTCTTCGACGTTTTCTGCTTTCCATTTGAAGTCTCAGTTCTTCCAATAACCTTTGAGCACGCTTTGGCTGCTGTCAGGTAAACTGTTCATGTGGAGAGCAAAAAGGGAGTCCATGAGGTGGAATGCAATCGTGAAACCATTGACTACCAATCAATCACTTTTCAAAGAAAAACTGGTTGAAAACTACAAGGCAGGGTTAGTAGACTTGTTGGTTTAAAGGGCTAAAGCAGAGCAGAGTGTGTTGAAATGTGCAGATCCTGTCTGACTGCCAGAATGTTACCATAGACCTGAGATGATTCATTAATGCAGTGGCGATAAATCCCATATAATGTTCTCATCAAAAATGGAAAGTAAAGTCTGGATTGCTAGTGAAATATGTTCAGCTCTGGTCTTAAATCCAGAGTTTTAATGCAAACAACACTATCAAGGTTCAGCACAACTCTGATAATACCTGAACCTTGAGAAAAAAAGATTTTTGAAGGGATTAAACCGTGATCTATTGGGCAGGAGGAAGAGGAGGAGAGAGAGAGATTGCCTGTGCTGCAGCGCCATGACCACAGCTGCTCCAAATCATGCTGGGAATGAGCAGAGTCAGCTGGCAGTGTCACCCTGTCCTTTATCTACACTGTACTGTACGGACACAGTGGCACCTACATACGATCACACGTGTGTGCACTCACACCTTACCCACCAGACAAACACCAGAGCGTTCATGTGCCGGTTTGGTTTTCAGATAGGTTTGGATGCTGCTGGTTAAAATTATTATAGTGAAATTTAGAGTCATATCAAGTGTACATGTGTGACTTTGAAAAAGGGTACGTTTAATTGGTTGTTTTCTGGCAGCCAGTAATGAGATTTAAACACGCATCAATAATCACCTGATAAACTCGGTTAGAAATGAGCCTCAGAGGCACTAGATTACTGCTGATGCATGTTTTATTACAAATGTATTTCTGACTGTATGATTAGGCCCACAGAGAGTGATCGGGTCCATGAATGAGCCAATTATTTCAGTGGGGATCTGGCTCGGAGCAGCATCAGGTGCCGCGCACGGTGGCTGAAGCGCGCAGCGTCGCGTCAGTACACGTCCAAGCCGAGGTCGAGGTAACGTGGATGAGTCCACGCAGGGTGGGAACCAGGGTATTCTTATTTGCATGATGACTCCCTATTCTGAGAATATGACAAAGGCTCACTGTCAGTGAGAGATTAGGCTGTTAGAGTTTGAGTTTACATCCTCTTTCTAGTGGACGTTAACACAAAAAAACAGAGCAAAACCCATTTTAGCTTCTTTTGCATTTAATTTGCATAACTGGCAAAGCTAATCCTGAGCATCATCACCAACAGTATGTCCCTTTGTGAATCTAACACACATCTCTTCTCTTTTTCTCTTTCGGCAGATTAAATTTAATGTAATTTTGAGCACTAAACTCTGTTTTAATTAAACCATATGTTCAAATTTTGAGCTTATGCTGAATCTCATTTAGCTCACAGCCTGAAAAAAGAACTTTAATTAAACCAGAATTAAGTTGTCTTTGAGGATGTTCCTTCCCCCACACCCTATTTTCTGGAATAAAGTTTGAACACACTCCACTATACAGACTCCCAAACCCTGCAGTTCCTCTAATGTCCACTGGAGGCCTTAATATTCATTTCCAATTTTTTAGTGACACAGTCTGCCCGGCTTTACATCAGCTAACTGGAGTCGCTGAACTGGATCTGTAGACCGCGTTTATGCTGTTGGAACCTTTTGAAGCATTTTAATGCAATTATCTGACCAATAATATGGGCGCTGTGTGGATAATTGTACTAACAGACCATCCAAGAAGTCTATGCTCCAGTTTTTCTCATTGAAATTCAAGCATTTTATTTGTTACTGAGTACTAAATAGCAGGTATATGTGTCTGTTGGATGTCTGTGTGATGCTCCAATACAGTCTATTGATGTAGTTTCCTACTAGAAAAGCTAAATGTGATCACACCTGGTCAAAAAAGCCATAATAGGAGCTCAAATCTGCAGTGTTTGGGAGAAACACTGTTCTTCTGTTTATGCTTTTATTTTAAGGAGAAGCTGCTAAAAGAATTTAGCTTTTCTTACAGCTGCTTCACAAGAAGACCTCTAGTGGATTCTTTTTATTGTTGAGCAACAGCAGGATATTTTTTAACTTGTGGCTGAAGAGACTGAAAGTTCAACCCTTAATCTACTGAACAAAGCTGTTATCTGAGGCATGAGCTGAAGTGCAGACTACTTGTCCTCTAACTCCAGGCCACTGAGGTGCAGTTAGAAAATCAAAACAGTGGATAAAGCTAAACACCTCCAGTCTAACTTTGGCTGGTGTGGTTCAGCTTTTGAGTCTGTTAGGGCAATTTAACGCACGGCCTTCAAAGAGGACAGAGACAGTCATTCTCAGAGCTGCAAAAACACCTGAAAAATGTTCTATTTACTTGTCTTCCTTCTTTCTGTGTTTTATTGACTGATGCATCTCCTGCTTAGCATATCGTACTGCATCACCCTGCAAACTGTGCGCAGCGAGGCAGTGAGTCACAGGTAACTGACTCCTTACAAACAGGAGTGATGAGTGCCAACGGGCTCACCTCCAGCTCTTAAATTCTACACAAGACTCGAGTCGGGCTGGAAAAAATTGATAACCTCACTTTGAGGTTAGTGATCTTCTTGTCTTTGTTATTTAATTTTGCCCATGAAACTGAGATAATGGCGATTTGCCACTCTTCCGTTCTCCTCCCATTCCAGTTTTCTTGCCTCCTTCTCCTCGCGTTTCTCCGCCTCTCTGCTGAGCGCTGACTCCCTGTTTTGATTGGACCTGATGAGCGCAGGGAGTATTTGCCAGTTTTGGAGGCCGGAGTTATCTGCAGAGGACCGTAGTTTATCTGACCCCGCGGGCTGACCTCCTGTTTCCTCTCTGGCCCTCTGACGCTGGGACGGGACTTCCTCTGACGGCCTTATCAGTTTGAACCACAACATTGGAACAGACCCACCGACCAAGATCTCACGAAAAAAAATACAACTGCTGTCAGAAAAGTATGTCAGAGTATGAGAGATGTGCTCGAGTTCAGAAGAATCGCTGTTTGTTTGAGTGTGTCAAGATTCCTCTATTAAAAGGTCAGCTATTATTTGACCTGACGACACACACAGCTGACCAGAACACATAGGCCACCCGATGGCGTATCAACACTGGCTGACACTCAGACATCATCAGCCCCACAGCAAATACGACAGTGGGGATCAGGACAAATATTAGAACAACATAAACTGATGAAACAATTACAAAAACGGAGTGCGTCAACAACATTTGAGCATATTTGATTAATTAAATGTAAGGTGTCAAGCTTAAACTGAAGAAATGCCAAGCAAACCACATCTGTGTTCTTCTTGCACCTGCAAGAGCACCTGGGAAAATCTGTTAGCTTACCTTAATTTAATCAGCAGCAAGGCAGGGGCATTCACAAGGACCCACAAAGAAGAGGAGCAGTCCCTCCCACGGCGACAAATAGAAAATACCTCATCCGCACTGGACGGGCAGACACATTCTTTAATCTACACCTGTCTTTCTACCCAACAAGTAATCAAGGCAGTAAACCCAGTTTATGTAGACAACAGAGAAGAACTGGTTTCAAGACTGGGTACTGGACAATATCAGCTGAGGTCAGTCAGAAACATAGCTAGCTCCTCACAGCAAATAACACCTAAGAAGAAAAACAAATCAGAAAAATCACCGAAGAATGGATGGAGAGGAATGAGGGAGCTCCACTGGGGGAGAAGAAGCAATTAGTTTGCATTTAGTAGGTGAGAGTTTGAACAAAGGTCCAGCAAGTGGTTTTGGATTGCAAAGCCATTAGAAACACCCAGTGCACACACAAATGACTTCAGGCTTCTGGATTTGATGGTCGGAGCTCTATTATTCTTTGCTGGCTTTGAATAAACAGTGCTGCTCTGAGCCTGGCTGTGTTGATTCCAGAGGGCAGATAAGCAGAGTAAATAAAGCTGAACTCGGACTGGAAAAGGTTTCCACGACTGCTTTACTGTCTAAATGCCTCCAGATGGGTTGAGTTAAGGAAGCGTCGGTGAATCGCGTCCTGTTTTCTAGTTCTTAGAAAGTGTAAAATAATCTTTAACTCCACCTCGATAGGGCAGCTGGCAACTTATCCAGGGTTGGGACTAGGGATTGGTTTTGGTTTAGGCTCACACTAAATAGAAATATTCAGAAACTAGAATGTGTTACATTTCAAAAGAAGCAGTCTTCCTGCCTTTACACCTATCCTAGATGGGTTGGCAGTGACCTGGTGGATGTTAAGAGGTAACAAAGGACCTTCACTGTACTTTGCATGTAAAGCATGAGCGCGATGACACGCAGTCACAATGGAGCATTTATCAGGGCTGTCTGGGGACTTTCTGGGGGAGCGATGGGCATGCGATGACTTATCTTTGGCAAACACCTTGCGTATAAAGAGCACCGCATAACTTAGCGGTGAGTAATAGTTTTAAGGAAAAGACTAAAGATACGTCTTTTATAAAAGTCACCGTGAAGCAGAGAGAAAAAGCGATGTGGCGTTAAGTGAAAGATGAGTTACTGTATGTTTCTCCAGCTCCTGCAGACAGATTGCACCAAGGCGACTTCCCTCCTCTCCAAGTGACTGACATTTATGGTGATGGAAAGGCCTGCGTCTCTTAAACAGCGGCTCGTTATTCTATTAAAGGTACCCTGCTAGCGACTTACAGGAAGCAAAAGTGATGACAAGGTAAAATAGATTAATTAAGGCACCTCGGCGACGAAGCAGCCACTTAATCATAGATTGTGCTTGTCACAGGGATTTAGGATCTGATTGACTTGAACAGATTATGCCTCTCTTCATTTTCTGCCTTTGTGCAATGGAAAATTAATTGTCAGTGACATTTGGTTGTAATCCCCCCCCATCTCCCTCCTACCACCTCCACCACCTCCCCTCTATCTGTACTTCCTCAATTAATTATTGGCTCCCTTTTATATTCTCGTTCCAAGGAGTTTCTTTCGGAGATACACAAGGGGCCGAATCATTTCCTCAACTGCTGAGGACAACATCCGCCGTTTGATTGAGTCGAGGCAATCTAATCATCAGCTTCTGCTCTCATACTCAGACTGCTGTGTCAGTGCTATTACCCACCACCCCTCCGACACACACACACACACACACACACACTGTGAGTCTGAATGACAGCTAAATAGTGGAAAGGGTCCAGTCCACCTTGACTCGTCACTCTTCTACAGCTTTGACAGCTGATTTCACTTCACTGAAAAGAGGAGGCGAGAGAGAGTAAAAAATGGAAAGAAAAGGAAGAGAGGAGAAAAAAGAAGGAGAGGGAGAGCAGAGGAGAGAGGAGGTGAAGGAAAAGAAGAGAGGAAAAAGTGGAGGCGGAAGCAGGTGTGGGAGAAAGATGAGAAGGAATGAGGAAGACGACGTGATGAGTGAGTGAAGGGAATGAAAAAGGGGTGACGGAGGAAACGAGGAGGAGAGGAAATGGAGGGACTAATTGTGGGATGCTGGATGAGAGAGGAGATGGTATCATAACATGATGAAACTGAGGTCACCTGTGTGTGCGCGCGTGTGTGTGTGTGTATGTTTGTGTTTGCTTTCTATGTCGAATTAAACCACAGAGGCAAAGTGAGACATTTCATTTCCCAGATATGATTGATGGCTAATGTGTGTGTCCCAGAGAGGCATCAGATAGCCTGTCCTGACTCAACACACAGACACACACACAGAGTTACACACTGATTGTGGTCTTGTCTAGACAGGCAAATAAGGAAACAAATGAAAGCCAGGCGCACACAGTGTGTACACGTGAAAATCCTCAGGGAAACGCTGATAGTCAAACGATGCAGACTGCACGAGTAACGTCTCGTTCCCACTGCCTTAAGTTAAATATCTGAGTTTGGACATTTTTTTGCAACAAACTGCATCACAATGTGAGTTTGTGAATGTGTTGTAATTGGCTCACTGATACATTCTTCCAGTTTTCAGCAGTCTGTGTGTCGTGATCATCATTGTTGTGCAGTTATTGTGTTATTGCATTGGATGGGAGAGAACAGAGTCCTGCAGTATGCTGTGGTTTGGTGTTCTTGGTTTACAAAACCAGATTCACAGATGACCTGTGCATGCGTACAATTCGACTGACTTATTTTCTACAGTCATCCCATCACTGGCTGCACCTTTTCCAACATTTCCTCCTCTTCTTAACTCTGTGAGGTTGAAGTCATCCTCAGCCCTGAACGTGAGAACAGAAAACAAGCAAAAAAGTATGTTTTTGGAATGAATTGTTTCCTGCCAATTGGACTGCTTTTTAATCCCCTTATTGCCAAAACGTTTGAGAACATCCATCCCTCCACCTTCTTCCACTTATCCAGTTCATTGTGCCAGGAGGAGGCAAAACCTGCAAGCTCCACACAGAAACTTGGAAGACATGGATTTAAAAGAAACACAATAGGGGTCAGAGTTAGGGTCATCACTGATCACAACTTCAACTTCACTGTGTATCAAAATAAGATCTTAAGCTTCTATAAATGTCCTCTTCAGTTTTTAAAGTTAGGAACTCTTTTAAGGACTCTACTTTGTGGATGCCTTTTATATTGATTTTTATTCAACACTAAGGGGAAATTCATTAAAAACATCTTAATTCTGACAATTTTCTTACACTCAGGTCATTTTGGTCATTAGGAGCTACCTTTAATATCAGGAAGCTTTGTGAATGTCGGCCCAGAAGACCAAATTATCACTCTTTCATTAATTTTGGATCAGATTTCAATGTGGGTGTGACAAATAGATGGAAATTCCAGATAATGGAGTTGATGTAAACTTTAAAAGGTCGCTGGTAACCTGATGAATGTTAAGAGGTTTACTGAGCTGTGTTAACGTCACCAAATTTAACCTTTAATTAGCCACACATCATTGTCATGGTGCACTCACTCACTCGGCTGCTCTACAACAATGAATTGCTTTGGATTTACCGGCTTGTCGATCTAATGTCAGTTAATGTCAGTGTCAGTGCTTCCTAAAGATGCTTCAGATTAAAAGCCACCCATCCACATATTCTCTTCTGCTCTTCCAGTTCAGAGAGGCGGGGCAGGCCCTGGACAGGTCACCAGTCACGTTCACACCTACTGCAAACTTTGAATCCCTCATCACCCTAACATGCATGTCACTGGACTGTGGGAGGAAGCTGGAGCGCCCACGCAGATGCACAGAAAGCCCTACTGATGCAAAGAGCTCGTGGATGCAAGCTGAACACTAATGAAATAATCCAGCAGAGGTGGATCATCTGTCTCCAGCCGGTTTGATTTGGCAATGATTTCACCCGGATGCCCTTTGTGATGCAGCCCTCTCAATTTACCCAGGCTAGAGAGTGATGGGAGGGCTACACTGGCTTGAGGCCCCCAGGGGCAAGGTTACAGAAAAGTAGAAAGAATAGAAACTAATTAGTGGTTAATAAAACTACTTTATAGTCATGATTTGGTGTGGCTCTGCTGCTACACTGGATTTAGTGCTTTGAAAAGTACATTAATCTGTGTTTCACATGGAGCAAATGTTAGAAAATTAAAGCAATAAATAAAGTGAACTGTGATTACATTTCAGCTGGGAACGAAAGGTCTAAAATCTGTTTGCTTGTTTTGTGTGATTTTATTACATGTAGGTCATCATTTTACTCAAAGGGGACATATTTGCCTTCGGAACAGCAGCAGATCTTCGACCCGTCCTCCTGTATTTACTCGGAGTCAGAGAAGTGGGCTATTGTTTGATTTTCAGTTCTTGTGGTCGTGCGCGGCCTCTCTGCAGAAGGGCTTGGGATCATCTCCCTCGCGCAGTCATCACTTCTCTGACTATGACACCCGAGACCACAAAAGTTTAAAGTGGCCCCTGGAGGAAGAGAAATGTTTGGTGCCTTTTGCGGGACTCGGGGGGAGATTACCGTAGGATTGTTTGACAAACAGCGAATGGAGTGAACTCGTCTGTTTTCCTTATGGTCTGTGTAAATGCATGTTTCAGTTTGGGGGATTAACGGGAAAGCTCTATTTATGCGACACGGGGGAATGCTAATATTCTGGATAATTATCCTATTTCCTGATTTACAAAACTGTGCGGCCATATTTGTGAGAAAGCAAACAGGGAATGCGGCTCCACCGAGTCGGATCTATTTTAAACTTCGCTTGTACATGCAAAGAAAAAAAAACGAGGAAGAAAATACAGACAGAGACAGCATGAGAAACAAAAACTTGAAATGAAGTAAAATAGCAGGCAAAAGAGGGGTGGAGGTCACCCTTGAGTCAAAGGGGAGGGAGAAAGCAGCTCCATTTAAATCCTCCAGAGTGAAGGTTACGGTGCTGACATGCTCGGTGCTCTGAGGCATCCGCCCAGTGTGGGTCATGCCCTCCGGGGCCTCCGCAGCTCACCGTGATGTATGTGCAGGCGGTAAGGGAACTGTCCCTGCTCACTCCACAAACGGAAACGACCTCTCACCTCACTGCTGAGAGGAAGCCTATTGGACGAGCCATCTGTGTCCATTAATTGTCATTAAAAACTTGAAGTTTTCACCACCATCGTCTGACCCTTCCAGCCTCGGACAGGCTCCAGCATGCATCATCACCATCACCATCATCATGCAGGGATTTTTTTTATTTCTTACAGTTTCCCTGCGCTGCATGTTTATTATCGGGTATAAATTTTGTCAGTTTAGACAGTTACACTCGACATTACAGGCCGTGAGGGCGAAGGAGGCTTTGCATTGTTTATGTGGATTTCTAGTGGCTGAAGCAGAAACCAGACAGCATGCTGATTTTAATGATCTGAGGCTTGACTGGCTGCGTTCACCTCTAAAAATTCCCGTCTGCTTGCAACAAGAGGGGGATTGTTCTCCAGACAGTGAGAGAGACACACGGAGGACGGTGAAATTTGACGTGTACGGGCGCACTGTAGAGAAAACAAAGCAGGTTTGAGGGAAGACGCTTCAGATTTCACAGGCTCCTGCGACCTTGAATGGATGTTTTTGACAGACAATCCAAACAAAAATATAATTCCTCACCAACTCGGTTTGGTTGTTCACTTTCACGTGTAACTTTTCACCACCTAAAGTTTACAACAAGAGGAAATTTTTAATTTAGCTTTCAGTCAGCTGTCAAGTTGTTGTTGTCTTTTTGCCATCTTTACTCAGCGGGAGGTTATGAAATGTAATATGTATGAAAACAAGATTATAAACCAGTTATTTTGCTAAAAGAGTATTACAAAGTAAAAACTTCCACCGGAGACCCCATCTAATCTAGGGTTGAGGTTAAGGTTAACGTTGGGTTTTGTTTTACTCACATACTAAATACCCACATTTTCAGAAACCAGAAAATATTAGTTTCTAAAGAATTAAGCCTGATATATTTTGACATTACAGTTTTCTGTTAAAAGCTTTTTCATTTGCCTGTTCCCAACTCTTTAAAAGGTGGGGTGAACATTAACGAAACCCTACCCCTAATCTAAGATTGGTCACCAATTAACTGATGGACACTAAGAGGCTAAAAGTACTCTCCTATTTTTTTCCTCGTGCTAAATTAATTTAATCTGGAAACTAAATGATGCAAGCCTGAGTTTAAAATGTCTTCTGAATGCCTTCATGAAAATTAGAGGTTTCTATTCAAGCTCAGTCGTCCAGAAGTTGAAGTGCTGACCAGTTTGCTCTTCCTCAAGGGGATTTACACGGTAATGTAAAGATGAACAGACGCTATGAGCAGCACAGGGGGATGGTTTCATTGGAAGAAATCCTTTTTAACAGGAAGTTAAAATGTTTGTTTTACTCTTTGGTCAACAGTGAGAGGACATCGATGTGAAGACACAACCAGTGGATCAGTTATCGAAAATCACTTTTCTGATTTTTGCCAGTTACTGTTCTGAAGAAGTAACTAGTAGGATCAATGATAGTTGGCTTCATAGTGTGCATGCAGACAGATAAAAGAATAGCGTACTAGTTCCTTAATAAAGTGTTGGTCTAGGCATTGATTAGCCTGAACAGCATTCTTCACCACATTTTGATGATCTTACGTTGGTGGAGATTGTTATCTAGCACATTCCCAAACCTCCTGTTGGTGTTTGCCAGTAATTTTTTTCTCTCTCCACCAACCCTGGTCCACAGATTTGAGTCGTCACGCGTTTGTGCTATTTCTCAAAATCAGTTTTACTTTGAAGAATCGGTTTTGAAACAGTGAAGGAGATCCAGGATGTCTCACGTAGTGCTCATTGTACTTCCTGGAAGTTTAATGTGATAATCCAAGCAGTGATAGAAAAGGTGTCTGGCTCTACAAGGACACCACTTTGAAGTAAAATGAAGGCCAAGGTTAAATCACTATGGTATTTTTTTGAGGCTTCATTTATGTTACTGTTAATATGGTAAATGGCGTGGTTCTTATATAGCTACATATATCAACTTGAGCACACCTACATGACCCATTCACAAAAGCAGTTTTGTCTATGCTTTTTCTACCAAGTGCTTTCTATCCAGCATTTAAACACTTTCACCGTCCAATGAACGCATCAAAGAGCAACTTGGGGATGTTATCCTGCCCAAGAATACTTTGGACTGAGCTACAACCACCCAAATATCAGCCCATGCCTCTGTGAGTTTTGGACACGAGCTGCTGGAGCTCAAAGAAAGGCCTGTAATAAACCAAGCTGGTTTTCCCTTTAACATTAGTCTGTACAAACTGAACCGTGGGGAACAACATGGGGATAGCTTAGTTGTAGGATGAAATTTGGTGGCATTTCCTTTAAACCCAGACGCTCCTAACCCCCAGAGAGCAGGTCAGATGGAACTCTAACAGCCCCGGTGAGGGACATGATGAACGGGGCGCTGCACAAAGCCAGCACTCAGCTTTAATTGGACGGAAGGTGGCTGTACGCTTATACCATAAATAACTGTACCCAGGGACAGCATATATATGTGTGTGTGTGTGTGTGTTTTGGGGGTGAGTCGGGGTTGGGCGAGGAGGGTTAACCATCACGCAGTGAGCTTAAGCACCACTGAGCCTAAGAAAGGCTGTCAGGGACCTGGAATAAATATCCTGCAGGCTTACTGATTTGTCTACGGTCGTAAACACGACATAAAGAGCTAATATACAGGTCAGCACCAGCATGATTTACACCCCCAGGAGCCTGAAAACTTCATCAAAGCGTTTCATTTCCCTCCTATTCACAATCACATGGAACTTTTCCTGCAGAGGTGACTTTTTTTGATTTGTTGAAGGAAATGTGGATTTATTTCTGCAATTAATACATACATCTTCTACATAAACAGGTTGGATGCTTTGTTGCTAAACTTCAAAGATTCAAAGAGAATCCGTGATCAAGATTTACCTGATAGAAGTCTTTTAATTTGTTTGTGGGCTGGGACTCATAATCAATCAGGCTCAGTCTCAGAGACTAATGCATCTGTCATTATCTGAGCCGCTCTCAGCTCAGCATAGAAACACAAAGAGAGATGAGAGAAGCATTAGGAAGAAGAGAGACTGGGATAGGACAGAACATTGATGAAAACTTCAAGGATAGCCACTTCAAGATATATTTTCGTCATTGAAATACGTCAAACCTCTTGGTAATGATTATGTCTAATTTACTTGGACAAACCAAGCTAGCAATAATTTCCATTTCTGGTTCAACTATTTTATTTTTCTTGCCCTATTTTTCTGAGAAATATACCACTTCTTTCTTCTGGTGAGCTCAAGCAGCAAGCTATATTGTTAGAGACTTTTTGGTGCAAGGACACAAACAATGCTGCCATGATATTTTAGTATATTTCCATGTTTGTGTGCTTGTTAAGCTAGAAAAGCAGATCTAACCAACATGAATGTCGGCACCAGTTTGTGCCTCCATCCTCGCACTTGTTTATGCCAGGTACAAAGTCTATGCAAAGACGAGCAAACAAAGCAATTAGGTGTCCAAAATAATTGAAAAGACTTGATTTTTGATAAAAAAATTGCTTGATGCTGTGATTTGAACCGAGTTAGCTAAGTTAGCTCACCTGTCAACTGTCGGGGGCTTCAGGGGAATCCACCTTGCATCAAAATACACCAGCTGAGATGTCGAAGAGGCCTACTGGACCCTCATAGGTGAGGTGTCTACCTGAGGGGTGTGCTAGGAAGCGAAATAAATGGCTTAAGTAGCTTGAAGTCAGAGATTTCTGTGTCAGTGAAAGCAAATCTTTCTTTAGGAATTCCCCTTTGATCTGCTGACAAATTGAAGCAGTTTCCACATCTCCATTATTAGGCTGTGGGCCAGTAAGCTCAAATATTTAAGCAGATCCAGTTTACAGTTTCAGATCTCTAATGTGCAGCTGTCAACTTACGAATAACCAAAAGCATTAAAGTCATTCGTTTGAATTCAAATGTTTATTTTATGGTTCTGTGTGATAAATCCCAGGATCAATAATTTTCTGCAGCATTTATTTCTTGTCTTATATCACCTATATCACCAGCACTTGCAGGGATAGGACACATGGAACTGCTTATTTTATTTAAAAAAAACCCTGGCTTAACAAAAAACGTGATACCTGTTATCTCCAGCTGGGGTTTTAGGTTTTGTTACGCCAGCTAATGCAAAGAAATTCTGGCTGTGTTGAACTTCCTTCGTAGCACACCCCTCAGGAGGAAACCCTGGCAGAGACCCAGGACATGCTGCAGAGACTGCTTCTTTCAGCTGGCTTGGAAATGTGTTGGTTTTCCCCTGGAAGGTCTGTAGGTGGCTGGACGGGGAGGTCTCTGCTTCGAGCTGGATGCAGATGATGGATGGATGGAAGGAAATCTGGAGGCCTAGCTTAGCCTGCCTGTGATAGCTGCTGAACATTACCCGTATTATTGCAATTATCTTAAATAAGTTAGGTTTTTAATATATGCTCTCAGTTCTTGGTAAAAATCAGAGGAAGGTCGTGCTCGTGGGAGTTTAATTCATTTGAAAGAAAAAAAATGAATGAGCTTAAATTGATATTTTACAGCTTGTCTTTTAGAAAACAAACGCTCCTTCTGACTTACTAGTCAAACGCTAGCATTCAGGTCATGTCATTATTATGCATTTAATGGCAATTCACAACAAGAGCTGCCCCAAGGTGACTGAAAGTGACAACAAAACAGACTCTGAATTCTTCTCTCAAAGGAAGAAAACGCATCAACATCCTCAGCGGGGAGTCAGCTGAGTGTCAGGTGTTTCCAGTATCATATGATCTCTCTGTTGACGTGTTTTCCAGCGGCGCTACATGATCATGTGTCAAATACATTTCTTTCTGTCCATTATCTCACGAGCAGCTGTTTTTCTCATGGAATAATGGCTTTATCTTCCTCTTGTGTTCCTCTTGTGAGCACTCGACCTGCAGTACGTCCATAAATGAAAACCATGTGTTTCTGTGACCTACACTACATGCATGTTGAATCAAATGCCCCAAATCCTTTAAGCGAACTGATTTCTGGTGATACGTACAAGTCAGTCTAATTTATCTTCCTCATGTTTGCCCTTGGAAAAACCACAGCTTGTCCCTTTGTGCAAGAGAGTGTTCAAGATGAAAGGCGTGGAACGTAAAACTCTATCATCATCAGCCTTTTTTTCTCTGCGCTGGCCCTAATTGCTTTTTTCTCCTTGTGTGTGTGTGTGTGTGAGAGAGAGAGAGAGAGAGAGAGAGTCTGAGACAAGGTGTCCATCTATAACTTGCAGAAGGAGGGACCCCCGCCCGGGCTCGCCATCTGTCACCCGGGCACCTGCAGGGGCTGCAGTCTTGTGCGGCTTAAAAGGTGAAATCATTAAGATGTTAGAATAACAAATGCCTGGTTATGTCTGACTCACACTATCACACCGACCGGTTCGCAGCTCACGCCTCTTTCAGGGAGATGAATATCCCCACGTTGTTGGCTTGTTGAGGAGATAAAGAAGCATCACTTAGGAGGTGCTCCTCTTCTCGTCACCTCTGATCGGTCCGGTTCTCTGGCCTGAATCCTGAAACTGGATGTTATTTATTTTTGTGTCTGCAGTTAGCAGGGCCTGCTGCCCCGCTGAGACAGAAATTAAAATAGCACCCAAGAACGTGGAGCCGACCACATTCCATCACTTCTTCCGAACCCGTCTCTCCCTCATTTTTCTCCTCACACCACACAGGCAGAGACCCAAGGTCAGTGAAGGTCTGACGGGACGTTGATGAATGGATGTGAAGGGTGTCATCCTGGACAAACAGAGCTCGGGCCCACATGCTGCTACATCCTGAAAAATATGTCTGCTACAGCAGCAGCTGAGGGAAATGGTTTGCAGCTCTCTCACATCCTCTCCCGGCACTCTCTACGTGGAACATACATATTTTGTCATTCCCTGAAAGTGAAAAATAACACGCCTACACCACTGCATATCAGACACACTCAGGTTAAGCTGACAACAGTACTGAAGGCTAATATCTAATACACGACACAAAGAACGCACGCTTTCTCCCGCACAAGGTCAATGTTTTTTGACAAACGGCGGTGCCGCCAACAGTCCCGCTTCCCACATGCTGATCCAGCCAAGTAAATTCGACTGCCTCTGCCCGCTAATCTCTGATGCCACCCTGCCTCGCTCCTTCAAGAGTGTGCAGATAAATAGCTTAAAGCAAACAGCCTCTTAAAAATATGACATCGCAATGCTTTCAGTGGAAGGAAGGGGGAGAAAAAAGGGAGGGGAATTTGGACATGGTGGCGGGTGATGGAGGAGGCCACGATGGAGGAAGACAGGAAAGATAAGTCAGCATTTTAAATTTATCACAAAGGACAGAGTGAATCTTAACAGCGCACATGCAGCCATAAAGATGGAAAGACCCCGAGCTTCGCAGGCTAATTTTCTCTCAGGCATGAAAGAAATTTCAGATCAGTCCAGACGTTTGTTCGAGTCACGTGTCCGTCTTCTCTCCTTTGTGCAGGTCTCCTCTTAATATTTTCTCATTTAATACCTTTATGACTGTCAAATAATTCCCTCATATCTTAGTCCTCGATGCTCTGAAAATGTCTTTTTGGCAGTTAAATTTGTTCAGCTAACACATAATCATCCAGGGTGTCAAATACAGCTGTTCTGTCACAGAGGTACTCGCGAGGTGTCCGTGCCTTGAGCTTTAGCAACAGCAGCGTTTGATACAGAGACATAAAGCTGTCTGTTCAATTCAGTTATATAAAATTATATAAAATAAAACAACAGTCGCCTCATGGTGCTCTACATTGTAAGGTAAAGATCCTACATTGGAAGGAAACTCCAGCAATCAGACGACCCCCTGTGAGCAAGGACTTGGTGACAGTAGGAAGGAAAAACTTCCTTTTAACAGGAAGAAACCCATCAGCTGCGACCGGCTGCGTAAGGTCAACTGTAGAAGACAGCCAGACATTAATGATAACTAACGACTGAGTGGTGTATAAAGACATAGTGAGAAAAGAAAAAAAATACTGTGTGCATCATGGGAAACCCCGTGGTCCGTTGCACTATTACAGCAAAACTACAAGAGGATTCAGGGTCACCTGAGGGCTACTCGGAAGTGAAAGTGAAAAGCAATTTAAAACAAATTGCATCATATCAACTATACACGGCAGATAAATGATGATGGCTCAGTGAATTTGAATCTGGAGCCATTTTTGTCCTTTTTAAGAGTTCAAATATGAAAGTTTGCATCTGCATTATGTAAGATGGATGTAGCCATCATGATGTCCCGCTGTGTTTTTGTCGGTTTCTGAAGTCAGACACGAGCATGTCTGCTCATCAGCTAAATCAGGCTAAAGAGATTCAGTTTGATGAACATGTGTATTATTTAACTTAACATTAAATAAAATCATATACACTGAGTTCATTATGTATCCACAATAATTCTGTTACAAAAGTAATGTTTTTTTTCCTTTTTTGATATTTTATTTTAGAGTTTTTATTCCATTTCATAAACCCTGCAGAACAAAACACTTTGAGTCCCACTAATGAACATTTTCCCAATTCCAAAGATTTGAACTGTTGCTTGTGTGTTTCTCTTTCTCGCCAGTTTAAAAAAAATAATCTCTTAATAATGTGAGAAAAAGAAACAAAGACACAAAGAATGTGCTGCTGGGCTTCCAAACCAAAGGTGACACAAAAGTGAACATATTTAGTTTTGGCTTTACAGAACAAATGGATTATAAATTAGCTCATTTTCAAGAAGCTAGAACACTAAACACTACTGGAACTGTGCAATCAACAGCAAAGTGCGCCTGTAGAAGTGTCTCTTACTTCTGGAGCTTTAGACTATTTTATTTATATATATATATATATATTTATATATATATATATATATATATATATATATATATATATATATATATCTTAATAGACTTTTTATATGCATTTTATTATGGGCATATTTTTAAGCCTTTTGTCTCAGACCTTTGCACTGTGGATTGCATTTAATTTCGTTGCACATCTGCAATGACAATAAAGACAAAATGACAGCGCCACGTCAGGTCGGACATATCCAACATGTAATCTAAAACTTTGAATGACTGTTATGGGACTTGATTTTCTTATTTATTTAACTCTTTTTGTGCTTTGAGACTGTTTGTGAAAAGTACTTAAATGAAATTAGCACAACCCAAAAAGTTCAGACTTCTACAGACACATCGTCCCTCTGATGGTCGAAGACTATAAAACACAAAGACATCTGGACATGTTCTCTAGTTCATGTGATTTATTTATTGTCTTTTGTTTCCTGTGACAAATGGTTTAAGTCAGCCTCAGATGTTGTTTAGACGAACCCACAATCAGCGCACATTCAGTGAGCGAATCCTTACATCTGTCCTCTTTTTAAAACACTGACTTGTCAGGGTCAACAGTAAATTGTGGCTATAAAAAAACAACCTGGGTTAGCTCTCCACAAACGTGCCCTGCACCATTTTTTTACAGCGGTCGGTGCAGCTTTGCATTATCTCTCTGTGCTTTCTGGGATTACAGCAGCTGATTTATGTGCTGTATATTAAAGCAGAAATGTTCTGAGAGATGAGTCATTGTGCTGTGTGGTTTTTTTTGTAAAGCTGCACCAAGCGCACAATAAAAACATATCGGCTCGCCACATCAGAGCTGGTTCGTTTGTTGCACGGCAACAACAGAGTGGTGCAACTGTCCTCATCCTTCAGAGAGGGATGACGGGAATGATGAGACCCCCCAGTCAAACCCCCTTTTATCTCGGTCCTGACTGGACTGAAGTGCGTTTTTGTCGACTGCTCTTCCTCACGTGGCTTGAAGATCCAGGCGGAGGCACAGACAGATGGACAAAAAATACAGTTTTACACAGTGAGAGGACGAGGGCGGGAGGAAATAAGCAGAAAGGAAAGAACGTGTTTGGGGGGGTGGAGGTGAGAGGGGGTTTCCATACAGTGCACGGGGTTGGAGATATATGAAGACTTGTCACATTGCGAAGGTTGAGGTATGGGCTCTATTGGTGGAGACAGTGACCTCCAGCACGGGGCCAAAACATTTCCAGATGTCTGCCAACAGCATTACTGGAGCTGCTTCTATGTGCAAGCTCATGTCAGGGAAGTCTGGGGGAGGAGGAGGAGGAGAAGGAGGAGGAGGGTGAAGACTACAGCAGATTGTAAAGGAGAGGAATGAATTGCAAATCAAATGACGAGCGCAGACATAAAAGTCTTTACAGAGAGGCGGAGGACTCTCCGTGTGTGTGTGTGTGTGTGTGTGTGTGTGTGTGTGTGTGTGTGTGTGTGTGTGTGTGTGTGTGTGTGTGTGTGTGTGTGTGTGCGCGCGCGCGTGCTTGTGTGTGTGTGTGTGTATCTACAGTAGATGTTGGTGAAAAATGAAGACAGAGACATTAAAGTGCTTTAGATTTCTTCCCTCTGTGCTTCTTGCCCAGAAGGGAATCTTTGACGTTCATTTATTTTGCTCCCCAGCGTGCCAGCTTTCCGAGGATACAACATCAATCACATCGTTTCATTTTTATTTTTTCTAATGTTCATTTTGTACCACCATTTTGCTTTTTTGGTTCGTCATTACTGGTGATAAATAGGCAAAGGCATTGTCTGGGCAATGGCTACATTAGGGGTGATACACCGGGGAGTCGGCATTATGAGAGGATTTGAATTGTCGGGAAAATGCTTTTTGCCTGAATGGAATTTGAAAGTTAAAGCTCAGGGGAGGAGAAACAGCACTTGGGCAAGAATTCTCTGCACAGCGGCGTCACACGGGATTAAAAGTAGGTATTAAAGCAGAACAAAATTTCAAACATGATCGCTCGTGTTTTGCATCAGCTGTCAGAAGCAATTGCGCTGGTTTCTATACAGTTAAATCCATTGTCTCGGCTCAGAACAGAGCTGACGAAATGCTTCTCAGCAGTGTTTCCAAACTTACAAAGCAGAACATCGTGAGAGCGCTCGCCAGAATTTCTGGGTCACACTGCATTAGTCCGTATGAATGACACTCCTTTAAATTCCTGGAATAGTGAAGAAAAATCACAGTAACCCTTACAGCAACTTTGAGAAGCAGACAGTCTAACTGAATAATTTCAAAGTTGATCCCTTCCTTCCAGCTCCTCTGCAAAACCTCCCGATGTGGGCCTTTGGTGCTGAGGAATGTCGGTGAGCCTCAGGCTGTCTCTGCGGGCACTCTGTTTCCCGTTCCATCTCACTTCCACCTGTTGGATATCCCCTCCTGTCTGCCTGCTACGCCTGCTGAATCTAAAGAGGTTTCCAGGCAAAAAAGGGAAACTTTTCAGTCAGTCACAGAGACAATGAAAACACGAGCTGAAGCGTAAATCTGCTGAGAATTTCACAAGAGGCTTGAAGTGCCAGGTTACAGTGGGTTTGATGCTAAAAACGTTCATGCTAATGGTAATGAAAGCTTGAATAAAATGGAAAGCATAACGGAGCAGACAGATTCCTGTGGAAAAATCAAGAAAAGGTTCTGCACACAAACACACACACACTCATTCATCTGTGTGAGTTCTTCCAGTGAGCTGTTTTGGTGTAGGGCTACGTCTTGTTGTCTGATTTTGCTCCATGCTGAAAAAGTCATCACATCATTTCTGCACATGCATTCTACAAAACCTCTCTTCTACCACATCCCAAACCAATGAAACCAGTTTGAAACCTCTCATTGTTTGCTTACCCGTTAAAACAGGGTAGACATAAAGGGACAAACATGGTCTGCAGCAACACTTGGAACGACTACGGCCTCAAAACCTTGATTGTTGGCATTAAAGGTCTCAAACTGTGCCAAAACTATCCCCCACACCACAAAGCAGGTGGGGTCTGTGGATTTATGCTCTTGATGCCAGTTTTTGAGCCTGCCATCTGCAGCCTCAGCAGAAATTGAGATTTATTATAGATCTATTCTTGAAGTTACCCACTCTTTCAGGTCTTTAGGTTTCTGTTCTTCGGGGACAGGAGTGGACTTCTGATTTGGAGAGCCTTCACTTCAAGGTTTGTCAAGTGAATGAATTCTGAGGCGCTTTTCTCAGCACAGATTTAAAGAGGGGTCAGATGATGTCAGAGAAATGGTTTGGCTCCAGTTTGCTGACAAATTTCTGGACATTTCAACCTAAACAGGTTGATTTGGATACTAAGGTATTGTTAGCAGCAAGAGCTGGATCCAGGGGGTCAGGATGACTCAAAGGGAGGTATCTATGAATAAATATCTGCATGGTACAAGGGTTTTAATACTAGAAGACTCGTGGATTTTAACCATAGTTAACCAGTCATATGTGATCAGGCTTTATTTATCTGCACTTTAAGTGCTGCCAATGTATTTGTCATCTCAAAAAACCTGAGGTTTACATTCAGTTTTTGGAATAAATCTGAATTCAATGAGAAGCATTCACACCAGGAGCCAACAGACTTGCCATTCGTTTCTCAGACTTCTGTGGACTTAACACTCTGTGAATCTGATGCTTGTATTATCTGCTGAAACTGAACTTGCACTGTGTGCGTAATTTCACTTGGAGAATGCATAGTTCTCTAAAGACCTGTTTTTCATTCATATTCTGTTGGTTTGCTCCAGGGTGACTGGTCCTATGGTTCCTGAAAAGAACTGGTGTGTGAGCTAACTGGTTCTCTGTTGGTTGGGAAAGCATCACAGGTTGCTTTGTGCATTTTGAGCTGCAAAGAGTTGCGCCATCCTACTCTCACTTATATCATCAACAAGTTTCCATCTGCAGAACGGCTGCTTGCTGAATACTTTTTGTTTTTCGCACCATTCTGAGTAAACGCAGCGCTGGTGAAAATCCAGGAGATCAGCAGTTTCAGATTTATTCAAACCAGCTGCGTCCCACCTACAAAGCCACAGTCAGTGTCACTGAGATCACACTGTGACACATTTTAGAGGTGAATACTGGCTTTCTGGGTAGTTGCATGAATAAGCAGGCGTGCTGATGAGTCTGTATGTTCCTTATGAGATATCTAGTAAATTAAATGGGATTAAGTTAATAATATGTTAGAAAAAATGTTCATCCCCTCCTGGTCCTTGGGCTTTTCTTGCATGCACTTCAAATGTTTCCTGGAATAGAGTCTCACTACAAATATAAATGACCCCAGATAAAAAATAATCTTCTTTGACTTTAGTGGTCCTGACCGAAATATTGATCAGGAAAGTTTTAAGAAGGTGGTTAGAAATGTGCCGACATTTGGGAATCCATCAGTAGAAGCAAAATCCCATATCATCCTTTATGAAAACATATGGTGTTAATTTAACACGAACAGCAGGCAAAAGTACGATATGTAATATGAGCTGAGAGATTTTCTGTGCCAGTCTGAACATTTCTGTGGTGTCACCTCAGCACAATCCCGAACACTGTAATAAATACTAAAAGGATTCATTTCTTCACACTCCAGGATTGTGGTGGATCTATCGCTCTCCCTCTCTCTCTCACACACACACACACACACACACACACACACACACACACACACACACACACACACATAAAACAGCTCGGCGTAGTGTCAGCGTGTGATTTATCTGAGCTGCTCAGCTGTGGACGGAAACATCTGCCCCAGCTCTCTGTGTCAGAATCTGAGTTAATGCAGCCATACGGAGATCCAGCTCTTTGCAGAGCTCCCAAATTGCAGAATGGGTTACCAGTTTAGTTGAAAATATCACCCAAGAGATAGGACTTAATCAGGAAATTAAAAATTTAGATGGAAAAACATGATAGTAAGTTCACTCCGTCCACCTGAGCACATGTGTGCTCCATTTCCCTTCCACAGTGATCAAATGTTGAGATTTAATCAGGGCGAATAGCCTCGCTGATAAATGCTCCAGCCTCACAGGTCAGGTTAATCGTTTCCTTTCTTATCTTTCTCTGGCTGTCACGCAAATTCCACACTCAAATTCCAAGGTTCAGACCTCACCTTCGTTGTCCTCGCGTGCCTTATAATGAGGCTGCTGGGTGTATGACCCAGGTGTCACTTCTGCATCCTTGCCTCTCTTAGTTATAACAGTTGCCACTGGTTACCTGGAATAGCTTCCTATAAATACACTGATTTCTTTTCCAAACCCTCATCATGACAAAACAGAGCAGTACAGGCATGAACAGTCTTCTAATGTCAATAACGGTTGCAGCAACAGGGTAAGAAGTGTTGGCAGAAAGAAGTAGAAGCCCTGAAATCACACAACACTTTCAACATTAGCAGCGTCTCTTTAAACGGCCTTGTTGGGGAGTGTCTTTGGGCTGATTGGGGCCTGATGAATGTAAAAACAAAGAATTACCAGATTTTCTTTTTTTTTTTTACCTTATTTTTGTTTTTAAGAAAAATGAGAGCCACATATGAGGATATTCATTTAAAATTTTGAGAGAACAGTGGCAGTATAATCTCCTCGTAAGTGGATATCAGGCCCTTGTAGAGCAAAATTGAGTATTTTGGACTAAATAACCCAAAATGCGATGTCCACATATGTGGACACTAGGTCCAAGCCGAGGAACAGCAGTAGTCGGGGTGGTGAGTTAGTCCATGTAGGAAACCAGAGTTTATCTCCCTTTGGGGACTTTTAAAATAAAAGCTAGAACCGAGTGTCAGAGCTAAAGTTCAAATTTTCACTCAAATTAAAATGTCCAGAGGCACTCAGCGTGTCAAAGTTCCCTGAAATAAAAGAAATTATTAAGCATTTGCTTCTGAATTGAAACCAAACCTCAGGTATCAGCAATTTTTTCTGGCATTTATTTACGAAAACACAGGCAAAAGGGCAAACTAATAAAACACAAAGTAACCTGAACATGAAACTAAGAAAACATTTTGTCCAGCATTCAAAAAATTCAGTTACACATCCAAATAAAAACATACCCAAACAAACAGCCCACTCCCAACAATCACAAATATTCTCCAACCACATTTAAAATGGCAGTATTCCCATACAAACAATAGGGTTTCTCCAAGTCCGACTGGAAAAGCTGTATGTTTTTGCTTTGGAGTTCGCTGGATGTGACAGGGTGGAGTATTTACCTCGGGATATGTTTATCAGGGAATCATATAACAGGGAAGAAACTTGATTTCAAAGCTATTCCCAAAAGTAACCAAATCTTTTCTACATTTATTTAGACCATGCAAACAAAATTTAGCACCACTTAGTACTGCATCTAACAGAAATCACTCTAAATTTTCTTTAGCTTGCTGTGTGAGGCTTTAAAGTTAAAGGAAAGAACCTGTGGCCCTCAAGAAAACAGTTTCTACCAAAGTCTGCAAAAGACTCTTCTTCAAAATGATGTGAGCAATGTGCTGAAAGCTTTAGAGATCATTCAAGATCATCCATATGAGCTTATACACTTTTCAAAAGGGACCAAACTCTGTGTTTAAATGTAACAAAAAACCTGAAACTATGCAAGCCATCAGCTTCCTGTAACACAGCGGTCCCCAACCTTTTTTGCGCCACAGACTGGTTTAATGTCAGACAATATTTTCACTGACAGGCCTTTAAGGTGTCGCGGATAAATGCAACAAAATAAAATGATACGACCAAGACAAAAACTGTGGTGTTTTGTAAATATAATAATAAATGTGAATTAACTGTGAAATTGTGTAACTTTACTAGCAGCGTCCTCCGGAAATGCGCCAACAACATTAAGAGTAACATCCTCCTCTCTGCCCCTTAATGCTCCCTGGTCACAATGTAATGCGTAAATAGTTCTTTCAAAATAAGACACACAACTGCAACATGGAAAAAGACCCAGAGAAACCGAGTTAACGATAAAAACCCTGAAAACCATGAATTTCACACCCGAGCCTCAACTCTCGCGGCCTGGTTCCAGTCCATGGCCCGGTGCCCTTTTTTGCGCCACGGACCGGTTTATGCCCGACATTATTTTCACGGACCGGCCTTTAAGGAGTCACGGATAAACACAACAAAATAAAACTAGTACCGGTACCGAAAAAAGAAGATTTATTCATAACACACATGAAAAGACCCAGGAAAACCGAGTTAACGATAAAAACGATGACAAAATAACACTGAAAACCGATAAAAACCCTGAAAACCATACATTTCACACCTGAGCCTCAACTCTCGCAGCCCGGTACCAAACGACTCACGGACCGGTACCGGTCCGAGGCCCCGGGGTTGGGGACCACTGGTGTAACACATCGATAGTCCATGTATTTCTTGTACTTTGAAACTATTTTATCTTTTCACTACATTAACCTCCTAGGACCTGGTGTCCACACATTTTGGGTCGTCTAGATCAAAATACTATATTTAGCTCTACAATGGCCTGACTTCCACTTACGAGGACATTATCCTGCCACTGTTCTATCGAAATTTAAAGCTTAAATGTGGATCTCATTGTTCTCAGAAACAAAAATCAGGTAAAAAAAAAAAATCACATAATTCTTTGTTTTTTACATTCATCGGATCCCAATCAACCCAAATAGCAAAGATAAATTAAAAGTGCATACCATGAAAGAGTTTGGGTCTTAGGAGGTTAAAAATTACCATTACAGTGGATCTGAAGTAACAGACGTTTGACCGTGCTTCTCTAGTTTTAAAGAAGTTGCTTTTTATACTTTAAAGAAATATTGGACTGGTGTGGACCTATGTTTGCAAAAGTTGATAAAATCAAAGGGTCTCTGTTAAGATATGAAACATTTAATTTTGTCAGCAACTCCTGAAAAAGTACCAAATACTTTGCGTTAGCCTAGTCACCCACAAGCCCAACTAAGAGGTGTGCAGTGTATCCAAATGTGATGTGAGAGATTAATGGTAATTGGAAAGGATGCTGAAGATCTGATGTAGACTTACAGCAGCCTGTTAGGGGTGAATATGAGCGTTTGGCCACGCTCCTGCAGCAGTACCTGTCAGGCAAACAGTGGCTAATGCTGACTGACAGCTTGGCTGTAACACCTAAAGAACTGAGAGCATGTCAGTGAAACAAGAGCAGTTAAACAAAGTCTTGATACTCCTCTGTTAAATTTTCATCATAGTTTCATTCCCGTGTGCATTTCTTTGTTTTTGTTATTGTGCTTCTTGATTCCTGGAAACCATCCAGGGTTAAAAAGATATTTGCTCGAGGAACACTAGCAGTCTGCTCAGTAGTAGTAGTTATTCTTGGCATGGTTCTTCTGAAGACGATCCTCCATTTAGTGCAAGTGATTAGAGCTAGTTATCCCTTATTAAAAAAGATTAATACCTTGGTCTGTGATGCTGTGATGTGGTTCTGTTGTGCTTTGATTTTAGAAGGATATGTAATTTAGTCTGTTACAGTCTTAAAACTTTGAAAGCAATATGGAAAAAAAAGGCATTAGAAACACCCCGCATGAAAGTTTGAAAGTCTATTGAGTTTAAAGTCCAAAATAAAACAAACAGAACTGGTATGTATTTATTGCTTTTGTTTTATCAGACAGGTGTGAAGCAGAGCAGGACGGCCAGGCATCGAACCCGATGATCGGTCAGTCCCAGACTCATTTGGGCAGCTGGCCTTGATATTGACCCTGTCTCTGTGGTGAGAGGCTGAAGTCCTGCTGACCAGATTAAAAGTAATTGAAGGGTAATGCTCCTTGCAAACATCGAGGCAGCTTCCCTTCTTTGAGGGAGTAACGATGCATGTCCTCCATGCTGCTCTTTCACTTTCTCCCTACTTCTTTTCCCTCTCTTTCTCTGTTGATCTAACAAATTCTGCATGCAGAGTAATGAAAACAGCTTGTTCCAACAGCATTACCTAACTCTATCAGCAGGTCAAGTCAATACAAATGGTCAAATATATCAGCGTGGTTAAATAAAGAAGTAACCTAATATATCCAGATAAATTATGTACCGCAATCTTTGAGGAGTCGAGCAGACTTGCTGAAACTGTACTTCTGTGCATCCCCTTGGCTTTTTTTTAACAAGCTCAATTGGATTTACCCCCTAATGCTCTGATAGATAAGCACTTTACTCATTAGCATGGATTCAAGGGCCCTGGAAGGAATGAAGCAATCAAACGGTAATTCCACAGACAAACACGGAGCCCATAAATCACTTGCTCCCACACACTGAGATTCCAGATTACTTTGCCACCGTGACCGCCCAGCAAATACCAACCCGCAACCTGCCGACCAGCCGGAACGACCTCTAACAACTTTACATGGCTCCCAATGACATGCAACTCACACTGCGTATGTGAGGTATCGAGAAGACGAGAGAGGAGGTTTTACAGTGATTCAGCAGGATGAAAAACACTAGATAAATGCTAACCATCCAACGGATTCATGCAGCTTAAAGAAGCTTTAGGAAACTAAAAGGAGGCCGAGGCAAGCGGCGGCAAAAAGGCTGATCTCCTCACTCTGTCCAAACCTGAAGGTCTTGCAGGTCATGAGGAGAATCTTAGAATTTGATGGGGATGGAAATCGTGAAAACATCGAGACTCCTGTGTAATGGGTTGATGAATTATTTAAAGTTTTTCCTGGGAGTGTTTTCTGGGAGGCATCCAACTTAGGTGCTGGCACAGGTTCTGTAAATATACTTGATTTTATCACCCTGCTTGTATCTAGTACTTTGGATATGTAGTTGTAATTTTTAATTTAATGTTATACCTACAAGCCCACAGGGTGCAGATGCAAATTAGCACATGGCTAAATCTGGGATCATGCGTCTCAATTCCTATGGGAAAAATGTTTTTATGGCTTGGTCCCTGACTAAACTAAGCTAATGTTTTTCTTTAAGCTCGTCTAAAAATACCTCAGTGTTTAGATTGCCTCTGAGAGACACACTAACTTATTTTGGTGGTTTGCACTTACAATTTATAACCAAAACTTGTAACTATATAAGTAAGGGTTGGATTCCAGTCACACAGAACTGCAGTGATTTGCAATGAATGCAATGAAAATGCAGTTTGTCCTTCATGTAGCACAAAAACTACCCCAACCTGCCATAACACAGACTGTGTAAGACCTCAGAAGGTGTCTGCCATGTTTGTTGCAGATCCGAGTTGTGAGTTGGAGCCACTGTGGACCATCACATTGCAATTGTCATTTTCCTGTCACCAGTTTATGGTCAGATTTTTCTGAGATAGTTTAACTTTACCAGCGTCACTGGTTTGGAGCCCATGTCAATGTCAACAACTCTTTTTGAGGTAATGTTCAGATTTTTTCACAGTGGCTCAGGAGGTAGGACAGGTCATCTCCTAAGTGGAAGTTTGGTGGGTCAATCCTTGGCTGCTCCAGTATCCACAGGCAAGATGCTGAACCTCAAATTGCTCTAAATATGTGGTAGTCTTAGATAGATAAACTTGTTTGTGTGTGTAAAATGCATTGAGTGCTCATCCCATATGGAAAAGATATATATAAATCTTATAAAGTTTGTATCTGTCTTGTGTGAAACCTGTATGAAAAGCATACAAGAGTGAAAACAGATATAATATCCCTTCAAAAATTATATAAATGAAACTTGTATGTTTTGGATACTTCCTAAAACAGTATATGAGATTAATGAGAAATTGGCACCTTTAATGAGTAAATCATATGAACCTTATATGATTCACTATATGAAGCAAGCCAAATTTGATGTAAGTTTTTTCTATTTCTTTTCCATATGGGATGTGGGGTGGAAAAGCACCATTTAACAACCAGTCCATTTACGAAAGCCATTCCATTCAACATCTAATAAACCTCTTCTGTATGCATAAGCTATCTTATTTCCATTTGTAGTCTGCTTGTTGCAAGCGTCTGTTGATTAGTCACATTTCGTTAATTTAAGTAAACATTTCACATAAAGAGCAGAAGACATTGTGCATTTTCCAAAATGCAGTTTGAAACCATTGTCTATTGTCTGATGATTATTTAGCGTAGCTTTTAAATTATGTCTGCATTCATAAACAACGATTAGTGCAGGGTCTTGGCTTGGATTTCCACTGTCTGCACCACCATGCAAAACTGCATTTCCCCTGGAGGCAAAAGTCAGCAGTTTAGCCAATGGGTTCAAGGCTGCTGTCTGATTGCTGGTTGTTGTCATGTTCAGACATAAATGCATACCACACCATAGCACCATAGTAAGAATAAAAGAGTTGAGATGCCCCAGGACACGTTTGAGCTGTTGGGTCCCGGCTAACACCCTCATTTTTCTATCTGAGAGGAGAAACTCTTGATTCATTTTGTGGTATTTACATCCTAATTAAATCTATTAACCTTTTTCTGTGAGAGTCGCCTCACAAACATTTTTGGCTTTTGCTGTTGATTTAAACACCTGCTAGTGAAACCTGCAGCTTGTTTGGGCCTGTTATCTGCGGGCAGGTAAATCTCGATCTGGGATTTGGAGGAAATAATAACTGCGGTGGAAATATGGATTATTCATAATGAGGGCAACACGGTAGACCAAATGAATTTCCAGACAAAAAAACTTCCAGAAGGCTTTCGATACCTCATACTAATGATGCCCACCAGCGCAGAGAAGTTCTGCTGAGGGCTCCTGGTCTATATGCAGTTCCACATGTGCAGTCATCTGAATACAGGCTGTGTAAACAGTTGCACTCCTGCAGTCATCTTCTGGCATCACATATTCAAAGAGAACGCATTACACTACCAGTACAGTGCACAACAAGCCGCTGCCTGCTGTGAAATGCAAACAGATAAAATGTGACCCCTCCAGAGGCCAGTGTAAATCAAAGCACGATAAATAAACTGAATTATTTTCAAGCTTGATCAAAGGCAGCAGAGGCCACGTCCCCCCTCCCCACAGAAGGGCGCAGTGTCCTGTCATCCCATTTATCTCTGCGATGCATCCTTTTTCACACAGAGTTTACAGGCATCCACGACTGCACGGCCTACATCGCCTCCTCTTCTGATGCACATAAACGTACGCCGCTTATCATCTGAGAAGGCTGCTGATTGAAGCTGGCTGGGAGCAGAATATATGGACCTGTTTTCATCTATCCTCTATGTTCCCACATATCTGAAGAATCAGTTATCTGCCTAGATGAAAACAGAGCACAAAACAGCTTCTATATGCGTTTAAACAGAAAACTCAACTTCTTTAGTTTATAAACTGTGATTTCTTTTTCAAATAGAGTAAACAGGAAGGGCAGCATGACACGAGATACACACGAGATACATCAATCACTTTTAAGTGGATCGAGTGATAGTGGGCAGGGCTTTGTGAGTGCAAAGAAACATTTCAAAGAAACGTTCAGCTATTCGCACTTTCATGAGTTTGATTTGAGGTTAAATGTGTTTCAATGTGATTTCGGAATTTCTACATAAGAGACCAGAGGCAGACAGAGGCCCAAAATTAAATCTGTAGAACCCCCGGTTAACTTCATACATGATTCAGGCAGGAAGTGGGCTAAAACATGATTAACAAATCCATTTTCCTAACAAAAATTAAGAAAAGATAGAAACTATCATGGTCCCCGTGTCTCTTGGGCTGGCTCACTCTGGACTACAGGTCATTGTTTTGATCTTGTGTTTCTCTTCCTCGCTGTCTCCTTCCTGCCTGGGCGGAGCTCATTATTGGGCTCCCACCTTTGGCCCACCACCTGCTCTAAATGTTAACACCTGTTGCTGATTGTTCCTGTTTCCTCGGCCACTACTTAAGGCTGTGGCTCAGAGTTGAACAACCTGAGTTGGTGCAGCCCTGGCAAATCATAGTTTGTGCTTTCTATGAATCTCTAGCTCGTGCTAAAACTCTTCTCTGTATAGAGAGTGTAGTGTAAGAAGCAAGGACGTGAGTGAGCAGAGGAAGAGTGAGGTGTTCATGGTTTCCCCTTTTCCACCTTCGTGGTTCCCCCGCCCAACACTTTCTATATATTTTGGACTTTGGTGATTTTTGTGAATAAACTTGTGAACTCTTCTCTCAAAATCTACACCTAAGTCCGTTCCGTCCATTGTGACAGAAACAAAAATGATAGCAAGGCAGCTAGGAGATGTAGAGCATTACGGTTAGTAAGGTTATATAATAAGTAAGTGATTGGCTGATTGACCTTAGGTGAGAGGAAAACGCTGGAGAACAGTGGATGACTTCTAAACTAAACAGGAAATAACTTAACAATGAAAAAAGTCCAACTGTGATCTTACTGATATGTACAGTAACTAGGAGATGATGAAACCAATGTCAAAAAGCACATTTTAGGAAATCAGTTGATTCCTGTGACATTTTACTTCAAGTGAGACCACTGAGATGTTAATCTGACCTTCCACCAGCTCTGTGCATCACTCGTTTTATTTATTTTTAATAGAAAAGAGAGCCTACATAAAAATAATGAACAAATAACAAGGAATACAGACCGAGGCAAAATGTTATAATGTAACACTCTTTTATTAGTTCAGCTGATATCTGTCCATTTATGTTCCCTAAAGATGGATGAAGATGGTCTAGATTTGGACAACACTAACTGTGAGTTATGCTCTCTCACTGAAAGAAGATGGAAAGCAGGAACTAAGCTCCCCTGTTGTCGCTCTCATCACAAATCCTGTACGCAGAGATGGACTGAGGTTAGCACAGTTGTGCTGATCTGCTGCATTGTTAAAGCACAAAATTAAAATACATTTAAATACATTTAAAAGTAAAACAGTTACAAAACCTGCAGCATCACTCTCATTGCCCAATAGTAACATCCACAACCAAAAATATGCTCCAATTTCCTTTTCCTATCACAATAAAATTCCAATCAGAAGAAACTTCTAATGATTCTGAGCAAATGGCAAGCTGCTATAGTGGGAGTTACACTCTTTAATGAAGGGTGCACACACACAGTAGTGTACTGTCTCTGCAGACAAGTCTGCATGGTGGACAGGCAGATGTCCACTCAGGCGCACAATCACCATCTGATGGTGAAATTCATGCCACCTGGACCCAAGCAGACATGGAAACTACTCATCCCATCTTCCTGCCCATAAACCTCTAACAACAACAACAACAACAAAAGATGAAGTTGCTTCATTTTTGTAGGTACTAATCTGACATGTGGATGAACTTTATCACTGTTTTCACCAGGGTCTCATAGCAGTGGACATCTTCATAAACCAACGACCAGCGACTGGAGAAATATTACTTTTAATCATTTATTCAAAAACTACAAGTAAACTTTGGACTTTTCTCTCTGCCTCTCTTTTTTGTATAAGATGAGCTCAAAGTAATGCATTATTCCACTGTTACAAACAGTAATCCTGCCTCTCAAAAGACTCATCCTATGGCTCCATGTAGAAATATTTCTCAAAACTCCAATATGAATCACAGCATGTTGAAAGCGCTCCCAGGAGGAGTCTCAGCCCTGTGGGTTAGTCATCTCTGGAACAGTCCTGTGCGTCCCCAGAGGGCCTGACAGTGATAGCTGCCTCTGCTCAGAGAAAGGAAAAGCACTTAGACTCCTGAGGAGTCTCCTCAGTGCCGCAGGGAGAGCAGTGACAGGGGACGCCACAGTGTCAGCAAGTCTGTGCTTTATGGCGCTCGTGAAAGCAGTTCAAGGTGCCGGATCCCGGGTCAGGGTTAGGAGAGAGTGAGCGGAGGAGGGGGTCAGAGGTCAGGCTTTGATGGAGGATACCAGTCAGCCTTGGGCTGCAGTTTGATTGACTAGTGCAGGTGTGAGGAAGCAGGGTGATGATGGGGCTGCAGAGAGTTACGACTGCTGCTCGATGTGTGTGTTGGCAAGGTGTATATGGATGCTATCTGAGAGAGCTACAACCCACTGAGCTTTTGATCACTTTGCAGGCGGCTGCTGGAGAAAGAGGGACGTGCTGAGAGCTTTTACTCACCCAGAGAGAAAGAAAGAGCAGAGGGTGTCCTGACACAGGTGGATGCTGGGAAATATGTGAAGAGGCACAGCTGTTTTAAAACACAATGAGGAATACACCGAGACAGCTCAGAAATATCTACAATAAGAAAATTTAAAAAACATCCCTGGAGTTCCTCTAGAGGCCAAAATCATCTTTCAGGAGTCGATGGGATGTTTCCACAGCAGAGAGCAGATATACTGTAGAGGAAAAGGGAGTAAAAGGGAGTGAGCACCCACAAATCATAGCAATAAAGACTGCAGACTCCAAGTTTACCCAAATGAGTGGCCACTGAACAGACCACAGAGGATGAGCGGAGGAGGATTAGGGAGAAAAAGTGGATTAAAAAGGAAGGGAGGAGTGAGAGCGAGAGCAAGGTGAGTGGAACAACTGTGTGTTCATTCCTCCCTGTGACCTCCTGTTCTGCACTGTCAACCAGCTGGAATCCATGGAGGATGAAGACGTAGGGAGTGGAGGCATTAAAAAAAAAAGAATGCGATGGGAAAAAGGTGAGCTGGAGAAGGAAAAAGTGACAGGAGTGTCTTAAAAGTGATGACAGACACTAGATTTGTTTGACGTGGTTACAATAAAAAAAATGTTTATGGCTGCATTTCTGAAGGGATTATAAAAATGATTCATCATCTTTCCTGTTGTATAGGGGGGATAAAGATACGCCTACCCATTTCCCGTTCAAACATAAAACCCTCAGAATGCACCAAGTTTGGACTCGCATGCTTTTACATCCAGAGCAAAACAAAATCAGGTGAATCAGACTGACTGTTGGACCTGTCCCCTGTTCCAGTGGTGATGTTCATATTAAACAATAAACATGGACAAAGTTTCAAATAATAAGCCCAGAGCTGAGGCTTCACACCTCTCTAAACACTGTTTATCACAGTTTTTCCTACTCTTGAACCCGTATGATGTCGCAGAGAGGGACGTACCTAATACTGTACGCTCAGAGCACAGCTCCACCACACTGTTGTTCAAACCTTGTGTTCAAGAAGAGCAATCAGAAGATAGCTGTCTTAAAGGAGGAGGAGGAGCTAAAGCAGATATATGATCAACTGATGGGATGCTCCAGGTCCCAGCATCATATAAAGAAGGATTGTTTTAAGCCTGAGTCATGCAAAGCTGCTCTCGAAGAGTTGAAGGATCAAATATGGGCACCATAGAGCTCCTATGCAAATGTGAGCATCGCTGCAGTTCACATACTGGTTGTGAGCGTCATTAATACCGTTGGTTTTGTGTGGTCACACAGAGCTCCATTAACAACTACCAATCAGAAAATAACAAATTAAAATGTGGCAGAAAAGCTTTTAACAAGAACAGAAGAACATGAGCACATTACTCAAATTTTAATGTCCCCACATCGGCTCCCCATTTGTTTTAGAATTGATTTTAAGTTTTTGTGATTACTTTTTACTCTTCATGGCCCCAGAATATAAAGCAGCTCTGCTTTTTAAAACAGTCCACAGCCTGAGATCCTCAGACAGGAGCCTGCTGACTCTTCCCACTTTAAAAACTAAAGCAGTAATGCGCACTCATCGAGGGTTCATGTCAAACTGAGATAAACAGCAGAGAACAGGGCCAGGCAGTTTCCACTTACAGCTCATCTTTGCTCTTTTAGCACATAATGGCAAATGTAACATTACTAACCGCTCAAAGTGCTTTAATAATAAATATAATAAATATATTTTATCATCATTGTTGTAATGCTCTTTCTGAAGAGAGACAGCATGTAATGGGTTTGTTTGTTTGTTTGTTTGTTAGCAGTCTAGCATCCACAGTTTTCAAGATATCGTGTTCAAATTTGTGGGTGTGGGTGAAAATCAGTAAAAACCACAACAAAATGCTGGACCTCGAGGGACATCAGTAGTTAGTTTAGCTTAGCATTTGACCTTGACCTTCATTATTAGCATCCAAGGTCAAAGAAACCATATTGGGTGATATATCATATAAAAGAGCATGGAGAGAGCTGTCCAGCACACTTTTTATGTTTTTAATACAACGCCCTATGATGTAACAGCGACACCATAATTTTGCAAAATTACACACTGCATGAATATATCTTAAAATCTCAAGTTTTTATAGCTTATAGAGGCCAAAGATTTGAGCCAGTTCTGCTCCAGTCATATGGATAAGATAAGATAATAAAATACAGCATTTTAGTATACAATGCGTCATGGTATTAGGTCAAAGGTCAGACATCAGCATGTTGTAATAAAAGCAGGCTGATGTCATGCGTGCATCTGGTCCATGAAGAGTTTTTCCATTTTTCTTCCTCCTTATCTGGGTTTGTTTGGCTGAACCAGGTTATTGCAGAAAATGTATGACATGCCATGAATTCCTGACATCTGTGGGAAAAATTAAAATGACTGATTGGATCAAATTTAAATAGCTCATTTTAGTGAGGCGGCATTGCGATTTATTTTGGAAACAATGATACCATTTGGAGGGAGATATATGTTCCCCATTGTGTGACAGGAATTTGCTGCATGTTTCTTTTTGACAACAAACGCCCTCCAAGGGGAAAAAAAAAAAAAAAACCAGACCCAAACCAACAAAGAAAGTGATCCTACTAACAGCTATTGTGTATGTGTGTAACCAGAGCCTGATATCTTATTCCTCTGAGCTCCATTGTGGTCCAAAACCCATTAAAAGCACATCAGTGAGGCACACTGTTGCACACAGTGACATGAGCCTTCATTACCATGAACACACACACATTTTGATTCATCCCAGTACACTGTACTGCTGCTGCTGTAATGCTCAATTTAGAACAACAGCTGAAAATAGTCCCTAACAGTTGCACTATTTCCTCATGTTTAGGCAGCCTTCGTTAAAAACTTGGTATGAAACAGGACGCTGGGGATAAACTGGTTTCCATCTGAATACCACAGAGTCAAAATAACTTTGCTAACAAGAGCTTAAATACAGAATAAATGACAGTGAAGCGGACTAGGCATGGACACAAAAGCACATCTGTACAGAGAATCCATCAAATGAAACCAGTTTCCAGCTCATCCACTGATTTTATTGTGTTTGGGTGGTGTTTATGAGTAAAAGTTTGAGTGAGATTGCATTTTTTTTTTAACAGAATAGCAGTTTGGATCTTCTGTCTGTACTCATCTACATTAAGGCACCGAAGTAATGAGACGTATTGGTTTTAGTTAACCAGATGTTTTTTTGGCAGGCGCGCTCTTTTGAAAGCTCAGTTTTGCAATACCGTGCGGTTAACGCTGTTGCAGGCTCCACTCTAACGCAAACCATGATTTATTTTCTAAACCCCACCAAGTAGATCTGGTGCCGGAACCTAACCAAGCGCACACAACTAGGTCCAAAAATAATATAAAAATATAACAGGAGAGGACCACACAGGACATAAATCCAGTCCTTGTGACTTTCCACCGCCACACCTCCTGAACTTTGTAGCTCTCTAAAAGAAAAATCTGTTATAATTTTATTTGAAGCTTATTTAAATCTTTTTATTCATCCTTTTATCGTAAAATGCCGTATGACTAACACACCTTACAGCATGATGTTGTCTGTCTGGCTGCCCTGCAAAACAAGCTATTCTCCATTCCATATAGACTAGCTTTGCATGAGTCATAGTTCAAAATCATCCTTCGTTAACTTATACATCTCTCTGTCTGAAACAAGCCACTTTAGCTCCTGTGAGATGATCCCGTCTGTCATTTTATTACATCATAAAGATCCAAAAGTAGATCACAGTACATCCATTGACCTTGTTATTAGAAACCCGTCCATGTTTAATATGAACATCCACTGCTGTTAAGAGGATTTGTATGACAGGAAATAACAGAGTAGAGTAGGTCTGTTTTAATTATGCTATCTCCAAAAAGAACCATGACCTATTTCTGGTGTGGATAATTATGGAGGAGTGGTTTAAGTTTAATGTTCTAATTGACACATTTTGTGTTTATTTCTTTATTTTAGTGTGTTTACCTGCTGTAAAGATCTGAGCAGGATCCATATGTCTTATATAAGGATCCCACGATCATATTCTGCAGCAGCGTGCTATTTATATGCAGTTCCCTTTTATCACATTATATCTGCAAAGTGAAAGAATGTGGGCGAATGCCAACAAAACAGCTTGGAGCGCTTTTATTGTGAAATTAATGTTTTAGTGTGTTCGCTTTAAACATTTGGCCTGTTAATGAATATCTCCTTGCACGACTCCTTCTGAGAACATTTCTCCATCCTGCTTGGTGTTTGTAAGAGTAATCCTTTTTTTTTTTTTTTTTTAAATCTCATGAACATTAAGCTCGTTGGTTAAGAGAAAGACCGTTTAATTCACAGCTCAAACTCTGTAAATGGGACACCCTTTTTTCTGAGCGTTTATACACCGTGAAGAGGACCTGACCATTTGAGAAGCTGCGTGGGAGGGTGAGCTGCTGTATACTGGCCTAATTCTCTCTATTACGACGTACTGTAAAACTACCTGAGCTGTGGCCTCGGTTCTCCACTATATAAATGCAGTATACAGTCTGGCTGGTATTTCCCCGCGGGCTGGTTGGTCAGCTTGACCTCTGTTAAAGCTTCCGTTTCTGTCACCAGCAGCCTGACTGAAATAAATTGGCTTTGGTCTCTACGGGGGTTTTGCTGTTTCTGCAGACCTGAGGCCTTATTGGTAGAACTGCTTTCTCTATGGGGAAAGCAGCTCTACCGTGTGTGTGTGTGTGTGTGTGTGTGTGTGTGTGTGTGTGTGTGTGTGTGTGTGTGTGTGTGTGTGTGTGTGTGTAACCCTGACCCCAGAAAAAAGGTGTGTGTATGAATTGCTTTGACCTGAGAGACTACTGCAGTGTGTAGAAGAGTGTTTGTGTGTTGTGTAACTTCAGTAAAACCAGAACAGCTGAATGACCGTGACTTCTGCATGTTGACATCAGCATGTGAGTTTCTGTAAGTTTGTGTGACCTCGAAATGCCCTGAGTGGGAGAGCAGGGGGGGAGTATTCTTCGGAAAGCATCACTGGATGATTGCGGTCCGCCCACGCACCACGTGGGGTTTCATCACTCCGGGTGTGGCAACGCTGATGAAAAATTTCCTGCCACCATGCTCAGAAAATATGCAGAGACAAGACTAAAGCATTACTCGGAATGAAATACGATACAGAGGGGGTGCAGCTGCAAAGAAGACACAAAAAGCTAACTCCTTAAGCTCAAGATCAGCATCAGGGCTTAGTCATAGTGTGTAATCCAAACCACACAACACCAGATTAATCAATAACCTCATGTTGTGGATGGATCAAGTTTGGTCCATTTTTGGTGTCTTCTTAATGCCGTATGACAACAAGTAGCACGTCATTGGGTGTCAACCCGCAAGACTACGCTAACTCTCCAAACGTTTAAGATGAGGGCTGTTGATGAAAATGCAGAAAAAGGGTCAGGTGAACTCAGTCACGGCGATAAAGGGGAAGGGAATTCAAAAGACAGGACGGTGCATGAGGAATTAACCAAAAGAGGAACACAGAAAGTTCCCCCAATTGCACAGACAGTGGGAACATAGAAGACACTGCAAAAAGAAACCAACATGGAAAAAACACAAAGGAGTAAGAACTAACTATTACAACAGAAACAGGATGTGCAGAGTGAGCATCAACTGAAAACAATGCATTATTCTGTATGAAACAGACATTCACATTCCTTATTCATTAATTACAAAACTGCCGAGAGTTATGTGGACACGATGTGACCTGTGTTGGAGATATGGCAGCCGGACTCACTCTGAGTTGGCACCATCAGTGAAAGGTGTAGGCCAAACACTCATCGCTATCCGGGAAGTGAGATGCAAAAGAGGTTCGCTGTTTTTGGTTCAGCGTCTACCCGGCTGATTAGTTCAGCTGGATGGCAGAATGATAAAATAATAAGTAATTAGGGAGAAGTTTGAATACGAAGTCATTTCATTTCTCCGCATTATGCATGGAGAAATGAAAGAAAGCCGTGAAATCCTGTGAGCAGAGTTGTCGAGGCTGAGAGGTTGCTGATCCTCTCCGTCATTATTCAGCACTTTAAAGTCAGGATGCCGGGGTACCTTTCAGCGCAGGCGAGAGGCTGCGAGGGCGCACACGCCGAACGCCAACTGTAGACTTCAGCCATGTGATGTGAATGTAAATGAGGCAAATCTTTACCCCATCTGGCTCTAACGCGGCTATGAGAGGCAAAGGCTGACAGCAATAGGGTGGTAGTGTGTGTGTGCGCGTGTGTGTGTGCATGCATGCGTGAGACAGAGTTCATAAGAGTGAAAGTTTCAACTATTGATTTGTTCAGCAGTAGCAGCAGTTTTATCATATCTTTGTTCTGACTCATTGCATCTGCTCCTACGTTGCATGTGTTTCTATACCATATGTGGGTTGCTTGCTTGCTTGTGTGTGTGAATATTTATCGAAGTCATAGTCATGGGGCAGATGGTGAAACTCTACAGTGCATCTGTCCAGTCATCACATGCTAGAGCGTGATGACTGGACTCTTTATGGTGCAACCCTGTTTGGATCAGCTGCTGGTATCAGTATTGCTAAACTGACCTCGGTCAACCACTGAGCAGCTCTTAAGAGTTTCTGCAAACAAAGGAAGTTGTGTTTAGAATAATTATCTGCCGTTTATCCCTTGAGTCAGAGAGAATGAGTGGATGCAGGAAAATCATCCTTTTAAAGATGTGCAAAGTTGGTTATGTCACAACATTGTTGAATGATGCTCTTTATTAGCTCTTTATTAGCTGTTTCTGTGATAACCAAAGCCAAATCCCAGAATAAAATGTAAGCATTGTGCTTACCGTGACCATCGGCATCATCCTGTCATTATTACAACATGCTTGACAGCTGTGCAAAATGTCAAAAAACTGAAAGCAACAAGTCAACAACTCTCAGGGCACGAATGACAGAGATTTCAGATACTAAAAGGAATGGGACAAATGCTCACCATACAATAATCATACACTGTTTATAAAGCCAAACATGGCTTTTATCTGAAAAGTGATTTTTTTTTCTTTCGTCAATTTATCTTTTTTTTTTTTTTTTGGTGCACTTGAAGTCCTGCCAGTCATGCAGACACAGTAAATAAGATTAGCAGTGATAGCTGGCAAAGCAGGAGATGAGTTAGCACGCAGCTAAAGTTACTGGAAGTTCATAATGAGCTATCTGCTTGTTAATTGTTACAGTAAACACTCCTTTAGTCAAAGCTAGGGTTCAATAAATGATCATAATGAGACTCCCTGAAGAGAAAAGACAAACTTGAAAATGGATCAAACTTCACCCAAGAGATGATGAGTCATTAATATGTTACTGTGTGGTTTGGATTACTCGCCATGAAAAGGTGTTGATCTTAAGCTTAGTGTACACAATGAAATGAATGGTTCTATTCTGATGTTAAAGTGGGTCAGAATCATCCAGATCCAGCAACTTCTGATCCGACAGTCACTGTTGAATGAGTTCATTTTCTGTGTCCTACATCCTAGTATTGCTTCCAATGATGGCATGGAGGTATTTATAGAATAAATATAGAATAATGACACCCAACAGCTCGCTTATACATTGAACAAATCCTTTTTCTTTCTCTTCCTTTTGACGTGTTCGTGGTGCAAAAGTAAAGTTGCCGTTGCAGTACCTCAAACTAGCTAGCTACAGATGGGACGAGGATAAACAGAGTAGCGGGTAATTTTAAATGCAACCTTTCAAACAAATATCTGCAAACAGAATGCGCTAAATGTTCAGCTCGTAAGAAAAAATATGAATGCAAGACTGAGAGATGGAGAAAGATAGTCAGATAGAAGAGAAGGACTGCTCACCAAGTGAAACACCTTGCAAAACAAATTGAAGAACACTAATAACACTAATTTGTGTTATTCAAAATTTGGGTGAAAATGTTGTACTAAGCAGTTTCATGTATTGTTAGATAAAGGGCACCAATCCACTTCTATTTAAAGTGATAATGCTGATCAGATTCACTCACTGAATTCTGCTTTTTAGTTCTAGTTTTATAGTGTATATAAAACTAGTGTGTGTAGTGTTAACTGTTGTCTGTTTTGTTTTATACTTTGTTATCCTTGTGTGAAGCACTTTGTGATCTTTTATCTAGAAAGGTGCTATATAAATAAAGTTTTACCTACTTACTAGTGCCGAGTGGTCTTAAATCATAACTTGTGAAGCATCTGCTCATATCTTCTTAAATTTGATTGGCTATTTCCATAAATATCAGAGATCAGAGAGAAACAAACTTTAACCCCTGCATCCAGGACTTTTTTGCTACACATGGATGAAGATTGAAGATAATTGAAGATTCAGTGGTTTTCGTTTATGTTAGGGAACAAGCGATGAGAGCTTCACTTAAGGCAGGAGACACCTGGACAGGAAGTCAACAGGTAACAAAGGTACTCCTGGGTAAGTAGTAAGTGTCTCACTTACTACTACTCCGTTTGTGTAAAACAATGCAAAATATCATCTTATCCGTCAGATGATGAGCCCGTTCTCTCTGCTGACGCAAGCATCTCTGCAGTAAATCGTTTATAATATCGAGCCTCCTTCCTGTGTTGTCACGCTGCTGAACTGAAGCCATAAAGCTTCAAAAAGAGCGATCCACTTTCTGTTTTCCTCATCTGCCAGATGTCACAGCTTGTCTCCACCTGTGACCTCTTATAGCAAACCCGGTGCTCAGAGAATATTAAGCAGAAAGAGCCTGCATAATACAGGATATTCATTCAGTGTAAAAGAATTCATACCTCAGTGTACGTCATAATTAACACACCATTTTCACCATGCAGAATAGCCTCCTGCAGATGCGAATGTCTCTACAGTGCTTGTATGCCATCTTTATTTTATCTACTGATAAATGATTCCTAATTTGGCCACTGAGTGTGTTCTTCTGATATGTTGCTCTGCTGTATCCTGATCCTGTTTGTTTGAGATTTACAGATAAGACCTAAGAGGAAACAGATGAACATGCTGGGTCACAGCAGCAAACACTTAATTAATAAATCCCTTTCTGTTATTTTTGGACCAGCCAAAAGTTCTGTATTTAGATTTTATAACAGATCAAAGCTGCCTGGTATTTTTAGATAATCATGATAAATGAGTTCATTCACCGCAAAATGCCGTCTTAATTTTGCAAAATGTTTCGAAAATCAGCTTAAAAAGGTTGCTTCCTGTATTTTCTGAACAGAAAGGTCAAATCATTCATTTCAGTCTTCTGTTTTTCCAGAAATTGTTAATTTGCTCCATTACAACAAACAACTTGCACATTTTTGTTAAACATGGCCACCAGAACCAGCTCAGCACAGCTGCACTTTAATCACTTTTAGCTTTAGTCTTGTTAAAGTACAACCAGAGACAAGAGAGCGTGAAAACCACCTGTGGAGGCCTTTGGGCATAAAAACGTTCCCTTGCAACCAAAAGCATCATGACTATCAGGTTTGTTTAAGGTTTAATCCAAAGGACGATGCTTTGTGTTTGGTTTTGTGGAAACTGATAATCATCTGATGAAAGTTGCCATCCCAGACCAGATGAAACAGTCCTGAAAGAAGGTCTCTGTGGATGGGATGAGAAGGTTCTAAAATGGTTCACACGCTTCTGAACTGGAAACCTGTTCTAGCCTGCAGAACATGTGAGCACGACAAAGTGTAAAATATAATAGATAAATGTGCAGAATTTTGGCACTCAAAAAAAATGTCAGTAAGTAAATGAAGCGGACTTTAGAACAGATAAGGAAGGATATACCCATTGCTTATACATGAGTATCCTGGGAGTCTATCAATTAGTTTAGTTTCCTGTATTATACATCATAAAGCCCGTCTTTAATAGTCTTGTGCAGCAGATCCCTAATGCCGTGTTCTGACATTTATGGAGCACTTGCCTGGTCTTACTGACCACTCAAAGAGCTTTAGTCCCATTTACTTTATCACACATATTCACCCAGCACTTTATTCTGTAACCTAAAACACTTTATCTACCTTCTGTTCACACCTACGCCCAATTTAGACCCACCAATTAACAGGCACGTCTTTGTGTCTGCATGGCTTCTCTTTGGGTACTCCAGCTTCATTCCACAGTCCAAACTCCACAAAGAAAGTTCTGGGATTCAAACCAGGAACCTCTTCAGCATAAACAACCTTATGAATAGTTTTGCATTTATTTATGTTTCAGCAGTCTGGATGTGTAGTGGTCTTAATTGTGCATCGGGTCCGTTTTTCCACATCCTGGGCCCACATCCTCATTTTAGGTTTAACAGCGTTTTAGTAGGTAAAGGTGAATGTTTAGACCAGAATTGAGCTGCAGTTTGGTGAAGGCCTCAAAGGGGACTGGCGGCAGCTCCTGGGCCTGGCAGATCCCCGTGTACTAAACAGGGTGAGACACGTAAACGAGAATGAACAGCTTGCAGAACTGGGGAAACCTATATGGATGACAACCGGAAGGAGTGTGTTTGGAGGCGTGGTCCTGCTCCTGAAATTCCGATACATAATCTCCAATAAATAGAGATGTTGAGTTTTCCCTGCTTCTTTTATGAGCGTTTGTGTAAAGAAGACTGCTCCAAAAGCCCGATTTGTATGCTGGGACAATGACTTGGTGCAATGACTTTTGGATGTATCAGACCAAGTTAGTCACACATCAATGGAGAGAAAATATTTAAGCTTTTTCTAACTGCTCATTTAAACATTAAAATACAAATTTCACTAATGCACTCGAAAGCCTAAGGCGCCACTTTTGTGTCCTCATGGGCTGGCCTGAACCACAGAGATGTTTCTGAGTACTGAGTTTTGCTTCACATTTGGTTAAATATCCTAATTAGGACAGTTTCTGCTACAATGCAAATGTAGCCAAAGTCCCACATGTGTCATTTTCATGATTTATCTCCATGCACTTTTCCCCTATGTGTGCTTTCTGCTTAATCTAACGTCTTAATCTGATGTGCAGATGTATTCACAAACATGTTCACAGTGTCTTTTACCAGCAGCATCCCGCTCGTGCTTATTTTTCAGGGCTACATGCAATGGACCCTCCTGCATGCCACTAAATCTCCTCTCCAAGGTTAGACCTGAGCTTCACTCTCATAATTACCACTGAGGGTAATTAGTCTGCACAGCCCAAGGTCTCTGGCGCCCCTCTGCACACCTTTATCCTGTCACCTGGGTCCTGGCAGGAAAAATGAATGGCTGGTTATGCGGGGTCGAGCAGGCCCTCATGATCCATAATAAGGTCCCCTTTGGAGTGCTACTGGATGTGTGTGTGAACAAGGAGCATTACGACAGAACTTAATGATGTCTCTTTCTTTTCCAAAGACAGTATCACAATGTCAACGGTGAGAGAAAATCATTAGCCTTCACACAGTTAATGAAAGTCAAAGATTAAGTCAGCCGTTCTTAAGAGACTGATATTATTCAGCCCACAGACGCCGGGCATCATTAATAAAGTTTTGTCCCTCGCAGCTACATGTGGGTACTTTCAGCTTGTTGTGACTCCTTTTTTTTCTCCTTCAGCAACTTTGGGGAGGAGAAACTTTTTCAGCAGCTGCTACAAAGGCACAGAAGTAACCCCTCCTCCTCCTCCCACCAGTCTCAAGTGTGCATAACACCACAGGAGAATCACGCTGACTCGTGGATAATCTCTGCCACATAAGTGCCTACCATACGGCGAATCCTCGCTGCTGAAGCAGGCCATAATACACCTGTCACTCCTGCCTTCTCCACAGAGACGCCCAATGTGTTGACCTCAGCCTTTATTTTTCTTTCCTCCACCTGCACCGTGTGGTGCTTAGGACCATGGATTCGGCCCATTTCCATCACCTGTATCCCATCTGCCCTGTCCTCACCTCATCACGGGAGAAAAAAGCACGAGCCGCACACACCATCCCTCCTTCCCCTAATGTCCACCGCCATCTGCGTCTCCTGCCATCAGCTCTAATGCCGCCTCATAAGAAGCCCGTCATATCCGTACAGGCAAGCGCTAATGTTTACCCCACCATGTCCTTACTCGCTCCTCCTCAGCCTCCCACTGTTAATTCACTTAATGACGGCAGCACACCTTGTAAAGGACCAGTGATTAAGGGGAAAAAGTCCTCCGGTGTAAACAAACTTTGTTGAGGAGCTTTGTGTGGTATTGACCGCCCTTCCTCCACAACCTCATGGCAGTTTGATGTGGCTAAGAGTAAGACATCGATTGAGAGCATCACAGTCTGACTGCAGATCAATGGAGAGCAACAGTGAACACGGGTTCTCCAGCAGTCATGGCCAAATCCTGTGGACACAAAGAGGTCAGGTTCGGTTCTGCCGATACACATCAGGACTCCCACGCAGGAGAAGCCCATTTCCTGTGAGACTAATGCACTGCTCACAAATACACACTTTTAGCCCGAGTCGGAGCCTCTCGGGGCTGCTGATCGTTACTCTGTGTGACTGGGCCCGAGCTGGTCCGAGCGATTCCCTCCAGCAGCGGCCATTAAAAATGCCAATAGCTTCCTAATCAACATCAAGCCATTACACATTATGCATACAGTTGGGAATCTGTGTGGAGGGAGAATTTTTGCCTGTGGAAATATCCAGGACATAAGATCAATGGAGCGATTCAAGAGGGCACTCTTGCATTAAAGCGTGCCTCTTTTTAATTATCTCCAGTGCAGATGGCCCTAACGAGGGGAAGGACTCTTAATTGAGAGGGGAGAGGAGGGGGCTAATGAACCCTGGAGACACTTGGAGGCAGCATGCCCTGGCTTGCCAAGGCCAAAATCCTCATCTCTGCGCTGGCAGCCAGTCACTCACCCCACCAATGTCGACCCGCGGCACAACCCATGCGTGTCAATAAAGCTTTAGAGAGTCAAATGAAGTGAAGAGGAAGCTGTTTGCCTGTGTGTTTTTCTCACACCTTTCATTCTGATGACAACACAAGCCTCATTTCACAGGAAGCTGATAGAAATATCGGCCAAATGACTCTAACCTCTTCACCTCCATCAGGCCACCAGCGACCCATCCAGGGTTAGGTTTTTGTTTTGCTTTTCTGATGAAGTCTTGACTCTCCCAAATAGACACAAATTCTATAAAAGGGAGTGGATGATTATCAAACCCACACCTTATTCCTAACCCTAGATGGGATTTTGGTGACCTGGTGGGTGTTAAGAGAAGCTAGAAACTAGAAACTGAAGTTAGCCGGTTAATGTGAATCGGGTATTTTAACAAAATGCTTCCATGGACATTTTCTAGGCATGCTCAACTCGGAGGAGACCCTGGTATAGACCAAGATATCTATAACTGTATATCTCACCTGGCCAGAGGAACTGGAAAACATTACTGTGGAAAGGACATACCCTGATCCTGCGCCCACCGCAATCCAACCCAGACAAACACGAGGCCAAAAGTCGAAAATGCATTTTCCTCTTACTGACATTTTTAATTCTGTATGAATGTAAATTAGTTACTGATTAGAAATTACTGGTTTCAAGTTTCCAAGGCCTTACTGCATGAAAGTCTAGATAAAATTACAGATAATTTAAAGTCATTTGAAAAAAAAAATAGTCTGAGGATGGTCACAAACTTCAGCTCAGTAAGTTCTTGCCACTGTGGCACTGAGCCAGGCACCAGGCTCTAATACTGATCATCACTCCGGCTTTAACCTGCACTGCTGAAACTTTCTGAATGCCTGAATATTAAATTAAAAACTCAAATCCAGTTAAAAAGCAGCCTTGTGTCAATGTTCAGGAGCCTATTTCATATTCTAAATGCTGCAGTCTACATTCAGATGGCAATAGGACTAAATACTATAACTACTGTCTAAAAACTACATGACAAGTTATTAAATGTTATCAGTCCTTCAGTTGACGATAGTTTCATATTACAAAGATATTTGGTCTGCTAATGGTTAGTCAGCTGGGCTTATCAGCTCAATTCAAATTAATACCATTCAATAAAACAAGTGAATGCATGCCTCCTTCACTGAGTCCAGAAGGAATGTGAAGGAAAGCTCTTTAGCAGCTGACAGCCTGATGTAAAGACTTCTACACTTTAAAGACCTTCCTCTCTGCAATTGCCCTGACTGACCTGACTGACAGGTGAGGATTGGATAGCTTCCATTAGCATGCAGCTGCGTGCCAAGAAGTTGGTGCAAGACAGAAACATTGCAAATACATCAGGAATCTCCTCGTTTATTTATTCTGTTGTCACAAGGAAACGTTTCATTGGTAATATACTGAAAAAGCAATCAAATGTGTCAAAAGCTCGAATTTCAATACTACACTGTTGTATTCTGAGTACTTGAGTGGGTTATCCTGTCATGCCTACAAAGATGAAAAATCACAATAGCTACAGTTCCTCCAATGTCTACTTGAGACAGGCTCCTAAAGTGAGTCAGTTCCCAAGTTAGAATATATTAATACATTTACAGTCTGATACAAAAAAACCTGTTTTGGTCTTTTGGGATATTTTCCACCTTCATAAAAACTGTATGGTAGCTGCTAGCTGCTAGCTGCATGCTAGGATTCACCAGGGATAATCGATATCCCTGAACTGGACATCCGGACTGTGTTTATGCTGTTGGAGCCTTTTTATGAAGTAGTTTTTTGCCCTGCTATGTAACAGAGATCATCCAGAACATATGTACTCCACTTTTGGTGAGTGAAAGTAGTATTTCTGAGGCTGTGTAAGCTGTGGATGCAGCTTGCTAGCCAAACTAGCTGTCATTAGCTGATGACTTTCCACTTTTCTAGTCCTGAAACCAGGGGATGATATCCATCTTGTAAACTAAACCTCACCAGTTAACACATGATTAAATGAACAGCTCATAAATGATTAGCATCATCTATTAAATTTCAAGTTCATGCCCTGTATTTACTGCAGTGCTTTAGATTCAACAGGTGTGCCCATTATTAAAGTAGCCTTGGAGCACATGTGTCTGTATCCACCCACCTGCAGAAAGAAAAGAAGCTCATGGCTGCCTCAGCCTTCACAGACTGAGTATCAGCGATTGTAGTTATGTACGCTGGGTGCGCGCATACTTGTCGTTTCTTTGTGTTCAGCGCGTATTAACCGCTCATATCAGGAAATCGTATTTGCATTTGTTTACATCCCCGCAGTCTAATGACCATGTAAAGCAAAGCACGGATCAGATCTGAGATGTGCAGCTGCATCCAATCCTCCTAAAGCCTGTAATTGTATTTCCTCCTTTGAAGTTGCGAGACGAAGATTGTTACACAGCTAAAACAATTTGCCCTTAATAACCCTTTATCTGTCAGGAAGTCGTACAGCTGTAATTGTGATGTTTTTATCCCTCTGCCGGGTCAAATGAAAGAGCAAAGCGGAAATATGGAAGTGGAAGAGGAGAGGAGCGAACTGCGCTGCAGCAGTTAAAAAGTCGAGTGTACAAAGTGACCTTTCAAGTGAAAATGCCACGTCAGAAAGCCCGCACATTTTCTTCACCGTGTGAGACGTGAAAATCAAATAACTCAAATTTTTTTTCCACCTATATCTGATTTATTTTTTTCCACTCAGGGCTTCATTTCTCTCTGTGGGCGCTGGAAATTACATGTTACTATGAAGAAGAAGGGAAAAAAAACTTCCAGAAGTGGAGAAGAGGCGATCAAACAGAAAATAAAGCTTTAAAGATACAAGGATTTTTTTTCTTTAGTGGGTTGGATTTCTTTCTGCCTGCTACCTCATCTTCAGGGTCATGTGGGGGTGCTGGATGCCATCCCAGCACACATGAGGAGGAATCATGCTGGACCCGTCTGCAGCCCATCGCAGGGTTGCTGTCAACTGATTTTTCCCCCGATATAACAACAATTTAATTAAAGCATGGCAGCCTATGCTTAATTAACACCTACTTACTGTTCGTAGCATGAATTTTCACAGTTTCCTCATCCCTCCCTACCCACCCCAAAAAAATCACGCTGTGACCAATTAAACAGTCTGGTTTCTACAAAAAGGATTTTCAACCCCAGGCTGGATTCTCTAATCAGGAGACATGTGCACAAAGAGGCTCGCAGTGATGTATTCAGCACTTACTGGAGTGTGTTTGGCTGCTGCCTCTGAGCTCGAATAAAATGTGCCCTTTTTAAAAAAAAAAAAAATTGGCTGAAGCATGCAGGAAAACTGACATTTGTCTTTATTATCAGATCAGTGATGTGTCATGTTTGTAAATATATATCTGGGCCTGTTGGTTGGATTGGAGTCAAACAATGATGACGTTTAGTGCAAATAGAGAGTAATTAATAAGAAAATGAAGGAAAACATGTCATCAGAGCTGATATATGGTTGAGTAATGAGTAAGTGCTTTAAACATTTATCGAAATTCATTCATTTTGTCTGTCAATTATGACCAATTCATTCTCAGTATACATCAGATAATCTTTAAAAAGGCATTTAAAATAAAAATCAACTACGGTAATCTATCTATAAATAGTTACTTCTTAACTACTTCATTAGGTTTTTACTTCAGAGCTGCTTTAGTTCTTCATGGCTCAGTGAGCAAGGTGCTGGAAACATCTCTCATGATACCATCACACAGTTGTTCCAGGTTTGTCAGCTACACGTCCATGATGAGACTCTCCCATTCCACCACATCCCAAAGGTGCTCTGTTGGATTAAGATCTAATGAGTGTGGAGGCCTTTTGAGGATCAGTAGACGAAGATAAAGGGGAAGGCATAGTCAGCAACAATACTCAGATGGGCTGTGGCATTTAAACAGTGCTCAGTTGTGTCCAAACAGTCCCAAATTGTAGCAAAAAAATGTCTGCCGCACAATTACATCCAAGTGTTGCAGCAGAAATTGAGACTAAAACAAGAACAACAACTTTTCCAGATCTTCTATTATCCAGTTTTTGTGAGCCCGTATGATGTGTAGCTTTAATTTCTTGTTCCCAGCTCACAGGAGTGACACCAGGTGTGGTCTTCTAGTGCTGTAGTACATACACAAGTCCACGGGTGTGGTGACAGCACTTTTATTTCATTAACAATGTTCACTGTGGTTTCAGCACAAACACTCCCGCTCCGCTGTCACATCCGCTCACCACCCTCCTCGACTGTCATTGCCACATAAAGAGTCACAATCAATCACTTGTTCACTCCGCCTCCGCGCCGCCCTGGGAGCTCACTGTGCCACCCCTCCTCTGCAGCGGGCCAGAGACCACACCCACGTCACAATGTGCAACGGTTGATGTGCAGTGTATTAAGAGATGCTCTTCTGCATACCTTGGTTGTAATGAGTGGTTACCTTACTTTCTCCCTTGTTGTGAGGCTCAGTTTGAATTTCAGCAGGTCATCTTGATCATGTCTAAATTGACCTGCTGCCATGCAATTGGCTGGGTGGATACTTGCATTTTGAGCAGTTGAACCAGTGTCCCTAATGAAGTGGGTGTATAGTTTTCCTATGCCCATTCTTCTCAAATTATTCAGTGAACTTTGTTAAAATAGGACTCATGTGACTTGTATTTGACCTTTTGACCACTTCTTTTACCTTGGATTTGACCTTTTGTAATGCTGAGATTTTAAAGTTGGCAAGTTGTTGTTTTTTTTAAGAATATTAAAATATCCAAGGGATATTTTAATTTTCCTTTACTGTTCGCTGCAGTGTAAGTCTCTGAAATGCACATAACCTTTCCTTTTCCTCTATTGGTGGGTAGCATCATTGAAATAATAATGAAATATGTTTGGCTGTGGATATTTCCAGGGACAGAAACCAGCATATCCTCATGTCACAGAGTTCTGATGTTGACCTGGTCTGACAGGCTGGGATCTAAACAGATTAAGTTCAGTTTTGGGGGGAAATTAAGGTGGAATAACATTGTTATGGTTTCTAACATAATGTTTCATATTAATCCATCTCTGTGTAGCCCTTTTTCTGAATTTCAAAATGTGAAGCAACCATAAACAGATCAGAAGACATAAGTTTATAATTTATGATAAATTTTAATCTAAACAAAGTACGGTGGTGTGAAAGGTAAAGATGTAATATGTTGGAAGCTAATAAACTATTTTAATTGTGATATTTGGATTCAACTTAAAAACCCATAAGAGGAAGCACATTTAATCTCTGAAACAGGCAGCTTTCAAGACCAGTGATTATGAATTACTGAGGTAATACTTATAGTGACATTTTGGTGGATTAGCATTTATATTTTTCCACATATTTGTCTTTTTTTTATTCTATTTTGGATCTTTTATTCATTTTGCATTCATTTATTACGCAATGGTTTGTTGTATGTTTTGAATATTCACTTATTTAGTTATAAATTAGAAGACTGTGCCACAGATATTGTTGCTTTTTAGAAATTGGGGCGTGGTGTTGTTTAGGGTCTATCTCAGTAACTTGTTGGCCCGATTGCTGCTCATGGTGGAGGAAAAAGTTTCCTTCGTCTGCCGGACTGGACAGAGTAGACTTTACTGTTTTTGATAAACGTCACACATCCATCCTTAGATTACAGTGAAGCTGCGGTACATCTCAGAAACAGCGTCTGGACGGCCACATGTTGTTGCTGTCGCTGTGATGGTGTTTTGAGGGAAAGCGCTGCTCTGGCGGTGTTGCGACTCGAGGCAGGAAGCAGTAAGCCAAGACTCCAGAAGCTGCAGGAGCTCAGGCATTGATCAGCATCTGTTCTCCCCACTTCTCCATCATTCTGTCTTCTGCCTCCATCTGCTTTTGTTTGCTGCATTTAGTTTTTGGTTTTTTGGGGGGAGGGGCTTCGTTCTCCCTCTGCTTCTCCTTCCTCTACCATGTTCCCTCTTCCATTAGTACCTCTCTTCACTAGAAGCATTTGTTCATGCTGCCATTAATGTTTAACTCCTATTAATTAACAATTTTTTTGACTATTATCCCATCACTTTATTGCCTGTTTTGCAGGCTGACTGTGAAGTAATGACCTTCCTCAAAGGGGGCGAGCCAAGAAATAATTCCCCAAAGCAATCATCACATTAGAACGAGGGTGCTGCTGATTTATCATTTAAGCTCTGGTTGTCCAGCTTTTTTGTGGGGCGAACCTCATGTGCAGGGACTTCAGTGAAAAAGAAACGCAGTTAAAATGAAAGCTGGAGGCCATGAAAACACTTCAGGAACACATACAGTACAGGCAGCAGATGAAGCGTGCTGATTTGGGTTTATGTTTCTTATTGTTTTTCAGCAATGTTCACGACATGTTCCCCGTTTGAAGCTCTTATCTCCTCAGACATCAAAGCTTTCCACTAAACAGAACAAGCCTCCATCCACTTCCTGTTCACTTGAAGGAGTCCTTTGTTGCTACAAACATATGTGCCATCTGTGCTTTTGTTTCTAAAAAATCAAAAATTCAAAACCTTGTTTAACATCCCCACCAGTTAGATACCAACCGTCTTGAGTATCAGCAGCTTCATCCATAATTCTGACATGATGAAGCTGATTTTGGTCCTTTTGAAAGGCAGATTGGACAGATAGAAGTCACAACACTTTGCTCTTTAAAGGCATGCAGCGCTGCTCAAAAGATCCGAGACACAGCAGAGGCACAGAACTGACGGCACACAGGAAGGATCACAGTGAACCCTGATCTATTGCTTTCGGCAAGGTATAGGAAATCAAGATTTTCTACCTCTGACTGAAATCCGCTGTGCATTAAACAGTGTGGGGGGTTGTGTAAGTGGGGGGTATGATGCTTCAGGCAAACAGAAATGAAATGAAACCTGGGAGTCCAGTCTGAGTAACAGGCTGGTGAATTTGAAGGTTTCTCAAGCGTAACGGTTTATAGTACTCTGACTCAGGATTTTATAAGTCTGGAAAGTTATCACTGCTGCATAATTATTGCAAGCTAAACTCTCCCCAAACACCAATCATCCATGGATGATGTTTTCTGAGGGAAATCTGGTTGTAGCTGTTAAAAAGAAATCCCCTTTATGTCTAAATTTGATTGAAAAGTGAAAGGTCAGGCAGTTACAAAGACTTGAATTCAACCTCATTTCACATTAATTCACTGAGCAATTTTCTGTTGATTAGAGCTCTAACAATGCTCTAAATGCTGCACAGCCATCAAGGCAAAAATTGGGTTTGGTTCACATATAAAGCACATGTAGCTGTTTTACAAATGTACCTCTCTTTGTTTTCTTTTAATACATTTGATTTGACTTGGTTGTGATCAGAGAGCTAGACACTTAAAGATGCATTTTAAATGGAAAATTGCAAGAGTATGTCTATTATATACACAGAACCGCTGGTTTCTCTTTCATTGGAACACTCTAAGTTTATCATTCCCACATGCTTTGGTGGCACGGTGGTCCAGTTATAAGCACAAAGAATGATTTGCCTTCAAAGTATACAAAACTCGAAGCTCAAGCACAGGTTTGGCATTTCTGTGTCGCAATTTTCTCCTCATTAATCTGCCAACATCCTGTATGCTGGAAAGAGAAGCATGCCCAATGGTCATGAAGACCCAATTTTAGTATGCATGCAATACTTAATTTGTGTTATGTTGCTGTTTTAATATCTTAATGTGTTGGTTGATTGCTATGGTTTAAACCACCTACCTGATACTGTGGACACAGGATCTCTGGGGGTGTGTTGAGATGGCTGGCAGTAGATCTTTTGGATGTTGTGGGCTGCAGAGTAGGCCCTTCTTGGACCGGGCTTGTTCCAGTGTGTTCCACATAGTTTGAGGCTGGGTCAACAATTCAATCTCTTTGTTGTTTTTTTGTGGTATTCCTGAGCAGTTTGCAGTGTAACAGGATGCATCATCGATGTGGGAGAGACAGCTTCCATTATGAAGTACCATTGTGGGGTGTGTTTAGTCTTCAGGAATAGTTACATGTCAAAGCAACATCTATTTGAATGCCAGAAAACTAAAGTTTCCCAGTGAATGTTTCAAGCCTTCCTTTGAGCCTCACTTTCACATTTATTAATTTTGCCAGATTGTTTAAACGTTCTCAGATGAGGACCTACTGGCTGGGAGTGTGCACTGCAAGGGTATCCTCTCATTATTGATTCCACAAAAAATAATGTAGATTTAAAAACAAATCTAAAATGTAAAACCAACGAACCAGAAAGCAAGGGATCAGAGGCAGCAGGAACAGGTCTGTAGATCTTTACAGGGATCTTTACTGAAGAAGTTAAAGTCAAAAAGGATAGTTTGCACTAACAAAGTACCATGTAACACCTCACATTCAGAAGATAAGAAGGCTGATCTGATGATGAAGAACAGGAACAACTTTTCTAGAGTAATTTTTCTTAAGATATCTCTGGTGAAGCTGAGGAGTTCCAGCTTCCTGAGAGGCAGCTACACGGCATGTGGTTCACTGCTTGTGGTTTCCACAGCAGTCTTCATCAGTCTGTGCCCATTAGTGCACATATTGAAGCTGAACTCGCTATTGAGGGCTCAGTAGTTACAATGGCTCAGTTTTCTGTGCAGATGATTTCACTACTTTGTTTTGATGGTGCACTCCTTTGATAACACTTGAGTTAGCAGTACAAATCCATCAGCAAGTATCATGACTTACCCTCTTTAAGACAACAACAAATTTTTATGTGCTTTTGGTGTTGTTATCTAAACTTTTACACTGGTTACTGTTGTCAAACTGTAGGCAACAAGCGTAATTCCTCATTAGATCTCCAAGTCGACTCTTTAGTACGTGCATCCCACCTACATCGTGAAAGTTTAAGAGCAACTGTAAGCACTGGATATTTACAATTTCTACTGACCGAGATGCTGCAGATAAAGAGAGACACTGTGAACTATGAGCAGGTGCGCTTTCTTTGTGGCCCTTCATAGACCCAAAATACTCGGAACCATCAGCAGACATTGGGCTCCTATAAGCTTCATTGGTACCAGACTTTGTTCAAACCATGTATTTAGTGAGACCAAATAGATTTGGTTAACCCCTGAAAATCTGTCCCACTACATATTCACATACAGATATCCTTTTAATAGATACCATGTTTATAACTAAATTGCTCTCAGATGCAGCTTAGGCAGTTGCCAAGTTACTAGAAAAATTGTATGACTATTTGCGATGTACCTTTGTGTCTCTATATGCTGTATTACCTTCTGTTATATGCCTTCATGGTATTATTTATGTGAAGTTACACATTATTGGTTAAGGATGCAGGTTGTTTTCAGTATTAACTTTACCTTAGAAAACCCCGCCTAGAACAGCTGTGAATAAAAAATAAACTTTGTTGATTGTTGAGATCTGGATTTATACAACTCTCATCTCTTCAAGTATCCTCTAATCCCTTTATCGCACAGACTGTGCTTACTCCAGTCACAGGTGAGATAGTCTCCAGTTTCACTAAAGAAAATTTTGTTTTTCCTTTCTCTGGAGGTGACAACATTAACAAACTTTTCCCTTAGTTGGTGAAGCGAGAGTTCCAGCGAACCCTCTACAGAGGATTATCTCTGTCTCAATGCAGCACTTATCTTTGAACTAAACCTGTGCATGCACACATGCACGCACACACTCCAGTGGGCCACCTGTTTTTCTCTCTCTCACACACACACACACACACACCTGGCACCAAATTTCTTTCACAAACTTCAAACACCGGCCTTCATACGCTTACACCGTCTGTGGAAAAGGCCTGTTTTCAGCTCAGCCATGGGTATTGTGGCAGGTATTAAGAGGTGGCCGAAGGGTTAATATTGGAGGCTGAATGAGGCAATCTGCAGCTTTTACATACCGCTGAGGAGAAGAGAGCGACTTGGCATCATTTCATGGGTCACTACATCTGCAGAAATTAGATTGGAAGCAGTATTCTGAGCGCTGTGGAATATCAAGGTGCGTGTGAGTTTGTGTGAGTGCGTTCAAGTCTAAAAGCTAGCTCAGCAGGGGACGACGTCTGCAAAAAGCACCAAGAGACTCAATCATCAGTAACAGCAAAAGCACTTCAATTTATCCAAATCCATCAAAATCAGCCGAGACGTGTTGAGTCATCAAAGCAAATCCAAGTGAGAAATTCTGTTTCTTGCCTCTCGTTTGACTTATGAAGGTCATAAACTGACGTTAATTTCATTTATCTCTTGAATTGTGGGGATATAGTCTCTGCCGCTTGGACAGATGAAGAAGAATGACTCTAAGGACTCTCTTTGACCACATTTTTGTCATTTCGTTTAAAATACCCACTTGTTGCTAGTATTTTGATCAACAGCACCGGGACACTGCATCAATACAGCTCTTTAATATAATGCTAAACCCCCTTAGCACATCATTATATTTCCCATTTTCACCTGAAAAAGCAACACATAATTCAAGTCAAGAACAGCCGCGAGGCCAAACCGAGCAGCATTAGGCTTTACTTTTATGAGACTGTTGTTTATAGTCAGATAAATCACCATGCCTGAGTGAGAGTTCAGCCGGATCCAAGCTGTGACTTAGAGAAAAACAGAGGAAATATAATAAGGGTCAGCACCAGCGTTATCAAACCTGTTAAAAATGTTCAATTTCAGCTGAAGCAAAGTTGATGTAAGAGAAGCCTCCTATGCCCTTTTTAATCACAGCAGTACTGGGTGGCCTCTCCATTGAAAGCTTGAATAACGTGAGCTTGTGTTGTTTTCGTAGCAGACAGCAGCCTGGATACGCCGGTGATCTCCAGGGTTTACACACAGAGGCTGAAATTTGCAGGTATTTTGCACATAAAAGCATCGGACAAGTTTTGATCTGATCTAGGAAAACTAAATAGGATTCATTTTCTGCCATGTGTGTCAGTGCACAACGCAGAATGACTTTGACAGAAATCCCTGCAGGATATTTTGAGGTATTTTAGTCTCAAACTACCCAAGAACCAACCATCATCCCTAACAACAGATTAATGTTTGACTGCAGTACAAGAGGAAGAAACTGAACTCATTCTTCCTGCGCTTCTTTCAGTCTCACATACTTTTCTTTGGACTTTTGCGCATGTTGTTCAGCCAAGTACAATAATCAAAGGAGCGTTTCTTATGTTGGATGATTTTTGCAGTTTTGGACGCACATGGAGCATCATTTTGTGACAAGAGGCCAAATGCATTTAAAGGAACCACCTTTAATTTCTGAAATAGTTTTTGTTAGCATGTGGCTAAAAGGCAGTCGAACACTGAGCAGTTTGGTGCTGACCTGGTGGACAGCGGCGGCTAATCAAAAGACGGCATTAGGGCGTAAAAATACCCAGTAAAAATATTGCAAGACAAGAAATTCATCACAAAAATAGGAAATGTATTTAAAAAAGGCACAGTTTGCTCATACAATAGAACGTGTGGTTGCCCACCTGCGTCTGCCAGAATCGGTCTAGTGGACAACTTCCACTGTTCGTTAATGAATTTATAATATAATTATTTATCAACTTCTTCGTATGGAAGGCTGAGCTTCAACTGGAGCTTGGAATTCGCAATTCGGGGGTCATTCTGTGCTTCCTTGGCCATTTAGCATGGATTACCTGCCTTTGTTTAAGAATTTGGTCAGACAATTCAGCATCATCCGCACATCGTCATACCACAGGCAGTCTTGTCTTGAAGCAGAAGAACTGGCACTCACTCCTTAGCTAGCTCTTTAATCAGAAAGTCATTGAAACATTTCCTTTCTTACTCTCTGCGCCAGTCACAGCGGTTATCCCTTTAAACAGCCCAAAGTTTTTACAAGTTTAATGTGAGGCAGAAGTTGAGTCAGCGGCCTCCATCTGGTGTCTCGGGGCTAATTGGTTGGTAATTCATCACCAGTCGGCCATTTTCGATGGGACGTGAGATCCGAGCATCAGCAGCACTGAGCGTGCCTATTCAGAAGTATGAGATTAAAATCTGCTGCGTACAGGCCACAATATGGAGGAACATCAACAGTGACAGATGGGCAGATGATGGGGCTGATTGGAAGCTGGGCTGAAAATGACTGGGTGACGAGCTCAGAGCCAGCACCAGCGCTCGCGCGAGCCAAAACCGGCTTCCTGCACAACAGTTTAACATAGCCAATGAAAACATCTCGCTAGTGAAGAGCCGTCGGTTTGATTCACAGATAGAGCTGCATCTCGGGCTCCACTTATCCTTATGAAAGAAAAGTAAGGAATGCTACATGATAGCACATAAATCTATTTCTACACTTTGAAGTGTAAGTCCTCGTGGATAATCAGCAGTAACTCTGACAGCTAATGGCTGTTTTACAAAATAATAAGTGAACTTTAAAGCATTGCCACAGCCGAAGAACATTTTCAGAACGCAAAAATCTATATGTATTTTGACACCATAGAAGTAAATGTTTAGTGTTGGTGGGTGGGAGTACTTATCTTTGATGAGGACTTGCACCTCACAGCAAACAGATGCAAAGTGAGGAAAGTCTTTGATTTGGGAGTTTGTTAAATACACGAACAAAAATAAACTGAAATCAGCTGATTTTAGTGCAAAAGAAAAAAACATGTTTTTCTATCCACCTGGCACGCAGATAACTGAAGACCTTTTGTCATGCAGTAGTAAGTAACTTTAATGTAATTAATGAATTTAGTACAGTAATGAGTTACATATTCAAATAAAAAAAAAAAAGTAGTTTAAATGACAATGAATCTAATTGAAACAGTTGCATGTTATGGACTTGGCCTCAAGGATTCTTAGTTTAGATTTAAAAGCACTTAATGAAATGAATGCAGTCATTTTCCAGTCAGATATATTTAACTCAAATACAGCTGACATAACATGATGAAGGACTGTAAGTGACTTTTAGAGACAAACAGAAATTTGAACCACACAGACATGACATTACTGACAGCACTTTTTTTCATAAGCATTAGAGCAATGCACTGGAACAACTAACGGTTACAAATATTTATAATACAACATCATGAAATGTGGCAGTGATTTTTACTGTCATAATAACTGTAATAATATTAATAATGATTGTAACAATGATGATGTTTGCAGCTCTGTCTTGTAGTATTCTATTGAAAATAAATAAATGTAAAATTGTTTTCTTCAAAGTTCAATTATTAAAAGCCAGAAAGAGTCTTTTTTAAAATTGACTACAGCAGCATTTGTTTGTACCTGGACTGGCAGAGGTGCTGACTTTACATTGTTTTCTCTGAATACGTCTCAGGATGTTCATCGTCACAATTACGATTAAAATCTTGACAAACTTCCACTCCAATAACAGGACTGATTCAGAGGTGTTTTTTTTATAATATATACACAAATGATCATGAGAAAAACCTTCTGTGGTCGGGCCCACTTAAGATCAGATTGAGGTGTTGGTTACTCGTGATTTAAGTTTGTCAGACAGACAAACAGCTGTGGCAGAGAGTGTTGCTTAAAAAAGTTTCTTTTTTAGCTTCCTTATCGTCATTTCTCCTCATGAGATGGGGATTTTGTTCCCATTTAACCACAAACCCTGTCAGTGTCAGCGCAGATAGATCATCTGTCTCTCGGTGAAGTGAATCATGAGAGTGTCCTTCTGACCGCAGGCCTCCACAAAACTTCCTGTATGTATACACCCTGATCGTTTATGGGAAACACTTCATGCAGAATCAGCAAGAAATTTCCTCCCATTAACTCATGACTGCGAAGGAGGCAAACAGATCAGGGAATAATCACATCATTAGGTTAAAAACGACCCGTCATATACGGCATGATTACTTAAACCACACCAGACATGTGACACATACTGAAAAAGTGCAGTCATAACAGAAACAGTTTTTATAATAATCCCAGGCAGCACAGAGCAACACAGGTAAATTCTCCTGCTCTAAGAGTGTATATAAAAGAGCATCTTTGAGCTTACCGCCGCTCTAACAGAAATCCAGCTTTATTATTTACCACCGAGGCAGTGCAGTCTCTCACACTCTCAAATGCTTTTAATTCCTTCATTTTCTGGGTAGGGATGGGTATCGTTTAGGTTTTATCTGACACCAGTACCAAACGGGTAGTTTTGAAATGGTGCCGGTGCTTAAACGGTGCTCGAACCAGTGCTTAAAGAATGGAGAACACAAAATTGGTCCAAAAACCTCTCATGTTCAGCTGTTTTTTTGTAAAAAGATATCAATGTTAGCCTTTTCTGCAGCTATAGGGCATATATGGCATCACTCTTGGCTGGAAGCAGTGCTTAAACAATGGAAAAAACACAAACTTTGTCCAAAAACCTCTCATGTTTAACTGTTTTCCACTTTTTCTTTGGTCATTTTAGCCTTTTTGGCCAGGGTGAAGGGAGTATCTGCCATCAAACAAGAAGACAGCCCCAAGTAACTACGACGGTGTTTGCTAGTTCACCTTACATGCATTAATGTAATAACGTGGTTAGCCTACTCAACGTAAATCACATACGAACAATATTAAGCTACTCACGCAGAGAAGAACTGCTGCTGCTGCCATCATCATCCATCATCATTTCTGCAACACTGGCAGGGCTAGGGGCCAGGACTCTCCTCTTCGGGTTTTTGGGAGATGTTGCTAACTCCGAGTCCGATAACAGGCAGCACACCCGCAGTAGATGTGCTCGGTGTGAGGTCTCGCAGCAAGCTATCAAATACGGTGCATTTCCCGGCTTTTAAAAAAACACTATGCGTCACCAGGTGTTTCATCAGATTCGAGGTGGTACCTCCTTTGCACAGTATCAGCTTAAAGCACTTGTTGCAGGCTGCTGAGTTTGGCTGTACTTCACAGCAAAATATGCAGACTTTTGACCGCTTCGCCTTGGGCATTTTTAATCTGTAGCTCTGCTCTAAAAGAACGTACGTACCTGGGCCCGCCTACTATCCTCGGAAACGTAAAATGATTGGCTAGAATCTAGCTGAGATGTGATACGTATCACATCTCAGGAAAAAAAAGCACCGAAATAAAGCACTGAAATAAAGCACCAAAATGTGCGCTGCTTTTCGGTCTGGTTACTACCGTTTATGTCAGAACCATCATGGCACCGGATACCGGTACCCATCCCAATCCTGGGAGGCTTTTGATGCGAAGGAGCTGCAGAAAGTGTTTTACTGACAGCTTCTAAACAGCGATAAAGATGGAAAAAGCAGAAGTGCTGGAATTAATTAATGACTTCAAACTCTTTAATTTATTTTTTAAGATAATTTGATCAGCTGTCAGCTTCTATTGGAGGAAATGAAAACACGGAGAGTCGTTGTGTGTCATTAGCGTGACTCGTTGTTTTGGCCTGCTGATCGTGAAGTGATTGGCTCATTTGAACCAAAATGGACACCTGAAAGTTAAAACAAGTTGAATCTTTGGATTTGCATTTTTTAAAATGGATAAAAACTTCATGTCAACCATCATCACTGGTGAGGAGAGCAAGCTCGCAGCTGTGACTCAGACCAAACACCGTCCCAGCCTAAAGACAGTGCACTTACAGGACCGTGCACCATGAATTCTTCAGAACTGCTAACACAGACTTCTGTTGTAACACCGAGATGTTTCTCAAGGAGAATGTACACTGAAAATGATGAGCTTGCATCCCATTGTAACTGTCAGGTTTCAGTTAACAGACGCAGGCGCAGACCGGGACTCCTTACAGGATTTACAGATTTTATTTACACAACGACACCAGGTGATGCTATTTACAAAGTGCTGGAGGGAGGGGAGGGGGGTCCAGGGTTCCGGGGTATGTGAGGGAAAAGACGGGAATCTGACGTCCTCCAAAGGCTCTCTCTCTTCACTCCCCACACTGGGGAAACACCATCCACTCACTCGTCCACGGGATGACAGGCAAGCAGGGAAAGGTCCGGGATAGATCTGTACACAGAGATTATAGTTAGAGGCGAACAGACGGAACGAACTCACAGATCCTTATTTACAATCTACTGAGCGACTGACGCTGATAACTCAACAATCCAGCGACGAGTGACACAGTGCTGCTGTCTTAAATCGGCCTTGTGATCATCCCGATAGGCAGCAGGTGCGTGGGCCAGGGGCGGGAGCCCATAATGAGCATTGCCCCGGCAGGGGGGAGAGAGAGAGAGAGAGAGAGCACATGTTGCCTAATACAGAATCAGCTGGTGAGGCACAGGGACCATGACAGTAACCCTCTGAGGTTTGTCATTGTCAGTAATGACCCCAACCCTAACCCTAAATCCCAAATCTTTAGAACCAGTGAACAAAGACAGAACAAAGTAATTGTATAAAACTATACACAACTATTCATTTGTTCCCAAATTATAGTGTTAGACTTTAGCACCTATGATGCCTTAAACCTCAGAGAGTGAAATGTATGTCAGGTGGCGATTGTGTTGGTGCAGTCAAAACAACTTTTAAGAGTCACAGTTTGTCACCGTGAAGGAGTCTCCGTTCAGACTTCCAGAGAAGCTCCACCTGCTGTCTCTGTCCAAACATTTCCTGCTACATTAAAGCGATAATGTACCTCAATTTCTTATATACAGCAATGGCACAAGTATATTTCTATTTTTATTTATTTAAATTGTACTTTTTGGGAAACTGATTCTCCAGTGCATTGTTGTTCAGACACTGAGGTGGGGACAGCACGGTGACACAGGGGTTAGCTCTGTCACCTAACAGCGAGAACATTATGGGCTGGAACGTCCTTCGAAGGTCCTGTGGTGTTTGCGTGTTCTCACTCTGCAACTCTGAAATGGATAAGTGGAAAAAATGGATGGATGGAAACTGAGTTGGGCATTTTCCTCAGAAACTTAGAAATACTATCCCGCCCCCCTCGTTTTTATCCAAGTTTCCCTTCATTAATAGGCAGTGAAGTGGACAGCTGTCTCCGGAGCAACCATCCATCTATCATCGTCCTCCACACATCTTCATCAACTACAGTACTGCCTGGGAACCATGCAGGATCCTCAGTGTGTGTCACTGATGGATAAAAGAACAAATAGATCATTTGTGCTTCTGTCTTTCTTTTGCATGCAAGTAATACTCGTCTCTCTACAGTGAGTCTTTCCCTCTGCAAAGATAAAGGCAGCCTTTTCCTCCTCCTACTAACTCCGAACAGATGTGGTTGAAAGAAAAAGAAAGTGTAACCAAGTCACTCGGTGTAATTATCTAATATTTTATGTACCTCAGCAGATATGGGCGATCGTGGCTCAAGAGTTTGGTGTTCGTATTGTAATCGGAAGGTTGCCGGTTCGAGCCCCAGCTTGGATAGTCTCGGTTGTTGTGTCCTTGGGCAAGACACTTCACCTACCGCCTACTGGTGATGGCCAGAGGGGCCGATGGCATGATATGGCAGCCTCGCCTCTGTCAGTCTGCTCCAGGGCACCTGTGGCTACAACTGTAGCTTGCCTTCACCAGTGTATGAATGTGAGAGTGAATGAATAGTGGTATTGTAAAGCACTTTGAGGGGTCCCAAAAAGCGCTATATAAATGCAATCCATTATTATTATTATTATTATTATTATTATATGATCTCTTTGTTTTGTGTAAATTCGGAGGGGATTTGCTGTCGGTTTAAACACAACAGGAGCTTCATGTTCATCTGCTGTTTTGAGAAATTCAAATGACTGTCCCGCAACATCATCTCGCTGCAGTTCATCAAATAGTCACAAAAATAGTCTGGACATTTGCATTCATGGTTCCAGTTTAATGGGAAAAAAATGTATCCAAAATGATCTTGTTAAAATATTTAAATGGAAGTTGTTGGCAGAACATTAACATTTTTATAAACTGACACATGGACCTTTACATGACAGCATTTATTTTGCAAGCATAATCCAAACTCACCTGCGAGGACTTTCCAGTCCTGATAAAGTCAACCCCCCCAAAAATAAGAACACTACCTATTGTATATAAAAAGCTGCATTTATCCACCTTGCACCTTCGACAGCACTCTGTTCATTGTGTAACCTCTGATCGGGACAATACGCTGGGCTCTGCAACCTGTAATCGAAATATTCACCCGTGATTGTGCGAAGTGGCACGATTCCATTCAGCTGCACAATCACCGTGCTGCAGGAATAATCAGCCGGAGCGTTTAATCAGCCGTCATTGTGCTGCTCTCTATTGTCCGAGCCGTTTCTGCCAGGGAGGTAAATGACCATCAAACCAGGGAGGAAATCTGTCATTAAGTGTCACAGAAGAAAAGCTCAGGTGGAAGGAGTGAAGCGCCATCGTTACGTAGCGTTTGATCACAATGTGAATGCATAATGAAAATGCTAATGGGGTCCCGGTTCCAGCGATTCGCTTTAATTTTTCTTCTTTTGACACAGCCTCGGGAACTTTAGTCCATTTGAGTTTCCCTGCCACATGCAGGTCATCAGAAACTTCTCGACTCACAGGTGCAATCTGAACTTTTGTGCGAAGGAAAGTTATAGTGAATGAATTATGAAAATCATGGCGTAAAAGCAGAAAGGCGAGAAACCCTTGAAAGTGTATAGAGTTGAGCATGAATAAGTCATTCCGGGTTCAACTTTGTCCCATTTGAAAGTTTTTCCAAGTGCATAGTGTGCCTGTGACTGTTTTAAATCCTGGGATTTGTATATACAGTATAGTTTCCAGATCAACTGGGAAACACACTCCAAACATAACGGTCCAGTTGTGCTGCTGATGGCTTTCTGCAATCTGTCCTTTTTATCACGATTTAAAGCCTGTGATCCACATTGCTTATTGTCCTAACTCCATTCATTTCCTCAGCTCATCAGTAAGTCTTTTATTCTGTCCCTTTACATGTATTTAAGAAGCCTTTTAGCTCGAGTGCCTCGCTTATTCAACAGTATTGATTTCATCTCCATACGGCGGCCTTATGAACTGACAAATCCCAGGCGTGCCTGTTCCAGCGGGCCAGTAAGAGTCAGCGGGACACGACAAACTCTGGTTTGTCTGTAGCTGCTCTGTCAGCCTGTGTTTGGTCTCCGAGGGCCCACGGTTCATGGCTAAGACGCCAAAGCTTGTCTTTAACGTAAAGGCGGTGGTTAGCAGGGAGAATGCTTGTTGAGCCTGCTTTGTGTTGTGTCCCCGAGATAACGCACTCTGACGGCCTAACACAATCCAGCTGCCACCCCTGCAAGGGAACACAGACACTGTCTCTGCTGCTCTCTTTCACTTTTTCCTATTCCTACCTTTCACGTTATGCCCTCTTTCCTAAAATACAGGATTTGTTGTTCATAGCCTGGGAGGTAAATTCTGTTCTGTGGTTTGTCTTTAGATTTATTGTACACATGGGATCCTCTGTGGCCGCACAGCTGCACGCTTAACTCAGCCACGCAGTGCACTTCATCCATCCGTGGTGAGCAGGAGCGCTAAAACTGCAAAGCGAAATGCAAGCCACGGGGGGTGAAGCCCGAGGTCTGCTGTGGACAGCTCTGATCAACGGTGATACTGAGTGGGACAATGTTTACGGTCCAAAGAGGAAGAGGGTCAGGAAGCGAACAGGCCGGCTGGACGTAAACTGTAGCAGAATGGTGTTTCCTTTCTTTGAGTCGGCTCTGTCGGTATCCGAGGCCAACGAGGGAGGGAGCAGCAGCGGTGGAGTGATGAGAGCAACTTGCTTCCTCTTAATTATCCAATAAAGTCTGCTTTTTGCCTCAGCGCGCCCACCCATCCAGTTCAAGAGCACTTACACACGCCTTATTCCTGCATCTTTTTGTCTCTGTTGCCACCTCTGTTTCTCACTTACACATGAACACACACACACACACACACACACACACACACACACACACACACACACACACACACACACACACACACAAATACAAACAATCTGGACTTTTCTGCGCCTGTGAGGTGTAAATGGCGGGTAATGGTGTGTGTCAGACCTGCGTAACAGCTCATTAGGCTCGTTCAGTGACTTAATCTGATCTAACGTCTCTCTTCCTCACTTTAAAAACCCCACCAGCCGTCTCCTGGCTCAGACTTAGCAGAGAGCGGGAGCTGAGAGGAGGAGGGGAGTACAGGGAGGTGCATCCCAGATCATCCAGCAGCGCCGTGCACCCGCCTTGACACCTTCCCCAGCCCAAACCGCTTCCATGTGTCCCATCCGAGGGGTGGAATTGCTCCACTCTGTGAAACGTTGGGGGGTTGCATCCTGTGCAGCATCAGCTTCTTCTTCGGGGGGGGGTCACGATGACATGACATGCAGCCTGTCAGGATAATTGGAGAGTTTAAAAACGCAGGGATGACTCACACAGAAGCGCCTGTTGGATTCTGATTTCTGCACACAAACACATGCGGCGCTCCCACCACACGCGGCGTGGACGTATAGGCTGAGAATCAAACAGTGAGGCGAGCCTTTGAGGGTTAAGTGCTTTCAGACGGACGGATTCGGTTTCAGTGCAGCCGATGTATATTTTTTAAGGGGGCCGAGCGCTGGACACGCCGGTGCTGCGAAATGTCTCGGAATGCGTTCCTAAGAAAATACAAAGGCGTAATTATCTTTATTACAGGTGGGTCCATTTATTTGTAGAAAGAGAGCAGACGAGGGGAGAAAGATATGCTGACGGACAAATAATAACAGAGTGGGATAACTTAAATACTTCACCATAGTTATTACATAAATTAAAAATAATTAACATTATACAACACAGCCAAGAAGGCTTAGTTACCCCAAAAAGGGTAAATGGAGGTTCAGCTCTGGTTTAACTTCTTCACATCCACCAGATCACCGGCGACACATGTGGGGTCGGGAATTTTCAGCTGTCTCGCATCCATCGATGGCTGGATTCAGGGTTGTGAAAAGATCGAAGCTCCAAGAAGAGTTTTATTTCTTGAGCCTCCATCAGGCGAGCGTTGACCTTTTCTCAACGTTACAGTAAAAAATATGGTAAAATACAGGGTCAGGCACAGGTGTTAAATGGGACCTTAATGTGACGATTAAGCACTAAGATCCTACAGTTGAGGATGAAATTCAGGGTCAGGGTTAAACATTGAGCTCCTGTTTGAGCTTCATGCCAAACAGGAAATTCTCAGAAACTAGAGGTTGTGACCTCTCAAATAAAGACTCAGTCATTCGTTTTGGTGTTACAGATTTTTTCATTTTGGATTTACCAAAAAGTGAAAGTTTTTTTTTTGTAAAAAAAGATTAGATATTAACCTTAAACCTAGATTAGTTCATCAGTGAGCTGGTGATTCTTTTTATCCAACAGAGTGAGAAAGAGTAGGCTGAAGATGAGCAAAAGAAAAAAACTAATTTAGTAGTTCAAAAGCTCCGAAAAATAAAATAAATTGAGGCAGTAACTCTAGTAATAGTAATAGTCCTTTCATTCCACTGATTTACTTTATTAGCATTAGAGTATGTTGGCTTGTAGTAACAGTGTTGTGATGCCTCACCTGTAGGCAATCATACTGGCAGTAGTTTGAAAACAGAGCTTTAGCAGTCATGTCAGAGCCGGTCTGTTGGTCCTGTTGTGCATGAATTGGCTGCAGATCAGCAGGGTGCACAGTAGTGGGCGCTCCACGGGTGTTCCTCAATGAATAGTAAGCAAATGAATCTCACCTGCTAAAATGATTTACACATTACATCTACACAAAAGAAATCCCACGTTATATTTTCGTTTTCACACCTGTGTTTAGTTTTTGGGGGTTTTTTTGCCAGATTTGTAACTGTTTATTTTGGGTACAATGCTTTACACTTGTGCCATATTTGACTATTTTTTTTTCCAACTTCCAACTTTTTCCAAGAAACCCCCCCCCCCCCCCCCCCCCAAAAAAAAAAAAAAAAAAAAACACAGTAAAGAGAATTACAAACCAACAAACATACAAACACGCTGGAGTTTACATTTCTTTTCCATCTATTCCATGCACATTTCTTGTTGTGTTGTTTTCTTGGTGCCACTTCGGAATGCTTTCCACTTCCTCCATTGTCCATCATATTTACATCCTATCAGTCTGATATTGAATGTTATTTTTCCATCTCTGAGATACCCTCTACAATACTAATCCAATCTCGTTGAGTGGGAGGGTCTGGATGTAACCACTTCTTTGTAATTGCTTTTTTAGTTGCGGCTAGAATAATTTTTACTAAATATAAATCCTCCTTTTGTATCTGTTCCTTTATGTTTCCAAGATACATCACTTGGCAGGTGTTTGGGAGTGCATATCCCAGAATATTATCCATGGTCATTTTAAGGTCTTCCCAATACTTTTAAATTTTTATGCACTTCCAGAATACATGTGAATGGTCTGCTTCTGTTTCTCCACACAGTCTCCAACATTCCTGTGGACTTGAGATCTGTTTACTTTTAATCTTGGGTGTAATGAAAAAACGTGTCAAATTTTTCCAGCAAAATTCCCTCCACAACGGCGAATTTGTTGTGCTGTGTTGTATTTCACACATACTGACCCATTCCTTCTCTGTTATAGTTATGGCCAGTTCAGCTTCACATTTCTTTTTGAGGTAAAAAGTTGTGTCCTGTCTCTCCTCTTCTAATGAAAGTAGAAATTGCTTTGAATTGTTTATGTTCATAGCAATTTTTTATTATTCCGATAACACCCAATGGTTTTTCGAACCAGTCAGATTTTATTTGCTTTATGTAATAATGCCTTACTTGCAGATATCTAAAAAAAAATCACTATTTTCCAATTTGTATTTATTTTTTAGTTGTTGGAAACTCATTAGTGTTCCATTTTTCATTAGAGTACAAATCCCTTTTAACTCCCACCTTTTGAATGTATGGTCCAATTGTCCTGGCTTAAACTTTTTATCATGTCTAAACCATCTCAGTAGTGTGTTTAGTTTTCTCTAACTTGCTGATTAGTTATGGGTTTATGAGAGGCAACGTTTCTGTAATTCTTTGGTTTTCTTTGTGTCGTACCAAAAATCTGCGACACATTTCCAATCGTTTTATTCTGATCGTTCTATTATGATAAAAAATAACATTAAATTGTGTTTTGAGAAAGTTTAGCTTTCATTGTGTCACGAGAGGATGAGTGTGTCGCTATTTCCACAAATTTTGTGCCATCGACAACACCAGAAGAAACAACCTTGTATGTTCAGCGGTTGGAGAGCGCCACACACTGAGTCAGTCAGTTTGGGTGAGGTTGCCATGGTTATATGCATTCTGTTTGCGATTAATGGTAATTACCTGTGATTAATCAGCAAAAATTGCTAATCTGTTGCCGTCTACATGCACATAAATTAAAATTAATGACTTGGATTCAGACTCCAGGCAGAAACTTCTAGATTTGAACAGAAATTCCTCCAAAAGTAGCAACGCCATTACTCAAAGGCACTCAGCAACCAGAATATAACCAGAATACAGCCATTTGGCAACCAGTTGAGTTGATTCTCCTCCTGAAAAGAGACACATCCCAAATGAGTTTGAGACTGTGATTATTTGCAAACCTTTGCCAGTCTGCCTGAAGGTGACTGCTGTCAGTCTGTTCAAAAATAGGTGACCTGTTTAACTGACTTCCAATCGCCAGTGATCATCCAGAGGTTCATGCTACTCTCAACAAAATAACATCAAAACACTGAGAAGGACCAATTCAATCTATTCTACTATGCTAGGTGAAGGTCCCTCGATGGGTAGATATCAAGAACATTTAATCTCCAAAGCGACATCTATGAAAACCTTCCCAGAGGTCCATATGTTTCAAAGTGTAATCAAACGGATCCTCGGGGTGTGTATACAGGAGGTAGACGGCGTTACCTCGTACCATCCCTGCTTCACTCTCCAAGTATTTTCATACACTACATTTTCTACATAACTGTCTCACCAGTTATTATCTGAGCCGGCCAACTGTTTATTTTCTAGCTCAGTTTCTTTGTGTGGGCGTATGCACGGTAAATGGGGTTAATACAATTCTGCAAGCAATGATGTGGTGACTCAGTACAATAGCTTGGCAGAGCAGTTTGTGTGTGTTTGATGGCGGTCGGTGAATTGTTTCAGGGGCATTTGGATGGTGGAATAATTGCTTCCAGAGATCCCCGTGGAGTAATTGCTCTTCCACCACCCAAAATCTTTACCTCCTGAGAATCTGCTGCCCACTACCACTTTACAGAGATTCTTGGTCCAGAGCGACCGGCCAAATTATTTTCTCCCAGAAAGAGCGAGAGAGAGAGGTGGAGGAGCCACAGCAGCGGTTAGGGTGGAGAGGCTGATTGCATGCACACACTTCAGAGTGGGTTTGATTTTCTCCACTGTGTACTGTGTGGCTGTGTGGGTTTGTAAGTGTCCACCTGCAAAGCGAAGGAGTGCGTATTCTCACAGTTCGGATTAATTAACGAGCAAGAAAAATCCACTCAGAGTGATTGTGAGGAAATTGTCCTCAGCTGCACATTCAGACACATGCTGCCCCTCATCCAGAAATCAGCCAGGGGTGAGATTTACATTCCAGACATCCACTTCAGACCACGTCCAAACGATCTGAAAACTCTCTGGGAATGGACCTGCGGCCGCTCGCACGTGCACCCGTGGCTGAAGGGCTTCCTGTGGTTTTAAAATGACTACCTCCCAGGAATATGTTTCACTCTTTTCCTGGGAAACTCTGCGTTTCTCACATGATAGCAGCCTGATTTTTGGAAAAAAAAGGATAATGCAGATAATGTGTGTTTATTCTCACTTCATAATATTTTTTCTTTTCTTTGTAGGATAATTATATGGTAATATTTTTGGTAGAACAACACCCTTTGCTGCAAAACTGCTAACGTCTTTGAGGTGAGAATGAAAAACAATCCAACCACAGAGCTGTTTGATGTTTTTCAGCACATCCTGTTGTAGTAGAAGGACAATCTGTTGTAGTCTAGCTGGAAGTTTCTTGTTTTGACACTCACTCGTTACATTAGTTCAGTCTTCACCTGTCGAGTGCTGCTCTCCACTTTGATGTTGTGATCAAGCCTCCATTTTTGTACCAGATTTTACCATCTGCTTAAAAAGTTAATGACTCAGTCAGGCTGGAGTAAAACACGATGGCAGCCTCTTTACAAAATTCACACTTTATTTTTCACAAGAGCGACATCCTCAACATCAACATCACCACTTTCTATTGCAATGTGATTGCACAGGTCACCTGGTGGGAGGCAACAAGTAGTGGATACGGTACTTCCAAACTGAATGAAAACAGCACGACGGGGGGAAAAGATAAAAATGGGGACGCAAGCTAGCAGCTCACAATCACGGTGGATAGGAGACCTGCTACACGTCAAACCAAAGAAGCGAGTATCCAGGAAACTGTTCTGTTTTTGACAAAAATAATAATAATATTTATTCCTTTTCTATACAAAAAGTGCTTTTCCTTGTAAAAGCTCGCTGGGCTCTACTTCACTATTGTTTCAACACAGGACCCTGGTACTGCCAGGAGATGCTGAAAAGAGGAAAAAGAGGAGGAGATCACCAGGAAATCAGACAGATAGGTGTGTTTTTTTTCAGTAAGGTACACCCTCTCCATTTTGAAATATTCTGTGCTCATGTATGGACACGCTCCTGTATGATATGTCTAATTATTTTAAAAAAAGAAAAGAAAGTCCCTAGAAACTCATGTTACAAAAAACTGTTTTGGTAAAAGACTGGTGTCCCAGTTTTATAGCCTGTTAGTTGAACACCATAAGGATAACTCTGATAGTAAAAGACGGGAGTGGATTAGTGACTTACAAGAAGATATTTCATATACTGAATGGGGTAAAATATGTTCAAAAACACACACTCAGACCATTAACACTCGTTTGAGAATGATACAATTTAATTGGATAATGCGAACATACATATCCCCTGTACAATTAAATAAATTTGATCCTAATATAATTGATCTATGCTATAAGTGTAATAGGCATCAGGGTACACTTTATCACTGCCTATGGAAATGTGAAGAGATCCAAAAATTTTGGAGCTCTGTGTTACAATATATCTCTCAGATCACAACTTCTCCTGTACCGCTTTGCCCTAAGTTATGCATTTTAGGCTTGTATCCAGATGACTGTACTCTATCTTGTGAGGAAAGAATAATGGTCGATCTTTGTTTGCTACAGGCCAAACGCTGTATCGCCTTATGCTGGAAGAATGTTGGTTGCCCCTCTTTTAACCACTGGTTAAATAATTTAACATCGAGTTTAGCTCTTGAGAAACTGACCTATATTGTTAGAAAGAAGGCTTCTGAATTTTACAACATCTGGAAGATATTTTTGGATCTACTGAGGAGTGGGGATGTGGGGGGGGGGGGCGGTGAGTGAATAAGACAACTAGATAATGAATAATGTCTGACTTGCTGTTGGGAATATACTATGTAACCTATATTATGATTTATTTTTTTATTTTTATTTTTATTTATTTATTTTTTTTAATTGTATTTATTTGTATGGTTTAATTTAATTTTTTTAACTATGCATTTATTTGGAACCCTTTAGGATTAACACTTCAATTATCGTTATTACTATTATTATTATTATTATTATTATTATTATTATTATTAGTGTTGTTATTATTATTATTATTATTTTAATGACTGCCATACGTTCATTTTATGTTGGTGTTGATACTGTTGAAAAAACAAATAAACATACGTTTAAAAAAAAAAAAAAAAAAAAGAAAAGAAAGTCTGATCCTAAAAACAAGCTGCCTAGGGCCCATCAAATACTCGATGATCTGGGCATGCCAACCATTCTTTTCCCAAATGTGACTGTAGAACTGAAAGCACGTTTTTCTTAAAAAAATAAATAAATAACTAATAAGCCATCCTCCAGTGGACATTAGAGGAACTGCAGTCGGCCTTTGTGGTTTGGATGTGCACCATCTACGCCGCTTGGGCACTTTTGAGTCCACGTATAGATAACAGACACAGCTGCTTCATTTCTGCTCAAAAGACCAAAAATAAAAGAAGTTAGATGAAGCGAAGGCCGTAAAGAGAGACAAAGGAATGTCGACTCGAGCCAGTACGCATAAAAACAAAGAGGAAAAATAGAGTGAAAGAAGTGAAAAGAGAGAAGAAGAATGCAGCTCAGAGATTTTGATGGGCTGTCTCTGTGGGCATACAGCTGCTAGTTCAGCTGTTGGATGAATTAGGGAGAAAGGTCTGAAAATCATTAGCACTTTTTGAGGGCGGGTAGGCTGAGGCAATAAATATAAAGAAGTGGTTTCAGCTAACAGGCACATCTCAGTCTCAGGCAGCTGAAAGTGATATTGCTATTTTTAAGACAACAATGCATAATGAAATAAGTGTTGCTGAAAGAGGTGGTCTCTGAGCATGCTGGAGCAATTTTCTGGGTGGAGGAGTAAATCTGTGTTTTTAGTTAGTTTGTTTTTGGGGGAAGGTGGCGGTGTGGGCGCGTACATCCTGTTATCTGGTAATCGTTGCATGTGCATACACTTAAGGCGGCTCCGTTTGTTTTGTTTTTTATATTCCTGATGTTCAGTGTGGAAAGGCGTTTCGGCCCGTGGTGAAGAGAACCTACAGAGAATCTTCAGTGATGATTACAGAGAGTTATATGGCAACTTTTAGTGGGCTTATTAGGCCATTACAGACATGCAGGTTATTTGTTCCTTCCAATAAAGTTCCCAGAGTTTGTATCCAAATGCCGAATGCTAGGTTCCAACCACTTAACTGTAATATGCTTTAAAATGGCCCCTAAATGGTGCTTACTGAGCACTCAGTGTGCTCGCATACGAGCCGCGTGCACCCATTCACACGCATTCATGCAGAACTTTTTTCTGTCACGCACGCGCTCATGGGGATGCAAGAGGAGCATTTTGTTGTCCAGTACAGCCACAGCCCGTCCTAACAGGATTTTTAAGGATACGTAGATTTATTGGCTGATACTTGCATTCTTGTTACTGGCAGTCAGTGGCTAAATATTGTGATGTTTATGGCTGCAAGACTTTGTCCAGGCATCCATCAGGTCAGCATTCCAGATTCCAGAATATATTGCGCATGGATAAAAGTTATTGCACAGATTTGAAAGCTATTTCTGAGCAGCGTTCGGTGTTTTGGTGGCTTTCAAATAAAAACTGTTAGAGATTTATCGTCTGATGGTGAGGTTTACCTCTTTATATCAACTGATCAGAGGTTTATAAATCCACCTCTTCATATAGATTTTTCAGCTTTTTGAAGCATTCACCCATTCTCCCACTTATTGGGTTTGGGTTCTGGAGCAAAGAGACTTCATCTCCCCAGCCATGTCAGCAAAGTCTTTCTAGTGTTTCCTGGGTTCACCCCAGGTCTTCTTCCCAGTTGGGCATGCCAGAAAAACCTCATGTAGGAGGGTCCAGGAGGCGTTCTTGTTAATTCCGTCTCATTCATTATCCTTTATTTATCCAGGCAAATTGACTCATCTCTCTGAGGAGCTTACCTGGAGCCACACAACTTCCTTCCTGGTTAAGAAGGCACACCACCACCTCTGTTTTTTCTCAGGGTTGGGGTTATACTAGAGAAGTGTGGTGGAGAGCATCCTGTGCTCCTGCATCTCTGTGTGTCATGGCAGCTGCTCTCTGGAAGAGAAGAAGGCTCTGCTGATGGTGGTGAAAGCTGCACAGAGGAATGTAGAGAGCACCTTCTCCACCACCACCATGGGACATCTACACCAGCAGATGCAGGAGCCGGGCCCTACTCAGCCAGGATGTACACTGTTTCTCCCCCTCGAGCAGGAGTCTGCACAGCATCAAGAGCAGAACCACCAGACGGAGGAACAGCTTCTTCCTGGAGACTGTTGAACTCTGGTGGTGCTCTCTCAGCCACAGATAAGTTTTGTGCTATCAAATGCGCATAAGGATAGGATATAAATGAGAATCCTTGAAACAAGACTCAGAGATACTTGAACTCCTCCACGTGAGGCAGCAGCTCATTCCCATCCTGGCCACCTTTTCCTGGCCTCAGATTTGGAGAAGCAGCTTCACCTTTGCAACTAGCCAAAGTGAATAACAGAATTTATGAGTTTATTAAGAGTTAGTGTCAAAGATCACTCCCAGCTTCCTTATAAATCCTTAAAAGACGACACATCCTCCCTCAGAGTTAGGCTGAAGGATGATAATAATCTTTATTTATAAAATATTTACACAAGATTTTCTGAGTGTGCTTAAATTTCAGGCTGGCCCCCAGACGTGAGCGTGGGGTCCATGTGTGATCTCAGTAATTAGACAGGGCAACAGGCGGTTTGACAAAAATAAACAGGCCAGCTCGATTTATTGTTTCCATTATGTGAGTGCTGCAGTGTATCAATCTTCAAGCAAAGGGTTGGACGGCCTCACACGACCGCCGGCATCAGACTTCATTCAGTGTATTGAGTAAATCTAATGGTGCTGATTTGCATTCATAACCCACTTCTTCTTACACTGAGCTAGCCTGTGACTTGCTGCGGTCACAGTATAAATGCTGCTTTTCCAGGAATTGATTGAAACACAACTCGGAGTAAATTTCACCATTTGCTGGTTCCTCACTGGTGTTTGCCCAGAATTTGAAAAAAATAAATGGTACAAACAGATAAATTTAGGACATTTAACAGTGTTACACTTTCAAAAACAGCTCAATCACAGAAACTAGCACACACGCACAGAAGAGTCAGTGTTTATGAGGTCACAGAGAGAAAACAAACACTTTTCATATCACAAAATTGTTTTTTTCTGCAGGTACACCCGAGTCTTTGTGCCTAAATGGAGAAACACGAGCTAAGCAGACTTAATTTACTTGATTTTTGAACATGATCAGATGCATCAGGTGGTGTTGCCGCTGCTGTAGAGCTGATTACTTTATTCCCTTTTACTTCTTTTCCAACCTGTTTACGTCTGTTTATATATTCTTCTGAAGGTTGGTCCCCTCGCTCTGCGGGACACTGAAGTTACATTTACAGTCAGTAAAGTTACCAAGCGTGGGACTTTCTCATTTTTGAGGTGCTCACTTCACCTGCGAGGAAGCCATAACATATGAACTGCCTCTGCACCTCTGACCGTGCAGAGGTCACAGACGAGTTTATTCTTGTGTTTAATCTCGTGTTGATAGAGACCGCCCACAGCTGTTGACAGCTCTGTTCTTCACGGTCGCTGCGAGTGAATTATTTAGTGTTAATCCCACTATCTGTGTTCTAATCTGTCAAAATGACGGACAGCTTTCTGATTTTTCAGTTTCTGTCAGTGAAGGAAAATATTCACATAACACAACCACAGTACAATCTCGAGCGTTGACGAGGGACTGTTTCGGATCTTTTGGAAAACCCTGTTGTAAAACCTTAAAGGGAGATCAAAAACTATAAAAGAAAAAGCTGTTAGTTCCTTGGGCTGGTTTGGTTTGTTATTTCTTTCCTACACAGTCAAGCGTAGGTGTAGATTCGCAAGGGGGGACAAAGTGGTCTGTTTTACTCCCAAAATATGAATTATAAATTCATATCAATGTATCCTCTGTAGTCGTGCTTTCCTTTACATACATCCTCAGTTATCAGCCTCTCCTTTCTTACTCATTCTTTATCTCATCTTCATGCCATGCCGCCTGCATTTCTGTCTCAGTTGTCATGTTACCCATCATATTTTTGTTTTACTTTTACTTCCTGTTTTTGTTTCCTCCCATTGTGATTGTGATTCTTTCCGCCTGTGCCCTCTTTGTGTTTCTCTTCCTCCTCTTTATCTTTCTGGACTTCATTTTTTTGCAGACCATTACAAAAGCTCACTTTTTGTCATTCATTTGCCTCACACGACACACTTAAGCGAGTTATTTCTTCAAATAACAGGCTCATTTATAGGCAGGCCTGACAGGTCTTCAGTTTTTTACGCACAGTCTGGAACCAGGCAAACATAAAAGAAGACAGATGAGTAAATCATTTGTGTTCTCCCAGCAGGGATCATTTTAAATTAGAAAAGCTGAGAATATTTATCTGAAAGAAACACAGAATGCCAGAGACTCAGTGCATTCTCATCCTGTATTGAACCGTCACCTTGTGCCTGTTTCTTTACACAAAGAGGATATTTGCACCGTAAAAATCGATGGAGAATGCACAAACAGAATATGGGAAATTATGTTTGATGCTCAAGTTTGTCTCATTTCACCAGCAAAAAATAAATGCATCTCAAACTGTTTGCACACTCATATTTTATTGCATTTGTTGGCTTTAACTTTTAAAACTTAATGTGCCGTCAAGGAGGCCGAATTGATTCTCTTCCGTCGTTTGTTTTATTAACAACTGGCATTACAAAATGTTTGATGAGTAAACATCTCAGGATTAGAGTGGCCATAGCTGATGAACAATTAAAAGCAATTAAGTCATAATTGAGAATGAATGTTAAATCAAAACTCCTCGGGAAAACTATCATCTTCAGACCTCTGGGCTGAGGAATATTCATTTCAGCTCACTTAAAAAAAATCAGTTAATTGGATGAGCTGCATGCTTAAAAATGAAGAGATGATGAAACAGGCCAAACATTTTAAAGGAGCTGGAGCGAGGAAGCAGGTGAGGTTTCAAATTCTAACACAGCCTGAGGTGAACACGATAATCTGATTATATTGTGCGAATGCAGATGCCGGCTGCTGCATGTTTTATTAATAGTTTGCACTCCAGCACAACAAGATGTGAGCTCAAAGGACGGCTTGTTTACACTCTTATGAAAATACATATTAAATGCAGCTCTGCAGGCACATAGGAAGCCTGTAGGTCCAGAATCCCTGCTCTCCTTCTGCTTGGGACGATCGTTGACTTTGTGGTGCGGGTGGATCATCTCCGACGTTCTCTTGGCTCAACTTTGATCTGTTTTTCTTTTATATGGTGACGTTTATCTCTGCCTATCTGGAACCCTCAACAAGAACTGTTACTAAGAACAACTTTAACATCATTCTTCATCCTCATTAATCCCCACAATCCTCCACCAACTGAAGGAGCATTTGGACCCATAAAGGTTATCTTATCTTTTTACAAAAACGAAATCTACTTTATACTCCACAATAGTAATGGTACATCACTGAGGCTCGACATCTAAATACTAGCTTTTTCATGGTATCCACCAGAACATTCACTTTCCATACTGGAGAACTTAAAATACCTCCTATAGTCAATCATTTCCCCAACAGTACCTACTCAATAGACACAACTGTTTTGTTTTTCACTGTTTTCACTGAGATTTGAATTTGAATGCTAATCAATAAAATCAAAATCAATCAAACTATGAAAACTCAGAAGAAACACCCCAAACAAGACGCCTTGCGCCTTGAATTCACCAACAGATAACACTGAGAACAGTCAAACAGTTCCCTTCACAGCACCGTTAAAACCATTGGGGCAAAAATGGACTGGGTCATGAAGGAAGCGATACTGGACATTTGAACCAGAAGTGGACATGGTAACGTGTACTTTTCTCCCAGTTCACCATCTTCGATCAAAAAACATCCTGACCGATCATCGCTAAACTGGAATTACAAGAAACGTAAACAACTCATCAAAAGCAAAGGAAAGAAACTAAAAGGAACACAGTTGTTTTTCTGCCAATCACTGCATCTGTCTTATTAAGGTTATAACACCCATCTCTATCTGCAGCATCAAAGAGAACTACCGTATTTCCCGGACTACAAAGCGCACCTGAATATTAGCCGCACAAGCTAAAATCAGGGGAAAATCCTGTTTTGTACATACATTAGCCGCACCTGACTAAAAGCCGCAGGTGTTTCAATGTTGACTTATCATATGTAAGAGAATATGCACAAAGGGAATTGTCAGGAAAGAGATGGCTGTTTGGAGACACACCCATTATATTAATATTTTGAAAAACTAATTAGGGGTACATATTTGCATAACTTTTTAGGTATATGTACAAGTACCGGTAATTACAAGTACGAAACATGTACTGTGCTTCATAAATGAGTAACAAATGTAGTACATAACAATAACCTACAGCACACCAGAAAAATAGATTGGACTACCTTTTAGGCTCAGGTGTAGTGACACGGCTTTAACAAGAAGAAAAGTCAGTCATTCACCACCATCTTTCTCTTCCTCCTGCGCACTAAACCCACCAAAGTCCTCTTCTCCAGTGTCGGAAACGAACAGGCTCAGGATGGCTACGTCATCCACTCTCAGCTTCTTTCCTTCGTTGTAACTTTCAAAACCAAAGAAATCCTCGTTGTCAGTGTCAGAGTCGAACACCCTCTGAAGGGCCCAGTGTTGCCAACTTAGCGACTTTGTCGCTATATTTAGCGAGTTTTCAGACCCCTTAGCGACTTTTTTTCTAAAAAAAAGACGTGAAAGCGCGTATCACTTTTACTCTCAACAAGCAGCGGGTGCTGTAACGCAGTCAGTTCTTCTTTTACTCTTTTACTCTTATGCTGTTTTGTGGATCACGAGGTTTAAAACTACTTATAAACAAACACACACAAAGTAGCTCCACCAGAGTGCTTATTTCGGGTCACTTTTGCCGGTCCAAGCCCGGGTAAAGGAGCAGGGTTGGAATTGTGACATTAAAAAAAACAATAATTGCTAAAAGAAATTTAATTTGTAGTTCTAAATAAACTCTAAATGCATTTAGGACGTTTTTTACTCACTTTGTCTCTTCCACGATGTTATTTCTCTCTCCAACAACATAGGTTACAATTAGATTAGCATGACCAATTATGCAAATTAGGCGATGACATCATTTAGCGACTTCTAGCGACTTTTAGGACAACCAATAGCGATTTTCCTTACTGAGGAGTTGGCAACACTGGAAGGGCCGTGGCGGTGTCCTCCTCTCCATCATGCAGCAGTCCAGCCCTTCGAAATCCGTTGGTGATCATGGATGTTTTCACACTTTTCCACGCTGTCAGAATCCATCGGTGGAGTTGAGCATAACTTGCTTTTCGCAAGTTTATCGCCGCTCGTCATCCACGCCTCTCGCTGAACGCATAGCGCTACTTTGAAGTTTGTTTTTCGCGCTACTTGTACAGCGCTACGTTGCCTGGCGGATGGACACGTGACCAACATACCACTCTTGAACCCCGATGCTGTGTGTCTGATCACATGCCCTTCCGCCAGGCAACGTAGTGCCGTACAACAGCGGAACAAACAAAACAAATCGTCTTACGATATGACAAAAATCAAGGACAATCCATAGAAAAGCCGCACCTGACTAAAAGCCGCAGGGTTCAAAGCTTGTGCAAAAAGTAGCGGCTTATAGCCCGACAATTACGGTAAGTACTTTTACTTTAGGTACTTTTTTTATTTATATGCTAACGCTAATGTTTGAATGTAACTAATATTAATTTAAGCAGGATTATAAATACTTGTTTTTTCAGAACAGCTACTCCGGGAAAAATTTTAACCTCTTGTATTCTGCTGGTTTTAACAGGCACTGGGCTCAAAATCATGAAGTGTAAAAAGAAAGGAGGCAGAAACAGGTTGCAATCTAAACTAATGATTGTCCGTCAAAATATACAAAAATCCAAAGAAGGGAGCAAAAGGCAGAAAATGCAAAGTCAACATAGTCAGGAGGCTGATACATGAAAACATCCATGGATTAAACAGCAGGGAGATGGGACTATACACACACAGAGGATTGATTGGGGTCCAGGACACTGATGGGGCCTGAGGAAGTTAAAGACGGGGTGAAGTTGAACAATCTTTCAGGGAGCAGCTGAAAGATGAAGTTTTTCTTTTTGTCTTTTCTACTTCCTATCCCCATCATCCTCATCTGCCGCGCCAACCCTCTCCCTCCACCTGTCTTTGTGGTCCTTCAGCCAAGCTGCATGGACATAAGAAAAAACAGCTAAACTTTTTATGAGGCTTCCTCACCAAATTATCCATTACAGGGCTAGAAATCATGTCCAGAGTTTTTTGTGCCTAAGGAAGCAAAAGGTGCTCATCTTTTTGAGTATTTATTGCATTTTAACACGTGTCTGTTTACATTATTGCAGCTACAAGTTCCACTTTTCTAGCCCATTAAAATGGTTTGAATTTACAGCAGGAGAAGAATTTATCTTTTTCATCTTCAGGCCATTTAACAAACTCTGAAAAATGATTGTGGCAACCAGGGAGTTAATTATCCATCTCCTTATAATGTTCATCTTTCTGACTGTGGGGAGCAGGATATGCACCATAACTATGCGGCTGCTAACGCTGGTGGATTCCAGTAAATACCATCATCACTGAAATACAGGCATTTAAAATTATCACTACTTATTCAAAAAGTCACCAATTGTTCAATAAAAGCCCTCATTTCTGTATGAATTTTCAAAAAACATGCAGATGCAGGTAGATTATACCCATCTTTGCCAGCTCCACTCTGCCATTTGACTTTTCAAAGCGCAGCACCTGATTATCTGAAGCACTGACATTTCAGTTTAAACACAAAGCAGCTGCGAGGAGACTGTGTGTTGGTTCACTTCCACTGTTCTTGCACAGTGTGCTGATAAGCAGGTGTGATAAAGAGCTGTTCCTCAGACATTTGGGCGATATGTTCCCGCTTCCTTATTACATTCACTCTCTGCAATCCCAATTTCACACAACTATTTTTAAAATCCCAAGAATGTGCACTGCGAGCTCCATCTCAAATTGGTGAAGAAAATTACATTACAACAGGTGACTGAGAGTTTTCAGCGTGCTCAGTGTTATTGGAGTTTTTTCCATACAGGAAGATTTTCGTACCCTCTGATTTACATCCAGAGCCGGAGTTTAGTGCCAGGAAATATCGTGATCTTATGCAAAGAGTTGGAAAGAAAGCTGGCATTCAGTTCTTAGGGAAACCTTGAGCTTTAAATGCTTATCAGATGTCCGAACCAACAGTACAAGAGCACAAGAGTTTACATAGATGGGAAAGCTGGTCTCAGATAAATCCAAAGTTATCACATGAGGCAAACACTGCAATATGAATGGACTATTGTTCAAGGTTGTATGTGGACTTTTTACTAGTCAGTGCCAGGCCTTGGCCAACAACATTGTATTGCACTGAATATAAATTTTTACCTAGAAATCATTTGTTCTTGGTGAAGCCCTCCAATCTCATATAGCAATAAACATTTGGCATATGTATCTGTGTTGATTCAGCACGAGCCTAGCTGCCGCCGGTCCACCTGATATGGCCCAGATGTCAGGTGTCCTAAGAGAAAAATGATCATTAACGCCAAAGTAGCTTAGATTAGACTCAAACATGCCTGCTAGTTGGACTGGTACACTATATGTCTGCTATAAGACTGCACTGCTGTCACACAAATAAATGACAGGGCTCTGTTTTTTACACATAAAGGTAAACACTTTCCTTCAAAAGTCTAAAAATATTCCACAGATCTAAGCATGTAAAGTGTTTTTCTGTTTTGTGTTGTGTTAACTCAGCCAAGGACGGTCCTAAGCACGACTGCAAAAGGAGGAAGGTGGTTGCCCTGCCGAAGTGACCAGAACCGTTAGACCGGGGAAAATAGGCACGAAACCAATGGACAGCTCTGAATTAGGTGTTGACAACAGATGGATTGCCTGCCAATGTCAAACTTGACGGCATCCAGTTAGAGCAAGTTCAGCAGTTCAAATACCTGGGCTCACTGATAGAGCAGAAGAAAGTCGCTTCCACGGCGGAGATCCACAGTCGAATAGTCAAACAACCGCAGCATTCGCTTTTCTAAAGTGGTGCTTGTGGAGGCGAACCAATATTTCCATCTCGACCAAAATCTGCCTTTTCCGGACGCTGATCCCGCCGATTCTACTCTATGGATCCGAAACGTGGACGGTGCTCAAAGCGGACCTCAACAAACTCGAAGTTTTCCAGATGCATTGCCTTCGGCAGATATTACGAGTATCTCTACGAGACCGCCTTCAAAATGAGGACATCTGATGGAGATGCGACAACCAACCACCAATCGGGGAGCACATTCAAAAACACCGATTGCTATGGTTTGGCCATGTGTGTCGAATGGACATGAGCCGACTACCACACCAACTCCTCTGGTGTAAACGACCCGCCAAGCGAACAGCACCGAAGAAACCATGGCTAAAACAGGTCAAAGATGACATCAGAGATCGCACGATAAATCTCGACGAGGCCGGGACAATCGCCAATCGTTGTTAAAAAGGTCAAAATAATACATAAAGAGGTAGATATGATCCTAACACTACTGTTCAGGAGTCCACTGGTTGCTGTTAGAATCTACCTGCAAAATATCAAGCTTTAGCTCCCAGAGCATGAGTTTTCTCTGCCCATCGGTGCTACGCTGCACCGATTGCATTCATATGCGATCAGATTCTGTCTATCCGCTCTGTAATGGGCAGTGAGCAGGTTCAAGGTATCATCTTGTAATAAATCAATTCAGAAACAGAGAAAGAAGAGTGTTCAATCAGACCACATGATGTTTCATTGCCTCAGTGGTTATGAGACTCCCCATCTGGGCTGATGATACATCTAATGTTTGTACATCACAGAATGAACAAAGATCATCAGTGGCAATCATCAGCAGTTTATCAACACTTTCCCATTATGAGCCACACTGTAGACTGTCAGGAGTTGATGTTAAAACACTTTCCCAATTACCTGTCCTTATGGCAGCTGAGGTGTAAATGAAATTAACAGCATGAGACACATCTGTACAGTGATGCATGGCCGTGTTGGACGTGTGAGCCGACCACGCTCATCATTTAGAAGACAGCGAGTAAACAGAAGTTTGGATCCAGTGAATGCAGCCCATTATAACGATGATGACTTTCCTCCTTTGCTCTTTCCATCCCTTGGTCTTGCTCCCTCTTTGCTGTGTTAACTGTCTTTCATTATTGCTCTCCGTTATCCAAATTAAGTTATCCCTCCTCATTATTTTGCCAAGAGGGAAATGGGACGTGTCAGCAGAAAGTAAAAATATCATCAGCGGGCCTGTGCAATGACAGATTAATTGGATTAGAGTTGCATTTAGCCTAGATTAGGTCGTGCATTGGGACCTGGATGGTGACACAGATGGATTATGTTAGAAAGTGCAACAGTGACTGGAAGAGCTCTTAATTGTGTCGGGTAAATGCCGTGGCACCGGGGTGACATCACTCTCCCACTATTTCCGGCCCCTCAATAGTTCTGCTTAGCCTTGTTTTCCTAAACTCTCGTGTTTTGCACTGGTGCCCATCAAATTCACACTCTATCTGCCCATCATCTGACGCATGGAGCGCTGGGAATGAATGCAGACGTGGTAATATGGATTCACGTTAACATTTTTCTTCTTGGAGTGCAAAGACATTGTATAAAACTGAATCTGCATTCAGTTGCCTGCATTCAGACGCATAGTTAAATCAAAGTTATTTAAATTACACATGTGGAGGCTTCTTCAGCTGGTTTATATCATGTCTCAAATAGTTTCATGAACACTGGACTTAGCAGTTATACTTCTGACTTCTGGAAAATCTACCACCTTGGCCCATATTACCTCGGTTCCTTGAGAAAAAAATTAATTAGAAGAATTAGACGATGAATTAGAAGTGTTTTTCTGAATGCCTGTAAACATCCAGGTCATGGTAGTGTAGGGAGCTTGGAAAAGAAGTGACTGGACTTCGGTAAGTTCTTATTAAAAAAGTCGATTTGCTTTAATTTCCAAGCTCCTCGGATTATTCTGAAGTGTGAATCATGCAGAGCTGCAGAAATGAGTAGAATGTGTCCACTTTAATTCATATAAAAAGTATTTATTATGCAAACTGTTTTAATGCAGTTTAATTCATACATCACTGATAGTTTTCCCATGAGGTCTTACTATAGTGTTCATGAGAAAGTGGAGAAACTGTGGTTAATTTAGCCCTGTTGGAAAAGCAACAGGACATGAAGGACTGAAATTTAAATACTGAGTTAAAAACGCAGACCTAAATCACAAAAAATTTAGTGTATCTCTGAATTCATACGAACACGTCCACAATAAACATTTTTCTTCAATGACACGTGAGCGAAACGCTAAATGAGACACTGTATCCAGTTTCAGACAGTTTCAGACCTGACCCCATGACCTGGATACCACAGGCACAGGTGCTGCCGTGTTCTCACTGTAATGATTTGTCTTGGTGAATTCATGAGTGAATATATGAGAATGTAAATGCACTGCAACCTCAAACCGTCCTTAATACCAGCTTATCGCTAGAGTTCACACAAACTAGCTTTTTTATGTTGTTTTTATTTAATTTTTTTCAGCTAACAACTGCTGCATCCTTGGTGACTCATCTAACCTTATGAATCTAATCTTATTAAAGTTAACTCAACTAAACCTAGGTGTTAAAATATAGAGCAGTGGAAATGAGTTTCCCCTGAAGGATGTGAGGGATAAAAATATCATGAAATTGACCTTTACTGCTGACAGTATATAAACTGTATCTTTCGTTTTAAAGTGAATGTCTTTGCACTCGAAGGAAGACACTGTTGATGGACAGCTCAGAAGGTTGTCTTTGTAAGAGGTGGCTAATCTTAGCTAGGCAGCCTTAGTACTTGAGACACTAGCATCTCCTCTTTCCGCGGAGAGAGGCTTTAGATATGGATGTGGTTAGCTGACTGTTTGGCTCACCTAATATTATTAGATGACTTACAGTGGAACTGAGAATGTCTGCCTAATATCATTGTAGACCTTGATGAAGGTGGAAATGGAAGTGGCCATCAAAGTGGTTGTGGTTTGCAATGGCGCTTTTGGCAAGTACGATCCAACATTGCTGCAAAGGCATTTTCAAGCACCTCGGAGCGACTGTTGAATTGAATTTGGTGGATGGATATGTTTAAAAGACATTTTAGCTTTAACTGAAATAAAAATACAAATCCTTTTGGACAAAGAAACTACAATAAATGATATGCTGTGCTTGCAAATCCACCTACAGCAAAATTTAAACATATATATATATATACAGGGATCATTATTAACTTTAGTCTTTATGGTCAAATTTGTGAACCCAGCAAGTGTCAGGAAGCTTTAGTAAAAAAGGCCTCAACTGGGATGTGTGTTTGTTTCTGTTGCAGTACATGTCCTGAATATGAACCTTAAATCTTGCTCCTGACAAACATCCCCCAATAAAATTAACACTGAAAACTTGGGTTTTCTAAAAATAAGAGCTAAACTCAAACAAGCAAACTATAATAACTCTGAACCTGTCTATAGTTAGAGTTAGTGTTTGGGTTCAGTTAAAGTACACTCTTATTAAGAAAATTTCAGCCTGTTTGCCCGAGTAGAAAACCTTGAAACTGTAATGAGACTTCATTTCAAAATTAAAACCCAGCCATAACCCTACTTTAGGCTGATCACAGGTAATTTAAGAGGTCAAAAAGCACTGTTCTTATCCCTAACAGGACTGTCTTTTTGCACTCACTACTTTCAGTAAAGTTATTTAAACTGTTGCTGTCACTGCATATGTATCATCTCCACTCGCAACCTTGATCCATCCTCGAAGCCTTCGCTGTGGCCAGCTGTTACCTGGCCTCAACTCTGACCCCGCTGCTGGCTGGCGGACATAACTCAGCCCCGGCGGGTTCTGAAAGATGTAATTTCACGGTGTCTGCCAGATGTTCATGCTAAACTCAAAAACAGAGATATCATTCAGTTTGACTGCAGCGAGCTGGAAGTGGCCACGCCTCGGGTTCCCATACAGAACATCAGACCTTCTATAGGGGTTTATGATGAGTGTCCTAGGAAGCTCGGCTCCATGTGCCCCACAGGAAAACACGCAGAGGGTCATAGCAGTGAACTACCAAGGCAAGTGATAGCAGCACAGCTGGTGGGAACACATGTAAGGGGCCTGCACATATGTCAGACATTTAACCCATCAAAGAGGCTGTAATCCACTGAATTGAATGGATCATCATTACAAGCGTCCTTTGAACCACCTTTTAATAAAGATAACACACCACTGTGACCTTCTTATCGGGTAACCTCATCCCATCCAGATGAGATAAATGAGAGCACATCAGACCTACGTTTGGCAGATTAACATTCATCTTCTTTTCTTTTTCTTGCCCCACAATTGATATAATTAGGTTGCGTTGAGGGACTCACTGAATGTATTAAGGCACTCAATAACAGTAGATTAATTTAATCTTGCTCAAAATGGAAACATACCTCCTTTAATGCTTCAAAGTTATTTCCTCTCAATGTCATTTGCTGTTGTTCTGAAGCAGAGCTCCATTAATAGGGCAGGGAATGTCCACGGGAGAGCAGAGGCAGCGTCCTTTGCACCTCCCGTGCCACTGTGTTCAGATTTTCAAAAAAGTAAAAAAGCTTAATAAATAATTGAAGGTCCGCTCGGGCCGAGTTCTAAGGGGAGGCTGCAATAACCAAAGTCACAGGCTTCAGATGAAGAGGAGCTGTGAGTGCACTGGAGCCCATCTGATTTGTGCATGGGAAATAAGACAAGGAATTAAAGCTTGCTACAGTAGCTGCCACCTTGCACAACGCTGCTCCTGTGTATTCCTGTCAGATCCATCAAACTGCAAAGTGCTGCTGCACAGACATGTAGCACGAAGAGAGATGGAGGAACTAGGAGGCGTCTATGTGTTAGCTGCGATGCCAGTGTTTGTCAAGGGCTTTTAATCTTAATGTTAATGTCAGCTGATGTTTATGTGCAGGCAGCATAAACACCGCATTTAAAGGAGTGCTGCCTTACTACTAGTGTTACTGACACCATTGGCCACTAAGTGAACTCAGTCATCGTGTATAGACTGAGTGTGTGAGCTGCAAATCAGGCAAAGCCATGATGAAAGAAGTACAAGACTACCCTGCACTATGTTTCTCTGTTGCATGCACTGTGTGTCATGCATATTGCACAAAGACTGAGAGAACAGCATAGTATTGGTATAGTACCTGAGTATTAGTATGATGACAACTGAGGTATCTTGGATGTGATAAAGTTATCAGTGACCGAAACATATACTGTATAAAGGATGGATGTAGATGATGATGATGATGTCAACCACTGGTTTACGTCACCATTAAATCCCAATTTGAAGCTTTGCATTTAGTGTTTTCACCATCACCACCATGGTTTCAAAAGACCGGATGTGACAAAGTTTTGGCTATGAAACCACTAGCTCATTGGCTAATGACTTGTACATCATAAATCACTGGCAAATGACCATAGCCTGTAGACCATTTTGAAACATAGTATGCTCAGTTTTTACTAGATAGGCTTTTTTTTAAATTCAATATGGCCAAAAGCAGCAGGAAAGTGTTTAACACGGTTACTCTGTTTAGGTTTTTCACATATTGTCATGTGCACATTGTTTGAGAGTTGTCCGCCATATTGGATGTGAAAGCAAACTCGAGGGAAAAATGTTTATTCCCAGACTGGTTGAGAAGAGGTTGTTTGCAGAGGTTGCATAGAGGGTACCTTCAACTTTTTTGCAACCACAGCTATCGCTTTCTGGTGTCCATCAGATAGAATACACTGCCTTAATTTTTCCAACCTATGGCAGCCATATTTTTCACCATTTATGGGTATAGGCTTTGTAGCTAAGTAACAGCTAGCTAGCTAACTCCCACCAGTTGGCTGCTTTCCTTTGTGCCAACAAATGAATAAAATCAATATTATCTGACACTGTACACAAATTATAGTACTCTCCATTTGAAGTTGGAACTGGAATGTACCCTCAGGTAGGACTTGACGCAGCCCCACCAAGCCCAGCTTAATGGCAGCTGTGAACATAAACATTAGTAAAACTGTAACACTTGTACTGCCACCGCTGTTTATTTCACTAAGTGAACAACTCACTAAATCAGGGGTCGGCAACCCTAGGCACGCATGCCACAGTTGGCACACAAAGGGTTAACTGATGGCACGGCCATAGCTGGACTGGCCATTGGGCATACCGGGCATTTGCTCGGTGGCCCGATGATTTTTTGTTGTTGTTTTGTAACAGTATAAACAATGAAAGGTGGTGGATTGGCCAGATGCTGGCCGGTGTGTAAAAATAACTCAGTTTGGTGGTGGCATTGTGGAGCTTCCACAGATTCAGTAAAATTAACAAGTGGTGGAGGACAGCAGGTGGATGAGGGAGATCGGAGGCAGGACGAGGAGAGACCCGAAGCGGCCACCAGTCCGAGCGTCAGGTGAACTGAACTTCAGGTAAGAAGTTATGACCTGCAGTCTATCTGGGTCAGATATAAACCAAATTTAGGTGGAGTTTACCCATACGGAAAAGAAATAGTAAAAACTTATATGTGATTACTCATGAAAGTGGCCACTTTCGCATTACTTTCATACATTGTTTTAGTAAGTATCCAAAACATACAAGTTTCATTATATAATTTTTCAAGGGATCTTATATCTGTTTTCACACTTATATGCTTTTCATACAAGTTTCACACAAGACAGATACAAACTTTATAAGATTTATATATATCTTTTCCATATGGGTATTTTCGTTGTGCTGACTTTTTACAGTCAATTACAATAACTCGAAAGCTGATCAGGGAAAGCCTCAAATTCTAAGTCCTTTTAATATATGTAAAGAATCTAGATCAAACACTTCTGAAATATATCCTAGTGTTTCTATAGCAGCATGTTGTCAAAAATAACCTTCAAAATATAAATGAACATAACACCTCCCTGTTCTCTAAGGAGCTGCTACATTTCCTGCAGCTTCAGTCAGTTAAATATTCACACACACACACACACTCACTCCCAGCACACTCTCTTCACACTGTGATCGTGATAAACGAGCTACACTACAAGTCAACAGACACTTGTCTTCAGTTACTATTCTGTTCTCATCTTCCTCCTTTATTTGGGTTAAATTATGCAGTCCAAAGCTCCTTTTTTAAATAATTTACATGTGTGCTGCTCGCTGTCTCCAGGGTGCACTACATTAGATTCAATTTCAATCCCGCGTCAGGCAAATTTAGGGCAGTCATGCAGACGCTTCCTGAATGCACAGGCTGAATGGCTGCTGGACTGTATGCATGATTGTCTGTGCATGGTGGACTGAGAACTATCCCCCATGTCCAAAGGCCTGTGCACCCAGAAACCCATCCACATCATTATCATTAGGGCCGTCCTGCAGCAGATCGTCTGGCGTAATTCAGAATTAATTGTGTGGTTTTATGCTAGTAGCTTCAAACATGGCTCCCATATGGCGCCATGCACAGTCAAGTAGGCCATTCTGTGGAGGAGCAGACGCAGATGTGCAGACCACAGAGCATCGAAAATGAACCCCTGACTGGCTTGTGTGGACCTTTGCTGTCATTTCCCAGAAGACAGAACAAGCAACAGAGACTTTGTTAAACCAGTTGGCTAACATACCTCACCCAGAGATGGCTTTTGCACGCTGACTCGCCGTTGTGCTGAGGCAGTGAGAACAAAGCAGCCAACAGCCAGAAGAGGAAAAGAAAAGTCAAAGAATAAGCTTTCTACAGCGCCGGAAGAAGTGTATTCGGATTGTTTCCACAACACGACACAACAAAGAGCTGAGTTCAAAGTCCTGCTGATGGAAAAGTACGTTCAGCAAACTTAAAGTATCTAAAGTTAGTTATTCTGATGAGCACTGTTTCTTGTGAGCTATCACGACAGTCAGCCATAACACAGCAGTCCTGTGTGGGTCTTTGCAGCTGTGACCTGTCCTGTGGATGCTTGGTTGGAAGGCTTCATGGGGATTTCTCAGGCTGAAAGCCTTGGGCTGTTTCTTAGCAGTTTTTGTCATCTGGTGCGATGTGTTGCTCTCCTGCAAAAGGCTGCCGCCATTGGGGAGTACTGGCGTTCTGTCACAAACAGTGTTTAGGTGGATGTGTATCACTCACCTGACAGTCAGAACCCACAAAGATTTTTACTGTAATGATTAATCTTACCTGAATGACTTCTTATTGGATTTCACATGTGGCTGATTGGTGTGATTATGTGCTACAGGTGCTTAGAGTTAGTATGGTAAGGTCAAAGCATGGATGGATGGATGCACCCTGCTTTTATCTCGTCTGTATTTCTTTGTATTTTAACTTGTTTGTAATGCACTTTCAGATGTATCACTCTATTTTAATTGTATAGATACCGTACAGCAAAATTTCAGACTTACCAATAATAGTGATATTGAACAACATATCCCTTCCTCCTCTGAGCAAAAATCTCAAAAAATAGAGCTGAAGAACTTCCAGGTGGCCACTAACATTATAAATGAAAAGAAAGCACTTGAAATTTTGAAGATAACTTAGAAAGAGGGCTGAACAGGGATATCAGGGGTCTATGACCGGAATATGCTTTTGAACATATTAACATCTGCCAGGTGACCAGCTACACTCTGAATAATTAAGGTTTGATAAAAGTGGGATATTTATTTCTAAAATGTATTGCAATAATTGATCAATATCAGATTTTTTTTTTTTTTAACTGAGGAGCACTGGATGTCTCCTCTCCAGAGCTTGGAGTTTAGTTTGTAACTGCAGCTCTGGAGAGGCCACGTTGTCGCAGGTTGAGGCGCTGATTACAAACCATCATCTCCGTCAAATGAAGCTTAATTAAGTAGACAATAAGAGCTGATTGCTTCTCCCTCCCACTGATGCTGTTATGGTGACATCAATAGAAGATAAAGAGCATCACGAAGGCTGATCAGATTTACAGACGTAGTCTTTGTCTGCACACTGGATCCTAATGCAAACGAACGAGTCTACTTACACCATGTTGGTGTCTCACAGCCCATAGATGCATGCTGGTTGCCATATTTCATGTTTAGACATTAACTGTTACTTATATGTAAATTGTGGAACCTCTAGTCCACCCTCGCTTTAAAGTAAGGTCAAATTTCATGCAACACCATGGCGTTTGTCCCAGTCTATATATCTTAAATACCGACAAAAAAAATAAATAAATACACGCAAACAAGGTGACTCACATTCTTTACAAAGAAATAAACTTTAGGTATACACAACGTTTTTTAACAAAATTACAAAGGGATTCACAGAAGTGAAAAATATGTTATTTAAAAATCCTAAATAAAAGAGAACAAAAGGAATAATAAGGAGAAGGATTATAAACATAGTCACAAACATTAAAATCAAACATTAATGAAAGGATGTTTTAAGCAGAGATTTCAAAGATAATGCTGATCTCAGTGGGCAAACTGTTCCATTCTTCTTCAGAGAAAAATAAATGCTAATATAGCAAACAAACAAAAAATAAAATAAAATTCACATCAGAAAATATTTTTACTCTTTCAGAGACTCAACAAGCTGAGCGCTCCATGATTTTCAGGTCTCTAACCTAACTGAGTTAAAGCTCAATAAGTGTCACCAAACCTTTAAAAACAGATTTTGTTTGTCTTTTAACCCCCAAACCCCAGGCTGCTGTTTGAAATCTCCACAGATGTGGAAACAAAAGTCCTGAAACGTATTCAGTAAAAAATGCAAAAGGTCAAAATGATCTAATTTGAGCTCTGTGGGTGAGAGCATGATGTTACTCAACTGGAAATCTGATGCAAAATACATGAAACACTTCCATTACGGCGTGGAACATTTATTGTATAACTTATTTTTTCCAAACAGGTGCTGTTAGCGTTTGACCTTAAACAAAAGATTCATTTTTATTATTGCGTCCTTCTGGATAGAAACCACGTCGAAATAGTTTTAGCATTCGAGAAATTTTTCCTGAAATCGTCTCCTGGCATGTCACTCCGACCTTTTCCCGAAATGTTTTATGATTGGAGTGTCTTCTCCAATCTACAGAGGAAACAGAGGAAACGTTAGAAACGTTTAACAAAGAAAAAGTATGTCAGTGTGGATTTGTGCAGTTCAGTTTGCATCAAAAATAAATACCAAAAGAATTCCCTGTTAATATGTTGAAGTTTTTTTTGTGTGTGTACAAACTGCAAAAACAGTATGCATAGACTACTGCGAACAAAAGAAAGAAAACTATGAATGGATCTGATCTGATCAGACTGTATGCAGTGGTTGTCTGACATTAAAGATAAAGTATCAGTTCAGATGAAAGCTAAGTTTAGAAACCCAAACATAGAAACAAAGATTAAGTAAACAATAAGCGTATCTGTCGGCGGGGTGAACTTGTGGAATTTCGATTGTCTGTTAAGAAATGTGTTGAATCAACTGAAACCATAAGAGCAGCCGGCCGATGCCCATGTTCTCGTGTTCGATGCATACAGAAGCAGTAAGACCGGTCCTTAAATTCTGTTATCTTTGAGTGTGGCACGCCTGTGGTGTTTAACAATCAGCGCCTTCCTAAATAAAGGGGCTATCAGGTACATCAGAGCACATCACGGTCTGCTGACAGATGAGGAGCACACTTACTGTCAGACACTCTGCTATCTGCAGCACATCTCAGCATCGAGAGCAACATGAAAGCCCGGAGATGCTATCGGCTCGGAGAGAATGTGAAGTCAGGATTGTTTGTTATAAGGAAGTGCAGCCGCACGGAAAGTTCACAGAGACGCAAACCGACACGCCACTTCTGACCTTATTTGACAGGTCAGAGGTCGCAGGGATTCTGAGGTGGATGGTTTTTATCACATTAAGTACTAGCAACCCGGGGCGATGCAGCCTTTTAAATGCTGTGTTGGCCTGTTTGGTCTAGATGGAGGGCAGGTGAAGGTTAAAGGGCACAGCAGAGAGTGACGGACAGCTTAAAAAAAACACAGGAATTATCACCTGAAAAGATTTTGTCATATTTTAATTTCTAACAGACAAACAACAGACTTGGGAAACAAGTATATCAGAGTCAGATATCAGCCTTACCCAGTCCAATTTTCTCAGTGAAGCACTTCAGGTCTGCTTTTAAGTCAAGAATAAAAAGCTACTCTTATCTTTTCTGACATGCACAAAAACTCTTGAGGTGTCCCGACTTGTTAGGCGCCACCAGTTATGGTGCTCTGATAGAAAATGGTAGGGGCATTTTTCCTGAGGTGAGATTATAAACACTTGTGAGAGCTGGAGCAGCCACTGGATTGTAGTTGGAATGACACCGTGAAACCTGCAGAGAACAAATTATACAGCTTCTTAAACTCTGTTCACAGGAAGTTGATTCTTTTTCTGTTCTGACGTTGTGTTTTCACTGGGAGAACATTTCGTCACTCATCCGGTCTCTGTATGCAGGTTTCCCAAACCTTAGAAACAGTGCATTTGCATCAAGACCAACACAAGCACCACTGACTAACAATCGGCTTTGAGGTCAATTTCATGATTATTAATATGCAAAACATGACCACTGATTAATAGCTATGAGTGCCATTTTCGGAGAGTTGGGGAATAGCTGCAGTCTGTGAAAGGCAAACCCTTAGGCCCCCTTTTTGATGCAGAAAATGGAACAGCCATCTCTTTTTCCATTGATAAAGTTTTGCAAATATACATCACTGTTTAGCCTATTTAGGGGAAACACACTGTGAAAAAGATCCAACTTTCCCAAATCCCAGGGAGACACAAAGCAACCTTCCCAGGTCCACCTGGTTGCTGGTGAGCAATGCAGGAATCAGAGTTGGGTTCCCATGAACTGCTCTATATGAGATTTTGGACGTAAGAGAATGTATGTAAGAAAGATTTCTTGAAAAGTAACATCTTCTAGTTTGTCAAAGTTTGCTTTTTTGGCAAAATGCAGCCTAAGTCCAGCAGTATGGGTGATGCTAAGACGTTATATCTGCTACTCAGAACTTGGAGCTTCGGAGATGTTTTACTGCTTGTTTTATACTCTTGCCCTGACCTGTCTGGATCACAGCGGTTTTATCACCGAGGGATACACCAAGGGATCTTTGGACTTAATGCACGGTGAATTGGAGGACCTCAGCTGCACAGATGGGTTCCTCTTTCCATCTATCCCATTTAATTTGCTACAGGTGGGATTCAAACAAGCTCTTTGCGCATCTCGAAGAGAATAAAAGCAAACAAGACGCACCTGACCACAGTCTGTAGCCACAGAAAACTGTCGGAAAACTTGTGAAGAGCTGAGATTTCGGTTTTTGAGTTTTTAATCCCTTAACATCCACCTGGTCACCACCAGCCCATCTAGGATTAGGGGTAGGACTGGGGTTTGTTTGAGCCCCAGGCAAAACAGACAAATGTTTGGACGCTGCAAGATGTTACCCTACATTCATTTTGGCGTTACAGTTTTTCTGTTAAAAGCTTTTCCATTCAAATGACATACATAAAAAACTCCAACCCAAAACATCATCGGTTCCTGTTGGGGAAAAATTTATAATAAATCCTTTAAGTGTGCTGTCTGAAGGGGTCTGGATACTTCCTGAAGCGACTGAGTGTTGTTCTGTATATATAATCGACAGGCGAGAGATGCAGTAATGGCAGTAAGCCTTTTAAATGATACCATTGTTGGCAAAAGAGACGGCTAAACAGCAATAATTTAAGTACCCCTACAGCTTTTGAGGTAATTCAGACTAATTCACTTTGAGTGTAGTTCTGGGAAAACAAGCTGCAATCATGCAAAGCGCTCATTTTAAAAATGTAAATGATGGAGAGTAATAAGAGATATGCACAGGATATACTATTTACATATAATTATGCTATATTTCCCAACATGAGGCAGTGGAAACAATGTTGAGTGCTGCAGCGCAGTAATTCACCGTGCAGCTCTATCATGGCCATTATACAATGAGGTGATTGGATCGGGCTGATTGGAAAGCCGCAGGGTCACAGCTGAGTAACATTTTCCACCTTAAACACGTTTTCTGTTTAAGCCGTGATATTCAAAGCTGTTCTTTTTTGCACACTCAGCATATTTACACTTGACATATACATGAAAGGTGCAATCTGTCAAGACAGCAGCCGTTCTCAAACAAGAAACTAATGATGCTATAATCTTAACTTTTATTTTTACTTTTAAGTTCAACTGGAGCCTTTTTCTGTTGGCTATGAACTTTTCTGAAGTTTTTTGAAGTTGGGCATGCCAGAAATATTTAGTTTATTTTTCTTTAAAAACAAACAAACAGTATATTTATGAGTAGGTCCCAGAACAGAGCCATGCCACCAAGCCTAAATGACTGCAGATGGAAATAATGTTTATTTTACAAATACACATCGACCGTAGGGTCTGCAGAGTCCGCAGGGGTGATGTTTAAAACAAGTTGTGGAGGTATTTGAGTTTGGACAGAAAAATGTGGCACCGACCGAGCTGCTAAAAAAACGTGCCATCTGTGGTTTTGAATGTGTTCAAACACTTTCTCTGCCACGAGTTGTTTGCCACGGTTGGAAACTTCATAAAAGCCTCAAATTCTGCTCAAGTGTTTCTAGCCTTAGGTTAACTTTCAGAGTGATTCCTTTGAGTGACTCTGAGCTGCTTGATAAACACAGACTCCAAAGTCTGGAGGAAATAAAACCGAAAACAGGATTTCAGCTGCCTGCATGCCACCGTTTTCCCTGCCAGCCGAACCCTCTGATGCCACGCAGGGTCACTCCGGTCCCTCCGGTGGATGATTTGGGGTTGTGGTTGGCCGTGGCAGAGGGTGGAGGCGGGGTGACCTCTGATGCAGGTTGCCGCTCTGGCTTCGCTCCACGCTGCTCGACCCAACTCATGTTCCAGTTCCAATCCCCCCACCCTACACCTCCGCCCTCACCTTCCCTCTTCTTTCTGCCTCGTGCACTCCAGCCAGACCTCCATCCTCTCCGAGGACCCTGTGTGCCCGTCCAACCCCTCCAGCCCTGCTGCAGGCTGGGCAGAGTGACAAAACCAGAGTGAGGCTTTTGGCTAAAGACCTGGCAGAATCTATTAGCTCCCAGCAGACCCACACAGGTTTCACATGCTTGCATTACAGGGAAGAATAAGAGTTTGACACAAAGAGAGAGGAAAACTGGAGGAAATTAGAAAAGGAATCAGACTGTGTAAGACGAGAGCCACGAGGCCAAAATGAAACCAATTAATAAGGATAAGTAACTTCTCACTGGAGCGTGCTTTCAGACTGCTTTACACAACAAAGTCCTGAGTTGGTTGAAGAATCAGAGGAATTTTCCCATGATGCCCTCTGAGTTTATGGAAATTTAGTTTCATATCATGAATTGACTCTACTCTGCTTTGTCTTACTTCCTGCCATATACAGTGTTGTCAGAAAGTATTTGCCCTAAAGTATTTGACATATATATGTCAAATGTTTCCAGCCATCAAACAAATAATATTGGTCAAGTAGTAAATAATGAGTAAATACACAATGTAGTTTTGAAATGATGGCTTCCAGGTCCAGTTTATTTAATGAATATCAATGGGAAAAAGCTATCCAAACCTAGCTGGACCTGTGTGAAATATAATTGGATAAATAAAACCAGTACTCGTGCTAAAAAAAAAAAGAAAACGTGTTCATAACACACCGGAAAAGACCCAGGGAAACTGAGTTAACGATAAAAATGATGAAAAATAACAATAAAAAACGATAAAAACCCTGAAAATCATAAATTTCACACCCAAGCCTCAACTCTCGCGACCCAGTACAGCTGGGGGCCGCTGATCTTGATGACTTCTCTGCACTGATGAGACAAAAGTTGAACATTTTGGAAGAGACCCATTATATCTGATGAAAAACTAAAACAGCATTTCATAAAAAGAATATCTTACCAGCTGCTTTGCTGCTTCACGACCTGAATGGTTTGTCGTAGTTAACAATTCAATGAATTCAGTTCTCTACTGAACAATCCTAAAGGAGAATCTCGGGCCATCAGTTCATCTCCTGAAGCTCAAGCTCAACAAAACCATTCATGCTCAAAAACCTGTGACTAAATTACAACCAAAGTTCTTTGATAATCTGAACCATGTAAGTATGACAAACACTGTTGTATTAAACAAACATTTTTAGTTTATTTCTTGTTTTGATTTTGATGGTATTTCCCTTTCTGTCTTTTCTGTGTTCCTCTCTGTTTGAGGTACCGTTCGTCTCTTTTGTCCTGTTTTACTTTGATAGCTGTTTTTTTTTCATGTGTCTTTTCAGTTTTTACTTCCAGCCTTCATGATGTGTCATCCCTGCCTTCATTGTTTTCACCTGTTGTTATTGTTCCACCTGTTCCCACCTGAGTCTTAAAATGTAATCAGTGTCTCTGTATGTATTCAGTCCCATCATCCGTCTTGTCTTTGGTTGTTTTCCCTTTAAAATTTTATTTCCAGTGCATTCTTTTCTCTTAGTCACATTTAAAAACAGCCACTCTTGAACAAAGTTTTCTTTAATCAGCAGAAAGGAGGAGGAACTAAAGCGGCTTGTTTCTGATTGACCGGCTGCTGCGGCCCAGTATGAGTTAAATAAAGATTATTTTGAACTGTGACTCACATAGAGCAGCTCTAGTACTACTCGTACTATTTTAAATCTGTTCAGTCTAAATAAAGTGTTTTGCTTTTTTAATCTCTCAGAAAGTACTTGCACATCTTTCGGAACTACCTCTGTTACACAAAGTCTTTCTTTTTCCTTTTATTTGCCTGTTTCCCGACTTCTATCTTCTCCACAACCTTCCTTTTCACTGTGATATCTCTCCAATGACCTACAGGACCAGTTTATTTTCACATCTCTTTATCTCTCACTGTGTGTTCTCCTTCAGCTTATCTCTGTTTTACTTCCTTTCCCTTCTCTGTGGGCTTATTCTGCCCGTTTGATCTGTCCACCAGCCTCTTTTTCCTCTACATCACAATTTTCACCACATTCTTTTGAAGCCCTGCTTCCAGCTGCATGTGTCTCTGCCTATTCAGTCATCTATCTGTCCTCCTGCTGGCTTCATTTGTGATTCACTTGTTGTGGCTTTGCCTTGTTTTCATCTCCGTTCCTGCATTTTGACTTTTCTGCAGAATTAACATGAAGATGTCAAATGAGGGCAAGTGAGGAAAATAAAGACTGACAGCTGGAAAAGAAACAGTCAATAACTCAAATGCACCCACTATGAAAAAAAAAGTGGTTTCTGCATTGTATAATCAAGACGAGGCATTCCACTTCCTTTTAATCCCACTGTACAGAAACAGGCTTCAGTTCACCGGAGGGCACTACTGACATAGTCCTCAACTAACATTTTGGTCAAAATTTAATCACGTTTTATTCTAGTATTCACAAATATAACATAAACAATATATCTGAAATGAAAAACATTTGTTCTTTCGTTTTTCTTACAGGAAGCCGGGTTCTGTTTACAAAATGCTAGCATTATGCTAATGTGTGCTGATTGGGCGGTTTAGGACTTTCCCATTTCCAAACAATAACTCCAAATGACATTAGGTTTGAAACTTGTCTGAAGAACAAGCAGCTGGCTGTGGTGGCTGAAGGTCAAGCAATAATGAGGCTGCTGCTACAGAGTATGTGTGGCCGCTCATTTCATGCCTCTAAGCAAAATTGTGGATGCTCTAACAACTGAAGGAATAATCCAAGAAAGGCGTTTATTTTCTGTGAACAAGTAAAACTATTTTACTGATTCAGGATTCAGCCTACAATAATTAGATAGATAGATAGTTGACTAGCTAGATAGCTAGCAAGATTGCTAACTAGCTAGCTAGAGTTCAAATCATTGATATTAGTGGTTCACCCCATGAGTCGCAAACCTGTGGCTCTGGATCCATACATGGCTCATTTGCAATGGCTTTCACAGAAAATTACATGAATGTCTTCTTTCTCCTCCTTGTTTTCGCTGCTCATTTAAAGCGAATCATCTGTCCTCGTCTCACCTTCTCATTACATCAACCCTCTGTGTGTCTTCCTTCACTTGGTCTTTGTCTTTTCCTCATGAATATGGAAATGAACAACAGATCCTAAAAGATACTTTTTTTCTTCCACTTCATAATTGTGCTCTTTTGTTGCCAGTGAATAAATATTAGCAGGACAATTTTTATTATAAATGCAACAAAAACATGGGATTATCGCAATGATGTTTCAATGTACTGAAGAGCCCACATCACAGTTCTCACATGTGGTAAGAGTAATTATCTATTATTACTCTATTATACTACCTTCAGCTTCTTTATAAAGCTCTTTTGTTGTAAAGGTTACCAACTCACTGCTTTAGGCTTTCTGGGTGTAATAAAAAAAAACAAGTTGACAGCAACTGACAATAAACATTTATAAAGATTTTTAAAGGTAACCCACAGGCACATTTTTATGGGGACGTTCTGGCCGTCACGTCTTCCTATCGAGTACTGTCAGTGCTTGGTGTGGTTTTAAGATCTGTGGCACATCTATGAAGGGAAACACATGAAATGTATGCAGTATTTGATTGTAAATTATTGATGCTGAGCTATGTCTCAAGACCCAGAGTGTCGTCCATGAGGTCAAACACAGTTTGCCTGCAGAATATGATGCATATCCACCGGTGCCAAGCAGCTGTGTAACCTTCCTTTCAAATGGTAATCGAGCTAAAGGTCGGTGGCTCTTGGAGCCAGCACTTTACACTTTACAGCATGTACAGCATGCAGTGTGCAGCTGTCAAAGGAGCACCTCAGTGTTTCACATGTTTCTAGAGGTGGAACAAGATCAAGCTGCAAATCTTAAGAGGTAAGGCTCAGCAAGCCTTTTTTTTTTGGTTAAGTTTAAGCTCTGGAGTGAGCCTGAAGACACGGACCCTCACTATAAAACTGAGATGTCAGTGACTTTCTGCCAAAAGCTCAACTGCCTTCTGGCCTCCTCTTTCTCCTTCACCTCCTTCTGCTGAACCACAGCCTTCAAATGTCAGCCTCTAAACCCATGTCTCCCCCCTGCCCAGAAATAATCAGCCCAAGGTCAGGGGTTTAAACAGTCTGATCGCCCAATTTACTTGGATCCTGAAAATGGGGCAAGAACAAACAGCCTAATTAGCCGAGAGCACGACTGGAATGCTTCCCCTCTTCCCATAATCCAGTGGGGCTGATCAGTGATGGCCGCAGGACAGCTGGCTGGAGACCGTACAGTATGTACGCTAACTTCTTCACAAAGGCACTTATTCAGCTTTTTTTGGGGTGGCCGTTAAGCCGGACAATTACCGTTTTAGGCACGTTTTGCCCCAAACGAGGGCAGATGTGATGTGTAATTTCCCCTCATCAGATTTCCATGTTGGCCTCGGCCAACAAGGAGTAATTTGTTGCGCCCTCCTTAACCATCACCACAAAGAGGAAAAAGTCAACTGGGCCCATCAAAACGAATCAAAAATCAAGCGGACCTCCAGCCCAATGCTTCCCTCTGCCCCTGCTCCCGCCCCATCATCGGACCAATCACTTATGTAAACCCGCTTAGGATAATTGACGGCTTTTCTTTGACATTCATCCATGTCGTTTCTCAACTGCCAACAAGGAAACTTCCCTTTCTACCATCATACTCGGCTGTCAGGCACAGACACGAATTGATTAAGAGAGCTGATTATGGGTACGGTCAAATTACCTCCTGATCTGTGTGGGAATTATGAGATTGTCTTAATGATTCTATCAATAATGGTGATTCTGACATTTCCTCTGGGGCTTTTAACTGGAAGCGACGCCTGAAAGCAGAGATCCCAACGAGTGCAGAGGTGCACAGCTCACCGCTATACAGGAAACATCAGACTTTGCGGTGCAATAAATGCTAAATTTTACCTTCCTGCTCTAAATATTTTCTTTTGTAGGCCCTTAAATTTCAGAGGGATGAGTCCAAAACTTGGGTAAAAAGGAGATTTTTCATATACCACCTATTCCACACAGTTATATGAGTTTTCAAAATATGATAATTATGCTCTACGTTGAATATCGACTATAACACTTGGAGTAGAAGTTGCACAGCTTAAATATGTTTTTCAGCATTAAAAATTTGTGAAATTCTTCTGGATTTATGAAGTTATGAAGGCTCAAAAATGCTGGAAAAGATGTGGTGGAATCTGGACCCACCCCTTTGTACTTCAAGGGCCTGTAACTCATATAGTCAATGAAATATTCATAGTGTACTTTGGATGGCTTCATTAACTAAAGTTATGCTACGCCCAGTCACTGCATGAACTGTGCATGTGGAACAAAATGTGCTGACCCACTGTGCGTAAATGTGATGCCAAGGAATTCTTTACATCTCTTTATAGTTTCCACATCTGTGAGTGTTTTAGGGTCTGAGCACTGAGCAATTTGTTGTCTCATCTGAGAGACACTCCGCTGCAGTGTATCCTCTTCAGGTGGACTTGAAAAAAGCATAAAATAAGCAACTGCATGTCCATCTGAAACTGAGGCTTTAAGCCCCACATCTGCAATCTAACTGTAGCTGAATTTAACAGAAAATGTTGGTGTTACTTCTCATCACTGAAAGACTTTCCAGTGTTTGAGGAGATGATATGGAAGGACACTTTAAGTCTGAAATGAGGAGCAGTGACGAGAGCAGAGAGGTTGAGAGTGGGGTCCAGTCAAGGGTATCAATTCCTCTATCCTCCAGGAACTGCTTGCATACTCTCTCTACATGAGGCAGGCATTGTCGTGCACCTAGATGAACTTAGGACCGACTGCAACAGTGTACAATCTGACAGTGGGTCCAAGGACTTCATCCTGATACATAATGGTAGTCAGGGTGCCGATGCCTAGCCAGAGGTCTGTAGAGGTCTGTGTGGCCCTCCATGGATATGCTTCTTCCTGCTTATCCAGACCACTTTACATGTGCCACAGCATATTCAGGGTGAATCTGCTGTCATGTGTAAAAAGCACAGAGTGCCAGTGGACCTGCCAATTCTGGTATATATGGGAAATGCTGCCGGGGAATGAGCACAGGCCCCACTAGAGGACATCAGGCCCTCAGGCCACCCTCATGAACTCAGTTTGGTCAGACACATTCACAACCATAGCCTGCTGGAGGTCATTCTGTAGGGCTCTGGCAGTGATCATCCTTTTTCTGGCAATGGCACGTATTGATGTCCCATCCTGGAGGAGTGGGGAATACCTTTGCAACCTCTGTGGGGTCCAGGTATCACCTCATGCTATCAGCAGCGACACTGACCCTAGCCAAATGCAAAACTAGGGGAAAAAAACAGTCAGACAAGATGAGGAGGGAAAAAATGTCAGTGCCCTCCACCTGTAAAACCATTCCTGGGTACCTGTTGTTAGTTTAATTAACACTAAAAGAGCTGAAACGAGTTATCGACCTCCTCTGCTACTTAACTGACAAGATCAATATACCAGAAGTTCAACTGACTTGCTGCTATACTCTGATTAAAAACTATTCTTTTAACTATTTTTGAGCAGTGTATGCAACAGTATTTGACTCCTTAGGAATGGAAACAGGCTGGACTTTTGAACTATTAAATGGTCTGGGGTCTAATAGTAACCAAGCAGATAGCAGAAATCGGTTTGAACTTATCAAATATACCAGGAATGTGAGTTTGCACTGACTACCTGCTCAACTTCTGCTGCTTTAGTACATTTTTGAGGCCTCATCAAAATTTGTGAGACTGTGTCACACCGTCTTCTACCTCTGCTGTGAATGCATTACTTTTAAACCTTGTAAGATAACAAATGACAGATTCAGCGACAGCCTGAAATATGCACACAGTCATTTGTGTAACATCGTTAAAGTCACATCGAGCAGTAGATAAAAGCCGTGGAGTGACATGATATATTTATTTAATCGCTACTGTAGGAGTACCTCCCGCTGTATTCATTATAAGCCATCATTATCCAGCTGCAATCAGTGTGGACAAAAGGACTCAGTCGTACATCAAAGGAAAAAAACGCATGGATGATTTGCCAGTTTAATTAACCGGGCCACAAATGGCTGCTGCAGCTTTAGGACCGCTGTATGTCTGAATAAACAAAGAAAGGGGAGAGAGAAGTGCAGCATGGTGTTATTCACAGGACGAGCCGGTAAAAGCACAATTAATTGGCATTCGAGCCTCTGACACCGCAGGTTAAGCATCACAGTTTGACCCGACTCAACACCACTCAGGGGTTTATCAGCAGAAGACTGCAGGCAGGAAGAAAGCAAGGGAGGAAAAAAAACACCCACCATTGTCCCACTTTTGTCATGAAAAGCAGATGCTTAAAGTGAGGTAGCCTGTAACTGGAGCTCTCTCCTCTTTTAATTAAGGTGAGAAATTGAGTGCTAAAAGCAATTTGCAGCTTCACCCTGTCTAGTCAGATCTGTGTGCTGAAATAGTGCTGCGTTTGCCGCCCCCCAACTCATTTCTCTCTATGTTTCGGTCTCTCCATCCCTTCTTTTACTCTTGGGTGTTGGAAAGCCTGCTTGGAAACAGTGCTAAAGATATTCAGAGAGGTGTCTCACGCTTTAATTAACTCCCGCTCTCCTCTCAGAGACGGCGAGAAATAAGTTTTGCTGCCTTTGTCTCCCACTGATGAACACAATATGTTTCCTCTAAGACTCTCTGAACTAAGCGCGGCGAGTTCGGCCAGACGGCTCTGTGAACGGATGGCGCTGCTGAGTGGTAACCTTTGATTTAAATGTACATGATTGTTAATCCCGCCCCCCGCCCAACCCTCAGCTCGATAGCTTTTATGGTTATTGCACATTGATCGTCATAAATTTGGAGGCTTGGAGGATGCTATCCCTGTGATTGAAATGTTATGTCTGCAGCAGATCAATGGACATTAGTATTCTGCAGAGGACGGGCCTCGGTATCTCCAACTGTACAGAGAGTGTGTCCAGGAGGGAATCTTTCACTAGAAAGATTTAACATGCTAACATGTTAAATGTAATGGACACTATTGCTCCCATTAAGGTGAAGGTTATCTCTGGAAGGAAAAAGTCTCCATGGAGAAACTCCACACTGGTGAAAAAAGAAAAAAGAGAGTGTAGGAAAGCTGAGCGCAGATGGAGAAAAACAAACCTCCAGGTTCATTATGACATTTATAAAGAGAAACTTCACAATTATAATTTACAACTGAGGAATGCAAGGAGGTCCTACTTCTCTGACATCATCACTAAAAACAGCCATAATGCTCGGGTCTTATTTTCTACAGTTGACAGGCTAACAAACCCTCCTGTGTCAGTGGCAGCTGAACTTCATTCGACCATGGCCTGCAATGACTTTGCCAAATTCTTCACTGAAAAAATCCAAAAAATTAGACAAGCAATTGGTACATCAACAGCAGATCCAGGATATGTACTGTGTCCACCAAAAAACTGTTTAAACACCATGAAACAGTTTCAACCTATTAACAGCAAAGACCTGGAGGACATCTTAGGTCAACTGAACTCCTCCTCCTGCTGTTTAGATGTCCTGCCAACAAGTTTTTTCAAAAAGGTCTCAAAGACTTTAGAGTCAGACCTGTTACAGATCGTCAACTTTTCTTTATTATCAGGTGTGTTTCCAGAATCACTAAAAACTGCTGTAATCAAACCTATACTGAAAAAGGACAATCTTGACAAGACACAAATGAACAACTACAGGCCAATCTCAAATCTCCCGTTTTTAAGTAAGATCATTGAAAAAGCAGTTTCTCAACAGCTCAGTTACTTCTTAAAACAGAATAATTGCTACGATGCCTTCCAGTCAGGTTTTAGACAGAACCACAGCACTGAAACCGCTCTGACCAAAGTGTTTAATGACATATGTCTGAATACAGACAGTGGAAAAATGTCAGTCCTAGTTTTACTGGATCTCAGTGCAGCATTTGATACAGTTGACCACAACATATTACTCAAACGACTGGAGAACTGGACAGGTCTTTCAGGAACTGTACTAAACTGGTTCAAAACATACGTAGAAAACAGGAAATACTTTGTATCAATAGGTAACTTCACATCTGAGCAGACAAGTATCACATGTGGAGTTCCCCAAGGTTCCATCTTGGGACCCCTTCTGTTTAACATCTACATGCTCCCACTGGCACAGATTATAAACAACAACAAAATAAACTATCACAGCTATGCAGATGACACACAAATATATATCACAATGTCACCAGGAGACCGAGGCCCTGTACAGGCTCTTGGTAAATGCATTGAGGAAATCAATGACTGGTTGTGCCACAATTTTCTCCAGCTAAACAAAAACAAAACTGAGGTAATAGTCTTTGGCGCCAAAGAAAAACGATTACAGGTCACCAGAGAACTTCAATCTATACATCTAAAAACCACAAACCAGGCGAGAAATTTGGGTGTAGTGATGGATGCAGACCTAAACTTAGAAAAACACATTAAGACAATAACAAAGTCAGCTTACTATCACCTCAAGAATATATCAAGGATAAAAGATCTGATGTCTCAACAGGACCTGGAAAAACTAGTCCATGCATTCATCTTTAGTAGGCTTGATTACTGTAACAGCATCTTTACAGGTCTACCTAAAAAATCAGTCAGACAACTACAGCTCATTCAGAACTCTGCTGCTCGAGTCCTCACTAAGACCAAAAAAGTGGACCACATCAGTCCAGCTCTGAGGTCCTTACACTGGCTGCCTGTCCGTCAGAGGATAGACTTTAAAGTTCTGATGCTGGCCTATAAAGCTCTGAATGGTTTAGGACCAAAATACATCAATGACCTCCTGACCCAGTATGAACCATCCAGATCCCTCAGGTCATCTGGATCCGGTCTTTTATCAGTTCCCAGAGTCAGAACCAGACACGGAGAAGCTGCATTCAGCTTTTATGCTCCTTATATCTGGAACAAACTCCCAGAAAGCCTCAGATCAGCTGAAACACTCAGTTTATTTAAATCCAGGTTGAAGACTCACCTGTTCTCAGCTGCATTTGAATAAAGCACCAAATCCACACTTTAAGCTTAAATTTCAAAACTTACATTTAACTACTGATTTTATCTACTGTTCTGATTTTATCTGTTTTGATTTTATATACTGTTTTGTTTGTTTGTTTGTTTGTTAATTAGTTAGTTAGTTTATTTGCTTGTTTTAATCAATTTTAAATCATGCTTTTTATTTGTTCTTGTTTCTAATGTCTCTGTAAAGCACTTTGAATCACCTTGTTGTTGAATTGTGCTATACAAATAAACTTGCCTTGCCTTGCCTAGAAACTGCATAGGAGAGGAGGCTGAAAGGGATGAAAAAGGGACAGAAGTTTGAGATGTGAAAGAGTGCCGGACAGAAATGAAAGATGATCTGTGTGAAGTTCCAGCTTCAGAAAAGCAAGCGGGCAGAAAGAGAACAAGGCCGCGGCCATGAGAGCGACTCTGCGAGCACATACTGAAGCACAGTAATTACTTTAGATGAATCCTAAAGCCACCATCACAGCATATTCACCAGCCTAATGCTAACATGCACGGTTTGAATGTGCAGACTTTAGCACCTAAAGTCTGTTCACATGTTGCTTTGAAGCTTAGATTGGTCGTTAGAAGATATTCGATGCTCTGGTTGCCTAGGTAACCCTCTATTCTATTAAGCATCCTGTCATATGTCAGTCAACAATATCCATTCTCATTGGTAGTTGATTCAGTCACTCACATCCAACTCCATCCTGATCATGTCACGTCCCCGGCTGTCGTTTGAATTCACTGAATGTTTTGACTTTATACATCATATTAGGAATTTAATTTTAATCTGATGGAATGAATCAAAAGTAAGAACTTGAATTCCTTGAATAGGAGAGCCTAACGTTTTGTCAAAGCACCTGCCTTCTTATAGACTTACAGACAAGTTGCCATCCCAAGCGTCGTGGTGAACTGGTTAATGGCCAGAGTGAGGTCTCACTTGTAAGCCATCAGCTTTCAGGCCCCCAGCATCCAGTTTGGATTCTGGAGGTAGACCACCCTCTGTACTTTTAAGATTAAGCTTTCACCTTTTTGATAAACATATATGTATCTAGTAAGGGCTGTATCAGGTGACTGGATCAGGTTATTAATCTCTCGCGCTCTTCCACAGCGTGTCTTTGTCCTGTCTTTCTCCCATCCACCCCAACCAGATATTTCCTAATAAGTACTATTGATGTAGTTTACTAAATAAGCTCACTAGTATTAGCTGACAACTTCTCACTCCATCCCACAGTCTATCTTGAGCTGTCGAGACATTTGACCTGAAAGTACAAGTTTCACCCTCAAGCTGCTGCAGTAGATAAAATAAAGACATCCCTAAAGTCAGTTTGTTACATCTGGTGTTATTCTGTCGAGTAGAAGTGGAAATGTGTGCAAAGGTTTAAGGCTATAAATGTGGTTTGAATTTTGGTTGGTGCTAAATGAAAAGTCAGGAGATCACAAAACTGCCAGCAGAATTCGTGTTCTGGGAACAGTGGAAGTCTGAATGAAACTCGATGGCAGTTTATTAGTCGCTGAGATATTTCAGTGTGGGCCAAAGTGGAGGGCCGACACTGCCTCGAGCTACGCTGTCAGTGTGGCTAAAAATGGTCTGAAGAGAAGGGTAATACGGAGAGAAAAAGGGCAGAAGGTTAGAAAAGGGGGACTTCAGAAAGAGACGAGGCATGTCAGGCTGAATATAGATAATTTTTTTAATAGATCACACTTTTAAATGTTAACTTTTAAAAAGCAGCAATGATTCGCTGCACATTTAGTAAGTGTGCCTGCGTTTATGCAGTTTGAAATAATAAATGCCAAAACACTGTTTCACCTTAGGCTTAGTTTATACTCAGTTATTACATCCTTTATTTATTTATTAGGGCTCATGGCATTAGATGTTTTAGCATTCGGCACTTCAGGTTGATTGTAGGTGTTAAAGGACATTTTTTCTACGAATTTAAAGTTGTAATGGTTTTCATCATTTTGTTGCCTTTCATTTAAAGTGAACAGATCTTGCTCATTCATTCTTGGAATCCAGTGAAGTAGCTTTGTATTACTCAAAGTTCAAAATAATCCTTCTTTATCTGAAACCTCAGGCCTTCTGGCATGGTCCCTTGGTCTGGGACCCTTCGGTTTGAGTTTGCTATTAATTTATTTTTCTTCTGGGTTTTGAGAGGTGATTTATGTTGAAAAGTTGCTTTGTATTTCTTTGGACACATGCGTTTTATTATCTTCTGATGCCTGGTATTAGTTCCTTATTGTTTTGTTTTTTGTGTTATTTGTTTTCAGTTTAGTTTTAGATGAATTTAGGTTCATTAGTTCCTTTTTTTGTCCCCTTTCTAGTCCTTCAGTCTCGTCTCTGCGTTAGTCTTTTTGTCCTCCATGTTTCCTTGTGTTTTATTTGGGTAAGTGTTGTTCTGTGTCTTGTGTTGAGTTTTACTTCCATGTGTCATTCGGTTACATGTCTGAGGCCATGCTCCCCATATTCTTCTTCCCTCAGTATTTTTTTGTATATACTGTCTCAGTCTCTCCTTTTCCTTTGTTGAGTCCTGCCTAAAGGTGTGGTGTCTCTTGGTACTGGACTTCTATGTTTAAAGATTCATCCTTGCTTTGGTTTATTCTCGGGCTTTCTGGACTGTAATTTTTTGTTTTTTGACATTAAAGTCTCGCTCTATGTTCACCCTCACTGATTCTCGCGTCCTGTATTTGGGATGGCAAAATTACCAACACACCCAAACTTGACACTTTCAGATTATCCTGTCTGAAACAAACTCGCCTCGCCTCAGGCCAGCTGTCTTCTGATTGGCCGCTTGTAGGCTTATCCACTCTGCATGACATCATACAGATCCAAGAGTAGAAAAAAAAATAAACTCCCTAAAACTGAGTGCCTGAGCTTTGAGCTCACAGGGATTACTTTTCATACAGTGATCTCATTATTTGAAACTCTGGCCACGTTGAACATCGATGACTGGAACAGGAGATACATGACAAAAACACTAGATTTTGAGTCTGCTAGGCTTGAGTCTGAAGGAACATTGAACGTTCTGCTTGATCCTATAACACCCTGATCCCATTTACACCCCACATTAAAGAGCAACTGCTTTTATCCAGATGAGTTATGCAGATATAGATGATGTCTTAAAGCTAGACATAAAGTTTAAAGCTTATATCCGATTGCCATTGGACCTGCTATCATCACAGAAATGTATGCACTGTCTGAGCTTTGACTCTAGGGAAGTATTCACATTTAGACAGAAGCCACATCAATCAACACAACAAAAACCTGTATTTAAAGATCACAAATATGCAAATGAGCCTATTCTCAGCTGGAGGGAAATAAAACCTTATGAAAAGTGTATAATGAAAGAGAAGCTAGATGGAGGTGGATGCATAAAAAAAGGAGTAAGAGTGGGCAAAGGCGAGAAAACATGAACTGCGAAAACACTTTTGCTATCAGAGAGGGAGAACGCTGGGATAGTGTGTGTGCAAAAACACAAGTTGGGAGAGTGGAGGTGTTGGAGTGAAGATTAAAGGTACACAAAGGAAACAAGGATGGAAAAAGCCTGTTAATGTAATGGATTAGAGGAGAAAAGAAAGACGTCGCAGCTCCAGCAGCATGTTGAGTGACAGTCATGGACAATTTCATCTATTCCTAACATTTCCCTCCATTTTATTTTTACAGCACGCTCCACATGTATCAAACAAACCATTTAAATCATTATCAGACTGTTTATGAATGCAGCAGTCAGCCCGATCATGTTTTCTCCTTCATTGTTATCTTTACCCCGATCACTCCAAACAGATTTCCCTCTGTGTATTTGCCCTTCTCTGACCATGGATATTATGATTTTCGCTGGGTTTGGGTGGCATTGCCTTAAGTACACAAAAGAGAGACACAATTCCCATGCCGCCCCCGTGTAAACACAACAACTGGGCAGAATATTGCAAGCTTCCACCCCTGCAGCCAACAACAGCCAAGGGTTTGTTTAAAAGGGCCGGGGTTGGGCAGATGGCAATGTCCACAAGGGCTGCACGATAATTCAAAACACACAAAATCAACCAAAAGAATTATACCGAGGCATGTTGTAGGACAAAGAAAACCCTCACTGGTAAATCCTTTGGTGTTAGTAGAGCTGCTGAGCTGTTTGTCACCCCGCTTCCTCATAATAGCACAAACCTAGAGGACAAACAAAATGGCGGATTGCCTCGCTCCTGTGGCCACGGTGGAACCGCTACTGTTTACTCAGCACAAAGCATGCGGCGGCTGTGGTGCTCCAGGAAAAACTGAGGAATCAGTGAATTCCGGTGTTTGAGGATGAGTCCTGGGGGGCATTCTGTAAACCTCGAGCGACCCAGCCAATTAAACAAAGGATATCAATTTCATAGCTCAGTTCCTTCGAGGGGGGGGTCTCCCAATCAGGCCTCGAAGCAGAGACGCCAAACGGGACAAAGTATTATGTTCTGTCCCGTCTTTGCAAAAAATAAACATATACCGAACCGCTGATTGCAGCTCAGTGAGAGAAGGTCCTCTATTATGTGGAGCCTCAAAGAGCGGCCTGCTGATTATGGTCACTGCGAGCCCTGCGTCCATGCTGGCACAATAACAAAGCATGTGGCCAAAGGGTGGCTTATATTACCAATAGTGCTGACCAATTAAGAGTACACATAAAAGGCTTGTTTGAAATGAGTTTGGACAGGGTTTGTCTTTCTGTTAGGATTACTCTGCGTTTGAGAGTGGGCTAGTGCGGTCTGATTAATTACTCTTGAAGCAGCCTTTTTCATGTTGTTTGTAATCGGTTCTTATCTCTGCGTTCGATGTTAATGAGGCAGTGCGGTCCTGTCATTCAGCCCGAGGAATCCCTTTGTTGAAGGTTCTGGAAGGACCTTGTGCTTACTCAGCTAGTGATGGTGAAAAGAACACAAATGGAAGCAGATACAATACCCGCCCACCTACACAAACACTCATTACACCAATTCTAACAGTGATTGTAATTTCCCTCATGGTCAGCGGGCCATCAGAGCCTCAGATGAATGGCTCAGAGAGTGGATGAAGTGGTTCAACCGAACATCTAAATATAAACCCTCCGTCGTCTGTGAGAGCACACAGTATCTACGCTGTCAGGCGTCAGCGGTTTGTCAGCAGGGTGATACCATCTGAGGTACTGCCGCTGTACCCTTCACAGGGGGTATTTATTAGTACCTTTGTGGTTTTTACCTTATAGATGTGGCGAGACGAGGATGGGATATAAAGTAAATACTCTTTGCAGTTTTAAAAAGACAACGCCACCCTGGGAATTTCACCCAGAGAATACTGAAAGTAACACTAAATCACCAGAAAGGCACTTAGGTTCGCTATACTCAGTCCAGAGACGAGGTTCAATGATCAACAAATTCACAATTTATTAATAATTATTTAAAACACCATATAAAAGCACAATCATAAATATTCAAGTACAAATATGCTTAAAAAGGTATTCAGAGCTGAGGCTTACCAGTGGAGGGGCAGGGATGCCACACACAAACTAAAGAAAGAAAACACACCCAAAACACAAGTGCAGCACACTATCACACACACTCACACTAATAAACTAAACAAGGCAGGTGTGTACACTCAAGGGATCCCACCACCAAGGCACCCTAGTCTCCTCCACGTCGGCACTCCGCATCTGAATAAAAGAAACAAAGAAAATTTTAATATATTACAACAAACTAATGTGTAGCACCGGGGGATAACCCAACTGCAGGACCACACTGGTGATCTACAGCTAGAAAAAGGGCCTCCCACCAGTGGTGTAACAAAAATCCAAACTACAAATCAAAAGCAATAAAACAACATACAATCTGGGTAAAACTCTAAAATCTGGAGCAAACGGAATCGCCGTACTGCTCCAGCTTGCCGTCACACAACGACAAGTTAACAGTCACTCAATATGCACGCCAGCTGACTCCGATAACCGGCATGCATATGGCCGTTGTCCACACCGACGTCCACTGTAAAAGCTGACAGCAGCAGGGAAAGAAATCTCACAACGGGAACAGACGATAAAAGCACAGCAAGGCAAAACAGCAGCACTTCAGTTCACGTAGCTTGGCGCAAAACTAAGGCCCACACTTCCTGCGAAACATAATAAATAATTACTATAAAAGAACAATAGAAGGCAGAGAGCGTAACAAAAGTTGATTACGTACCAAGTAAGCCGTGTCATAGAATGTAAGCAGAATAGCTCAGAGGAGGCTTCTATAACTACGACCAGCCGCGATGGAGACTTTAGAGGAGTAACCCACAAACGATCTCTACCACACCGAGGAAGTCAGGTGACCAAAAAGGAGATCACAGGCAAGCGATGCAGAGATACTGAAATGGCCACTATTTATACCAGCGCCCCCTAATGGGCCAGGCTGAAAGTGGGTTGGACCGAGGGATAACATTCATCCTGCCACATAGAGACCAGTCTTGAATCTGTTGTAGTAGTTTTGTATACTAACGTAAAGGTACAAAAGGTGAATTTCTAAATTCCTAACATGCACCAGGTCGCCAACATCCTAGTTACAGGGATGGTGACTTTTAGCCTTTGAAGCAAATACAGTTACTGGAGTCTGCACTATTATTATCCATCCATCTGCGTATCTTTATCAGGTATGCCAGGGGGCTGTAGCCTATCCTAGGTACCATAGGGCAAGAGGCGGGGTACACTCTGGACAGGTCATCAATCTGACGCAGGAATAACAGAGAGAGACAGACAACTATTATTTTTACTATAATTACCTCTACAAATTCCCTGAGAAGGCCTTTAGTACTGACAGGAAACACAAAGAGAGAGCATATTCCTCCCATACTGACTTCTATTTATTGGCTCTCTGTTTAAAAAAAAAAACATGTTTTTTCTTCCCACTTTCACCGAGTGCTTGCTCATTCGAGGTCGACTGCTGGGGTTCTCTCTGCATTGTTGTAGGGTCTTTACCTTAAAATATAAAGCACCTTGAGGCAACTGTTGTTGTGATTTGATGCTATATGATTAAAACTGAATTGAATTTCTGGAAAGCTCACAACTGTTATTTCTAAACTGGACTTTCTATTTTGTTTTTTGTTGGTTATTTTGTAGGTCAAAACTTTGTTTTAGCCACATTCTATTAGCCACAGGCAAATAAACAGGACATAGAGGATGTTCATTTCAAATTAAGTGTAATATATGTTTTCTGATTGAGTTCAGACTGGAGACCTGTCCCGGGGCTGCCCACCTCTCACCCTATGATGGCTGGGATTGGCTTCAGACCCTCGTAGAGGCGAAGTGGAAGAAGTCAAGTACCAGGATGAATGGCAACATTTATTTGGCATTAAAGCTTTGCCCTGAAAAGCTTTTTCGAAAAATCTATAAGAAGCATTCAACACTAACCATACCCACATTTTACTCCTAACCTGATGGTGGTATAAAAAAAAGAAAATTGGAAGGACAAGCAAGACAGAAACTTTACCAACTTAATATCTAAGAGCAGAAATTATGTTTCACCTACTTTCGTTTTATAATTCACCAAACACAGATGTGTCTCCAGATATTACAGCATAAAATCTAGAAGAAACTTTGCAAATATGAACCTTTTACTGCTTGGCCCTCAAAAAGCTACATGAGGTCCAGTAATTAGTATTAGCAGGTTCATCTGTGTAGACTGCACATGCAGGGACAGAAACTGAATTTTTTATTTCTAAGAGGATAGCTTTAAACCATCAGGAGGTCATCTTTATTTTATCCTGTTTTCTATCTCTGCTGGTTCTCCATTTGTTCTTCTCATCCCAAGTACATGTTCTCATTATTCACATTGCCACTGGGGTGTGTATACGTGTCTCCACTGTAAAATATAAAAGGAGAGTGCCGGGCAGACTGCCAAGGCAGCCTGCAGACGATGACTTCAGCTAAATGTTTGGGACAAACTTAAAGAAGATGATAGACTGAAGGGGAATGGCTTTAGCTTTAGTTTGCAAAGGGTAACTTCAGCCTCGGGAAAATTAGTTATGACCAGAGGGTTAGGGGGTTTTAAATCCTGAGGGGAGCTGGGAAACATCTCGGTTAGAGAAAGAAAACATGTAACGCTCACCTCTGCAGAGACGATCTGATACCAAAGTGTCCTGTAAGCAGGCACTGATCCTGTTACGTCGAGAGCAGATGACAGAGGTATGGATGAAGGTTACTCAGGTGTAAACCACGTAGGTGTAGTTTTTGTTCTCTAGATGTTCAGCAGACCTTTTGCAGAAGCTTCCTTTAAAAAGTGTAATTTTCTTATGATGCTGTAACTAAAATCCAATTTTATTTTGCTCTGTAGTTGCAGTTACCCCTCCATCAATAGTCAGCACTATCCTTTGATCCAACTGGTAGTTGCTTCAATCAAGTTACTGAATTTTATTCACCCTTCATGGTTTCAATGGTTTCCTCTTTCATCCAAGAGGCTTCAGTTCTAAAACAAGGTCTTCCTACCTTTTGTTTTTAGAACTAAAGAAGTCTCTTGGATAAGAAATGAAAAATCTTCACAAACTTAAAGAAGAAGTCGCCTCTTATTTTCAAGCTTTTCAGACTACAGCTGTCTGTGTCCATGTCGACAGCCGAGTATAATGTAAGCTAAAGGCTACTTGTGCATGTATGTGTTTCAGGTTTCATGGCGTCATGTTGCTGGACTAAACTGTCATTCTGTTTCTTTGCTTTGCTCGCACTTAGTTATCAGAGAGACTTAAACTTTAGCCACCAGCCAATCTAAACATGGTTATTCATCTAACCTGGCAGTTAGACATTGTCTTACAGTAAGAGGGGGCCAAAAACAAGGCTAGGCGGTTACTTTTGTAGCCAGCCTGTGTTGGGCAAACAAATGAAGAAGTTATTCATTGTGGTGAATAATCACCCTGCTGTACATGAACAAAGTTCATGTAACTGCATGCTATATGCTCAGTTTTTGGTTGTGGTTGTTCTTTGGAGACTGATCCAACAAAACATCAGCCATACCCATGATCAAGGACTAAAGCAACATGCGGAGGCTTTCTCACAATCATAGTGTTTGTCTAATTAATAAAGCTGTAGCTGAGTCCAATCTCAAAGAAGATGTAAATATATTTGTAAAAAGAGACTTTCAAAAGATCACAACAGCTATATATACATATAGCTATTAGCCATGTTTATGGTGGTTTTCAGCTCATTGTTTACCTGTCAAACATTCAGATCTGCAGTTTAAACACACCTGCACTACTTAGTTTTGTGCCATTACAGATCTCTGAAAGTCTAAAACACCACTGCACATTACCTACCCAGCACTACACAGCAGACAGAGATAGTTAGCGATTAGCTGGTGAAAATATTGGAGCAGCTAGAGTCAGATATTTCCCTTAGGAGTAGGTGGAAACTAAAAGCAGAGATAAAAGAGAGTGAATATTGAACTTAGATCCACCAAACAGCCTGAAAGAGAGAAAGAGACACGACTCCAAATGAATGCTAATTTAGTCCATAACTGCTAGATGTGTAAATAAAAACATAAGTCTGAAGCTGTCCTGCCGCGTTTCTCCTGCCACCAAGTGGACAAATATAACCAATTATCGCAGATTGAAGTAGAGCCCCTACAGAGTACTCAGGATGCTCTCATGCATAGCAAAGTGAAGTTTGGGAGCTGAGCCAGTCCAGCAAGATTCTCCATCCATAAAAAAATATATTATACAAGTTATAAGTTCCAAATCTGGGAAAAGCTTTAATTTAAGGTAAAGTTTTTCAGACGCTACAAGACCAATGAAGAAAAATCTGTAGTTTTGGATCTAAAAATCATGGAAATTAGTAGCATGATGACGCAGGTTTCCTGTTAATAACTTAAGCTAAGCAATAGTGCACAGAGGTAATTTAATAGATGAGGTAGTTGTACGCTAACTTTGAGAAAAAAAACTCTTTTTTTAGTCCTACATTTTTAGTTGATGTGGTTCAAAAGACCTACGAATAGGTTAGTGTTTGGAATCTGCTTTTTCAAGCTTTAGCCTTAATCTTTTGGCTGCAGACAGAGTGCTGAGTTACCAGCTAATGCTAGCTAGCTTAATTAGCAAGCTGCATCCATGCAAACAACATGCAAACAGATTCCTGCTGAACAGCACTAAGCAACATGTAAATTTAGCACAAACACAGTCCAGAGGTCAAGCTCAGGGACTCAAATTAGCTGGTTCCTGGTTTGAATCCACTAGCCAGCTGAGGCCTCTGTGCGTTTGCTGGTTCCACTGTGTTCAGCACAGAAACGACTACATTATGTGGCTAACAGAACTTCAGCTCTTTGCAAGCTTCTGCACAGCTAGCATGCTAACACAAAGCTAGCCAAGTGATGAGCAGTCAGGCTTTCTGATCATGTGTCTGAAGTAGAATCGCCGTGGCGATCGCTTTGATGTCTCTTTGGGCTGGTTTTCATCTTTGCTTTGTGTTCTCGGCTTTGTGTTCAAACAGTAAGAAAGATTGTATGCGTGTGCTCATCAGGATAGGGATTTGTGTTGTGTGGAGCTATAGCCAAGAAGTTTATATTGTTACCTTGTAATTATGTGACCGTGTGTTTCAGTTCCTTTTACTGATTAATGAGAAAGAAATATACCGAGTGGTGTAACAAATTACTTTCTCTGAGGAGTAATTAAGTAATGTACAAAAGTAATGAGTAAATATGTTGAGTAATGACCCCCACACTGCTAGTGAGTCTAAATTAGCCATGTTTGTGTGGCATATAAAGTCCTATAAGTGTGCAGAAAATAAACACTGTATGAAAGGTTAAATGTAGGTTATGGTCTTAAATTGTTTGAGTGGTCAGTGAGATTAGAAGAGTGCAACATAAATACCAGTCCATCTCTATTAGGTCAGCTGGCTTTGGTAACAGACTTTGCTACTGAAACAGTCTTAGGTGGCTTGTGCAAAGTGTGTGTTATGATCTTCAAATGAGCACAAATATGTGTTATTAAAATCCACATAGGAAAGACCTGGTATGGAATCCTTAAGTGGTGCATTTCACCAGGAGGGATATCCTTTTTGCAATCGGACTGTCACGTTAAATCCGTGGACTCTGTGGGTGGCCAGATATTCGTCACTTTATAAGATCAGAGAACGTCACTGTAGCTCGTTTCACCTCAGCTGTTCCTCTGCAAGTCAGATTACCTGCCTTTGATTTCCTGCGCGTAGACAGCCTTTCTCAGCTCTCGTCTTCCTCTTTGAAACTTCTTATCAGAAATCAGATGCCTGATCGTGCACGATGCAGCTCCAGCCTACTACCATTAGGAGCTCAGCGGGTGTGCGTGTATGAGCCTGTGTTCAGTTTTAATTGTACGGTTGTGTGTCCTTTAATACAGCAGGAAAGCCATAATCCATCTTATCTCACTGTGGATAGGTGGTTCAGGCTCTCAGCTCATGTGGAATAGATTATGTGAAGGTAGAAATGTGTAGAGAATGCCTGGTTTTCAGGCTCTGATCTCATCACTCCCCACAGTGAAAACTCAGAACAGAAACCACAAGCCTACAGATGGATGCTGAGGAGAAATACTTTATAAAAACACAGAAGGTGGATGTAAGCATGAGTTTATAGGCCAGGCTTTCAAAGAGCACTATGAATATCAGATGAGTCATAGCTCAGGCTAATTAGCCATGTGCCATTACCCTGGCACCACAGTACAGTCATGTGATTAGCTTGTCATCTGGTGGAAGTATTTTGTTTTATGCCTTCCGTTTATGTACATCACACTTTCCTGGAAGGATGCTTGTTCCAGCCAATTAACAACAGCCTTCTAACAGACAAAGACCAATAGGAGGCCTGGTGGGAGGCATAAGGTTGGAACAAAGGTCAGAAAGACACAGGAGCCCTGGTTGTGGTTTTCTTTAATCTTTGGGAGTATGAGTAAAGTCGACCCCCAGTATTCACGGGGTCAGGAACCACAACGGCCTATTCAAACACCAAATATACCTTAATCTATCATCCTAATGAAAATATTTAGCAAATATTTTAGATATGCTCTACAAAAAAATCCACAAATTTCCCACAGTAATTTGGAGTTTGAATAGGCGGGGATCGACTGTAACTTGAGTTACTACTGGCTGTCTCTCACCTGTGCAGGATGCTGGTGTCGTGGAGATCAGAGAAGAGGCCGATGTGCCCACAAACATTTAGAATCAGTAGTTGTACCCCTTACACGGCTTCCTGGTCCACCGCTGGGTAAAGCATATTCCTGCTGCTACACTATAAAGATTGTTTCTTGTCTTATGGTTTTATAAGCTGATGGCTTCATTTTTTTTTTATTTGGACTGTTGATTTTTTTTTGTTGATTTTTTTTTGGGTGGAGGGAGGAGTATTCATTGATCTTTATCTTTTTTTATCCATTTTTAGTTAATGTAAACTTTCATTTGACAAGCATTTATGGATTTATGTTGTTTCATTTTTTATCCTTACTTATTTAACCATGTAAAAACCTTGCTTCTCTTGACCCAACAAACGATTTCTATACTTTCATCCCTAATCTTTTACGTACTCAGTATCTCAAGATGATTTTCACCACTTTACAGAAAGCCTGAGTCAAAGGAAATTCCTCCACCAGAGAGCTAACATCTTACCAAAGCTTCCTCTGCCAACTTTTCAGAAGCGCCTAAGATATTGAAAATAATGCTCTGGTTCATGACAGCTCCTTTCTTAATCCAACAGATCTTTGTTAGTGGATAGTTGTGTGCCGTTTCAATGCTAAGAAGATGTTCATCCTTGAATTTAGTGAAAACTGGTCAGAACCTTCAACAAAAGGATTTCACATAGGCCATAGTTAGTTAGTTAGGACCATCGGTTCGTTTGTGAACCATAACGACTTGACGAAAAGACCTTCTACAGGAAGATCAATCGTGTGCGAGTTGATTTAGTCTGGCAGTAGCTTGTGTGCCTTCTCACCTATAGGGACGCACCTTCCAGTTATACAATCCGTCAAGTTTAGTTGGCAAATACAGAAGTCGAATTCTGGCCCTTTCTTGGAGACAGTTGTATAACACCTGAAAGGCTGTCACTGTTGTCAAGTTGACTGACCCCTCCAGCAATATACACTAACAAGATATAGGGAGGGCTTAGGCCATAGGCAGTTTGAAAGATTGATGTAGCCACTGTTGCATCAACCACTGATTTGTGAAATCCTCTTTTAAAGCCTGATTAATGAGTGACTTAGCCCATAAACTTTAGTTTACAGAGCTCAGGGTAGAGTATTGTTTTCCCCCTGCTTTAGCACTCTAAGTCTTCTTGAAACCACAGGCTTTTCAGACCCTGAAGCTACATCCATGTTTTGTTACTGAGAACGACTAGTGCCATCTTAAAGATACCCTTGAGTTTATCATTGCAAGGCTAAGAGACTTCTAATATAACTGTGGGTTATATGTTTTCAGGAACTAACAGCATAATAAAAAACTAAGACATGGATTTGACTGTTAAGAACACAATAACCCAAAATGATTCAACCATTAATTTGGCTAGTCATATGGACCTACAGGATAAAGCCTGCTAGTCTCGAGAAAGCTTTAATGTTTGTGGATTCTCAAATAAACTGAAAACTTATCATGCCTTTGGCTTATAATCCAACTAGATATATCAAGCTGGTGGTAAAGAGAACTTTTCCCATTTGTTCAAATAAAGGTTGAATTACTTAATATAACCCGAGCTATTATTTCCTGCTCCTCTGAGACAATTCATCTCACCGTGAAGTTCGTCCTGTGTGGTTATGTAACTGATCCTTGATCAGTTCTTAAAGAGCAAAGCATTTTATGAGTACCAGCTCTGCTACAGAGACTGTGCAGATACATTATTAATATGACATTACTCAAACTAACAGGACTTCCACGGCCAATAACCGTTTCTTTTTTTACCTCTCCACTCAGCACAGCGACGCTTGAGCAGTTATGCTGAAGGGCACCTTGGTGTTTGAGTTTGTACAGATCCTGCAGAAACTTCCATCTCGTTATTCACTGACCTTTCTGTTGAAGCAGGAATAAACTGTGCGAGGCCTGGCATTGTTAGATGAAGTCTAAATAACACTTAAAGAATGCAAGCACAACACTGCAGCACACCATACAAACATGAGGTCAACCCCAACTCTGTCAATTGGTCTTAAATTTATTTATTTATTTATTTATAGTTAATCAAAAACTTTGTTTTGAAGTCTAAACAGAAAGCAACAATGCTTTCGTGGACATCATGCCAAAATCAATAACTATATAATGTCATTCAGTGATCTGATAAGACCTGATGTCCACTACAGGGGACAGAGGACTAAAGGAATTTGCAAAATTAATTTGTTTCTTAGAAGGACACCTAAAGTTGGTTACTCGAGGCATCCAGAGAGCATGACAGCAGACAGTGAGCATCTTTGTGGATGAGGGTAACATTTTGCTGTATATGCTCTGGAAGCAGAACTATTTGAAGTGTTTGACCCACATCTGCAGTTTGGCCTTAACTGGGAGTCATCTCAACCTCAGAGGGGCCAGACATCTAGTGCATTGTGACACCTCGAACACATCCAGCAAACATAATCCTCATCGTCAAGTCCAGCTCGGGGCTTTTCAGCCTCACCTGCCCCACAATATATTTGTCATACCTGAGCCATAAAGAGCTCAAATTAGCTGTCTGCTAGCTGAAGAGTTGTTCGGTAGGACCTGGGTGTAAATATTGTTTTATGAAAAATATCCTTATTTATGGTATTTATGTAATTTTCTTGAAAAAAAGTTATAAAAATATGTGAGCAAATCAAAACAAATGAGCAGACGTTTTCTTTTCAGTGGATGTAACCCTTCGTGCTTCATTTGCAGCTAAACACAAGCTGCTCTCAAGCAAAGCTGTACTGGCATTTTGAGAATGTGCAGCCAGAATTCAGGGCTCATATCGAGTGCTTCCTGTCAGTTTGGAATCAATGGAAAAAGTAGTTAAGACCACTGCTTTTAGAAACTTGGCCAACAGCCTTGTCTTTGTATTTTTAGCATCTGCTCTACGGTTTGAACCCAGAAAAACATTCCCACAGTGATGCTCCTCTTGGTTTAGAAGCTAATCGGCTGCTAATCAGGGACAGTGAAAACAGGTTTGCATTGGTGCGTCTTCAGCTGTGAAGGAATAGGAGAGGGGTTTTCTGCAGGCATTCAGTTTGTTATAAGGATGCACAGTATGTGCACATGGTTCAGCTGCATGTTGGCAAAAACCAGGCTAAACTTTATGTTTTGCTTACCCCTTTCCTCACTTAAGCAGGTGGGAGGGTCTATGCAGGTGAGGCTAAGAAGACATGAGCTACTCCCTCTGAAGGGAGGGAGAATAACAGTTTTCAAGATATATGTGTGATCGGAGATACAAATAAGAGCTTGAGCTTATTTAATTTAGGGGGAAATGAGGTCAAGGTCACAAATGTTAAAAAAAAAATTCATATTACCCACAATGTTATCATCTTTAAGCTTAACAACAATATACTAGGCACTAGAGGACATAAGTAGTTAGGTTGGCTAACCATTTAACCTTGAACTTCATCGCTAGTACCCAAGTTCAAAGTTCACCTTGAAAAAAATGTAAACAAACAGTATTGAGTAATGAGGGTATCATGAGAGGTGTGCAACGGAGTCTTTCTTTTTTCAGTACAACGCCCAACTACATCACATTGGCACCATGACAGGCTAATGTTATTATAGAGCAATACAAAATCATCGTGTTTTAATATAGGCCTTGCATTCTAAAGAAACACTTCTTTAAGATGCCTTTTAAACTTTTGGTGCCAAACACCAACATCTGGCCCTCGTATAAGTAACAGCTCGACGGATCAGGAGGGGACTGCAGGCCGAAGCTTTAACATAAAGACCAAACAGGTTAAAAATGTGCTTTGTGTCAGGGTTATTCAGCCGTCCACCCGCAGTGCTGTCTGCTGTGACACATGTGAAGTGAATCACTGAGATTTACTGTAAGCACAGTGAATGACATCTGTTCCCTGACACCTTAGACGGGCTGAGATAAGCCCATCCTGTGTTCACTCGGGGATGCGATCAGCGTGTCGAAGCAGCTATGAGCTTATAGAAACACATTCCTGACTCATTTCACATGCAACCTTCCACTAAATTAACTTTCTATAGACGGTGCGATGGCACTAGACCCCCTCCCCTCCCCTGTTACATTAAAAGCAGCTCTGGGTGTGTCGTGCAATCTAAACGCCGACTTTCATAAGTGAGCTACATAGTTTGTGGTTTGCTACTTGTTTGCCGTTGCAGTTAAGTGGATACCAGAGATAACTGCACATTGAGTCACAATCACCACAGAGTTATTTGTTACGCTGTTGGCAGCTTCATGCGATACCTACAGAACACGTCTGGACTTGTTACCTTCCAAGGACAAAGCAGAGAGAGCTTCTGTGGAAAGAAAAACTTTAATTAAAACTGCATTAGTTGCAGTGGGGATGGGAGACAAGAGCAATATTTTCCACCTCAAGCGGCTGGAGGAGTGTAACAAATGTGTGGGGTGCGATTAAAATGCCACTCACAGCGTTTAATTGGCTCTAATTATTGTTGTCTGTCATGAGGTCAGTGAGGGAAAATCTTTTTCAGGAGGTGGTGGCTCTCTGTGGAGCAACGTCTTCTGCTCCAAGTTTGGCTTAAAGCTGAGATTACAATGAAAAAAGAACAAGAGGCCGGGATTTCTGAATGAATGCATCTGCTTCATCGGTCTGGTCTGCGTCTTCTTTGTCTTCAACTAGAGTTATTTTTACTTTTTTCCTTACCTGCAGCCTACTTTGAGGTTATGCTGGGTCACTGAAATCCTCCTTTGTAACATATAAATATCTCAAATTACAGAAAAAAGTGCTGGAAGCTCAGGTCCAGACTTTATTACTTTTATTAACTACAGATTTACTGTTAAAACATTAGCCAGTAATTAAAAAATATATATAATTAAATGCTGAGAATTTCTGCCCTCCTTTACAACTGCCAGAGAAGGCTTTGTTGGGCCAATTCTGGCCCCCGGGCCTTATGTTTGACACACCTGGTCTTATAGAAACTTTTGTGTGTTTATCCCTCTGGAGACATTCTTTGAAAAATCACAGCAGTCTCTTGAATTTTCAAGTGGACAATTTTCAAAATTACTACCTCAGACTTTCAACGAGTGGATCAGTTTCGCAGGTTTTACTCTTCATTTTGATGTGTTTGACTATAAGAAAGTACATTTACATTTTTTTCACATTAAGATTAAGTATAAATATGAATGAGTTAAATACAGTTAAACCTATAATATAATAATGAACAAAATAAAGTTATTTCCAAATTATTTCACACATAAAATCGGTAAAAAATAATAATAATAATTTATTTTATCTACATTATTAATTTTGTCACTTACAGAAACAGACAGTTGGTCAGCTTCACAGAAGAGGTGTGGCTTAACAAAAGCAGCCGCCGCCCCTGCTGTCAAATCAGTTTGGGGAAAAACAGTTTATATGAAGACACTTCTGAGGAATTTCAGCCGTTTGAAGCCCATTTCTGCGTGATCAAACATGTATGATTTTCAGAAACATATTTTCTAAAGAGCATGTATGAGTGACTCTTGCGAGAGTCAGCTCACATCTAGAAACTGTGATTAGTCATTTGAATTTATTTACAAATGACAAATGGTCTTTATCAGGCGTAATGATTAAAGAGTTTGTTGCCAACTTTGGCACTTGTATCCAGTTGTGAAAGAGTTCCCTGTGATGTTAAATTATTTGCTGTAATAATGTGTTGAACATAAATCAGGCTTTTCTAGTCACCAAAGAGCTCTCTACGAGTATGAATAGTTAAAAATCTGAAATGCTTACAACAGGAAGTGTCCTTCAGGCCATTAATGAAGTCTGTTTTATGATGATGGTCTGAGATGAAACTGTTTCTGGAGCTTTGGGTAAAACCACAAATGACCGCTGAGCTAAACTAGCACTGCTGCAGTCTCATAAATGGAAAATTCCCATCTGACGAATGTGCGTTTGTTTAGAGAAAAGATTTTGCTGTTTTACATACACGCATGCTTTAACTTTTTCTCCCAACTTTTATTTATTCAGCCTAAAAACAGAAATTAAAAAAAAAATTACACAGATAATAAAAAAGTAATTATTTTTTTTAAAAAGTAAAAGATAGTAAGATGAAACAATAACAGAGCAAAACTGGTTACATTTACATTTCATGTTTCTCTTTTAATAAACACAGAAGCTTCAAAGGCAGAGAAATATTGTTGTAACATATAATTTACACTTTTAATTTTCTGCATTTTCAAATGTGTTTATTTTCATCGTGCGTCTTAATGTAGACTCGTGCATCCTCTTCTCACGAACCGGCTCAAAGTTAAGACCGACCTAGTAGACCACACAGATAATGGTGTTTACCACAAGCAAAAAGGATTTAATTAAATAAAACTGAAGAGAAACATACAGACTAAATCTTTCAAAGAAAGAAAAGTAAACCCACAACCAAACCTAAACAAACCATATGAGGGAATGGTAATGCTTTTAATCTATTAAGGCAGCTTCTGCAGGGAGAGCAGTGTGTCATGATTTATGAAATGAATCATCATCAGTTTGCAAATTCTGAACACATCTTAATGACATTAAATGGCTGTGATTTTTACTTACTGTAAATTAAAATAGACGTGACAGTCAACACAGAACGGTTCAGACATTTTTTGTAGTGCATGTTTGTTGTTTTTGTTTCCCAAAAGGAAATTATTTATTTAATTTATTCAGTGGGTTTCATACTGAACTTAGAGAACAGAAAGTATTTATCCTGTCACGCTGGTATCGATATACAACCAATACCAACATCGATACTATCAATATTTGGATCAAAGCAGAGTCATCACACTCTGCTCTCTGCTGTACTATTACTGTTTTATTCCTAGATAACTCTGACTGAAAGTTCTGACACAATCTGCTGGTTTTCCTTCCTGCTTTGTGCACCGGACGCCAGTATGTTCAATTATTCCAGCCCGAGGCATCTTCTCTACGCAGTCTCCTTGTACCTGTAGCGTGTCCTTTGTCTACATCTTTACGTGTCCTCCTTACCACCGACAATCATCCAGAGAAGCCCCTCTTTTTAAAAAAAAACACAAAGATCTCTGTTGTCCTGTACTTTCAGTAATCCATCAGCCTCTCCCCTCTGCTCCTGCCTCCCTCCGGTCCCCACAGCTGCGAGCGTCTCTTGGCAAAATATAGAGGGAAAATTTCATGGTTGGTGGCGGCGTTGTGAAAATGTCACTCTGTGGGCTATAAATAAAGAAGTATGGCTTACACTCGCTGGGCCATTTTTCACTTGGGTTTGTTTTGCTGCATTTTTAGCTTCTTTTTTTTCCCCGCTGATGTACACATTTTTGAGCTCTGCGGTCGTTCATGAGCTCCTTATTTGCATCGGAAAGAACTTCCTCATGCACTTTAACTTCTACACACACCCGCACGCACACATGGGTTTAAACTCACACACTCATTCTGCTTAGATATGTCTTTTACTTTCTCAGGCTATGTGCAGCGCTTTCAATCATACTCTCAATCAATACAAGTTTTGACACACTAATAAAACAAAGCAGGCCTCGCTGGCGCCGGTTCTTCCCTCTGAAGTAGAAGTTCAAATGTGGAGGTGATGATTATATATTGCCCCGTGACAGTGGGAGGGTGAGGCCAGCTTAAAAAAATGAGCTTTTTTATGTAAACGTATAAATTCTCACTTGGCTCTTTACGCCACAGGTCAGGGAAACAAAGGGATCTAGTGATGTCACATCCTCAGGGGAGACGTGGCACAAAAGAAAAGTCTCCTCTCCAAATGATGGATTTATGGAAAGACCTTTGTGTGTACAGTCGGCAGAAGAGGAATCCTGGGGAATTAGTATGTGGGCCAAAGGCAAAGAAAGAAAGCAGCGTGGGGTGTGGCATCAGCAAAACACACTCACACGTTCTCATATTCTTGAAGCAAACAGTCAGAAAGAAACAGGTGACAGGAACAGGAACGAGTGATATGTCATTCACACAGACCTAGAGACTGTTCAGCAACTTCCAGGAAAAATGTGTGTTTTCCAACTGGTTGGTGAGTGGCTGCTGGCCGATGCAAAGTAAAATTGGTGATAAAGAGCTGTAGGGTATCTCCTCATGATTGTTTTGGTTGCTATCAGATTGCACCAGTCACCTGCAGTTTGCACAAAAGATGCCAAGTTGGACGTTTTTAGTGCAGCAGCTTCTCAACTACCAGTTTCACACGGTGACCTTCAGCCGGGGATCGCTGACTGGTCTCTAGGCCCCAACCTTCTGTTAGCAAGCCCACGTGAAGCTTGCTAACAGAAGGTTATTTACATTCATTTGTGTTGTCTCACTTTTTGACTTCATTTTTGTAATTTCACAAAGGGTGCACCTTCTTGGCCAAACCTCCCATGAAAAAGAGGTTTTAATCTTAAGGAACTTCCTGGTTAAATAAGAAGATAAGAATAAATGCACTGACGGATTAAACATGTCGAAAGCTCAAAACTTTATTTCAGGATTTTAACCAAAAATCTGTTTGGATCCGGGAGTGCAAACATGCTAACTGACTTACACGATCAGTGCCTTTAACCTGCAGAACATTCATTCATATTTCAGTCTGTGGTGCTTATGTTCCATTCATAAAACATGCTGAGCATTAAAACCCTGGGCTAGTAGGATCTAATAAATCTATTTGTAACTTGCACATGTGACCTTTAAATCTTAAGTCAACCTGAACTGACAGCGGCTGAATTATAATTTATAACATCACATAAAGAAGCACAAATAAGGGTTTAGTCAAAAGACAAAAGAAGTACTGTGATTTTTTTTTTTAGGAGCCAGAAAACAAACATTAATCACAGCACAAAACTGCAGGCTGACAAAGTCAAACATGCAGCTTCAGTGTGAGCGAGGCTGGGCAGACGGACTCGGCTCACACTCACATTTACAGTTAGATCCGGGGTTACATTCTGGGACACCACCACAGTTTATTTGAAACCAAATAATCACAATGTAGTTTTCACATAAGTGTCCTCAGGAGGACTAGGAAATCTTAAAAGTGCCGTCAGTTTGTGTGGTAATCCAGAGGCCTCGAGAAATCCAGCAGACTGTGTGTGGTGAGAACCATGGAGGACTTCAACGTCGGCCTGTCGCTCTGTGTTTGTGCAGCAGCGATGTCACATGTGTGAAAAAATGTTATAAGAAAGCGACGTTCAAAGATGACCTGAATGTGTGAAATCCATTTCTTTAATTTACTTTTTCCCATCTGGTCATGTGATTTTGGTGTTACTTTTTAGGGAAATTTAGGGTTGATTTTTTTAGCTTTTCTTTTATTTTAGACATTGAAGTTACAGGAGTTCATCCATTTCAGTGGCACAGAAAAAAAGACCTGCATGTTCTGGGTGTAGACAGTAGAAAAGATGGATTTATCTTTAGGGTCAGAAAAGTGAAGCTTTAAACCTGTTTCTGGGTCCTGACTCTTATCTTCTAAATGGTCTTCAGTGCTTTTTACCTCGAGCTTTTCTGAATGTCTTGTAACACGGCCAGATTCATAGTGCGTGAGCCCTGAGCATTTCGGGGAAGAATCACTCTGTGCTGATTTCAGTGTGGACTTTCTCTTGGATGAAGTTTGATCCATGTTTAGCGTCTTCTTCTTGTCATATAATGCCGTTTGTCTCTGCCCATCAGGAACCATCAACAGGAACTCTTTAGCTTCACAGTTAAACGGGTCATCCAGATATCAGGAGTGAAAAACAAAAATCCACTTAAATGTTCAATAAAAAAAGAAAAGAAATGAGTACATAATAAATTCCACAAAATGAGATCATAGATCTTGGGGTTGGGGTTGAACCTCAAGCCTGTGCACCAGTCGAACGAATCCTTTGCTCTGCGTGTTCTTGTCAGTCACTTCATTCAGCGGTAATCAGCCGTGACAGTAATATCCCGGCAGATATAAATCGGAAATTATCAGCAATAGATTAGCCCATACCACTTTTTCACGGCTGTTATTCATGCCAATATAGAGAAATTGAATCTCTAAATGCCATATCATTATGTTTCACACGCCTGCCCCACACTCAGCTGCTTTATCTCGGTTATCGGGCCTCTGCCGTCTGCCCCGTTTGATCCCAGCTGGGACCTCGACTCTGACGATACCAATTAGCCTCGGTGGCATTTCCCCAAGGGGACTTTGATCCGCTGGCCAGCATTGTTCCTACGCTGGCCCGCGCTACTGTCGGTCGGATTGGACAAGCAATTGGCAGATGCCTCGATTGGCTAGTAACAGTCTGACAGGAAGTCTGGGAGGATCTGAGTCCATCACATGCCAGTTGGTACAAAGTGAGAGCGCGACGTGCTCACATATAGACAGGCCCGAATCGGGGATTAGAACAATTAATTAATCATGCAAATACATTAAGCTGAACACACAGAAACTGCAATGTCCATATTTTTCATAGCTGTCAACATTCCAGCGAACATGCAAAAAATATGCCAACTAAGAGCAAAATCAATCTATTTTTTGCCTTCAGCTACATATTTCTGGCCTGCTGTCTGTCACTACCTCCTGTCCACTCCGGGCCTGCCTCAATTCTTCCCAAATGCATTTGGATTTACGAGGAGTCCACAGCGATTACAGTCAAACACGCTTGGCCCAGCTGGCTGGAGGCCCGCGCTCGTAACCTTTGCCCATAACCTCCAAATGACGGCCCTTAAACCGGCCCATAAACACAGCAGTGTCGCCTGTTGGTATAACCCTGGCAAAGGCAAACAAATTACATATGCATACATAAAAAGAAAACTGCTCAGTGGTTGTTGAGGCTTGGGGGGAAAGTGCATAAATGAAAGCTTTATCCAGATCTAACTTGCAATTACACGGACTCGACCAGGATGGCCTGTGTCAGGCACTCGGAGAGCCGGTGACACGGTACAAATCCCATGGTCTAAAAACGCGGCTCTTTAGAGTCCCGCTGGGAGTATTCATGATCATATCGCCTTTCATGACACTTTTACAGCGTTAAGGATACAGATGTCTGGCTGGAAAAAAGAAGAACAAGGGAAGGGCGGTCTGCGGGGAGCAGCGTTCGAACCAGACTCTTCACCCTTGACTTGTTGCAAGGAATCCAGCCAGTTTTATTGAAAGCGTTGGGGTTAGTGTTTTTTATAAGATTCAGAGATTTCAGGCTTCTTTCATCTTTGCAAAATCTACAGTTACTTAATTAGACTCACTTTGTACTCCTGACCAATTAACAAATGACCAAATTTGTGCTCCTGAGTGAATAAATCCTGCAGACAAATTGGGATGAATGTCTTTTAATGACCTCCAATCATGAGCCGCTGGCTCCAAAAGTGTCCCAGAAAAGCAGCATTTAATGTTTTATTACAGAGCAAGCAGTCAAAGCAAATTATGTTGACTAATTAGCCTAAAATGAAGCAGTCGTGCTCTTATTCTGCAGGTATTTTTTTTAACTCCCGCATTGTACAAACCTGTCACTATCACTGATAAATCTTCCATTTGGCTAAAACGTAAGTGCTTCTTCATACAGCTGAGTTTTTTTCTCTCTCAGGAAGGAGCTGCAGTTTTGTTTTCCTAAAGAATTACTCACCAGATAATGAATCTGAGAGATCATTTGTGTCAAAAAGATCAGAAAAGATCAGAGTGCTTTTGAATTGTATGAAGATGCCTAGAGGGAATTTTGAACATCTTTAAGAAGGTGTGTATCCAGCCTGAGAGACATAACCCAGGGCACAAAGTCTGCACATCACTCGCCACATCGCTTGTCGCTGCTTGCTGAACTCGTTGCTCTGAGTGCGGTGTAATAACCGACGGTGGATTTTGGCAGTCGGGCGATTAGAGAACAATGTTGAGGACAGGAACTGCCAAAGTGGAGTCAGCAAAGAGTGCCAGGTTTTTAGTTTTATTTATTTATTTAAGTGGATTTGAATTACTGAAGCAATACAATTGGACTGGACACACCTTTTCTCCATAGTGTTGGTCTTCAGTGGTGACAAGACCACCAATCATATTCCAATATTCAAAACCCTTGTTAATAGTGTGAACATGACCTGATCCAACTGCCATGTGTGAGCTGCAAGTCTGACCTAAACACCCTCCTGTAGCCAGGTGTGCTTTACATTCACCACTGATCTGCACAGATGGTCAGCAAGTGTCCACCAGGCTGGAACACAACACCTTCCTCCTGTGTTTACTTTTGTTGCTCCCGCCACAGACGCATTTGACCAATAAGCTGTCCGAGGTTATTTTAGTTACCAAAACTAAACTGAAAACTAAAACCAGATGTGAAAAAACATTTTAGTAAAATAAATTAAAGACTAGATTTTTGGAACAATTAAAACCAATAGAAGTTATTTTCTGAACTTTCGTGAAATAAAATAAAAATAGAGGAAAGATCCTCAGTTTTAGGGTTTTTTTTAATGCCTATTGAGACTCTGTCTACAAGACTGCGAGTCAGTTGCTGTCAAAAGGTTTTGTGTTTTTATTGTAACAGCCCAAATCTGGTCTCTGACATGCACCCTCTCTACAATAATCTTTAAAAATGACTAAAACTAACACTTAAACTAATAAAAACTAATCTAAAACTAAACATTTTCACACAATAAAAAATGAAAATCCTACACAGGCCCATTCTCGAGTTGACCTTGACCTCATTTACAAGCTTAGGTGTCCATGTCGCTGCCTGGTCATCAGCTTTTTTACCTCTGAGGGGGTAAAACAACTAAACTGAAACAAGAAAATCAACCCTGGAAAGTCTGTGAAGCTAAACTGAATGCAAAACAAAAACAAAACTCTGAACTCATTAATTTGTTTGAAAGGAAACCAAACCACAGAAAAAAGTGGTTGGACATAAGTGTATTGGTGCATCACCCACACACAGACACTGACTCCACACGTATTAGTGTCCATATAACTGCATTAAAAACACTCCACCCCTGCAAACAAGCAGCTGAAGCAGTAAAGATTGATATAACTTTTCTTTATTTTCTGTTGAGTGAAAGTGTTGTGTTGAAATATGAAAGCCGTCCCGACATCACGCTCTCTGGTAATTTGAATGCAGAAACGATTAAGTGAAAAAGCAGTAACTAATGAACTATGCGCGCACACTTTCTCCTCCCATGACACGTATCAGCCTCCGTGAAGACGCTGTTTAAGTGCATCCATATTTCACTCCTGTAAAGCAACAATATAACACAGAAAAATTAGTTCCCGTCACACTGAATTAAAATAAAATCTGAGAGAGGAAGAAAAACAAAAAAAATAGAGTGAGGATGTAAACTGCAGGCAGGAGGAGGAGGAGGAGGAGGAGGGTGAGCGTGACGAACGCACTGCAGGAGGAAGAGAAGAAGAAAGGAGGGTATTCATAAATCTAACTTGATGGGGGTCTATGAGGAGTCCCCCCTCGCCCTCACCCTCCCGCGCTCCCTCTCTGCCCTTATATTACTTTAATTGAAGTCGTTTAATAATTCTGGAGCTATTTTGCCGTGAGCGTGCGCTACCCATAAATCCCCACTTCTGTACACACGCTTAAGCTACACTTAAAATTCCTCCATGCTACTTAATCTTTCATCTTCCCATCCATCCCTCCGTGCCCCACTCTCCCCCACCCTCACCCCTCCACCCTGTCTCCGTCTGTCTCCACCCTCTCGTAACCCTCTTTCAATCCATCTGATTCCCACCCTGTCTGCCCCCCCCCCCCCCACCTCATTTTTTTTTTTTTTTTTTTGCTGTAATTATCACTCTTGTCAGCCTCTCCTCAGCTTGTTTGTTTCTCTTTGTTTCTTTGGGTCTTCTTTAGGGGTCTCTGACATTCTGCTAAAGTTAGCACAGGTGGGAGTGTCTCCCGGAGGTTATTAGCTTTAACCTGAGGGTGGGGAAAAGTGCTGTTTGCACCTTCACGTCTTTACCTGCATTAAAGAGTCCATCTGAGGACATTTTTGTAGTAATTTTCCACACGGTAGTATTAATGCACACACATCAATCTGTTTGCCAAAACTGCATAGAAACTCCAAGAAACGGCTTCAGGAAGCTACGTTTCCTGCTATGATTGCTTGTGATTATGCCCTGTATGTGCACGCCATCCATGTCTGCAAACACAAAGTCTCTTCACTGACCACTCACAGGAAACAGCATGAATATATTTTTAGCTATAAAGTTGTAACATCGACCTTTCTCTGCCTCGGAGAGGCGTGTTTTTCCAGTCATGTGTGTCGTTATTACCGAGGCTTGATCTGCGTTCACTGCTCTGCTTTTGCTCTTATTTTGGAGGGTGTATTTTTAAGGTGATTCCTGTTTTGGCTTTATTATCACTCGGCTAATTTTGCATTGGTTCTTGTTGTGTTTGAGCTTCTCTTTAGTCTTTTATCTTAGGTTTTTAATCAGCTTCAGGTCCCATTTCAATCACTGCATTCTTGTCTCATTTCTTTGCTCGTCTTCCCTTCTCTCTGCCTCTATCTTTATCACTGTGCTTTTGAGTTTTACTTCGGAAGTTTTTTCAGTGTCTCATTTTGGGTTTTACTTCCTGTTTTCCTCTTGGTCAGCTTGTCTATGTTTACGTTGTTTTACTCTCTGGACTTTTTTGTATTCCTGCTGCCCGTGTGTTGTTGATTTGTGCAGCTTTGGAGTTTGTTCACCTTTAGTTTGATTTTCTGCTCTTTAACCACCAGCTTTAAAATAAATAAAACACCACTTTTGTTTTGCTTGGCGCTGAATCTCAACATGCAGTCTCTTTTTTCATGTCCCTGTGTTCTCACAGATTTGCGGAAAACAGCCTTTTCTTACTAGGAACCTTAAACATGAAATAATTTACAGAAAAAGTTAAACATGCTTATCTCTATTTCTGAATTCAGAAGCATCATAAGGACCGTGGTGAAGGAGAAATGCATGTGTTTATTGTTGTGGGAGTTTGTATATTGTGTCTGTTGACTTTTGTGTTATATATGTTGCATGTACATCTGTATTGAGTTGTTTTGGTTGCTACCTCAGCCGGGTTTCCCTTGTAAAAAATATTTGATCTTAGTAAGACTTCCTGGTTAAGAGAAAACATATGGAAATCCTCACCAGTTCCTGATAATATCTTGTTTACATATGATCACCAGCTGAGAGTCAGCTGTTCGGTGCAGGGTTGGTGGTGTGTTGTGGTTTTTTGGAGCTGCTTTGGCACAAAATGAGCCTGAAAACTAAAACAAGGTGCTGAAAGATGCTAAAAATGTCTACTGAGCTGAGAGCTGGGACTTCATGATATTCATCATTGTTTTTTATACTTTTATATTATAAAGGAAAAACAGTTTTGTTTTCAGTATTTTTACCTTGCTTAATTAATTTTAGTTCATACCTCTGTAAGCAGCACCTATATTGTAAACCCATGTATCATTCGTCTGTTTCAAAGAAATATCTCTTATTTTTGTCACTGACACTCACACCATCTAAAATTAGACCCAATCACTGAGATTCTCTTCCATTTGAAAATCTGGCAGCCAAATGCAGTGCACCACTGCTGCTTGGACCATCATGGGAACAAGTTTGATGGCTGCACGTCTTCTTCAGACTCTGGAGTACAGAGACGAGGAGGTTTTTTTTAGAAGATGAGACTCTAAGGATGGAGTCAGAGGCAAAAAAGAAGAGGATGAAAGAGCAGCTTTGATGAACTTTGTTCCCACGGAGATGGCATTTCTTCGCCCTGAAGTCAGTCAGAAGGACCTGGTATCATGCTTCCTGGTTTTGGTCTTTGACTCTTGTTCTGGATTCTGAAAACTTATCGTGTCATAGCATGAGTTTTAGTTCTTGTGGAATGGAGTCTTTAGTTTGTGTTTAGTAATCTGCAGCTTTTGTTTTGGCTCATATGGTGTAATGGTATGAGTAATGGAAATAGCGCTCTCTTCCCTGTTTGTGTGTTTATCCTTTTCATCAGTTTGTGCTTCATGTTCTCGTCCTTATCAGTGTTGTTGTTTGGGTTTGTCTCCTTTGGTTGCCCTCTTCTTTTATTCTGATAGTTTATTTTCTTTAGACTTCCTGTTTGACTGATTGGCTTCATTGGTTTCACCTGTTTGTTGTTCCAGTTATCCTGAGTCTGTGTGTAGTCTACTCCTTTTTTGTTGTTGGTATTTCTGGTTCTAGTGTGTGGTCCTTACATGCAGTCCTGTGTCATTCCTGTGTCATGGTATTAGACACTGCTTCTTCTCTCATTTGGATTTTTTTTATTTTGGGCTTGCTTTGCAAAATAAAAGTTCATTTTCTTTTGGAATACTGGTGCCTCATTAAGGTGTCTTTTAAGGTAGCAGTGACATAAATTTCATCATCAGACAGATAGTGTCCGAGTGTCTGCCTGTTTTTGATGACCAGAATTATTATTACCATACACCAATTGCGTATGTGCTAAGGCACAGACTTCAAGTGGATGTCAAAGAAGTATAACAGGAATGACTACTCAGGCAGGTCTCCAGCTGCCCACAATCTAGACTTTAGACTGAACAGTCATATGGTCCATATGCTCAGCTAAACATTAAAGGTCCTCTACTCTATTCATCTGTTTCAGTCTGCATGCTAAATATCATTGGGCAAGATACTAACCCCAAGTTGCTCATCCACTAGAGTATGAATGTGTATGAAGGTTAGACAGAAAGCACTTAAGCACAGACAAAAGTGCTTGTATTGTTGATTTTGTACGTGGATGTGCTGATTTTACTGTGATATAGAGTTGTGTGTCATCAGCATAGCTGTGCAATAAAATGTTGTATTTTTATTAGTGCTGTCAGCGTTAATCTTGTTAAAATGACGTTAACGCCATAACCGCAACCTGCACGGCATCAATGTGTTTGAGCATTTAGCTTGTTAGCCCACGCATGGGCTGATCTGTATTAACTCGCTAACGGAGATTTACCGCGTTAATGCGGTTATGGCGTTAACATCATTTTAATGAGATTAACGCTGATAGCACTAATTTTGATATAATGTATTTATAATTTGACCCAGTGGCAGCACACATAATGAAAACATTATAGGTCTCAGTATGGATCCTTGGTGGACTCCACAATTTGGTGCCAAATACAGACAGCTAAAGTTACAAAGCAATTTGAATTTGTCAGATCTGATCTAAACCACTGCAGATCTGTCCCAGATATCCTAACCCAGAATTTGATGGTCTGTTGTATCAAATGTTGCACTGATGTCAGGTAGTACAAGAATAAAACATTCACAGGTATCAGCCATTCTTGAGATATCATTTGTAACCTTTTTTGTACGTAGACAGTTACAAAACATGTGCTTGAACAAAATCATACTTCGGTTACTATTTTGTCATCAGTCAGTCCAATGAACACAATGGTTTGAACTCATGCTCTGGGATGTCTCAAAGAGAAAGTGGTGGATATTCAGATTTCCTGAGATTCATTGCTGCTCAAAAAAAGCCCTCTCAACATGTCCTGAAGGCGGGTAAGCTCAACCCGAGCTCGTTGGCTGCATTGCAGAAGTCAGATAGGACAAACGGCACATGCCGTTTCTGGAGAAAAGCCAGGTTTGTTTTTTGATCAGCCTGCACAGCTGTGACCAAGCATGCACAGATGCATGAATTACTTTACACAGCACCCCATTAGGAATACGTGCACCTTCAGATGCAAGCAGTTACGGTGAGGGGAGGAGAGAGGAGGTTTGGTGCAGAAAGTGATTCAAGTGATGTTTTCATATTTCTGTGTTTCCATAATTGTGTGCTGGAAGGGCATTCAAAGACATGATGTTTAACACTAAATATTAAAAATAAAAATGTCAAACACGTCTGCATGCCAAATTCTTATGTTGCTGTTTCTTCTTTAAATTTGAGAAATATTTTATTCAACTTATTTTCTCTATGACAAATATCCGAGATATATGAAGTATCTACAAGTACGAGACCAAAGTGGTCCAAGTATAGAACCTAGAGGCACACCTTCAGTCAGAAGAGAGCTTTTACAGTCAACAGTGGTTTGAACTGTCATAATGAAGCAAGTTGAGGAAATTCTGTCTATAAAAACAATAAAACTTTCCAGTGAGATGCTTTCTTCCCCGCAGCACTCATTTTCCCTGTCAGTGTCCTTGAGCCACACCAGCAACCTCTACTTGTCCACTTACTGTGGGTGCGTCACTGTGTTTTCTCTCATTCCCATGTCTCCGTCATCCCTCAGAGTGCTCATGGAAAGAAGGCTTCACAGCAGATTTTCTAACAAGATCCACATTGTCTTTAATAAGCTGAAGCTTTTCTCAGCGTAAGCCCAGCCCAGAGGCTGAAAAACCGACATCCTGTGAAGGATTTCGGGGGGGGTCAATTACACCCGACAGAAACAGACAAATCCTGAAAGTGAGGAATAAGAAGAATTAATTCTACATTAGCAGTGAAAGTTTACAAAATGTAATTTTATGCTTTTCAGTTAAAGTTTGAAGCATTCACTGTGTTTTGCTGTGCACAGCTGGAACGAAGCCTTTTGAAAGGATGGTAACACCGCCAGATGTATCCTGTATACATTACAATAAAAATTTCAAGAGAACAACAAACAGACATGATATGAGACTTTTAAAATCACAACAGAGACAGAATACAGCAGTGTATGCATTGTGCATGACCCAAACAGAGAGAAACAAAACTGCTGTGGTGTTTCACCCACATATTGGACAGTCATCGTCACCAACGTCACATCAGCAAGAATAATAAACATCTCTGGACACAAAATCAGCTGCAACAGAGCAGCTCTTTATGAACCCTGGACCTCCTTATGAAACTCATTAGTTTCTTTACACAAAAGAAATGAAAATGCCCATGTGGAAAGATTTGAGTCAGTTTAGACTGTTTGAAGTGGGATTATCTCAGGTATTTTTTTTAATCCTGTATTTCCAGAAAGTCAATTTTATTTATATTTGCACAAATTCAAAATGCCGTGAGTTCAAGGTGGTTTGGTTTAGGCAGAGAAAACCCCAACAATTAGATTATCCCTTATGAGCAGCGATGGTAGGAAGGAAGAAATCCCATTTAACAGGAAAAGACCAAAGATATGGAGGAACAGAAATGCCCTGATGTCCTGTATGGCAGCGGTCCCCAAACCCGTGCTATGGACCGGTACTGGAAAGAAAGAAACATTTATGTGTTACCATAGTGACCAGAGAGCATTAACCCTTGTGTGGTGTTCATATTTTTGTTACTCAGCCAGTGTTCATGGGTCTGGTGGACCCGCTAGAGTTTTGGCTTTCCAAATTAACACTATCAAACAATTTTATGTTAAATTACTCAACAGATGTTTACTTCATCCCAGTTACAAGCCATATGAACAGCAAACATGGTTATTTTTTCCCTTTACCTTTGTTAGATCACATTTATGAATTAATGTGCTTCTCGTTTTTTTGGTTGTTTTTTTTTTATAAAATGTTATAAAAAAATAAATCATTTATAATCAAGTGGAGTGAGTGGAAAGACACAACACATTTACACGTGAAGCAATATGTTTCACAACTAAATGGGATCAGCTGCTCATCAATGGGGACATTAGGCCCAGGGTTGTAAAACAGGGGGAGGTGGTGCACACACTTATCCCACACTGTCCTGATGGCAGCTAGCTTATCTCTCTGCCGTCGAGCTGGTCTGTCGTCTTGGTTATTAAAACGGATAATCCTGGAAATTTTGTGGAAGTTTTTTAGAGACATTGATGCACGGAAAGGTTCTTGCCAGTTTCTGCATCCCACAGGGATTCTGTGGATTCCCCTTTGGACCTGAAAACTCCTGCAAGGATAAAAACCCCAAAGTAGGCCTTTGGGGTTCTTAGATGAATTTGGTCCATCTCCTTCCACCTCTCTCCAAAAACACACCTTCCTTCTAGATTACTGCAATCCAGAATAATTTTCTGGATGGAATCTGGGATGAAAAGCTCAAATGAAGACTTGATGTCCTGCACATGAGTACCTGTCAGCCATGTTGGCCCTGGCTTATCACAGTAACAGCTCTGCAGGGTGGCTCATTTCTTGGGCAAGAAGACCATTCAATTTCACCAGTTATTGACATCCATATTTCTTCACTTGCTGTCTGGTGGGCTTGTTCTGGTCCTAGAGCTGGCTGCAGATGGGGTACTCGTCTTCGTTTTGTTACTAAATGGTGCTCAACCTCATCCTCTTCTTCACTGTCAGACTCTGAATTTTCAGAAATGTGAAATATTCTGAAACCTCTTTGTAAACATCATCATCCGAAGCCCCCCTCTCTTCCAAAATCAATTGGATGGCCCTCGCAGCAGATAATCTTTTGCCATCTTGATCAGTTGTGATAAAGAACCACACTGGCAAAGTCTTATTTATAGCATTATGCCCCTAATTTGCAGGTCGGACAGGGTATGAGAAAATAAAATTTGGATCCCTCAAGAAAGAGGGTAAAATGTGTGGGAATGTCAGAGCAGACGGTGTTGATAGTTGAATTTTCAACAATGTTGCAACTTTGTGCAGAGCAGGAGGGGAAGAAAACACTATCAGCAGCACCAGAAGGGAGGAAGACAGAGTGTGGGAACACAGGACCTACACTTTCAACACTTTAATTAGACCTGGGTCCAGTGGACCCGAACACCTTGTATGTAATGTAAATGCGTGGGGGGAGGTACAGTATGAGGTCATTGAAAATTAGTTCAGATTTATGTTCTTCACAGAAAATAAGCCAAAGCCAATGAATTTCAGGTTGAAAAAATAATTAATTGTTGAATTTTTCTTTTGAAAAAAACTGAAAACGGGTCTCACAGACCCGAACACCATACAAGGGTTAAGGGGCAGAAAGGAGAACGTTACTCTCATTGTCTTTGGCACATTTCAGGAGGACGCTGCTAATAAAGTTCCACAATTACACAGTGAATTCGCATTTATTATTATATTTACAAAATACCACAGTTTTTGTCTTGGTCATATCATTTTATTTGGTTGTATTTATCCGCGACACCTTAAAGTTTGGTCCGTGAAAATACTGTCTGACATTAAGTAAATGATTGCATTTACATTTTCCGTTTTTGTTTTTAGAGAAGTACATTGTAAAATATTAATTTCAATGGAATCCAGTTGAATGAAATTTGCTTGTACATTATATGAATCAGATTGTGTCAAGCATACACAAAATATGTGTCACGGCCCGTGGCTCGGCATCCAGGGAGCCGTGGGAGGCTGTGGTGGCCCACACCCTCGGGCTGGGCCGCCTCCAAACCACCTGCGTCTCATCTGAGGCAATCACCGGAGGACTACTTCAGCCAGCTCTGACGGCTTCTCCTCGCCAGTCCGTAAGTCTCCTCCCAGTGTGACCAGCATTCGTCGTGGAAGCCTGTGGCTTGCCTGTCCTCCTGTCCGACTGCCTCCCTCCTTAGTTTTTCGTTCCCTTAGCTTTGTTAAAAGATTCCTCAGTTAAATAAAACTTGTACATAGTTCTGAGCTGCGGTGTGCTGAGTCTGCTTTTGGGGTCCTGTTACCTGAACACTCAGTGTTCTGTGACAATATGATTATTAATGAAATTTGATATTTGAGACTTTGAGTTTAAGGCAGACTACTTTTATAAATAAAGGTTAAATGAAAAAAAATTGGTTAAACTGAACCATATTGTTCCCTCTTTTTTTACTTTATGTACAGTAGAGATACTTTAGCCACATGATAATTTAAACAGCTTCACAGTGAAGCTTGGAAAAGTCCAGACTTTCAGGTTTCCGCACATTACATGTTGATTTGGAAATCCACATTACATGTGGATTTCAAGATGGCGCCGAGTATGGCAGCCTCGTCGCGAGCTCCCCCAAGCAATGGCTTTCTTCTGTGTTTAATTTTACTTTTCCTTTATTTTTTCACGAGCAGCACTTGTCTCCTTGTGTACGACCGACAAACCTTACTGGACATAAAAGACGGTCTTTCTTATAACTTTCCGGAGTTCAAGTTTTGCAACACGGACGCTCCGTTTGCAGACCCCCCATTCATCTCACCTGAGACGCCTTTGTTCTCTGGCCCTGGAGGCCGCAAACGCCGACGCAGAGGGAGAAGATCTGGCGTTCTGGTTCGACTGAGACGGCGCACTTACAGACCACCGTTACCCAGTTTATTACTGGCTAATATGCAGTCTCTGGAGAACAAGCTGTGCGAGCTTTGGGCACGGATCTCATTCCAGCGAGAGATGCGGGACTGCTGCGTGAGCTGCCTCACAGAAACCTGGCTATCGGACAAAGTACCGGACTCCGCAATACAACTGCCGGGGTTCTCTGTGCACCGCGCGGACAGGTCACAGGATCTTACTGGGAAAAGCAGAGGCGGTGGTGTGTGTTTCATGATCAACAACAGCTGGTGTGATTATGCGAACATGCACCCGGTCAAATCCTTCTGCTCACCGGACCTGGAGTACCTGATGATTAAGTGCCGGCCATTCTGGCTACCGAGGGAATTTACAGCAGTGATTATTACGGCTGTTTACATTCCCCCACAAGCCGACACTGACCGTGCACTCAGGGAACTGTACAGCGCGATCAGCAGCGAGGAAACCGCACACCCAGAGGCAGCGTTTATCACAGCCGGAGACTTTAATAAGGGAAACCTGAAGAAAGTCTCACCAAAACTCCATCAACACATCCTTTTCAACACACGTGGAAACCGGCTACTCGACCACTGTTACACCTCTTTCCGGGATGCGTACAAAGCCCTCCCCCGCGCCCCATTCGGCCAATCAGATCACTGCTCCATCCTGCTCCTGCCCGCCTACAGGCAGAAGCTGAAACAGGAAGCTCCAACCCAGAGGGCGGTGCACTGTTGGACGGACCAATCGGAGTCTGCGCTGCGGGACTGTTTTGATCACGCGGACTGGGAAATGTTTCACGTGGCCGCCAGAGACATTGATGAATACACAGACTCAGTCTGTGGATTTATCAGGAAATGCGTGGAAGATGTCGTCCCATCCAGAACAGTCAAATCCTTCCCAAATCAAAAACCCTGGATTAACGGAGATGTTCGCGCGGCACTGGCGGCACGGAACACCGCCTTTGCCTCCGCGAACACATCGGACTACAAACACGCACATTACCAACTCCGGAAGACGATCAAAGCAGCCAAACGTGAGTACAGGGACAGGGTGGAGCAACAGTTTGACAACCCTCGGAGTATGTGGCAGGGACTAAACACGATCACAGACTTTAGAGGGAAAACCAGCACACCGCAGACCACGGCCTCTCTGTGTGAGGATCTAAACGTATTCTACGCTAGATTCGACACAGCGAACACCATGAGACCGGACAGTGTGCGCACCGCGGATGACGTCAGTGCGCACACTGTGTCTGAGGAGGATGTGCGGAAGTGCTTCAGGAAGGTGAACGCACGCAAAGCTACTGGTCCGGACGGGATTCCCGGCCGCGTCCTCAGGTCATGCGCGGCTCAGCTGGCTGGAGTGTTCACGCACATCTTCAACCTTTCCCTCTCTCTGTCTGTAGTCCCAGCCTGCTTCAAAATGGCCACCGTCGTCCCTGTACCCAAATCCTCCACCATCTCCTCATTGAACGACTGGCGACCTGTAGCCCTGACCCCCATTGTAAGCAAATGCTTCGAGAAGCTGGTCAGGGACTTCATCTGCTCTGCACTACCCGACTCACTGGACCCTCTACAGTTTGCATACCGCCACAACAGGTCCACTGATGATGCCATAGCCCTGACACTACACACTGCCCTGTCACACCTGGAGAAGAGAGACACGTATGTGAGGATGCTGTTTGTAGATTACAGCTCAGCATTCAATACCATCGTTCCCTCGAAGCTGGACAGGAAACTGCAGGATCTAGGACTGAGCAGCTCCCTCTGCAGCTGGATCCTTAGCTTCCTGTCTGACAGACGCCAGGTGGTCAGACTGGGCAGCATCACCTCATCCCCCATCACACTGAACACTGGTGCTCCACAGGGGTGTGTACTGAGCCCTCTCCTGTACTCACTCTACACCTACGACTGCACAGCCACTAACAGCTCCAACATCATTGTGAAGTTTGCGGACGACACTACAGTGGTGGGTCTTATCACCAACGGTGATGAGACGGCTTACAGGGAGGAGGTCAGCGCCCTGACCCACTGGTGTCAAGACAACCATCTCACCCTCAACGTCGCAAAGACAAAGGAGTTGATAGTGGACTTCCGGAGGTGCAGAGAAGTACACACCCCCATCACCATCAACGGCGCTGCTGTGGAGAGAGTGAGCAGCTTCCGGTTCCTTGGTGTACATCTGGCTGAGGATCTTACGTGGTCAGTACACACAAACAAAACAGTGAAGAAGGCGCAGCAGCACCTCTTCTTTCTCAGGAGACTGAAAAGATTCGGCATGAGCCCCCGCATCCTCAGGACCTTCTATCACTGTGCCATTGAGAGCATCCTCACTGGATGCATCACCACCTGGTATGGCAACAGCACCGCCTACAACTGCAAAGCTCTCCAGCGAGTAGTGCGGTGCTCTGAACGGATAATTGGAGGTGAGCTTCCCTCCCTCCAAGACATCTACAGGAAGCGCTGCCTGAGGAAAGCGGGGAGGATCATCAAGGACTCCAGTCACCCCAGCCATAAACTGTTCAGACTGCTTCCATCAGGAAGGAGGTTCTGCAGCATCCGGTCCCGTACCAGCAGACTGAGAGACAGCTTTTTCCATCAGGCCATCAGACTGCTGAACACGTCATAGACACCTCAGCTTCACTACTGGAACTTCAACATTATGCACTCCACACTGTATATAAATGCCACTTGTTTTGCACATATTCAACTCTGTATATTTTATATATTTTATTATTATTATTATTATTATTATTTTTTTTTTTTTTTTTACTATTTAATTTGTAAAAATGTGTACACACACACACACACACACACACACACACACACACACACACACACACACACACACACACACACACACAGGAAAATATTTAGTATACACATCCAGAAATGCATACACTATTATATATTGTACATATATTTATTAGTTTCAGGTTGACCATTCTTGTATTTTGCTCGTTTGTGTTGTTGTGTTTGCACATCTCTGTTGCTTGTGGGGCTCGCACACAAGAATTTCACTCGCATGTGCTGTGCCAGTGTGCCTGCACATGTGATGTGACAATAAAAGTGATTTGATTTGATTTGATTTGATTTTGGAATGTGTGGGAATGATGTAGATTATCTAAGTCAGTTTTAAGCAGATCATTGTTTATGTTATAAAATATGTGAAAAGCATATTATATCATGGATTTGCTCATTTTCTTTTACTTTGTTATGACTCTATTGCTTCTCAAAAGTTTGGCTGACGAACTAGCTGAATCATAACAGAAAGAAAAAGTACGCCGGGTATGAGTCAGCCCTCAGATTAAGCGTCATACCTCAAACAAATACACATTTAAAAGATAGAGGAACCGCCCATGTGGAGCTGAGAGGGAGTTTTGACTGAAGCGTTCAGTCAGGGCGAGGCGCTGATAAGGTCACCAGATAAGGTCACAATGACTCCGAGGGCTGTTCATCCTCTGCTGTGATGAATCAGTAAACATTATCACATATTTTGTGTGGAAACTTCCTTCTGTGCATTGACTGAATGACTTCAATGAAAAGCCACGAGAATATGCAAACTGAAAGGCTCAGGTCCCTAAACTGATTTCTAAATACGTCTTTATTCTCACTCAACAACACAAAACAAAGAAATGTAGAAGTAAACACATAAAGGAAACTAATTCTTGATTCATCCAGCATCCAAAAAAAATCTTTAGGCCGCATCCTGACCTAACTAACAAAAACCTTACTTCCTCCTTGATCGCTGCAAATAAACCATGTCTGTCTTTTTTTAGGGAAACTATGGGACCACACCTCAGTGCAAAAAAGGAGACGTCATAAAACGTTGTGCTGCACTATTTCCGACTTTCATTTTAGTGTGGAAAAAAGAAGAAAAGGTGGGAAAAAACAACTCAAAAAGGAAGTTCATGTCCAAAGAGCCTCCCCTGTAGGTGATGATTACCTCTGTCCATCTTGGCTCTAACTTGCGCATGCTGGCTAAAAAAGCTCCACCTGTGAGGAAAAGCAGCCGCACTCGGAGTGCCATTTATTGTAAATGTGCGGTGCATGCATGCATTAGGGCTTCACCTGTGGGGAAAAGTGTCAAAAATTGATGAATAAATCACAGAGCTCTTACTTTCTTGTGCATTTAGTTCACACCTTGAACTTAAATACTCCACCGCCATTATTCTCAAGTATTAGGAGACGCGAGAAGAAAAGAAAAACGGACACAGCAGCAGGTTGGTGCCAAACCGCGGCTCTACCCCCCATGCTCAAGCATTCATCCATCGGAAGTGCAGCTAAAATGGTTCCTCCATTCATCCCCCGCGCCCAAAAGGCCTTTGTCCTCCATCTTTTTTCACACTTTCACTGCCTGAGCAGAAAGTATTCCATCAAAGTGCTTTACATAAGAAATAAAGAGGTTTTAAGGTGGGAGAAGAGGAAAGAAAGGCACACGTGTGGGCTAAAGATGGATTGTAACATAGTTTCAGATTTAATTTATTAAAAGGTGAAAAAAGAAAAACTGCGAGGCCTGACCTGAAAGGAGAGTGCGAGCAGCCTTTAACTTCTGTGGAGCTTTTGGAAAAGTCTTTACTCAGTGTGTTCTGCACTGTCTTGAGCCACGACTGCATTAGATTATATTAAGGGTTGAATCAAGCAGAAAACGGATGCCAAAAGCTTCACTTCCTCTAATGTCCACCTGAGGCGCATGTTTACGGCCTGCTGTAAAGAAAGCAGGTTTGGCCTCTATAGCTTATTTGCAGCTATAAAACCTTTCTGACTGAATTGCAGTAAGGCTTAAAATCTATTAGGGACACGGCCTCTTTGACATACAGCTGGATGGCAAAACAGGTAGCTATAGATGCTAACTGTCTGCTAGGCTTCACCTAAGCTAACTCCCTGAACTCTGATCTGTGGGCTGAATTTTTGCTGTTAGAGCATTTCTAATGGCAATATGTTTTGAGGGTTCTATAGTGAAATATGAGGATTTTATTTGGATGTTACACTGCGTGATGCTGCGATACAGTTTGTTAACTTAGCTAGCATTAGCTTGTCTGAACATGGTTGCTTCAGGTTTGATGTAGCCTTAAAGCTGAAGTTAAACCCTGGAAAATCACTGTTGACACAGTTCATAGTTTTATAGTAGGTCCTAAAAAGTTTAAAACATTTAATATTGTAATTAAAATGCTAGTATGGTGCTGCTCTCCTAGATATTTTAAAGACAGGGGTGTAAACTCTCCTAAAACACTGGCTAAAGCATGCTAATCCAGTAAAATCTGCACTGTCTAACGACCAAACCGTTTCAGCAGTACTGTTATATTTGACCACATAACATTTTATACAAGAATTATTTTTTTCATAGTCTTTTATCTGAAGTTATAAAACATTTTAATGTCAGTAATTATGGTTTTTATCCTTTTTTTTTTTTTTGCAGAAAGAAGCTAAATGTAGATGAACTGGTGACTCTTTGATTAACAATAGCTTCCAATAAATTTCCTCACAGTCAGGCTGTTTTTTCATCATTTTTTACTTCTGTGCTTTAGTTTCAAACCAATCCTAAACAAACATCTGGTTTACAGATGTGGAAGATTTCAGATATTTTTGGCAGAAACAGAAAATATTTAGAATACAGAAATATCTGAGAATTCTAAGTGCTCACTGAGATTGTCTCATTATGGACTAACTGGCATCAAAGTACAATAAAAACCAAAGTTTGTGGTGAAAAACACACAACATTTCCATTATCCTCACCACATCAAACGACCAGCGCCTGTAAAAAGTATGAAGATTTTGAGGAGATGTAGACTTATATAAATGGCAGGAAACATTTTTATAATTAAAATATCAGTGCAGCACATAAAAACATACAGACTTGATGTTTAAGGATTGTTGGGTTAATGAGTTAACATCAGAGTTTACTTCCTGTTCGGGATCCAATCACTGGCTGTCCCAGGTTCCAAGTAAAACTGGAGTTTGAACCACAGCCCCAGCTCAGAGGTTGAGGTATGACTTGAACGACAGCTTAACGAAGCGTTTCAGCTCAGCTAATTTAAGGTCTCGAGTTTCTTACTTTGCATTCGAGCATTCTGCCATAAATATTACCAAGTAATTGTTCTCTAACTCCAGATGATGAGCAGCTCTTTTACACAACATTAGACAACCAAAGCAAGTGTGATACTGTAGGAGGATAAAATTACAAGCCAAATGAATTCTCAGCAGTTCCTCTTATCATCAACTCATCTATAAAACAATGGACGTGTTATTCTGCACCAGCATTCCTTTGTGCTGCGCAAACCCATGATAGGAAACTGTGTACTAGAATTACAACTCATCATCATCCTGCAAAGCTGAGCAAAATCACAAATGAAATGCTAATAAAGTTGATAGTTATCACTTCAGGGTAACTTAAGAAAGAAGTCCTCTTATTGTGTGCCAGATCTAAGCACAGAGTGGAGGCGGTGAAAGAGGAATCAAACCAGAGAAGAAATAACAAGAACTGTTTCCAAAAGAGCAGCTGCCAAACTGACGAGGGGAAGAAATCCAGCAGTGAGAGAATTGCTCCAATGTAGCTGTTTTCTTATCTTGTAATCTATCTGAGCTTTTAACATGTTTTCTGTTATATCCCCGTCTCTCTGCACCTCACAGGCCGGCTGTCAGTCAGCGGCCGGTGCAGACAGTACGTGTCAGCAGAGCGTCGAGAGCCAGGATCCTGGATCCCCTCGTAACAGATGTGGCGAGCAGATAAAGCATGAGCACCCCCTCGTTCAAACACGCTGACCGCTCGGCTTCTTCCTCCCTGCCTCGCAATTTATTAATGGGAAACAGAACCAGGCGTATGGTAGTGTGTTTAGATTTGTGCAAGTTCCCGGTTTTACTTCATTAGTCCCAGTGGGATTTCACAGTAAATATTATGGTCTGTTTGAGCAGGGCAAGTTCTATACAACGAGGCATCGTGTAATTAATGAATTTCCCCGAGTTTGAATTCTCAGGGGAAAGCGAAATTTGCTGAAAACACTCGTAGCCCAGGATTAAAAATGAGGAGTAAGGATTTTCCGAAGTGTTACCTGCAGATTTAGAAAAATGGGGAAAGGAGGATTTTCAGGAGAACATGAAATAGCATCAGTTGGGTGAAATAAAAACAACTTCTAGTTAAAGTGGACAATTCACAATTCTTGTGTTTTTCTGTCATTTATGAAGGAAAACATGATGTTAGCATGTTAAAATGTTAACATTAAACGCGATACCCAGAAACAGCCTTTAATATTTTCTAAAGTTGTTGTAAACCTGACAGTTTAAACAAGACCGTCTGTCTCCCAAACCCAAACTTGGAGCTGGTCCCAGAGTAGATAGACCTAATATCTGAAGGCCCTGCCCACCATTCTACTTTTAGAAACTCCACGAACCACAAGTAAACCTGTAGACTGAGAGTGAAGCGCTCTGCTGGGATAATATTGTACTATAATGACTTTAAGATATGATGGAGCCTGATTATTCAGGAAATTGTGTCAATCATGTGGTGACTGTTTGGTTGGCAGGAGGTGGACCTGAATGCAAGAGGGACAGAAGATGATCTCAAGATGCAGCTTTAATGCTGATTCACTCAAAAAATATATAAATCTGAAACAGTAACTGACAATAACAATAACAAAATCTCCTTTACAGCAAGAAACCAAGCTGGCAGCCTACATGCTAACAAGTTTTAAAGTTGAATTACGCAGTCGACAAAGATAGAAAAACCAAAAGAAAGTGTCTTTGGAACGTGTTGAACTTCTTCAGCACTTAGAGTCCAAATCTCTGAACTCTACTGAACGGATGAGCCCCATTCTTCCCAAAGATATTCCCCTCATGGTGGCGAGCACATCTGTCCTAAATCTCCAATAGGTGTTCAGTTGTGTTGAGGTCTGACAACTTACCAACTTTATGCCGTGACCTTCACGAATAATTCAGTGAGTCATTGTGTCTTTTGTATACAGTGATCCACCCACCTCCACCCTTCTAATGGGACAAACAGACCCAACTGAGCCAATGAAAAACCCCCATAAAGTATATAGAGAGGCACCAAACAGCGGTTTTTGCTTTGATTTGTCACTCTTCGTTAAATTATTTTACTTTTCTGAGCCATTTTCTTTTACAGTGCTTACCTTTCTGTGTACAAATATTCCACTAGATCAAGTATCTGCCTGAGTATTTGTATCTGACAGGGCTACAGCTCCCTTTGGTTCAACTTCCTTGATTATTGTGTGGATTTAAAGATACAAAGAAGTTTGGTTGTTCAGTGAGTTAGCGTTGTCCCATATTTCAGATGTCAAATTTTCACTAACAAATAAGTAATACTGCCAACTATCTCTGCATGGTCAGTCAAAATTGACCAATCAGTAGAAAGTTTGTCCATTTCTGGGGGATTCGAGGGATTAATGGGAGCTCTCTTAGGTTGAGGAATATATATTTTTAAAGTGAACAATCAATCTCAATCAACATTGTCCAATACTTCAAACACAACCCTGAAGTTTTACTTTATGTTGCACCTTCGGTAGAAACAATGCATCACAAAATAATTAAAAGGTCCTCAAAAAGTTTTCTGTTCTGAGTAGGAGGAGAAGTCTTTGCAGCTGTAAATCCTCCACAGATTCACCTCTAAAATATATATATAACCAATAGCAATGGATATGTTTGCTCTGTTAGACTTATTGTAGTGAAAAATCACAATGAATGGAATCATTACAAATTAAAGAACACCCAATGGAAATGTGCCTGATATAAATGAATGATCTCCTGATTGAAGTTGTGTTACTGAAAGGGGGTCAAAGGTGATCAAGAAGCTCTCTGTACCAAGCAGGTACCTGGAGACTAACATGTTAATTATTTCACGTGTGGGTTTATGTTAAGGCCAAACTGTCCCTGACATAAATATTTAGAGAAAAGAGAAGGAACTTGGCTTAATCCTCCCTCCCATCCTCCCATACATCCAACCCATCGTGTCCCCCACCCCATTCAAGATTCCCCCTGGCAGCTTGGGGGAAAAAGGTCACCGGGCATTTTGTGAGCACTGAGTTGAACATAGACAGGAGGGCTGCTGTCCCAAGACATCAGGCAGGAACAATGCAGACTGATTGTTGCTCAGCAAAAATCATGCAAACACTTTTTCTTTGTTTAGTGAGATAGTAAATTGCCTGAAATAATCAGGTAATTTGTAAAATCTTAACTTCAGGATGTTCATGAGTCCAAATTAATCAGCAAGCCTGCAAAAACAGCTTTGGATGTTGGGGAGGATGCATGTGTAACCCATGGTTATTTTATTGCCAATTGTATTCTGTTTTTATTCTAATTTGAAGTGTTACTGTTTTGTTAAATGCTGAGTTTTCCCCATGTACCGTGAATGCACCATAGCGCGTGCGTGGTGACTTTCTTTCACTGCATCCGCCTGCACGGAGCTAGATGCGCAAAGCTGTGTGGATATTCAGTCCTGTAACGTGTTGCGCTACGGAATTAATGTTTTCTTTGAAGAATATCCTGGCTGGTTTTTTTTATGTAGTAGAAATCTGCTGCAAGGACCGAGCGGTGCCATCTAAGGACTGGATGCCACTGGAGGTGCCTAGAAAGGACGTTCTCAATCTGAAGGCCACCTGTTTCCTTGGAGGGTGGTAGGATACAACGATTTGCAATTTTTTTGGATTAACGTTTTTTTTCTGAGATCTCAGGACACTTTATGTTGTTACTTTTTTCTTTTTTTTGGGGTCAGATCTGATTCCACTTAACATCAAAAAGCAAACCAGTGACTAAAGACAATTAACACTTACTAAGAACACTGAATACTAAGTGCACTGAACTGAAAAGGACAGCCTACCTAATATATTTATGGACACTTTAAGTGATATGTTATACATTGTTGAGATTTACATGTTTGAAATGGTCTAAATGTTTTGTTCATGTCTATGTTTTGGAGCATTTAAATGTTGAATACACTCAAATCACTTTTCTCCCTTTAAGTTGTTGTCAGTGTCTCATTCTGAGTGGAGGGATATTCCTTCTTTAAGTTGAGTTACCACTGCCAGTCTCCTTACGATCCTAACTGAACCCAACAAGAGTAGATTCCCAAATATAGTTTTTTTCCTTGACTTTGTATGACAGATTACTGTGGATTTGACTGATTTTGGACTACTCAGTTAAAAAGGGTGACAACTAGTGGCGAGCCAGCCAGGAGATTGGCATAGTGGTTTTACCTCCAACTCATATGACACACTGAGTGATACTTTTATTTTCGAAAATGGCACTTGACCTTTGTGAACGCTTTAGAGTTGATAGCCAGAAAACCCTGCTTATTACAGGTATTGAAAGACATCGTAGTGAACATGATATAACTAATGTTTTTGAAGTCAATGGTAAGATCTCTAACATTGTCAGGGTCCCTGATGAGCCACATCAGCCCGAAGGCAGAACACTTATAGTGTATGAGTCTGAACAGGCTATCTTAAAGATAGACCCTTCCACCTTAGGGGAAGTTGTCAGCCCTGTAGACCCTACAGTGAAATGGGTTTCCAAAACCATCAGAGATATCACCCAAGAAGAAATGGGCAAGGAAGTGGCCCGTAGATACCTGAAGGAACTTGAGTTTATGGGGGGCAGTGGGAGGGCAGGCTTCCTCAGTATTTTCCAAGGCGAGTTGCAGGCCAGCCCTACCCCCCAGACTGAGACACAGTCACCCGTTGACCATAACGTTAATACGACAGCTGACATCATTCCCAATACTGATTCAAGTGAACCCGTAGAACCCACAAGTGCTTTCAGCCCACATACTGACACTTTTGCTGGTCCAGTACATGTAGACGAGAGCATCTACAACCCTTCGCATATTCAGAAAGTAGTGGTTGAACATGTTATTCGTAATGAGCCAAGTCACGCACCCCTTGCTCATGCTAAGATACGTACCTTCTCAGGCCGACTTCCACGGCCCAACGGTGAAGTCGACTATGAGACATGGCGTACCCAAGTCGATCTTCTACTCAGTGACCCTTTTCTGACTGATGCCCTCAAAGTGAGGAAGATACTTGAGAGCTTACTTAGCCCTGCATCTGAAATTGTAAAGCCTCTGGGGGTCACTGCGACACCAAGCACTTATGTCACTCAGCTTGATTCAGCCTTTGGAGTTGTTGAGGACGGTGAAGAGCTTTACACTGCCTTTCTTGGCTCGAATCAAAACAGCGGAGAAAACCCATCTGCCTTCTTGAACCGTCTTCACAGCCTTCTCACACGAGTCATTTCTAGAGGGGGAGCCCCTCCTACAAATGTAAATGAACTGCTTCTTAAGCAATTCATTAGAGGTTGCTGGGACCAAAGCTTGATAGTAAGTCTCCAGCTTGAAGCAAAAAAGAGCTTTCCACCCTCATTTTCGGAGCTTCTCCTCATGTTAAGGACTGAGGAAGAGCGTCGTTTCGCCAAGTTGGACCGCATGAAGAAACATTTGGGTGCAACAAAAGCTGCTGCACATGCACACTCGGTTTTTAGTATGCCCACCCTTGGCCAAGCGCCACTTGCGACTCCTACTCCAACCGACAGTGAAGCTGTGAAACTCGAACAAAAAGTCAATGAACTCACAAAGCAAGTTGAACAGTTAACTTTAACTCAAAGGCCAAGGAGCACCACCCCAAGTACTGAACCTCTTGTAAGCACTAAATCCAAATCTGTGAACCCAAAACCAAATGAAACTGCCAAGCTTGAAAGTCAAATAGCCGAGTTGACCAAACAAGTCCAAATGCTTGTCCAAAGCCAAAGACATTCAACCAAACCTGAGAAATATGAGCCCAAAAATTCTCTAGCTGTCAACACCAGAAACTCACAGGCATTTGCTAAAGTTCCTGGCACACCTAGGGCATGGTTTTGCTTTAAGTGTGGGGAAGACAATCATATCGCAGTAAGCTGCACAAATGACGCTAATCCCACACTTGTCCGAGAAAAGCATGCAGAGTTGAGAAAGAAACAGGCTGATTTTGCTGCACGACAGGCCACAGCCCCGTTTGCTTTAAACTAGTGGCAGCTCCTGTCGTGGGACACCCAGGAGCTGAAACCCTTGATTTCCCCAGTCCCGAGACATTAGCTTGTGGTCCTGAAGTGCAAATCACAGAACCCATTCATCCCATAGGCAGCCTAGATCCTAACTTCCTCTTCCCTCAAGGCCTCATAGGCCCACGCTGTGCAGCCTCAGTACTTGTTGACGGGGTACCCTGTGAATCCATAATGGACTCAGGCTCACAGGTTACGACCATTTCTGAGTCTTTTCACAAGATGCACCTTTCCCACCTTTCCATCCAGCCAATACATGCTCTTCTTGAAATTGAAGGAGCAGGAGGGCAAAACGTGCCATACTTGGGATATGTTCAGACTTGCATTACATTTCCCGAAAATATTGCAGGCAAAGAGCAACAATTAGCTGTTTTGGCCCTTGTTGTTCCTGAGTGTCACTTTAACAGTAGAATTCCGCTGTTGATAGGGACAAATGTGCTTTTACGGGTTTATGGACAGTTAGTACATCAAGATGGTCCCAAGTTCATTCGTAAGCTACACTCTAAGCAGTTTGCAACGATCCTTCAACATGTTGCCCAAGTACAAAGAAATGATACTCATTCCTGCCCTGTCATGTTGCATAGCAAAGGGGCAGTGACAATCCCTGCAAGACACAAACAATGCCTAATGGGAAATGTGAGGTTAAGAAAGAACAACCAGAACACAAGTTTTGTCCTTGAGCCGCATGAGCAATACAAGTTACCAGGTGGATTGCTTCTTGAATCGGCTTTAGTAGACATTCCTTTTAATTCCAGCAGTAAAGTGCCTGTCATTGTACACAATGTTAGTGAACATGCTGTTACGTTGCAGTCAAATAGCATTGTCGCTCAAGCTTGTGCAGCTCAACACGTTTCCCCACTAGCATCGAGTCAAACTCTGAATCCTCCAAGTCAAAATGAACCAGACAGTGACAACCTCACATTCAACCTTGATGATTCTCCCATCCCAGAGCAATGGAAAGAGCGAATTCTGGGAAAACTGAGATCCATCCCTGAAGTTTTTGCTCTCGATGACATGTCCCATGGCCACACCACAGCTGTGAAGCACCAAATCAAATTGAACAATGAAACGCCTTTCAAAGAGCGGCCAAGGCCCATACACCCAAGTGACAGAGAAGCTGTCAAACAACATCTAAGAGAATTACTGGATGCGGGCATCATTCGAGAGTCACAAAGTCCTTTCGCCTCACCAATTGTATTGGTAAGGAAAAAGAATGGCTCGATAAGGCTATGCATAGATTACCGTAGACTAAATCTAAGAACTATTCGAGATGCATATGCCCTGCCAAATATTGAGGAGACATTCACAGCTCTGAGTGGAGCTAAATGGTTTTCGGTCATGGACCTTAAGTCCGGTTACTATCAGGTGGAGGTAGCCGAGGAGGACAAGCCTAAGACAGCTTTTGTGTGTCCTCTTGGCTTCTATGAATTTAATAGGATGCCACAGGGTGTTACAAATGCCCCAAGCACCTTCCAACGCCTGATGGAGAAGTGTGTGGGTGATCTCCACCTCACCGAAGTGCTTGTCTTTTTAGACGACCTGATTGTGTTCTCAGACACATTGGAAGAGCACGAATCCAGGCTAATGAAAGTTCTTAGTCGCTTGAGAGACTACGGTCTTAAATTATCCCCAGAAAAATGCCACTTCTTCAAAACATCTGTGAAGTATTTAGGGCATGTTGTGGATGCTCACGGAGTCCACACCGATCCTGAAAAGATCTCTGCTCTGAAATGTTGGCCGCGCCCATCCAATTTCAAAGAGCTTAAATGTTTTTTAGGCTTCGCTGGATACTATAGACGTTTCGTTGAAGGGTACTCCAAGATAGCCAAACCGTTGAATCGTCTCACTGCCGGCTACCGGCCACCGAAGAAGAGAGGCAAGATTTACAAGAGAGAACCACCCAGACTTTCTTACAGTCCCACTCAGCCTCTCGGGGAACAATGGACTCATGAGTGTGAAACCTCCTTCCGAACAATAATCGAAAAGCTGACTTCTGCACCAATTCTTGCTTTTGCCAACCCTCAACTCCCCTATGTATTGCACACGGATGCTTGTCGGGATGGGTTGGGAGCTGCGCTCTATCAGGAGCAAGAGGGGAGGCTGAGAGCAGTTGCTTACGCTAGCAGGGGGCTTTCTAAGAGTGAACAGAACTATCCCACACACAAACTTGAATTCTTAGCCCTCAAGTGGGCTGTGTGTGAAAAGTTCAATGACTACCTTTACGGTTCTAGCTTCACAGTCCTGACCGACAATAACCCGCTAACTTATGTTTTGACAACTGCAAAATTAGATGCGGCAGGACACAGGTGGCTGGCTGCCTTGTCTACTTACAATTTCAATATTAAGTACAGGGCAGGTCAAGCAAACAAAGATGCTGATGGGTTGTCACGGCGGCCCCAAGAGCCTCCTCATGAAGATGAGGCATTTGTCAAAGAAAAAGCTCGCATTGATGATATGAAAGAACGTCTCATTAACATGCAAAACAATCTTGACCATGAAACGTTTTCTGCCTTGTGTCAGCGTCACTCAGTGTCATGCCATTCAGAAACCCTCTCAGTTGTCGAGAGTCTTGCTATTGACCCCAGCTCAGTCACTGAGGCTTATGGAGAAGACATCTTACCCTCAATGACAGATGCTGATTGGTGCGCTGCACAAAAGGATGATCCTTCTCTCGCTCGTGTTATAGCCCTGTTGAGAAGAGGCTTGAAACCCAGCCCCAAAGAAGCAAATCTTGAATCGTCAGATGTTAAACTCCTTCTGAAACAATGGAACAAACTCGAGCTCAGTAATGGCGTGCTTTACAGGAAATTCAATGACAGAGATTCCCTTGTGTACCAGTTAGTACTGCCCCAAAGGTACCGCGACAGAGCCCTGAAAGGTGTACATGACGAGGTTGGTCACCTCGGGGTTGAGCGTGCCTTACATCTCGCTCGGGCAAGGTTCTACTGGCCACGAATGGCTCAGTCTATTGAAGAGAAGTGTAAGAAATGCTCACGTTGTCTCATGAGGAAGGCCCTTCCCCAAAAGGCTGCTCTACTACAGAATATCCAGGCAACTTACCCTCTTGAGCTAGTGTGCATTGATTACTTGTGTATTGAGCCCGATAGTCGAGACACCAGAAATGTGTTAGTATTGACGGACCATTTCACAAAATTTGCAGTTGCGGTCCCGACAAAAGATCAAAAGGCTAAGACAATAGCCAGGGCTCTTTGGGATCACCTTATCATCCCCTATGGCATCCCTAGCCGTCTGCTTAGTGACCAAGGCAGAGATTTTGAATCTAAGCTTGTGAAAGAGCTCTGCACATTGATTGGGACAAGCAAAATTCGCACAACGCCCTATCATCCACGAGGAAACCCGGTGGAAAGGTACAATAGGACTCTCTTAGACATGTTAGGCACACTGGAGGACAAAGACAAGTATCATTGGAGAGACTTTGTTAGGCCATTAACACATGCCTACAACTGTACACGAAATGACACAACAGGGTACTGTCCATACGAACTTATGTTCGGCAGACAGCCGAGGTTGCCTATTGATCTTGTCCTTGGTACTCACCCGGGCAAAACCAGTCCAAAGTCTTACTCTGACTATGTTAAAGGTCTTCGCCAAAACCTCCAAGAGAGTTACACCCTTGCCAGCGAACACTCACAAAAGATGGGTGAGAAGAATAAAATGAGGTTTGATAAAAAGATCAAAGCTGCAGAACTGTTTCCAGGTGACAGAGTTTTAGTAAGGAACGTGAATGTTAGAGGGAAGCACAAACTTGCTCACCGTTGGGAACAAAATATTCACATTGTTGTCAAACGGGTCAAAGACAGCCCAGTGTATGTTGTCAAACCGGAAAACGGAGACGGCCCCCAGCGTACATTGCACAGGGATTTGCTTCTCCCTTGCGGGTTCTTACCTGTTGAAGATCAGGTTGGATCGGACTCTCAAAATGGGAATCAAAGGAAAATGAGGACCAGGAGTAAACCAAACTGCACAAAAGGCAACGACAAGGATAATGGAGGAGAGTACAGTGATGAGATGAGTGATGAAGAGGAATTATGTTTTGGCATATGGAATCCACAAATCATCACAAAAGCCCCTTACATTCAAATTGAGTCAGCTCATCCTAAAGCCCAACAGCAATTGGACAGTCATCCCCCTGTATCATCCCCTGACACTGCTGTACCGGAAACGTCCTTACCTGATATTGGAAAACCTACCTTGACACAACCTGAAGTCTCTAACACAAGTCATGTGGACTATGTTCCTTCCGATGCGAGGTCTTCAGACCATGTTGTGATTGACATTCCCGAACCCAACTTGACACCTACCATGACTGATGCAGATCTCACTCCACCAGAGCCTGCAGTCATTAATGATGATGCTGTTAGTACTGATGCTGGTGCTACAGAACCAGTGAGGTTGAGGCGCTCTGACAGAGAAAGACGCCCACCTCAGAAATTCACTTATGATGAGTTAGGAGAGCCACTGACCTTGGCTATTAGCTCCTTTTTCCAAACCTTAGGCGTTGCATTCTCCAAAACTGTCATGTCACCTTTACCAGGCCCCAGTTGGTCTATGATGCATGAAGGGACTCATGCCGTTTAGAGGGGGAGAGTGTAACCCATGGTTATTTTATTGCCAATTGTATTCTGTTTTTATTCTAATTTGAAGTGTTACTGTTTTGTTAAATGCTGAGTTTTCCCCATGTACCGTGAATGCACCATAGCGCGTGCGTGGTGACTTTCTTTCACTGCATCCGCCTGCACGGAGCTAGATGCGCAAAGCTGTGTGGATATTCAGTCCTGTAACGTGTTGCGCTACGGAATTAATGTTTTCTTTGAAGAATATCCTGGCTGGTTTTTTTTATGTAGTAGAAATCTGCTGCAAGGACCGAGCGGTGCCATCTAAGGACTGGATGCCACTGGAGGTGCCTAGAAAGGACGTTCTCAATCTGAAGGCCACCTGTTTCCTTGGAGGGTGGTAGGATACAACGATTTGCAATTTTTTTGGATTAACGTTTTTTTTCTGAGATCTCAGGACACTTTATGTTGTTACTTTTTTCTTTTTTTTGGGGTCAGATCTGATTCCACTTAACATCAAAAAGCAAACCAGTGACTAAAGACAATTAACACTTACTAAGAACACTGAATACTAAGTGCACTGAACTGAAAAGGACAGCCTACCTAATATATTTATGGACACTTTAAGTGATATGTTATACATTGTTGAGATTTACATGTTTGAAATGGTCTAAATGTTTTGTTCATGTCTATGTTTTGGAGCATTTAAATGTTGAATACACTCAAATCACTTTTCTCCCTTTAAGTTGTTGTCAGTGTCTCATTCTGAGTGGAGGGATATTCCTTCTTTAAGTTGAGTTACCACTGCCAGTCTCCTTACGATCCTAACTGAACCCAACAAGAGTAGATTCCCAAATATAGTTTTTTTCCTTGACTTTGTATGACAGATTACTGTGGATTTGACTGATTTTGGACTACTCAGTTAAAAAGGGTGACACATGACGCCATCTATTCGGTTCATTTCTAAAGACAGTCAAACACTGATTACTCCTACTCAGTCAAACAAGAAGACTAAACATGACACAAGGAGAAACTCATGTCTTAATTTGACATCAGGCAACACCCAGTCATTTGGGCCAGAATGAACATGCAGTGAGGAAACAGTGCAGATCAGATCTTTAATTACTGTACCCATGTGCTGGAAACTGTCAATGTGGTTCCACAAGGTCACATTTGTGCAGTTACTATGATGGTCAGCACTTAACTGTCAGAGAGAAGCTGTTGTTGATAAATGGCTCCACATCAAAGAATTAAATTCAGTAGAATTATACAGAAATAAATCAAATTACCAGGTGCATGATTAAAGAGAATTGTTTGGTTTCACAGGGTAATATTATAAAGTACTTGATTTTCAATGCAAAATCTAGTGCAAAGAGATGAGTTTACTTGTTAAGTGGTGGTTGAACTGGATGGCAGAGTAGAATTCACATGATTTTATGAATGTGTCTCATAATTTGGTGTCTCCTGCTAAAGATAAACTTCACTCATAATCAGAAAGTGCAAAAGGTTAGCAATAGGCATCCACAAACTGTATGAATGCAATGGACGGACACAGATAGCTGCTGAATACAGTATCATCCACATAGAATCCTAGAATTTCACACAATGAAACTATGAAACATACTTTCCTGAGGGAATATTATTAGACAACACTGCATCACTTCACTGCCATGCAGATGATACCCTGCTTTATTGACACACGAAGTCAGATGGTTGAAATCAACTACGTTAACTGTAAGAATGTCTTGAAGACATGAAGACCTGGATGGCCTCCAGTTTCCTCCTAAATTCAAATAAAACTGTGGTTATTGTCCTGCAGCCTAAAAATCTTGGAAAAATGGTAACTAACCAGATACTGACTATAGATGGCATAACCTCGGCTTCCAGAAACACTGTGTGGAATCTTGGACTTTGTTTTTTAGCAGGATATGTCTTTCAATGTGCATATTAAATGAATATGTAAAAACTATTCAAACTCACAAAAAAACACTTCATTGCTGCAGCAGGAGTACTCACAGGGACTAGAAATACAGACCATAATTCTCCCATATTGGCCTCTCTTCATTGGCTCCCTGTTAAAACCAGAATCAAATGTAAAATCAAATGTTTACTCTCATACAAGGTGTTGAATAAACAGGCTAAATTATATGTAATTTTAATATAAAATGCTTTGAGGTGACTATGGTCACGATTTGATGCCAAAGAAATAAAACTGAATTGAATTTACTGGTCGTGTAATTGTTTTAAAAATCCTCCAAAAGGCTCCAACAGCACAAACAATTTGGAAATACGTGACTTCAGTTATCTGATGTGAGTCCTAGCAGACAGCTAGCTACCTACAGCCGCCTATGTCCCCATTCATCTGTCAGTCAAATAGGCCACACCCCTAATAATGCCAACTTTAAGCTTTAATAGAATTTAAACAGTAAGTTAGAAACAGGTTTGGGTTGTTTTTTTTTTAGCTGTAAACATGTTCATTTCTACTGTAAAGTTGGACATTTTAACATGGTAGTATTTGGAGACTGACTCACTTTTGAAGCCTCTAGTGGACATTCGAGGAACTGCGGGATTTGGGACTTCATTTTCCCACTCTCCAGGTTGCTGCTCGGTTCATCACTGGTGTGTTTAGCTTTACAGTACAGCATGGTGCAGTGCTGATTTTATCAGTGCCAGCTCACGATCACGCTGAATTGTTCTTTGTCTCTGCAGCAGGGTGACTCAGTTACACACAAAGATTTATCAAAATGCAGTGACATCCATAAAATGTTTGTTATGTCTTTCTGCTGAACAGGAGACAACTGCCGTGTAATCACTGTGTTCACATTCATCTGTTTATACTGAGCGGCGATTGTTGTACCCACTGGGTTTCAATTCCCAGTCTTATGTCAGCTCTTGAAAGAGGGTGATTACTTGGAGCTTCTTTTTAACTACCTTGATGAACAGAATGGCGCATTTTTGTTTTATTTCTTTTTTTGAGTCTGTGTCTGTAGGTCATAATGGGAAAACCTGGTGCTTGAGAAACTTTCTGTAGCAGGAATGACCACAAAGGAGGTTTAAAGATTTTCTGTCTGTGAACAAGTTCTGTAAAAGCGGAAGCACCACAACTCTGCAGTCTATACTCACAAAACTTCACAGGTGTGTAAAGACCAAAGAAAAAATGTTTGAAGATGGCTAAATACTCAAAAACCTAACATTTAACCTCCAGTGGCGAACAGGTGGACACATTACAGCGGGTATGGTCATTCCATTCAGAAGTCCAAATCTCATAGAGTTTCATATACCCTGATAATGAAACACAGTTTGCTTTCACACTAATAATGAGAAGCTGTTCTGTCCTTGAGGCATCTCAAAGACCCACAACAAACATGAACAAACAGAAGATGGGCTCAACAAAGCTCCACTATGCTTGTTTCACAATAATGAAACCTTACCAACTGGGTTAAAAATCCATTGGTAAATGGCCTGTATTTGACAGACCACAAAGATACTGGCAGTCAGGTGCAGAAACATAAAGAGCAATCAGTGCAGTTTGTGGTGGGTGAATAGGTCAGACATGGCACTTTCAACCAAGCATGGTCAGCAAACAGGAGAGATCAGTGAACTTACATTTGTGTTGCGGTTTTCATATAAGGTCATAGAACAAGTCTTTGAAACTAAAGAGTTTATTCATCAGCTCATCCAGCTGTTTTATTCACAAGAGTCAGTTGTTTATGGCATTTTAATCTGCATTTCATTCGGTTTCTTACTGAAGAAAAAGTTGATTTTGAACTGGAAAAGCTAGAAAAAGCTTCAGGTTGGGGGATGATTTGCAGCCTCGAATATCTCTGGGTAGAGCGGGAGATTGACAGAAGGACTAGTGCAACACCTACAATGATTTTCAGTGTGGTGTAGGAAGAGGTGAAGCTGTAGATTTACCTGTCAGTCAACATTTCTACCCTCAACTATGATCATAAACGGTGGGCTGTAAAGCTGAAGATACAAGTGGCAGATACAGGATGAAGAGCTCTATCATCTGGGGGGAACCCCTTCACACCGAAACGAGCCCGCTGATATGGTTCAGGTATCTGATCAGGATTGATCAGAACTGGAAGGAGACTGCAGAAGACACCCAGGATATGTTGGAGATCATGCCTCTCAGCTGGCTTTGAATGTTATTAGGTCCCCAAAAAGAGCTGGAGAGAGGAAGATCTGGGTATCTCTGCTTAAACTGGTACCCTTGGCTTTGGTCAATTTTGGTGATGATGCTGGAGAAACAGCACCATCACGCTGGTGTCAGATTGTGCACCTTGAACAATACAAAATGAATATACTCTAATCTATATATATGCTTTGATAGTTGTTGATTTTCCTTCTTCAGTTAAAATAATTTAGCTTCACTTTATTTTCTAATTGTAAAAGAAATCACAACAGTGGTCAAGTTCTAAGACTTCAGAGAATAAAGTCTCTCCCACCTCTGGTTTTTGGTCAAACTGGAGTCATATATGTGGCTCATAAAAAACATTTACTGCATATACTGCACTGCAGCTAAAATGTATAAAAATGTCATTTCTGCAGAGATGAAAAGGTTTCTGCACCTTTATCCTGTGCATAACTGTGTTCGACCTGTTTCCAGATGCCACATTAGCGTGTCATCAATATTCAAGATACAATGCCCCTTATCTGATTGCTCCAGTGAAGCAGTTCATTTCTTAAGCCTGTTACTGAGAGCTTAAAGATGCATAGGGCGATACTGGCAATCATAAACTAAGCACTCCCCATGTAACATCGCTTCAAGTGCTGATTACTCTCATTACAGGGGAGTAATTAGCACCTTAAGAGGAAAAGGTAGGTTCAGAGATGTGATCCCCTGGTGATTTTAAAGAGTTAGTTTCATCTCACCAGGGCTGGAATAAATTACGAGTTCTCGCAGGGGAACAAGTCCTTATCAGAGTTGACACACATGTAAAAGCACATTCTGAATATAAATACATCCACAACAATATAAGGATTAATTGCACACTCCGTCAGAGCAACTACATCTCATCCACAATGGGTATAAAACCTTCTCTGTGGAGTTTAGAAAGAAAAAAGCAGGTAATGTGTCATCTTTCCAAAACCAGTTTAGAGACGCTCCATCAAAGTCGTGTTGCCATAGATTATTTGATCACATTCAGGACTTTACACGTGCCCATTTCTCCCAAAATTCAATAGGCTGATTGCAACAACAGATTTGTGATAAACTTCAGCTATTGCTGTTGGAATATCAGCTGTATACAGCTTGGTGGAGTCCATGCTTCTCCAGGACAGACCTGTTATTTACATTATCTGAGGACTGATGAGTTTTACTCACCGAAACTGGAGCTCATCTTCTTGGATGGCCTTTTAGTACAATTAACCACACAGCAGCCATATTATTGCATTAAAAATGCTGCAGAAGGCTCCAACAGCACAAATATGGCCCAGAGGTCCAAATCAGGAACATTGTTAACTGAGGTGAAGCTAAGCAGAATTTAAATAAGTGAGTTATGAGTTGTTATAAAGAGGGAAATGGAGACCATAGAGACCATTTTAGTATCAGGCTGTAAAGACAGTTCCTTATGCTGTACACTGCATAAGTAAATATTTCTGCTTCTCAGCACACACAGAGTCACTGTTGGTTGGTCAAATATTACTGAACGTCACAGGAGAGATAATCCCAAGTAAACTGATGAAAAATAGGTCCAAAGTACAGCTGATAATGATTCATTTGAGTTCATTAACATATCCAAATTCAATATAGTAAATATGCACAACTCCAAGAAAAAAAGACTCCTTGCCATTACTAGAGAATCTTAATGAAACACAGTGACAGCGTTATCATGCAGCGTGAGGCATCTCAGACTCTTCATTACAAGCTCTTTAGGTTTAAATAAAATAGACAAGTGATGCCACGTCATTGGTGAGTTTCTTGTGGTAGCCCCTCTTTCAGCCTCGTCATCAGTGATTCTTTCGCCCTGACAGTTCTGCACTGGTGCCACTTTTTTGGTCTAGGACCCGTTCTAGATTGGGCACCACAGAGGTACTCTGGATTCTGGATGGGGCTGGGTAGAGCTCAGGGTGATTTAACCACCTGATCGGGATGCCACCTGATTACCTTCATTTACACTGGTTGGGAGGAGACCATGAGAATTACAAAACTCATGCCGCCTGAGGAGCCCCTCAGAAGGAATAAGAAATCACTGCTGGGGAAAGAAATATCTGGAATATGCTTTGAGCTGCTGATACACAGAGGAAGAAGTTGTTTCTCCAGCATTTATGTCTGAGCTAGCTGTGTGCAGAGATAAGATACTGTTTCTATAAAATAACATAACCACAGTTTCCAAAGGTCAAGGCGTTGCATGCGATGGCAGAAATGTCACTTGTTACTCGATCTAGCCTTTTATTTTCCCAAGGATCAGGTCATGACAGAAAAACACACTGACCATGGGACACAATATACAACAGTGCTACTGTTTATCAAGGCCGGTAGAAAAAATATTCAATGCAGAAGCAAAAGTAAACATAAACTGCGACACAGAGAGCGAATGTCAGGTTTGTGTACTCTGAGCGGAGAGGAATGCGAGCCAGAGAAGTTTGTTAAATGAGTCGAGTTTCACTTTCAATAAAAACAGCGAAGAAATGGGTGCACATGTACATGAACACACAGGGAAAATAATTATTTGATCCCCTGCTAAATTTGTAAGTTTGATCACTTTGCTCAGAAATGAACAGTCTTTTAGTTTCATTTTAATGGAGAGAAACAAAATATCAAGCAGAAACCCATTAAAAAACACATTACATCAAGGTTATAAGTTGGTCATGTCACTGAATGAAATGAATATTTGATCTCCTAAAAGTCATCCTGAATTCTGGATCCCACAGATTACAATCAATCAACCAATTACAGATACTCCTTATCTCAAATCCTTACGTGTATAAAGCCAACATGCCCACAGAATCAATTTCTCCCATTCCAACCTCACCACCACCACGGGCAAACACAAAGAGCTGTCAAAGACAAAACTGTAGATGTGCGCAAGTCTGCAATGGGCTACAAGACCAGGAGCAAGAAGCCTTGTGAGAAAATGGAAACTGCTAGAGCAATTATTTGGAAACTGAAGAAATAATTGACCATCAGTCGCTCTCAGTTTAGAGCTCCATATAAGGTTTTGTCTCGTGGAGCAAGCATTTACACGAGAAATGGTGTTGGATCAGCCAAAACTGCACTGGAGGGTTTTATAATGGCCTGAAGGCAGTTTAGGCCAGAAGGTCAAGAAACTACATATACAGGAACATCTATATGATTCTGAAATGAAACCAAAATCAAGCTCTCTGGCATGAACTCGACTCAATGGGGTAATGGAGAAGAGAAATTCTGAGTAGGACCCAAAGACCACATCCCTTTGATCAAGCGCAGAGGTGGAAACATTTTGCTTTATGGGCTGTTTTTCTGCTAAGGGTACAGGATGACTTCACCACCTTGTGGAGACAATGGACGGGCCATGTAGTGTAAAATCTTGGATGAGAACCTTCCCTTAGCCAGAAACACACTATGGGTTGTAGATGAGTCTTCCACCATGACAGTAACCCAAAGCATAATGCCAAGGCAACAAAGTAGAGGGTAAAGAAGAAAGACATGAAGGTCATGGAGTGGCCTTGCAGCTCTCCAGACCTCAATCATATAGAAAATCTTTGGACAAAGCTGAAACTCCGAGTTGCCAAGTGTTGGTCAAGAAATCTTAAGGACTTACATCTTCTTGGAAGATAAGGTCCAAAATCCTTCCTGAGATGTGTGCAAACTTAGTGACCAACTACAGGAAGCTTCTTGCCAAATAGAGTTTCTCCACCAAGTACTGGGTCACGCCTTGCTTGGGGATCAAATACATATTTCACTCAGTGACATGCAAATCAATTTATGACTTTAATGTACAAGTTTTGTGGATTTTTGGTTGATATTCTGTCTTTCTTCATTAAAAAGAAACTACTATAAAAATTAGAAACTGCTCATTTCTTTATAAAGGAGCACAATTACAAATTCAGTAGGTGATCATATTATTATGTTGATCACCTCCTCCTCTGCGTACAGTGGACCCAGGCTGGAAACAGACAGCCTGAGCACATGTGGGATAACATGCAAAACCTGCTCAGGGGCATTCTGGGAGGAAACGTGTTTGGGGGTCTGTGACATAAATCCTCAACAAACGAGCCCACAGATGTAAATAGATACACTTTTAATGTGCAGCACACACACAGCTGTGTGAGGGGTGGTGTGACAGATTCGCCTTGTCGTCATTTGTGTCACGGTCGCCGCCTGTGAGGGACCGCGGCGAACACGAGGAGGAGGAGGAGCTTTTAAAAAAGGCCCAAAGTTACTTAAAAAGCTCGAGGAGTAGCAGGAGGAAGGGAAGGAAAAGGAGGTGGAGTGCGTGCTATGTTTCATTCAGAGGAGCATTTGCAGGATTATTGAATTTATGTCATGGAGCATTTCTCAGCGGTTCACCTTAGGCTGTATCCACCCGATGCACCACCTACAGGATGTTCACTGTTCAGAAGCTCATTCAACTTCTGACTGAATTTGTGAGTCACAAATGAAAAACACCACAGAGAGAAACTTGACTTTCAGCACCCCTAATCCATTCAACCATCCATCTGCTGCTGCTTACTTTCTGCCAAGGCAGGCTGATGCGGCTGTATCTCACACTGAAGCTCTGCCAGTGTTCTCTGCGAGCTCTGCACCCTCGTCTCCAAATCGACGTTTGCATAAGACTACTTCAAAACAAAAAATAACAAATATGTTTACCCGTTTCCCGGCCATCAGCTGAAAAGACAATAAAGCACAAAGTTTACAGTTTAACTTGGTACATCAGGCACAAAAAACTAAACATGTGCATCTTTGTCACAAGACTACAAGGATGCTCTCCTCACCCTTTATTGTCAGCGTTCTGATGCTCTGGTTTTAGCAAAATCAAAGATAACGTCCACTTTTAATCGTTCACATCCTGGCAGGACAGACAAACATGAGTCAGCGGCGTCTGCCAATACAGTGCACAGCCAGAGTGGGCGGTTTAATGGAATATGGGTCAAACCGGCCTCTCAGTTCAGCAGCATGGCCTCCAAGTTCTTCCCTCCTGCTAGCACACACAGATGGATGCACACATTTTGAAATCCACTTTCCAGTTTCTCTCACTTTGCCCTCAAAATCGCAGTTTTGCTCTATTGTGCACATTTGTTCTGCGTGACAAAATGTGCTTTCACAGACAGCAAGTTTAAGGTTATCCTGCCCTCTTTCCGCTCAAACTGCTTTAAAATCACACCAACAAATATGCTTTTAGTTTTTAAATATTTTCTTTGTGCTGTAATTTGCACGGCAGATGCATTTGGTGACCCAGCGTCGGCACTACAATGGCCCTGATGATTCCCTTGTGCTTTTATTGTAAATTTTAAAAAACTCAGCAGATGCTATGGCTGCTTTCACTGTGCTACGCCTCTTACACCAGCACTGTCTTAAAGTATCAAGAGAATTCCTGCATAAATCCCATTTAATCCTTCTCGTGAACCATATAGACTTTCAATACCAGAAGAGAAAGAAAAATACCTGCGGCTGTTTAACATTGTCATTTTCCTGCTGCAGCCATACTAAAAACACACAAAATGTGACTTAAAAGTTGCTGATGTGGAGACCTTACAGACGAATAACTTTTAACTCCTGGATATGAAGCATACATAGAAAGCCTGAAGTTTAAGTGGAGCAGCAGCAGGTATGATAATGACGGAGGACAGCAAACAACACACCACACAATAACCCTTAATAACCAAACAATAAATCAGTGCTCTTACATTTATATTACTATTTCTCTTTATACCAATGCTGTCAGCATTAATCTCGTTAAACTGACATTATGACGCGGATGGCCCCGTGCGAGGGCTGCACGGCGTCAACACGTTAGCATAGTTAGCTTGTTAGCACGGGGCCATCCGCGTTAACTCGCTAACGGAGATTTGCCACATTAATGTGGTTGTGGTGTTAACGTCATTTTAACGAGATTAACGCTGACAGCACCAATTAATACACGTCTTTAATTATGATTGCTTTGTTGTCTGTACAACTCAGTTTCCCTCTGTGATTCATAAAGTTTTTTCTATTCCTGTTGTGATGAGGAGACGGTTTGACTTCAGAGAGGACAAAGAGAACTATTCACCTACAAAAACCTACAACTAAACTCCCAGATAACTCCAGCAAAAACAGGAAAAAAGGTGGGTGTCAAATAAAAACTGGCAGCTCTCCACCACCAGCTTACTACCATAAGCTAGCATGAAACTAAACCCAAACAACAGATTAACACAAAGCCTAACAGATATCTCTCAAAACGACACTATAGTTTTGGATATTTCTTTCTTGGCCCATAAAGCATAAAAATACCATCAACAGCTAGAAAAAGTTGATTTTTATGATGTTTTGGGGAATGAAATCTACACACTTGATTCTTAATAACACGTGGAATCATCTGTAAACAAAAGAAAAGAAAAAACTCTGCATTAGCAATCCGTAGGAGAAAGTTTTCTAACCCTCTTAAATCTGTTCCCTAAGCCTGCAGCATTACCATTATAACGGCAAGACAGAACGTCCTCTTAAAATCATCAATGCAGAACAGCAGCTTTTTTAAACCAGAATTCAAAGTTTTAGGAAGTTTTAAGAAGGTTTGTGAAGGTTCTGCAGACAACGCTATTAAAAGGTCCTCAGTGCGTGGGTTAACAATTGGTGCAGAGCAAAACACAACCCTAAATTAATTATAATGTTAGTTATTAGTTGTGTTGGGGGTTCTTTCAAAATTAAGCTACACTGATGCAGCTGTTGTTGTGAAATTAAACTGAACTGAATATCATTTTTCAAATTATGACATTAAAAAAGCTCCTAAAAGGCTCCAGCAGCACAAACACAGTCCGGAAGTTCAGGTCATGGACTTCTACTAGCTGAGGTGAAGCCTAGCAGACAGCTATCAGCTACAGTCGCCTGTATCGCCATCCACCTGTCAGTCAAGGAGGACACGCCCCCAAAAATGTCAAGTTTAAGCCTTAATACATTATAAACAGGTGAGTTATAAAAACATTCTCTCTTCTACAGTTATTACGAAGGGTGAAATGAGAAAAAAACTGTAAAGTTTTTTTTTTTACATGGAAATCATGGACTCACTGCTGGAGGCTCTAGTGGACATCAGAGGAAGTGCAGCTTTTGGCACTTCTTCCACTTTGGCATGATTTTTAAGCCCTGAAAGTTGATGTTTGGGCCTCTTTTTCCTACACCTCACTGCTTCAATCCAGCAGCTTTAAGCCGCGCTTTAAAAACCCTGTTTGACCAAGTAGAAACGAAGCTGGCGCGCCTGGAAGAGTGGATGTAAATGAAAGTCTTCAACCGCTGCACGAGGTCAGCAATCTGCAGCGTATGAAGTTTGGAGTGGAAGCAAAACAGATTACTGTTTTAGTGTTTTAGGTATGTAGCAGCGGGGCTGAGTGTGTCTCCGAGCAAGCCGAAGTGACAAAGATAACAGAGAGAGAAAACTGATAGACAATTGCAGGGTGACTCGGCTCCTATTTCCTTCCCGTCCCTGGTGATTACCTCAGCCTACTCTGTTTTTCTCCACATTCGTGAGCGCATTGTCAAGCAGCATCATCTCACAGTCGCAGAAAAAACTGAAAGATTTTTGTAAACAACATCTAACACCTTGAGAGGGACTGAGGACGGCAGCAGGAGGGAAAAGAAAAGCAGCGTCGAGGCACGTAATTCATGGAGGCAGCCGTGCTGGAGAGAAGATTGTAGAACAATGCACATTCTCTTTTATTTGTTGTACTTCCCCTTTGCCCGTCTCTTATTAATCTGCTTCTGTGTGTGCTTTGAGTGCTCATTGTGCTTTGGAGAAGATCAGGAGATTGAGTGCAGACAGATACACAGACCACCTACTATCCATCCTGAAGCAGACAATAAACAACGCAGGGCCTCCCTTTGAACGTTCTGACAGCGTTCTGGCAACGCTGAGAGCCTTCACGAGCGGTAAAAGTGCTGCGTGAACAATCTGGGCGAGCTAGGCCCGCAGCCAAAGTAGATGACACCGGCAGACGCCGTGTGTGCGAGGCATAAAATGTGTCTGCTGCAAAACAGTTTTCTTTCTCCGCCAGAAAGTAAAAACTTGATTGGGAACAGAGGTGCCTATTACAGTCAGGGGTAATAATAGGGTGGAGTGACGGCATACATCACAGAAGAAGAAAAAAGTCCTCCTGGCAGGCAATGTGGGGTAGCAGGGTGTGTGTGTGTGTGTGTGTGTGTGTGTGTGTGTGTGTGTGTGTGTGTGTGTGTGTGGTGGGAGGAGGTGGAGAGTTACTGGTGCTGTCTGGGTGCTTATTTGCTGAAGGAAATGGTAGCCAGGCATGCAACAAGATGGAGAGGCGAGCCAGCAGACTAACAGAAAGACAGGCTACTGGAGTGAGTGTCTGATGATCAGTCTATCCGCCGTCACCTCCACAACAGGCGCAGTGACACTGCATTTGCTCAGCAGAGAGGTCCATCTGAAGGAAAACCTCTGCATGATGTGAAATTGGAGTGTCATGTAGGGACTGTTGAACAAAATGCTTATTTCCTGATGAATCAGGGCTGGTTGTCACCCTTCATACAGAGCAATAAGCTGGAGCGGACCACTTTCTTTCATTAGGGCTTCACCGCCAGAGTCCAACTAGACAGCTGTCCCACAAATAGCAGCAGCAATCTTCCACCTAAAGTCACTTTAAGGAAAATAGACTGTCCAGAGTTCCAGTGTTTGGGGGTAAAGAGACACTCGCAGAAGCTGAAAGAACTGGGAGAAATTCACTGCGTTAAGAAGCCATGATGCCAGTCCTTGAGTAATCAAGCTCCTGCAGAACTTTTGGACTTGCTCATCAAAAGGAATTAACGCTCAACGACTTCAACAATCCCAGCCACACAGGCCTAGAGACCGGGTAGCAACCATCTGACAACGTCTGAGGGAAGTGTGTCTACTTTCTGACCAGTTGCAGCAGGTTGCTAAGTAGTCGTTGTGAAAACGGTCACCAGTCAGCTGCACCAAAAACCTCCTAATACTTTAGGTTACCATGGCAATCTGCTTGACGCCAAAGTCTGCATGAAAGATGCCCACTTGCTTGTGATCTTGTTACTGTGAAGCAGGTCGAAAATGGTAAATATTCACCTCCAAAGTAAAAGTCCAAGGAAACATCTTTCAAAAAGCCCAACTTTTACTTTGAAGGTGAGCATTTGACATTTCCAGTTTGTTTCACGCTTGTGTTTGCAGCCAAGTCAGCATCTGCCATTCAAACTACAGGTGATTGCAGCAACCTGCAAGGAAGTTTTCAGTGCAGCATCGTATATCTCTTTGCAACCAATTTCACATTAGCAGCTACCAGCAACCCCAGTCTGGTATTCAGCCCATGACTACACATTTAACGCACTGGTTGTCATTCAGCCAGACTGTCTCTGTGTATTTTACATAGTGTTTACCTAACGCAACAGATCTCACAAGGTAAATCGAACAGCTTCCTGATTCTGCATATTCATCCACAAATATCTGGCTAACGACATTAACTTCCTTCTAACCACACCCGAGCATTTGTTTTACTTTCACACCATGACTGACTTCAGGATGTTTATCGAGCCTTTCACAGTCTCGGCCCTCTGAATGTACCCTGCTCCCTGGGTTTGGAGTTGTATGTTGGGTTTTCCATTTCTGTTTTAATTTCATTATCTTCTGATTTTATGATGAGCTCCTCCGGAGGTTTTAGTTCCCTCTGTGTTAAAAGCGCCCTCGCTGTCCTGGTAGTGATAATAAAGCGTGAAACAGTCGTTAAGAACCATATGTTTATGTCTGAAGACAGCCTCGGAATTCAAATGGGTTTATAATAGCAGCGTTCCCACTTCCCTCCCAGCAAATAAACAAATAACCCAAAATGAGCAACGTGACATGAGAAATAAACAGCTGCTTCCTGGGTTAAAGTCCAGTGTTTTGTTCATCCATTCATCCCAACTTCCTCCCTATAGTGGTTTTATAACTATACTACATCACCCTGGTTCTGACATAATTACAATGGTAATGGTGTTGTACAGGAACAAGCTTGTGGCACAAACAGTATTAGGTTTATTTTTTGTTTTTCTCTTTCCACCTGTAAATACATTTGGGGAGCTCCACATGACTACAGAGCGTGCAGTTTGAATATATTTTGCATCCCCTCTGACTTTTCCCCCATTTCCTGTCTTATCTCTGGCACTACTATAAAAAAATATCTTGCAAAACACGATAGCAATCTCTTGGCAGCAAGATGAAAAGCTTCTTTGTTGATTGTATTTAGCTGAACAGAAAATAGTGTGTTTAACCACTTAACAAGATGCCATGATCACTGCGCCGACTGACTGCATCAGTCACACAGGCCCAGAGACCGATTTGCGCTTGCCTGGCAAGCTGGAGTATTCCCCGACCGACTGCAAGAAAAAAGACGAGGACACAACACAAACAAATGCAGCAGAAGAATGTCGATGCATGGAGGATAATGCACCAAACAAAAGTTCTTAAGATTTAAATTCATATTTAATAAAACCAGGTTAAACAGGGTAATCTTGCTGACACACAAACAGATGAGCTGACTTGGACAGATATGTTTCAGTCCTAATTAAAGCTGCAGTTACACTTCCTTCATGCTGTAAGTCCACACACTGCAATCTAAATGCAACTGCTTGCAATGAGATTTCTTCCTGGCTGAATAACAGCCTCAAAGAGTAGGGCTGTTTGTGAAGTCCAGCCTCTCACCTCATTTTTTCTGTTTCCACCTCACTACAGCACTCCAGCCTTGCTCTTGTAAAATCGAAAGTAAAAAATACCATAAAAATAGTGGGAAACAGTGTGTGCATGCTAACTTATTTTCTTCTTTCTAAGGTAATTACCAGCACCTGTGAAACATCTTTCCTGATCTTCCTGCTCTCAAAGTTATACGAGCTGAAGTTAACAGTCCACCTCCCTCCACCTCAGAGTGACCATGAAAATCAGATATCCTGTGCATTCCTCGAGCTGGACTTCAAAAAGAGAAGCACAAGCATTTCAACTTCAGAGACACAGAGGAACTTTAGAAGCACAAAGAGCTGTCAGAAAGCTCACCAGCAGGGATTACACACTGTTTCAGCACATTGCTTCCATATTTATATACAGCTTTTGTGTTTCAAGGCTCCTGTTAAACAAATCTTCAGGTTTCAGTTTTGTATGTTTTTTCAGTGAGTGACTATAAGCCATGTTAGCAATGAGCTTTGCATCCTGCAAACACAGATGTGACAGACCTGCAGTTCCAGCTCCACATGTCTTATCCTTGGACTCTACTAGAGCAGCTTTGCATGATCTACAGTCCAAATAATCCTTCTTTATCTCACACTGGGCCTCAGTGCCCCTCAATTCATTCTCTGTCTGTAACAAGCTGTTTTTAGCTCCTCCCACTTTAAGCTTTAACTCCCCAAACCTTTTTTGCGCCACGGACTGGTTTAATGTCAGACAATATTTTCAAGGATGTGGCGGATAAATACAACAAAATAAAATGATATGACCAAGACAAAAACTGTGGTATTTTGTAAATATAATAATAAACTCAAATTTACTGTGTAATTGTGTAACTTTATTAGCAATGTCGTCCTGAAATGCGCCAACAACACTGAGAGTAACATCCCCCTCTCTGCCCCTTAATTCTCTCTGGTCGCTATGGTAACGTGTAAATATTTCTTTCAAAATAAGACACACAACTACAACACGGGAAAAAACCCAGGGACACCAAGTTAACGATAAAAACCTGAAAACCATCAATTTCACACCCGAGCCTCAACTCTCATGGCCCGGTACCAAACAACTCCGGTCTGTGGCCTGGGGTTGGGGACCGCTGCTTTAAGCCATCTTAGGGGTGTCCCTTCTCTATTACATCATTCAAAACCAGGAGTAGAAAAAAATGGGTGTTTGGAGCAGAGTTTCACAGTGATTACTGCACATGCACTGACTACATTAACACAAAATACGCCTTCATGGGTGGATGAGCAATCCAGTATTGAAGTCCATAAACAAATTAGCATAAATCCAGCAGCAACAGTGACACAAGGAAACAGACTATGTGTAAAATAAAAACGACAAAGTAAAGACAACACAAAAGATCGTGTGCATAACAAGACACAGCTGGAGTTCCTCTAATGTCCACTTGAGGCCACGCCCAACTTAACAGCATAAATAAACATTTTTAACATTTCCATGGTGGACCAGTCAAAGCCTGGGTTAACAATGACTGCCACCACTGCTGCCATTGCATGTGTGTGTGCGTGCGTGCGTCAGTGGAAACTGTGCCGTTAGGTGAATACAGATGTATGGATGTATATATGATGTAGTATTTTAGGAGGCAAAAAAGGATGCTAGTGATAAGCAGGGATGGAGGCAGATGAGGCTTTGTTGTAACCCCGATAAGGAGCAGCTGAAAGAAGAAAAAGAGAAGTTTTGGTCTCTATAGCTAATGTCTGCCTTCATAATATTGAGGCTTGAAAGTGGAGAGCCCAGCAGCCATCTTTTATATACAGTCTGCAGCTCTAACACAGACACGGTGTTACACCACAGTTTGTGCCTGTTGAAATATATGACACACAGGTTAAAGCACTGAAGAACGCTTTTCGAGTTCTGGTCTGTTGAGTCAGGTTCTGTCTGCAGAATATCAGTCAACACCAGCAAGTAGCCCATCTGCTGTTTTCCTATTTACTCGGTATGCATGTGAGCCGAAGATAACTAGCGAGCTGCGTGCACTGTGGGTGGTCTGTTTATGTGAACACATCACATATTCTTCAGCCGTGTACCTGGTGGAGCAGAGACAGTGGCGTAGCTCGAGACGCGCCAGACGCGCCAGTGTGAAATGTGTTTTAATACTGGCTGGAATTAACTGTAAGCTCCCGGCTCGTCTGCTCCGAGACGACTCTCACACACCTCTGACCTCTGATCTGCTCGGGCTGTTTTGTAAACCTTGCAAAATGCAGGTACTGTATGCACACAATCATTCGCACCGAGAGCAACATATCATCACGGCAGACAAACAGAGCGTGGGAATAAAACAATTACACAGCGCTGTCATTAATAATCTCGGTGACAGCCCAGATGCTTTGCTATCGTTTGTACCACTCGCGCCTTGTCAAAGCACATTAAAGAAGCATTGTATTGCGCCACAATGCACGCCATTGTTCTGTGCTCTGCGCAGTCACACGGGGCCTGTAAACAGAAAGGTTCGTTTTTGATTTAGGCCTTCTGTGGCTCCGCTCAGGTGCTGCTGGGAGTGAGGAAATATGGGCAACATTGTCACTTGGTATTGTTGAAGTCACTGCCAAAGTGTGAGTCAAAGGGAGCAGAGAACAATGACCTACTAAAGCAGTGAATGGAGGGAAGAGTGTCGGTGACTGCTTAACATCCAGCAGCACTCAATCTGATTCAAACTGCTTGTTTACACTCAGCAACCATCAGAAGCTCGAAGGAAGGAAGTTTATCTCAACCTGAGCATGTTCTTTTATTCTGCTTCAGTTACACGGAGTGAACACGACCATGTTCGGATTTATTGCATGATTGACAAATCATTAAAGCAGGCGCATCAAACATGAGGCCCAGGGGCGAGGAGCGGCCCAGCAAAGACTCCGATCCGGCCCATTGGAAAATGTGAAGGAGAGCATTTGTCCTTTACTAAGGCAGTATTTCTCTATCATGTAGAAAAACAGACATACTCTTGAAACTGCACTTCTTTTTTCTTGTATTCAAATATTTTAGGGATTCAATGTTTCAGTGTAAAAAAGTTTAAGGTCAAAGTGGGCTGCATGCTGCCCACAGTGTAAAACGAGTGTGATAACTCTGATTTCATTAAAAAAGGTTTAAAGAAACGATGAGCGAATGATGTTAATTTTAAACTTTATGCAATCACAAGTAGAAGAGGAGCATGTGGGAGCTCAACTACTTTAAAAGTCAAATGTTTCCCATTCATGGTTCATTTCTGACTTCAAGGCCTCCATTGTTGTCCTTTTTCTTTTATAATGTTCAGACTTCTGCAGAATTTATCTTAAGCAAGACCTTCCCTGCAAGTTAGGTCTATAAGTTTTTGGATAATGACTAAATACTTTATGTCTTTAATTCCTGAACAGCTAATGCAACATTTGTGTTAAACCCTGCACTGCAGTCGGGTCTTGACCAGCTGATTTTAAACTCACTGCAGTGGTGTACAGAGGCAAAACTATAAAAGATGAAAAGATGAAAATATTTAATATATATTCATAAAAAATGTGTTACTCCTCCTGTCCTTCGCTTCTTTAGCTATGATTTATATAAACTTGAAGAAACTGTTTTTCTTCTTAACCGCAGGATGATTTTCACCTCTTGATTTGCCTTCTAACTGTTTATTCTGGCAAGGAAGTGAAGTTTCCCTTCACCAGACTCCACTTACAGTGTTAGTTAGATTTTGTTTGTCACTTTAGTGTTTTAATTAGTTTTTCAGGATCCAGACTAACATGGTGAAAAAGCAGAAGTGCTGTGCAAGTCTGAGAGAAGTGAAGCAGAAGACATTGGTACCGTGGTTGCATTTCAATCTGGGCTCTTATCTGTCACTCAGATCGTGCTTTGGTATCACTGACTTAGCATGATCTAACTTGTGTTCTTAATGCCTCCCTTTAAACTGTGTACTTTAATGTCTTTAAAACTAATTTAATGTGTTATGTTGCGCAGTATGATCAAATTACACTGATTCAGATCAAAAGGATGAGAAAACTGTGTTTGTGGATGCTACAGGTATTCATTGGGACTAGCTGCACTTTAAGGTAGACTACAGAATTTGTACAGTTTGTTCTCTACCCTGAAAGCTGCTCTGTATTTCCTGCTCTCCCTACAGCAAACAGAACCTCTTTGTATCAGACTACAACCTTTTAGCCTGTTTACATTTTTGCACACCTGTGTCACAAGAAGTCCCGCTGCTTTAGCTGCAGGCAGGTCCCCTTTACACAGATAACAGATCATCTTAAAGAAAGCTATTGTGATGGTTGTGGTTAACCCTACTGCAAGAACTTGTTCAAAGACCTATCTTCATACTTACATGGATGCAGGTTTTTTGAGTATTTGTGGGGAAACAATCACTTTTCCATGAGGTGCATAAAACAAAGTCTGAGAATATTTGCTGTTAATTTGCTGCAAACTATCAATGCACAAGTATGCAGGTGAGTGAAATCTAGCGAGTACATCCACGATGGTTTCATGAGTGGCCAGAAGAAGCAGAAATCTGTTCAGCATCTGTGATTACTCAGGCCAGCTGAGCTGAGATGGCCTACACCAGACACAGGCTGCTGTCCAGCACTGTGGTCATTATTATCATTATCAAAAACCCTGCAGACGTCCTGCAGACGTCCTGCAGACAAGCCATCTGCACTTCATGTGGAAATTGATGGTGCATCCGATCCTCTGTGTGTCCGACATGATGTCTTCAAAGGTCCAAAAGCTGCAAGAGTGCAGAAGGAGGTGAAGAGCAATGAGGGGAAAGAGGCAGTGAGAGCTGGAGAGGAACAAAGTTCGAACATTTATTTAAAAGAGAGAGGATTAGCCGGAGGGATCCTCTGAGACAGAACACTGGGAAGATGTATAGATAATCACTGAGAGCTATGTTCGTGCTGTGTACTTTATTCTGCTGTGCATCCAGTGAGCAGTGCCTCGAGGTGAATGCTGCGCATGATTGAGGTTTCGCTGCTGTAGTGCTGCTGAGGAGGGAATCTGGTACAGTTCAAATAAATCTGTGTGTTTGGCTCGTTTAGGATGGTCGTTTGAAATATTAATGCAGACTGAAACCTGCGGAGGTTTCCACTCAGTCTGGTTTACCACAGAGTCCAAGGTGAAGTGCAAGCAATCCACTTCAGCATGTGTTTGAGTCTTCTCTGCACAAGAAAAGAGTCCAAAAAATGTGTTTTTCTTGGGTCAGCCACTGATTGTATTAGTAGCGGTGTTATGGTCTGTGTTTTTTGTTCTTATCTATGATTTTAGTTTGTTTTATTTTACTTCCCTGTGATTTCACTGTGCATGTATCACGAGTGTGAGGTTTTGGTTGTTGACAGCTGATTTTCTCTTGTGTCTTGTTTTGGAGGTTTCGCCTCATTTCTGTTAGATTGCCTTCACCTGTTTCCTGTTACCCCCCCACCCCACACACACACACCCACACACACACACCCGTTTCTCATCCATACTTAGAGTCCGGCCGTCCCCTTCACTGTTCTCAGTCTGCATCCACACGAGGATTTTTTTCAAGACCATGCCAAAGCATCAGGTGAAAGTATAACCCGAACCGTGAAGAAATGCCAATCAAAAGCCCACAAACAAAAACACAGTGGGCAGTCTGACATCACAAAAGGAGAAAAAGGTGCACACCTTTGATTTTGAAAGACAAAATTTCCATTTTCATTGTCCACATGTAAATGCAGAAACTCAGATTTGCATAATCTTCACCCTGTTACGAGTTTTCAGCAATCAAAAGCACCATTTATAAGAGGATAAAAGGCCAAAACAAATTTTAAAAATGTTTATTTAAATACCCGTGTTCATGTGAACGTAGCCTCGGAGGACTGTTTTTTGTCCCATGCTGCGCTCCTCATCTTGCTTTAATAGTTGCCTGGTTTACTTTTGGACTGAAAATGAAAAAGGCTTATTTCGGGTTATTTCTTTCTGCTTGAGTCCTGCGTTTGTCTCAAAGTAACCCTCACACTGGTCTTTGAAAGGCTGTGAAGAAAAAGTTCTTCAAAATTTCATCCCTCAGATGATCTAAAACTCAAACTGGGTCTCACAGGGACAGCTGGAGAAGTCTGTATTCAATTGTTGTTATTTTGTCTTTCATTCCCGTGTCAGTTGCTTGTTCTCGAGTGGATAAATGGCTCTGGGAAGCTGCAAGCCACAATCACACACGTGTGATCAGTATCTTTGTCAACTTTTCAAAACACAAACTTAGCGATTACCTGCATGTGAGGCGTTCAGAGTGAAATATAACTGTTTGTTGTACCTGCCTCTTGATACACCGGCTAACTCAGACGTAACCTAACAACAGTTCGCTGTTGAGCCCAACCAGGAATCACGTCTGAGGTTTCCGAACACGGCGTGCTCCTCATGCCAAAGTGACTGGCACAACAATGGTTTCTTTTTCCACTGACAGAAGTGCTGAGCGGTCATAATTTCCAGGTTCCCACCGCTTCTGCAGTCCAGGGGGCAGGAAGAAAGCTGCACATGTCATAACACAGCGTCACCAGGTCTCCCTCGATAGCTTTATAATGATCATGGAGAGGAATCCGTTTGTTTATCCTCATGGAAACGCTGTCAGTCAGAGTGTGGCTTTGACAAACGAGCTGCTCGTAGCACAGGCTGCAGCATTTCCTCCCTAAATTGCTGGGAATTTTCACGCCAACGCATTGAACAAAGTGCTAGGTGGATCTTTGATTATTTTCTGTGTAATCACATGCCAGGTATTTTAATTCCAGATGCTGGTGTATTACTGTCATCCAGCTCACTGCTTTCTGCTCCTTCAATCTTTCAGTCCAACATGGCACTTATCTCAGACTTCAACCTGTCTCTGTCTCTTTTTTCCCTCCTGCTCATCTGACAGATGAAATAACCTCCCTTCCCAGCACAACCGATATTATTCTGTTCTCGCTGTGCTGTCAGGGCCACTCAGTGTCATCACTCCTTCATGTTTTCTGACTCTCCTTTATTCCATCTTTCTTCCAGTTTCAGCTAATACATGCCTTCACATAGGCATCCACTACTTATTCTCTCTCCTCTTTCATGCGAGGCCACAGCAGCATTGTTCTTCTGGAGCCTCCCGTGCTTTCCTTTTTTTTATGGCCTTGTTTTCTCTTTCAGGTGAAATATTTTCACACCAGCTCTGAGCCGGGATAGATAGAGACTCACGGGGCGGGAGGTGACGAGCGTTTCCGGCTCTCCGGCCGGAGCTGCGGCCCAGCAATGCAGATAACAGGCTGCCCTGAGGAAAATAGCTAATCATTCCAATAGTCAGTGGCATGTGTGTATATGTGTGTGTGTGTGTGTGTGTGTGTGTGCAAATCCAAACATCAAAGGCCTGTGCTGTGCACAAACAGGGTTATGAGAACAATTTGTCTTGCATTAGTTTGCAGTCGGTTACGTTGTTAGTGAACTTAGCAAAGTGCAAACATCCAGCAGCTGAGTGACATCAACACTCATGTCCAGAGCATGCTGCTTCTTATGCTACAAATAAGCAAAATTACTGCTACTGTGTGCAACCTATGATGTCAGTCAAATGATTGTCTCGAAGACAAGGACCAGGTCTGCGTCTACTAGTAGTCAGTTGTTGTCTTCAAAGCGACCTTGGCGAAGCAGCCTACCGGTCTGTTATTCAATCGGGTCAAGTTGGCAATTGCATGCAATCTGTTTGTGATTCTATGGAAATTAACTCTGATAAACAAATCCATCGCCATCTATACACACAGAAATGTACATTGACTACTTACATTAAGACTCCAGCCAGAAACTCATAGATCTGAAACTGAAATTCCTCCACAAATAGCAACAGGATGGCAATTTATCTGCACAATGATTTAGGCACTGAGCAGCGTTACCTGATAGAGGAATATAATCAGAATAAAAACAGTTGGCAACTAGTTGAGCTGAATTTCGTATTGCAAAGTGACACATTGTAGATGAGTTGCACTCATCGGTGCAGACTGACTTAGAATGATTGCAACATGTTGGCAGTCTGTCTGTGTCTATAAATTGAAAAGCTATGCCCATCTGTCTAAGACTGATTACAGTCAGACTTGTTTGGACACGAGATGCCTCCCATCAGGAAACCTCGGCAATCGGCTTTTGATCGAAAATGTTTGTTGAGGGTTGGCGTTGCGTTTGTTTGTTTGTTTTTGGAGCAAGAAGTGATGCAGACCAGGGGCCCGTTCTTCGTACCTCGCTAAGTAGGTTAGCCGGATTAGATTGTTGACGATTTCGCGTGATCCTGGATCAGTCGGTTCCCCGAAGCTCATCCGGGACTTGCTGTCATAGCAACAGAGCCGTAAGCGTAAACCTGCTCGGGAGCAGGTTTACTTTATGTAAACAGGATTAGATCGCGGCCACGCAGGTATGTCCGCTTCATTTATACGAAAGCAACAGCGATATTCCACCACTGTTTCACCATAAATAAATAACATCAATGTAACTAAAGACAATGCAGCACCTGATCCATTTATTGATTTCACACAGGTCATTTCCTAAAAAAGGGAAATGTACTATTAACATTCTATTACATGTATGTAATTATTACAGATGTAATTCATATTTCAGAGTAGCAATTGTAAATTACTTCGTGTAATCAAGATGAGAGACCACGGCTATAAAAGCGAAGGTGGATTTGGGAAGTCTGTCGCAGCCATGTCCTGTCCGTATACGCGAGCCACCCATTGCGGAAGGTGCAAGATTGATAAGGAGAGTCCTCAGAATCCAGCGTATATTGCGGGACAGACAGGATCCTTTAGCTCAGCGCGACAGTGTGCTCATAGAGAGATATCGATTTTCCCGTGAGGGTATTATTCACTTAACCAACTTGTTGACGAGGGGGTGCAGGACCACCACCTGTCTTTTTTTCCTCTGCCCTTTTCTTGGTTGCTGTTATAAACAAACAGATTATTCCAGGGTCTCTTTCCAAGAGACTAAAAGCAATATAAGTGATAAATATTACCATTCTGTAGGATATTCTTATATTTCACTTTTACCTGTTCCCATGTTCTAGTGGGTCCTGTCGTGGCTCTAATGTGAAAGAGGATAAAATATAACATATTATAATATAATGTAATGTAATATAATATTGGATAATATGGTGTGATATGATAAATCTACCCTACCGCCTACTGGTGTTGGCCAGAGGGGCCGATGGCGCGATATGGCAGCCTCGCTTCTGTCAGTCTGCCCCAGGGCAGCTGTGGCTACAACCGTAGCTGCCTCCACCAGTGTGTGAATGTGAGAGTGAATGAATAGTGGCATTGTAAAGCGCTTTGGGTGCCTTGAAAAGCGCTATATAAATCCAATATATTATTATTGTTATTATTAAATTACTTACGAGTTTGATTTGTCAGCAACTTTCTGCCAGCCCTCGCTCCTTGCTTTTGCAGCCTTTGCAGTGTTCCCTTGCGTTCTGATTAAACTCTGAAACTCCTGAAATCCCTCACTCAGGAGTTCTTGCTCTGCTGCCGAAAAATACCGAGCCGAGCGCACTCCTTCGACATTTTCGCCGACCAATCAGAGGGTTGCCGATCAATGTTTCTACTATCGATGCGTAGCCCCTTTTACTACACCCAGTGATGTCACATTACTGCGTCCAGCTGTAGTAATCGTCAACAGCAGGTGTGTTCGGGGAACCGGATTAGCGAGCTCACGGTTAGCGCGATGATTTGATCTTGGATGTGTCATTTGATCTTGGATGTAGTAAGCGACGTACGAAGAACGGGCCCCAGAATAGTTTTTGTATCAGGCTATAAACATATTTCTGCTGAGGCTCACCAGAGCCTCTAGTGGGCATTAGAGGTACTGCATTGTTTGACTTTTTGGCTGCTTTACCTTCACACAAAATCTGCATGTACTTCTTAGATGTATTTATTTTAATGAATGGTTACATTTTGCAGTATTTCTAACTGCATTTCTCGCTCTTCTTTGCACATTAGTTGGATTAAGCTGCCGTTGAATCCCATCACTGCATAGCTTTGTTTTCTTATCACTCCCATCACAGCCATAACATGTATAGTTGATGACATAATTCATCACAACGGTGTATTCCCTGTCTGCCTTGCATACTTGCAGGTGCATAATGGTTATGTCTGCTTGTGGAGGGCAGCGCTGACTGTCTGTCTTACTCACCGCCTCTTTATCTTCCAATAACAATCTCTAGACTGTGAGCGAGACGCAGAGAACAGTTTTTACCCAACAACAAAGGCGAGAAAGGCAGATGGGAAGTTCCGTGTGCCTCAGCTGAACACAAAAATGCATGTTAGCAATTACTGTTATTAATAAATCAGTTATATTAAGGGAAGCAATCATTGGATTGTTTCATATCACTCCAACACAGATGCTCAGCCGGCAGTGTGCTATGTTCGTTCATTTCCTTTTTGCATTTTTCCCCCTTTTTTTTCTGCTTAATCAAAGCTGGAAAGCTGCTTGACCCCCCGTGGCTTTTTCTGTGTAATCACAAGAGGTGAAACAACCACACAGAAATAACTCCTAACAGGCATTAGGTTTTCCTATTAGCTAATGTTTGGGCCGATTTGAAGTGGAAGGAGGGGGTGACGACTCCTTTGTAGGTCGCTCTGCTTCTTGTTACTCCCCGGTCGGTCTCAATAAATCACCATGCAGGCACTTTGAAATACAGCGGGACGACGACGCTCGCCTGACCGGCCCAGATTACAGCCGAGGAGTTGGTGGGGGAGGAAGGAGGCCTCTTCACTCTGAGCTCAGTTAGCAAAGAGCAGAGGACAAGAGCCTGACATCTAAATTACCCTCAAAGCAGCGCAGATTAATCATTCATTCTTCTGCAAGCCCCGGCATGCAGCTCCTGACACACACTTCACGTTCACACACTCGGAGAGCGTTCGTGAAGCCGTGTCAATCTTTAAATTTATGACTTCCTTTAAAAAAACCTCATCATGCTTGTTTTACAGCTTCACTTTGACTCCTTGGGCAAAGGGAAGCGGCCTGCAAATCATAAATAATTAAAAATCACTTGTTGCGCTGCAATTAGTAGCAGATATGGACTTTCAGCAGGACAAAGAAGACTAAAATCACATTTTTATTGGTGCAATATGAGGAAATGTAAAAGGATCAGATAAAAACAATCTGTCTTATGAGAGAGGAGTCTGTTGTAATGCTAAAGGTGTGGGAGGTGATGGAAGCGGTGCTGTTAGGTGCGGTTGTGTAAAGTATGCTTTCAGAGCTTCACATCAGTTTGTTCCAAACCGTACACAGACTCATTGTTCGGTGATAAGAAATGACATGAATGTAATCCTATAAAACTGCCTTCAGGGCATTTCCTCTGGTGGAGATTTGTCCCACGATTCCAAACCTACAGTACTCTGTGTGTAGAGTTCATTTCTCACTATGCACCAAAAACCTGGACTGTTCACATTTCCTACAGACTACATCAGTGTGATGTCATGGGATTACATCAGACTGTCTAAACAGCATGCTACTTCAAACACGTTTTGCATGTAATTTTATTTTGTACACTGTGATGTGGAGTAAATTTGATAGTATCTGAGAGAGCAGCTTGTGCCAACACAGACTTGAATAAGATGACTTGACCAATGTTAGAAACTGTACAGCTAAGTTACAGTTAGCAAATGTTAGTTATACATCTTTCATCTCATCATTAACTGATGGCAAAAACCAATACTTAATACATTATTATCATGAATCACTTTAACTGTTGAAGCTAGCTAATTAGCACTTCTGCTCAGGTGTAATTTTGCTAGTAAGTGACTATAACAAGTGTGGTTAGCCAGTAACCTGTAACTTAGCTTAGCAGCATTAATCCAATGGTTAGCTAAAAAAAAAAAATGAAAATGGCCTTTTAAATTGCTGTTGTTAAAATCTAGTCGCAAAAAAAGCATGACATCACCCACTGGTTTCAGTTTGATGCCTGAACATTACCATACTTTGAATATTTTCAGAACCATGGAGATGAGATATGTGACGTGTTGGAAGGATATTAGCAAGAGTGAGAGGGAAGTTCTACGAGATCTTAGCGAGACCTGTTGTGATGGTTTAGCACTGCTTCAACTCGGCCTCCTATATTTTTGTCAGTGTTGCCAACTCTTTAGTAAGGAAAATTGCTATTGGCTGTCCCAAAAGTCGCTAGAAGTCGCTAAATGACATAATCGCCTAATTGGTCATGCTTATGTATTTCTAACCTATCTTGCAGGAGAGAGAAACAACATTGTGGAAGAGACATAAAGTGAGTTAAAAACACCCTAAATTCTTTTAGCAATTATAGTTTTTTTTAATGTCACAATTCCAACCAGGATGTTTAATATGGAGCTACCAGGCCTATCCCTGTATTTTCCTTGTAACTTTAGCTAATGCTAGCAGACATGCCCATTGTCCTGCCCATGCTGACAGCAATTTTCCCCTCTCCCAGATTCTTCTGGCTAGTACCCACTAATGTACAATGTACAAATTACATGACCCCTAACATAGCAAATATCTAAAAAACCTTAGCTCACTAACTTTATTGCTATCTGACTGCTATCTGTATAGCCACATCAGTGTTAGGTTCTGTCTGTCTGGGGTGGAATCTGTGTTTTGCTGGGAGACACTTGTTTTGTGGAGGTCAGTAATCAGTGGATGCCATTTCTAAGCAAATGTCAGCTATTGTTGCTAACGGTGGATGCTAGGCTCAGAAGCGAGGCATTAAGAGGTAAACAAAAGACTCCTAGCCTTTGAATTCATTGAACTAACAAAAACACATAGCCTCAAAGTAGGTTGACAGCAGGTGGAAGGAAGTTAGAGAAAGTTAAGACTCAGATCAGGTTATACTCCGAGATTAAGGTGAGCTGTATCTGGTGATTATCCTCCAGTGTCAGGGTTAGAGTCGGGAACATGGTGGTAACCGGTTAGATGGTGTCCAAAATCCATGGTATTAACTTTGGCTTTGGTTTGGCACCCATGTGGGATATTTTTTGAGGAAAAAGGCACTAAAGCATGAGTGGAAAACACATCAGTGGAAGACAAAAGAGAAAGAAAAGAGAAGGAGAGCCAGATTAATGCCACCTACTCTGCCCTGAACAATCAATTGCCCTCCTACCTTTGGCTCATTTATTTAGCACATTAGTTTACTTTATGATTAATTAATGATTAATACAGTTATATTTATGATGATTGTATCGATTATTCCCACTCCTTACTGATCTCCATCCCCCACGCACCCACACACTCATACATAAGAGCTCTGCACTTTGTTTGTTAGATAAATGTTTGCATGGTTAATTTAACTCGTACATATTTCCATCCAAATGAAGCCTGCATTTTGACCACAATTCCTGAAAGCAATTTCAGTGTAAATCCATGCGCTTATATAAACAATACATGTATGTAAATGTTCTGAACATCTTCAGAAGAAGAGGAGGCAACAGGATAATGTCGCTTAAAGATATTGTCCAGTGAAGGTTTTTTATGCTAAAATCAGAAATGCACATTAACATCACGTGAACAGAAAAACACCCGTTATGATGCACAAAGCCGACATCTACAGTTCCAGCACCGAGTCAGTTCCTCCAATGTTAAAATGTCCAACTTTACAGCAAAAATAAACTTTTTTTTACAACCTGGTGAAAACACTTTTAGCTTCCCCAGTCATAGCAACTATACTTGAGGACAATCATCTGTTTAAACTGTATTAAGGTTTAAAGTTTGTATTATTAGGGACATGGCCTCTTATACACAGGCGGATGTAGCAGCTAGTTGTCTGCTAGCTTTACCAAACTGGACCTCTGGACTGTGTTTGTGCTGTTGGAGACTTTTGGAGCATTTTAAATGCAATTATCTGACCAGTAATATGGCTGATGTGCGATTGATTGTACTGCCTTATTTGGATGTTAGTTGGTCGCTCAGTTTTAAAAAGTTTGTACGTGACATTTGCTTTAACAGACGCTTCTCTTTGTGAGGTTGCTTTGTCTTGTTAAACACCTTTCATTTATGTGATTGTTGATTAAAATTAATCATCGGTGCTTTGCAGCACTTGAGTGTTAGTTGTTTACAAGTCAGAAATATTGAAACAGGAATTAAACAAACCACGCACCTTTTATCTGAGCTGGTATTCATACATTCAACAAGATGATTAAATATAGATTTGTCTGTGTGAAATTACATTATCATGTCTGGGAAGTCACTCCAAACAAAGAAACACTTTTTCCTGCTTTGGTAACGCTTGCCGTGATTGTTTGGAAGGCACACCAGCCGCCAGTCAGTCAGTCAGCAGCTCCTGACGAGGTGCAGGGGGGCCAGAACACGCTCATCAGCTCAGGGCCCCTGAGTGGATGTGAAGGTGAGAGACGGGGATGCAGAGCGACAACGACACAGGAGATAGCGTGTCACGTTGTGTTTACTCCTTATCTGCCCCCGGGAAACAAAAGAAGAAATGGCTCCAGTCAAAACAACCAGTGTCGTCACACGCTTCCTGTTTGCCGGTGCTTTCCCGCCATCACTCAGCGCACAGGTTGAGTGAACCGGTGTCACTGGAAGGAGAGCAAACTGAGAACTTTAAAAGCCTGAGTCAACCTTAAGATGTCTGCCTGATGGGGAAAAAAACCCTGTGACTGTATCTCTGTGGTTTCTCGTCATGTGTTTGAAAGAGCAGCTGCAGACTGGATTTTCTGAACGCTGACAGCTAAAAATAAGCCTGCTTGTCAATGTGTCAGGTGCTCAGTGAATAGAGATGCGTTCACACCCAGCTGCTGTGTCAAAGAGGAAACTTTAAATGAGGAGGAGGAATTCAGGGGAAAAGTTAACTTCGAGTAAATTATTCACTGTAGTTATTATATTTAACACACAGATTATACTCTTAAAACATAAAGGAAACCACCTGATAACATCCAGGTTCCCCTCGGGTGGTCAGAGCCCCTGTGACCTGATGTACTGTTGGTCTGTAAGGGTGAGATCATGTCTGGGTGTCTATCAGGGAATCCGTGGGCTCCTGTGAGATGTCAGGTCCACTCATAAACTGCATGTAAAATATGCAGTCAGCATGACATCACCCACTGGTTTCAGTTTGACGCCTCAACATCACCATACTTTGAATATTTTCAGAACCATGGAGATGAGAGATATGATGTGTTGGAAGGATATTAGCAAGAGTTAAAGGGAAGTTTTACAAGATGTTAGCGAGACCTGTTGTGATGGTTTACCTCTGACAAAAAGACAGGAGGCTGAGCTGAAGATGTTAAGATTTTCACTGGGAGTGACCGTGGAAACAAAGATAGGGAGGGTGAGATGGTTTAGACATGTGCAGGTGAGGAATACCGGATATGTTGGACATGTTTTAAATGTCCCGGATGTTTAACCCTTTAGAGCCGATCGGAGCGGAAACGCTCTGTTATGCCTAACTATTTTTAAATCCCAGTAGCACTGCAACCACGTAAGCTAGCACAAAAAATTTTTTTTGCATATGAAACCAGAGGAGTTGTACTTACATCTGATGCCATCAGCTTGTCCTAGGTCACGGTTTCCTTCCACATAAAGCTTTGCAAAAACTGCATAAAAAGCACTTGCAGCAACAAAAACATAATATTCCAGAAACACGCTTTACCGATCCGATCAGCTGTCCATAACACTTCCTACGTTGGAATAGACGTCAGCGCGAACTTTTGCATTTCCGCCATTACCTGCCCGAAACCGGAAGTGACGTCATTTTCGCGGAAATGTAGTCTTTTTTGCGATCAGGGCCTCAGGGCCTATATTGCTCTTTTTAAACGTTATCTTTGACTTTATGCCTTTCTGTGTCGTTTCTGGGATGCTTAGGACTCATATTGCACTGCTGGAAATAGTTTATTTTGATGCACATGCTGCTTTTTTGCAAATTTGCAGTATAATATTTATTTTCGTTTTTCCTGCAGTGTATAAAAATTGGTGTATTTCAAAAATAAAACTATGAAGACACTCAAAATAAATTTCCTGTGGTGGGAAACTATTTTGTGCAACTTTTTTGTATTTACAGTTTTGAGGGATAAGCCTCTTAAATTTCTCTAACTACAAATATATGTTAAAAAATCAAAAACGATTTTCAATTTTTTTGTAGTTTATTGCACTTTTTTGCAATTTATGTAATTACTATGCACTTAATGAATACATATTATTAAAATCTGGGCTATAATGGTTGTATTGATGTATAGCAACTTGAAATGCTCCCAAAAATGGCTCCACAGCATGTAAAAATATAATATAAGCTCTGGCGGACTTGGTTCTATGGTAGGTCTTAAAGGGTTAATATAGAGCTATCAGGCAGGAGGAAGAGAAGGAGGACATGCTGAGGGCTGGGGTGATAGAAGAGGGTGAGATACAGGGCTGGGTTGAAATTTGGTGCTTAATTCCAGCATTTCTTCACCCTCATAACTTCATAAGCACAGCGGATACCCACAAGACATTTTCTGAAAAACACATTTAAGCGCTGTTGGAAAATTGCAATTCCTAGAGTCACAATCCGAAGGCTAAATCTTGTTTAGCATGATTTTTCTCTCTTCCCAGCATCATTATGATGGATCTATTGTAGTTTACTGCAGCGGTTTAATGCCTGTGCCATAGAGGAACAAAAAGAAGCATCGGTACCCTGGATGGTTCATCTGTTTTCTGATAATTTACTGAAGAAAACTTCCAAAAGTGCATTCTGGGTAAACTTTAAAAGCTCATATCAATATAGGAAAAATATAGGAAAAATGTACTTCAAGAGGTTTTTAAACATGCTACAGTTGTCGTACATAAAAATCAGATGATAGCGACTGACTTTAAATGGAATGAGCCATCTGATTATTATTAAAAACACTTGGTGTAATGCATTCTTTGGTATTAAAATCTCACCTTCCTAGAAAACGATTACTTAACCAGTAGAAAAAAGAGGAAGCCAAGAAAGGAAAGAGCTATTTGAAAAAAGAAAATCAGACAAAAGCCGGATTCAAGGATAGTGAACCTTACATTTGGTGGTTTTCTGCCATTTCCTTCACTGTCTGTATGCACTGGATGAACTGTTTTTTTTATTATAGATGTTTAAATAGAAGCTCGACAGTGTAAATGCATTAAACACATTCATCATGTTCGCAAAGACAAAAACAGTCAAATTCAGCTTTTTTAATGCATGTGTATGTTTCACTGCATAGCGTTTTACTGGGTCACAGATGAATGTGACAGGTAATAAAGGAGGACGTTTGATACCTGTGGAGATTAGGTGAGTTAATACGTTTTAAATCTATGGAGAAAAAATTGCTATGAATAGGACCCCCCCATGTATACACATCATGCTGCAGCCAGGCTAATTAATGAAGCAAATGCATTATTATGATTGGCTTCAATTGAGGTTAATGAATACCTGTTAGACATCCTCTGATGGACAGTTCCATTAAATGCTGGAGGAGGTAGAGGGGCAGTGGATCGGAGCATTAGGGTTAAAAGGAGCTCCAGCTGTTTCGACTTTTAGTCCCCTAATATGCTACAAATGCTTTTAGAGACATTAAATATTCTCATTGTCTTAAAAATCAACCAATGATGGCTTGTATTTGCACATGCAATGCACTCTGGGTCAGTGGAATAATCTGGTGACACTCAGAGCAATTGCTCTCATTTCTAATGGCCCACAGTTAGCAGAGTGCTAACTGAGCTGCTTCTGATTGTGATTTCTAAACCATAGAAAACAACAGAAGTCATATTAGTCATTCCTGTAGATAAAAACTGGAACAAAGTGAGAAAATGCTTTACCACAAAGGCCCACAGTTGAGTTGCAAATACTGCTTCTTATAGGCGACAATTAAAACCAAACGCTGTGCTGACAGTTTCCTCCTGTATGAGTCGGAACGGCCTCGGACAGCAAGCCGAGATCAGTTTATGAAACAAGAATCAGACAGTCTCCTGCTGGGAGGAAACCATCACTCGGGAAGCAATTTGTTGCAGTACACATGCACAGAAATTCAGATTAACTGCCGACATTCAGAGTCCAAACAGCGCTTCCAAGATTTAAAACAGAAATTCCTCCACAAATAGTCATGTAGCTGCTAAAGGACGGTGACCGGAGAGCTCAGCCATAACCAGAATACAACCAGCTATCAGCTACTTAGGTCGAGCTCAATGTTGCAAAGAGACACATTGCAGACGAGTTGTGCTTGTGTGTGCAGGCTGACTCAGATTGATTGCAACTTGCAGGCAATCTGTCTGTATTCGTAAATAAGACGGATATTATTTGCAAACCTTCACTGCAATCGCAGTCAGTCCAAATCAGACTGCAAGGTTGCCTCCCACAAGGAGACCTGTGCAAATGCTTTGTGATTAAAGCAACTATCAGTCACCAAGAGAAAAACAATGTAAAGCAATCAGCTGGGCACAAGCTTGTTTTGTTTCCTGGCTGGAAGGAGGTTGTTGTCATATGTTTACCTTGACTCAACCATTACCAGACCACACTAACTTTAGGTAGTGTGCCATTGTAAACAACAATGGTTTGTTACAATGAGGGATACATAAAAACGAAGACATCTACAGTGATTTTTTTTAAATTACTTAAAATGCTGATGTAATTGTTAATGTAATAATATGTATGTACATGTTTTCCTACCCATGGCTCCTTTGAGGACTTGTTAGGGGGCGGGGAGTTGCTCACACTACAGAAGCTGTGTTTGTATATGAGGTGAATGAGCAGAGCTTATAAAACCTTTTACAGCTCTAATTTCCCTGACTGACATTATTGGGGAAAAATGCAGACTTTAGCATTCAGCTGCAAACGTTTGATTTATTCTCCCAAATATAACAAAATGAGGATAAAAATGTTTACAGGTAGTTTTATGAAATATTTTCATTTTACCAGCATCCGTCTACATCGCACCTTGCTGTAATCGCCCATTCCGTTACACAAAGAACAAGTGTCTTCACACCCCTGACATGTTTCAGACTGTTTTGAAAGCAGATGGGTGGGAGGCCGCGGGGGGACTTCTTCCTCTGAGACTAAACACCAGCAAACCACCGAGTAGGATCGAGCCCCCCATATGCCCCTGAACCCCCTCCTCGATTCACACTAACACACACACACGCACCGACACACTTTAATCACCCAGGGCATTTTACTTTTATGACTCCCCTGCAGCGGCTCAGGTCGACCCCGCCCAGCTCATTTTCTCAGCAAAGCCACAGAAGGATTTTTTTAATTTATTTGTGCAATGCAGGCAGGTGGGGAGAGTGACTGTGTGCTAGAGGGGAGCAGAGGGAAACATGTTGCATTATTCAGCCGGGAGCGGGAAACTTTACAGAGTGCAAAGCCGCAGCGCTACACACACCAGCTTGTAAAAGTGTGTGTTTACAGTGTTTTTAGGGGCCGTCTGGAAGCTCTGAAACATACAGGACTCCTGATCCTGAATCTGCTGAGTCAGCGTTAGGACCTTTGGCGATGAGAGAGAAGACCTGAGCGATGTGCTTTTCATTAGGTAGTCACGCCACAGATTAATCTAAAACTAAATAAGTGTTAGTTTTGAGGGTGGATTTATTTGTTTCAGTTTATTAGTGTTTGAGCCTCTTTTCATAAGAACTGTGTTCTCTCTCTGTGACACATGGAAACTTTACGGTTTTAAAGGGCTTGAGCTACACTCGTCGGTTGGAGACTGTTACAGACTCAGGAGTATGCTTCCTGTTTTCAAACTCATGCTGTCACAAAAAAAAAAGTGACCTGTCTGTGAACACGAGCAAGCCGATAGCAATCGCTCGTTATGCTGTGACACAGGAGTTGATCGCACCTACTTGATGACCCTCAGCTCGTTTCACGTCAGCTCATTGGGTCAGTTTTCAAAATAAAAGACTCTGTCATGTCCCTGCGTCTTGGAGCCCGGCTTTTCAGTTTTTGTATATTTATGATTTCTTTTTGGTTTTGAGAATCAGTTATTTTGGTGTTTTATTCATTGTTTTGTTTGTAGTATGGATTGTATTGTTTGCATTCTTCACTGTGTCCCCAGTGACCCTCGTATATATCGATATCTGAGTCTTGGATTATTGGCTTTCTTTGAGATTGACTTATATGCATGCGTAGGTTTTAGCTAGTTCTTAGTTCATAAAGTTTAGAGGTACAAAGTCTGATCATTATTCTTAGCTTTAGTTAACTTAGTTCATTTTCTTTTGCCTTTTTTATTTTTTAGTCTCACTTTTGTGTTTCGGTGTTCCCTGTGTCAAATTAACCTTCCTGTTGGAAGCTGTGTTTAGCTCCTCACTTGTTCCTCTTCCCTCATTATCTCTTGTATAAATTGTCTCAGTCTACCTCTGTCGCATCATCCATGCATTTCTTCCATAGCTCTGTTTGTTTGTATTCCTCGTGTTTCTCTGTATAGTCCAGGCTTCACTCTCTGGGATTCTCTGGATATTTGTAACTTGTTTATCTCAGGGCGACCTGCATTACAAACAGAAAATTAACCCTCATTACTGAGAAAACATACAACATGATGTAAAGCATGTCCACCTTTGATTTCTGCCACAGCCACACCTCCAACCTTATAATGTAGACTTTGTAGGTCTCGAAACTGGGCTCAAAGAACATTTTGAGGGCAACAGTGACACACAGGTGGATAATGCACTGATGGAAGAAGTTGCTGTATACCTGAACCCCTTTTTAACCTTTATTCACCATTTTGGGTTCAGCTAAAAGAAATATGTCCTCTGTTGTCCCTTTCTTTTCAAACAGAAAGTTTACCATCTCTGATGCAGCTAAACAGTTTGCAGCCTCGGACCTGAGAGGGTTAAAATTAACTAAAAATTAAAATATCCAGTCAAATAAAAACCCAAAGGACTCGTAGTTACACATTTTAAGGTGTTAATCAAGACTGTTGTGCTCTGATAATTTGATGTTGACAAGTGCTGATTGGAGGCTCAGAGAGCTGTTACAGCTCGCAGCTGTTCATAGCTTAAAAAAAACTTTTATGGACATTATTTTTTTATGCTCCACAATGAAACTTCACACATTAAACCCTCCAGTTTTTATATTTCAGTTGAACCTGCTGTTGCTCACAGGCTCAGAGTAAATGCTGGACTTTACAGGCTCATGAGGATCTGCTGTGCCCAGTCTAGTCCTCGTCTCTGATGCAAAGAAGTCCAAAGACCTTGCTTCCTGTTACAAGTATTAGGAACAATGCCTCGAACCTCTGAGGGTAGTTTTCACACTCGCACGGCTTCCACTGATCCAGCCACACAATGCACTGCTTTTATCACAACAGAGACTTATAATACAGATTTCAGATATTCGTACGAGTCAACGCAAGACTGCTCGCCTATTATCTCAGTGTCATTTAAAAGCTGTTTTTTTTCCTCCTCTTCACTGCAACACAACAGCTTCATTGTTCCCGCTTCATAAGTGAGATTAAAGCGCGGTTTAAGTGGCTCCAGAATCGCTGGGGGAGCCCATCTTTGGCGAAAATCATTGTTTTCGTGTAATTAATAGAAAATGAGGTAAGCCTTTTCAATAAAGGAGTGAAGGACAGATAAGAGAGGATGGGACACAAGATGCTATTGTTCCCCTCCGGCTTTTACGAACACACAGCTTCACGCATGGAGGATGGGACGCCGATGTAAGCTAACGCAGCTGTGGAGATAACATTCAGCAACGCTGGAGTGGAAAGAGGGGAGCTGTCAGGTAGGAACGAGTGACCGGCGAGCCAGAGAGTGTGATGCCACGTATGGCTGGAGAAATGGAAAACAAAGGGGTGGTGGAGGGGGGGGGAGCGTATGGTCTGTTTGCATTTTCATGAGTGATGAGATTTGGGAGGAGAGAGGGGAATAAAATAAAAGAATTTCCAGAGCAAGTGCGCAAACTTGATATAAATTCATGACTGAAAAGGTCTAACACAAATCAGAACTACAGAAGCGTTGCCTTCACAGTAAAAGCTGAGCCCTTTTTAAATGTGCGGGCTGCCTCAGCATTCACCATTTCCAGTTTTTTGCCATTTTCTCAGTTTTACTACGGCCCTAAGAGTTACTGGACAGTGTTTGTAGACAAGTGCATCTCTAGCAATGTGCTATGGTTCATGCTAAACATGTATACTTTTCTCTAGCAAGAGGTGGATTCCAGTGTATCTTAGACAAACACTAGATCAGTTTGACCGGCGCCAACACTGTCACCATGTTTTTCACTTGTCCAAAAAGGTGTTAATGTTAGCTAACATTATGTGCTTGGTGTTCACATGTTTACAAAAAAGTATTAACAAAGCTGACTGCAACTAATGTCAGATAACGTGATGTTGGATAGCAAAGTTACTGTCATCGATCACGTTCTCTGAATAGAAACATTAGAGAGGTAGCTTGCAAAACGATTAAGATTCAAGATTGTTTATTTGTCAGATGCATAGTTATACGAGTACAACACGCAGTGATATGTGACCTGATACGCTCCTCGACTGTCCAAAAAGAGAGAGAACATTATATACAGTGAGTGAATATATGCAAAGAGGACATGATGACTTCCCTGGTTAACAATAATATTAGCAAGTAAGACATGATCCATGAGTATAATGATATTATGGTGATCAGTGTTGGGAAGGTTACTTTTAAAATGTATTCCATTACAGAATACAGAATACATGCCCCAAAATGTATTCTGTAACGTATTCCGTTACGTTACTCAATGACAGTAACGTATTCTGAATACTTTGGATTACTTAATATATTATCATGCTTTTTACAACAACATGAATGTACTATTGCTGTGTGATTTATTACTATTACTGAAGGTCCGCGACTCCGAACTGTAGTAAAGGGACCTCTGACTAATACGGCGGGGTCCCTGTCGGCTTGTAGCCGAAAAATAGCTTTACTTTGTTGTGTGGGTCAACTTTTCTTGCGAGAGACAGAGAGAGGCGTTGAAAGGCTGCTCCAACGGAACTTATTGTTTTCGGAGGAAAACACGAACAAAGTGTACAGTCGAGTCTTAATAGCTTTTACTTACAACTGGGCTCGTCAGGCACTCTTCTTGGCTGAAGTGGTTATTATTATATTTACATGCTTCCAGCTCCCGTTTTTCCTCGATGACAACTCGTACCTTTCCACTCCCCTTTTTCTCCCTCCTCGCTCACAGACACATAACGTGTATGGCAGTCCATTCTCCCTGCAACACGGACTACACTGCCCATGATGCTACATTCTTTAGAGCTATGCTTGTAGCATTCTGCCTGTTAGCTTAGCACAACAACAACAACAACGAAAAGGCGCTCTCTCACCCAGGAAACACACAGTCGCAGAGAGAGAGAGAGAGCGTCGCCCTGTAACCATGGCAACCGTAACGCTGCCGCCTGGAACAACAGAACGTAGCTGTCAAACAAAACTCAAACAGTCCTGACCCGCGACAATATGAAACAGGAAAGTACCGCAGTGTAATCCATTTATTTCAACAAAGTAACTGTATTCTGAATACCACCTTTTTAAACGGTAACTGTAACGGAATACAGTTACTCATATTTTGTATTTTAAATACGTAACGGCGGTACATGTATTCCGTTACTCCCCAACACTGATGGTGATGCTCAGTTAGCTAAAAAATTAATTTAAAACATGAGTTCTCCTCTGGCATCAAGGATGTACCAGGTTAATTTCAATAGAAGAAACTGTCGTTCTTATTATGCATGTTAGCTATTGCTAGCAACCTATCAGCTAGCTAGCTGATCTTAGCTTTCTTGCCAACATTTTGTCACTAGCACAGCCTAATCATTGTGAGTTTTTTTTACTCAATGTCAAGTTTGTCTCTGAGTGTTGTGTCCAGAGTCGTTTGTTTTATAGTGATTAGATGCTTCATTTAGCAGCTAACATTAGCTAATGTTGCCCAACCATCTGTCAAGGCACTCTGGACTTAACATAAGCATCACTCCTTTAGATTTTTGAGGAACATGTTTATGCAGAAGTCACAATGGCTTGTAGAGATCACAGGAGACTCTTGATTTTAAAGATAACGTCCAATTGTTTAGATAATGGCAATCAAAAAGGGTTAATATATTGAAAAATGCAGTATTAAAAAAGCCAAAAATGTAACTTCAAATTTCAAGTTAGATATTTCAACTAAGTAACATAAGTAACATACCTTTTGACTTGTAATTTACCAGTGCCTGGCTTTTTTTTTTTCAGTGACATTAACAAGCTTCGTTTAAGTATGTCTTTCTACTTCATTAATTCTGCTCTCCCATTAACATTAAAAAGAAGGTATTACAGCCTCTATTTGTTTGCACCTAAAAGGTGTGAGAAAGTTGTTTAATGCCATAAAGTCTCTTAAATCACCAATTTGTGCCACATAAAAGAAAACACGTTGATATGGTTGGTTGATCCATGAAGCCTCTTATCTTCTATCTGACCTGCTTGATGACAGCGTGTTGAAGACGGCGTTATTGTGTTGCTGTAAGCCGGGGGACTTTCCACGCGCAAAACTCATACAGAGCAGACAGAAGGAAAAGAATGCACTCACGTCAGCACACGCCTCGCTTTCAAAGATACATTCAGCTGCAAGTGTAAAATGATTGCTCCTCAGTTCGAACCAATTATGGTGTGCATGATTGAAGCAATAAGAATCCCGGCGCTAACCTCAGGGCCTTTTTTTTTTTTCTTCCTTTCTTCATCTGTTTCTTTCTCATGACTTTACTGCGAGAGTGCAGCCTCGCTGTCTTTGTTTAAATTTAACTAGTAAAAGTAATCTGCACTTTTCCATGCAAACAAGCAAACATTAACAGCACCCAGTTACATAGGAGCAATCATTTTCATGTTTTTTTCCTTCTCTACTGACTCACAGGATGAATCTCTAAATAAACATTATGCCCCCGAAGAAACGAGTGCATTTTCATACCCCTGCTTTATCCTCATTATCTCTCATTTAACTCGAATACAAACAGTGTAAGGCAATTAAGCTCGGTTCAGCACAGGGTCAGAGAGGAAGCCTGATAAAATTGGTCTAGCTCTGAGTACAAGAGAAGAAGTGAGCTCATACACACAAGTGCTGGCCTTCATTGTACCTCCACGTTTAGGGTAAAGGTACAGATACGGACTGAGGAACCCAAAAGCTGACAGGTAGTAGAAGTAGATACCTGTGTCAAAAGGAGAGCTGTCGTGTTGTGGGGTAACCCTAAGTACTGACACGAAATATCAGAAGATTTCAGATTTCAGTGTCGACATTAGCCATACTCAAGACTACCCATGCTCTGGATGGAGAATCTCAGACGTTTTCTTAGCTGTAGTTTGGTTCATAAAACATATAATAGTGTTTGTCTCTGCCCGTCATGGACCCGCAACGTGAACTTTCACTGAGAACCGTTCAAGCCTCATCTTTCTTGTGCTAAAGTGACTATATTAGTCAACCTCTCTCGGTTTTACAACCGCTATTCATTTTAGAGCTCAGTTTTTAAAACCTTACATGTAACTACAGCGCAGCAGTAGCCCATGCAGCAGTAACGACGACTAACCTCGTATTGTGGATGGATTATCTCAGTTGTTTTTCTGACTGATGTTTGGTCCATTTACAGCATCCTGCCATTTGATTGCCCCTAACCATCGGGAACCCTCGTTAACTTAACTAAGTTAACTTAACATTAACTAACTTAAATTAGCATTCATCGTCCAGCTTCACTGTGTTTATATTATGCTAACATAGCTGTGTAGCAACACGTAGCACATCATTATATACCAGCTAGCCAAACTTCAGTAACCCTACAAACGTCACTGTTGTTTACTTTCCTGTCTTCATTAATGTTGGAAGTGATAACAGAGCTGTACGTCTTAATTTGTTTCATTAATCCCTCAGTCAGAACCTGGTATATCATGTTTAGGTGGAAACTAGTGAGCTAACTTCTAACTCTGTTAAATTTAATAAATAAATTTAATAAATTCTGTTTTTCAGGATGCCTGGATGTTAAACTTAATTGTTCCACCTGGTAAAGCGGCAACACTGGTAAATTTGGACAGTTTTTAACTCTCAGTTATGCCGCATTGACTGTTTGACTTTGGGACCTGAAGTGGAGTTTGGGCCCAGACATGGCTAATGACGTCAGACTTTAGCCATGCCGGACAGAAATTACCCTTTGAAGACCTATAGAAGCAGTAAGTATACAATTAGTTTACAAGTATACAATTCATGTAAAACATTATAAACATGACTGTATATAATAACCAGCTCAACTTTACTAACCCTCCAATCATTGCTGCTATTTAGTCTTCAGTCTTTGTTCACATTAAGGCTGTAAAAATCTAACAGCCAGGCACTAACACTGAGACTTTAAAATGCTCAAACCAAAACCAATCTGTTATGTCAGTGTGGTTATGTTAATTCATGGCCTGATGTGCCTGATGGAGAACATCCAGAACAATTATTAAATTGTTAGCCTGTTAGCCACTAAGCCTCACTCTACACTGAGTAATCTTCATTTCTGACACTTAAAGTGATTTTAATTTTTAAATTAGACCTCATCCTCTACTCAATAAGACCTGAAGCTAGTGACTAAGACCATAAACTCCTCAGGAAAGTGTTTTCATAAAGGTTGCACAGCAAGAGAAAAGTACGGCTGTTTTCTAGTATATTTCTATAGAACAGTAAATGTTTAGAGACCACAGGTGTGGCCATCTTCTGTATGAATGTCTGACGAAATTTTCAGGTCAGAGCTGATTTTCAGGACCATACGTGTTGGAATCATCCGGCTTGTGTAATGTTCTCATGAGCTTATTAAGAATCACATGTGAGAGTGTGTTAATCACGTGATGTGCACTGCAGTCATTACTTTCAATTAGATTTTTACATTTTCCCTTTATGAAAGTATTCTTCAGAAATGGCCCAGGGAGAAAAGCAGTGCAGGTCATACCGGTAGTATTGTCATGAAATAGGATTTTTGCAGACAAGCTAATGCTGTTTTGATTATGGCTGTCAGTCTGCTGTCACATTACAGAGTTCATTTGAGGTGAACTGTGCAGTGCAATAACTGCAGGAGGAAGCAGGCAGGCGGTTGGATGAAAGTGGATAAATCAGCTGTATGAAGACGCAAATCCAAAAACAAGATGGCACCATGTGAAATAAGCAAAAGAAAAAGCACCACAGCTGGTATAATTAGCTACAAATGAAAACATCTGGATAGATTTTTGTGCAGCATATGATGCACATCAGTCCTCCAGAATCATTCAGACCCCCTCCTGAACTACTCCCCTTGTCTGCCAGCATACCTGTCATTATCTCAATCCTCCTGCTGCCGTTAGCTCCACCCCTCTGGTGTGTCAGACAGGTTAAAAACAAACACACTTTGGATTGTTTGCAGCTACTGTTTCTCTCCGCTCTGGTTCGTGTGCTTGAGCTTGTCCACAGTTTAAACGTCCTCAGATGTGAGTTCATGGGGGTAGGATAAGTTTCACATAATAGTCCACATCCAGTAAGAAAAACACAACGTAACTAAGAAAAATTTAACTATGTGCTGCCAAGACCACTTCAGCACGGTTCCAATTTCCCTCTTAAAAGGTTTCTCAGTGATTCAGGTGCCAGAAGAATTAGGGGGGACATGCCATGGCGGTGCGATGCGAATGAAGGTTGGGGGATAAGGGGGTTCTGGCGTGTATCACATCGCATGTACTCTCATTTCCGCAGCTTTGAGTTTGATTTGTTGCATCCCGTCTCATCTTGCTTGCTTTCCTTCAAATACCCAGACTAATAGTGCAGAAACACCCTCCACGCCTGTATTACCTTCTGCTCCTGCCACTCGCCAGCTTTGATTTGCAGCAGGCCTGCATGCAACACTGATGCCTCACCTTTGTACTTGTCGATCAAGCGGCTGCCGTCTACAGCTGCAAGGCCGGGAGACGGTCCAGGTCTCGCTAACGAAAAGTGGATGCAAAACGTTAGCTCGAGTCCAGCAGCCACGTGTAAACAATGAATGGCCTCTTTTCATCTCCCCGAACTGCCTCCTCCACCCACCCATCTGCTCAGTAACATCTAAATAAAATCCTAGAATATCACTCACCAGAATTATAGCTCAAACTTCTTGGGTGGTCTTTAAGTACAATTAACCACCAATTAACGACACAGCAGCTTCATTATTGGTCACACAATTGCATAAAAAATGCTCCAAAAGGCTTCTCCAGCACAAACACAGCCCAGAGGTCCAGCTCGGGGACCCTTCTCACCATTATTCATGCTATTAGCGGGACATGAAATATTAACCAGCCCTTTTTGACAGGATTGGTGCTTTTAGACCCTAAAACAAAATAGCAGGACTGGTAGTTTAAGAAAAAAAAAGCCCTCTGTCCATTTGTAGATCAGCTAAGATAAAAGCTTGGGATATTTCCAGAAAGAGAATGGTAGTGATTCACCTGATTAGCGCTGCAGGTACCTGCTCCAGTGCTTTTCTGAACAGTAATAGAAAGAAAAAAAGAAACTTTTTTTCCCGCTGATATTCCCTACATAACACAGAGTGGGTTCACAGTGCAATATGGTTGTCAACCTTTAGTTCCTGATTTACTTTTTTGAGCCCATATTTCAAGCCTGTTACCATATCTGAGTCATTCCCTGAAAAATCAGTCACTGCCAATGACCAGATTGTCTTTTATTTTAGTATATTTATTGAAGCCATTCACACTTTTACTTTCATAGTAACAACAAGTTTAACATCTTTTAAAAACTGTAACCAATACTAATACTAAATCTGTTTTTTCTTAAGCACATTTTTCTTTAACCAGCTCTGAGCATCAGAGTTTAAAGTCCGTGACATAGAGCAGCGGTGCCCAACCGTTTTTGCACGACGGACTGGTTTAATGTTAGACAATATTTTCACAGACCGGCCTTTAAGGTGTCGCAGATAAATACAACAAAATAAAATGATACGACCAAGACAAAAACGGTGGTATGTTGTAAATATAATAATAAACGCGAATTCACTGTGTAATTGTGTAACTTTATTAGCAGCATCCTCCTGAAATGCACCAACAACATTGAGAGTAACATCCTCCTCTCTGCCCCTTAATGCTCTCTGGTCGCTATGGTAACGCGTAAATATTTCTTTCAAAATAAGACGCACAACTACAACACGGGAAAAGACCCAGAGAAACTGAGTTAACGATAAAAACCCTGAAAACCATAAATTTCACACCTGAGCCTCAACTCTCGCGGCCCGGTACCAAATGAATGACTCACGGACCGGTATCAGTCCGTGGCCCAGGGGTTGGGGACTGCTGATGTAGAGAGAATAAGGCAAACACTGGTACCCTGGATGTATGATCTGTTTTCTGATAAACTTAAAAAGTCCATTCAGGCTAATCTTTAGAGGCTTGTATCACTTGTGTGGGATGGTTGGCTGCTCACAACAAGTTGGAGCAAATTAAAGGTCATTTTGTTACCATCTTCTAACTGTGATTTCTTCTATGCAAAAATAAATTTGGTCATGTTAATTAAACAACTTTGGGCCGTGAAGAAGTTTTAATAAAAATCCTGAAGGACCTGGATCACAGATTTTGGTTTCATGTTGGGACACTTGGAGTTGATCTGAAATTGCTTGCATGTCTATTTTTTGCATGTATAAAGTTCTCAGGGCTCAAAGGTTCCTCACATCTTCTGAGGTCTTGTAGCTTGGTTATGAAACTATAATCCTCTGCAACTCTTTGACAAGACTATTCTATAAAAATGAGAGCTCAAACTGAGATTTTTCTACTTTTTAAAACTATCACACTGGTTTTCTTTCACCTACTTCTTGGGGTTTTAAAGATTTTTGCAACTTCAGTGACATGACCGTGACATTCACTCCAAACTGAACTATACCTGTACATTTATGTACTTTTCAGTCCTCTCCAAAATTATTTCTGCCTGGGTAAAGCCTTACTTCCTCATAACTGCCACAACCTTCACCTCCACTGCTGTTGGTTTAGTGCAGGGGCGGAGGATGGTGGCGGTTGCTCTGTCATACAGCTACTATCCCTGAGAGAAAACTGGTTTGGGCTCGCGCCAGAGGAGAGTGCAATCAAGCATTTCTGATTTTTAATTAAAGCAAATGATTGCCGAGCTCTCTGCTCTGCATGTCTTTTTTATCAATCAATCATGATAAGCGTTCAACGGCGCTTTGTGTGTGAGTCACGGTGTCCTACCTCCAAAAAAAAAAAGCAGCATTTAAGAAGAGACGCAGCACATCGCTGAACAGGTTTAGACATCCTCATCCTGCATTCGAAGCAGGGAGTTATCAGATTAATTAAGTTTCCATGTTGAGGTTTAGAAGAATATGTGAGTTGGATTGTCTTCTTTGTGCATTTCGATGAGTGGACTGCATGAAAACGGAGTATACGCCCCCAGCAGTGCGATTTCACGTGAGAAAAGTGAGCGATGTTATTCCCGGCTGTGGCTATATTAGGAAATAACGCTCGAGGCGTGTCATTAGTTACGGGCACGGCGTACCACAAAATCAACCTTACTTCTCTCTGAGTTTCCATGGCAATTTCCATTCCAGCGTTGTTTAAAAAACAAGAAAGAAAGAAAGAAAGAAAGAAAGAAATCCTGTCCCTTTTAACACAACGCACACGTTCAGTTGTTCTTTGATGAAAACAAAACATCACCGGCCTCTCAGAGGGCTCAAAAGCTGACCTCTGACCCCACAATTTGACGCACCGCCTCAGGGGTCAGGGATGAATGAGGTGTGACGACGAGGCAAAGCAGGAGGGCAGGAAGGAGGTGAGGACGTGCACGATGGACGGGGCTGAAAGGTTCCTGCATTAGCTCAGCGGTGGATGTAACGTCAGCTCATGTGTGCCGCTTTTTAAGGATAAACTAAGCTTTATTTATTCTTAACCTCTGAAGTAATAGTCGAGAACTCAACTTGAACTCGCTGGTTCTTCCCGCGCCGCAGTGCTTTGATCAGTTTCATCAGAAAAGGTTAGTTTAGTCGCTCTTCATACAGGAGTCATGTTGGCCAGTTGGAGAGACGACAGCAGGTCAGGGTTAATAAGCTAAATCCCACTGATGTTAACAAGCTGTGCCATACACTCTGCGTAGTCCTTTCCCATAAATATTTACATGAAAACGCTGCATTGGTTAGTGAAAGGATACAGCAACATGGCCGCCAGCTGGACACGGGCCTCCTGACACATTTAAGTCTATGAAAAGATGTCCAAACACAAGTCAGTTTGTTACAAATGCTATGATTTATTATGAAAAGCATTTAATTACATTTGAAATGTATGTTTTATAACAATGTTATTAGTACTGCAATGGTTCAGTAATACATTGTTTAAAAATAATTTCTGAACTGTTACTTTTTTTGATAAATTTCTATAAAAATAAGTGTAAACTATAAAAAGTGATGGCTTTATGCCATTATTTAAACTAGTTTACTGTCCTGTCAAAGTCTGCAGATGAGTCATTTTGTCTGTTCTCCTCAGTAATACACATCTAACACTGGTTCACACAATAACACATACATCATTTTCACATCTTTCTGATAAATTACTTTAGTAAATAAAATCTGTTTAGTTGTTAATATGTTAAGATTGTAAGCGTTAGTGTCACATTTTCATATTTTGCAGGAAATCTTTGACACACATATCATTCCACAAGCTGACAGAGACAAACTGACAGTAAAAAAGTACATGATTCGTTAGAAAAAATAGTGAATAGTGCTTTCAGTGATAGTATTTTGATAGCTGTAATTGGGAATCCGAGGCAGAGGACCTTAAAAAGAAAGCTAGCAGGACACCCTCAGTAGCTAAAATAAGCTTCATGGCAAAAACAGCAGCTAATGGAAATTGTGTGTAATTATGTGTGTATCACTTGCATTGCTATAATAAGATCCGGTTATGTTACCTTGTACTCTGCGTATAAAAGAAGAGGCTAAAAGGGGTAATTGAAGGTCTCTTTAACATCAGTTAAAAGCATGTTTACGCATCTCTAATCATAAAAGGAATCACTGTAAGCTACTTGTGCTTGCTGTTTCCTCAAAGCATACTGTATATAATTTTTGTTTGTTTGTTTGTTTTAAGTCTATGCAAGACAGAAAACTATTAAACAAACACATAATAAACTAAAAAGTGGAATCATAGACAATAGAAAAAACAAGTGAAAGACAATAATCAAATGTTAAAAGGCTGGGGGACCATGTAAAAGTTCTTTGAGAAGTATTTGAAGGAGATTTTATTCATTTGTGAGGCTGATCTCAGACAATACCAAAAGCTGAGGAATGCTTAACTGGTTTGAAAACAGCAGAATCTCTTTCTGGGAAGCCTGTATGTACTTTTCAGAGAAGCAGCAGCTGATTTTGTGTCGGTTTCAAATACTGTACCTGTCAATCACAACTCTGTATTATAGCTCTGACAGCCTCGCTCCCATCTCCTGTCATCTGCCTGCTAGGATTAATTCATGAGGTGTGACGCATGCCATCGTGCGGGCCGACTGTGAGCACAAGTTCACAAACATCCTGACTGATGGCAGTTCAAATACAGAATGGCAGTACATCACCTGACAAGGTATTAAACTCACTCTGGGCTCTTAAATTACCCGAGGCATTTAAATTATGAGGAGCGGTTATTGTTGCTGCGATGTTCCAAGTATGGCTGCTGGATGAGACATTTCTGAGAGTCTAACAAAGAAGCATTTCTCATCACTGGCTCGATGGTATGGGAATGTATTATTTGCAAGGATGAGACGATCTGTGGAAATGATGAGATTGCAGTGAAGATTTTAAGATGTAAAGCGGCAGCAGTGATGTGTGAAGGATGAAGGGAACTGCAGAGGAGTCAGACAGGCATACTGTGTCTGACTCCTCAGCAGGATATGTACTTTAAAACATATGTGTGTGTGTGTGTGTGTGTGTGTGTGTGTGTGTGTGTGTGTGTGTGTGTATGATATCATAATGTTTTGATAGTGTGTGATGTCCTGAGCAATCATGCAGCAGTCTAGCGGTTGGCTTTGGCAGCAGAGATTAGCGTCTGTGCAGAAGGAAACTATTTTCTAATCATGTGGTTTGCGCCAAAGTCCTGTTTACAGACACAGTCCTATATGCTTAATCTCAGTGACGAGCGAATCTTTCGGCAGGCAGACACCTCGCATTCCTCCATTCAACATAACCAGAGCCATGCGGGGAGCTTGGAGGGCGATTAGACAGAATTAGCGTGCTGACGGATTGATGAATGGAACAGCAGATAGCCACTGTCCACCGATGCAGAGAATACTGACAGAAAGTGAAGTTACTAAAAAGAGGAAATGAGCAAACATATGTATGAAAATGTAAGATGCCATTAAAAAGACATAAAAAGTCAGTTTTGAGTTCAATGTTGACATTTTTCTTTACCAATTCAGGATTAAGATTTTGTCATTACATTTCGTGAAACTCCAATTTTGAATTAAATATGAGGTAGGTTAAAAGTAAGGTCCTTACATAAATGTTTCCATGCTATACATGGTAAATAAATATGTCAGTGGTATGTTGTAAAAGTCTAAAACACTGGTCAAAATTTACAAAATTCCAGTTTAGTTTAGTTTTGTGTTAAAAGTAAAAAATATATTTATACATAGTATCAAGTAAGATGAGGTAAAAGGTATAAATTAAAATTCTAAATTCTTAATCAAGATATCAAAATCACAGGAAATAAAAGTGAGTAAATATGTTTTAAATAATCATGCAAATATTCTAACATTAACATATGGCTTAAAAGCTAAATTTAAGCATTGAAGACTCTAACTATGCTTTAAAGAGTCAAAATTATAGGATTAAGGTCAAACATTTAATTTACTTAATTTTATTAGTTTAAAGTAAGAAATAAAATTAAAAATGAAATTAAAATGTAACTATCACAGTTGTGTACTGATAGGGTTAACTTTATCAAGCTAGTAATATAAGGTAGAATTTTAAAAGCCTGGTTTCAAAACATTAGAATAATATGAAATGTTACACAAAGGGTTATTAAGATTATATACTTGCAGATAAGTGAGCGGAAATTTTAACTGCCAAGTGAATATAATGAGTTAAAATTGAAAAATATCAGTAATACTTAAAGTTAAAAATTTAGTCTTGATTCAGCAAGTCAACAATAAAAAGTTTCACACTGAAGTTTCATATTACCACATTTCAAAGTTTGTATTAAACGTGTGAATGAAAGAAAATAGATCTGAACGAATCAAAATGCCAAACTAATTAAAATATAATAATAATAATAATTGTTTAAAAAAATGGTTTAAAATAATAAGAATCTTAAATTATTTAAACTTACTTACCAAGTTAAAAAAAAATTTTTACAGTAAAACTTGAAAATGCTTACTTAAAGTCAAAATTTCTCACCACTAGTCTTCAGCCTGATAATAAAATGGTAGAGAACAGTTTGTGCAGTAACTTTAACAAACTGTTACCGTAAGCGCCGGGAGCCCAACACGATCAAATGACGCTGTCGGCTCATTTGGGGGGGCTGCAAGTTCAGGAGGGCTCAGGGGAGTCTGGATCAGACATCACTTCGTGGTACAGTAGCAGCTACAACCTTGAGGTTATTATGACATGACGTGTCTCACATTGTTGATCTTTTTCAGGCAAACAGCCCAACCATCCACAGCTTATGTAATTCCACCAAACTCCTAAGGGAAAGACATTATGAGCCTCAAGTTCTCTCTTTTTCTCATATTTATTTTTCCTGCCTGACCCAAAAACAGATTTAAGGTCCTTCAGCACATCAACAATATAAAACTTCTCTTATTTATTCCTCTTTAGTCCTCAGAGTTCTTTGGGGAGATCTTTTAGTGCCTCAATCTCAATCTTTAATTAAAGGAAACCTATAATTTTATCATTCAATATGTTCCTTGCATCAGTTTTTCCCCCCCACTTAAACTCATATCGTTTTTCAGCCGCTGAACACAGACTGCCTCCTGACACAACATGATTAAAATCTAAAGGAAACTTTCTGCTGCTGGGGAACAATAAATGAACCATTTTTGACCTTGACAAAGTCACCCTCAGGTTCAGTAATTATCTGTAGGGCACACATTTGTGTATATTGTGGTTCAAGGCACAGAAATAGACTGTTACTATAACCCGATTTCTAATATGTTAGAAGAAGCACACATTTTTTACGCCACAGTCCTGAATTATAACAGCGTTTCAGTAATGTATTACCATACAGAGTGCTGTTTAACCAACTGACTCACACTGATTATATCTGATTATCCTAAAAAATATCCATGTGTGTCCTAACTTTATTTTATAGAGCTCATTTGTCCCACACAATCAAAATTGTCAATCATAGCCTCCTATTTTTGTCTGTTTAACACACATTTTTTAATTGACTTTTAAGTTATAATATTTACTTTTTTATTAAATACTTTTAAATATGTAATAGATTTTTCTTTGCCCTATTAACATTATTTTGACAGTATAATATTGGCATAGTAAAAGATTTTACTTGTTGTCCCCTAATTTTGCTTTAAGTCAAATGTGAAACTTCTCATGTTACACTTTTGACTATTTAACACAGTTGAAACATTTTTGTTACTTTTCTGACACATTTCACTTGATTTTTTTTTTTTTTTTTTTTGGCAGTCAGAATGTTGGCCTTTGAAATTGTAGTTTTTAAAAACAGAAATGTAACTTTTCCCCACATTTTTGTCAGTTTTAAGGCTAAAATTCATTCTACATCTATAACTTGGTGAGCCCAAAATTTTGTCACATTTTTACACAGCTGTAATTTTGAGTTTTGAGCACAATTTTTATATTTTATAATATTGGTGTAGTTAATCTAATTAGTATTGATTTTTCCAGTAAAAATGTATACTTAACCACTTAAAATTGATTTGATGTCATCGTTTACTGAAACTGCAACTTTTTATCTTAATTTCTGAATATTTAACTCATATTTTTTAGTTACTTTTTAGTTACTTTTGTCTTAAGTCAAAATTTGGCTTTTTTGCTTAATATCATTTTAAACACTGTTTTGAATTGAATAAACATTTTAACTCAATTAAAAACAGTGTTTGAAATGATATTAAGCAAAAAGCCAACTCATTATTGTTGGCTTAGTCAATCCAAATATTGACCTTTCATAAAAATACAGCATCTATTTTGAGAAAACAGAGCATTACCTGATATGGCACCTGAAAATATTAAACCAAAACTGCAAATACAAATCTTTTAATGTTTGTGACATAAGTGAACCCTTCAGGCCTTCGCAAAAATATAAATACTTAGCTGGAGGTCCAATAATCAGCTCCAAGGGGGACAGATTTTCACTATATGGACAGAAATGGACATTTATATCCGTATGTCTGAGACAGTATTAATTAAGTAGACCAAGTTTTAAATTTATTTAATTCTTCAACTTCCACAGTTCTGGATTATAACAGCGTGTGAGTAATATCCTAAAAGCTTGCGTTTTTGCCTATGTGTGTCTTAATTCTTGCTCTCATGTGCCAGACTCGTGTATGAGTCTGCCCAGGCACTCATTAACTCCTGACTGAGTTTTTATGGATCCCTTCCTGATGAACACTGAGGTGATTATTTGGGTAAAAGGGCAGCGGACACTTCCAGGATGTGGAAATCATGACACTGCAAAATGGCGGCTTGTGGCACTGTAAAATGTGAGCGCGGTCTAATTTGTGAGTCTCAGACAGCCTATTAAAAATAAAACCCTCATCTAATACCAACAAATACGCTTCCAAGTCTAAGCGGAAATCTTTGCTCACACTCCCACACACACACACACACACACACACACACACACACACACACACACACACACACACACATTCTTTATTAACAAGGTAAAAATAACCTGTAAAACAAAGAAGATTGTTTCCTCGTCAGAAATACTATGGTCTGAATGATCTGCACCGAGCGCAGGGAGGGTCCTCGCTTCATTTTGTGTGTCGTCACGCCTGTGTGCACACACACCTGGAAATGTGTGTGTTTTGTGTTTTCTTATTGTAAGAGTTGTATTGCAACAGTACACCAGCTTGGCCCAGAGGCCCTTTGGCCCCCCACATCATCCATCTCTCACTTAGAGGGTCACGGAAGCTGACTGGCTGCTTTCACTGCTCTTCAGGATCTCCAGCTGATTGTAGAGGCCTCTCTTCTCAATCTGTATTTATGTAGTCCTGGCTTCCTCTCAGTCATTAAAGTTTATTGATTATTTTATTACATTTTGTATAGTTTGTGTGTTGTGTTGCACTTTAATAAATTGTAATTGTTCTTAATTTTGTTACATTTGAACTATTTTTTTGTCTTTTGAATTTATTGAAATAGTTTCTCGTTGGGTATTATTTGTTCGCTGTCTTGGTCACTTGTCATTCTTCCTTCTTCTCTGAATAATTTTGAACTTAACTAACCTACACAAAAGGTGCTGTGCAAATAAAGTTTGATTGATTGCCTGTTGGCTTGCGTTTCATGTGTTCTCGTATTACTCGAGCTCAGGTTTTTGGTTCCTTTTTGATTTTCTTGTTGGACGTGTGTTTTTGTCCTGCATTTCAGTCCTCTATCAGCCTATGAACTTTCCGATTGGCTAAATTTCTTTATTAAGCAGGGTAAACATGGATTACGATTTTTATACCATATTATGGAGACCTTAGAGCAAACATTTAGCTCCTAAAAGTAGTCCTAAATTTGATTCATTTATTTAATTGCAGAAATAAAAAAAACAACCTATAAAAGTCCTATGAAACAATGAGTCAGTCAGCTGTCGAGCCAACTACTGTATGAAACTAAATAAAGGAATAAAGGACTTTTGTTTGGGCTTTTACAGAAAAGGCTTTTAACCTTCATCTGTCTTTGGCTGAGTGCTGCGGGTGCTGCAGCAGAAAACTTGCACGTGCTTTAAGTTTCTTTGGAAAATGTATGAATTCTTGCGGGATCAGAAATTCCTTGAGGGCATGACTGACGGGAAACACAAACAGCAACCCAAAACCTGCCAAACCCCCCACAGTACAGCAGCAGGCCACGCCTGGAAACACACACACAGATGACACTATTTCTCTCCATTAGGGACACCTTTTTTGTTATTATTATTTGGTCAATATTATAATCTCAGTTCTTTTTACATAATTAGAACTTTTCTACTCTCACTGAACACTGATGGTGGGTGAAGCTCAGGTGGCACATGTGACACCACGCAAGAGACTCCAAGCAACTCGGAAATAACCATCACCATTACAAGTCGACCATGTTGATTAAAAGATGAACAGATTAAAACAAAGAAAGGCATGTTCTGGTTATTGCACTTGGCCCAGAACTGTTTGGTGTCCAAACTGATGCGTACTCTGAATGGCATTACCTTGGCCTCCAATAACACTGTAAGGAATCTTGGGGTCATTCAGTGTGGATGTTAACCTCTACCATCACTGCTCAGCAAAACCTGTGGACAAAAAAGGGGTGTGCCTTATTTATAAGACAAGACGAAACAATCTTGGTAGCAAAACTTATCCTGATTAGATTGTTTCCAGAATTGTAATTGAAATTAAAATCTGTAAATCTAGTAGACACAAGTAAAACACACACAGCCTGCAGTCATCCATGTATTACATACCATATTCCTTCCGTGTTCTGTTGGTGTAACTAATCCCTCACTTCCACTCCCCTCGGTTCGGGTAAATATATACCCGCCCAGCCTGTCTGTCTGTCTGTCTGCCTGGCCCTGGGCCTGTTCTGCCCTGCCCACACACACACACACACACACACACACACACACACACACACACTCACAGGGACTTCTCCTTTACATTAGTGTACAAGAGGGCTGTAATTGAGCTGGCATGGGCCAAGCAAAGACTCAGTGTGTGTGTGTGTGTGTGTGTGTGTGTGTGTGTGTGTGTGTGTGTGTGTGGTAAAGATCATGTGTATGAACATGTGGGAATTTAGTGCACAAAAGTCTGCTCCCACAGTAAACAATGCTGTGTGTACACATAATGGGATTTTACAAAGTGTGTGTGTGTGTGTGTGTGTGTGTGTGTGTGTGTGTGTGTGCAGTCGCCCGAGGGAAGACCTACCTAATAATTTTCAGGTTTGTGAGAAGCAGCAGACTGGTTATGATTTACCCACACAAAGCCAGTATAATGAGCAACAGGGAGATAAATAATGTTAATAATGTGATACTTAATTAACTCCTGAGGGGGAGATGATTTTTTCCCACTGAATTGAATTAAGAAGTCAAAGCCGAGTCAAAAAGCCAGCAGGTCAGTCTATGAAAAATCAATCACTGCCTCCAGCCTGACCCTCTTAGAATTAATAACTTCATTATATTTAAAGAAGTCATGCAAATATTTACCTCATACTATGAATATATATATATTTTCTGAATTACACACCCCAAAAGGTTAAAATATGACCATATTATCAAATTATTTTAACACAAAAGGAATCAGGGCCAGGAGCTGAGTCTAGTATTAACATGCAGGTTAAAAGGAGAGTTTAGGATTTCTAAGTTTATGTAGTTTGGCTGCTTGTGGTTTGAGGGTTGGGTTTTTTAACTATGATGAGTTGTTGGTATTATTATAACACCTTTCCTTTTGAGTTTTTGTCCTTTGTCTGGTTGTTATCATTCTTGATTTCCTGCTGCTATGTTTTGTTTTTCTTGTTACCATGTTTAGCTTAACTGTCTTCTTAACTTTGATAGCTGTGCCTTGTATTGAGTTTTGTCATGATTGTGTTTATTTGTGCCTCTTTCCCAGTCTGTTCCCACTTCCCAATTTTCTGTCTATAGTCCTGTCTTCCCTTTAGCCTCACGACCTCCACATATGGAGGTTGTGAGGGGTGACAGTGAGGTTAGTCATTAACTGCTGACTGCGTAACAGGTCCTTTCTTAATGAATCCTTCTATTTTGATGGAAGACTTTTTCTGTACTATGTGGCTCCCTTTGAATGAGAGATAGTATACAATTTTGACAAAGCTCCAGGAAGCTCTAGCATCAGGAAAATGACATTTACAACATCTCATTGTAGATCAAATGTTTAAAAGAAACCATGATGCCATTTGTTGAGGAGTAAAGTTTCACAGGTCAGAGGTTGATAGTGTTAAGGGTTCAATATTGAGGAACGGTACAAGAGGTGTACCCTTCAATAGGCATGCAAAGGGTCTGACTTTGATATTGGAGACCACAATTTGCATCCATCAATCTTTCCCTAATCTAAACCACAACTGTGCTCTCACTGTAACCTGGAAACAAGAACATCAGCACTAATAGCAATGTCATTTATGGAGCACTTTCCACAAAAAAGATATAAAACCGTGGTGTGGTACTACTGAGTCTCCTGGAAATAAGGAACCAAAGAAAAGAATCATTCTCATTGTAATGTCTCACTGATGATGAGATAAAGAGCTAAGTAAACCAGCTACTGCTGGGATGGAATTTCTGTAGTGGTGGAACTTTTTCTGTCGTGGGATTTAGATGTAGGGATGCCCAGTAGCTGGAAATGTTCTGTAAAGGGGCAAAGATTAAGAGGTAAACCACACAGAGGGCAGTTACACTTTTTAATGAAAATATTAAACTTATTTAATTCAATACTACTTTTTAAAGTTTCTGAACTCCATGCCCACTTAGACATTTAATATTTCAGATCTCATTTTGCTAAACATAGAGCTCGTCTGCAAATGTAACTACACAGAATCCTTTAGCGTTACTCACATTTTCCTTGTGGTTTCCAGTGTTTGTGTTTAAAGGTTCAGCTTCTGTGACTCACACTCCTGTAATGTTTAATGACTCCCAGTTAGTGTTCATGTTCAGAGTTGTTGTTCAAATGTTAATGAAACTAGTCTTCCTGTAGCTGTGCGGTGTATGGTTCACATGATCGCCCCATACACCGCACCATGAAATACGAAATTTGCATTTATTGGATTTAACTTAAAGTTAAGTTGAGCTTTTACTTACACATATCGTGAGATTTATCCTCATCAAGTACTGTACACTCAAAAAAACTAGTCTTACTCGCCTGACTTATTAAATTCTGCAGTGTAGTTCATTTGTTGGCACCTTCGAGTGAAATCTGTACAAGATTTTGTAAAACTTTTTCCCTGATGAGATGTGAGTGCTGGTTGGTGGGCGCCATGCTGCAGTGAGAACACAAGACTACTTCCCAGCTCCCGCTCTTAACAAACTCCCCACAACCTCATTTCATCCTTCAACTCCATACTCGCCTCGAGGGATCCCGATCAATAATTCCACCAGACTGGAGCCCATAAAGAGTGAGCTGCGAGGGGGGCAATGCACATGGCGAGAGCCTTCAATGTGCTTCTTATGGTGGTGCCGGTAATGAAGGGGACTACAGTACATCTTTGCTCCAAGAAAGGCTTGCATCTATCAATTTCCAAGAAACCCTAAAAAACAGGCGAATGGTGTGACACCGCAGGACCTGAACGGGCTTCACGGGCGCTGTGGCTGCGACGCTTTGTCATCCACCCCCTGCACATGAGCCGACTCGAGTCCAAAACTTGCGGAGTTAAAGGGCTTTAAAGTGACAGCAGTGATGTGTGCTCGTGTATTTGGCATACTGATCAGGGCCTTGAACTACTGTGTGGGAGAACTCCCAGGCCCCATTCATTATTCAGGAGAGTGTGAGAGATATCTGCTTCCCAGATTACTTTCCCTCTGAGATGAAGGCAAGAGAGAGGAAGACGAGAAGATGAAGATAGAGAAGCAGAGGGAGAATTAAAGGAAATGAGAATGTGGTTGCATTAAAATATGTACACTGGTGTTTCAAACTTCTTATTCATTAAAACATCAGCGTTTCGTTAACTTTAAAAGAGTCGGATGAAGCTGTTCTTATCTCAACTCTTGATGTTTGGTTGGTGGATGTTTGGTGCTGTGGCATGCATGGGCGGTGGTGGTCAGGGAGAGCAAAGAGGTCATAGATCCCAGTAAGAGTTCATGACCTGCAGTAGTTTACTTGAAGAACTTTAAAAATACTGTTTAATAAAACATAAGTTACACCAGAGAGGCGCAGAACCGAGTAAACTGGAGGTAAAGCAAATGTATTTAATGCTGAATTAAAGATGAGTTTATGCAATACAGAGGGGGAAAGAGATGCCATCAGAGGAGTGTCTCATTAGGTCAGTTTATCTGAGAAAAACTCATTTTCTGACTTTATTATTTCAATTTTGATGACATCATCTTGCTTTATTTTGGTTATCAGTTTTCTCTCTGTATCTCTTGCTTTTACTTCCTGTTTCTAGCCATCTCTTGATTGTTTTCACCTATTGTTAATTGTCTCCTTGCCCTCACCTGTGTCACTAGCTAATTATTCCTTTGTATATGCATAGCCCTGTGTTCCCGGGACATTCTCACAAATTAGATCAACTTTCAGTTTCTCTTTGTGGTTAAATAAAAAATATAGGAAAATGGCTCTAGCCTCTCCTGACACAATAGAGATAACCCAATTTCTCATTCATATCATCATTTTCGGATGGCGGTAGCTCAGGAGGTGGAGCAGGTCATCCACTGACTTTAAGGTTAGTGGTTTAATCCCTGCTGCTCTCACCTGCATGCCAAAGTATCCTTGGACAAGATACAGATCCTGATGCATCCACCATTGTATGAATGTTAGTGTTATGTTAATAAATATTTAGAACCAGGATTTCGTTGTGCTATGACGTTAACCTACTTTGGGAGGTTCCCTTTGTTTGTGTAGATTTTTATCAGGACCCTGGTGTGTGTTGTTACTGCAGGACGATGTTTGTGTTTCCACCTCCGTGTTTTTATTCCTGGACTCTGTTAAAGAAGCTTTGCATGAAAATAATCTGTCTTCATGTTACACCGGGGCTCGGTGCAGTTCATATTGTGTTAAACAAGCTGTTTTAGCTCCACCCCCTTAAAGCAAACTTCTTTCTGATTGGCTCCTATTAGTAAAAGAAGCTTCGAACATGTGGTGGGTGGGGCTTCCGTGCCTGAGATGACCATATTAGCTATATCCCCACTATATTGCATCATAAAGATCCAAGAACAGAAAAAACCTTGAATGTTTGAAGCCGTGTGTAGCCCGAGCAGAAGTGTTGTATCTACTCTGACCTTAATGTAACTCCACCACAGGAACAGGAGGCATGTGACAGGAAGTAACAGCAGAAGAGACCCACTCTAAACGCTTCATAACAGTATCTGACAATAACTGAGCTATGAGGCCTGTAGAAGATTGAGACATTTCAGATCAAATTAACTAAATTTAGTAACATCACATGTTCATTATGTGGCATCAAGCTGCCAGATCTGTAGTCAACTAAAACACGGAGTCCTCTGAATGAACAGTGGGAGCTTTTTGTTTATTTCTTCTCTAGAAACAATGATGCTACCACAATATGCAGCTCAAACTAAGCTGGTAAAATCCATTTAAGTGATTTATTTTCTTTCCTGTGGTACAAAATGTCCTGTTTGCTTCTGCACCTGCCAGCAACTCTGCAACATGACAGAGAGTCTGCAGCAGTCTGCTTCACAATTGGATTGCAGTGAATATGAAAGGGAGGCTGCTTCTCCTGAGAGATTTGATAAAAGAGCCCAGAGATCTGAGGTTGAGCTGCACTTCTTAGGAGAAGGAAATAGGCAGGAGCTTTATATACATACATGTTTTTTACATCCTCAGCTGCTGAAGCTAGCAGCGCTTCGGTGCCGAGCTCTCAGCTTGGCAGCGGTTAATGTCTGTGTTTAAAACCTACAGATTAAAACGTACACGCAGGGCGCAGACAAAAGGTTTGATCTGCTCCTGAAAGTTGATCCCCTTGGCGATCTTTCCTGCTGAGCTTGAATCGACTCACACACCTGCAGACGTAAAGTTTAATGCACACACCAATACCTGGGGAATACACAAAACCAACACACGTGCACTCGTTTTGATGGCAGATAAAAGCAGATTACGACGACTCGTGCTGCTGCAACCAAGAAAACAGCTGTAGACTGAAGCAATCCAGAACCTTCGGTGGACGAGTGCTCGACTGTGATATCAGCAGGTCACGTTATTAAAAAGGAAAGACTTAAAGAAACACCTATAAAAACACTAACCATGAGCACACGGTTTGGCCCAAATCATCAAAGTTTTCAGACTGCAAGGCTCACCATTATCGCCAATGTACATCACCGATAAATTTAAATAAATGCCCCAGAGCTTTCCTGGTAATCATCAGCTTTCCTTCACTGACCATCCATGCTCATTCAGACCACACACACCGCAAAAGGTGTTTGTGAGGACCTTTTAAAGCCTTCGGTGCAACTAAGTGACAGTAATTTGAGGCATCATGTGAGGAAAATAACACAAATAAAATAAAATTGCCTGTGGTTTGCGTTGCAGGCAGTAATTCCGGCTTGGATTATGGATTCTGTTTGTGACTTTTATGGACAGAATGAAATGGACGGTGTCAGGTTTGGTGGAGGCTGTTATGGTTTGGGGCTAGCTTGGGGTTCGTTGCAGTTATTTTTCCACAGCAGAGGGCTACAGGTGGCTCTTTCCCAGGATGGTTCTTGCCTTTCAAACCTGCCTGTCATGATTAGTCGGCATTTTGAGATCCAGCTCGAGTCATGACTCTCCACCAGATTGTCATCATTCAGCGTGTTTCGATTATTACTCCTCGGCTCGTGTTGTTTCTCTGTTTTCGTAGCCTAGACTTATCTGTTGAGCTAATCACAAGCAACAAAAGCCTTTCCCAGGATCTCCAGGCTGGTCTGTATACCCTGAGAAGAGAACCAAGGAAACATACCTACCAATCACACCTACCTGCCACCTCCAACCAATCTAGCTTCTCTGAGTAACTCTAGTCAGTCCGTTCAAAATCGAGCCACATTGATACCCCAGTGATTCACTGGGTGTCGAGTCCTTGCTGCCTTCTGAATTTTGTGCAAATAAAGTTGTTGAACCGCACTCTCATCATGACTACAGAATCCAAAACAGTGTCAGGTGTCACGGACCCAGCTCCGGGGACTCGGGGTCCGTGAGCAGTGTGGACTACTGTTATAATTATTGCTGTTATTTGGTGATGTGTGTGTTGTCTGCACTGTTCTTGTGACTCCCCATCCTTGTATGTATAGGCAAGTGGGTGTGTCTGTGAGTGTGGCTGAGTACTGGGTTTCAGGTAGGCCTGGTGGGTGTGTCCTGTCTAGAGGATGGCCATACCTGAAGCAGATGATCACACACACCTGCAGCTAATGAAGCATCGTTGGGGAGCTTCTTAAGACTGTGGCTGAGCGTTCCTCGGCGTGGGATCGTTGTGTGAGACTCCACGTTAGTGTCGATAAATGTCAAGTCCAGTGAGTGCATGCCTGCGGTAGTCGAGTGTCCCGACAAGTTGCCTCTTTGTTATTTTCTCCAGGAAGGAGCAGGAAAGACAAGAGCAGCGAGCATGGGGTGCGGGGACACACAGGAGCGGAAGAGCACGGAGCACGAACTTGTGGGTGAAGACACGACACGGAATTCAAGGGGAAAACACGGGGTTATTCTGTGAACTATTTACACCACTGTAAATAAACGCACTGCCTTCATCATTAAGTCCTGCATCTTGGGTCCTCATTCCTCTCATCCCCATGGTCTGCCACACAGATCGTGACATCAGGTCCTTGTTAACCACACTGTAGTTTGCATCTGTATCTGCATATCTCAGTAAACATGGGATTTCTAAACACAATAACAAATAAAGCTTTATCTTATCTTTGTTTTTTCACAGATGATTGGTCATGCTGGCTTTAAGCTCACACTGGAGATGTTTACAGTCCAACATGAAGGTCAGAAGGTCTCCCTTTTACTGCTGGAAAGGTCCTAAAGGACTCTACTCTTTAACCCGACATTAGCTATGTTTAAAATGTTTTTTTAAAACACAAAAGAACCAAACAAACATAAAATTCATATTCTGATTGCCCAGGGTTAAAGTTAAAGTTAGGGTTAGTGTTCCTGAGGTATATCTGTGTTTTTATTCTGCTCATTTGTGTCTGCATCGAGGTGAAGGTCAGAGAGCTTAACTTCAGGCAGAAGATGCATTGATGTGGTTGAGCCTCTGAACCAGACGCCTCCTCCTGAGGTGTTTCAGGGAAGTTCAACTAAGATGAGACCCTGATGTAAACCAGGGGAGAAGGTATTTCTTTGGCCATCTCTGCCCATCCACTTCTTACACTGACCCACATAAGCACAAGAAAAATGGATGGCTGGATGCTTCTATTTCATGTGATGGTATTCAAGTTTCACAGATCTATCCTGACACTAAAGGACTGAACTTGAATTCAAATTTGAGATACGTTGATAAGAAGGTCCTCTTGAAGACAAAGAACAAGCGAATCTGCTTGAAGCAATATAGGAAGATTCATCTCACTGGATTTGTAACACTCACACTGCCTCTGACAACCACTGAAAACAGCGAGATGAAGTTGGAGAGACGCAGGTTTGTGCCAGCTGCTGCAAACTCGGTTCTGAACTCGAGGCGAAAATGTGGTCTCAGAGTTTTTCAGATGCCATCAGTGTGCGGTGATGGGGGGAGAAATAAGCAAATCTGGAGCTCCTTTTAAAGTTTGGTAATCTGAGCGGTCGCACGCAGTCCCAGCCCACATCAGGGGAGCCCCGCTGAGTGTGAAGGCAGAGGGAAGCACAAGAACGCTGTTTATAATGCTAATGCTGTGCTACATATTCCTGTGGGGAGGATGAAGGAAATCTGTATGAACTACACGTGATTTTTTTTATATTTTAAATTACGATTTGATTGGAATTGTTCCATAAGACAACTCATTGTGAAAGTTAACATTTTCAGATATTTCAGGAGCGTTTCTGAACAAAATCCAATTTTCCACATCTGTTGTTCAGGTTTAGATTGAAACAGGATCAAGATACAGCCTAACTGTGAGGACTTCACTGGAAATATAAATGCTAATTATTTAATTAATGTATTGCGTTTACAGCAGATGCGATAAATTAATATTCTCTGTACAATTCATTTTTTTTACCTGATTTTTGCATCAAAAATGACACAAAGTCATAATTAATGACAGGAGAACGTTTCAGAATATCTGTCATAGATAAAATAAAAAGTAAAGGTTTGAGAAACAAAACCGGAGACAAAAAAATAAGTCATAAATGTTTGTTTGAGGGTTAAAATGTAAACCACAAAATAAATTTTTGTCAGTCACAGCCTGAAACCTGATTCTCTCGTGTGAAAGTGCTTATACATCCTGACACCACTGCAGTTTAAAAGGAATCTTTGTCTTGGCTATTTGTTATCTGACACTTACAGCAGTATCAGTGTTGGGTAGAAATATAAGCTACATACTATCCTGCAAAACAAACAATTTCTTTTCTCTTTGGTCTGTTTGTGTGTGTTTGTGTAAATGTTATTTTTATAAGAGAAAATGTAATTTTTATACAGTATTTATTAGACATTCTTTACAAAATAAACAAAAACAATGTTAAGCACTCATTTCATACATAGTAAAACACAGAGATAAGATTTTATGTGAATACTGGACTATGCAGTAAGTTCCTTTCAGATTAAATGTTCTCGATATACAGGACATTTAATGTGAAAGGAATTTACGGACAGGAAGAAGGAACGAACAGAACAAATTGGGTTTCCTGCAGCGGTCAGGCAGCCTCTGAACATTAAGTCAGATTAGAAGTATGAAATACAGCTCAGACTAAACGTGCAGGTAACAGCAGAATATCATAAAGCAGCTTCTCACCTGTGGAATGTGTGTGTGTGTGTGTGTGTGTGTGTGTGTGTGTGTGTGTGTCTGAGCCTCACACTACTTCTTTCTCCATTTGTTCTGCAGCGCTGCTCTCACGTCTGATCAGAGGAGCTGCTGAGTGTCTATTTGAAGTGTCCTTGAGCAAAGCACGAACCACTCACCTGCCCAAGAGAGAGCGAGAGAGAGAGAGAGAGAGCAAGTGTGTGTGTGTGTGTGTGTGTGTGTGGTAAAGTGACTTTAAAAAAGTGTGTGTACAGCTGTTTGGATCTGAGTTTCTTAATGTGCTGCTGCAGAGCTGGAAACTTTACGCAAGTGTTTGTGTCAGCATTGTAATTTTTTCTGTGTGTGTGTGTGTGTGTTGTATACAGGATTGCAGAAGTGTGTTTTAAGCCTACCTTATAGCGCTGTTTATACGATTCAGGGTGTCCAAATTGCTTTGTGCTGTACCTTTTGTTTGTTTAGGTGTTTTGTTTGCGTGTGTGTGTGTGTGTGTGTGTGTGTGTGTGTGTGTGTGTGTGTGTTATTTTTAGGGCAGCAGAAGCAGCAGAGGAACGGTTTGGAGTGTTTTAACAGGCTTCGTCTGTTTTCCTGTTTGTTTGTTTGTTTTTTCAGGTGTGTGTGTTTTTGCGGGGGGTCAACCTGGAGCGCGTGAACACACACACTCCTCGTGTCCGCACAAACACCAGCGGCGTGAACAGCTACAGCGGTCGCCTCGCTTCTGTCGCCATCCGTCTGTCGCGTGGTTGATGGCCCATCACCTGTCGCCGGGTGGATGGTGTGGGGACATCTGAGGAAAGACAGAGATGTGAGGAAAGAAACTGAGACCGAATTAAACATTTCTTAGTGTCTCAGCTTGTGTGTTGTTTCAAAGATGGCTTGCAAAGGATGCTGGGAATGAAAACAAAGCAGATAACAGAAACGACAGACGAAGGAGAGCGGAGGAAAAGAACACGGCGCTGTCAAAGAGCTTTTAAAAACAGCATCCTGCTGCTCTAAACACCCACCGTGGCAGGAAGTCTGTATTATTCCACAGCTAAAAATAGTCCCCATTCTATATCCTCCTGTTTGCCCAGCTTGTTTTGGAAAAGGCTTTTTTTAACCATTTAAATCTTGAGGACCAACCAGCAGGCTCATCACTGACAGATGGTCCAATAATAAAAAGTACTTGGAGGATAAAATCAGTCACATCTGAGCAAAGTTCCCACCTGATCCTCTTGTCTTAACTCACAGTCCTTTAAAGGATATTTGAGTTTCATTTAAACTCTGAAAACACTCGCAGATAGAAGATGACCCTGGTAACCAAATGCAAGCATTTCATGCTCCAAGTGACCCACAGGGTGATGGGAGCCTTGAAGGTTTACTCATAAGTTTCCTTCAGTGAAAACAGATCTGCAGTTTATTCAAACTATGATAGATTCATCATATTAAAAAAGAAATGTGTTGAACAGAGCATTTTCTCTTCAGACTGTGACTCTTGGAGTGGGTGAAAAACAGTTTTTAATGGATCTTAAAGTGTTTTCATACCTGAGAACTTCATTTAGACATCTCCTGTACTTACGACACCATGATGGCTCAAACATGCTGAAAAATCTCTACATTTCCCACCCGTGTGTACGTTCATGGCCTCTAGCTAAAATAAATAAAACATTCACAGTATGAAGGTTAAAATTTTGCATGGTTTCAGTAAATATGCTAAAGTAACTTCACATAAAAATCAGCTGACTCTCAATGATCCAATAATGATGTCAGCCTTATCCTTCTATGATGCCATGTGATCATTTCTTCACCTGGCTTTCACATCATGGTGGTATTTAATAAAAGACTGGCCACTAACAGCCTTTCTTTAGTCTGATCGCTGTATTTTAATTATAATCAACAGCTGAGGCTGCAGGGCTTTTATAAAGAAACAAAATGAACACAGAATGGAGAAGTGCTAAACTGACCAAAAAGGTTTAGTCTGATGAGCCAGAATCTAAATACCTGCCTCACTTCATGTTAGTCCCTCTGAAGGCGTCTCAAAGTATCACAAGCTAATGCCTGAATTAGGTTGTGACTTACGACGTAACCAGAAACCCGTCTTAACCCGACGCCCTGACCTTCCACGTAACCTGACGTGCACCTCCTGAGAAATGTAAATTCTACATAATTTACCGCCGGATGCTCCTAGCACAACCTAGGTCTCAACTGATGTCGAGAGGTGACCGGGCGTTTGCAACCGTAGCACCTACAGTCATGGCCAAAAGTTTTGGGAATTACATAAATATTGGAAATTGGAAAAGTTGCTGCTTAAGTTTTTATAATAGCAATTTGCATACACTCCAGAATGTTACGAAGAGTGATCAGATGAATTGCATAGTCCTTCTTTGCCATGAAAATGAACTTAATCCCAAAAAAACCTTTCCACTGGATTTCATTGCTGTCATTAAAGGACCTGCTGAGACCATTTCAGTAATCGTCTTATTAACTCAGGTGAGAATGTTGACGAGCACAAGGCTGGAGATCATTATGTCAGGTTGATTGGGTTAGAATGGCAGACCTGACATGTTAAAAGGAGGGTGATGCTTGAAACCATTGTTCTTCCATTGTTAACCATGGTGACCTGCAAAGAAATGCGTGCAGCCATCATTGCGTTGCATAAAAATGGCTTCACAGGCAAGGATATTGTGGCTACTAAGATTGCACCTAAATCAACAATTTATAGGATCATCAAGAACTCCAAGGAAAGAGGTTCAATTCTTGTTAAGAAGGCTTCGGGGCATCCAAGAAAGTCCAGCAAGCACCAGGATTGTCTCCTAAAGAGGATTCAGCTGCAGGATCGGAGTGCCACCAGTGCAGAGCTTGCTCAGGAATGGCAGCAGGCAGATGTGAGCGCATCTGCACGCACAGTGAGGCGAAGACTTTTGGAAGATATCCTTGTGTCAAGAAGGGCAGCAAAGAAGCCACTTCTCTCCAAAAAACCCCCCATCAGGGACAGATTGATCTTCTGCAGAAAGCATGGTGAATGAACTGCTGAGGACTGGGGCAAAGTCATATTCTCCGATGAAGCCTCTTTCCGATTGTTTGGGGCATCTGGAAAAAGGCTTGTCTGGAGAAGAAAAGGTGAGCGCTACCATCAGTCCTGTGTCATGCCAACAGTGAAGCATCCTGAGACCATTCATGTGTGGGGTTGCTTCTCATCCAAGGGAGTGGGCTCACTCACAATTTTGCCCGAAAACACAGCCATGAATAAATAATGGTACCAAAACACCTTCCAACAGCAACTTCTTCCAACAATCCAACAACAGCTTGGTGAAGAACAATGCCATAAGGCAAAGGTGATAACTAAGTGGCTCGGGGAACAAAACCTTGAAATTTTGGGTCCACGGCCTGGAAACTCCCCAGATCTTAATCCCATTGAGAATTTGTGGTCAAGCCTAAAGAGGCAGGTGGACAAACAAAAAAACACTAATTCTTTTTTTTTTTTTTTTTTTTTTTTTTTCTTTTTGTAACTGCTCGATCGCAGTGTGGAAAATGTCTCTTTTTTTCTTTTTTTTTCTCCCCCCCCACATGACCCATTATGCAGCCTGCTGAGAAATAATGAGATTTTGTCCCTATTTGGGTTTGATGCTCTCTGTGCTCCAACACACAACCAGTGCATCCACTGCTGCCCGGGGAATGTAGTGTGGAGAGAATTACAATAAGGGCTAATGGCAACATCCAGGCTAGGCAAAAGATGTTGTTTGCTAAAAATCCCAATGTGTATTTGACATGACATGGTTGTCATTTGAATCACAGTATATCTAAAACGCTCTGTTTTTTGTTTTTTGTTTTTTCTGTGTGGCAGGTTAATTGTGAATGCACAGGCCACTCTGGGCATTAAAACATGGCTTTGAGTTAAACCACTTTAAAGTAACACAAACTTTTAAATAGGTAGCCTTACTGTCTTTTATCTGTTTCACTGTTAAAAGACGATTATCAACCCATGTAAGCTTTGCCTCCCAAGAAATGAACTTTTAAGATTCTTTTTAAAGGCATCAGTGGCGGCAAAATATCTCAGAGATGAGCTGACACTGCTTATGCTGAAGGCTGCTGCAGGAGCTTGGGTTTGAATCTGCCTCAGACCATTTCCTGTGTGTCATTCCCCCCTCCCTGCTTTCCTGTCTGCTTTCGGTGCTTTCCTATCAATAAAGGCAGAATGCCAGAAATGAATCTTAAAAAAGACAACAGTGAAACACAAATAATGGTCCTCGTCACCATAACCAAATCTGTTATTTTTTTGTATTAATGTGGTGAAAAAACAACCTTGTCAGGTGATTCTCCAAATTAGCTCCAAACAGACAGTGTCATTGTGTTATTTTATGTATGCTAATTTAACATGACTTTGGCTACAACATAAAAAAACAGCGACTGAAGCAAATTCAAATGAAGTCATCTGAAGGGAAACCCTGAGTAGTGGAATTTAATGTGATTTTTACCTTGAAACATACCACCCATCTTAAACTTTTTGGAAACCAAGGAAGCACCCACAAGACAGCGCTTCCAGCCAGAATCCTCAGGAATGACTTGAGGAGAGTTAAAGGCACAGATCCCAACATCACTGAGCATCCAAAGTACACGTCGGAGCAAGCCTGCCCCATGGAAACCCTGCCCACAGCACTCAACGTATCCGCTTCCAATATCCTCTTTCCAAGACAGCACAGGGGAAATTCTCAGAAATCCTGTGTCTGTGCCCTACTATGTCATACCTGTTTTGTTAGCATATGGGTAAGTTACAACATAGTCTCTGTAGTTATTCATAACAGTACTTGCTGTCTTGGCTGAAACACCTTTTAGTGAAGGTTACGAATGATCTTCTTACTGCCTCTGACAGCGGACTCGTCTATGTGCTTGTCCTGCTAGATCTCAGTGCAGCTTTCAGTACTGTTGATCATCACATTTTATTACAGCGATTAGAGCACGCTGTAGTTATTAAAAGTACTGTGCTACAGTGGTTTATAAAAACACTAATTCTGACAAACTCCAAGAAGTGATTATGACAGAATGGGTTGCTATCAGTCAGGATTTGGCCCAGAAGTTGATTGAGAGCATGCCCAGTCGAATTGCAGAGGACACTGCAAATACTGACTCTTTGCAAAAATGTCATGTAATTGTTGATAAAAGCCTTTGAAACTTACGAAGTGCTTTAATTATATTTCAGTACGTCACAGAAGTGACTGAAACAAAGATCTAAAAGCAGTTTAACCCTTTACAGCCGATCGGAGCGGGCACGCTCTGTTTTGCGTAACTATTTTTAAATCCCGGTAGCTCTGCAACCACGTAAGCTAGCGCAATAATTTTTTTTGCATATGAAACCAGAGGAGTTGTACTTACATCTTATGCCATCAGCTTGTCCAAGGTCACAGTTTCCTTCCACATATAGCTTTGCAAAAACTGCATAAAAATCACTTGCAGCAACAAAAACATGATATTCCAGAAACACGCTTCGCCGATCCGATCAGCTGTTTGTAACACTTCCTACGTCCATCAGCGCGAACTATCACATGACCGCATGACCTGCCCGAAACCGGAAGTGACGTCATTTTGCGGAAATGTAGTTTTTTACTATCGGGCCCTTATGAGCTTGTGTTTTACTTGTTATGTGTTTTAAAAAGTTATGTTTGAGTTTATGACTTTCTGTGTCGTTTCTGGGATGCTTAGGACTCATATTGCACTGCTGGAAATAGTTTATTTTGATGCATATGCTGTTATTTTGCAAATTTGCACTATAATATTTATTTTCGTTTTTCCTGCAGTATATAAAAATTGGTGTATTTCAAAAATAAAACTATGAAGACACTCAAAATAAATTTCCTGTGGTGGGAAACTAGTTTGTGTAACTTTTTTGTATTTACAGTTTTGAGGGATAAGCCTCTTAAATTTCTCTAACTAGAAATATATGTTAAAAAAACAAAAACGATTTTCAATTTTTTTGTAGTTTATTGCACTTTTTTGCAATTTATGTAATTACTATGCACCTAATGCAGACATATTATTAAAGTTTGGGCTATAATGGTTGTATTGATGTATAGCAACTTGAAATGCTCCCAAAAATGGCTCCACAGCATGTAAAAATATAATATAAGCTCTGGCGAACTTGGTTCTATGGTAGGTCTTAAAGGGTTAACAGCAAACTTTGTGAAAACTAATATTTGTGTCATTCTCAAAACTTTTGGCCACGACTGTAGACTCTGGAATAACCTCCTTGTCTATCCAGTCACGTCACATCTTTTTACTTTGGTTTTTGATTCTAACTAGTTGGTTATCTGGCTTGTTGTGTTGTCACCTACTGTTTTCTTATTGTTTTGTTTCAATTGTCTCGTGCTTTTACTGACTGTGAAGCACATTTTGATTTGATTTGATTTGATGTAACGACACATCAGGCTGGCACAGCCCACAATGAGTCTGATTGGAAGATTACGGTGTATGGTTAAGACGGCTTTCTGATTACATCGTAAGCTACGATGAGGATTTCCCACTGAAGCATAATTAAGGCACATTATGTCAGGAAAGAAGGAGACAGTTGGAGCCGACATGGATCAGCTAGCATAATGCTACCCTTTGATTTCTGCAGACAGCTAGCAGCTACAGTCAGCTATGATGCGATCCACCTGTCAGTCACAGAGGCCACCCCCCTAATAATGCAAACTTCAAGCCTGAATACATTTAAAACAGGTGAGTTGTAAAAGTATCCGAACATCTTTACAGTTGTTATGATGGGAGAAATTAGCTACAGAGACCAAAACAGGTGGAAAATTTAACATGGGCGTTTATGGGGACTGACTCACTGGTGAAGCCTCAAGTGGACATTAGAGGAACTGCAGGTCTCCAGATGTTCCTGTTGGTTTCTCAACAACCTGCCATCTACAAACAGATGTTTTTGGCAGACAAAAATCAAATAACAGAAGAAGAGGAGAAGGCCCGGGCTGACAGATACAAATTCATGGTCATTACAAAGATGCTGATTAGCAGCAGGAAGGTGGCTCGAAAGGAAGTGTCTTTAAAAAACCTAAAAAAGTCTATAAACTCATCCTTCCTTTCTTCAGAGAACCCCTCCAACATACACACACATGTTGCCTTATCTCGTCTCCTCTTACCTTATTCCCCTCTGCTTCCTGCTCCCTCTCTCCTTCCTCTGCCCCCCCACAACCTGCTGGGAGCTCGTTATGGCAGCTAAAGAGCTAGACCCTAAAATCAGCATTTCACCGTGTTCCCACAGTCTGCCCAAACCAGTCCTAAGGTCAGAGGTCAAAATTAAATGCATCCAGACTCTCTGGGAATCCAGTGGGCAGCTTTCGTGGTTGTTTGCTGGCGGTGGAAAAATTATTGTGGGTTTCTGCTGCAGAAAGTGCAGAAAACTCCAGACTTTATTGACACAAGTGTAGTCGTTACCGGAGAAATAATCAAACAGAGTCAGACAAAGGCTCCATTTTCCTCGCCAAGACGTTTGAATCCGAACATCATTGCTTTTATTTTTTTGATTACCGCGCACACCAAAACACCTACAGAGCCCAACAGCACAATAAATCCGCGGCTGAGGTTTTTTTATTGTCTCATTTAGGAGCGATTTCAATAACTCAGTTTGTGCGGCTTGTTTGCTAAAAGTCAAACAGCAGCTGCGGCGAACGGAGGGACAGAATCCACTCCGAGAGGGAAAATGAAGCCACGGGGACGAAAAAAGCCGAAGAATTTAAAAATAAAGGCCGAGCCATTCATTGTAAATCTTCCAAGCAGTGAGCTTTCTCTTCATAAGTGCCCTTCATTGATCCTGCCGGTCGGCGGCAGAGTGCTACACATCCACCCCCATCTCTCCACCTCTGTCTCTTATCCCAAAAGCAGCCACAAGTCAACAGCTCTGACTGCGTTTTTAAGTGCTCCTCCAAAAAGAGAAGGGTGTGTGTGCATGTGTGTGTGTGTGTGTGGCGGTTTACCCCAGCGGCTGCATTCCTTAGCCCCCGTTAGCATTCAGCCCACATAGGTCATGGCCAGCAGCCTTTTGTGTTCGACCAGCCTCGCTGTCACTGCAGTGCCGTCGCTGAGTGTGTGTTTGTGGATACAAATGGGAGAGAAAGTCAATGGCAGCCACACACACACAGTTTGTTGGTGAGCAGCACTCAGAAACAATCAGGAAGCTCCAAAGGCTTTAACAAAAAAAACTGTTGAAAGAGTCACATGGTTGCTCACAAATGTCAACCAGAAAAGAAAAGAAGGGAGAAAAAGGGAAGTCACGGCTCAAGTTAGAGCAGGCTCGTCTTCTCGACATGACTTTGGGCTCTTTTGTGTAACTTTGTGTGGCTTTTCCAGTATTTCCAGTATTACTTCAACCAAAAATCCCACTTCAGCCTGTGGACTAAAAGCAAAACCCCTGACCCTCCACGGGTCACCACTGGCCTGGTGGATGGTTAGAGGTTGAGACCATTAGACTGCCTGGGATAAAAACAAGAAAACACAAATATTTCAGAAATCAGTCACAAACTTGTTCAAAGCTAAGAAACCATTTTGCTATTTATCAGGCAAATAAACTGAAATCACACTTTTACACTCAAATTGAAGCCGGCACCCTGAACTTCTCTGAGAAACTAATCAAGGAAAACATTCAACCTCTGAAACAGTTTCTGCTCATGAATGCAAGAAAATAACTGCAATTTGGCATCTTAATTAAAAAAAATCAAACTGTGCCTTACAGATTTTTTCTGCTTTTTGTAAAACTGTAAATTTGCAAATTCATGGATAACAACAATAATTTTATTTCAGCAATAAAAATATAATATTGATTAAAGCGCTTGGACAAATGGGTCGATTAACCATTACAGAAACATAAAAAAATGACTTTAGTAATACCAGTACTGTTAATTTAGAAGCTGAGATGTTTTTGTTGCTTCATCTGGTTCCTCATAATTTGTAATTATTCAGCTCAACGCTTCTCTGGTGTATCTGATGTTCATCTCCTAAGAGCGCACCTACGGTTCGGTCAAACCCTGGATGGGTAACCAGAGACCTGTTGCATCATAACAACCTGCTGCAGCTACTTGTGCTTCCAGTGCCTGGAAAGAAACTGGCAAGATCCCTGTAATAAGTAAAAGATAGAATAAAAATGGCAGCAGTCTTAGCATTTAAAGGAAACTCAGAGGTTCTTGGCTACTCGTCATTAATCTGACTGTACTTAATGAAGGTTTCCAGGTTTTTCCCTAAAAACCCTGTGAGATCCAAATCTCACAAGACAAATAAAAATCACTGACAAACGTCAAAACTATTCACATTTTCTCCGAGAAGTCCTTTTTGCTTCTCTCTGTAATGCAGGCTTAGGGCGTCCGCACAGCGGTGACTGACAGAGATCTGGTGACGCTCAAGAGCAGTCAACAACTTCTTGTCACAATGGGCGAAGCGGGGCGGGTCCTAAAAAAATTTCAAAAGTATGATTGGAGTAACTGAATCAACAAAGGATACTGCTGATGGATACTGAGGAGGTGGTAAAACCATTAAAGGGTTACCTAGGAAACCACAGCCTTGAAAGGTGACAAGTACCAACCATCACCCTATAAAGCAATGCAAAACAAGTAGTTAAAAGAGCGCAACTGTCCTGAAGTCGAGCCTTTTTTTATCACTGGCTGATGCAGACCACCCCACCCCAACCCTAAAGACTCCATAAGCTAGTATGTGCCAAAGACGTGGAGGTAGGTGGTCAAAATGTGAACCCACGTGATAAAAATATGGACCAGATCCAGTAACATGGACTGACAGCCAAATACATGCTAAATAAGTCATATGAGGCACCTGTGAGCCTAAATGGACAAAACTAATGGTTTTTTCCCTAGACAGCTACTTTGGGTAATTATGCCTCAGTAAAAGCAACCAATCAAGTGAAAGAGGAGCCTGCGTTTGACTGAGTTTTAACAGCTTTATCTTGGTCCGAAAAGTCAACATTTCATTTTCATTTATTTCACACTTCGTACAACAATTCAAACAAACCAATCACACTTTCTATCAAAAAGCACTACAACCATGTGTGAAAAGGAGCAGGAAGAAGAAAATATTCTTATTAAACCCTGCCCCCTATCTATCATCGGTTAAACGCAAAAATGGCCTGAAGAAAAGCCCAGATGTGTGCTAACATGCTGCCGTCCAGGTAACAATCTCAGGCTTTGAGTAAAAAGTGGTGAAGGAAGTAAAAAAGAGCAGGACGGTGTTTGAGAGCATCCCTCGGCAGCAACAACAGCCTGAATCTGACACCAGAAGAAGTCTTTACATTTCATCACCTCATACCTGTCCTCAGGTGTGTTTCTAGCCGACATTAAAAAGATGTGGCTGAAGTGCCGATTGTGAAACGGCCGGTTTGAATCCCTCCGAGATCCCCTGCAGTCATTCTGAACCACAACACAGGATTGCCAGCCAGCTCATTAGCATCGCCTGGGTCTATGTTTCACTGTAATATGCATTAAGCAGCTCTTCTGTAACAACAGGCGTGCTGTGTCATGGTTTTGTTAGTCAGGAGAGGTGACTAAGTTCAAACTCATTGAGCAGCTCCCAATGTGACCCTTCAGATGTTTCATGTTTGAGGCTACACAGATTTAAAGGAACTGGCAGGTTAGCAGAGGCTAATGCAGCAGTTAAAAGAGGCATTTAAGAGCACTTGGATATCTGTGTTCTCCTTGTGAGGAAGCCTTAACCTTACGTGACCTCTCGCCGATTCGTTCTCTGAAGAGGCAGGATGTTCACCACTAACAGAAGCTTTTACCTCACCGCTCTCATTTAACTGTTTTGCTGCTCCATCAACAGCGGCTCGAAGCTTTTTTATTTTGGTGTGTGACTCATTTCCCATCTCTGCCCATTCATCAGCCATTAAACACACTAAATGGCTGCACAGCACATTTCCCCCGCCGCCGTAATGCGCTCGGCTTTGCGGGAGATGTGACATTGTCCCTCCTGACGGCCACATTGTCTCGCAACATTACACACAAACACATACAAGTAAATGAAACCGACTAAGAGACGGATCCTGTGATCGTTTCACTTCCATGTGTGATAAACGCTCTCCTCCTCCTCTTCCTCGCTTTCCTGCTCTTTCATTTCCAAATCATTTGTTTCCAAAGGCGCGGCGCGGCTGCAGGAGCAGCGGCGTCTGCGGGTAATTGGGTTCAAAAATGACATCTCGCTTTCAGGAGTGACAGACTCAGAGCAATTTGTTCTGCCTTTGGTGAGGGTGACATCATGGATGTGCACTGGACAGATGAGGGAGCTGGAAACACAGCCGACGGAGGAGCCCCCATATGAACTAATGAGGAGAGCCATTAGTATATCACAGGAAATGTCAAGGAAGAAAGTTCACAGGGGACGGGAAGGCACAGTGGGAATAGAGGCTGTCTTTGTAGTTTCTGAGAACCGCTGAATATAAAGACATGCTTTACTCCTCGCTGTGTGAGAAAGAAAAACTATCAGCACTGTAAACATACAGAAACAACACAAGCTCTGAAAAACCATATTCATGGCAGTCACGGCCTTTAAGTGAACCGTTAGCAGGCTGGCTTGGCTGTGATGAAGCCACAAGTGTCAGATAAATCACGTGTAGATGGGCCATGCGACAGCTGCAGGACATTTTCTGTCCCACCCTTGGATTTGAAAATAATCAATGCACAGAATGCTAAAGGAGATATTTTTTGTGTAAATATCACAGACGCTGAGACAAAATGTAAAGCTGGCTGTTAAAAAAGTGCCTAAATATTATTTAAAATATAGAATGACTCATGGGAACCCCACAAAAATGGCATTTTCACTGCTTTATAACGATATCGCATGTTAAATGTAACAAGAAAGCTAAAATTAATAAAAAATAATCCAAAAACACACATGATGCACTTTTGATGTGAGCATTAGCTTCGTGTGGGACTAATAAAGGTTATCTTATCTTATCTTATCTTATCTTAGATCAATTAGCATGTTTAATGACTTTAGCCTTTTCTTCATCCCCGGGAATCAAATACTGATATTTTGTCATTTTATATTTATGGTTATAGTGAAACTGATCGGTCACCCAAAGCTTCTCACAGATGGATGCTTGCGAAGGACCTGTTAGCATGATCTTTAAACCCACTGGATAGGCTTAATATTTTGCCATGCATGGTTAAAAATGTGATGGGATGTATTTTAACTTAACTTTAACCTCAAACTTTTCATGCATGTAAACACCTAGTTTTTGTGCATAAACCCCCCTTAAAATGAAAGAAAACACAATAAAACTGTAATAACAAGAACAAAGCTCAGATAGGACACGAACATCCTGCTTCCCTGTCTGGTAACCTTCTTCAACATCCCCCTTTCAGCTCCTGAATCTAGACCTCAACTCGCTCTTTAAAAGAGGACTGCTATTATCAAATGTATGCAACACAAACCTAAAAGGTCTCGAAACTACTTTTAGTTTTTTAATCCTTCTGTATAACTGTTCTGAAATAAAACACAGAGTATAAAGAGGAAGAGGATTGTCCTCACACAATGCCGTTTCTCATCACTGAAGCCCCCCGCATGCAGCACTTTCTCTGTTCAGAGGGAACAAAGCTCGGTAGATTGCTTTATCTTCTGTGTGGGCTGTCCTTTCTATTCTTTGGTGCAGTTTTATTGTGACCAGAAACCAGTTATGACTCTTACTTTGAATGTGCTTTCTAACAAAGGGATTCCCCTTAGTGTGCAGTAACAAAAGTGTTTGATTCACCACAGTCACATCCATCCATTTTCTTTTTATCTGTATTATAATTTATATAAAATGAATATAAAGTCCTGGTCGTGCTGTTCCTATATTGTATTGCATTATAACATTTCCCTCACACAGTTCGGAGAAGACAGGGCATGGAAAGAATGATATTAGTTTGGGAGCACAAATACAGCTTCTGCTTTCTATTTCTCCGCTGAAAGCTGTCCACTCACTGGGTAAAAAATCTTTATATGGGAGATCCAGTTCAGCTCCCAAATAGAGAACATTTCCTACATGTCATTTTCCTACTCTTTCTACTACAGACAATATATAAAGATGGCCATAAACATTGATTAGTAAATTATCAATCTGAGATCTTTTGGGGTCACCATCTGAGTGTTTGGAAACCGTACATCTGGATCTGACTGTGGAACTGAAAAAAACTATGTACCCTGGATAATCCTTCTTCCTGCCTGTAATAATGACCATAATCTACAATAATGTTTCATGGCTTCTTAACAACCCAAAAACTTCTCGCAACCACGGGTAGGACAACTCCTCCCCTGCAGGCCGTTAATAAATGGATACTTCTGCATTGGACTGTCTTTTCAGACCCATCTTTTATACTCAGTGTTTTTGAATGAGACCTGGTTTGAAACATATTTTTTCTGTTATTTATGCCCATGATAACTGTTTAAGTATAACCAGTCCACAGTCTTAGTAACATTAATGGCCAACACTCCTTTTTAAAGGAACAGTCCAATCAAAAATGGAGGTTTTGTAAACCAGTACATAGTTCATGTCCTCTTTGGGAGCTGATGTACCTATTCATAAGATTGACCATGTATGTTGAAGCATGTCTGTAAAGGGAACCCAGACTTGGTGGACAGTGATGTTTTATTGCGTCTTGAGCTGGTTTAATGTTGTCCTAGGATTAAAATGACACCCGTGGGTTATTGAAATGCTAGGACAATGGAAAGGCCCGAACACTTTCATTCTTCATGTGTGTTTTCATGGGTTTGATTGGGTATTTCTGTGAATGTTGCACATGCTGAATGTGTAGGATAGTTTCTTTGACGTGTCTGTGTTCAGTGGAGATGGTGGTCATCCGGGTAGAGAGTCTAATAACAGTGTCTTTAAACTTCTTTAGGAGCTTGTTGCCAGTTCTCTGATCTCAGCGAAGGGGTTGGTGGTGCTTTAGTAGACTTTCGTCACGGTTTCTAGAGGACTTTGAAAACTTAAATAAGAGTTATTTTTTACAGTTTGGTTAAAAGATTCAGTCATGGTTGATGAGATTTGGAATCTTGGATCCATCACTTTATGGTACCCAGTGTGTTAATCTCTTCACACCCACCAGGTCATCAACACTTCAATAAAAACTGAGTGATGAATTGAACCCAAACCAACCCTAGGCAGATCAACAGTGATCAGGATGTTAAGATATCGATAAGCAAGTGTCTGCTGTAGTGAGATCTAGCTTCCACCAACTGCGCCTTATCTCTAAGCCGCATGAGGACCTGGAGAAGCTTATTCACGCTTTTGTGACCTCCAGGTTGGATTATTGTAACTTCTTGTACTAGGGTCTTCCCTCTTCTCTTCTTCTTAGACTGCAAACAGTCCAAAATGCAGCAGCCCGCCTCTTGACTGGTACCAGGAAATTTTGCCCTATTACTCCTGTTCTAGCTAACTTGCGTTGGCTGCCCATAAAGTACCGTATTCAATTCAAAATATTACTCCTTACATTCAAAACTATTAATAAATTAGCGCCAAGTTATCTTAGTGAACTTCTCAAATCACATACTCCTGCTAGAACACTTAGATCTGCCACTCAACTACTTCTGACCCAACCCAGATCTCGGCTGAAGTCCCGGGGTGACCGTGCGTTTGCTCTGGCTGCCCCGATACTGTGGAATACCCTTCCTTTCGACCTCCACGCATCTGATTCCATTGCACTGTTCAAATCACGACTAAAAACCCACTTATTCAATCTTGCCTTTCCCTCTAATTAATATTTCTTTTATGATTTTATATTATGCACTTTTATGCTCATTTAATTTCTTGTTTGCTCTGTACCTGTTGCTTTCCTATGTATCAGTGACAGCTACCTGCTTGCATACTTAGTACTTGCTTTGGTCCTATTTCTATTATCTTCCTTCTGTTCTCTGTGTTACTTGTTAAGCACCTTGGCATACCCTTGGTTTTTAAGTGTGCTTTATAAATAAAGTTTATTATTATTATTATTATTATATTAACATGCGACACCAATAGTTCTTGAACAAGTTGACAGTTTAAGACTTCCTGCCGCTGCCAGAGAAAGGTTTATACCTGCACTACACCACATATGGGCAAAATGCGCCTCAATAACCATCTCAACCCAGCCTTTAACAGAAAAACAGATCAACCCCACACACGGTGGAGTATTTTCTGTGCGTATCATTGCACTGTAACCTCAGATTACACCGACTGATAAAGCCGCACCACCATTCCTCTTGTGAATGTGTGGCCCGGCTCTCACAGTGTTTTAGTTATGTCAGTTCCCTGCTCTAAACCCTCATACTTTTCTCAAAGGGTGATCCAGCCGGTACATGCCACGATAAGTGTCGTGTCCCCCGAGGCATCTGACAATCCCAGTCTTTGTACATTTACATGAGAACTGAGTGTTTGTGAGGAGAGGAGGAAGAGGACGGTGAGAGAGAAGCCCTCTGATCAGAAGTCTTTGAAGAAGAAAGGCTCTTTTCTGTGTATTAGTCTCCAGCGCCTCGCATCACTCTCGCAAACACACTTCCAGCCCCGGAGCCATACCTGTGATATCACACCAATCTAGCTCACCTGCCTGTCCTTGCTTCTCTCTCCCTGGAAGCGCTCTTTATGTGTCCTAGTTAATATGTGCTTCACTCCTGTTCGACTCCAAAAACTGACACACCACTACAAACCGATAAAACGCCGTCCCTGTCGGGCTGAGAGCTCTCCTCTCTCCTTCCTCCGTCACGAGAGCTTGTGTGCAAATGTATGATTTATGAAAAACAGATCTGCATTTAAAGGTGAGGATTAGCATCAATGCAGGTGGTATGGAAAGACGTGCTTCATCAGATTGCTGTCACACAGGGGCTTACTGTCATTCCTAGACAGCTTAAGGTGAAGAAAGATGGAGTTTGTGGAACGACTTCATCACTGAGCTCAGAATCAATACGTCTTCCTCGCTGCAGGGAGAGCACAGGCTGTGAAATAGACCCTATTCACACAACACTGCCAGCCGGGATTTGTCGATATCTCCATATTGCTTCCAATTGTCCAGATGAGCCTGTGTCACTGAAGTTGTCTTGGATTATTTCAGCAGAATCTGGTCGGGAAAATATTATTTAGATATTAAAGTACTTTAACCATACAGTCCTTAAAAGCAGGTGGATACAAAAAAAACAGAAAAAACTGATCAGCACTGAGCCGTGATAAGGCAGGACCTGCATTTAGTCTGGATTTGGCCCAAACGCTGACATCCAGCACACCCCAGAGACCTGCAGGAGTTATGAAGAAGAAGGGACCACACTGTAAATACAGATTCTTTGTCTTTACCAAGAGCAAACACAAGCATTTGATCAGTTTCAAAGTTAGAGTCCCTTAGTGTTTCAGCCCATAGAACTAAATCAACAGATAAAAATACTTGCACACAAAACAAAAACTACAAAACTAACCTTATCATTTTAAATAAAATTTGTTACAATAATCTTTAATAAGATATTTAGTCGACTAAAACTAAAAGAATTTAGATTTCTAAGCTATGATTAAAACTACAATAAAACCAAAATTTGCCTCAGAGTTCATCAGCTGGGACAACAGCCTCTCGTCCCAACAGTATTCCACGTACCTGCAGCTTATTTCCAATTTTTAAGTAAATCTGAATTTAGTTAAACTGTAAAACAGGGAATGCAAACTCAGTGAAAAATGTCCCGGCTGTGTCGTAGATCATATCTAATGATTCAGTCTTGCTGCGTTAATGTTCCCGGATGACATTTTGATTCATCTCTTTGCTGCAGGAGATGTTTCCAGACCGCAACCAGGATTTAAACAAGAGCAGGAGTTATGGACTCGGAGTGGGGACTAGATTTTTGCTCTCTCCGGAGCTGAATCATGTCACTTCAGGCATGTTACTTTGCGTCACGTTGCCCTCCAGATTATCTCAGCTATGGATCCACTCCCACGCCCTCTCTCTTGATGACAGTAAATCATCTCTGAGTAATTATCTTCAGAAGAAATTATTCGAATGTTTTCTGCGATCGTCTGGAATTCCTGCGACGGGTTCTACAGTTTCCATCGGACCGCTCCCACGCTGTGAAAATTATCTTTTGAATGCTGCAGACGGATAGATACACAAACAGGCGATGAGCAGAGCGGTGGGCTGACCACTAGAAAAGCTGCTCATCCGGCCCACATCAGCTGTGTATGTGTGTGTGTTTTTTTCTACTTCCTCCTCGGTCCTCGTTGTTCCCCAGGGAAGACGAGTGACTTTTGACATACAGCGTGGGACTGCTGTGTTGGGTCTTCCTGCGAGCACGAGCAGTGTGCCGCCTGCAACGATGTGACTATATCTGTGTGTGAAGGGCAAGAGACACCGAGGAAGGCAGCCCGTCACCTTTGACCTTTACGGTGGGCTTGCAGACGAAAATGCCACAGCTGATTGTGCAAATACGAGCAGCAAAGCCATGTTTTTCTGCATCACCGTCTCCCTCTCTCTTTGTTCCTCAAGCTTTGTGACAAGCTTCATTTATTCTTTCTGACTGAACTGGATGAACAACTGGCCCCAAATAGACAGATGTAGATGCTGCAGGCCCGGGAGATGCAGCCCTGCCACCCCTGTCTTGCTCCGAGGGTCCGACTGTGGGTTTAGGCCTGCTTCTGTGTAAAATACAAAATGTTTGCACAGAGATTAGATGCTCAAGTATCTTAACTAAGAAACCGAGAGTAACTTCCACAGTTTCCTGTATTTCACAATGTCAAACGCTAAAGCTGATTTCATTTTAAGTGAGTGTCCCAGCGCTAAATTAGGCTAACGCTGGTTTATGTCAAAGAAAAGCAAAGGACAGGTAATGTAGCTTCAATTGTAGATAAAACATGACTGTAGCCACGTGGTGACATCAGTCATTGAATTCTGGACATTTTTGATCACCACCATTTTGGCTTTTTGGAGCTAGAAGATTTCCTGGTTGGAACATGGACACAGATATCTGGTAATCAGCTGAACGATGGTAAAGATGGAGCTGCTACGGAGAAGCTTCATGGATGTAGTGACATGCAGAAAGATAGGATGTGATGTAGACAGATCCTCCAGTGTGGTGGCACCTAAAGAGCACAGAATTCTTGAACACCTGGATGCCCAGCAGCCATGTTATCGGTCATATAATTGCACTAAAAATTATCAAAAAAAAGCTCCAACTGTACAGACACGGTCTAGAGTTCCAGTTCAGGGATTCCAATTACCTGTAATGACACCTGACAGACAGCTAACCGCTACAACCTGTCAGTCAAATAGGCCACGCCCCTAATAATGCAATATTTAAGCCTTACACAATTTAAAGAGTGGAATTATAAATCAGTTTTCACCTGTACAGTTGTTATAAACACAGAAATATATAGAGAGACCAGACCTGTTTGTTGTATCAGACTATAAATTTGGTAATTTTAACATGTGAGTCTGTGGGTACTGATTCACTGCTGGAGCGGAAAGTTGACATGCAGGGCTCGCTACTTAGATTTTGACTTCATTTCTTAATTTTAGCCTGTTTAGAGCACCAACTAGAAAATCTTTTAGCAAGTAAACCAATAAAAAAATAAGACTTGTTCTAGAAGATAACTTCCATGCAGTTCAAACAAGACCAAACCAAGGATCTGATTCAAGAGAAGGAGGATGGACCTTTTATGATAAGTACATTTTCCTTTACATTCCTTGTGTTGTTTCTTATGTGATCTTTTATTCCTTTTCTTCCGTCCTGTTTTTAAATCCAGTAGACTGGAGGAAATTCAACAGTCTGCTTTCTGCAGAAAAAAGATATCAGTTTCAAGGAATTAAAGTATTAAAGAAGTAATAAATGACATTCTGACATTTAGAAAATTCCCCTTATATTGCCTTTCCTCCCTGGATAAATGATAAAATCCCCCTTCTCTCACTCCCAAACACTTCCTGAAGTTGTGGGACCTGTGGGATCTATTCAGAGTTAACTGCTTTTTTTTAACGTGACCTCTGTGGACCAGCTAAGTTGGTCCAAACATGCAGAAAATAAAAAGTATTTGCAAACACAGAGTAACCTGGAGCTGAAATGTGACACCAGAAGGTGAAACAATGGCGTTATTAACGGAAAAAAAGGGAAAAAATGCTGTTCACACGTCCCGAGTCGTTCTGCGAGTTTCACACATTCCAACGGCCTCAGTGTGAGCTCATATCTGTGAAAACCATCAGCGTGTCCCATTATCCAACGACACAGGAGCCTCTCTGTGGGATTCAACTACAGACCTGTGTGTCAAAGAGCTGTCGCCACATTCCTGACATTTGTTTTAACCTCCTTAGGCGCACAAACCATTGCTCTACAACGCTGATCACACAACATCAGCTGTCAAATGGGTCATTCCATAAATCCCACTCCCACTTGACCCCTATGGAAAATTAGCTCATATCTTTAATGTAGAGTAAATCTGAATATATTCAGTGAAGCCATGCAAAGTTTTACCAAAACTGGGATAAATTATGGACCTATCAATGTAGATAAGACAGGAAGTAACAGAACCAGGCTCAGGGACTGGATGTTTGATCTGTTTTTTGATAATTCACCGGATAAGTTAATTGGTTAAGTAGTAAAACACAGCAAGCTGTGAGAGGTACTTTAAGTTGGTGAATTTACTTGAAGTTTAACCTCATAACTTTCTAAAACAAGGCTGTAAGTTCCTAGAATAAACTCCAAGCGGAGGCCTGAATATATAATTGATTAAAAGTGAAATGTGGTAACCAACGTAGCCACCTGTTAGATTCAGCTAAAAATGAAATATAAATAATTGCATAGCAGCTTTAAGATGATTTGACTATCGGCACTGAAAACACAATGATTCAAAGTTTCCACGGAGTGGGAATGTAAAATCACTGTGGATCATTTGTACTCGTTCAGGATTTTTCACTCATGCTATCTCCAAATTTTTGTATTGTTGGTAGTTTGTTCTTGTTTTTACTGAAGAAACCGTCAGAAACGTTCAGGCTCATATCACTGTGTGACGTGGTATAGGTTGCTGCTCAGAACAAGTCAGCATATCATATTTTACTTGCTGTCGGACACCAGACTCACTTTCAAGGGTCAAGGTAGTTTTTAATATAGTAAGATATTCTACTCTAAGTTAAGAGGGCTCAAAAACAACAACCACTGTGCAACTCTGAAAATACTCACAAATATGAAGTTTTGTGAAATAAACTAAGGACATTGTAGAAGACAACCCATCTGACTGTGGGTGGTCAGGTTCATTGAATTAATTGAATGAGTGCATAATGAAGTACAGTAACTTGACGTATGGACCACCCTTCATCAGCTAAAATCAACACGCTGCAGCAGCAGGAACATTGATCTCTCTTCCTGATACTTTACTTGGACAGTCAATAACGATCGCTGGCATATAGAGACAAACATCCAAAGTCGACCAATGACACAACTCATCAGCACAGCCAGCAGTGGGAGGTGAACTAATGATCAATTCAGAACTCATTGAACCTTGTTTGTGTTCTGATTAGGACTTAATTGTAGCTTCAGTTTGAGCAGAGCTGGCGGTAACACAAAGGTCAGACGGTTAGTTTAGCAGGAATTTATTTAAACCTGCAGGAATTTGCAGAGGTGGAGTTCAAGTTACAGAGCAGACATGTATATGTTTTAAAACTGATATATTTTTATTTCATTTTACTGAAAAAGAATTAAAAAGTTTTACAAGGAGTAACATTGTCTAAATTGCCTGAATAAATGTCATTTTACAAAGCTGTTAACCCTTGTTTTACCATTGACCTGGTGGTGGAACCACTGTACAAGCGCTTTTTAAATGACCATAACTCCAATAGTGTTTGTCCTAGAGGCAACATTCTAACAATTTCGGGAAGAAGAGAAGACGAGCTTTGCTGAGATATTTGGTAATCAAAGGTAATTATGGTATTCACAAGGTACTGCTGTCTGAGCACGAAGATGAACTAGCTGGGTCTAGATTTAACCATGTGCACGTCGCATTATTGTAAGATTATTGCTGGTCTTGAAAGACATTTCAAACACTTCCTGAAATACGAAAATTATTTTGGAATGTTACAGCCAATATTATAAAATAAGGCCAGGCAGTCTGTATGACACTTGGTGATAAAGAGTAAAATAGCAGAGAATCGCTGTGTGGAATTAACTTTATTTGGCAGCAATAAGAAGCACGTATGGAGGTATGTAAGTGCTGACTGTGGATGGTTGAAGCGCTGCTCTAACTGTGTGTAAGAGGTTATTATAGAGACTGAAATATGAAAAAGAATCAGTGTTAGGCTGTTTATGAACATGTTTGTGGTTTTAACAGCACGATAAAATTTCCATAAATGATTCCACTCGGTCATTTTATTCACCTAAAAAATCTTAATATGCCTTAGTATATTTCAGTCTGTATCGCTGCAGCGGTTATATAGTGGGAGCTTAGAGTGCTTAACTAGACTACATCTGTCACAAATATGTTTAAAACTAAAAGTTATATTGTTTTTCATTAGGTTTGAACTTCTCTGAGGAGTCAGAAATGTATCAAACAAAGCATTAAACCACTGAAAGTACTGTTTGTGTTCATGATTTGAAACATTTTTGCAAAAATTCATGGTAGTAACAATTCGACTTTAGCAGTAGCAGATTTGTCATCATTGTAGGTGATTGTCAGATGATCCGGTCACATGACACGGTCATCAGGTAAACAGGAAGTGATAAAGGCCCTCCAGCTTTAGCAGGAAGCTTTTGGATCTTGCTGAACCCTGTGTTGGATTCTCTGTGTTGGTCAGGAGGAGGAAACTCTTAAAGCAGGTAACACCACAGTGGCTCTTTGGTTTGTGCTGGCTGTGTATGGGCGACATTTGCTGTGTTACGATTAACTTGGCTAAAATTTGATGAACAGTGAAACTATTTTCAAGTAGGCAGAGACGCAAAATAAAGGCCCATGCTTGTGTTTAGCTGTGTGATGGTACCAAATGTAAACAATAAGCTTCAACGTGGAAGTCTATGGGAGGCAGAGTCCTTCAGCCCGACTCAGGTGGCTATGACCGCTCTGAGGTGATTGGTCCTGTGAGACACACCACTTTAGAGGCTCTTTTTTAAGAAAAGCAGGAAGTAACATTTTCTCGTCTGCTGTGTAACACGCACTGATGCTAACACACCTGATGACAGACGTGATGACAGACGCTTTGCAGCCAACATACAGCGTCTGACTCGGTGCGCTGATATTACAGTCCACGTGATGAAGACATTTGTTTTGTCAATAATACACTCTGCTCACACACACACACACACACACACACACACACACACACACACACACACACACACACACACTGCCATTACTGCTGTCATACCTGTTGTCCATCATCTTCTTTCATTTAAAAATGAACATCAAACTCTTCTGTCTTCAATCTCTCTCACACACACACAGCTCAGAGGTTAATGTCCCCCCGAGGGGCCATAGCAGCCTGACCCCTGACCTTTCCCAGGATTCTCCTCTGCTCCTGGCCTCTGGTCTACATTTTATACTCCATAAACATGGGATCAGACATTTTAACGCTGCAGAGTCAGGTCTGAAAATGGGTTCCCCAATGAGAGCTCAAAATCGTAGCGCGAGACTCTGTCACTCAGGCGGCAGTTGTTGTGCAGAAGAGCGGTGTGACGGCGTGCTGTGTACACGTGAGCGTGCTGCTGTTTCTCGTGCATGTGATGGACATTCGTGTGAACACATTTGACTCAAGTGGTTTTTATCTCAGTGGGGAGCTGCAGCAGAGGCACTAAAAGCACGTACCCATTGTTAAAGCACATAAAGATGGTACAGCAAGCTGCCAGCTCAAACTAATACAGCACGCTTTAGAAGAATAACATTGCTTACAGGTTTTTACTGGGTTGTATTTTAAGTAGTCTTTTATTGAAAAACTAAATTTTCCAGTGGCACTAAGAGCTCAATTTATCATTTCTTTCTGTGATTGTTTTTATTATTTTGTACTTTTTTTGTAATTGTAACTCTAAAAGTAAACTAAAACTCTTCCTTTTCTGCTTTGACTAGTTAATGTAGTTAACTAGTTAACTGAAGTAGTTAACGTTTTCATGAAATTTAGTTAGCTTAGTTGCTAAGTTGCACCTAGCTGACTAACTGGCCTGATATTGAATGTTGCAGTAGAAAGCAAATGTTAGTGACATATTTGTAGCTTTGTGTCCTTACACAATTTCCTGAGTAACAGAATTATTCCTGTTTGATATTATACACAAGTTAGTATTGTTGCTCCCATCAGCTGAACTTATTTTGTTAGCTGGCGAACTAGCATGTACACTTGTTTATTAGTTAGAAATACATTTACCAAGAAAGACACAGTTAGCTAGCTGTATATATACACTGCATTAATCTGGTTATAGCAAATTTGTAGTTTTAGCAGATTTTACTTAAAAGAAAATGTTTCCTGCGTGGAGTTTGTATTAATTAGTCAGCCTTATCCATTCAATATAATATTTTTATTATAACAAATAAAAAACAAATAAAAATAACAAATCTTGTTTGTTAGCAGGCACGTTCGCAGGCACGCTAGCACTAGCCAGCACTGGCCAAAAGATCAACAGCTCATGATTAGATATAACTGCACAAACCATCTCCTCTTAAACTTAAGGCTTTCTAACCTTTTGTAGTTTTCTACTGATGGTCAAATTTTTATTTAGAAAGATTCATTAACTTCTGACTAAGCTTACAGTAATTTAGCTGCTAATGCACAAATAATATATTTATAATTGGTGTAAAGTATTCTTCCTAGCTAGTTAACTGGAGGTGGGAGACTTCATTTTGCATTATTTCGGAAATTGTGAGTTCTGGTAAATAGCAAAACAGGGTAGCATGAAACTCATTATTGTCAAAGGATTTCTTTTTAAATGTATATTATTGCTGATCAGTTGATTGCTAGCCTTTATTTCTGTCTGTATAACATTAACAGCCTCTTTCCAGGCGCTGGGCCCAGGCACTTAGGGTAATATTGTTCATTGTATCTGCCAGATAAACCAAGTCAAACAGTATATGAATAATGTGTGTTTCAGTACTGGCTGATCTGCCAGACCCTGGAGCTCTCTGTGATCCTCATTAAGGCCCTCAACAAACCTTAGCCTCTTGGCAGTCTTACCCATCATCATTATCGATAAACACAAACGACTGAGTTCCTTGCTATTTGGGCTTCTCGTGTGCCATCGTGTGCATGTTCCATGAAAATTGTCTGCCATTTTGGAAGTAATACAACCAAAATTGTATGTGTATGCATATTCCCTGATTCCTTGGCGCATGCTTCCTGGAGGCTCGCAAAGGTTGCTAGGCCCAAAAACCTTCTTATGATTGCTTGGGTTGCTGCAGATTGCTACAGTTGCCCATTGTTTCCATGGAGGATTGACTTCACTGCTAACTACTCACCACTAGTAGGGAAAACGCTGCACCGCAAACCCAAAACAAAAGACATTTTCCTTCAAAGTAAATATCGTGCCTCTCTGATGCCGCTAACATGTTACAAAACGTGCCTCAGCGCTACTGAAAACGCAAAACAAAAAGTGCATCTTTTACTGTTATTTGAAGGCAAACTGTTGTATTTTTCACAGTTTTACTACTGTTTGGGGAGTGTTTGCAGACAAGTCAGCATCTTCCATGTAACTGCAGCAATCTGTTATGGACCAAAACAATCAAAAAATGGTGCAGTACCAATTTCACCTCCAGCAACCACTTACGGGTAGTTAGGTAGTGTTTGAGGAGTCTGGTGGTTGTTACAGTCTCCAACTGGTCTCCAGCCCTATCACTTGACATTACAGTCACATGTCCAAAATGGCAGACAAGTTGACACATGACTGCAAAGCTGAATTCAAATAAATGTTAATGTGATGGTCTTAACATGTGTCCGACCATCTGTTGTCGTCTGAAGCGTTTCATGATGTGTTGATATGATGATAAAGGGAGCAAAGCAGGTGTTTCCAGTTCTGCTGACTCAAGATCAGAGGGGAGTATTTTTAATGGGTATAAAATGAGGAGATGTGTGTGCTGGTGTGTGTGTTCGCATCTATGCGTGGTATTGTGTGCCTGCCAGTGTCCCAGCCAAGCTGCTAATGATCCGCTAGTCATGAGGCCTTTAAGGCAAACCCAGGAGGCCCACCAGGCAGCCCACAGAGCAGAAAATATAACCACACAGCCCAATAAAAACATCACATCTCCATAAAGTTAACTATTGAAAAAGTACTTCTGCTTTTATAGATATGAAATTATACTTTTCCAATGGGATTCTTGGACCTTATTCTGGTCGTGTAAAGGTAAAGGACAGGTCAGGCTTTCAGCTGGGCTTTAATGTATTAACATAGCAGAATAACCGAAGCAACTCAGAGAGCGAGAGAGAGGAAAGCTGGACTGATGTGCAGTTCTTTCATCAAGGGAGCAGAATAATATAGAAATATTCCTACAGCAGATGTAAGCTGGCCGAAAGGGTTCTGCGTTAACATCAAACAGAATCATATTCCAGTGAATATCACAGTAAGGCTCACAGACTAATCCTTTACATAGGAATGAAATTCGCAGGATTTTGTTAAATCACAATAATTTACATAATTAACTGTGTCTTCACATGATGTAGGATGTTTACAGATTTAGTCACAGCCGTCAGACTCTTCAGATTTATTCAAAAACTGTGGACAGTTTACAACTAGAAAGAAAAAGCTCTGGGCTGCGGTCTGATTATTACGCTGTTTGCGTGTCTGAGTCACTTGCGCTCAGCTGCAGACAAAATTAAGAGGCCACCACCCTACAGACGCAGTCATTGCTGCAGAGGTGTAGCCGCTGCTCAGAAGGTTTTGGACAGATGACTTGATGGAGAGTGCAGATCTGCTTCGATGTTAGGTGCCAATAACATGCCACTTGCAGGAAGAGTTTAAAAGACCTCTTTGTGAGAACGTGATAGTATGTGGATGGAGGTTATGTGATTAGTTCAGATAGGCCAGGCACTCTAAATAGAAAGTAAGGTAAATGGACTGATACTTTCTACTCAATTTTGAGATCTCAAATTACAATCTACTGTAAGTCTCACAGAGTAGACTGCCTTTAAGCACTGCTGTTATACCAATATTTAACATTAACACACTCAAATGCATCAGGGGTCAGTATCTTCACCAAGGATACTTTATACGTGGACTGCAGGAGCCGGAATCGATCCAACAACTGTCTATGAGTAGACGCTCTACCACCTGAGCAACAGTTCTGCTTCTTTTAAAATAGATTGGTTGCTTGTAATATGTGCACTAAAAACATTTTGTGAAATGTCAAACGTAAACAATCAGCTGACCCCAAGAAGTCAACGGTCACCTACTTCCTGTCTGACCAGTTCTGACATCACTCTCTGTTGCCAGCTTCTGAAAAGTCTCTCGATTCACCTTCCTTCACCTCCCACGGATCATTATCTACTATTTGTCTCATTCCCACATGGGGATGTGATGTGGGTTGTTTATGTCTAATTTCTGGAAAGAGTACCTTCTGACTGGAAACTCATTGATGTTTCCATCAAGAAGACACTTAATTCTGAAAAGTGACCTTCTCCAGAGAAGAACAGAAAGGATGTACCTTCACTAATAGTGAAGCTTTTCTACACTGCGGCTCAGTTTACTGTCGACTCATTTCACTTGTGATGGATGGATCCTTGTATTATGACTATAGAGCCCATCACCATGTGGCGTCAAATGCTTTTACATTAGAGGTTCCTGCTTGCTTCCCTTGCGGCAGAAGCTATTGAGCTCCCAGTGAAGTGTAGCAAAGGAGTCGTTTAAAGAAAAGGAAAATAAGGTAGAGAAAAGAAATTCATAAAGTGGAGACAAAAAAATGGAGGCAGGCAGATAGGACGAGATGTCAAGAAACACTAAGCACATGTGGAGAAAAGAGAGTGTGAGGGACGGTAAAAAAGAAAAAAAAATCCTTTCTCACCGACCAATTTTCGTCTGCTCTGAGTGGCTGTCCACTTGTGCACACACCATACACCTCCTCTGGCTAACTACCTGACAAAACAGAAGTACCACAGAGCCAAGACGGCCTGTTAGCAGCGAGACATCAAAAAGCCGACCCGGTGAATCGCTGTTCTCCTCTGAGTCACGGCACCGGGCCTGTCAGGTGGCACCGCCAAAGAGAAACCTTGAAAACGAGAAGCGCGTTCAGGAGGGAAGACATGGGAAACAAATGGCGGAGGCGGCTTGTGTGGGTGTGGGTGTGAAGAATTACAGTATGAGTGGACTTCAGCAGGGAGACAGTGAAAGCCTTCAGAGGGACTAAAGTCTGCTAACAAATACAAAAGTGAAGTACACACTGACGTGGACGTTGTTCTCAGAAAACACTGAATATTTAAAGCTGGTTCTTTGCTTTCAGTGACTGACTTGTAGTTTGTACCTGCTGCATTTTACATTTTTATAACAAACCCTGCCACCATGAGACCACACGTTCAGCTTGGCATACAGCCACCATGATGCTACCATCTCTTTTGAAGACATTATTTTATCTCCATCGTTGCTGCCAACATAGAATAGACTTCCTGGATGATCTACCACAAGGCAGCCAAATTATTGATCAGATAATTGCATTAGAAATGCTCCCAAAGGCAACAACTGCACAAATGTGGTCAGGAGGTCCAGTTCACTGACTCGAGTTAGCTGAGGTTCACTGAACCTTTCAGTCAAGAGGACACGGTCCTAATAATGCAGACTTTAAGCCTTGATAAAAACTTAAACAGATGAGTTATAAAATGATTCTCCTGCCCTAAAGTTGTTATGAAGAGGAAGCTAGCTATAGAGACCAAACAGGTTTTTGTATCAGACTGTAAACATGTTTATTTATGCTGTAAAGTTGGACCTCGGGAGTCTATAGGTATGTCCCAAAACCTAGGCGGTATCCTTAGGAGGCCACATTTGAAGGCCAATTACGTCACAGCCAGGCGACGAAGGCTGTCCCAATTCGAAGGCTGCTCTAAATTCAGCCGACAAATGCGTCCTTCATTTTCCCGGAGTTGAAGGATGGGTCGGGTGTATCCTTCGTGGCCCACCGTATCCTAGAATTCATAGCGTGGCCCAGCCAATTCCAGTTTCCAACAATGGCGGCAGCTACTTAGTGTTAATATTACTGTTTCTGGATCACAAAATAAACTTTGAAGATATTTGAGAATGTAGCTGTGTAAACTTCAAATATCTGCTCGGGTTATCAAGACATCATATTTGCAAAAGTGCTCTAACATTTTCAGAGACATCTGTTACCCACCAGCTTGATAGCTAGCTGGGGTTCGAGGCTCACTACAGCCGGCGAGAACAGCAAACACCCAGCACATCGTTTTCAGACCTCCTGCGGTCTTTCGCTACTCAGGTTAAAAATTATATGTAAGTCATTTATATCACTTAAAAATTTAATTGTCTGGCTTTTTTCAGTGTTTTATTTGTTCCTGAGTAAATCAGTTTGGCTGAGATTACAGCTGAATAAATGTCAAACAGAAAACTGATTAAACAGAAGTGTGAGATGGTAGAGAATTTACTTCAACGTCCTGTTTTATTTTAGCGAGCAAGGAGCAGACAGCTGAGTTTATTAAACTCCACCGAGACAGCTGGTGACGCAAATCTGAAGGCTAGACCGTCCCATTTCACAGCCTTGCACTTCCGGCCTTCTTGGTCTTCGAAGGACCCGGCCCACATAGACAGCGAAGGCTGGATCCTCCGAAGGACGTGGTCTAGCTTTTAGGCCACAGCTTATGAGTACTGACTCGCTGCTGAAACCTCTAGTGGGGGTTAGAGGAACTGCAGTTGTTGTTACTTTAACCCTGGAGGTTGCTTGATGATGCAAAAAAAGCTAGCTGTAAGCAAAAAAAAGTTAAATTCATTTTTAAAAAACCTGACATTGGTCTCCATGATCTGCAAAACTAATGCACCAAAGATTTAAAAGTCTAGACATGCCAATGAGCTGACTGACATTTGCCTGCAGCATGTTAAATACTTGCAGCCAACTGTCGAACTGCACTCCAAGCTGAATCCGCACCCCCTGCTAGCAAAGCCACATGCTGAATGCTTGAACAAATCTGACCTCCTCATTAACCAGTTTGCTTAAGCATGCAGCCTGTTTTTCTTTGTCTTCTTCGTGGTTTTCCTTTGCTCTCATGTCCTGTCCTCTTTCACGCGATTGTTTTCTTTTGCGAGTTTAACCCTTTACAGCCGATCGGAGCGGGCACGCTCTGTTTTGCGTAACTATTTTTAAATCCCAGTAGCACTGCAACCACGTAAGCTAGCGCCAAAAATTTTTTTGCATATGAAACCGGAGGAGTTGTACTTACATCTTATGCCATCAACTTGTCCTAGGTCACGGTTTCCTTCCACATAAAGCTTTGCAAAAACTGCATAAAAAGCGCTTGCAGGAACAAAAACATAATATTCCAGAAACACGCTTTACCGATCCGATCAGCTGGTCATAACACTTCCTACGTTGGAATAGACGTCAGCGCGAACTTTTGCATTTCCGCCATTACCTGCCCGAAACCGGAAGTGACGTCATTTTCGCGGAAATGTAGTCTTTTTTACTATCAGGGCCTCAGGGCCTATACTCGTCTTTTTAAAAGTTATCTTTGACTTTATGACTTTCTGTGTCGTTTCTGGGATGCTTAGGACTCATATTGCACTGCTGGAAATAGTTTATTTTGATGCATATGCTGCTTTTTTGCAAATTTGCAGTATAATATTTATTTTCGTTTTTCCTGCAGTGTATAAAAATTGGTGTATTTCAAAAATAAAACTATGAAGACACTCAAAATAAATTTCATGTGGTGGGAAACTATTTTGTGCAACTTTTTTGTATTTACAGTTTTGAGGGATAAGCCTCTTAAATTTCTCTAACTACAAATATATGTTAAAAAAGCAAAAACGATTTTCAATTTTTTTGTAGTTTATTGCACTTTTTTGCAATTTATGTAATTACTATGCACTTAATGAATACATATTATTAAAATCTGGGCTATAATGGTTGTATTGATGTATAGCAACTTGAAATGCTCCCAAAAATGGCTCCACAGCATGTAAAAATATGATATAAGCTCTGGCGGACTTGGTTCTATGGTAGGTCTTAAAGGGTTAAACCAGACACTTTGAAATGTCTGACTTGATACAGAAACACAACTTATAAATTACTGGATGCCTCGTTGTCCTCATTGTTCTCAGAGAGAGGTTTGTATTAGATCACGAGAGGCTGCAAACCACAGTCGCTCCTCAGCTTTTTGTCTGCTGTGGTTGACAGCGGAGGAATATTACAGTCGCATTGATTTCATTAAGCCGCGATGCTGAGGATGCTGGAAAGGAAAGACTAGATTGCCGATGTCTGTTTCCCTCGGTGTGGTGATATGTTGTTTTGGAAAGGATAGCGAAGGAATATGGATGGTGCTGATCATGAGGAATCTGCGGAAATGCGTTTGTCAGAGCTGCTTTCAACTCGTGCCTGTCAAAGTGCAGCTTTGTGCGATCGTTACCACTGTCAGCACACGCAGCTTCACACCGAGCCTGCATCTATCTGTTTGGAAATCTGTTAGACAACCGTCGGCCTGTTTGTGAGAGCTGTACATGTTCAGATCAGAGTGAACCCTGCCTCTGTCAGCTCAGAGGAAATGTGATACTTCAGATGGTTTGAAAAAAGACAGTTACATGTTAGGTAAGTTGTTTGGGGCTAACAAGGTCAGGCCTCTCAGTGAATAGGGAGGGAGCGACGGGCTGACTTTAAATATTTGACGGAACATAAAAACCAAAAGTGTAAAATCAAAATCTGATTGAAAACTTTAAAAAATATTTGGTAACTTTATCCCAGAATAAACCTTCGAAAGCTTGTTTTTTTTCCAGCATATATTTTTTGTTTCACGGTTCTGCGGTTATAAACTAGATGATGGAGGATTTCTGGGAATAGGCAGAGGACATGAATCCTGTCTGTCGTGGTTTTTGTAATGATCTTTGATGCTTATTTTACTCCTCCTTCTGTGTTTTTGATGGGTTTTCCCTTTCATCTGTCTAGTTTATTCTTGCTTTGCTTTTCTTATAACACCTTTTCCACCATTTCTTCTTCACTCACCTCTTTATGCACCACCTTGCATTTAATCATTATCTCTGGGTCTCTCCTACAGTGTGTGTTATGTCCTCTTTTCCTCCCCAAACCCCAAACCAGTTGCAGCAGATGCCTGCCCCTCCATGAGCCTGGTTCTGATGGAGGTTTCTTCCTTCCCACTGTTGCCAAATGCTTGCTCAAAGGGAGTCATGTGACTGTTGGGATGTCTTTCTAATATGGCAAGGTCTTTCCCTTACAATACAAAATGCCTTGAGGAGACTGTTGTGACTTGGCATTACATAAATTGAGTTAAACTTCCAGAATATTCCCATTCCAGCATGGTATCGTGAAAAAGGGTATGAAAATGTGTCTCACTAAACATATTTGGCTTTTAGTGTGTATTGAATGAAGCTGGTGAGCTTTGCCTGGTCAGAGTGAAGGCAGAAGAAAAGTGTGTGTCCTGGTGTTATGATTGGTCATGTGTACTTGGTATCAGGTGGAAAAATGAGTGAAAGACTATAACCTAACCCTAACTTCTTAATGTGTCATTAATACCACAACAGGTTTAAAATGTCATGATGCATGAACTGTGCCTGAGATCATGTGCTATTTATACACAATCCCATGATTTTACGTCAGAAATCCATTTGTTATTCCAGCACATGTGGTCTTAAATGATTTTCCCACTGTGACTTTTTTCTGTTGTTAAGAGTCTAAAGTAATAATTTATTGAAAAACAAATTTGACATTGTTTATCCTAAAAATTCCTACATTTACAGATGAATAGCGTAGAAATTTGATACTCTTTAGCTCTCTAACTCAATTTCATGATTTGTGAAGAGGCAGGCAAATATTTCAGACCACAGTCGAGTTCCATCTTTGGGAATTGGCAGCAGTGCGCAGGCCTCTCCCTCTCCAGCCCATCATGTGCAAATTCTCCAACAAGAGGTTTGGTCAGCGAGCAAGCGAGGAATCAAAGGAGCGCTGTGACAAAGCTGCAGAGCTGTGGCTGGATTTTTGATCTGGACTCAATGACAGAGCGACCAGATGGAAGCCATTGCAGATTTTAAAAAAAGAAAAAGAGAGAGACACATGGCAATACGTCTCTGCTCTGCAAGAAAAGGCGTGTGAAAGGCTTGGTGGTCTGATTAAACAAGATGCTTGAAGCAAAGTGCAAAGAGACACTTTGGGTTGAAACGCCAACAGCAGGAAGTTAAATGCGTCCAAGCTACAAACTTCAGCCTTTTAATTTTCTATAAGTTGTTAGATGTTAGACTGCTGAAGCGACAGTAAGTTTCAAGGATTTACAAAGGCAGAAAATGAATTTAGTGACAGGACGGAGACCCAAAGCTTTCAGTGAAATCGTTATTGGCAGAGTTTTAGAACAGAAGTGCTTGTGTGGTCCAGCCAAAGCTCAGACTGAGGGCTGTTGTGTGTAATGACTTCGTGAAAAAACTGGCCACAAATATTGGATCAGCGAGATTGCCGAGGAGGTTATGTGATTGGTTCAGTTTATTTGCTTGTTAGAAGGATTACTCGGAAAGTTATGGATGGATCTGCATGAAAAATTTTATTGGACGATCTGGAGTGATTTCCAGAAATCTTTGTGAGGATTTTTAACCACTATGAGATGGAGCAGAATTATACACATGGTGCCATCTTTTCACAAACACATCCCTTCTTATTTCAGTTTGAGATCCCAAACTAATCCTGATCCAGATATTTGCCTTTTAGGATCTAGTATGACATTTTTTCAGTATTTTTAATCAAAAACAATCTGTTAATGTAACATTATGATTCAAACTGAAGTTAAACCATCTGTTCTTGCAGACACAATGAAGTATTTACTGCTGATAACAAACAGAATGAGTGTTGCAAGCTAAAAACTGCTGCTGTCACTTTCAGTTTAGTCATCTGCTCGACACAAAATGCATCATGGAGAATCTACGGTGGCCCAGAGGTCCAAAACGTAACTAGAACAAAAACCAGAAACCTGACAACATTTCAGAAAACTTCACCTGATGACAGGTTGGAGTCGTATTCCTCAATTATTCAACAGTTTATCAAAACGATGATCATACAGGTCGGCTTTATGACAGTCAGTGAGATCATTACATAATGACTTAAACAAAAACATTAGTGTGATTTCTGAGTTTAGTACTGCGTTAATGACAATGTGATTACAGTAACGCATCACACTGGAGGCTGGTGTCATTTCCAGTTTCCAGTCACTCAGCAGTGTCTGTGTGTGAATTTTAATGTGTTTTGAACTTGAGGGCCACCGTAGAGACCTGATCTGGCCTTGCGTCACCTTAACTGTGTCAGTGACATTTGGCGCTCTTTTTTAATCATCACGGCAGTTCTCATGAAACCCCATCAGCTCAGTCTCACATCAACGTCAGTTTATGGTGACGCTGAAACGCTTGTGTTGGGGTCATGTGACCTGGTGGAAATCAATAATAGAGGAGGTTTTTGGCAGCTCCGTGTGTGTGTGTGTGTGTGTGTGTGTGTGTCCTGTATTTTTAATAGTCTAGTAAGAAGGCCAATTCTTCTCCTCCAGAGGATTAACCACACTGTCAGCCAGGGCAAGAACAGGAGAGGATGATGGGAAGGCAGCTGTTCTCCTGACAGGACAACTGTGTGTTTGTTCCCCCTCATCTGAACCTTTCTCTGCTACGGTGGTCAGACGAGCTGAAATTAAAGAGAAATGCTCAGACACATCTCTGACATTAGAATTAAATTACTGTGTTCAGAACTGCAGTGACACAATGGTGACAGGAGGGCGTGCACAACTATTTTTTGCAGTGGTTTTGTTGCTACATGAATCCTAAAAACTAATTTACTGACATTTGTGGCAAAAATGAGGCGTGTTAATTTACCTGAGCAGATGTAACTGGCAGTCAGATGGCTCAAAGTTGTGACGATGATCTCAAAACTTGGGTCTGTCCTGTAGTTGTTCCCCTCAGATGTTATGTCCCATATACATCTTATCCTCAGTATTGATGTTTGGGGTTTGAGTTTTCTTGACGTACTGATCTTTGTGCAGAAAAATGATTAATAACTTGGAGCACTGTAGAGCATGCATAGCCATGTGCACACACAGAACTCTGCAACATCATAAATCCACGTGTCTCATCTACTGCAGAACATATTTAGACGTGTGTCAGTTGTGTGTAACATTCAGATCTGCCCGTGCCCTTTAGGCGGCACTGAACGTAGAGCTTCAGGGCTTTGCAGCAATGGTTTGTTGCCCACAGGTGGCTCTGAGTCAGATTCTTTCCTTTAACTTTTATAAATACCTGCATGCAGCTGTTAGACACAGATTTCAGGTTCATGCAAATCACTTTTTGTAATAAAGCTCTCTTTCTCTTGATAAATCATGTGCTCTGTCTCAGCTGTCAGATTTATCAGATTGATAAAGCACCAATGAGTCTCTAACACAAGTTAGCATCAGCTGCCTCTCCTTGATCTCAACTGCCATGAGAAACAATGGTGCAAAGACTGGTTAGTAGATTATCTGTTCCCCCATCATGCCTGCTCATTGTTCACCCAATAAGTTGAGCTTTTACTGTCTATATTTTAACTACATATAAAGCCTCCTCAGAACCAGAATGATCACGTTTTGAAATTTTCTATTCTTAAAATTCAGTCCACCACAATTTTAAGTATAAACAGCAGTGTCTTCCTCTCCCTCCACCCTTACTGAAGTCTTCCTCGCTCTAGCACACGCTCAGTCTCACTCCCGCCGTTATCCGTCACTCTCTCTTGCTCCTTCACTGTAACTGTCAAATCCCTGGGTCTCATCCTTTTTTCAGCTCAGTTCACTGATCACTCTTTCACACATCCCTTTCTCTGCCTCACATTTCTAATTCATCAATCCACCCACCGACTCGCAGGACTTCCTCTTCATTTTCTTCCAATCATCTGACCCTGCACCCCACTAAGCCCGCTGTCCACCCTCTAATGCTCTCCTCCTGAGCCCTTGCATCCCCTATCACCAGGGGAGAGCAGAGCAGATTTGGGTTTAGCTGCTCAGTCGCTGGTGTTGACTGCAGTCTGTAGAAGTGACTGTGGTACCCCACAGTGAGCATGGGCATTGAAATAGTCCTCTGTGGGTGTGTTTGCTTTTCAGATGGGTCGCACTTGGCGGTCCAGAGCATCTTTCCTGTGTGAAGCCAGAGTAGAAGTGGGCCATGTTTCCAGGGTAGAAGTAGCAGTGCTGTAAATACTGGGATTCAGGGTCGAGCTGAACATCTGTACACACTGATTCCCAGGCTTATGAATCCTAAATACAACAGCAGCAACAACCTAGAAACCTCCTTTAGACCTTTTCACAACATGCCAAGAAGAAGTTTCATATTCTGGGAAATGCATGCATATTTTATGCCACCGGGCCCGCTGCAAACCAGCCGGGCCATCTCCAGATGACAGAACGCTTTTCTTCCAAGCTTAAAGCTAAAATAGCATTCCTCATAGACCACAAGTCACACACAGGATGTCAAATCTTCCACTGGACTGAATAACCTGTATACTGAAGCTCAAACAACAAGCATCTGAAAAAGTTTGGGGGCAATTTTTTAACTTTTATCCTTCTAGCTGAATGATCCCGGGTCCAGATTTCAGTTAAACTGATGTTTGCAGCTAATCAATCGGAAACACGGGAAAGAAGTGATACTGCAGAACCACTTGAGTCTGTACACAGACTGTCAGAGCTGTGAAAATGAGAGAAAAATAGCATTCATCAGGTGGGGACAGAATGTGAGCTAAATACTCAAATTCAAGAATTCAGAGTTGAGGCCCAGTTTCTGAAGTGTTTCGGTCCTTTTGAACCTAGCTTATAATTTGCCTGTGCAAACATTTGTGAAAGAATGGGTCATTCAAGGACACAACCGCTACAACGAAGCAGTTTGTGAAATTTCTTCCCTCATACATATTCTGCAATTAACTATAAGAGGTTTATTGGAAAGTGGAAGCGTTCAGGAATCACAGCAACTCAACCATGAGTCAGACCAGAAAAAGCTACAGAGTGGGGTCACCAAGTGTGTAAAAGTCACCAAAACTCTGCTGGATCAGTAACCACAGAGCTCCAAACCTCTGCATTAACATTAGGGCAGAAACTGTGCACCAGAAGCTTCATGGCCAAGCAGCTCCTGTGTAGCTCCGGTGTAATGTGGAGGTCAACCTGGACTTTGCCCATGTGGTGTATTTAGAGTTAGATAACATTACAGCCTAGTGCTAGTTTAAACCTCATGTTACTACCAAACAAACTGGTCACAGCTGTTCAAGTACACATGTATGTGACATGTAGCTACATCTGCAGGAAAGTATGATGTAGGCAATAAACTGAAGCCGTGTCTCAATATGCGCACTTATGTGTACTTGCGGTCTCGTGGACTTGTGATACGTCATTCAGAGACCAAGTACTGTTCCAATTCAAAGTACGTATCAAGCCGAGAACGTGAAAAAACTTAACTCTATGAGGCTTATTGGACATTATAAAAGAGATGATATGTAAGCGATGTGTAGCGAATTTTGCCAAAGTGCTTAAGATACCTTTTTTTAAATTATCTTTTTTTCTTAAAAAATCTACTACATCATGTGTAATATTTTTTCATGTCATGTGTAATTTCCATTGTAAATATTAATCACCCTTAAATTAAGAGGGGACTCCCGTGCGAACTTACAAAGTCGGACTTGCCAAAAACTCGAGTACAGACTTGCGTACTTGAGAACTGAAAACAAAACACAACATCACCATAAACAAAGGTAGCTGTTTAACAACCCTAGCTTGGTAACTAGCAATCCGGGTACTGAGGATTTATGCTTTAGTGGGAAATCTACGCCCTAGCTGCAATGTAACCACAAACTCCTGAAACCCAGTGACGTAAAATTTGGTGCAACCTGATGTGCACCTCCCTGAAAATGTTGACACACCAAGAAATCTTGTGATTGACCTGTTCAGCACCGTTAATTCCTCCTGTGTATTTCTGGCTACTTTTTCACCGCAGTTTTTTAATTTAACTGTAAGAGAACAACAACTGTCGCCTCGGTATAAGGACTAATCACCAATATAAGGACTCACAAATGTCAGCAAATTCCTGGAGGGAGTTTGAAGAAACTATCAGGATGGATGTGAGGCAATGTATAAAGAAATGGAGAAATCTGAGAGACAAATATGCTTACCTTTGAAAAAGAAAGTGACTACAGCAAAGTGTGGAGACTCAGGAGGGGAAAAACTCCCAGCACTTGATTTATTTCTATCGGTTGGTACTGCATATAATGGAGTCGTTTGATTGTTGGGGTCTTTAGCTTACAGTATAAACCCTCTGCATGTCCTCCTTCACTACATCCATGAATCTTCGATGTGGTCTTCCTCTTTTCCTCCTACCTCGATAAAGGATGAAGTGCATTAAAATGAAACTGGAGTGTGGGATGGAAAGTTTTTTCTTTTAATTAAAATTAAATGCCTAAAAAGACTATGCAGAATTCCTGCAGGATTCCCAGGGATCTTGCTGAAGCATTAACATTTTAGAGAATTTCCTCCCTCCAAAAATACCATAACAGAGGCAAGTTTCCCTCGAGCTGCAGCTAAAGACACAGCAACGGCACACAGGGATCTGTTCTTGTCTAAATATCACAGCAGAGGCATTCACACAACACTCATTCATATTTAAAAAGCTCATTGCCTCACGATTCGCTCGCATTCGCTGTGGAACTTCTCCATGTGAAGTTTTTTCTTTAAGTTCAGCAAAAGCACAAAAGTATCTGCAGCGGGTTTGCTCTTAATACTGAGAGCGATATGATGAGTTTATCTAAACACTGCTGAGAAATTATGAAGTATGCCGGAGTGTGTGTGGGATCTATGCATGCTGGCACACTCTCAAAGCATCTTCATGACCCCTCTGCTTCATACATCAAACAGATTATAGCTCTGTCTTTGGAGAAAACACAGCAGCTCCATTTATATTTTAAATCTGACAAACTTGGCCATTCCAGGCCGTTAGCAGACACGATGCTTTTTAGGGTCGCCTCGAGTGTCGTACAACTTTAAAAGCTTTGTATAATTAAGAGCCACTCCGTGATTCACACGATTGCTCGCTCGACTGCCACTAATTGTGAGCATCTCCAGGTCCTGTGCGTGATGTTTGGAAAAGGGTGAGAGATGGCGTGAAATTTACGTATTGGGCGAGAGATGCAGAGAGCAGCGGAAAGCGCCTGAACAAAATCAGACCAGTCACAGATGAGTACGTGGAGAATAGAAGTAATGGAGGTTTTTTTACTGCAAAGCACCTCTCATGAAATCCGCCTAATGCGAGCATGAGATTATTTGCAGAGAGGTCGGTGGACTCCTTTTGCAAAATGTTTTGGTCACGCTGCACATTAAGCAGGGCTCTGAGTGCTCGGGAGATACTGAGTATCTCCCGGGAGTTAAGTAAGTGCCGTGCGGTTTGCATGAAAAGCGCTGACTTGTGGCATCGGATTAGCGCGAGGATGAGTTGAGGAGGAGGAGGATATTAGCGCTTAGAAGAAAAACAATGTTGAGCTTTAGAATGTGGTCAAGTACGAGGTTTAATGCTATGACTACAGTACTGAGTACAGTACAGGAACAACATTTTAACTGCTTTAACCTCATAACAGCCGCCAGGTCACCAGCAAAGCACTCAGGGTTAGGGTTGAAATTCTATTTATCTTTGAAATCAACTTCAGTCTGAGTACGGCCAGTAAGTGAAAGTTCCTCTAAAGGGCTACATCTAATCCTAAAACTAACCTCAGCATAATGACCCAGAAATTAACTTAAGAAATTTATTACCCACTTTGATTTACCAACTACTGGTTTTTACCTAGATAACATAAAATCTGTATTATTTTCGAATGCACTGGAACTGAACTGTCATTATTCAAACCAGCTCACAGATTGGGGAAGTTTGTGGGAGGATCGAGAGAAAGTAGCATGATGGTGGTTGGGACTCTTTCGCCACAGGATCCATGTTCACATGTTCTCCACGTGTTTCTCCTGCTGTCAAGAAAACCTGCTAGGCTCACACTCTCCATGTTGCACAAGGAAACTATCTGGTCTTTAAGCGATGAAGTGATGAACCCTGCTTCCGGGCCCAAACTACTCTGCGTTTAATAAGGCTGTTGTGTTTTAATCATTTGTATCTTGTTCTATTTTATCTCAAAAGGCCCCTAAAAACAGTCAGTGATCACTGTAGGCTTCTCTCGGTTTTTATTAGCGCTATTCATGTTAAAGATCAGTTTTTAAACCCGTACGATGTAACTACAGCCTAGCCCATGCAGCAGTATATTAATGACTAACCTCGTATTGTGGATGGATTATCTCGGTTGTTCTCCTGACTGAAGTTTGGTCCGTTTACATCATCCTGCCATGCGACTGCATTTGTTCCCTAACCATCGGGAACCCTCACATTAACTTTTATCGAGTGGAAAATAGTTAGCGTTTATCCTCCAGCTTCACTGTTTATGTTATGCTAACATAGCTGTGTCGCTAGCAACCACGTAGCACATCATTATATACCAGCTAGCCCAACTTCAGTAACCCTACAAACATCACTGCTGTTTAGTTTCCTGTCTTCATTTATGTCAGCAGTGATAGCAGAGCTGTACGTTTTATTTTTTTCAGAAATCTCTCAGTCAGAACATGGTATATCATGTTTAGGTGGAAACTGGCGAGCTAACTTCCTGCTAACTTCTAACTCTGTTAAATTTAATAAATCCTGTTTTCATGGATGCCTGGATGTTAAACTTGGATCAAGACACTGCCAATGACGTCAGACTTAAAGACCGGATAGATTCATCATGTTAAATGTTTAATTTCAGGTTTAAATGAAGGTAAAATAACAATAAATATGATGAAGCTAACCTTCACCAACGACCATTGGTGACGTATCTGGCCTAAAATCCTCCTTGTGATGTAAAAGTCCTGAATGTCCTGAAATCGCGGAGCATGACGTCCAAGCGGCACTGAGGAGAGTGAACACAAGGAAAGCGGCGGGGCCAGACGGCATCACCGGCCGTCTGCTGCAGATCCGCTGCAGTTCGCCTACAGATCCAACAGATCCACAGAGGATGCCATTGCCCACGTCCTACACACCACTCTCAGCCATGTGGACAAGAAACAGGGTAACTATATGTGAATGCTGTTTGTTGATTACAGTTCAGCGTTTAACACAATAGTGCCCTGCAGACTGTTCACAAAGCTGAGGGATCTGGGACTTAACAGCCGTCTGTGTGCATGGGTGTTGGACTTCCTCACTGGCAGAACTCAGGTGGTGAGGGTGGGCAGGTACTTCTCCAACAGCATCACCATCAATACAGGAGCACCTCAGGGATGTGTCCTCTCGCCACTGCTCTACTCCCTCTACACTTCAGACTGTGTGGCCACCCATGGCTCCAACACCATTGTGAAGTTTGCTGACGACACAGTGGTGTTGGGTGCCATCTCCAACAACGATGAGACGGCCTACATGGATGAAGTGAAGAATCTGGCATCGTGGTGCCAGGACAACCACCTCCAGCTGAACGTCAGCAAGACCAAGGAGCTGGTGGTGGACTTCAGAAGGGGTCAGCACAGAGACTACAAGCCCATTATCATCAATGGAGCTCCAGTGGAGAGGGTGCAGTCCTTCAAGTATCTTGGTGTCCACATCTCCTCAGACCTGACATGGGCTGCCCACATTCAGGTCCAGACCAAAAAGGCTAGGCAGCGCCTGTATCACCTACGACAACTGAGGAAGTTCAGGGTCTCTCCAAAGATCCTCAGGATTTTCTATACAGGCGCTGTGGAGAGCATCCTCACACAGAACATGACATCGTGGTTTGGGAACAGCTGTGTGAAGGACCAAAAAGCTCTCCAGAGAGTGATGCGTACAGCAGAACGCTGCTGCAGGATTGCTCTCCCCCTGCTTCAGGACACCTACACCAGGAGATGCCGGACTAGAGCAGCGCAGATACCGAAGGACCCGTCCCATCCTGGCAACAAACTGTTCCAACTTCTGCAATCTGATAGAAGGTTCCGCATCTTCCGGGCAAGGACAGAGAGACTCAAGAGGAGCTTCTATCCCCAAGCCATCCGGGCCCTAAACACACACACCCGCCCTCTCACATCATCTATAATTGACTGAGTCAGGACTCTTCCAGACACTAAACCAAGGCACAATGTACATTTCAATTCCTTTAATTTTAAATATGTTTATATTGTCTATCCTGTAAAATAGTCAGATGTCTATTCATATTAATGTACAGAATTCACCTGCTTGCTGCTACTACTGCACATTCACCCAATGTATATACTACATATATATATATATATATATATATATAGAAGATATATATATATATATATATATATATATATATATATATATATATATATATATATATATATATATATCTGGGTGCTGGGTGTTTTATATATATAAAAACACCCAGCACGCCCCTGCGGGCGGTTTATCCTTCAAGCTCGGGTCCTCTACCAGAGGCCTGGGAGCTTGAGGGTCCTGCGCAGTATCTTAGCTGTTCCCAGGACTGCGCTCTTCTGGACAGAGATCTCCGATGTTATTCCCGGGATCTGCTGGAGCCACTCGCCTAGCTTGGGAGTCACCGCACCTAGTGCTCCGATTACCACGGGGACCACCGTTACCTTCACCCTCCACATCCTCTCGAGCTCTTCTCTGAGCCCTTGGTATTTCTCCAGCTTCTCGTGTTCCTTCTTCCTGATATTGCTGTCATTCAGAACCGCTACATCGATCACTACGGCCGTCTTCTTCTGTTTGTCTACCACCACTATGTCCGGTTGGTTAGCCACCACCATTTTGTCCGTCTGTATCTGGAAGTCCCACAGGATCTTAGCTCGGTCATTCTCCACCACCCTTGGGGGCATCTCCCATTTTGACCTCGGGACTTCCAGGTTATACTCGGCACAGATGTTCCTGTACACTATGCCGGCCACTTGGTTATGGCGTTCCATGTATGCCTTGCCTGCTAGCATCTTGCACCCTGCTGTTATGTGCTGGATTGTCTCTGGGGCATCTTTACACAGCCTGCACCTGGGGTCTTGCCTGGTGTGATAGACCCCAGCCTCTATGGATCTTGTGCTCAGAGCTTGTTCTTGTGCTGCCATGATTGATTAGTGCCTCTGTGCTGTCTTTCAGTCCAGCTTTGTCCAGCCACTGATAGGATTTCTGGATATCAGCCACCTCCTCTATCTGCCGGTGGTACATACCGTGCAGGGGCCTGTCCTTCCATGATGGTTCCTCGTCTCCCTCCTCTTTCTTGGGTTTTTGCTGCCTGAGGTATTCACTGAGCACTCGGTCAGTTGGGGCCATCTTCCCAATGTATTCTTGGATGTTCGTTGTCTCATCCTGGACTGTGGTGCTGACACTCACCAGTCCCCGGCCCCCTTCCTTCCGCTTAGCGTACAGCCTCAGGGTGCTGGACTTGGGGTGAAACCCTCCATGCATGGTAAGGAGCTTTCTTGTCTTTATGTCAGTGGCTTCTATCTCCTCCTTTGGCCAGCCTATTACCCCAGCAGGGTACCTGATCACGGGCAGGGCGTACGTGTTGATGGCCCAGATCTTGTTCTTACCATTCAGCTGACTCCTCAGGACTTGCCTGACCCTCTGCAGGTACTTGGTGGTTGCAGCTTTTCTAGTGGCCTCTTCATGGTTCCCATTCGCCTGCGGGATCCCCAAGTACTTGTAACTGTCCTCTATGTCTGCAATGTTGCCTTCTGGTAGTTCAATCCCCTCAGTTCTGACTACCTTCCCTCTCTTTGTTACCATCCGACTACACTTCTCCAGTCCGAACGACATTCCAATGTCATTGCTGTATAGCCTGGTAGTGTGGATCAGTGAATCGATGTCTCGTTCACTCTTGGCATACAGCTTGATGTCATCCATGTACAGGAGGTGGCTGACAACTGCTCCGTTCCGTAGTCGGTATCCGTAGCCAGTCTTGTTAATGATCTCACTGAGGGGGTTCAGGCCTATGCAGAACAGCAGTGGGGACAGAGCATCTCCTTGGTAGATCCCGCACTTGATGGTGACTTGTGCTATGGGCTTGGAGTTGGCCTCTAGTGTTGTACGCCACATCCCCATTGAGTTCCTGATGAAGGCTCTTAGGGTCATATATATATATATATATATATATATATATATATATATATATATATATATATATATATATATAAATAATGTTCTTCCTCTACACCCCCCCAATTTTTGCACATGTCGAGGAGCGTGTCAGGCTACATTTCACTGTGTGTTATACTTGTATAACTATGCATGTGACAAATAAAGAAACTTGAACTTGAATGATCAGGCCTCACAGCGGTCTAACATAGACACTCATATCTTAACCCTTTAAGACCTGCCATAGAACCAAGTCCGCCAGAGCTTATATTATATTTTTACATGCTGTGTAGCCATTTTTGGGAGCATTTCAAGTTGCTATACATCAATACAACCATTATAGCCCAAACTTTAATAATATGTCTGCATTAGGTGCATAGTAATTACATAAATTGCAAAAAAGTGCAATAAACTATAAAAAAATTGAAAATCGTTTTTGTTTTTTTAACATATATTTGTAGTTAGAGAAATTTAAGAGGCTCATCCCTCAAAACTGTAAATACAAAAAAGTTGCACAAACTAGTTTCCCACCACAGGAAATTTATTTTGAGTGTCTTCATAGTTTTATTTTTGAAATACACCAATTTTTATATACTGCAGGAAAAACGAAAATAAATATTATAGTGCAAATTTGCAAAATAACAGCATATGCATCAAAATAAACTATTTCCAGCAGTGCAATATGAGTCCTAAGCATCCCAGAAACGACACAGAAAGTCATAAACTCAAACATAACTTTTTAAAACACAAGTATAGGCTCATAAGGCCCCGATCGTAAAAAAACTACATTTCCGCAAAATGACGTCACTTCCGGTTTCGGGCAGGTCATGCGGTCATGTGATAGTTCGCGCTGATGGACGTAGGAAGTGTTACAAACAGCTGATCGGATCGGCGAAGCGTGTTTCTGGAATATCATGTTTTTGTTGCTGCAAGTGATTTTTATGCAGTTTTTGCAAAGCTATATGTGGAAGGAAACTGTGACCGAGGACAAGCTGATGGCATAAGAAGTAAGTACAATTCCTCCGGTTTCATATGCAAAAAAAATTATTGCGCTAGCTCACGTGGTTGCAGTGCTACCGGGATTTAAAAATAGTTACGCAAAATGGAGCGTGCCCGCTCCGATCGGCTGTAAAGGGTTAAAGACCTCATAGTACCATTAGGGAGTTCTTCTTTCCCACCATCACCCACCAAGTCCTTGGACAGGGGATACTTGTTAAATTATTATCAAGAATAATGACATAACTTGATAACAGATTTAACCACAATAAAGAGAAATTTAGATTCTACCTGACTGCATGTGCTGTATTTATTATGTTACAAAACGGATAAATAATTTTGGTGACTTTTGCACCATTACCACGGTGCAGACTACTATTTACTCACACAGTCAGGAGTACAGAGATTACACACTAGTAATGCCTGCAGACATCTGGGTTGAAGGTGAGAGATGGGCAGTTGGGTTTCAAGCTGTTTCAAGTCCTTCTTGAATAAATTCAAACTTTTTCTTCTTCTCTTTTTTTTTTTTTTTTGCTGACTTGCAGATAATTATCCAATTTACCCAAGATGTAAGATGTATGGACCCACTTGGTTTAAATGTGGTGTAAACCTGCTGGCTTGTTTGTTATATCTTTTCTATCACCACTTTTCCACTGATGCTGTATTAGATTAGGCATCGATCTGGGGGCCGGGGGCTAATTTAATGCCAGTTCCACACATTTCCACCGAAAAATGGCTGGTACTGGGGCCAAAGCTGGCAACACACCACCACTGATGTCAGGTTCAAGAAAGGAGACTCTCACAGCCACTGAAAATCATATACTGGTGTTTGTTTATGTCAGAGTGAATGTACAGCACCTACTGAAGCTTTTTCCATTTATTCCCGTTCATTTGAATAGATTCATAATTTCATTATAACTCATTTAGCAGCCGCCATTACTTCCACAGACTGTTTAATCACAAAGGAGCAACAGAGTTTACACATAAGTCGGTGATTAATACTTCTGGACATCTGAAAGTGAGATATGGGCAGCTCTGTTTGAAGCTGTTTCAAGTGCTTCTTGAATTAATTCCCTCTTGGCTCTTTTGATTGCAGATAGTGATCTAATTTGTCCAAGCTTTCCAACTCATTTTAAATGCTGTGTGAACCTCCTGGTTTCTTTAAATAACCTCTGATCCACTCATGTGCTGGTTTCAGTGCTATTGTGTGACCTATACCAGATTCAGTAATTTCCACAGCCGCTGGCATCTGCAAATTGGGTCTGCAGATGACTGTCCTCCCACGGTATTACCTGCAAACATCAAGGCAGAACTGAGTCTGCACTGGTACCAGCAAGCAGTGGATAGAAAAGTAATACAAGGAAAAAACTTTTGAGATTTTTAATGAAGTTTCAGGCCTGCAGAAGCTTGTTGGGTTGGTAAAATACAAGAGGCCCCCTATCGAGTGCTTCACTATCCTGAACATCCACCTTTTTTACCTATTTGGGATACCTAGCTAACCTAACTCTAGACTGGTTACTGATGACCTGGGGAAAGTTGAGAGGGTTGGTCTGTATCAGCACACTGGCTGGGTTTTACACTTAAGTTGCGAAAAGGAAGATGGGAAATTGTCATCATCCCACTGGGCAGGCAGCCAAGTTTATGAATGTGATAACACGAAAGCGAGGTGATTTTTTACACTGATACCACAGGTGCATCTACAGGTGAATCCCAAAGACTTTGACCTGAAGGTCAGAGGTCAAGTTTTCTTTAAATCACACAGGAGTTGCTAATTTTCTAACATAATGTATTTACAAGGCGGATGAGGCTGGAAGGCGTAGGTATAACAAAATAAGTTGTGATCTTTGTTCAGACTTCTTTTTTTTTTATCACAACACAAATCGAACATTGTTGTCATCATTAAACATTTTCTATGTGTGTGTAACAATCCCGGCAGCCTCAGGAGTCATGCTTAATCACATCATTGTAAAAAGAATTATGCCAGCATAATGACACATGTTTGTTTTTCAGAAAATGAGTGGAAATTGGCACAAAGCAAAATTCAGAGATCTGATCTCCCTTTGAACTGGACTCTTAATTCTCATGCTGCATATCGCACATGTACTGCAGCTCTCTTTGTGGTGGTCTAGTCTGAATAAAAAGCTCCAAAGATCATTAAAACCCACCCATGTCTGCATCATGATGAAGCTGGAACTGCAGTGACTGGATGCTGTAATATTACGTAACCTTAGACGGTCGTACTCAAACCACGAAAACAGCCCAAAGCCAAAGTGCTCACAATGGGTCTCTACATATTCCTCTTGATACAGTCTACTGTCATTATAATTAATACATACAGCCTTATCAATAAGGAACTCTTAGTCTTGGCTAATACCATTATCTCATTTGAAGCTGTTAAATAAAATCATTATTCCACAGCTGAGTCTTGCCACATCGAGCAGAACAATTGCAGGCCTTGATTGAAGCAACAGAATAATTAGGCCCTCCTCGGGTGGATTAAAGACGCCGTGCTGTAACCGCCGCCTTCCTCCAGATCAATTACAATGGAATCTCCCCGAACATCAAAGCCCGCGGAGCTGATGGAGCTGGCCTCAGCTGCTTCCCCTGCTCCCTCCCCTCCCCGTTCATCCTATATGCCATATGAATATGGATTACTGAGTGAGAGAAGCAAGGCGGGACGGGTGGAGTCCCCTGTGCTGCATGCAGGGTAATGATTCTGCAGGAGCATTGGTATGGATGCACAGTGGCAGAGCTGCTAAGCAGAGTGGAGCAGGCCGGCGAGCGTGCAGACGTAGCGTCCGGACTGTGGTCAAGCATGTGATCTCAGTCAGTCAGAGCACACATGAAACATGCATGACCTGACGAAGCGGTCGAGGGCTGGTACATGCAGAAATGCACACAGAGGTGTAGAGATGCATTTAGATGCACTTTATTAGACTGGTCTTCAGTTTGATCTCTAGGCGGTGCAGGTACTCAGTTCACTTTTGTATGCATGGCTGAGCACCCAATCCAGGGTTTAAGATTTGGGATAGATTACAACCATTTGATTTTACAGCTCCAATTCCCAGTGTCCTGACATTTTGGAAATGTGATGTGATGCACATTGATGTCAGTCTTAGTGACATTACCTCATGTCTAAGTATCCCAAAAACTGGATAATCATACACAAGTCTGGATCTAAGGATCCTGACATTTTTTTTGTTTAGAAAAACGGTCATGTGCACCAAAAATCCTGGTTTGGACACGGGTCAGCTCGTTGTATGTTTGTTTGGTTGTTCAGTGCGCGGCACTTTACTTCCCTTTTCTCACGCATGATTTAGACATCTGCTGGGAATCTTTGTAGAGCCTTCAATATAACTTACGCAAGTGGCCGACATGATTGCTGACATTTATTCTTGTCCTGGTGGATTATGTGTTGTAGATTTCCAGCTGAAGCCTAAATCCACAGTAAGTTTGAATCTGTGAGTAAAGCAACCACACATTAAACAAACTGAGGCCATGAACAGGTGCAGGTCTGCACCGACTCTGGTACATCCATCCACAGTGTTCATCAACATGCTGGTTCCCCTGAGGACCTGCATCCTAGACCTGGATGTAAATGTCAACCAAAGCTTCCAATCGCCACTGCACTGCTGTCAGCTGCGTGCATTGGATTGTAGCATTGGATCACTGTGGTGTCATTACAGCGATTACAGCAGAATAAGATAAGTATGCCTTCCTTCACCCCAACCGGTTGCAGCCTCCCTGAGCCTGGTTCTGCTGGAGGTTTCTTCCTGTTAAAAGGCAAGCCAAAGTGCTTGCTCATAGAGGCTCATATGATTGTTTGTTGATCCAGTTTTCTCTGTGTGTATCATTTTAGGGTCTACCTTACAATATAAAGTGTAGTTGTGATTTGGCAGTAGTTAATTAAAATTAAAATTGAATTATGTAGAGATTATAATCTGAGTTAGACAGAAACTTAAACTGAGGGGATGACGTACCTTTATCTGGAAGGCAGAAACTTCCCACACAGACAGCGATACGGGCATCAACAGAGACAACAATGCAGCCAAGGGTCAAGGGTCACTAAAAAAATGTATTCGCGATGAGGTCATGTCGATGACAGGCAGTCAGCTGTCTTCCTGCATACCTCCCTATGACGACCCGCCTTTGTGTGACCTCAGGGTGACATGCCAGCAGGGTCACGTGACTGTGGGAACGGCAGCATTTGGGAATCAGTTCCACGGTGCTGCGCTGTGTCTCGGACATGAAGACAAAGCAGGAGTTTGCAGGAATCCTCACATTAACTTGAAAGTCTTGTAGCTGCCTGGAAATCATCACATGTACGTGACAAGCACAATCATGCCGACTCTCCACAGAAATTTAGCTTCTGATTGGACGCTGGCTTAAGTTACGCTGGAAAATATTACCACAGGGTCACCTCTCTGACCCTGAAACTATCATCAGATTGGTAATTAGATCACACCTTTGCTTTGACAGTCAGGAATTTTCTTCACCTCCCAAATTGCAGCAATTAAACCTGTTTTGATTGTGCAGTCTGCACTTTTGCACACTTTTATCTGAGAAGTGAGGCATGTGAAACATCACCAAGGTGGCGCTCAGTCAGAGGATCTGCTGCTCGCACATCCGTACAGTTATTAAAATTTTTGTGGTTTGAAACTGAAGAAAAACTGAGGCGTGAGGGTGTTTCTTACCTCTAGCGTAAACAGTTAAATAAGGGAAGCCTATGAACTGCACAGAGGTGAGTCACTGCTGCTGTTTATGACACCTTATGGAAATATGACATGAATGTGGAGTGAACTTCCCGAATAGATTAAAGTGGTTTTTTTTCCATAAATGTTTCCCTGACGCAAAACATGCCAGTGGAGTAATTATGGTGTAATTATAAATTTCAACTGAAGAAATCTTGGATTTAAACTTAACTTCTGCTGTATTATAAGAGTACATTAGTCTGTTTTTTTTTTCTAAGTACATTAATTTATCCTCAATATTCTGTCTTGTGTTTTGCCCTTTTCTCTTACAGTAACAAGCAATCCAATTAAAGATGGTATAAAAGGTTAAAAGTTATTTTAAGATGCCAAAATTGATTTTGGCCTCTGGTAACAGACATTTCAATCAGAGAGTAGACAGGATTTTACTGCTGGTCAGCCGAAGAAAACGGCTGCTCTGATGGCCTTCTGAGCCTGAGGTGTGTTTCCATCCTGGGGTAAAATGGCAAAGACGGTTTTATCCCGATGACACTGCGTTTTCAGTCTGACGGCAGTTCATGAACGTCACGTGTACGTGATATTAATATTTTCTACTCTTAAAGGGCAACAAAAGTCAATATTTTGACGTTCTGAGACCCATTTGGGGACCACAGTTCTATTCCTCCATGTTACAGATTTTCACTCGTCATCTTTATTAATTTTTATACATACTCAAAATTTTAAAAAATCTTAGGACTGATGATATGAACATATCTCACCTTCCCAAGGAACACTGATGAGATGTGAAGGTGGCTGTAAAATACGCTGCTCTGACAGTTTGCTGAAGGGTCTGTAAACCAGACTTTAGACATCTGACAGAAATCCTCGTCCAATCAGAGCTGTCATCCATCACCTCAGAACCCTTCATGCAGCTTTTTTCCCTCACTTCCTGTCCTCGCGGTCTCTCAGTAATTTTGATTCTCGGTGAACTCGTGTTCGAGTCGATGCGCTCGGCAAGAAAAATGCAGCCTGCTCTGAAGCTGATTTAACCAACTTTAATTCTGCAGCTTGCTGAAATTGGAAGTCCATATCGTCATACTCCTGTGGTCACAGCGCGGCTGTTTGCCATTACTGAGCGCAGCCACATGCAAAAGCATCCCTCAACGTGATAAATGGACTGAAAAGATCTTAGAGCCTGCCAGATGAAATATTTCCAACAAAACCTCCCTTCATGCACATTCAGACATTACTATGAATTATAAAATTATTATAAGGAGCTCAGACTGGCACTGGTCCTGTTCAGGCTTACGTCACACAGCAGAGCCATAATCCCAAAGACTTTCATTGCAAGACATTAAACGTATTTAATGCATCAGGATTTTTGTGGAATCAGTTAATACGCGCTCATTATCACAGCATAAATATCTGCTGTATGTTTTATTAATTTCAGAATTTTATCTTCAGTTTAACACCTGCAGCATTAAACTAAATAATCAAGTAAACCGTTTTTTTTTTCTATTTCACTGAATTTAGGTTTATATAAAACACCATCATCTGCGTATTATCATCTTTCCAACACTGTAATAACCCGCTCTCCTGTCTTCTTTGCAGTTTGCAAAAACATTCAGAACAAAAAATGTTTTTTAAATACTAAATTTAACAAATTTATTTAAATTAAAATAGACTTAACACAGCGTGGATAAGAGAAAAAAATCTAATAAGATTGGATTAATGAATTTGATACCAAACCCAAATAACTGCCTGAAATTCATTGAGTGGAAAAATCACAGCTGCTGGGCATGTGACTGGGCAACTTTTTCATAATAAATTTACTCAATAAGTTACAATGTGCCAAAAAAACCCCACCTCAACTCCAACCAGTAACAGCAGATGGCCCGCCCCTCCCTGAGCCTTGTTCTGCCTGAGGTTTCTTCCTGTTAAAAGGGAATTTTTTCCTTCCCGCTGTCACCAAAGCGTTTGCTCATAGGGAGGCATCTGATTTGGGTTTTTTTCTGTATTGTTGTATTTTTTCTGCCTTATAAAATAAAGCACACTGAGGCAACTATTGTTGTGATTTGGTGCGATATAACTAAAATTGAGTTGAATTGAAGCGTGATGTCAATGATTGAAAAACAAAATTCTTCTTTTCATCAAGATGCTGCTCCTCCACATGGAAAGAAACCAAGGAAGCCTCCCATGTGAGGTGTGTCAGCGTGTCTAACCAATGGCTGGATGATCTGATTCTTTATTTCTTATTGTACTGTTAGACAATGGTGTTAAGCTTTCACTCTCTTTTATATCTGCTGTTCTATATTTCTAATTTTGTTCTTTTTTAGTATCCTTAAGTAAAAACAAGTTCTTGAGTTCTTTTTCATGTTATCTGTGAATTTAACTTTTTGTGGTCTTTTTTTCCTCGTGCCTGGGTGCTTTTATTTAAAGTCTGAGATTGATGGTGAAGCAAACCCAGCAGAGTAACATGCTCTCTTCAGCCTGCACGGTGTTTATGATGTCTAACTTGTGTTTATGCCACTGGTAATGGATTAAAGTGTGTCTTTTTGTGGCCACACTTCACCCAGCCCGACCACACCGAGCTCTGACTTGCACTCTGAAGCTGAGTGTAACAGGCTTATTGAGGCCACAACTCCTGAAGGTTACTATTAGATTCAGTGGCTAAATGCTCTTTTAGTGAAACCGGGATAGATATCAACACCCTGGCCGTCTGCGGGAACAGGAACCCTCAGTCCTATGTGTGTCATTCAGGGAAAAGGAGAGTGAGGTTCAGGTTGCAGCAGAGCCCGACCGACTGGTAACTGTAGCCGGGCCTTCCTCGCAGAACGACAGGTTCCCACACCCTCCCGTCAGCTCGCCCTGGTTCTCACACACTCCCCGTCCTCGCTCTGACACCGAGTCCGCTCGCTTACAGCGGTGCGGACGCCTGTGTCGAAACATAGGCGTCATTTCACCAAGACGACCTATAACCTGTTAACCTCAGGCAACATCATTGTGTGTTTGTTTGTAGAGTTATTCAGTTTAACGTTCTATTTTTTCTTCTTAATTGAAGAAAAACACTGCTTTGATGGACACTTTTGTTATGACTTTTAGATGTCTGCGAGGTTGTGGCTGTCCTTTACAAAATGCTGCTCGTCATACTGCACTTTAATCTTTTAATTAAAATTAATTAATAACTCAAATGAATAATAATAATCTCATAATAAAACCATAAAGAAACAAAGAAATAAGAATACCTTTATTAAATAAATACACTGAATAATTGTATTTACTTAAACACATAAAAATCTGAATAAATTAAAGAAATACATTTAACATCCTAAAACTCAAAGTCTTTCTTGGCATGCATTTTTAATTGCAACCTGATGATTATAAAAACAACCAGATTTACCAGATTTTTGTTTCTGAAAAAAATGAGATCCACATATGAGGACATACGTTTTAAATTTCAGTAAAACAGTAGCAGTATAATCGATATCAGCCCCTTTTAGAACAAAATGTTGTATTGTGGTCTAGACAACCCAAACTGTGATGTCCACATACATGGACGCCAGGTCCTGGGTGTTTAAATTTAGCCTTAAATATCTTCTCCTGGCCGTACTTTCCATTTTTCTGTAACTGGAGCTACTAAAAACTAAACTGGAAATGAATGAATACTCAAACTGAAACTAAAAACTAATCAGAAAATGTGAAAAGAGGAACTCTGATGCACTTTTTGGAGGCAGTCACATCCTTAGTGTCAACAAACATTTCCTTAATAAAAAGGATCCCTCTTCTAGCTGCTGTGTTGTTAAATTTAATAATGACGACTTAAATGAAGACTCTTCCTCAATGGGTATCTGTGAAATTTTTTTCTTCCTTTAAACAGCTTCAAATCCCACCACAAGCATTTCAGAAATGAAGCATTGAATCTGAAGCACGGTCATACGATGGATATGGAATCAGCCGTTTTCGCCATGTTGGCGTTTTGATGTGACGAGTGAGGGGTGGATCTGAAACTATGCACCGTTGATCACAAGTATTGGATAATTGTAAGCAGTAAAAAGTTCATTGTCTTTTATTAATCATGAAAGGAGCAAATGAGACCTTGAACTCATCAGGAGATTGATTGAAAAGGTCGTGATGGAGGCTATTTTTGCAGCCACAGAAATCGCCCCCTGCAGGCCTTTAAAATAAAATGCAGGTTTAACACAACTAAATGTTGGCTTCACTTTTCACACCTAGAGTCCAAACTTGATCTTTTATTTTGAAAGTTGATGGGATTCTCTGCAGTTGCTGTTTGTGACTTCCTGCCTTCACCTGCTCTGTGCAGCGTGATGTGTTTTCTATAGAAATCAAACCCAGCACTGTTTTAAACGACACACAGCAGGGTTAGGGTTCGGTTAACATTTTTACATCTTTCAACAGAAAAAAAAACTGCAGTGACAAAATGAATGGATGACACTTAATTTGAAAGGTAACATCTTCTGGGCTGCTGGAGACGTGGTGGATGTTTGGAAGTTAAAGTGCAGCTAAAAATAATAGCATCACATTCACACAAACAAACACCCCGTTTGTTCCTCCTGCCCTGTCCCAGTTTGCCGTTACTCTTAAGTTACAGGACTCGTTTGCTCCAAAGAATAGCGAGCAACTTGATTACTGCCCGTCCTTGCCAGCGGAGAAAAGCGCACACGAACACAATCCTTATTGTTCCCTCGCTGTCACCAAACACCTGGAGCCTGGAGAGAGGAGGAAAAATTGGCCTCTTCACGAAGACAAGCACCTGACAAAACACAGAATAAAACACGCATGTTTGCGACATGCTACACACTGAAACGATCTAACTGTGCAGCATTGTGATATCTGACAGGCATGCAGCCACAGCGGAGGTTTGCGCTCTTTGTTGTTGCTCAGCTCATTTGTTAGAGGCGAGGCGTTGTGTCAAGAGAAACTGGTAGGCAGGCAGAGAGTCAGAGCGCCTGAAGACGATGTCAGCGATCGAGCCCATGATCGAGCGATGATTTGGTGTTGAAGCTTTTGGTTCTGTGAGTCGAGAGAGTGTGAAAATCTGCAACTTCATGTGCATGAGCGTCAGAAAGAGGGGTTCTGAAATGCAGCCTCTGCAGAAAGCTCCAGGCGGTAATGAAATGGCAGCTTTGGCCCATACTCACATGACTGAGTGGTTTTATTTCATACGTGCAGTCCTGTCCTACCAGCTCAGACTCAAACGTGTCCATTCAGTCCTGTCCTGTTAATACCCCACAAAGACGGGCCTTTTCCCCTCAGGGTTTTCCCTCTGAGATGTGGTTACCCTGGCCTGTTCATGCTTATTCATCCCAGTGATCACACCATTCTGTAGATTTCATATATATAGCTGTAAGGATGCCTTGATCCATTGCAAGTATGGCAAGGAGAGTGTTTTCGCTGCCAATTACAGTGACAGCAAAAAAGTATTATACTTCCTGCCAAGAATAAATGGCTCAACCATCTGGACATAGTAATTCTTCCTTCTTAATGGAACTGCCATCCAAAACACTCTGTGTTCAGGAACAAGGCCGCCTATTCAATCTGCAGGGAAATTTAATGGCGTTATACAGAAAGACGCGGCGGCGCTGCCAGGCCGCCACAACCTGTTGGAAACAGATAGGCATTCCTTCCCGAATCCTGAACTGCTCGGAAAGCTTGACATTTGTTCCTCCTGCTGCGTTTCCTCCTCCGAGGGAATAGTCCACAACCCACGTTCATTCATATTCAAATTCTTATATGCAAAAAGCTGACATTTAGCTTTTTTACGCAAAGATGTGAGCATTTCTTCACCCGCTCCTTAAAATAAAGCTCACATTGAAGCCAGCTCTCTAGGAATACACAGGAAGCATTGTAACATGATGATGGTCACACAGTTGACCTTTGCCCTGTATGGCTGGTGATGGTGGTTGGAGTCACTGAAGAAGCTTCAGGTCAAGCTTCTGAAGTCGGCGTCGCTTTAGGGATCAAATCTCAGGTAAAGAAACGTTTCTGTCTGCTTGTTAAAGTCTCAGCTGCTACTCCACAGGCTCAAACTATACCTGCTGCTCGGACCTGATCCCCTAATCACAAGCTGTGCCGCACACAGCTACACCTGGGATTTAGCTGGCCGGCTTACGCCCAGACAACCCGTTGATAAAGCAGCAAGATGATGTATAGCCATAATGATAGCAGGCTAATACTCTATGAATCCTTAATCAAGGCCTTGGACGGACTATTCCACCGAGACGTGGTGGATTAACATGCGAAAGGCTTCGTCCAGCCAAGCCTGATCCCATCTCCTCTTACCTCTTTACACTGCTTCACCCCTGACTACGGCGATGAGCCTGGAACATGCAGATAAGAGATGAAGACGGCAAAATTATCAAGCCAGGCAGCAACGGTGGAGGAGAACATAGAACTTCATTCATTCTTTATCTGATACCAACCTGTTTGGTTGATCTAATCTCTTCAGACCTATCAGGGTCAGAGGTTAGTTAACATCCACCTCTGTTAAAGATTTTTTTTTTTAATTGTATAATTGGAACATTTTGATGCACTGAAGATTTTACTCAGAACTCACTGGAGGCCTGTTAATTCAGCTCAGTTCAAATTTTATGGCACTAAATTCCAACAGCAGTCACCTCATGACACTTTATATTGCAAGGTAAAGACCCTAAAACAATATGATCCCCTTTGAGCAAGAACTTGGTAACAGTGGGAACAAAAAACTACCTTTTAACAAGGAGACCGTCCAGCAAAACCAGCCTCAGGGAGGGGCAGCTATCTGCCATGACCAGTTGGGGGGGATGATAGCATCTTGGGATCCCTCAGGAGGAACTGGAAAACACTGCTGGTTGGATGTTCATCTGAAGTGTCCCCGCAGGTGTAGCCGGTACCAAAGATGGACCACCTTGGAGTCACAAACTCAACATTAGCACTTTGGCTATCACTGTCCAGCAGCAGCAGAATACAACTAGCTGTGCACCAGGTGAGTTGAGCTCCCTTTTGCAGAGAGACGTGGCAATCTCCCTTAGACCAACACCAATGACTTCTTGGACGCACTTTTAGTATAAGTAACTGCACAGCAGCCATATTACAGGTCAGATCATTGTTAGGCTTCACCTCAGCTAACTGGAGTCCTTGAACTGGAGCTGTGGTGCTGGAGCTTCACTGTAACTGTAAGGTTACACTGAAGCTAGCACAGGCTGTCACTCACCGGCGCTTACAGTGGAGCTTAAAAGAAAAAGAATCTGTGGATCTGTCATGCTCTGTGGCTTCATGTTGTAAATATTCCTCAGCAAAGATAAGAAGAAGTGAATTGCAGATGAAGTGCCATGTCTCCCTCTTCCTCCCCTTCTGTCCTTCCCTGCCCCTCCTCTCATCTTTGCTGTATTCGCTGTAGGGGCTAAGGTCCTGTCTGGACTCGCCGAGCAGCTCCGCAACACACACACACACATTTCATCAGCAGAATCACACACACACACATCAAAGAAGAGAGATAAGTACAGACAGCCTGACTGAAAGTGTGAGACACAAGGTAGGAGAGGCCGGGAGGCAGAGCCATTTCTCTGCACTTATTTTTCATGGAAGCGATAGATGGAGATGGGACTGTGTGTGTGTGTGTGTGTGTGTGTGTGTGTGTGTGTGTGTGTGTGTGTGTGTGTGTCAGTCTGAGAGGGCGTGGGCATTTTTGTGTCTCCAAAATGACACTTAAGACTTTATGTGTTTACATATAGTGGGAATGAAGCATGATGGGACTGCTGCAATTAAAGGGTTAAGTGGCATTAGCAAATATCAGCATGAACCCTCAATAAGGTACAAACAGTAACCTGCTGGCACAGTTTTAGCTTTTAAAAAATACCTTACAAGTCATCATAATAATAATAATAACTTTATTTATACAACAGCTGTAAAAACAGACTTTACAAAGTGCTCTGACAGACGAATGAAAAGGAATCAAACAGGAGGCCGAGAAAAGAAAGCAGGATTACATTCATTGACAGAGAGCAAAGAAAACATGGCATGAAATAGAAAAAACAAACACAAAGCACTCATTTACGCAGCACATTTCTCACCAGGTGAAGTACAAGGAGCTGAGCTCCACAAACTATAAAGATAACTGAATACATAAATCATTAGGAACAACAACTGCCAACAAAAATAACCCAAAAAGCAGAGATTGGACTGTGGAGCTTTAAGTTTTATGCATGAAAGAAGTAGAAATCCAGTAAGATCATTAAAAAGAACAATGAAATGATAAAAATGACAAAAAGATAACAATAGAAGGAGCAGAAATAAAAAGAAATGTTTTCAAATCAGCAGCAGTGTGGAAAAAATGATAAAACGCACAAATTAAAATCGATAAAACAAGCTAAAGATGAAATAAAACAATGATTCAGACGCTGAAAGGCTAAACGGGAATATTTTTTTTAAATGTTGGAGCACCTGATACGATCTGATAGGTTGTTGGAGCATAAAATGTGGAAGCAGCTTCACGGGAACATCCATGCGGACTGTTCCAGATCACTCGAGGGGTCGAGCTGGTTCACGGCTTACGAGAGATCTGCAGCTCACAGACCCTGCAGGGCCCTAAAAGCAAGAATTCAAATGCTGAAATCAACTCTACAACTAACTGGAAGCCAAATGATGCCCACAGTGCAGCTGTTATACATTCCTATCTTTTAGCTAAAACTCGCAGCTGGAGTCGCTGAAGCGGACAAAATAAAAGCATGGACAAGTTCCTTACCATCCTCCTGGGATAAAGAAGCTTCTAAGCTTTATAATAAAAATGTAATTTAGAATAAAAAATTGTTTTAAGTGTATCATCTTGAATATGTGGGTTTTTACGTGTTTTTGAGACTTCTACGTCATCTAATTTTTGCACATGACTGCCAAACGTAGAAAATATGAAACAAATTAAAACTCATATCTGCAAGCTGATATTTGATTTCTTGTAATTATTTTATGATTTATGCTTTAGAGGGTTAACTAAGCTGTTGATGTGGCTCTTGAACAAAACTAAAGCCCCAAAATAGGAGCTCAGTATCAAACTCAACGTCTGCTAGCTTCAACTGCAGACTGAGACAGTCTTCCTCTTTCTGCTGGACGTAATTGCTCACGAACCAGGTCTTCACCTGCTGCAGGTTCTCACTCTCCAGCTCACAAAGGAGCTCCACACAGGTGGAGTCTCTCCGAGTGCGAGGTGAGTGTCCAGGGACAATATGCAAATACGAGTCAGGAAGGACCTGGGCTAATCGTTTAGCAGCACGTGAGGTTTCAAAATAAGAGCATGGTAGCTTGTCCAATGTAAAATTGATTGTGCTGTTGTCTCCGATGGATGGGAAAATGAAGACAAATCACAAAATTCACCCGCCAAAGTAAATTCTACTTGTCTACTAATTGGAAAGTTGATGGTTTGATCCCCTTCTCCTCTAGTCTGCATGTTAAAGTATCCCTGGACAACATCCTGAGCTGTACTTGAAGAGAAAAGCACTTGTTGGGATGGAAGACTGAGGCTTGTAGTAAGAAAGCTCTTCAAATGATCATATTGGGTAGAAAAGCACTATATAAGTAGTGTCCACTTAGATTTGGACTGAGCTTTTCTTCATTCAGGTCTGAACAGTCAGACAGGTAAATGTTAAACAGGTAAAAACAGTCAGGTTGTCTTTTCATGAATACAGAGAGTATAGCAGAAAGTTCTTGTTTGTTTTAGGTTTTAAAATGATCCATCGTACCTAATTACACTCATGGGGTTTAACATAGTCCAGCACTTTGTGTTGGTTCAGTCGTTGGATACAGGAAAGAAAGACCCACACAGTGGAGTAAGCCTGAGACGGTATGTTGCACACCGCTGGACTATGACAACACCAGCGCTCCTATGACCTCATGAATACTGCTTACAGAACACAAGCACCAAAGTAGTTAAGACAGGAAAAACAAAAGGACGTCCCGATGGGGTAAAACATCCTGTTTCTTCTGTCATTAGCAGCTTCAATTAGAATAAAACACAGAGCAACAATATGACGGTGTGAAATCCCACTGCAGTCCTTCAGCATGTTTATTGCTTTGTTCAGTGTTCATTAGTTTTAGGAACATTGTTTGATACATCGTCACTGTCAGGTCTTTGAAATGCGGTGAGTGAATCAAAGAAGAAAGCCGATTTAAAATGACTTTGTAAGCAAAGCTTCAGAGCTCAGCTTCACTTCGGGCAGCAGGAAATAGAGACCACATCAAGGGCCACACAGAGATGGCAATATGGATTTTTCACATTTAAAAGTCTTAAAAAGCAACAAAAATTGGGGAAGATGTACAAATTTTGACAGCAAAAACTGATGGAAGGGTTGGATTTAAATTTAGGAAGGAAGGGGCATTCTCATCTGTTGGGAAATATTGGGAACCTTTTGGCGTCATGGTGGAGTTAGGATTTAAAGTGCTATGTGAGGTATATACAATAATATTTACCATCAGATCCTTTCTGGTAAACGTTTTAATCAAGCTACTGGTTACTGTGCCACGTGCATAAATATTTTTATTGCTCTCATTTTCCTGCACGTCGCGTTGCGTCAAAGGAAAGAATTGGACTCGCAGCCATCTGTGGGTGACAAACAGAGTGTCCAAAATCCCAGATTACACTCAGTGGCATCTGAACAGCATTCTGTGACATTCAGTCCTGTTTGTATTAATCATTTAAATACTCGCTGCCCAAACTTTTCACTTTGAAAGGGAGACTTGTGGAGCTCCTGCTGCGCCTCTTTAGTAATTCACAGCTTTTTGTCACTTTTCAGGCCCTTAGTCTTTATTCTAAGCTAATCCACTCAGCAGCTAGCTTAATTTATTAAAATCATTTTATCAAACTCTCTGCGAGGGAACAAATACCTGCATTTTTCAATTTAAATAATTTTTTTATAGTTAATGACAAATGAAAAACGTTTAGCTTTGTAATCGGATCTGCTTTGACTTTCACTTAGCTGACAGCTTGGATCAGTGCCTCCCACTGTTTACTAAAAGGCAAATACTCAGTTTAATTTGAATAAGCTGACTACTTCTTTTGTTCCTCACTATGCAAATGTGAATGTGTGTGAATGATTTTGCATTGCCTGAGGAGCTGTTCACTCCCGTTTCAGCGCTGAATCAGTAGGATTGTTTTCTCTCCTGTCCAATATGAGACCTTCAGCTGTGGATTTATTATTTGCATTCATCTTTCCAACTACATTATTGGATCCATTGCACAATTCTACTTTATGGCTTTAGTTAAAGCAGAAAAAAAGCAGTGTTTAGTGATCTGTATGAAGTGTTTTACAAATTGATCATTTTTATACAATCACACTAACATGTTTTCTCCTGATTTCCTTGTGATTTGGATATGTAACCACATCCTGCTCCTTTAATAACAACATATCCGTATCCACAATATGGAAATCTTTGGAAGATGTTTGAGATGGTGTTGGCATTCGCATTCATTACCGTAAGCGAATGTGTGTATTTGAATAAACCGGTATGAATATAAGAGTTCATGCCAATCAGTTAACATGGCTTTCATTCAGTGTGTATGAAAAGTGACTCACCCCTATTTATTTGCAGGGCCTTTTAGCTTCGTTAAATATACTAAAGTTATGGTATGAAAAGAATCAGCTGATTCTGAGGAGGTCAGGTGGGACCTTTTTTCAGGTTTGGTGGTTTATATGGAAATCCCTGAATGCACCTCCAGTCTGGATTATCTGTAGGCCCCCTCTCTCTTTGTTCAAGAGGTGAATTTCTCTCAATTCGAGGTAGACCCCCAGCAGGGAAGGAGGGGCTGGTACCCCGACCCTCCACAGACTAAGGCCAGTCCCATAGGCAGCTCTATTATCCCAGTCTGAGTGAATGTGGAGCACCACTGGGCCTCGTTTTTCTGCTTGTCCACACGGCCCCTGTAAGCCGCTGACCTGGGCCTTTGTGCCTTCCTGACCCCCGGTGACCCACCTGATAATAACTCTGGTAGAGAATCAGGGGGGTATAGCTGTGCAAAAAGAGGCTGCTGGGGCAGAAAAAAGGATAAAGGAAGCAGGTACAGATTACAGTGTTACATTTGCACTATGCCGCTCTTTTATTCATTTATTGGAGGCTTTTTATGGCCAGACTCCGGACAGATGAGCCCTTCTTTGGCTCTTAATTTCCTCAAACAGCCTGCGGACTGTTCATAGCTGAAAGTCGTTGATGCTCCTCCTGAGTGCTAAAAAGACACCATTCCCTGCTTCACCAGTGGGTACCGCCAGCTAACTTTGTTTTAAGCCTCATACACACAGGCCTAGATCCCCATTGAAACCCCCGGGCAACCCTTGGTTACTTTGGAAAAACTCCCTGATTGGTTGGCAAGTAGTTGCTTGCAGTTGTAAAGACAGTGCTACAACCAAAAATCTTCATAAGATCACTTTGGTTACTTGTAGCACATCCAATAAAGGAGGAAGAGTAATGTCTCCTGACAGCAAAAACCTGAACAGCACTTCTGTTCTTGTATTAATGGTGTGAACCTGAGTCATTCTCTTGATATCTGATGGTGTACTTTAAAGTAAAAACACACTGAAGTGTAACAGTGACCGCATCAGTACATATGAGACCGGACAAATGAGAAATCACCTTCAAGGATGTGAAAATAAGGGTGGGAAATGTCCAATGGGTTAAAGGTCACTTCAGGATCTGAAGCTCCTTCAGTTCATGACTGCGTCTTCAAATGTTATATAAAAGATTCAAGCTGTCAGATTTGGCTTATTTCAGCGCTTGTATTCAAGCAATAAACGCATTCTGGCATTTGATTTGGAAAACAGCAAAAACCATTAGAGGTCTATGGGGGCTGTAAAAAAAGGAAAAACTAGCAGAGCGAGCACGAAGTCGCCGGCAGGGCCCGGAGGGAGACCGAGGAAATGCAGAAATGACAGGAAATATGGACGATTGGCAGCTACTGCTGAGATAAGAGGGGTGGCGAGGTAAAAAAGCAGGAATACGGAAAGGAAATGGCTGGAGATTGAGTGGTGGGTTTCCATGGTGACTGAGTTGCCTTAATATTTTTCTTGGCAATATTGAATGTGTGTGTGTGTGTGTGTGTGTGTGTGTGTGTGTGTGTGTGTGTGTGTGTGTGTGTGTGTGTGTTGGCTGTGTGCATTTACATATTTGTAGTTTTTCATTTTTTTGTCTTTAAGGTGCAAAAGAATCCATCTTTCTGTGTGTGTGTGTGTGTGTGTGTGCGTGTGTGTGTGTGTGTGTGTGTGTGTGTGTGTGTGTGTGTGTGTGTGGGCTGCATAATGTGGAGTGTTTGTGTGTTTTTGGTGTGTTTGCTGTCATCTTTCATCCCCCCCTTCCCTGAGTAAAGATGGTCTCTGTGTGTGTGGGCGTGGTGCCAATCAGACGCCGGCGCCTTTCACGCTGGCAGGCTTGCCCAGGTCAGGCGTATCCCAAAGACCCCATACGCAATATCACCGCCTCCAAACACCAGCCGTGGGCAACCTGCACCCTCACACACACTCTCACGCACACACACAGTGAATAATTAACTCTCCATCTTAGCACAGAGTCAGACCGTGCAGCAGAAAAAATAAAACCCAGCCCGGCCGCCCCTCTGCGGGTGGTTTTGTGAGGATCCAGCAGACGCTCAGAAACCAGCAGGGTCAGACTGAACAGCGTTTGGATCTGGCTGCTGTTCAAAGAGGACGGAGGCTGATGCAATTGTTTGATTTCCAATGATAACAAGCAAAATGCAAAACTGAGAGAGGAGAGGCTGATGGGTAATTGGTGTCTCTCTCTCTCTCTCGCCGCACTTCTCGATGAATCCGGAGATGATGGTGTGTCTTTTTGCTCTTCTATGAGAGTTTAATCTGTCACCTCATGTTTGAAATGAGGTCACGCAGGTAAACGTAGGAGACAAAGGGGTGATGCATGCCAGCGTCAAAGTTCAAGAAGAGTTGCCTCAGTCGCACTGGTGGGACTTCCCGGTGACGGTGCCTGTGGCGATGGCGGTGTTTGGAGCTGATCCTTTATCACAGTTATGAAAATAAGTCGCCCGCAGTGCCCTCATATTACAGCAGCTTAGTGACTGCTGTAGTTCAGACTCAAAGAGCTCTTTGACTGAGGTTGGCAAGTGTTAAAAGGTCCTCCTGTAAACACTGATAAGCATCAGAGGTTTTCTTTATGCAGTCCAGTAGTGAGCGCACCTGATGTCTTTTTAAACGGCTGTGGTGAAGATAAGGACGCACTTTAAAGAGGACCTGTTCTGTAGTTTTAAATGGGTCGCAGTTCAAAATAATCGACGTTTAGCTAATGCTGGGCCCTCTTTCTGAAACCAGCACCTCCCCCTTTATGATAACTCTTCTGATTGGCTGCAGCAGGAGGTAGAGCTTCTATGACCATTTAAGGGAATCCCCCTCTCTTTTAAATCAGATCCAAGAGTGGAAAAACTGAGAAACTCTGCAATGTTTTTATAGCTCACCTGTTTAAATCGTATTAAGACTTAAATTTTGTGTTATTAGGGGTGTGTCTTCTTTCACTGACAGGTGGATGGTGACACAGGTGGCTGTAGCTGCTAGCTGTCTAATTAGAGATTATTAGCAGTATCTGTGGCGATGTGATGTATCTATACATACAATTTAAAAAAAAAAAAAAAAAAAAAAAAAACACAACAGCTGTGAAGCTGAGGCTTCATAAGTGAAGGAACTAACTAATTGGTGGCTGCATCTAATTTTTCTATCTGCCGATAATTGAGACATTAGCTCATTCGTAAAACAGCTTAGAACCAATATAGCAGCTAGCTGGCTAACCTTAGCTTCCTTTCTTACTAACTTTCTCACCAACAGAATTCTTTCTGGAGCCATGATTAGTGTTTGTTTTGGTCATTTAGTGATTTTTACTGATTGTCGGACACCATTTCTTTAAGTTAACACTAGCTAGTGTTGCACACTGTTGATATCAGCTAGCAAAGTCACTGTGCCTCCCTAGCTGAATTGTAACTGCAAGTTAAACTAATTTTCTGCGATATGGGTGTAATGAAGTGTTTCATTTCCAAATTGCATAAAGTTATTGCACTGCAAGTGCTTCTACGGGTAAGCAGCAACACTGAGGAGGACACTGAACGTATGGGCATGTAAAGGTCAGACTCTGGGAAGTACCCCAGAGTCTCTTTGACACTAAAAAGAGGTCATTCATCCACTGTGCAGCTAGTTTTAAAGCATGACCCTACTGAAAAATTCAAAACAAATGAAAATGTGTTCAGATTTTTTTTTAGTCTGCTGTCCTGATGTGTGGCCACTTCTTTCATCCAATTCGGTACCCAGAGATAATTTCCCTCCTAATCTATCCTAATCTGTGTGAGTCCAAGCAATTGGGTGCCATTTCAGTTCATACACCGTGTCACCGACCGTGGATTTTTATGGAAATTTTGACCTGTGTAAAACTTACCCGGCAAGGTGAGCAGAAATTTTTAGGACTTGTTTAAAGATAGTCATAGAAAGATGCAAATGTGAGTTAATTTTTTACTTATAAAACATGAGTATGTAGCCTGTCATAACATTTGAAGTGAATCAGAGTAGTAACTGGCAGAACAAATCCAAACACCTACACAGAGGAAGCATTTAGAGTCAGAGGTCGACTGACTAAAGACATCGTGGAGAGCGACTGTGAGAGCTCAGCATGTGTGCAGAGTGGAGAACTCTGCGAAGGAGACAGGAGCGAAAATGAGCTCTGTGGTGGGACTTCCTCAGAAATGAGAACAAACAAATTACAGCCTTGTTCTCACCGTGTTAAAGAATATCAGAGGAAGCAAGTAATCTAAATGCAATTTGTGCTGGCTGCAGGCAGATTACTGCGAGGAGCCGCTCGGGCCTACGTACAAACATCTCTGTGCGAATCAGAATCAGAATCAGAATACTTTATTCATCCCGAGGGAAATTAGGGGTTACAGCAGGCAGCACGCTAATGGTGCATGCGCACTCACAAAGGAACCTTCTGACCAACTTTACACAAATCATCATGAATGCTAATTGGTTCATTTTCTGCCGCAGTCCGACCTCTGCAGACAGCGAGGACGAATGTGGTCAACTGGATGCGGCAATGTCAACTGCGGTGATGCGAGTATCTGTGAGCTGTCGGTAAACACAAACAGGTGCTGAGCGTCTGCTTGCGGTGACTCAGTCACAGACCCGTGTTTACGCTAATTTGGGGGTGAACACATTGCAGCACAAGTCTTCGTCTGGAGACGACTCTGTTGTATTTGAGGGGTGGCGAGGCATCGGGAGCTCTGCGGCAAGCTGTTTGAGACAAAATAAAGGAAAAGCCACCGTATCTCCCCTCGCTGTTACCATCGATTGAATTAACAGGCGGCGAGCAGCCCATCGATCGAGCGAGGAGCACGCGGGCAGCCACTCCAGCCTCCATTAATATCACCCTCTGTACAGCGCCGCTGTAATCGTAGTGTTCACTTAACAACAGACATTCATCCTAATGCACCCATAATGTACTGATGCACCACAGCGGGGAGGGGGGGCGTCCATTTGTGCAGCCGTGGGAAGGAGAGGAGGAAGAGGAGGGACGGGGATGTGAAAATAAACCGAAAAAGAAAAGATGGTGAAAGAGAAGATGTATAGCGGGAGTGTGGACGGATGGAAGATAAAGAAGAGGACATGGTGGAGTAATGGATGCTAAGAAAATATTTGCATCCACACACACAGTATCCATGTGGAGGAGAGCAGGAAAGTTTATTTTATTTTTTATTAGCATTTTTATTCTTTATTGAGTTTAGGGAGAGGAAGGCGGATGTAAAGATCTCACTCCAGCAGCGGCACAAATGTGATTCATGAAATCCATCTAGGATCTTTAAAGTTTGAAATTGATTTTGCTTTTTTTTGTGCGGTTTGGAAAAGTTTCAGTGGTGGAACATCTCATGGAGGTGATAAGCAGTCTCTGGCCGGAGTTTTTCCTGCAGGGCTTTGAAAATGAATTTTAAATTTACATATTTGCACCTCTGCTGGCTTCACAGCGGACTGTCAGCGAGTGCGCTGAAGGGAGGTGGGCGGTGATGGAGGAAATATGGTTTGTCACGGGTGTGGGCTGGGTGTTAAAAGGGCTGCTGATGGAGGGTTAAACAGGGTTTGAGGGGGAGGCCCGGGGTCAGCGGAGGGGTCTCCGAGGCGATGGTTTACTTTTCGCACATCCAGGGGATTAAGGGCTTCGCATGCTAATGCACACAGAGGCTAATTATTCAACGTCTCTGTGAGGATTGATGACACGTCGAGATCACACGCATCACCACCACCACCACCTCTGGAGAGGGAAAACAAGCTGAAGCGGAGGAGTGAAGCCCACCGAGGTGACTGCGAGGCTGAGAGGAAGATGAAGATGAATAATCAGGAGTGAGTGGATTTGAGACACTGAAAAAACAGAGGAGCAGCTGAGGAGCGAGAGAGAGAGAGAGAGAGAGAGGTGGAGGAGAGGCTGGAGTTTGATTGTGTAAACCACAGCCAGGTGTGGAGAGTGTGGAGAGGTTACCACCTTCACATTGAAGTGTTTTGATGGCAAATAAAAGCAATTCATTCACTGACAGCTTCAACAATAAAACCTCCATGCTGGGCTGGGTTGAAGGGTTGGGCCTCCTGATTAATTAATGCTACCGCGGTTGTGTCCGTTCATGGAGGTATTTACCTACAACCACCGCAATGTGGTCCTGTTCAGCCCTCAAGTCTGAACTGCACGTTGCTTGATGTGGATGACCTCTCTGAATAACAAATGCTGATTGGTTTACAAGTGAGCTGGAACAGGGAAGGGAGTGAAGTTCCCAATTTTCATACGGAATGCCATTTCAATTTAGACTTCCCACTTGCAAAGTCGAAGACGCCCCACCAACCCCGAGTTAACAATCCAGGATGGAATCAGTGAACATGAACAGCAGTAAAAATGTAAAAGTCTTCATCTGTAATCTGACACAGTGGGTTTGTGACTCACTAAATAGGCCAAACACAGAGCACTGATGAGGCTCTGTCCATGAACCTGCTGCAGCGGTGTTTTTAAGCACAAAAAAGAAGTATGATTGTGTATTGTATATTTCTGGTGATGCATGAATGGCTCAACTTTGCTTAGAACTAAAGGAAATCCTGTTTTTCGTGCTTTTCCGACCTCATAAATGGAACACACCCCGGCATCTGAGTTCCGAGGTAATTGGAACGTAGCAGCATAACTTGGCTCTTCTCCACGGCTGATGAACAAACAACGGCATAAATAGGCATGGCCCACAGAACGGTATGGGCGATTGTGGCTCAAGAGTTGGCAGTTCGTCTTGTAATCGGACGGTTGCCGGTTCGAGCCCCGGCTTGGACAGTCTCGGTCGTTGTGTCCTTGGGTAAGACACTTCACCCGTTGCCTACTGGTGGTGGTCAGAGGGCCCGGTGGCGCCAGTGTCTGGCAGCTTCGCCTCTGTCAGTGCGCCCCAGGGCAGCTGTGGCTACAATGTAGCTTGCCATCACCAGTGTGTGTGAATGGGTGAATGACTGAATGTAGTGTAAAGCGCTTTGAGGTCCTTAAGGACTAAGTAAAGTGCTATACAAATACAGGCCAGACCGGTGGAAACACAAGTTTTTATCACTGCCTCCATCTGTTAGCAGACGCTCTGTACAGGTAGATGGGCTGCAATGATCCCTGGATGACAAGACATAATGTGGATTGCACAACACTGGACATTATATTCTTCATTTCCAGTTAATACTTGTACAGCTGCTGTTATTGTGTATATATTTATTTATATTTCTTCATACATTCTTATATAGTTCTATATTGTGTATTTTGTTGTACAGTTATTTTATTTTCAACTTTAATTTATATATTTTATCTTATTCTTTCCCAGTTAAATTTACCCTTCATTCTAATTTGTGTTGTACAGTTATTTCATTTTTAACCTTAATTTATATTTTATTCCTTCCTAGTTAAATTTACCCTTTTTAATTTTTCATATTTATTTCCTATCTTATTCATAGCCTTTTCCTTTTTTGTTTTCTTTAGGTCATGAGCAGTTGTCCAAGCATTTCACTACATATCGTACTGTGTATGACTGTGTACGTGACAAATAAAATTTGAATTTGATTTGATTTTGATCTGATATCCTCGTGTTGGTGTTGTTCCCACATCATCATAATAAATGTTGTTCCAGGTTCAACACTGCAAGTGACCAATCACATTGTTGTGATGTCATACTTTTGCAAGCCAAGCAATTCATTCATTTATGAAATTCCAGTGTTGCAAGGACAATATGTATAATGCTTACCGTTTATTAAAGAACAGTATCCTGAAATGCAACGAATTCAAATTGCTGGATTTCTCGCAAGAGGTGGTTTCTCGCAAGTTAAGTAGATTTTTTTTAAGATGTTTTTTTCCTTCCTGTTTTGTTTTGATAGGTACTTGTCTCTAGCGTGATATTTACATGCGCTAAATCACAACAGCAATCACCTCAAGTAGCTTTGTATTGCAAGGTAAACCCTATGGTAATAAAGGGGACAATCATGATGACCCCATATTTGTGATAAACTCTTGTTTATCAGAAAGAGACCTCCAGCTGAGCTCAGGGAGGGGCAGCCATCTGCCGTAACTTTGTTTTTACTCTGGACTTCTCATCAGCCTTAATAAAGGTTTGCCTCTGTCTGCGTTTCAGTCTGCCTTTCGGTTTCACATTTTGCATTTCATGACACGCACTACCACCACTGAATCATAAATTCCCCATCACGTGCTCAGATTAAGATCTAGGGACCGTCCTGTTTTAAAGAGCATCAAAGTGTCTATTAGATGGTTGTATCCTGGCTTTGTGTTTTGAATATTGCTTTGTCTGGTTTGATTATGGTTGAGCCTCTGAGGGGGTTAAAGTGGGATCTGGGAGGTGAAAAGAATCACTGAGTTGAATAATAGTTGGTACTGTGAGCTTCCAACTCATAGACAGTGTAATGCTAGTTTAAAGTCATCGGCTTAAGTTCAAATTATGACTCTGAACGAAGTCCATCTAGAAGTAAATCCAGCCATATTGAAATTGCTCAGGTATTTGTTTTGGAACCTTGACTTGAATCATTACATTTCTGCCAGATCAAACATTTGAGACGACCTGCTGTGGCGCCTTCTTTTTTAAAAAAAGAGCATAACTTCAGCAACACATCATGTACAGATCATCAGATCAATAAAATGTAACAGGAACTAGCACATTACGTGTAAGACTTAAACTTCCATTTCATCAAATATTGCTATCTTTGCATATAATCTTTTATCTCAGCTCTCCTGTCCTTCATCTCTTCCATCTCTGAGAGGGACGTCATCTCACATCAGTGTTTGTGTTTTCACCTCCAGTGGAGCAGCTGCACCTGTAGCTCACTGATGTTTGGCGATCTGTTTGAAACTTTGCGGCCACTTCAAGAACAGAGAGTACCTCCAAGTATGCTCACAGCACTGCAGCAGCATTACATAGATGCTCAAGTACCGTAGCTCACCCCTATGGAAATCTGCATGCATGAACGACAGTGATGCAGTGCAAAACAAAGGAAGTACAGGACTGTGCAGCTGGTCTTTACTTTCTTGAATCATGAGTCGGCCCCGTGCTTCTCACATCCGGTACCAATGTGGCATTAACATCAGTGAAGCAGCGTTCAGCTGACACACAAAATGTTTTGATGCGTTTATTAAATCGTCCACAGTGTGTTCAAAAAGCATCTGCAAACAGACAGATGCACTGCCGCCTCCTCCACCACATGCTGATCTGGTTAATATTCACCCACAGTCTTAGTATATAGCAGCTAAGCTGCACACACACACACTCACACTCCTTTCTGCTTTAATCTGTCCACACACACACTCTTATATATCAGCTCACACAAAGATCCAGTAGGAGTGAAGAAGCAGAATGAAAAGAAGAAAAAAGGAAGACACCAATGAAATAATAAGAAAAGACTGTGAGAAAAGCAGGGCTGTAATTGCAATTCATTTCCAGCTCGGGCCCCTGGGGTGCTCTGAGTGCGTTTGATCCCAACGGCGAGCGAGCGAGTGTGGAAACTGAGAGACGCAGTCATATGTATGCAGCGGGGGGGAGCGGGAAGCAGAAAGCCTTTTAATATTCCAGGCCACGGGTTGGGATGAGAGACTGCTCTCATACCTTCAGGTTCATGAGCATAATGAGATTTTTATTTTGCTGAGTGCAGCCCGGGAGCACGCCCGCACAAAATGCTGTCTGATCCGGGGCGCGTGCACGTGAGCGGACTATAGCTGAGCACGCACGCTCCTTCAGACTTCACAATTAGGAAGTGGGGGGTCATTACTCCGATGTCTCCCTGGGTTCGGATGAGATTCATCGACTTAAATCTCACAATAAATACTCATAACATTAGCACACTTCCTCTCCTCCCTATTATCCACATCAATGGGTGGTTTCCCCAAACATCTCCTACGTTTCCCAGGCTCCTTAGGGCTGAAAAGGAACGCACACCGCAGTCCCCACCCTGCTGAGGTCTTTGTCAAGAGGGATAAAACCCACGACGGGAGTTATGTTTCCCTGAGGTGAAACTCCTGACGCACAACTACCCAAACTATGTGTTACAGTAAGGGGAGGATAATTATGCACCGCAGAACAACCAAAATGGACACTACAGGGACAAAAGGTGCATCGTGGGTGTTGTGAGATCCACTTTTTTGGAACTAGACCTTTTCAAGGGCACTGCTGTTGTCATTTCTCAAAGCCAAGCTCTTGTTTGAGGTCCCTAAATGTATGCAAGATTAATCTTATAGATGAGTCGGTAAAAAAGGATCCAGAATGGTGATAAATCCAAACAGAGAGGATGATCTGCTGTTACCGAATGCATCTGAATGCACTGGAAAGGCTGTAAATAGGTGTGTGTACAATTACTCTCAGCCAGCACCCATTAGCAGGAATTACAGCCATAAATCAGTGGCAGGGAAGCATCAGATCTGCTAAACAGCAGTTTTATGGCACTTTTCACAGGCGGAGATCCTCTCATTCCTGCACGCTGAAGGTGAAATTGGTTTATTATGGATGTGCGGTGCACAAACTGACCCTCCTGAGTAATTCTCTATGTCAGACCCGCCTGGAGAGCGATCAGATGGACGGACAGATACTTCACCTCTGCCTCGAGCTGAATGGGACGGCGGGGTGGGGTCGCACTCAAGGTTGGGTGCAGACCAAGAAAGAGTGTGTGTGTGTGTGTGTGTGTGTGTGTGTGTGTGTGTGTTTGTGTGTGTGTGTTTGTGTGTGTGTTTGCATGCATATTGATCCCAAATAAGGACAGTCAGGCTTTCTGATCTCAGCCAGACTCAAGCCCCCCCCCATGGAGCAATCTGCAGCCTGACTGATTCCCATGGTAACTGTGTGTGTGTGTGTGTGTGTGTGTGTGTGTGTGTGTGTGTGTGTGTGTGTGTGTGTGTGTGTGTGTGTGACTTGACATTGTCCTCCTCGGCCTTCCTCCCCTGCCTTTTCCCTCCTCTGTCCTTCACAGACCTTGTTTCTCCTCGTCTGTCTTTGTGAGGACGCATTCACAGAGTGAGGACATTAGTGAAGATATTTTTTGCACAGAGACCCAGAAAACATAAGCGAGGGTTAAATATGACCACATGGGCCCCTTTCAGTCAGTCCTCTGTCTCTGAGTTAAAGTCAGACTTCACAGCTTTTTACTTTTGATCTATCTGAGAAATAAAAACATAGAACCAAACAACCTGAAGCACTGAGAGCTGCAGTTCCTCTAATGTCCACTAGGGACTTCAGCAGTGAGTCAGTCCCCATAAACGCCCATGTTAAAATGAAAATTTCAAAGTTACAGCAGAAATTAGCAGGTTTACAGCAGCTTTTCATTCTTCTTGATGTGATACCTGGCCTCCCTGCAGTCTCTTCAACAAGTTGTTTTGACTCCTCCCCCTTTGTGATAATTTTCTCCTGTGATAATTGGCTGCTCCTTATAAATAAATGTTAAAGAGCAAATATCTATTGCAACTACCAATAACAACAAAAAAAAGCTGCAAAATTAAAAAAAAAATAGAAAAGAAAAGAACTTCACTGTAAGCTGCACTAAAATGTTTAAGGTCACCTCTATGGTGTTGTTTTTGTGCCACTATTCTGAATGCACGTAAAAAAAAAAATTGAGCGCACCTAAAAACAATTTGCAGGTGCAAGTGTTGCATTTTGAGGAGAAATTTATTTTGAGTGAAGAAAAGCTAAATTTGAGTGAACAAAATTCATTGCTGCGTGCAAAAAATGTATTTCAGTGTTTGCTATTATCCACACACACACACAATAGCAGCCCCTCTCGCTCAGTTTTTGCACTTGCTCTTGCTCGCAATGTGTTGCTCGCGCTCTCAACATTTCTGTACACCGTTATATTTGTGCCACAAAACCAGCCAATCACAGACTTGGATGCAAAAAGATCTGGAGACGAAAACAGCCAATCAATCAGCTCGAAATGACGAAATGCAATATCCCAGAAACCATTTCGTCCAAAACTCAAACGAGGCAGTGGCAGAGGAACACAGAGTGGTGGAGTTTGAAATATTACTCTTTCTGGGTCACAAAATAAACTTTTAAGATATTTTCATGTGAGAATGGTGCTGTGTAAACTTCAAATATCTGCTCGATTTATCAAGACATCACATGTTTGCATAAGTGCTCTAACGTTTCCGGAGATGCCTGTTACCCACTAGCTCAGTGGTCCCCAACCTTTTTTGCGCCACGGACCGGTTTGTGCCCGACAATATTTTCGCGGACCGGCCTTTAAGGTGTCGCAGATAAATACAACAAAATAAAACTAGTACCGGTACCGAAAAAAAGATTTATTCATAACACACGTGAAAAGACTCAGGAAAACCGAGTTAACGAAAAAAACGATAACAAAATAACGCTAAAAACCCTGAAAACCATGCATTTCACACCCAAGTCTCAACTCTCGCGGCCCGGTACCAAATGACTCGGCCCGGGGGTTGGGGAGCGCTGCACTAGCTGACCGCATAGCTGGACTGGCCATTGGGCATACCCGGCATTTGCCCGGTGGGCCGATGGTGATTTTTCATTTTTGTTTGTTTGTTTGTTTGTTTGTTTGTTTGTTTGTTTTTGTAACGGTATAAACAATGAAAGGTGGTGGATTAGCCAACTGGTAATGATCAACTCTGGGCTGGACCAATTACAATACATCCGTATTGAGGGGAAAAGGAACGCGATTCGTCCCGGACTTCAGCGAGAATGAAAAAGACACAAAGCTGAAGTTATTCTGTGTCTTTGCTGTCTTTTCTTCTCTCATTCTCTCTCCCCCTCCCTCTCCTGTTGCTACTTCAATCATGAAACTGATCAATGATCAGCTGATCGTCTCTTTTGTTTGTTTATCGCCCACTTTGCGCCAGAAAGAGGAAACCAGCGGATGTCGCGCTAAACAACAGCAGCACGTTCAAGCTTCAGAAGCTGTTGTTAGAATTTATTTAATATTACTTTCTAGTATCAGCTGATGTTTGCTGGAGCCACAGCTGTAAAAGCTGCTGGCCATGATATCGGTTTGGATATGTGGTGACAATATTTTCACGGACCGACCTTTAAGGTGTCGCAGATAAATACAACAAAATAAAACTAGTACCGGTACCGAAAAAAAGAAGATTTATTCATAACACACGTGAAAAGACCCAGGAAAACCGAGTTAACGAAAAAAACGATAACAAAATAACGCTAAAAACCCTGAAAACCATGCATTTCACACCCGAGTCTCAACTCTCGCGGCCCGGTACCAACACGCAGGATCTGATCTGAAATTTCTCCTCAAAGTGCAACACTTGCACCTGCAAATTTTTTTACGTGCGCTCAGAATATTGCCACAAAAATAACGCCATACACCTCTGAGGTCACCTGAAGGGGAAAAAAAAGGCTGCATCTTCAGTGTTTACCAATCAGCTGGGTGTCTGACGTCCTGAGGAGCAAATATTTGGATGTCACACAAGAACATTTGGATTTAAAAGTCTGGTTTAATAAGCTGGACCTAAGCCTTTTAAAAGAGAGGCCGATAAAAGGACCTGAATATCAATTCTAAAAGCAACAGGGAGCCCACGTAATAAAGCTGTAAGCAGCGTGAGCCAGACGCTCTCCTCTTTTTCAGGAACAGCAGTCTTAAATCACATGCAGGCCCGCTATGTGACGCTGGAGGAAGACCCAATGAAAAGATACTACAGTGGTCGATGAGCCACAGAAGCCTGGAGAAGCTTTTCTGCATCATACTGAGGGGAAAAATTGCTTAACACATCATAAAATGCATTTTTATTATATAAGGGTATAAACAACAGCAGCTTAGATTCCGGAGGAGTTGACCCCTGCTGGACGTTAGCACACGTTTAACGAACTTTGAAGAATTACAATCACATGAAATTAACATTTAAAGACATAAAAAGAATTTGCTGCTTAATCCTCTGAGGTCTGGTTCATCACGGGTGATAATCCCAATCTAACCCTTTTCAGAAAGGCTAAAACGAGTTTTTTTGAGAACATGTAAATAGTTTTTTTTTTTTGATGTGGATAATGTCTGTTCGTCCAAGACATGGAACAACATCCATCCATTTCCGTACATTTATCCGCATGGGGCTTTAACCTATCCCAGCTATCTTTTGGGCTAGAGCCACGGTACGCAGATAGACAACCATTCACTCCTACACCAAGTCTGGAATCACCAGTTCATTTAACATGCATGTCTTTAGACTGTGGGAGGAAGCCAGAGTACACGGAGGGCCAGAAAAACCCCAGCTGGTCAAAGGCTACAAACCCAGGACCTTACGGTGTGTTCACACCGAACGTGATAGACGCGACCAAAAAGCGCCACACGCCCCTAGCTGGTCACGTGCACATTTGCACCTCGACGCGAATTGGTCGGGCTTCAAAATATGCAATTTTCACGCACGTGAAGCGGAAATGTGGGAGGAAGTAGTGCCAGATGGTATGTTTGCAAGACGGCAGCTGTTGATCTAGCGTTTGAAGAGACAGTCTCCCTTCTCTATTTACTGTGGAGAGCAGAGCAGCGGCGTACTGTGCAGAGCAGCGCTACTTGCTTGCGCGACTGACGCGTTTTCACGACGCAAATCTGCTTCTGAATTTTCGCGGGACCCCCAGTCGCGCTTCATTGTGCTCCTCCATTGACTTTATATGTAAACCTAACACTCTAGTCCAGGGGTGGGCAATCTCAGTCCACGAGGGCCGGTGTCCGTGCAGGTTTTAGATCTCACCTTGGGTCAACACACCTGAATCACATGATTAGTTCGTTACCAGGCCTCTGGAGAACTTCAGGACATGTTGAGGAGCTAATTTAGCCATTTAAATCAGCTGTGTTGGTTCGAGGACACATCTAAAACCTGCAGGGACACCGGCCCTCGTGGACTGAGATTGCCCACCCCTGGACTAGTCGCATCTATCGCATTCGGTGTGAACGCACCGTTAGGATCATCTCCGAGCTGGTTGGATGGGTAGGTAGATATACTCTGACTTCTTAGAATTAGTTGGGAATACCACACAGTGGTAATTTTTACCAATATTCACCAAGAATTTTGTGCAAAAGGACGATAACACCTGAACATGTTACCTGGTTCATAGTTTAACAGTAATCAACAAGGAGTTAAATCATCCAGAGGCAGGAATCTTAGACTCCCAGACCTCTGCCTTCTCAGCCATGTCCTCCAGCTCTTCTCAGAGGGCACTGAGGTGTTCCCACCAAAGAGGGCGTCCTTCTAACTCAGAAGCACAGATTTCGCACCCAGACGCCCCTTGGAGCATGCTCATTTCTACTGCTCGTATCCATAATCATCATATTCAAATAATAAGAAGGATATGAGGGGGTAAGGCTTTAACGACGCAGCCGACACTTGTTAGTGGATCCATCCATTGTTGGTTTGCGTCTTTATTTGGGATTTGTTGACAGTCAGACAAATACAGAAAATCATCCGACTCATCCTGAGTGGATTAGAGGATTCGATGCCTGCTAGATCAAAGGTAAGAGGCAGCGCAGGTCCTCAGAAGTGCTGTTTTCATGTTTGCCTGGGAGGAAATAGCTCTTTTCTGTAGTGCAGCTCTGCATGGTCCCATGAGGAGTCCTGGAAGGATGCATGAAACGCTGGGAAAGCATTAAAGGAGTCTGATGCACTTTTATTTTCACAGAGCTCCTAGACAGCGAATGACAAAAAACAGATGTTTGTGGACAGCTGAGGTTCAGGTGAAACAATAGGGTGTGATGGAAGCATAAAGGTTTGTTTCCTGCACTGTTACAGAGGAAAATGGGGGAAAAACAAGGAGGAAGATGGGAGTTCAGGGACTGATCTACCTTATTCAATACGCACTGAGAGACGAACACATGTAAATTAGGTTAGGTTAGATTAAATTGGATTACATTTAACTGATCTGAAAGTTAAAATAACAAATGAGTGGCGCACAGGTTGAAACCCCTAATGCAGCCTTCAAGGACAAACAGACAAATACGAGCAGGAAACCTCTTCACGCTGCGGCGCTTCTCTGCAGGAGGGAAGTGTCTGTGTTTCCTCTGAATACCACCAGCGTGACAGGAGAGGATGCGTCTGTTATGACAACCCCAAACACACAGATACACTTTAAAAACACAACCACACTGAACCCCCCCCCCGCCCACAGAGGTCTGAGTAGCCGTGCTTTACGCGCTTGTCAGCATCTCAAAAATACGTAAAAAAACACTTCTTTGCTGAAAGATACAGCAAACTCCCATTAGCTCGTGGCCCCTGAGGCACACGAGGCTCACCGGCTTCCTTTCAGAGGATAAAAGATGAAGAACACGCAGGATCTGAGCTGAAATTGTGATGCAAACAGGCGAGAAATCTGGGTGCATGTCATGCTTTTCAAAGAGTAGAAAAAGAAAGTTTTGGGATCAGGCGGTCTGACCTCATTATGGAGTTATCGGTCCTCTCTATTACGTTTAGAGAAGTTTCATCATTCACGTAGTAATGATGCGAAGAGGAGCAGTGGATGTAGAGGTGAAGGTGGTGGTGACAGTCATAATCAGCTATTCTTTTTAAGGAAGTACCAGAGTTTTAGCGTAGGTTTTAGTGTAACAATGAGGAAAATGTTCTATCCTCCCATTTTTGAATCCTTCTCCTTGATTTCTTGGGTTTGTTTAATCTAAAAAACTGGAGAAAAACTGACACTGATGAAATGAGGGTCGTCTCAAAGTCACGGACCATTGGTTTGGAGCCAGGATCCGGATCCTGAATCAGATTATGATCTGAAGATTTTACCCTCCACAATTCCAAAATATTAATTTGATGAACTCTGAGCTGTTTGGTTATCCTTGTTGTCTTGTGACCAAATGCACAGATAGTCTCCAAATTGCGCCTGGAGAAGGAAGCAACCTCTTGACTACTGCTCACAGTGTGTTTTTTGCCCTACTGCCCAAATTCAGAAGGTCATTTTTTGCATCTCCATCCTTTTTTCCCCTTCTTGGTTCATGAAAATCTGTCACAATGATATAAAAATATGCATTACTGTGACATTTTTGCATCCAGTCCCATGATACTGTGAAAGCAACTGTAAATATGTCTCCCTCACGACTAGCGTATGCCAGAGGATCCTGTGTGACCATCGTCTTGTTCACTCGACCCTCCACTGTTACCATGACTGTCACATGACTGCAAACCCAGAGCTGTTTGTTGAAGAAGATTCTCAGCCTGTACGCCGTGTTTAGTGCTCAGATAGAAGACGCCGAGTACAATGTCTGAACTCGGACACCTTCCTTTCTGCTGCCATACAGAAACCACGAAGTATTACAAAGCATTGGGAGGGTGAAGGCGGTGGCGATAGAGGGGCTGTCTCTCAAAGATATCCCACACCGGTTCCAACCCAGCGCTCGTGCCGTCCCGCTCTGCAGACGCCAGCCTTTCATCTCTTTTACTTCACCCCGAGACGTCAGCCCCGCTCTTCCTCCTTTCTCCTCCTCCTCTCCCGCTGTTCCCTTCTTTTTGACCAACACCCAAAGACCCAGACTCACCACCCACCCGCCTGTCTACACTTGTCGGACTCCTTCGGTGTGTTTTCAGGGGTCACTTTCTGAAGCTAGCCATAGTAATTTGAGACGACTGACTGTGTGAAGTTAGAGCTTCAGCCTCCTGAGTGCTTCGTGTTTGCACGTAAATTACCTTCAATCCTGAAGTAAAAATATGTTTTTGGAGATGGAGGCCTGGCTTGTGTCTGCTGTTTGGTGCTGAGTGGGTAGCAGTAGAAACACTCCTTCAGCCTTTAACGCGGTTATATCAGTCCTAAGGGGGTTAGAGCGGGAGGAGCTGATGGATTTGTCATTTTTATTTTAAGTCCTGTAGTTTGAGTAAAAACAGCCTGAACCCATCCCTCACCTCTTTTTAAAGAGCATAAGCACGTCTGAAGTGGCTTTTGTGGGTTTAAAGAGTTTCCAAAAACTGCGAGAGCGGCGTGAGCGAGCCGAGGCGAGGCGAGGCAGGCGGTTAAATAATGAGCCGAGTCGCTGCAGAGCTGCTGATCCAGGTGATAATTCTCTGCAGGTTAATTACAGTGAGCTCCCCTCTCACACTGTTTCCTCACTGCCATTAGATGTATTGTTATAAAAATCACCATTAGCGGCACTTTAAAGCTGCTGCAGCACAAATAAAAGGACAAATTGTGCGTCGAGGGTTAAATACGTCCAATTATGTGCAATTACCGGCATCATCTTTGACTGATTTCAACACTCGCACTTCTCTGTCTACATCTGCTGCCTCAAAGCTCAGAAATGGCTGTTCATCTCAATCTATACACACGTTTTCTTAAATAACTCACATTTGGCTGACAGCCCACACACACAAACACACACACACACGCACACACACAGGATGCCTGAAAGGCCTTTGAAAAGCTGTGAGATAACATCCGTCCGTCCTCCTGCTCCTCACCTTCGACTTTGTCTCACTTTCTCTTTGTGTCTCTTTCACAGCGAAGTGGCTGTGCTGTGTTTAAAGCAAAGTTTAAAGCAGTATCGAGGCGGTGGGCGAACCCAAAGCACTACAACAGCTTCTCCACAGCCAGCACGCTCCATTTACCGTACACACACACACACACACACACACACACGCGCACACACACACACACACACACACACACACACACACACACACACACACACACACTTTGAACTTGCCATCTCACATGGAATTGCATTGCTGTGTTTGCAGGCTTAAATAAAGGCTCAAACAGGTGATTCTGATTGGTTTGGAAGTTGTATAGATCAGATAGTCCAGAGGTCCAGTTCAGGAACTACAGTTAGCTGAGGTGAAAACTAGCAGACAGCTAGCAGCTTTTTTTTTTTCTTTTTTAATTTATTTTTGGGGCTTTTCAGCCTTTATTTTGATAGGACAATAGAGAGAAGACAGGAAACAGGGATAAAGATGCGCAGTAAATGGCCTCAGGGTGGATTCAGACTCAGCCCGCTGCATTAGCCTTACAGCTCTGACCTTTGACTGAAGAAACCTTATCAATTGGGTCAAAGTCATACAAAATATGAAAATCAGTAAAAACCTTATATTACGCACTATTTTTTATGGATTGTATTCAAATTTCACAACACTGTATTATAACCTTGTAGGACGTGCGTACCTGGTTTTGACCTTTGACCTTGACCTTCATCGTTAGGACCATACGTTAAAGCTGACTTTGATAAAAACCATACTGAGTAATATATCATATGAAAGAGCATGGAGACACATTTTTTTAAAACGAAGCCACTACGACGTCACTATGATGCCATAAAGTTTCACAAAATCACAAATTGCTTCAAATTGACAAATATTCAGAAACTAGTCATATTAACACTCTTTCATAAACCTGGCCCCACCCCATCATGCGATAAGGTGGGGCCAGGCTTCACAATGAACTCACCCGAAACTCCGGCCGACCGGGACCCACACCCAATCTCACACCCTGGCTCAGGCGACCAGAGGACCATCTGTGGGGGGACACTCCCACTAGGTCCATATCTGGGACTCCCCACCACCTGACCCCAGAACCGAAGAAGCCTCTCGGATGAGAGGTGAAACGTCTTCAAGGAACCCAAAGAAGTCCAGACGCTCTTCTCTGCAAGCTCCCTTGACTACGATGACCTGGATGACTGAGAACCTTCACAGACACTTTGGCATTAGTAGCTTCACCTTCTGCTTTATTTCAGCCTTTGTCTCCCGTACAGTTTGAGTTTGCTGTAAAACTTCTGTAACCTCACATTACGCTGCTGGTTTCCTTGGTAAAACTTCCAGAAATAGCTCAGCCTGTGGGCGATTTGTTCCACCTCGTTGACTGATGGTAACTGGGGCCTTTTTTCCTTTTTCGTTCCCTCCTCTTAACTTCTAAACTGTGATTAACACAAGCAATCCATCGCACATCTATAATTTGACCTGCAGGGCTCAGGATTACACATTAACCTTCCCTCGGTCGCCCCTGGCTGAGCTCGCTTCTGATTAACAAGTACAACTTTTTACTTCCAAGGCTTTCAAACCTGACCTGTGTTCAGATCAATGGTGCAGAGAAGATGGAAAATTATAGATGACCTGTGCTCCGAAACAGGTGAAAGAAAGTTCTAACAGAGAGAAACTCATCATGGAAGTACGAGTATAACACGCAGGCTATTAAAAATTCAACTTTACTCTTACAGGAGGACTAATTGTAGTCTTACACCCACATTAAATCTGATTCACACCTCAGACCAGTGAATCTAAATGACCTTTAGCTCTTCAGAAAAGCCCCACTTTGCCTACAACCCCTCACCCTCAACAATTGTATAAATTTAGCCTCATGCGGGCTTAAAAGTCTGACACATTAACTTTTACAAGGAGGAAAATTCCATAGGGAAAGCTGAGCTGAACTTTAAATATGCAGAGATGCTCACATCACGCAAACATGTTCAGTTTGGCAGGAGAAAATGCTGGCATTTGCTAATTAGCGCTAAAGACACACCTGAAGCTAATTAAAGGAATAATTTCTCATATTTTCTGGACTAATCTGGATCTAATATGGATGGGATCAGCCAAATTATAATGCAGCATCTGGAAACCGTAAACATGCAGCAGAAGGTGAATAATAGCAGGGGCGGAGCTGCATCCAGCCGGGCCCTGGGCAGAAACTTCCTGTCGGGCCCCCCAGTAACCACCCCATTATACATGAAACCATAAATAGCCTTAGAGCAAAAAAAAAACAAACAAAAAAACTACAACAAAATAGAACAGTTTATTTGTGTGAGAGGAAATTAAATATTTTGATGACCGAGTAGCCGAGTATTTTTCTTAAAGAAATTTAAAATCCAGATACTTTTACTTTTTCTCAAGTATTTGCTAGTTTTCCAAAATTCTTATGGATTGTTGAATAATATCAGTAACAGACCTGGCTGGATTTATTTCCTAGAGGGCTGTGCGGCAAAAATGTATTACCAAGTCCCAGATGATGCCAACCATAACAGCACTTAAAACCAAAATAATCAATCAGTGAGTTGTTTTGGAGAAAGGTATTTATTCTGATAATGAATAGTAGTTTGACTTGTTGTTTGTTAGGGAAAAATATGAAAAAAAACATCACTGGTATCAGGTTTTTAAAGAGGAAAGTGTGCTAGTTGCCATTGCTTGGATGTTGCGCAGCAAAATGGGGCAATTTGTTGCATCAAAGCTTAACAACAAATTAATATAAAAATAACAAATGAAATTATAAAGGTCCAAAAAAATAGATTTCTGCATGACCACATCCAAAAGATGGAGGTGAAGATAAGGTCATCATAAGAGTACTATGTCACAGCTGCAAACAGAGCATGGTGGTTCACTATGGTAACCTGACTTCATGGTGTGATGATGGGAACTTTTCCAGATTTTTTTGATGTTTTGTGCACAGAACAATTGCTTACTGTGAAGAAAACCAGATGTTAACTGCTGACTGCTGCCCTGAAGGTTATTTGTGATGCCACCATCCAGCGTTTGCTGATGTTTTGGCAGAGGACAACCCTTTGTGGTTGGAAGCAGGGGAAACCTGAGGAGTTTGTCAACATTTCAGGAGAATGTGTGTTAATTCATCCAGCTTAGATCAGCCTTTAGATCAGTGGTTCCTCAACCTCTGTAAATCCAGCTGTGTGATTTCTGTGACAACCAAAAAGTTTTCTAAACCCTTAAAAACCTGCCAAACGGAGGTTGGTGCAGTTGCTGGGTGGTGGGATTTTTTACTAAGTAGGGAACGTGGGTCATGGTAGGAGGACCTCCCAGCCCAGGCGTGCCCCCCCACTCCCCGGTGTACAGATGTGGCTCCTGGCTCTCGTTAGCAGGTCTGGACCCACTTTGTTTCGCTCGGTTTGGGTCTCCTTGTGTTGCTGGTGGATGTATGTGGGGTGGAGATCATCTTGCAGTTGCTTGGAGCGATCCAGGCTAACAAAGGGCACCTTTGTCTTAGCGGACCCTTATCTGTCCACCAGCATCAACTCTCTCCTACTGCTCAGAGGCACTCAAGTAAACCCACACTTTACACTCCAAACACACACATTGAAACATGGGAAGCAGCATGGTGCACGAGCTCAGTGGTGCACATACGTGTATCATATAAATCCCTGCATGTTTGCAGATGTGTGGGCACACACTAGAACATTAGTTATTAGCAAAGATGTTTAAATGAGCTGCTGTGGAAGTACCAAAGCATATGGTCACGCCGAGCAAACAATAAATCCTGTGTGAGGTTCATCTGCCTGCACACATTTACATACACCCACACACTCTTACCTCTTCAGATCCATGCATATCATCCCTGAGCAATTAACATCTATACTGATGCCTCTGCATCTGCATTGTCTGCCGCCTTGTTTTTATTCCTTTGTTTGCTTTGCACCAACAGAAGTTCTTTATTTTCCTAACTTTATTTCTTATTGATAAGGCTGTGCAGTGAATCTGAATCTGCTCCTACCATTGCAGGATGCAGTCAGTTCCTGTCCTCTCCGGGGAAAACCCGCACTGAAAACGAGGTGTTTTCTCTCTCTCTCACTGCGCCATAAACAAGCTTAAGGCTCATTATTTTCTTTTTCTCCAAGAACCTATAACACAGAAATCTTTGTAAAAGTTGTGTACTTATTGTTTTTTGCTCTCATTTTTGCAGCAAATCTTTTTTCGCTCTTGCTTTCAAAGATTTTCACGGTATTCCAGACCCTGTTTGGCAGCTGTTGGTTTGGTTATTGCCCGATCTTAAATATGCCAGACGTCCTCAGACTTCTCCTGAGTTGATGGAGAAACTCTGAGTGGAAACTATTTGCCGCCCCTGTCTGCCGTGTTTTGGTGCAAACAGATGGGAGGTCGATTCAGATGAGCTGCTGGTGTTCTGGTGGTAAAGGTGTCTTAAATGAGGCACAGAGGATTCAGGTTAAACTGCAGGAACTGATGCAGCTTATACATAATGAATGCAATTAGTTACAGACGCATTAATTAATTGAATTTACTAGCAGTGACGTGTACAGGTGTGAATTCTTGGTGGCAGGTCTTTATTATTGACAGAAGGTGTCTGGGACGTATTCACTGGAGGTTTTAAGAACCTGCAAAACAAAAATATGAGATTTTTAGAAATGCTGGAGATTCTGGGGATTTGCAGAATTGATTTTTAGCTGAAAACAAACTAAAATTATGATTCAGTGGGGTATTGATTTGTCAGCGTTCTGCTTGACCTCCACGTAGCTGGGCAGAACTGTTCAGCCACACAATGATAATAAAACAGAAATCTTTATCTGTTTAAGTAAAAACCTTTGTTCTCACGCTGAGCTCGACTGCTGATGTTCCTCCTGCAGACACACCAACCGTTTTTGAAGCCAGCGCTAACGGTCTGTATCCTAATCGCTTCTCCTCGGCGTGAGTCACCGCGCGGATCCGTCCGACTATCTGAGCTCTGTCGTCTTTGACGCCGGCAGACAAAGAAATCTGTTTATCCGCGTCAAAATGTGAGCAGTCTGCAAAACCAATTAAACGCCCATTTGCTCAATTGCTCCCACAATGTGCGCCCTCACACATCGCGTGCACAGACCGGACTATTTGCTGGAATTCTCCACGGCAGATGACAGCCATTTCCTCCCCACAGTCACACTGGGAGAGAATTTAATAATCTCTGCTTACAACGGGGAATCCCATCCCGTCTCATTTGCTCCCATTCACTCCCAGAGAGCCTGGACTCATTTATCCGCTGCCACTTTGACCAAAGTTTGAATGTAGCACCAATAAATGACCAACTGGTGGTTAAATGGATGTCAAAAGGAAATGATAATAACTAAAATTTACTAAATGATTATTAAATATTAACATTACTGCTTATTTATCCTCCTAAAAACCAGCCTGTTCATTTATGTCCTCTGTAATAGACATTTGTTTTTGGTTTATGTCTATTTAAGCTACCCTACTGAGTCCTGATGTACTAAATAGAGGACATCCTGGCCGTTCCATTGATATCTCATGTGTTTAGTCTTCAACCTAAACGTCTCTAAACGTCTGATTATTTAAAGAAAAGCTCAAACCTCAGGCACTCAGTCAGCCGTCTGCTTCTTTCTGCCTCAAGATATTACCCAGGATTCCTTTTGGCCCCGGCGCTGAGCCCCTGATATACGGTGTGTATTCGTACCTGGCTGCAGGGGGGCTCAGAGGGACAATAAAGAAGAGAATAATCCTTGTAATTAACTTTAAGCTCAGAGAAACTCCATCAGGTTTTTTTACACTCACATGTGCTAGCAGCGAGGCGTGGAGTCAGGGTCTGGTGCCAGTGTATGCAGTATGTTTGCCTTTAGTTTCTCGAGGTGTTTAATGGTCTAAATGCACTCAGTCTTTTGTAAGGAGCTGCATTTTTCTCTCCTTATTCAGAAAGAGATGAAGCTTATGTTAAAACAAACCGTGTCACAACAGTCTGTACATATCTGAACAAGTTTTAATAATCGTGGCGGGGGATTAGAGGAAAGCTCGTTTCTTCAGCCAGATTCTGTTGGAGGAAGTCATTTTCTTGGCCTTGTTATACACACAGCAGAGTTTCCACTTGGCTCTTTACATGTACACAAGTCTAAAGACGGGAACCGGCTGGGAAGGCAGAGTGCGGTGACGAAAAAGCAAAAAGAAAGTTAAGTCTTTCTAGATCCAGACGAGCTGTTTGGCTACACGTGAAGGTTTGCTGCCTTTCAGCTATGATCTGTCAGTTATGACGTGATCAAGAAATATTTTGTGTGCCAGCACATTGCACAGTTTGCATCATTTGTTTTCTAAATGAATCACTGAAATGAGGTTTATACCCCCGCATTAGCCAGCAAAGATCACATTGTCGCGATCAGATACCCGGATCAGGGCGTCACTGAAGAGGCGGGGCTTCTGGGATATCTCTGTTCGCTTCAGCTGTCAAATCAGGACGAAGGTGGGAGTGTTCGCAGTGTGTGACTGTATGTAGGTGTTGCTGCTTGTTTGGATGCCGCACCTTTAATTCTTATTCTTCTTCTTTCAGCTGCGCCTTTCAGAGGCCTCCACAGAATATCTTCTACTTCCATCTCACCATCTTTCCTCTGCGTGTCCTCCTTCACTACATCCGTGAACCTCCTCTGAGGTCTTCCTCTTTTCCTCCTCCTTCCACTATCTCCTCTATCCCTCAGGGTTTCAAAATTATTTTTTACTTTCTTTATTACAAGCTAACAAGAGGCAGCTCCAGTGTCCACAGCGCCGATGAAGATCTCGTGGACTCTAGAGCCAAACAGCTGAGCTCACATTCAAATAAAATGATAATTGATGAGGTCTGCATGTCATCACCATCATGTGGAAAGCGCTGAGAATCTGGACTCCCTCTGTCTCATCTCCCTCTGCTCTGAGCTCCTCTCTCTCTTTCTGCTTGGCCGTGCTTCTGAGAGTCGGGGGAGACAGACGGGGTCTTTGACTCGAGCTGCGATGCTATCGCCCCTTCAGCACAGGCCCGTCTTTGTCTGCTCCCCTCTGCTTTGGCTCGACAGGTTTCCCGTTGCTTGTGGAATTTCAGAAACACGGAATAATGAGAGGTGTAAATCAGGACAGAAAAAATGTGAAATTCACCGGAGAAGTCAGAGGATGTGGAGATTTGCAAAGAGCCGAGCTTCCCTCGCCTCGTTACTCATGGAAAGTTATGGAGATGTCAAGGAAACATATCAGAGGCACAGCGGGGACCCTCACGTGGACTTTTGCGCCCTATTGTCACTTCAAACAAACTGTACCTCACAGGAGGTTTTCTATCAGATGTTTGAAGCCACTCAGGTTTAAATATTAGCATCTAACTGGCTAAACAAACTGAGCAGAAGCTCCAGAGAAATACCTCCACCCTGCAGCGATGGGAGATGATTCAGTCTCTCTGGACACACACATGAAAACATGAAGAATCATTACTGTTTAGTCATACAGAGAATACACTGCTGTCTTTCAAAAATGCTCATGTCTTCCTGAGTGGATACAGAAATGGTTCTCTAAGTGCTGCTGACACAGGCTGAGAGTTTAGACCCAGGAGCGAGCACGAGGCTTCAACAGTGCTCCTCTTTTAAACCACATGACATTAACTTGTCCACCATTTGAACAGCTCCATTCACACAGCTCTAGAGACCAATCACTGACTGCCTAATAACCAATGGTCAATGAGGAAAATGGTTAGGGAAAAATTCCCTAACCATTTGGCAAAAGGTCGCAGCAGGTTGCCGACTGTCGTTGAGTGAACTTGGTCACAAAGCAGTATTGAGTGAAACCTCTTCCTGATTGCTTGCAGTTTTCCTAAAAGACAAACATGGCTCCCTTTTACAGAGACTGCTCACCTTCAAAGTACAAGTTGTACCTTTTTGAGGTTTCTTCCTGTTAAAAGGGAGTTTTTCCTTCCTACAGTCGCCAAGCGCTTGCTCTTCGGTGTCAGCTTAGTGTCTGGGTTTTTTCTGTATTGTTGTAGAGTCTCTGCCTTACAATTTCAAGGTGACTGTTGTGATTTGGTGCTATATAAATAAAACTGGACTGACTTCCCAATTGAAGTGAAACGTGTTGGTAGGCACAACTTAAACGTTGAAAGCAACTATTCTCTGTTAATTACCGCTCATTTGGTGGCAGATAGTTGGCTGTTTGCAGATAAGTCATCGTCTTCCACTGCAACAGTCGGATAGAAACCAAAGCAATCACAAGAAGGTTTGTGGTGCAGCGCCCTCTTTGCAAACTATTTCAGTGCTGCGAATCACACTGCATTTTCAACCTGCTGCAACCATTTGCAAATCTAGCGTCTAGCGACTGGAGGTCAGCATTGGGGTTCCAACCAGTGTGACTGAGGCTTTAGTGTGACCACACCTTTTAGAGCAGGGGTGCTCAATCCCAGTCCTCGAGAGCTACTGTCCTGCAGCTTTTAGATGCATCCTTGTTCCGACACAGCTGAATCAAATGAATGGCTTGTTATCAGGCCTTCTCCAAACTTGATGGCATGCTGAAGAGGTGATCAAACATTTGATTCAGCTGTGTTGGAGTAGGGATGCATCTAAAAGCTGCAGGACAGTAGCTCTCGAGGACTGGGATTGAGCACCCCTGTTTTAGAGATATACAGCATCATATCCTCATGCAGGGACATCTAATAGTTTTTTGATGCCTCGAACAGGATTCGAACCTGCGTCGTCACACTATTGTTGCTTGGAGTCAGCATTTATCCCCACTGCATCATCTTCAGCACTGAGAGTCATTTTGTTTGTGTTGGAGCAGGTGAGGAATCGCTGGTTCTCTTGAAACTTGTGATCCTGAGTCAGCTCCTGTTGACCTGCTGTGAGTCCAAACTCAGAAAGCAAAGCCGCAGTCGCAGGTCAAAGGTTCGACTCCCACTGCTGATTATGCAGTTTGGTTGGTTCAGTTCAGGGATTCTAGTTAACCGAGGTGAAGCCTAGCAGACAACTAGCAGCTATAGCCACCTGGGTCAATTCAATTCAGTTTTATTTATACAGCACCAAATCACAACAACAGTCACATCAAGGCGTTTTATATTGTAAGTTAGACGCTACAATAACACAACAGAGAAAACCTTAACAAGCACTTTGGCGACGGCGGCCTCTTTGACTCATCCACCTGTAAGTCAAAGAGGCCACGCCTCTAATAGTGTTAATTTTAAGCCTTAATACAATTTAAAGAGATGAATTACAAATAAATGATCCCCCTGTTCAGCCAGTATGAAGTTGGGGTGGGGAACTGCAGCTTTTGCTGTCACAGTCCAGCTCTTTGAGGTTGGTGCATGGTTAAAACAAACACAACCCTTCAGGCCTGTTTTCGCATTCGCTTACTCGTGACTATCTAATTGACTATGGCGTGTAAAATCAGCGGTGTGTCCCTTTAACAGCGGTGCTGCGAGTGAGCGCGACATAAATCAGTCGAGGGATTATTCTGCACGGTTCCCTTCACATCCTGCATGCATTAACATCAAGCAGAAGCTCTGGTCTATAAGTAGCTATTGTAATTTGAATTATGAGCCTCGAAACATTGAGACACCCCATGGCCCACCCGCCTCCTCTCTGATGCATATTATCTGTATGTATGAGTGTACACTCTCGGCTCATGCTGCACCTCCCAGAGAGACTCACTCATGTTTAAACTGAGCCGTACTCGGCTAATATCTGCGAAACCTGTCACCATGAGAAATGATCTTATTCGCATCTATTTAAAAAAAAAAAAAAAAAAAAAAAAAAACAGGAACACGTTTGTTTCTGGGATTTCTTCGTGTTCAGCGGCTTGTTATTCTCATGAGTGTGTGTATATGTTGAAATTAGCTCAGGAATGTTCTCATTGTGCAGATGTTAATCCTGGACTGCGTTACAGCCCGTGGGATGATCGATAGTGCCTTCGCTGGAACCAGATCTGAATGGGAATTAAAAAATCTGAGAGCTTTAAAGCCAAGATCAGCAAAAGGATCAGAGCAAGCTTTTAAACCGCCTTTTAAAACACGAGTTTCAGGCATAACCTGATGTAATATAAACTGTTTAACCTGCTTTCATCTCATTTCATGGCCTTGATTTATATATTCTGCTGCTCTGGCTTCAGAATCAGAATCAGAATCAGAATGGGTTTATTGCCAGATGTTGAGGTTTACAACATTAGGAAATTGCTGCGGTGCTTCAGTGCAGACAATAAGAATTAAAGTGCTATGTAGAAAGAAAGATATGTGCATGAGATATACATGAGATATATACATGAGAATAAGAATTATGAGTGCTACGTAGAAAGATATATACATGAGTGCAGGTGGTGATCAGTGCCAAACATGAAATGATGCAGTGACACAGCGTAGGGTCATGTGTTAGTGGCGGGGACAATCATGTGGTTATTGTTCATGTGTCCAACAGCAGAGGGGAAGAAACTGTTCTTGTGGCGAGAGGTTCTGGTGCGAATGGACCGGAGCCTCCTGCCTGAGGGGAGCAGGTCAAACAGACTGTGTCCAGGGTGAGAAGGGTCAGCTGAGATCCGGGCTGCACGCCGCAGTGTCCTGGAGGTGTACAGGTCCTGCAGAGATGGGAGTCTGCAGCCAATCACCTTCTCAGCAGAGCGCACAACACGCTGCAGTCTCTGTTTGTCCCTGATAGTGGCTCCAGCGTACCACACGGTGATGGAGGAGGTGAGGATGGACTCGATGATTGCAGTGTAGAATTGCATCATCGTCCGTGTTGGCAGGTTGAATTTCTTCAGCTGCCTCAGGAAGTACATCCTCTGCTGGGCTTTCTTGATGACGGAGGTGATGGTGGGCTCCCACTTCAGGTCCTGGGTGATGGTGGTACCCAGGAAGCGGAATGAGTCCACAGAGGTGATGGGGGTGTCAGTCAGGATGATGGGGGGGAGTGGGGCTGTGTGCTTCCTGAAGTCCACAATAATCTCCACTGTCTTCTGGGCATTCAGCACCAGGTTGTTGTGGCTGCACCAAGACACCAGACGTTCAACCTCCCTCCTGTAGGCAGACTCGTCCCCGTCCGAGATGAGCCCAATGACGGTGGTGTCATCTGCGAACTTGATTAGCTTGACAGACTGGTGGGTGGAGGTGCAGCAGTTGGTGTACAGGGAGAAGAGCAGAGGAGAAAGAACACAGCCCTGAGGGGAGCCGGTGCTGATGGTCCGGGAGTCCGAGACATTCTTTCCCAGCCTCACGTGCTGCTTCCTGTCCGTCAGGAAGTCAGTGATCCACCGGCAGATGGGATCAGGCACATTCATCTGGGAAAGCTTGCCTCGGAGATGGTCTGGAAGGATGGTGTTGAAGGCAGAGCTGAAGTCCACAAACAGGATCCTGGCGTAGGTTCCTGGGGAGTCCAGATGCTGCAGGATGAAGTGTAGGGCCATGTTGATGGCGTCGTCTACAGACCTGTTGGCTCTATATGCAAACTGCAGGGGGTCCAGGAGGGGGGCCGTGAGGGTCTTGAGATGGGAGAGAACTAGGCGCTCAAATGACTTCATGACCACAGATGTCAGAGCCATGGGTCTGTAGTCATTTAGTCCAGTGATCCTAGGTTTCTTGGGGACAGGGATTATGGTAGAGGACTTGAAGCAGGCAGGCACATGACATGCCTGCAGTGAGGAGTTGAAGATGCCAGAAAACACTGGGGCCAGCTCGTTTGCACAGTGTCTGAGGGTGGCAGGAGACACACCGTCTGGGCCGGGAGCTTTCCGAGCATTCAGACTCCTAAACTGCTTCCTCACATCTGCTTCATGAATATGAAGAGTTGTGGTCGGAGGAGGTGGTGTGAAATCCTCTTTTGTGTGGGGTGAGGGGGCGGGTGTTGCAGGTGAACAGTTTGAAGGTGGTGATGGCTCTATGGAGGGGGGAGAGGTGGGGGAATGAGTGTCCAAAGTGCCTCTATTGTTGGGGTCGTTGGAGGTGTGAAGGCTGCCTGATGGCTCGTCAAAACGGCAGTAGAAGTCATTAAGGGTGTTGGCTAAGAGCAAGTCATCAGTGGAGTGGGGGGTTTTAGGCTTGTAGTTTGTAATATTCCTAAAACCTTTCCACACAGAGGCCGAGTCATTCTCTGAGATCTGCTGCTGCATCTTCTCAGAGTGCTGATGTTTAGCAATGTCCACTTCTTTAGTGAACCTGTACTTGGCCTCTCTGTAGCAGTCCCTGTCTCCGCTTCTGAACACCTTACTCTTTTCCAGCCACAGCTTTTTGAGTTTAGGAGTAAACCAGGGTTTGTCATTGTTATAACTCACCCTGGTGCGTGATGGCACAATGCTGTCCTCACAGAAGTGGATATAGGAGGTGACAGTGTCCGTAAACTCGTCCAAGCTGTTAGAAGCAGCCTTCATTGTGTCCCAGTCTGTGGTCTCCAAACACGTGCGAAGCTCCTCCACAGCCTCGTTGCTCCACAGTTTTTTGGTCCTCACGACAGGTTTGGAGAGCTTCAGCCTCTGTCTGTACGTGGGGATCAGGTGGATCATGACGTGGTCAGAAAGTCCGAGTGAAGCGCGCGGCACCGCGCGATAGGCCCCGCTGATCGTGCTGTAGCAGTGGTCCAGTGTCCTCTCCTCTCTGGTCGGGCATTTAATATACTGCTTGTATTTCGGAAGCTCATGGCTCAGATTGGCTTTGTTAAAGTCCCCAAGAGCAATGATGAGAGAGTCCGGGTATGTCCGCTCCATGTGGAGAATCTGCTCTGCGAGTGCGCACTGAGCTGCTTGCGCATCCGCGTCTGGCGGGATGTAAACAGCGGCCAGGATGAATGAAGCAAACTCCCGCGGAGAATAAAACGGTTTGCAGTGAATAAAAAGATATTCCAGAGAGGGAGAGCAGTGCTGAGCAATCACTGTTACATCTGTGCACCAGCCACTATTGATGTAGAAGCAGACACCTCCACCTTTGGTTTTACCGGAGAGAGCGGCCTGCCGGTCCGCGCGCAGCAGATGAAAGCCCTCCAGCTTGAGCGCGCAGTCCGGGATGTCCTCACTGAGCCACGACTCCGTAAAACATAAGACACAGGAGGAGGCAAAGTCTCTGTTCATGCTTCTCATCAGGGCCAGTTCGTCTATCTTATTCCAGAGTGAGCGTACATTAGAAAGGAAGATCCCAGGAAGGGCCGTTCTCAGTTCTCAAACGCTCGCTTACCTCTCTTTCGACGTCTCACTTTCCTGATCAGAGTCAGCAGTAAATCTGCCGCAGATGCGACAAATATTGGAAATAAATCCACAGGCGTTGTAGTCCTGCAGTTAAGGAGCTCTTCTCTGGTGTAAGAATATCCAGAGGAGTGCCCAGACACAGAAGAAATGCACAAAAACAAGACAAAAGTAACGCACTGAAGCACCAGGGCATCCATACGCGGCGCCATCTTGGTAAAGACTCTTCATCTTTACCAAGTTCATCTCTTTAAGTGAAGACTCGTTGACTCAGCTGAGGGTAGGAGAAGAACAACAACAAATGTGAGAATTCAGGTGACGAATGTAAACACGAGATGTCGTGTGTTTAATCAGGAAAAGTTTGATCTTCGGCAGCAGAAACATGGCTGTCGAAGTATGTGTTCAGGTGTGTGTGTGTGTGTAGACTTCCCCACCTGCTGACGCACCGATCCATCCGTCGAGTGTCTGACAGTCGGCGGTCACAGCTGACTGAGCTCCTCCATTGATCCCCTCTCTGCTCCTGACCAGTCCTGGCACATCCTAATCTATCCTCCACACACACACACACGCACACACACGCACACACACACACACACACTCCTTCCAACTAAGGCCGCACACCGGGACGGGCAAATAATTGATGCGTGTGAGCCAACCTCTCGCCGTCTGTCTGGACTCTCTGACAGCCTCAGCACGATTACACGACCTCCTCACCTCTAATGACTTCGCTTTGAGTTCTCCCTCATGCAATTGGCTCAGACACCTGCCAATCATCCTGCAGAGGAGCCGCTCGTTCTGGCGTCAGCCTCGCCCTGAGAGGCCACCAGCAAGAGCAAAGGTCTGAAAGCACTGACTTTGCCTCTCACGGGCATCACTTGAAGGCAGCTCGGCTTGGTCCATGTCCACCATGACGCACCAAAAGATTTGTGTGTTTCTGTCTATTTCGACCTTCTGTGCCACTTTTTCAACTCAGGGCTCAGCAGTTAATGAAATTATAGGTCAAATATAAGCTTACCACACTATTAAAACAAGCTAATCAAAATGATAATCCTCCCTCTGATTGCTTTGGTTGCGAACATGTTGCTTCTGTCGTAGTTTCAAAGTGAAAGTTGTGTTGCACTTTGTAAAGTTTTACTACCACTCAGCTAGTACTTTGTGAGTGTTTGTAGACAAACATGAAAAACTACAGGCAACTGTGGCAATCTTCCGGCAATCAAAGCAATTTTAGCGGAGGAAATTCTTTGTAGCTGATTTCATCAAGCGAGATCCAGAAACCAACAGGTTTCCATAGCAACTGTTGGTTGTCTCACAACTAATATGATGGAGAAACTCCAAGAAATGTACTCATGACGCCACGTGGAACACTGAAATAAACCAAACTTTAGCCATGACAACATCTGAGATGATCCATCCACAGATTGAGGTTAGTCGATAAATGTTGCTGTGTGGTGTGGATTGCTCGCTGTGGAAAAGTCCTGATCCTGACCTGTGAGGTGGTGGACTGTAGCTACTCTGAGACATTTTAAAAACGTTACAATTTTAAAGATGTGCTGCACATGGACGGGGATAATAAAAAAGACTGAAGTGTTTTAGTGATTTCCAAGTCTCTGTGTTTGGGGAGTACAAAGCTATCATAAATGTTAGAAGTTACAGGATAAAGTCACCGTTTCTGACAGAATAAATCTTCAGACCTGTCTTCTCCGTCAATGAGAGGTTTGGTGGTTTCTGTGATATTTATTTTATGACAATCTGTTCAATCTTTAATCTAAAGGCATCTTAAGTTGAGCTGTACAACTTTATTTTTCTCTTTTCCATCCAAAGTGGAGGTGTGCCCAGATTTAAGAGCTAGAGCTTCCAAAGATGATTCAGATTCAGGCGCACGGGGTGACTTCTGGTAACCCGACCTCCCTCCATCATCACCCACTGGGTCTCAGTTTTCTGGCAGTGTTTCCCGCTCATTGGCCGGGATAAAACTCTGACAGTCTTCCTGGAAGTCAACTGAAACCCCACGTTAGCTGCCGTCTGGGCGCGGCTGTTTTGGAGGAGCTCTGGAGTTTGAACAAAGCCCAACATCTTTGGCGTAAACTCGCCCTAACTCTCCCGTCTGTCTCCTGACGACTCTCCGAGGAGCAGCTCCACTTTTCATCTGGCGGGTGACATCACAGATGAACTCCGGGTCCCATGGACTGCATCTTGAGTGAGCGAGAGAAGAAGAGTTGTTTATGCACTTAATAAACCAGAGTAATGTCTGCAGAGTAATGTCTGCAGAGTAATGTATGCGCGTTTTAGCCTGGATTATTCTCTCTTTAATGCAGCACAGTCAGGGCGAAGTGAATTTCCTTGCACAGGCTTTAAGACACATTAGGCATATTACAATAAAGGATTACGCTCACTGAGATTTATAGCCAACTACACACATATAAGAATATATAATTTCATGCCTGCATCTTTTATAACTCTTATTTAAGACAGTGCAGCCTTCAGCTATGTGGACTGAGCCTTGTGTAAACTAAGCTTAGAGGGGAAGGCATGAATGCCCTTCTTTGTCTTCTATTTTTCTTGTAATGTGTCCATTTGTTGTTACGCTTGTTGGCTCTCTCTATCCGGGCTGCATTAAAAATTCCCCAAAATAAAGTCACAGTTTCACTCAACAGTAGGGTTGCCAACCGTCCCTTAAAAAACGGAATCGTCCCGTATTTAGAAACAAAAGTACACGTCCCGTATTGAGCTAATAAGGGACGCACTTTGTCCCGTAATACAGTGAGAATCAAAAGTAGTCTATAAATGTTTATGGAATTAACACTTTGTTTGAAAACATAATTCCCAGCCCCTCTCCTGCTTTGTGACCAATGAGCTGACACCACACTTATGACAATTCGAGTATAACAATTCAGATTACCGCTCATCTCATTGGTCGAGGAAAGGTCGCTTACAGAGAAAATACCGGAAGACAACAGATGACCACAACAAGAAGCATGGCCAACAGGGAAACAAACGCCGACACTGCGGTGCAAGTCTCGGATGACAGTACACCTAAAGCTGGGCAGACACTGTGCGATTTTCAGTCACGTTATTCAGCTCCTGCTCAAACTGCACAATTGACTCGCAGGGGTTAGAAGTTGGTAGGTCACGATGCAGGTCTCACACTATACCACCCGATGCTCTGATGCGACCTGAGTGCGCACACTGTGCCTCCATAAAATGAAGGTTATAACAGAAAATCTGTCGCTCTCCCTCTCTGTCTCTCACTCACACAGACACACCACCACCATCAACTTTGCTAAATTGCTAATGAAAAACATTGATCAGGCAGCTGTGACTGAGCAGCAGTGTCGATCCAACTATTTTCACGGTTGTTGTGGTCGTGATCATTTTGTGATGCCACATCGAAAAGGCTCGGATGAGCTTTCCAAAGTTCTCCAAGTTGTGCCTCCGTCGCTTGTGTCCAGATCACACGCTGCACTGCCGTGCTGCGCCGTCTTTTACACCAACGTTTACGTGTTTGCGCGTGAGCAGTGAGCCCCTGTGGTGACACCCTCACGAGCGATTGATGATCGGGAGCTGGTCGTGAGGTGTTAATCACTTCTCGTTACCCCACGTATACTACACGACGCACGATGAAGGCCAAAATCGGTCCAATCACTCAAAAATCGTCTCAAAATGGGCCTAAAACCGCACAGTGTGAGCCCAGCGTTAGAGCAGCAATGTTTGTTCCCCTCAGAGAAAGGGAAGAATGGGAAAAGGAAAACACCTGGCTGGAAAAAGTTAATATGGGCATGTGCAATGAATATCAGCGCTATGTGGCCAGAAGTGTGATAATATAACTTATTTTGTGTAATAAACAACTGCAAGGATAGATGATTACAACAAATTGATGACTAATACATAAAAGTAATACATAGATGAATAATGATGATGAGTTAAGATGCGTAATCATGGGAACAAGCGGGTTTACAAACAGGAGCAGCTGATTAGCATTAGAAAAGCTGAAATAATACCTCAACTGAAGCCAATTGTACTAAATGCACTAAATGTGCACTGTTACAAGAATATTTTTCTTTCTATTGTTTTCTATTATTTTAAGTTAAGCAGGACAGAGTTCTTTTAAAGAAAGATTTACTTATATTCTCAAAAGTTAAGCATGACAGGCTTCTGTTTAAGAAAGAGACCTGTTTTACTGTGTTAATGTTGTCATTTTGAGCTAAAAATAAATGGCTAAATGATCATTTGTTTCACATGTGTTCATATCACAAAGAATACACATCTACTTAAATCAAATTCAAGTCAAATGGTTAAAAAAATAATTTCACACACAAAAAAAGAGCTAGAAAATTCACCACACTGGGAAGGGTGAAGACAACTGGGTCGCCCGGCCCTGGCCACGAGGTGTCCCTTATTTATTTTTCAGGGAGTTGGCAACCCTACTCAACAGAAACTGCTTATACGTAATTTGATTTATTGGAAATTTGTCACAGCTCAGCATCAACAGGGATGGGCCCCAGATTATCCAGTTGTTTTGTTTTATGGAAACTCATGAGTCATTCTTAAGTGTGTTTAAGCGGTTGCTCACTTCAGATGATACAATTCACGGGGTTGGTTGTTAGATTACACCCACTAGATGTGATGTAATGACTCGTCAAGAACGTCACTTCCTCTAATGTCCACTTGAGGCTATCTCCAAAAGTGAGTCACTCCCCACAGACTTCGTGGCACTGTAGCTCACCTGGTTGAGCAGACACTGACCACTTCCTGTGTGTTACACCCTTCAGTCCCAGCCAGAAGAATACTGTTTTGGTCTCTATAAATAATTGACCTTACTTGATCTAACTCACCTGTTTAAATTGTAATAAACCTCAAAGCCTGCATTATTAGGGGTGTGGCTTCTTTCACTGACAGGCAGATGGCTGTAGCTGCTAGCTTGCTGCTAGACTTCACCCCAGCTAATTGTGAGTCCCTGATCTGGACCTGTGGACCATGTTTGTCCTGTTGGATCACAAACACACAAGACAAGAAGTACAAAAAAGAACAAGATGCCGAAATCCACTCCAAACTATGTCCGGGACAGAAACATCTGGATGTTATATATTAGCAACGCAACATAAGCTCGAGTGATGTTAAAGCAGAGTGTATGCAGACCTCAGCTCAGCATCTTACCGTTTCTGCCTGTTTCTGCAGGAGACTCACTGTGGTGTTCATTTTGAAGTCTCTTTGTGTTCATCTATAAACACTAAAAGAAAAAAATACTGACAGCTGCCAGTGCTACTACCCCTCAGCCTCCTAGTAGATGCACCAGAGAGTTCTTTCTGCTCGTCTCCATATAAGGGTTGGTGGTTTGGGGTCATTATTAATTGTCAATCCCAGAGGGTTGTGTAAAGTGGCCTTCCATACATCCATTAATTATTCCATTTATATGTTTTGTGCCTTTATTCTTGCTTTAAATAGTTGCTGGAAATGTAGTGTCCTCTTTTTTTTATTATTGGCCTGCATGCTGGAAAACCATCTCCATAATGCTGAGATTTTCATCTAATATTCAGTTTTTAGGGTGACTTTGTACCATCTGTCCACATGAAAAATGGCCTGTGTGCTATCTTTGGAACATTTACAGCAATGTTTATTAATGTGGACGTTCCCTTTAAATAAACCAATAAATAAAATACAGAAAACCGTCCTCCATCTTCTCAGATCTACCTACTCCCCATTATTGCTTGTCCGCCGCGTGTCCTCTCATTATTCCACCATAATATCCGATCGTCTGTCACCCTGCTTGCGATTAGCGCCGCGTCCCAGCACCTCATCATCAGCCAATCATACGGATCAGTGCCGATGATCCTGCTGGAACGTGAGAAAAGAAAAGCAAGCTATTGTTTCTGGACTCGCTTCCTCCTTCCTCTGTCTCCACTGCAGAGGACAGACCTGTCAGTGAGGCTTTCCCTCTTTCAGCTAATTCATCCATTTATATGTATATATGCAAAACCTCCTCCACCTCACAATTAAAACAATGCAAATCAAACTGAGTTGCTCTGTTAACTTCTCAGTTTTCTGCTTTTCTTCACTAAAGCTATTAAGATAGATGCCGATCTGAATCTCTGTGCTGGTGTCACACGGTTGGAGATAACAACCGGTTTAAGGCAGATGAGGTGAACATCAGAGATCTGAAGATGAGGACTAAATGAGGAACGGGTGGCCTGAAAGACAAGGTCAGGGCTATCGTGGCTCAAGAGTTGGGAGTTCGCCTTGTAATCGGAAGGTTGTCGGTTCGAGTCCTGGCTTGGACAGTCTCGGTCGTTGTGTCCTTGGGCAAGACACTTCACCTGTTGCCTACTGGTGGTGGTCAGAGGGCCCGGTGGCACCAGTGTCCGGCAGCCTCGCCTCTGTCAGTGCGCCCCAGGGTGGCTACAATGTAGCTTGCCATCACCAGTGTTTGAATGGGTGGATGACTGGATATGTAAAGCGCTTTGGGGTCCTTAGGGACTAGTAAAGCGCTATATAAATACAGGCCATTTTTACAAGGTGAGAGTGACCGCTAAAAGGATCCCGAACAACAGATCTCTGTTCTTTAATATGAGACTCAAAGAGGTCTGTTAAATTGTCATTCAGGTGCTTTTCGAATTGATACATAATTAATTAACCACCAAACAGCTATAACAGTAAATGAAAGCAGGTACACGATTCTGCACAAAGACGTAAACACAAAACACACCCAGCGCATCCGAATCAGTGAACTGTCGCTTTTCCCACCCGACGTCATATGCGGACACGGACACGCCGTCGGGGCTGAAAGCCGACAGCTCACTGATTTTGAAGCGTCGGCGGGCGCTTTGTGTTTACTTCCTTTTTGCGCTCGATTCTGAAGCTGCAGGTTGTATCTCTCTCCAAACAATATTGACTGAACCAGCAGACAAAGACGATCCAAACTATGCTTCACATTTCGCTTCACATAAACATCGTCACGAATTTCCTCTTACTTTTGCTGTTTTGCTTCCACCACGATAAAATCACACTTCATGTAGAGCTCTCTCTCTAAATCTATAATCAAAACCCACCCCTACTTATTACCCACCAGTCTACAGTGCCAGCCGCTATTTTTTGTTTTGTTTTGTTTTTTGTTTTTTTTTTTTACTTACTTCCGACAAGAAAGCCTCATTTCTGCTGTTCAATACTGAACAAATTTAAACTTTTTAAAATTATGCAAAATTGCAAAATGCTTAGCTGTGTCTCTAATCAAACCTCTGTAACTTTGCTCTGCTTCACTTCGTTTTTGATCTACTGCACAATATTTTTAAGGTCATCTGCTATAAAAACCCAGACCAGGAAAATCTCCGTCATGTTTTTCTGTGTTTTATCCTCAGTTACTTTGACACAAAGGGATCTGCTGTGATGCTTACACCTTTGATAAAGTCTCACAAGTGTCAGCTTTCTTCCAACTTAGGAAGGAGTTTAAACAACAATGAAAGTCAAACAATGTGAAGTGTTTGTTTGCTACATCTTCCACACTTTAAAATTCAGCTTCCTGAAAATGAAGAACATGATCATCCGACAGCATCACAGAGAGTTTCACAGGGAGTAAAAGCAATCTGCCACCCTCCACTGACGCTTTCAGAGGAAGCTGATGAGAAAAGGATTGGTAGTAGAAGAATGGAGGAGTGGGCAGGCGGGGGTCTCTATTGTCACCATCGCATTAGAGACCCAGGAAGAAGAAGATGTAGGAGAAGGGATGTGATTATGTGGGAAAAGGGTAACACGAGGTACTTTACAAAGAGATGGGGGAATGGGAGAAGGGGTGACTGGAGTAAGAAGGTCAATCTCCTTTTGGAAATGAGGCCGAGGGAAGCGGGGCAGCAAAAGCTAGAACAGCATCCGTTCCTTGTCCCCGCTGTGAGATGATCCCCTCCGAGGTGATGTAGATTAATTTAAGAATGGTGATTCAGTTACTTTACATTCAGCAGCCCGAGCGACGGCTCACAGAAAGTCTTAAACAACAACGTCACCCATGCACGGCCACCACGCTTCAGTCTTTTAGTACTGCAGAGGTTTTCCTACCGTTCGAGTTGGTGCTCTCAATTATTAATTTGTTAAAGTGTATTTTATTTTCCTCCATATTAGAGCAGCTTTGCATGATTCAAAGTTCAAAATAGTCTTCCATTTGCTCTTTTTAACTCTGTGTTAGGCTATTACGTAAGTCCTCGGCTATATTTTTAAGACATTATAGTGACTCTCTGCAATCTGTAGTGTTTCTATGTTAAAAAATGTTCTAATGTAAAAGTAATTAGGGTCTTCAGTCGGTTTTATCCAAAATGGAGAAACGAAAGACATTTATGTAGACAATCCTCTGTTGTTTCTCACAAAACAGTCGTTTTAAAAATGAAACAGACATGTATTTCCCCATTTTCCCCGTCCATCAGCCTTACAACACCCACAGATCGATTCATGTTACAAAAAAAAAACTGTAGGAGAAGCTGGCTGAGAAATTCATGGTTGGAAAAGACATTACACTTAAAAATATCTCAGAGAAATGGAGGCAAAGCTCTGCTGAATATTAATAAGAAGGTAGAAAATCAGTCTTTGGAAATTTTATCAGGTTACAAAAGTCGTTATGAAATGTTTATGTTGGTAAGGGATGACATTTAATTATTTGCTGCCTACTTTCTAACATTTTACATTTTCTTCTGTCATATTTGAGTATCTTCTGTTTCTAAAATGTCATTTAGAGGAAAGACTCTCTTTGTGCAGCAGAACAGGACAAAAACACGAGCATGACCTCGCCATTAAACCAGCAACCGCAGTGTGAGTGTGTTTCTGAGTGTTTGGGGACGCCAGCAGATCACGGTGAACTTCAAAACACTCCGCCACCTCCTCGGGGGTCTATTATGGCGAGAGCTCTAATGATGCTGGTGTGTAGGTAGCTGAGCGGTTCAAGGGAAGGGTTGTCCCGTGATGGCGGGATGACTGACAGCTCCCGGGCCGCCGAGGACAGCGGGAGGGACTGACGCCTGCACCGATGCACCCTGTGATCCGATGTCGGCGACTTTTGATTGACAGATGATGGTGACACAGCCTCAGCGCTGCTTGCTTTGAGGTCCAAGAATCAGTTGGGAGATCAAAAAAAGGTGTTTGTTATTGTCTGTTAAAGGCCAGTTTTACCAAAATTAGACACTTTATGTGGCGTAATTTGTTTGCTTTTTGTATTTCAGGCACTAAAATTGTTGCATAGAAAACGTAAACATGGGATTTTAAACATGCAGCACCATGGATGACTTATCTGGAATTTTATTCTAAGCCAGTGGTCTGAATGTCCTTACACTAAAAGAGAAAGAAAAGTTTTTCTCTCATTTTGTGGCAGTTTTACCAAGTAGAAACATCTGTGGATAAGAAATGAGGTGAATGAATGAGTTAATTTTTAATGCAATTATCTGACCAATAATATAGCTAATGTGCAGTTAATTGTACTGTCCAATAAGTCTCTGCTTGGAAATATTGATGGTTGCCTTGTAATACATTGAATTCTTTCCGCATTCAGTGACTGATTGCAGGTAGTTCCAGGAACCATTTCTGGCAGGCAACCTATCTCCAAACAGTTGCAGCCCAACTCAGATTCACTGCAATCACTCTCAGACTGAAAAATTAAGGTTTGAAAATAACTGCAAATCTATACGTTCAGAGATATTGTTAACACTGCAATCAATCTGACAAACTCTGCACTGATGAGCACATCTGCAGTGCGCCATTCTGCAACGGGAGCCTCGACTCAGCTGGTTGCCAACTTGTTGTATTCGACTCAGTTGAACCATTTTATAGTTAAATCTCTATCCTGTATCAACTATGTCGCTATCAAAGGAGGAACTTCTGATTTGTTTCACATCTCTCAGGTTCTGACTGTAAGCAGTAAATGTGAATTTCTGCGTAAGTAAGGATTTTCAATTTTTGCAGATTTTTCACAGTTAATTGTTGTTAATCACAAACAGATTGCATGCAATTGCTAACTTGACTCCATTCGATCATCGACTGACTCCATTTGTGGCGGGGGCGTGGTCTTTGGCCGGCTGAAGAGGAGGGGTGACGCAGTGAGCTCACAGGGCGGCACCATTGTATTCCCGTTTTCTCCTCTTCGTGATGCACCAAAGTTGCGTTGAAGATGGCAACTATGAGCAATCCCAGACCTGTTCCCCATCTTTGAAGCAACCATTTAAAAGACATCGACATTGTGAATTCACTACACATGATTGCAATAATTTAGGTAATGCTGTGACTGTAGCATAAGTTAGTGCACCACTATCTCGTCCAAATACAGTCGTTTCAGGCTTCACAAAAACAACAAGACAACAATGAGTAGTCCAAACCAGTTTTTATCCAGTCTTGGTTTAACTGCTGTGGCTCAACCGGGATTGGATTCAGTTGGGTTTGGTTCGACTGTTCAAATCACCTTTGACAAGCTGCCACAGTCTTCTGTGGATTTTAAAGCTATTTCAGTATTTGACATCTATCTGACGTTAGTATCTGATGCCTCCCTGATGACGCTGCATGATGGATTACTATAATGTGAAGATCTGAGGTCTTGGTTTTGTGTTCGTGCGAGTTTATTTACACCAAGTGTGCGGTTACAGCACGTGTTTACACGAACCGCAACATCTTGATGTTTCCAGGCTTAAATAAGGGTTTTGAATGCATGATGGCACTTTCACTAAAAACAGGTTACTCTGATCCTGCTGTTTCAGGCTTTCAGACCTTATTGTCCAAACCCTAAAGTCCAGATTTGCATCTACTGGTTCTGAATTTACCTTTACCAACAAGCAATTTCTTTGTTTCATTCTGTTGATGACTTATGAAAAAGTGAATCTCAAAGCATTATACATCACAGGTTTGTAGGGGATACTCTAGACACATTCCTTAAGTCAAAGTTGAAAGGATTCTTGAACAGGTGTTCCAGGTTCTTGTGATCACCTGTTGATGATTTGGTGATGTCGATGAATCCATGGTTACCAAACAAAGAGTTTCAGTTTCTGTTTGAGCAGTCAGACAACAACAAACCGTGCAGGTATTACTCATGAACTTTTGGGTGTTCACGTTGTTGGTACAGCGACAGAAACACAGCCAACACCTGCGGTTAATCGTCCTGACTGTACACACACACAGCTGATAAAAATGTGTGCCTGCTCCCTGCCAGCCGAGCCTCTCTCACCTGTTGCTCTGCTCAGGCATTGTAAGGACGTCCAGCTCCACCCCTCACCTTTGTGTGCATGAATGGAAGGTGTTAGTGTCTGCAGCTTCCATCGCAGAGAGGGGAACAAAAGCAGGAGCTTTAAAACCACTTAATCCCTTCACCGGGCCTCCTCTGGCTTTGACTCTTCCCAGCCTGCATTTTTTGGATTTTGTCAATTTAATAACACACCTTGGCCCCCAAATCCTCATCCCTGCTACATGCTTCTGCTTTTACTCATGACGACGTCACCGTAATACAGGACTTCATGGAGTGCTTCTTGCTGTAGTTTCACTCAGTGATTCACGTGATTATGATGAGAGCTTTCAGCTGGCTCGTTAAAGACTAAAATGACTTTCTAATGATGTCTCAACAGGTGTGATTAAGCAGTAAAACGTCATAACACCTCTGTAGTAAAGTCCAGGCTTTAATTGTGTTTTGTCACGTTTAATGTGTATTTCACTTTTCAGTTTCACATATTAAAGGTCAAATATTATTTCTACATCAGTTTTACCTCAGACTCTAAGAACACGTCAGTGAAAATACTCCAAATCTAACCTACAAATACAACAACATGTTCTCCTGACTGTTGGGCATTAACTTCTGTATTGTGTTTTAATAATCTCCAATAATTCTGATCTTATATACATAATTATCTGTTCCTGATATCAGACAAGAAAAGTAGCATGAAATTTTGACTTTAACAGCTGACAGTTTATGGAAAAATAACCCATATTATCTGTCAGATATTGAGTCTGGTGAGTTATAAAACATTCACCCCCTTTAGACTACTTTTAAAGGTGGAAAATTAGATACTGCAACCTTTTTCATATCAGGCTGTAAACATGTTTATTTCTGCTGTAAAGTTTAACAAACCACTGTAAAGTAAATAAAATGTTACTCTTTTTTTCTGCTTTTATAAAAGATCAAGCGTAGATCCCTGGCTCGGATTAAATTAACAAAGCCGGTCTTTCTGCAGGAGTAGGGATGGGTATCGTTTAGGTTTTATCCGATACCGGTGCCAAATCGGTACTTTTGAAACGGTGCCGGTGCTCAAACGGTGCTCAAACCGGTGCTTAAAGAATGGAGAACACAAAATTGGTCCAAAAACCTCTCATGTTCAGCTGGTTTTTTGTAAAAAGATAACAATGTTAGCCTTTTCTGCAGCTATGGGGCATATATGGCATCACTCTTGGCTGGAAGCAGTGCTTAATCAATGGAAAAAACACAAACTTTATCCAAAACCTCTCATGTTTAGCTGTTTTCCACTTTTTCTTTGGTCATTTTAGCCTTTTTGGCCAGGGTGAAGGGAGTATCTGCCATCAAACAAGAAGACAGACGCATGTAGCTATGATGAGGTTTGTTAGTTCACTTTACATGCATTAATGTAATAACGTGGTTAGCCTACTCAACGTAAATTACACACGAACATTAAGCTACTCACGCAGAGAAGAACGGCTGCTGCTGCATCATCATCCTCATCATTTCTGCTACACTGGCAGGGCTAGGGGCCAGGACTCTCCTCTTCGGGGTTTTTGGGGGATATTGCTAACTCCGGGTCAGATAACAGGCAACCCACGCACAGTAGATGCGCTCGGTGTGAGGTCTCGCAGCAAGCTATCATACGGCGCATTTCTGGGCTTTTAAAAAAAACGCTATGCGTCGCCAGGTGTTTCATCGGATTTGAGGTGTTACCTCCTTTGACAGTATCACCTTAAAGCACTTGTTGCAGGCTGCTGAGTTTGCATATTTTGCTGTGAAGTACAGCCAGACTTTTGACCGCTTCGCCTTGGACATTTTAATCTGTAGCTCTGCTCTAAAAGAAAGCACGTACCTGGACCCGCCTACTATCCTCGGAAACGTAAAATTATTGGCTAGAAGTGCACAGCTCAGGAAAAAAAAAGCACCGAAATAAAGCACCGAAATGTGCGCTGCTTTTCGGTCTGGTTACTACCGTTTATGTCAGAACCGGTGCCATCATGGCACCGGACACCGGTACCCATCCCTATGCAGGAGTATTTTAACTTTTCAGAGGCTAGGCTAGGCTACAAATTCTTGCTTTTTCTATTGTAAATGCAACATCGTCTACAGTCTGAATCCCTTATAAATTTTGTCTTTTAGAGGTTAAAATCATGTGAGTTAAGACAGCATCACAGCAGGTTTGATATTCCAAATACAGCATGACAAAAAGCCAGTACATGGGGAAAAAAAAGTTGGACATTGTAACATCGGATCTGATTCACTGCTGGAGCCTCAAGTGGACATTAGAGGAACTGCAACTTTTGGACTGAGGCTGCTGATTGGTCTTCACCTTACCAGGAAGGATATAGTTCATTTCAAAGCTGCACTTAAATAAATAAATCTGTTAATCTAGGCTTATCTCGTGTGACCAACAGAGAACCGTTTACCCTGAGCTACACAGCAGAACAGTGGTTTAACTCGGCAGTGACCATTGTGTGTATGTTGAGGCAAAATGTCTACATGTGTTTGAAAAGCTCTTCTGCAAAGCTACAGCAGTGTGCAACAATGGATTGATTTTTGCGTAGGACCACAAACAGTCTGCTTCTTCGCATTCGGCGCTCGTTGACATGATGAATATCTCCCACGTGGGCTCACCCATGATTGGAATCCGTATTCCTGGATGAGTCACACGACAGGAATCAAGAGTTTCTGTGTGGATTATCTTCTTATTGTGCGACGGAGATGCACCCTGATGACTTACTTACTTGTTTACACACGACACAGCCGCATGCATGACTGAGCAATTATCTCACTCAGCTGCAGCCGAGTCCGGTTTGTATCTACCCACGAACGTTGCAAAGGAGAACGCTGAAAATCAAACGCATCTCGGATCATACAGGAGTTTCCCTCCGAGCGCAGCATTTTGAAGTTACTGTGTTTGGTATGCAAAGAGAGCGCTCGAAAAAGCAAGAAATGTACAGCAAGCCAACGCAAGCACAGGTCTGCGTTCTCAATGGCCTCCAGAGAGATTTCATCCCACTCAGGCTCAAACTTTCATTTCCCACCGAGCTCGTAATCAGCGCTGACACTGGAGCCTCCTGGGCTTTAAGACTGTGGCCCTCTGTTCTCAACAATGTTCAATTACAGACATGTGGAGGGAGGTTAGCGCCTAAAAATCTGACTACTCCCTGATGATAAACTCTTCAGACTCCTCAAAACGAAAAACCCATTAAACACCCGCAACGCCTCGTCGCCTCTCTGCAGCGCTCGGCGGTCCAAGCCATGAAGGCGAGGGAGATAAAAAGGAAAAGTTAAATAGGAAAAACATCAGAAAGCACCCCTCTTCCTCATCAAAGCACGAGATGCTAGGAGATGACAGACCGCCATGATTTGAGGCTCACAATTTGTTTTCTCTTTTTGTTTCCTCTTTTTTCTTCTCCTTCTTTTTCTTCCGATAAACAGGAGTTGAGCTCTGCGGCCGTCATGAAGGTATTTTCATTTTCAGCTGCCGCCTCATAAACAGAGGGCTGTGAAGACAATGTGGTTAGAAATGATGAATATGTAGCCTGTGGCTTTAATATCTTTAATGCTCGCCGCCGATGTGGCAGAGCATGGAGGGGTGTATTGGATAATGATGAAAAAGAAGAAAAAAGATGGCGAGTCCATCAGCTCAGAGCTTTGTGCTCCTCAGGGACTTTTCTTGTAGCCTGTAATGCTTCACCCCGAAATAACAAGGTGGCTTTTTACCGTTAGCAGGCTTAATACAGGGTGAAGCCAAAATAACAGGAACACCTGGAATAAAGGTATTCAATAATTTTTCAGAAATTAAAAATTTCAAACTTTCAAATTAAGTGTGAATTATTCATTTTGTCTTAATAATCCTTCTTGTTGTTTTTAGTTAACCCCCTGCACCCCATAATGGCCGTGATGGGCCAAGATGCATGTACTACTGTTTGTGTACAAAAGTGTTTTTGTATATTTGTGGCATTTTTTATAACATTAACATTTAGCAGTAAATCATGACAAAAAGGGTGACAATTAAATATTTCTTGATATTTTATGTTAACTCAAACCTTGTGGTCACCATTATTATAGTGAGTGCAGGTCGTCAGATCAATGTTTACCTTTTCTTTTTCTTTTTTACCTATACTCAGTTGTTTAGATTGTTCAGATTTCCACTTTCTTCTGAGAATTCTCAGGAATCTGGACTCAGACAGCAACATGATATGATGAATTAATGATGATTTTTAATCCGAATCATCATTATGGTAAAGATTGAAATCTCAGTGCTAAAGAAATGTTGGATAAGTGTAAGTGTAAGAGTAATTACATTGGAATAACACCGATTTAACATACTTTGAGTTATTGTTTGCTATCTGGGAAACTAGTACGGGTCTAGAATGTTAAGCAGTTCCATTCAGGTTTACACGTGAGAATTCTACAAAATGAGGTGGATGTTAATCAAACTCAAGTCCCATAAGTCATTGCACAGAAATCATGAACTGGTCGTGACTTTTCATGCTTCCTTTCATCTGACTATCTACTTAAATGTGTTCACGTATAAAGAAATTAATATCTTTCACTTTTAAATAGTGAAATCATGATATGTCTATGGCACTAGTCCATTGAACTCACTTTCAGACTTAAACTTTTGAAACTCCTTTATTAGTGACGATCAGAAAAATATTTTAGAAATCTATCACAAACTTGTCTAAAACCAAAACTTACTGAATTCATGTCCATCCATCCCATCCATCCATTTTCATCCGCTTTGTCCGGGGCCGGGTCGCGGGGGCAGCAGCCTAAGCAAAGAGGCCCAGACCTCCCTCTCCCCAGCCACCTCCTCCAGCTTATCCGGGGGAATACCAAGGCGTTCCCAGGCCAGCCGAGAGATATAATCTCTCCAGCGTGTCCTGGGTCTGCCCCGGGGCCTCCTCCCGGTGGGACATGCCTGGAACACCTCACCCAGGAGGCACCCAGGGGGCATCCTTGTCAGATGCCCGAACCACCTCAGCTGGCTCCTTTCGATGTGGAGCAGCAGCTGCTCTACTCTGAGCCCCTCCCGGATGGCCGAACTTCTCACCCTATCTCTAAGGGAGAGGCCAGCCACCCTTCGGAGGAAGCTCATTTCTGCCGCTTGTATCCGCGATCTCGTTCTTTCGGTCACTACCCACAGCTCGTGGCCATAGGTGAGGGTAGGGACGTAGATCGACCAGTAAATTGAGAGCTTCGCTTTTACACTCAGCTCCCTCTTCACCACGACGGACTGGTGCAGCGTCCGCATTACTGCAGCTGCAGCCCCAATCCGTCTGTCGATCTCCGGCTCCCTTCTCCCATCACTCGCGAACAAGACCCCGAGATACTTGAACTCCTCCACTTGGGGCAGGAACTCATCCCCGACCCGGAGTGGGCACTCCACCCTTTTCCGGCTGAGAACCATGGCCCCTCCTTGAATCGCTACCTTATCGTGGTGGAGGGGTTTGTGTGTCACAGGGATCCCAGGGGCTATGTTGTCTGGGGGCTTTTGCCCCCTGGTAGGGTCTCCCATGGCAAATTGGCCCTGGGTGAGGGACCAGACAAAGAGCGATTCATAAGACCCTTATAAAAAGGACATCGAGGGAACAGTTTACCCTGCCCGGGATAGGGTTACCGGGACCCCGCCCTGGAGCCAGGCCCGGGGAGGGTGCCCGAGGGCGAGCGTCTGGTGGCCGGGCCTTAGTCCATGGGGCCCGGCCGGGCACAGCCCAAAGAGGAGACATGGGCCCATCCTCCCGCAGGCCCACCACCAGCAGGAGGCGCCATAGGGGTCGGGTGCATTGTGTGCCGGGTGGCGGCCAGGAGCGGAGGCCCTGGCGGACTGACCCCCGGCTGCCAAGACTGCCAAGACTGAATTCATGTTTTGTACCCAAATTTAAGGCGGCACATTGGGCTCCTCTGAGAATTCAGAAATAATTCAAGCGTAACACCAACAACTAAAACATTTTTTTTTTCTGTTTAGGAACAAAAGTAAGTGTAATTTGGCATCTTATTTAAATAATAATATGCTTTACTACATATTTCTGCTTTTTTGTAAAACAGTAAATTTGAAAATTAGCATTAAAAATATTGTTTTGATTAAAAAGCTTGGGAATACTGGTATATTGGTTAATTTTTTTAGGTAATTACTAACACTGTTAATTTAAGGAAGCTGTGACATAAACCTTGGGTGGAGTTGTAATAGTTGTTAAGCATTCTACTTCCAACTGAAACCACATTTTTTTAAAGTCCTCGGAAAATTTGTATCAAACAAATGACTTTTCCTGACTAGTGAACTTTCTACTATGAGACGAGGATGAACTTAAAACAGACCTCAGTGTTAGAAACTTGAACTGTGCTCTGGGTGGTGGTTCTGGTTCTGGTACAGCACTGGGCACGGTTGAACAGGCCGATACAGGAGTGACAGGATGTATTCATGACTTGCTGTGGAGCGTAACGTAGCAGAAACTTCCTGTGTAGTCACCATTTGCACTCTGGGGTTGTTTTGCACAGGTGTTATGTGTTGGAGGTCTATTGTGTGGTTTACATTACACAGTCGGATGTTTGTTATTTTGTTGGTTCCTGAAATCGTGGAAATTGTAATGGTCTTCTTATCCTAATCATCCAGTGGCTGATTACAGCCACATGAGCAGAGACCAGAGCAAAAGGTATGGCTTCAGGGCTGCATTTAGAACTTTATGCTTGATGCTTCCAACCCTGTAACAAGGTTTTAATCTGAAATTCTGTGCTTCATCATTTATCAGAAAGCAAACAGAGACTCTGTGACTTAGTGTTGATACAAGAGTAAAGCCAAGAATCTGACTGCCCTAATCTAGATTTGGCCATAAATGCTGGCCTGCTGGATGCCTGGCTGTCACAGCAGTAATCTTGCCTGTTGCTTGATACCCCTCCTTGCAAGCTTTGGCGGAACAGAGAGTTATGGTGGCGAGTTGACGGCTGATTTGGTGAGCGGTTTCTAGCCAGCTATAGTGGAAGTGATGCCTGGCTTTCTGCGGCTGTGTTCTGGCAGGTCCTTGTCCTGACTCACTGGCAGCGCGGCTGGTTATACGGGCTAGATGCCTGGATATCTTGGACGACAAAACAAGACTGACTCACCGGCTTAGCGACAATTTGGCCCTGTGCTGGTGCTGTTTCACAGAGTAACATCATCCCGCTGATAGAAAACAGGATTCCTTAATCACTGTGTCCACATTACATCAACAGAGTGGGCCAACCTACCCAGCCGACACACCCTCACCTTCATACAGACTGCGTTCGTCTGCTATGTTGTGCAGTATACTGTGAGTCTTAACAGTGCATTAACCTGCAACCAAAACCATTCCACCGTCATATCTCTTATGTTACAGAGCTGAAAGGAAATAAGATGGTGCAGGAAATACAAGAGAAAGATATAGATCCTGTTTCAAGTCCATTGGTTGTCATATGTCTGAATAAATACAAGTTGCAGCTTGGTGAAACTCAGTATGGGGAAGCTGCCAGATTATGGGCGACTGATCTGGGGTTTGGGTTTGTTTAATGTCTTCCGGGGCATCTTTGTGCCTTAAGCTGAAAAGCTGGTTTCACTACAGCCTTGAACTTTTCAGATGGTGGTTTCGTGTGAGAATATAAATGTCATGTTCATTGGAATCAGATGTCTTCATGGTGGTCTTTAACTTCTCACAATTCACCAGGTCTTCATCAACTCATCTTGGATTAAGGGTAGGGTTGGGGTTTGTTTTCGCCACATGCTAAATGGGCAGGTTTTCAGAAAGTAGAAGTACTTTTCAGATTAAGCCTTTCACAGTGACCTTGGCATTTTTGCTAAAAACCTTTTCCATTTGGATTCACATTCGGACAGTGATCTTGAGAATCTACTACCTTCTTAGTACAGACTCCTCTGATGTCCAGTTGTGTCTATGTGAGAGTACAGCAGGTGATTATCTGGGACCTTCCTCCTGGACGTGGCATCACCAAAAGCAATGATAATCCCATTGTTGCAGACATCTCCTTGTTTGTCCATTGTTATATCCACTTGGTAAACAGAGAACCACTTGACCAGGTTTTATACTTTCCGTGTCTGTGTCTGCTTGGGTCCCAACGACATAAATTTCATCATCAAGGCTTTGCACAAATGTCCGTGTAGCTGCCTGTTTTTTGTGACCGCGCAGACTGTTCTACAGAGAATGTATATTACAATTGACTAGCTAGGGATGTGCCCAGGCAACAAATTTCAAACAAGTATAACAGCAATGATTACTCGGCCACCGGGTCCCCAGCTGTCAATGTTTGCAACAAGAGTATAATCCAAGATTTAGGCTTAAGGAGGCATTTCAGCCACATGCTAATGAAGTCTAGTTTCAGAAAATACAATATATTGCTTGACATATCAACTATACCAACATGAAATTTGTCTTTAACCTCCTAGGACCTGGCGTCCACATATGTGAACATCACATTTTGGGTTGTCTAGACCAAAATACAGCATTTTGCTCTACAAGGGCCTGATATCCACTCACGAGGACATTATACTGCCACTGTTCTATCGAAATTTAAAACAAATGTCCTCATATGTGGATCTCATTTTCTCAGAAACATAAATCAGGTAAAAAACAAAACAAAATCTGGTAATTCTCAAATGAAAACCCTGAAGTTTACACAACATGTCAAATCTTTGTGTTGCTTTGTTTTGTTTGTCAAACCATTAACTACACCTGCCAACTCTTTGAGCCAGTGAGGCAAACCAACAACCCACAGGTCTGACACAGAGACCAGCCACCATTCATGCTAGTAAAATCTTTGAAAAACATGCATCTTTCTGGAGATAAACCAAAGTCATGCAGTTCCAGTGTTGAAAAAAAGCCAGCAGGTCTCAATTTCACCATTTTATTCAGGCCATGTTAACAAATAAGCTCATGTTTTGGTGCAGTGGTCATGTTGAAACTTAGATTTGTTAGCTGTTTTCACACCGTTTCATATTCAGCATTGGAAGCATTCATGATGTTCACAGGTATTTCAGATGAGCCAGTCAGCCTTTTAGCTCCAGGTCTTTGGACTGTGGGAGGACAACTGATCACCTGGAGGAAACCCAGCTGGCAGGTTCCAACCCAGAAAGGCGACTAAGTACTGCACCACCCTTCTCTGTTTCATTTATAACAGATTAACCCTGCTCCATGTGTCGCAACAAAACAACCAAAACCCAACCTGGGCCCATTCACAGAGGAGACGTGTAAGAACTGCTTATACTCATATCACAAATGGCGCCAGGATGTAGTTACATAAATGAAACAGGATGCTGCTAGTCTGTCATGTGCTGATACATGGGTTTCTTTCCATTACTGACGTAGGACCATACAGCTGTACCCCCGTGAACATCACCTTTAGGTCAGGTAGTGGAATATAAATCCTACAACTGCAACATTAATTGTACTCTCGTTATAAAAACAAGATCAAGTCAACTTTGACCTTAATATTTCTTAGTTATAGCTTATAGCTGCTAACTTAAAATTTAAGCCCTTTACCCACTATTTTTAGTGACTGGCTCCAACTTTTCTGAAAAAAATTATTTGCCTTGAGCTACCCCTCGTTTCTTTGGATTTTGCTTCTAAAGAGCCAGACTTTCTTACAACTTTTTAAAGTAGTCTTAAGTAATGGTTCTCCAGGCTTTCTGAAGGTCTTTCTTTCAAAACTGACTACTTTTTCACTCATATTCAAGCCATATCTTGTATCTGATAAGTGTTAGAAGTACTTGCCCTAAAAAAAATAAGTTCCAAATTACACAAGAACTAACTGAAAATCAGTGACAACAGGTCTGATGGAGCGAGTCGTCATGTATGGAGCACGGTGGAGGCTCTGTCACGGTTTGGCACTGAGTTTCAGCCAGTGTTGAGGATCTTATAAAAACCGATGAAAAATTAAAAACTACTGTCATATTTTGATCCACCATGCAATACCAGCTTGCTAGAACAGAATAGCTTTCATATACTGTGTTTCCATGCACGTTTCAGTAAATCACCTCATGTATTTCCTATTTTTCTTGCAAAATATTAAAGGAATGAGGGGTGACTCAAGACTTTTGAACAGCACTGTAGATAATATTTTAATTTGACCTTGAGTAGCCTACACAATATTCCTAACTTCAAACCCATTCAGGACCGCTTTAATAAACTGGAACACACACTCTGAGTAAGACCTTATCTAAACACCCGGACATAAGTAATGCTCCTGTGGCAGAATGGGAGCATATCCCTGCAGGAATCCAACATCTTTTAAGCGTTTATCTGCAGTCACTTCCCACCAATATTTGGCAGGAAGATATACTGTATAAATAAAAACGTAAACGACAGAACGAACAAAGAGCGATGAAGTTTGTCCTCTAGAGCAACTCCGCAGTGATAAACATCTAAAAGAAGCCAGTGAAACTGTAATAAAGTCGCCGCGTGAAACAGTCAAAAACAGACATTATTTATTCATGCAGTAAGAAACACAAAGCAGGCAGCAGCGCATCCATAGGAAAAACATTTTATTGAAAAACATTTTCAGTTTGTAACAGACTGGTGGAATGTGTGTCATTTATCCTCACGTTGAACTTGTTTTAAAGTTTTGAATGTTAAAACCATTTTTCACAGCCTGGCCATCTCATACTGCGAGGAAAAGGGGAGAACCATGACATGACTAAAGAAAACTAGGGGGGACGAACAAACAATGCAAATATAATACTGTGTTACTGACAAACCGGACTGAACTCAAATTATCAACAGAACAGAAGAAAAAGAAGAAAGAAACAAAAAGAAACTAATTCAATAAATATTTATGGTACACACTTATGGCACAAATATGCAGCAGTCAGTTTGGCAACTTTTCTCTCTTTTCTTATTTTTTTTAAACCAAATTACAATGGAAACAGTGCAAAAGGGGAGGGAGTGGGGAGGACACGGGCTTTCCATCGAGCGCTAGCTAAAATACATAGCAAAAAATTCAAATTTTATACAAAACATCTTACTTTAAGAGTTTATAAAAATGATTTTATTGGGTTCTGGTCAATATTTACATAAGCTATTTACCAAAAAAGTAGTATGCTCTGTTTTACTGAAGTGAATTCCATTTTTCTGTACTTTTCGCTTCCATTTACGTTCCTAAAAAGGTGAATAAGGCTATTGTAACAACCCAGGATCCATATACAATACAAACATTAATGTATTTACAGTTTCTTACCTACAGAAGTACGGTGCAAAATTACTGAGTCAAGTGACCAAGGGCTGACCATACGAGCAAGGCATTTTACAGTAGCCTGAGGTGCTTCTCTTAGCTTGCGTGCTGAGACTCTCACGGCGTTGCTACGATATTTCCAAGCAGGTCGGAGCACACCTGTCGACGCTGGGAAAGCGTTAGCAAAGCTAAGAAAAGGACGCCAGATTCAAAGAAACTAATAAGATTGTCATATTCTGCCGCAGACAGACAGCAACTAAACAGCCATTTCTCTTTTCTTAAATACCTGTTTGGGTGTGATACATATGCTTTTTAATTGTTTCATTTTTCACAGTTTACCTTTGTACTACGGCACACGGTCAGAACAGAAGAGGTTCAAATAATACTAGAAACGATGCAGGAACTCAAAGCTAACAGCAGGCTTGTGTTTTGTGGTGTTGGTTTGTTGTTACATCTTTCAGTGGTTAAGAACACTTTCCATAGGTGTTTTTTTTTTTTTTTCCTCAGAATCGATTTAAAAAAATAAATAAGAATTGCATATTTGCAGATTTTGTAGCCTCTCAGAGGCACAAACCTCAGATCATACAAGGCTTGGCTTTTTCGGTGAAATTTGATCATGTACGAATGAGGATGATATATGCTCGGGGGCAGGCCTACGCCAAAGATATTCATGAATGTGAAGTCACTGAAATGCACACGCACACACTCGCACAATCACACGGAGAACATGAGGGGTGTGTATGAGGAGATTCGGGCGCACTGGGTGTTCATGGGAGTTATCCTTTGGGAGATGCTACACTGAGTGAGCGTGGGAGACACAGCTACTCTGCCCTTGTGTACACCAATGTGAGCTATTTAGGGTCAGGTTAACTCTCCTCCCCTGGTCCTCCTTCCCAGGACCGAGCCAGAAAGAATACGGGACTCAGATTAAAACCGTTTACTCTTGGTATTCCTTTAACTATCACCAAAAATATACGCATATAACGGCCGACAACCGTAAACTGAGCCGGAAAAATATGGGACTTAGCGGCTGATTCCTGTATTCTTTCCATTCTTTCCATCTTCGCAGTCAACTTGCTAATAATCTGTTAATTCGTAGCTGACTGAGTTGAAAAACTGTGGTGGTCTGTGGCTGACAACAGATTTTTTTTTTTTATCAAGTGGGTAAAAATCTGAGACTTGGTAGCCAGTTCAAGGGCCAGTGGCCAGCTCCTGGTTTATTTTACTAAGTGGGGGAAAAAAATCCAGGATTTTTTTGGTAAAAATAAAATATGGGATCCGGTAGCCAACTCCTGGGAAAGAGACACCTCTATTCTGGAAAAAATACTATACTTTTAACCGGGTAAGAAAAAGAAAAATAACGGACTCAACAGCTAACTTGTGGAAAGAATACAGGACTTAGCGGCTGACTTGCGGGAAACAACACAGGACTCCCGTATTCTTTTCCGGACCTCAGCAGGATTCCGAGATATTAGATAATCAAAAACCTAGATTGCATATTGTGCACTTATACCATTAATATATTAACATTACTTCTTCTCCTTACCGCCTGACCACACCTGTGCTCTGTATGTGTTTATCATAAATAAATTCTGCTTTTTATTTTTTTGTAATTTTTCATCTTTTAATGTTATTTTTTTAAATGTACATCTATTTAATAAAAAAAGGAAATAAATCGAAAACTCACAATATGGAAATGCTAATGAAGGAACAGTAACGATGTAAGTAGATGTCCCTGTGCTTTTTTTTTTTTTTACATGTTTTTTTTTTTTTTAAAGGAGAGCACCGTTCACACTGATTTGGGGCCATTTATTTTAAGGGGGCCCTTTTATTCATCACTGGACCCCTTGGGGTAAACGTTACAGTACCTAGAGCTGTTTCAGCCAGCTAACTTCTGCAAGATCTCGGGCCTCTTGGACTTTTAATTCCATCACTTCTCCGTGTCAAGGCCCAGATCAGAGGTGACTAAATCTGCCGGGATACAGCTGCTCTCCCATCTCCATCCGTCACTGCGAACCTCTCTGTGGACTGCGAAGAGTGGAGGGGCCAAAGAAATAAAAAATAGGGGGTTAAAAGTGCTGCACTATAATGTGAAAGTCCTCCACTCTTCCCAGAAGCCACCTGGGTTTATTTCTTTTTTGGACACTCTTGCCATTCCGAGTCACCTGAACTATACCAGGATATGAAAAACAGTAAACCGTAAAAGGAGTGTGGGCGGGGTCTATTTTTCTCTTAAAACCTTCAAGTAAGAGAAGTGACAAAATGTGGGAATGAGGCGATCCACACTAACACCCAAACAGTTCACATCGAGAGGTGAGACAGTGTGTCTGTGCCCGAGGGTGGATGTGTGTGTGTGATGGTGGGTGGCAGGATTAATGGGGTGATGTCCGTGAGTCACTCAGGAAAAAGTCCCAGAGAGGATTGATGGGTGCGAGAAGCTCCACAGAGTCTTTTTCCGGCCAGTGAGTGTCAAGGGGCGAGGAGGCCGCCGTTTGGTGAGTCCACGGTCAGACCATATCCTCTTTTAATTCTTCACCTCCTCATTTTATTCCATCTCTTCTCCTTCTCGCTTTCCAAGCAGAAGTCTCTCTTTTTACGCGAGGAGAAAATAATTCCTTATCTCATCCTCCTCAGAAAACCTTCACACCTGTCTGTCCATCTCCAAAAAGAAAAAAAACCTTCCCGATCCCACAAACACTCCCACAGGAATGCCGGCTGCCGCAGTGCACAACACAAGACAACACTAGGGAAAGAAGAGAACGTCTTCTCTGCTTCCCGGAGAGCAGCAGCAGTGGCGGCGGCAGCAACAGCAGCAGCAGCGGTGGGCTTCACTACAGGGCCGCCACGCGTTCCCGTCCATGCCAAATCAGAGCGACAAGGTGTCAGCAAAACTCCCAGAAAGAAAAATAAAGTAGTGACAAAACATCAGAGGAGAGGAGGAGTTGACAGAGTGAGAGAGAAAAAGAGTGTTCATTAGCAGGGTGTGCCGGCCGCGCCTGCCGAAGCCAAAAACCCGCTCTGCTTCGTGAATTGTTCCAGTTCCTGCTTCCGCCTCAGACTTTGTAGTAGATGTTAGCCGGACTCTGAGGCGGCATCTCCTGAACTATGTAGACCGGGTGTCCGTAGTCACCGCTGACCTTCTCGTAGTGCGGGCAGAAGACGCTGTCAGCAGTCCTGAGCGGGATGATGATGTCGCTGGGCTCCGAGCCGTTATTGTTCCCGCCGCCTCCGCTCCGCTTCGGAGTTGCCAGGGTGCTTAGAGACAGCGTCGTTGCGTGTTGTGGTGAGTGCTTGCGGTGCCGCCGCCGGTACTTTAGTAGCAGCAGGACCAGCACGACGATGATGATGATTAAGATGACGCTGCCAGAGGCAATGGCCACAAAGATGGCCACCTCGGAAGGCATGACGTTTGAGGACTTGCCGTCGCTCCCGTTGTTTTCGTTGCTTTCTCTGGATGCTGGACCTGAAAGAAGAGAGAGAGGAAGGAATGATTAAGATGATGTCAGATTATTTGTCGTGCACGCTTTTTTTTCTCAAAAACACAGAAGCGGTAAAACAGCATATTAAGATCATTTTCATTAGCCCTCCCAAAACCGTAACTATGACTACAAATTTTTTTAAACATATTATAGTCTGCCAGATCCCAGGAAAAGCAAAGAAATAGTCAAATAAAGCATTATTAGTAATACTTCTTATAACCTAATGACAAAAATCCAAAAGCTATTACAATGCATCCAACTCTAACATGACACATTTCTGATTGGCTGGCCCTTATAAACAGTAGGTTTCAACAGCAGGTGGGTGGGGCTTCCGTGCCTATGACATCATACAGATCCAAGAATAGAAAAAAAACTGCAGTCTCTAAACTGAGAGCTTTTTGGCCGTCAGTAATAAGAATTCCCATCACGCATATGAGGGAAAATAAGGAAAAGCAGAATAGCTCAATGTTAAAATCGAAGCTGATAAGGTGTTTCTCTTCACCATGCTGCTGCCATGAGCAGCTGAGAGTGAAGCCTATACACTGAAGGCGTTTCTGTAAAGGTCACATTCGATTGGTGGCCATTCAGATTCAGCAAGTGAAAGCAGCAACCTTGGAAGTAGGGCAAACGCAGCCCGATGGGACAAACAACGGTTGGGGAGACGCAGGCAAAAACGGCACTTAGACAAATAGCATTTAGAAAGAAAAAAACAACAACTTAATTTTCCAGACTAATTGCCCTCGAAGGAAGAAAATCATAAAGAAATATTTGAGGTTATCATCATGGCACATCAGTTATGAAAGCCAAGCTGCTCTTACTCCTAGGGAATAGAACTCTAAGGTGAGCGTGCTCCCAAGAGATCCTGTTCTCGAGATGGGAGTTTGTTCGTGGGCAGGCCAGAATAATCGTGTCCCCTCGTCTGTGGCTACTTCCCATAGGGCCTCAAAGTGCTGTGGTAACAAGAGGGAGGTGGATATGGGATGGCAGGCAGCCCAAAGCAAGGACCCTTCGGTTGTTTTACAAGAGGATTATGCTGCCTCAGCCTGTAGCACCCTGACGCCCATATGCTCCGATAGGATGGAAGGATTTGATATTAAAAAAAGAAAATGAGAAACGAGAGCGAGATGCTGACGTCCACAGAGAGCAGAAGCTGAGCAAGGCCACGCCCTCACTGAACCACGACTGCTTATGTAGGTCAGCTTGTTTTTGTTCTTAACTCCTTCCTGGTTTTTTTGTTACTTCACTGCAGAAATTGCCTGATTGCCCAGTCCTGATTTTTTAATGTATCATTTTTTTATTTTTTACATGGGGAGATTGTGCTGTAATAGAGATAAGAGCTGTAGAAACTTGCAAGAACCGAGTCAGAATGGGTCATTAAGACACGGCAAACAGCAATCAGATCATTTTCTCGAAAAATGTCTCTTAATGTCCCGGGTTGGTGCTGGAGCGGGGCCAGTCTGGAGATACTGTGCAAGTCCTTGAAGGGGCCGGAGATGCCTATCAGTTTTATGGGCAACATTCAATTACTAGCTGACCTTTCATTCCTTCACACAAACACACACTAACTCAGCACTATCTGCTCTGAGATGGGCGAACAATCATGCGCCCCAAATGCCAAATTGTTTCGATAAATCCTCCCCTCGATTACCTCCCTGTCTCTGTATTTAGAGTAATTCTTACTTGATTTCTCCAGCACGTCGTTGGGGTTGTAGGGCTCCTTGTTATCTGGGTGCTTGGGGGAGGAGGGTACTCTGGTAGGGTCTTTGGGTGAGACGGGGTCAGAAGGATCTGAAAAATGCAGATAAGAAGCACAAGGATTAAACCAGGGCTGTTATAATCCAAATCTCATGAGAAAACATGAATTTTAACTCAAATCCTAATATTTTTCTAAATCTAACAGGATAGTTTTTACTGTCTAAACGTATTAATACTTAAACCTAACCAAATTTTTTTTATTACCAGTATTAAACAGTATGTATATTTTTTACCGTACCGCGTGGTTTTTATTACCTAAATAGTGCCATTTATAATACTTTTCGTAATACTTTTAATGGAGAAATGCAAGATTCATTGCACTGCTCTCTGGTGTGAGAAGCAAGATGTTCCTTAAAAGTAAAAATGTAAAAGTGCATTCATATAAATTAGCAGATTTGAGACTGGAACACAAAAGACATCAAAAAGTTCAACTTTTGAAAGCTGAGATTATTTCACGAACATTCGTGAGACTGTGTTGGTTTAAACAAGGTGGTAAAACTAACAGAAGGAGTAATGCTAGGCTATAAAGAGTTTTTTATTTCTCATGGTGGTACAGCCAAATCTTTTCCACTGATTCCACATAAAGGCAAGCTGTTTTCCCTTCATGACTCTGATATGACTGTAATCAACCATAAAGAGCTGCTAATGGTTGAGTTTTAGCTTCCACAATGAACCCATATGGTTTTAAATGCTGATAAAGTGTCTGTCAGCGTACGTGTTTTCTGGTTTAAACGCCGAACACACACTAAATGACGGAGTCATTCGCCGAGCATCTGCTGTTATAATCTCCGGGCTGAACTCTGTGCCGGAACCGCTCTCTGTCGAACATCGCTTTCAATAAATGCAGTGATTTATGCGGAGCTCGCATCAACATTTATAAGAAAACCATTTTCACCGTCTGTTCTGTCTTTCCTTCGATTAATTCCTCCTGACCCTCAATAGAGAGGGTCGACCCCGGGAAATTACCTCTCTGGTGACAGACTGGTGAATAATTATTGGTCCAATATGTCTGAGGTGTTGCATGCAGAGGCTCACAGATCAGAAAACTGGAAAGCCTTCGACCAGAGCGTATAGGAGCAGATGCTACCAGTGCATGGAAGCATACGGGATTACGTGTGTCTGTTTGGTTGAATTAACTTCTGCTAGATTACATTTCCTGGCCCATCACAGCCCCAGGTGTCATGGAGACGATGCTTTAACACACGAGCCTGCAATCCAACTATGAAATACTCACTTTGTCCCACTTTCATGACAATCTTCATGGACTTGGTCTTGCACACGCCACCCTCCTGGTTGTCAATGCCCTCCATGGTGCCGTTAGATGTTGCTGCAGAAAGAGAAAAAGAGAAAGGTCTGAATTAGCCACCAGCGCCAGGGAAAAATCTGTAGCCATGAACGCCTTAAAGCTATCTCACAAAAACAGCCAAAGACAACAGCAGCAGCTCGGCGGCAAGACACGACTCACACCCCCGTTAATAAAAATCACAATTTGCCGTTCATCACCTCCTACAAACTGTATTAGCTCAAGTAAATGCGACAGTAATGTCTCTAACTGTGCTGACACGGAGGCAGTTAGAAGAGGACTGGGATGAGAGGGCCCATGCTGAAAATTCGGAGGCAGGAATATTGTAAGCCGTAAGCCCTTTATTAAAGACGAACACAGTTTTTAGATAGTGAAAGACATTAAATGCTTCAATGTATGATAAAATACTGAACTAAATTAAAGACAATTAAATGATTTGTTCACAAGTACAATTAAATATTTATATTTTAAAAAACAAAAACTGAAATTAGAAACCAAAGTCCCAGTCCCAGAAGTAAAGCTCGGCTTTTCCTACATATAAAAATATTTCGGCACCCACCAAATAGGTTCTGACCTTCTTCCAAAGGAACATCACCAGGACTGTGGGGTGGGTTTTAATTTACTCCAGGTTGAAATACAATGCTGTTTATTAAATACCAAGAAATAAGAAGAACAGGCTTCTATCTAGCTAACAGGCGTAACTATACGTGGACCGGTCGTCCGTGAGAGCAACACCTGGTGAGGGTGGGGATTCAGAACTCCCTTTTAACCATAAAAGGGAGTTCGGGTAACCTCCAGAAAAATTATATTAATTAAGGCATGAAGTAGTTTTTTAGTGCAACTCCAAGTGGCTACACCCCTAAGGCAAGCCTACCTACAGATTTGCTAAAAGGTATATTCTGGCCAAAAATGACTTCTGGCTCCCTCACAGTAAGACTGACCTTCAGAGCGAGTACCTCCTGATTTTTATATAGCTAATGGCAGTAAATATTTGGATGGCTCTCAAATGAAATGAATTACGAGATCTTAAAAAAATGTTTAGATACGAGGAAACAGGAACTCTGGAAAGGTGGACATGCACAAATATGGCCCACTGCTTCACCTCTCCGCTGCCTCTGGAGGACGCTGGCAGAGTTGCCGCTGAATCACAACAGAGAACAGGCAAACACAGAGAGGAGGATGAAGAGGAGGGGTTAGTGGAGCTTGTGGTCTATCAGGTCAGTAACACAGAGAGCTAACGAGCTGCCGGGGCTTAGTAGCTTGGCTTTCGGCCAGCGCTCAGTGGCCCGCATTCAGCGCCACTTACTCCCTGAAAAACATCATCACATCCCGATCGAAACAGGTCTGAAATTTTAACTGTGCCTCCTCCTCGTCCTTCCTCTCTTTTCTTTTCCTCCCTTGCCCAGGCACCAATCATTTTGATCCAAATCCACTGGATTCAATAAGACGGTGATGAGAGCGGACACAAAGAGCATGTTAACAAGGACTCCCTCCTCCTCCTCCTCCTCTCTGGCTGACCTATGGCTTTCCAGGAGAGTCCAAAAAGCACATTACAGACAAAGCTCCTTATAGGCTCCTCGTGAGAGTGTGAGCGCTGATTTTATAAACCTGTTAGTTCAACACGCTTGAGTTTTAGTATCTTCAACCACCGTGAGGCATTAACTACTGTCACCTCCTCTTCTTCTTCTCCCCTTTTTGCCCCATATCACCATTTAACCCATCGGTAGCTGAAACACCTCTCTTTTTTAAAATAAACCCCTTTGTAATCTAATCCCTCTCAAACACGGCTGCACCAAATAAAAACACAATTCAATCTGGAGTCATTTTAAACTTTTAAATTCTTCTTCTTCCCCTTTAAATGTGAAAACACACACTCTCCGTGTGCCAAGGCTGCAGTCCAGGCGAGCCTGACTTGGATTTAAACAGAATGTGATTGTTGAATCGGCTCAGGCTGGCTGAATGACCAGGCCCTCCTCGGCCAGCCCGGCAATTGGCCACTTTTTCCCACTATCTGGCTAGCATTAACCAGCTAATCCATCCTGCTGGGGGTTTGCTTGGTGGAAAGAAGGAAGGGGGGGTGAATGGGACAGACCCCTCAGAAAATTAATTTAGTCACCAACTACCACTAGAAAGAGGAGGTGCGTGACCTTCGGGAAGCACGGGGAGAGAGAAAAAGAGCGGAAAAGGTCAGATTTTCCTTCAGAATTGGCAAAAGAAAGGCCAGACTGTGACAGCTCGTAAAGTCACACACCTTCACAACAAATGGGAGTCGAAAAGAGTCCTCACTCAGTGAAATCAGCCTCAAGCAAATCCCCCATCCTCACCCTCCTAACTTCATTTTCTCCTGTTTATCAAATCAAGAGGGTGGAAAATCACCCCGTGTTTAACGAGACAGTCAATTGTGAGCTGAGCTGCAATCCAGATAAAGACTGTGAGAGCAGCTCTCAGCTGGTTTTAATTTCTTTTCTCCTAAACAGCGAACAGCAGGAACAAAAATAAGGAAACCTTGAGGGCTCCAGATTTCTCAGCTGACTCTATGATAAGCATGTGATGCTTTAGAGAGACCACGAAGAACAAACTACAGCAGAGGAGGGACAGAAGATAACTACCTGGATTCTGCTGGTTCAGAGCCGCTGTGGTTTGACTAATATGAACACATTAGCACAGGGAAGGATGGCGAAAGAGGGTAAAATAGTTCATGTTCACCTCTCCCCAGTGGGTTGAGACAAACGTGTGACATGGCAGGAAGAAGATGCTGAAAACAGACCTAACTTCAGAAAAGAGAACGTCTAAGATGATCCATCTACAACATGATCATAATCTCAGTCTGCCCGAGTGAGATTCTTCTCTGAAACGACACCATGAGTTTCTAAAGATGTGCTGCACAATGAATGGCCTCATTTAAAAAAAAATTAAAATAAATAAATAAAAAAAGCTGTCTGAGAATGACTCCTGGAAAAACGATGAAGAGACCCTCAGATCCGGAAACACGGTCGATATGTCATCACTCAAAATGCAGACTGGGATAATGTGGCACTATGAGGTCTTGAAGATCATTCAAAACAAAAATGTTCCTCTAATTCCGGATTTACCACTCTTTTGACATTTCCGAGTCCCGATTTGAGCCTTTCCCCTGATCTGGTTTTACGTAACTCTCAGCAAAAAGATTAATTATTTGTATTTCAGCTTTGTAAAACTGTCCCGCTCATGCTGCCAGATTCCCTGAGTATAATTAATACACAATGCACTGCCGAAAGACAAAGCTGGGCCGCCCATAAATAGTAGAACAGAGACATGGCGGCAGACGGAGAGGAAAGTAAGGAAAAAAACGATGGATGGATGGATGGATAGAAGATGTGATTACCAGCCGTCGTGCAGGTCACGGGCTGGTTGGCGCCCGTCACAGCAGCGTGTCCTAATGGATCGTGACAGGAAGGGTCGGCAGTGACCCTCGGAAAGAGGTCGCGGCAGAGCCGGGTCATCGTGAATATCAACGCTCGCTCACAAATACGATTTTAAAAGCAGAGTGACACGAAAAAGAAAAGAATCCACGTTTTGACGCATGCATTCAAATTCTTTCGATCAGACATTTAACGAGGAAAGTCTTTCTCACGAGAAAGAGGAGGAGAAGGGTGACGGTGGAGTTTTGGCTCCTCCTGCTCCTCCTGCCCTCTTTAGCTCATCTTTCCCTTACTCTGTCTGCTGCTATCCTCCCTTTCTCCCTCGTTAGCTCCCTTTCTGCCCCCTTTCCCTCCACATTCATCTCTCTCTCCCTTTCTTCTTCCTCTTCGGCTCATGTAATCATCTCGCTCGCAAGCTTCTCGGCTGCAGGCCACGCTGCCGCAAACAATCACATCAAACTCATCTGCTCCCAACTGCAGCAGCATTGTGTGCGGCTGCTTCAAAGAGGCACGCAGGCCGATACAGGACACACAGCTGCATCTTTAAACGTATCCGACCAGAAAGCCCCGAACGTAAAGAGCGGCGAGCAGGGAGGTCGAACGTGCCTGTCTAATTTCGGCCGAGCTTTGGCACAATACTCAACGCGAGGCAGCGCTAGCTAATCCAATTGGTTGAGACTCCAAATCTGTGGCATTGGTGCGGGGGCCTCGGCAATTGTGAGAAGAAATGGAGGATTAAACAGCGCTTAATTAATTACGTATCAAGCGCTGCTTTCCAAAACACTAATGAAATGCTCGGCGTGAACTTTCCCGAAGCTGTGTCACACTTCGATGGAAGTCTGTATATCAGTTGACAAACACACACACAGGAGCTTTCAGTTTAAACAAGCCAGACTGCAGGGCTACTTTAGGCCCAGCTATGGCACTTGTCAGGCATGACTCCAAGAAAACTGCAAGTATGGGCCACATTTGGCCCTAACATTCAGTCCATTTGGACCAATTCCAAGTCCAAAGTTGGTCCAGAGGTGGACTAAACGACCTATAGCGTTCCTAAAAGTAGAAGAAGGATGTTTGGAAGTATTATCCTAGATTCACCCCAAACGTGGACCTACACAGGCTAAATGTGGACCTGAATCGGTTTTATCAAGATTACCCAGATGCAGACCTACTCAGCCAAATCCGGGCAACCTTCAGTTCAAGCGGGGGTTAAGGTTTACAGGAAGTGTTTTGTGGGCCACACCACACCTGACATTTGATCCACGTAAGGTGGATCTGGGCCAAACATTAATTTGTATCTGGAATGGTGTTGATTAGGGTTAAGTGTCAACCCCACATGGTGGCTAATGTGCGCTAAAATGCTCCCAAAAGTCAAGGCTGACATGTGGGCCAAATGTGGAACCACACATATTGTGGACCTACATGGGCTAAATCATGCTACATATCAAATAACGAACACAGATGTCACACCACACCTGACATCTGGCTCATATGAGGCGGATCTGTGGCTCAGGTGCGGCTGCCAAACGTGCCCTGAGTCAGCGCCGTCATTTAAGGCCAAATGCGGGAAAAGCACTTAGCACTGTCTCAGGTGCTGGCTCGCTTTAGCGCTGCAAGGTAATGGCAACTGCACGCATCTTTTTTCTTTTCTTTTTTTGTTGTTGTTGATGTTTACTCGTGCAAAGCACCACCATGCAGCTGTTAAAGCTGCAGAAGTGGGACCAGAGCTAACAGAGGAGAAAAGTGAGGCAATTAAAAGTAAAACTCTCCCTCTCTCCCCTCTTCGGGCTATGTATTAGCATTTTGAGGGGAGCTGTGAAGGGAGGAGCGAGGATGAATCTGCAAGAACTGCAAAATTGGATTTTCCGACCATCTTTTTTAAGAATTGAACTTTTCCACCGCCCCTTTCTCTTCCAACTTGTCGACTCGGCAGGACGCTGAGTTTCTTTAGCGTGAAACTGAAGGATTTAGAGAGCGAGAAGGACGCACAGCGGACGCAACCTCGGGCTCCGCGCTGTGTAAACACCAGCTCATCAATAATTAACATCAGCTTTTGAGGTGGAGGGAGCCGAGGAAGAGACATCGCGTCAGTCAGAAGCCTTTGTAGTCCATGTGCACCTCCTCTAACACCAAAGTGAGCATACAGAAGCTAAAAGAAACATCTAACCTGCTATATTTACCTGAATACAAACCTCACCTGCAACACAGTTCAAGTACCTGTCAGGCATGCCCCACCATGCAAATAACCTGCAGCTATGACCTGTTAGAGCAGCTACTCTTACATGTTTGCTTGAAGTTAAGAGGAGGGTGTTGTACCTGCAAACCTGTTACCTGCACGTTTGTTTTGCAAACATTCGGCCTCCTGGATAAAAAGCAGTATTTCCTGCTCTCCTTTCATCCCCTCTTCTCCCTGCTTTCTTCCCCTTCCTTCACTCAGAAATATGGCCTTCCCCTTCTGTGACAGCTCACAGATGGCAGTGGCAGAGACTCACAGATGGTCCCCCCACCCTCCACCCTCCGTCAGCGCCACACAGATGGTTCAGTCCACCTCCCGTGTTTCAAACCAGGGGGCCCTCGCTAAGCCCCATACCAGCTTCCTCCCAGGATGGTGTTAATGCTGCACATCGCCAGCAGTCAGCAGCCACACCTGCACCCACAGGACTACAACCATCAAGATAATCAAAGATGATTTTACAGTCACGGGAAACAACACCCAACTTTAAATTTAAACGGATCCAATATGTTTATTTAATAGTTGGATTTTTCTTGGAACTTTGGATTTTCCCTAACTTCTCCTGGAAGCATTTCTGTTTCGATGGCCATCTTGGCAACACCTCAGGGCAGTTATTTTAAAACGATGAATGAATGAGGATAAAGCCACAGGTTTAACTCTATGGTAACCCAGACTTAAAAAGTTTGCTGACTTTGTATAAAAACGAACAACATCATCACTGACTGGATTCAAGCTTAAACATTAACATTTTGGCAACTAGCATGTTGTTGATTTTGAGCCAGAAGTGATTATCTAACAAGTAACATGGAAATAAAAAACTGCCACACCTTTAATGTTGCAAACTTTAAGCCTTGATACAATTTCATGAACCTGTACTGTGCAACAACACGATTGGCTATTTGGGACCAATCAGCCACAGTCTTCTTCACCGTCTTTGCGCTGAATTTGAAGAATCTACAGAGATCAAACTAGACTCTGAAATTTAAGGTATATATCTGTTTAAGGTTAACTCCCCCTTTAATTTATGTAAGCTATAATCTACCCCTCTGTGGATACTTACAGATGATGTAGTAGTCCCTTCCCCTGAAGAACTCCAGTCCCCACAGGTTGGGGCTGAACTCCTGAAACTTCAGAGTAAACTTGACGTCCTGGTCGGGCTTGACGCAGTTGAGCAGCGGCGTGTCGGCCTTGGTGATGGTGCAGCTCTCCAGCTGCTCCCTGGGCACCATGTACACCTTGTAGTACTCCACACCCTCGCCAACCCCGCCGTCCACACGTGGGCACACAATGTCCAACTTATCCCCAATCTGGGGGTATAATACCACGCCTTGGCCTGGCACGAATCTGAAAGGAGAGAGGGATGTTAGTGAGGCACCGAAGAACTGATGAGAAGTCATTCATTGTGCACTGTGGATTGGAGTGTTTGCCATTGAGCCTCTCCATACTCACAAAAAAAAAGAAAAGTCGGTTTAATAATTGATGTGGTAATTACTGATTGTGTCCATTAATTTTGGATGATGAAGGATAATGGAGGAATGGGAGCTGTGTGTGAGTGTGTGTGTGTGTGTGTGGTACAAAGTGACCCCAGTATCTGCAGATAAAAATCACTGAGCTTTTCTGGAAAGAGCGAATAATTAACTGGATAAATGAGGAGAAGGCGGCACGGTTGAGAAAATGGTGGAACATCGCTAGAATACAAAACAGGAAATTTAAAAAAAAAAAAGAAAACTGTAAAAGCTCATCTCGGAGTTTCAGCAAATCCACAACAATACTGTCACAGAGAGGCAGAGAGCCTGGAGGGTTGCAGCTGAATTTCCCTAAATTTCTTCCCAAAGTAAAATAATGTTGTCATTTAGTTTCCGAGTGATGAGAGCCCCTGCAGCATTCCAGTGACTACACACACACACACACACACACACAGACACACACTCAGAGGTGAAGCCTCGTATTTATCTGCTAAACAAATTTTCCCCCATGCTCGAACACAATTTGGAGCGCTAACCACGGACACCCTGGAGGCTTTTTACGGTGTGCTGCGAATACCGGTGCACGTAAACACACACGAAGGCAAAGCAAATAATGAAATGTACTCTGGGTTTACGACCAGGAAAATGGGTCTTTACCCCAAAGAAATGGAGCTGAACAGAGAGTCTTACTTGACATGACTCATTACATGTATTCTCTGCTTGTCATGTATATAATGTGTCTCTCTAATGTATTTTGTATAATTTGCCTAAGGGTGTAAGTGCAGCAAGTTTCCTTCTTAAATTATTTTATTTTTGACCATTAATATGCACAGTTCCTATCAAAAAAATAAACAAATGATACAAAAGCTACTTGATCATTTACTGCATCTTTCTTTTGCTTTTGTTGAAGATGGAATAAAATAATTTAAGGCACACATGGTATAAAATAGCAATAAAGAAAATGTGGAATGAATTATTGATATAGAAAAAGTTGCATGAACCAGCAAAACGGTAGAGTTGGGATGGTGATAATGGTATATAGCAATAAAGTAAAGGTAGGATAAAAAAAATGATTGGGTTTGGATAAAGTACCAATACTGTAACGGACACGGTAATATTTTAATAATTCTTAACCCTAAACTATCAACAAATTATTAACAAAAAGATTTTAAAAACAATATTATTTGAGAAATTGCTTTGTTAACGTTCATTCTCATCATGTTTTTCCCCTCACAAACCTGCATCCCTTCATACATATTTACAGTAAACATAGCATCTCTGAGTGAACTCTGACCTCTGCCTGAAGGGTCGGCTCATTTCTGAAGCACTGAGATGGAAAACAGTCCTCTGAGCTCCAGGATTTCAGTTTTTTGTTTTTTTTTCTTTAAAGCTGACTACAAAGACAGGCACCGCAGGGCAGCTGCAGAACCTTTACACAGGAGACCTGATTCATAATTAACATATTTTACACAGGAATACGTGTTTTAATGGCTCTGTTTCTTTTCTCATAAGTATACTGGTTCCTTTCTCTATTGCAAATATTATTACATTTTCTAATGCGCATAAATATGACTTTCAAAAAGGAGCATCATCAAAACGAATCGTTATAGTCGAGCTGTTTTTCCCATCCTCCACGACTTCTACGCTTTATTATACGCTTTAATCCTGCAACTTTGGTCTGTTAGCCATCACGTTTAAGTGGGAAAAAAAAAACAATGTTAAAAAACAAAAATGTACTTCCATACAACTTTCCATGATCTTTGCCACAGCAATGATCAGTTCTCGTAAAGTCCTGTAGTCACGAAAACATAATCGATTTTCCCTGTTTTTCATGCTAAAACAACATCCAGGACTAAAAACATGGTCTCAGGTGTGAGCCACGTCCTCTCTATCTCTGAATGTGGACTTCTTTGACCTTTTAAACAGGGAACATATTAATTTAATGTACACAAACACCAATCAGGAACATTTTAGACTAGAAAGAACAATAACTGCAGCAACATGAAAAACCCGTAATATCTGTGTCCAGAAACGTTATTCAGTAGTTTAGAGTTTATGACTATTTCACGAATTTCCATGAGACTGCTGGTAATAAAACATCTTCAGTATGGAGAATGACATCTTTTCTCTTAGGCTTAAAAAAATATAGAAATTTGCAAATCTGTCAAGGCTTGAAAGATATCTGCTGTTACTGTACAGTATGTCATATCATATACAGTGGCTGCTTCTCTTCTTCTGCCTGTCTCTATCGCTCTCTCTTTGTCTTTGAAACGTCCACATGCACACACACATACACTATTCCTCTGCATCATCTTCCCCGCTTCCAGTACAAGCACACACACATGCAGTGGATAACTAGGCCGAGCGAATATTTTCTATGCCCCCCGCCCCCCTCCAGAGACACACTCTGTGAAGATACAGTACGACCAGTGGTGGACAGACAGTGAAGAAGAGGAGAGGGAGAGAGGAAGGGTATGCAGCACCATCTGGCATCATCATCTCGTGTGTGGATGTGAGGGAGGATGTGGAGGGAGGGAAGGTCCTCTGAAGAGCCTCGGGGCTTCACTCGAACACAAATACTGTAGAGCTGTGCGCTTTAAAAACATGGACGTGTATATGTGTGTGTGACTGGAAGTGTTCATTCATGCGTGCAAGTGGACATGTGTGTTTGTACAGGGGTAAAAGCAGGCAGGCATGCATGTGCTCATTTTAAACGTCTATAGGGCAGATTTACTAACAGGCCTGCACCCGTGGAAAACCGACTTTGGGATTTATTAAAGAGCTGCAGTGACGTTAGCAGCTGAAAGGCACGGACACGGTTGTTTTGTGTATGTATCTGAGAGCACAAAAGCTCCCCGTTAACAGGGCATTATTTAAGGCAGATAATGATGGCCAGAAGATCAAAATCAAGGCTTCAAAAACAACAATTAAACCTCCTTTATGCTAGATCAGACTAAACCCACCCTGATTCTAGCTACAAACCTGAAACACGACTTTAAATTCACATAAAATATTTTAAAAACGTGTGTTTTGCCACACACAGGCACACGCCTCCTGAACACACATACACAGATGAAGCGAGTTAATAATTTCCGATGTTTTTCCGATAGCAAATTTGATCAAAACCTCTGTAACAATATTATCAAGCAGGGTGTAGGAACTCCTGCTCTGCTGCCATCAGTGCTATCTCTACAGGAAGCTAGCTACTAGCAAGAAATCAAGCATGACTCAGATATTTAAGAGCCACATGAATACACTGCAACGCCAACATTAAGCAGTTATTAGACCTCGCCGGCTCCTCCTTTTATGCCTCAAACACCCACTTTAGTATGACTTCAGCCCCATAATTTAAACAAATAGCAACACCCAGGGCTACTGTACAGTTTTAAAAATCACAAGCAATCCTGTTTAAGACAACAAAATAAAAACAGAACCCAGCAATTGTCAAAAGAGCATATTACAGTCCATGTAACAGACATTATCTGATGCTTTTATTTGCCACAGTAAAGTGACAGTAAAGTGAATCTTTTTAGGAGATTTTGGACTGTAGATCTAAAATGACCTTTGACATCAGGAAGGTTTTATATTTTTAGTGTTTTACAAAAGCCTAGTTTGAATTTTGGAGGTGGCATTGCTGTTACATTGCTTTTATTTCCCTTAATCTGTAAAAAAAAAATAAAACAACTAGTTACATGCATGTACTCACAGAAAAACAACTATATCTCAAAATAAAATAATAATTAAGGGATAAAAAACTCAAATAATTAATCTTACTTTCTCTTAAACACACCATCAACAAATGCAATGCCTACAGTGAGTTAACGAGAAACTTGAGTCATTTTCAGTCCAGCGGGATCCTTGTCACCACTTTATGCGTTAGCCGGAGGTAAAAACACAATCATCCATCATATTTCAGATAAAGTGCTCATAAAGAGAGAGTTCAGCAAAAAAGAAAACCAGTAGCTGCTTAAAAGGGGCTGAAAAAGAAACACAAAAGGACAACAACACGGTGTTACCGGATACCTGGCCCCCCGGTGGGCAGGTAAGGCCGAATACAGAGAGGCTGATGACAATGCCAAATGGGGACACACAAAAACAAGCCTGCCCCTCCACCTCATGATTGTAAATGCATTTGACCCCCACCGTGCTATAAGGCCCCTCACCCCGTCTATAGTGCCATCATAAATATTCCTGAACCAAAAGAGCCCCAAGTATTCTGGCACGCATTCTTCAGAATAAAAGAAAAGAACTTCCACAACATGTTTACCAGCTTATAGGGTGCTGATTTCCTCATTAAAAAGATGACCTTTGACCTTTAATGGACTGCTGTTGTTTCTGCAGTAAAAAGTCACATGATGCTAAACAAGTCTGTTTCTTTTTGACCACGGTGGTTAAACAGGACCTTTACTTCACATTATTTTAGTTTATGTCATTTGATCAACTGGAAATTTGTTATGTAAAGTGTGTTTTAATCTACTGCCTCCATTTTAGTCACTGACATGGAATAAAAACAGAAATGCCTTTTCTATGACGGGAGGGAGAAGCTAAGTACTGTTAACGCAGAGTGAAAGCCCTGAATTCAACATGTTACGTAAGTAAAAGCAGTTAACTATTATCCAGAATAACACATTAAAGTATTAAAAGATACATGAAGCTATGACTAGATTATTATCTCACATTAACCCATAAAAAACTGGATTTTATGGTTCATTAAAGGGTTGAAAACTCTGACATCAAAAGCACATTAAAATAATCAATTTACTGTAAAATCACTAATCCAAATGTTGTTTTCGCCCTTCAGTCTGTGTGCAAAAATCTTATTTTTCAAATATATCTAACTAGCATTTTGAGTTTGAAACTGTAATAAACTTGCCTCAAAACACCCCGCATTCAACATGTTACGGCAGTAAAAACATGTAGGTATAATCTCAAAAACATCAGTTAAAGTACTAAAAGACAGATGATGACATGACTGCATTTTTCCCACTTGCGTATTCATTTTAAAAACAGGATTTGAAACTGCAACTAATGACGACTTCGATTATGATTTATCGAATCAACGAATTTTAGTTACGATTCATTAAAATGTTTGAAACTGTGAAAAACACTGTGGTAAGAGCCCTTAACGTGCCAATTTTCTGTCAGATCACTAATCCCCTCCTTTGTTATATGCTATACTCAATGATCTTCACATGTTTGTGTGTGAAAATCGCTCAGAAAAACGTACTGTAGTAAAAATTCAGTATTTTCCTGTGTTGGTGATGTACTGGAGCACAACAAACTACAGCACTTCAGTCATGAAGCGGTGGAGAAAACATGTTAAAGTATCAGGCAACAGCCAAAATTAAAAGATGAAGTAAAAGAACCTGAAAATCCTTACACGTACCTGCTGAACCCACGAACAGGAACTGAACAATAACCGTGCCTTCTCAGGAATCACTCTAAACGCACTTTACACGAGTTTGACAAGAAAAACTGAAACTGATCAAAAGAAAAATGTCCCTGTGACTCAAATGACTGATTTTTCATATCGGATTCATAATAAAACAGGAGTTCCCAGTTTTGCACCACTGGAGCACATTTTGAATTTTACATAGATTTTATTGTTAACAAATGAGCTGATTAGATCCTCTATTAACCGACTTGTCTGTAAACAAGTGAATGCTGTTCATAGTGAAATTATTTAAGAGAACAACGTCTTCATGTCTTCTTTGTGGAAATCTGAATTTTCATTGTAAGCTGAAGCTGTCAGAGGAGTTACGTGAATTTAAAAGTGCAAAGAACAAAAGTAAAGGTGTGAAAAGAAAAGTTCTTAAAGGGCATGTAATGGAGTTCATAACACTACTAACTTGGCCCCGTCTCTGTCTGTTAATCTTACTGCGACTTCCTGGTAAAATGAAAATAAAAATCTAAAAATAAACATCCCAACACTGCCTGCGCCACTGAAACACAACGTCTCAGCCTTTAACCCTCCAGAAAACTGTGGAAAATCTTCTATATTTACGTTTATTTGTTTGATTATTCAGCAAAAAGCAGCTAGATTTCTGTCAGTAATTTCAAAGTTTACAGAAAAGCTTTGTGTCACCCTCACACCAACAATTTAAACCTGTTAAAGTCAAATACTTGCTGTGTGTAAAAGGACCGAGGGTGTTAGGAAGCCGTTAAACGACAGTAAAAGTTTCCTACGGGGCAACAAAACCTGACCAGAGAAACCGGTTTAAATAAAATAATCAAAAATTCTAATCCATACAGCAATAATCATTACTATCACACATACAGCTTTACAAATTCATATTCAGAAGGTAAAAAAAGATCAAAGTCAAAGAGCCAACTTTTCTTTTGTTCCTGTTATAACTGGATACACAGTCAGATTGGAGTAAAGCGCAGGTAAAAACAAATAACACAAAACAATAAACCACAAACACGTAGGTGGACAAGGTGGGTTTTTAAAACAGCGGGAAGAAAAATAACACTTGCATATTTTATATTTAGTTCAACAAAATCACACTGAAGACATTGAAAGCTACAGCTGAAAAGGATTTCTTTCATTTATGTGTCAGAGTTTTTGCAGTTTCTATTGTTTGAGGCACTTAAATGTTAAAATTCATTAAATCTATGTAAATAAATATAAAATCAGAATGGAGTTAGTTTAAAAATATGCACATAAGGCATAAATTAATGATTTTCACTCCTCCCCGACACACTTAGTTTACTTTACACTTCTGTTGTGACAAACTGCCAACTTTTTTACTACTTCACATACTTATCTGTTAAAATACTTAACTATTAAAAGTTTTTCCCCAACAACTGTTAGTGAACAGGCAGAAAATCACAGGGAGAGGAGCTGGATGGAGACCCCGGGCCTCACGGGGCCTCTGTGACGGCGCAGAGAGGAGGCGAGGACAGACGGGGTTCATCTCTACAGCAGCAAAAAGGAGTTCAAGATTTTTAAAGGTTTAACTTTGCTGTGATGAAAGTGACATAAATCAGGCTCACAGGTAGGCGACACTTGAGTGAGTCTTCAAAGGCTTACATCTGTTTTCTCGTTTATCTTCTAAGTGTTTTTAGTGTTTGTGGAGGGCAGGGTAACAAAAGGAGCTCAATGGTAAAAGAAGAAAAACAAACAGAAAGAGGAGCATCCTGTTTGTCCCTCCACTCCCTCTATTTTCAGACTTTCTGGTGGATTTGTGTGACCAAATGGAGCCGCTGACCTCTTCCTGCGGCCCTTAAGTCATGAGCAAACGGCGAGGGGAGCTGGATGTTTAGCTGCAGCGAGGGTTAATCGCCCTCTGTCGGACGAGACGTAGTGGCCTCGTATCTTTCATCTGACCCTAGGCAGCTAAACATAACCATCGTAATCACCCAGAGAGATTTTCGTCTTCTTCTTCTCTCCCTGTTCTTTCATTATATAGAGGCAATCACGAACTGCTTCTCCAACTTTTCATCTGAATCATCTTTATGCCTGAGACTGAAATGCTAAATAAACATTGGGTTGGCGTTAAAACGCAGAGGAATCCAGCCAGTATGCTGACACTGACGCTGGAATAACATTGATTTATAGCTGCTGTAATTGTGATTGGTTGAGCATCTGTTTCTCTGACAAACAACGTTGAGGCAACACATAAACCTCCTCTGTAAATATGTCAGGCCAGTATTTATTTATTTTCTAATGTCTTAAAAACTGAATATTCATCAAACACATGCATTTTATTTTTACTTACACTGTATATGTAATCATTCGTGGTTTTATTAAACACCTCTAACACTTAACCAACTAACATAACTAATGACAAATAAAACATGAATTATTTTACACCACTGCCCTCAAGGAAGTAACACTAACTTTAGTCATCTCAATTAGCTTACCAGTCAGACAGTATCAGTTAGCCTGGACTGGTTAAGTTACCTAGGATCAGCTAGGTTTGGCTCACTCAGTTAAGTTTGCTACTATTTCAGTTATCTAGGATCTGTTAAGTTAGCCAAGATCACTTAATTAAAACTGGCTATCTTAGCTAACTGATACTAGTATCAGTTAGCTAAGACAGATTAAGTTAGCTAGGATAAGCTAGGTTTAGGATAATGAAAGTTAGCTAAAATTACTTAAGTTAGCTAAAATAGGTTAAGTTAGCTAGAAGAGGTTAAGTTGACTGGTATCAGCTGGCTTGGACCAGCTAAGTTAGCCAGGATCAGTTAACTAGGATCAGCAAGGTTTGCTAATCTTTGAATTATCATGGTTCAGTTTACCAAAAAGCAGTTGTGTTATTTAGGATCAGTTAAGGATAAAATAAGTTAGCAAAAATACTACTACTAACAATTTTTTAAAATTATTTTCTACTGTAGTATAGTTATATTTCAGTTGCTCTAACAAAACAGACACAAAAACACTAGAATCGGACTCCTCGTCACTCATTCAGGAGGTTTCTGCATCTCTGCGCCCCCTCCCTCCGTCCCTCCCTGCATCCCTCCACATTCACAAAAGGACCCTGAGAGGTGCCCCTGTCGCTGCCCGGTCACAAAGGGCCTTCGGGGGCTGCTGTGTAATCTCTTAATGAAGTGCAGAGGAGGAGAGGGAGCGCTTCTTTTACATAAAACCATGTAAAGCAGGCCTCGCTTTTGTTTCTCCCTCCCAACTACAAAATGGATTACCACACGAAGGAGGAGGAGGTGGTGAGGAGGAGGGGGTCATTCTCTTGTTTTTTTTGGGGGGGGGGTTGGTGTTGTTTTTTGAGGACAGTAAAGTAGTAAAGCTACAACAATGAGGCTTAATCCTTCAGATTTCCAACATCCATCCTCAGTTGAATAGTCAAAGAGGAGGAAGAGGAGGCAGGGGGAGCTCGACCTGTTGATGAAGACACTAAGGACTTTCAGGGTGTTATTTAACCCAAGCAAAAGACGGAGAGTTTAAAAACTACCAAAAAAAAGAAAGAAAAAGAAAAATCAGCCAATGAGATCATTGTGTGACCTCTGACCTCTCCACTCAGACACAGGAATACTTTTGCTTTCTCCCCCCCTCCTGTTTGTCTGCTTATCAGAAGGATTATTCTTAAAGGTCTGCATAAAAATCTGAAGAACTGAGTTTAACTTAGACGTGATGATCTTCCAGAGCTAATCTAGATCCAAATCAGGGAGTTTTTAGAAGGAAACGTTTGACATTTTCAGTCAAATGTCATAAAAACTGACTTTTTAAAAATAATAAGAATAAATAAATAAATAAAACAAACTAATCCAGTTCCTGCAGGTGAGGGTGCTCCTACGTCTTTTTAAAATAACTACATAAATAAAACTGAACTGAAAGTATTTTTACTAAACACTGTCTCAGGTGTGCAAACTTCAAATACTTAAAGATTTAATTTAAAGATTAATCACAGCAATCTCTGAAATAACCCGAAGATAAATAAAAATAAATTAAATTATTTAAAGTGCGCACACACATAAAATAATATTTTTGATCAAGATTAGCCTCTAAAGGTCCAGACTGAACCAGCATCTAAACTGCGCCCTGCACCAACACTCGCCTTAATAAATTTTTAAAAAGCGCATTTTTTGCGCGTCTTTTCTGAAATTGCGCTGATTTTCTGCGTCACAAAGGAACACAGCGCCAGTCAGGTTAAAGGCGCACATTTCCATGACTTACACCTGTTCTAGTGCGACCACCAACCAGAAAACGTTCCCGCTCTGGAGCCTTTTAGCTGCAGGAGTTCGCCCGTGACCAAACGGCCACAAAGACGGGCGCCCCCCGCCGGGCTGCACGCAGGAGTACCACCTCCTCTCTCTCCTCTTTTATTTTTATTTTTTAATTTCCATTAGAAGAGTTTAACCGCCTCTCTGAATATTCACCAGAGCAGAGTTCAACCCCTCTGAGGCCTTTTCTGTCCGTCTGGCAGCAGCGAGGAGCGGCTGGAAGCGTTTGGGGAGCCGCCGGTTCACTCCAACTTCCAGAAAAACTTTTCACGTCCTAAACACATTTACCCCACAAACTAAAAATCCACCTCATTGCTCAGGGGGTTGAATTCACTGTTTTATATTTACCCCCCACACGCACTCTCCTACACACACACAACCCGCAGCAGAGCATCTGAGGCCCGGCGGAGCGTCCCGGCTGCCCCCGCGGAGACTCCCCGCTTCTCGGTAAAACGAAACATTAACATTTCAGCCACTGAAACAGCTCCTGTCCTCTCCCCTGTCACCACAAACACGCGTGGCAGCAGATTATTATCACAACAAAGCGTGAAAATTTAACTTCATCCGCAGAAATCTGCCCCAAACACGCCGCCGTGACGCACGGCCGAGCGGGCCCGAGCCGAACGCTGCGCGTAAAGACGCCCCGACGAGCCGCAAATCTGACACGGATCAGAGTTTAACCTCTGAGAAACTGCGCCGGAGGAGTGCGAGAGCACACAAGCGGGCTATTTTCTAACCAACCATTAACGTGAAGCTCGAAGGCGAGCTGACACGAAGGGTTAACTCCGAAAAAAAACCCCAGCTTTTCTCGCTCGACACGAGACAGAAACCCAGTCAAATAGACCCTGAGAATACCAGCCCAGGATTAAAATCCGAGGCTCTTTGTTCCGCTCCTCTGCGCGCTCATGGGATGGATTTCAGTCTAGTTATTACTATTATAATTTTTATTTAATCATTATCATTATTATTATTATTACTACTACTACTGCGTCTGGGGGGGTTTCTGAGCGGCACTTACTTGGTGTTTGTTGTGTTCCAGTAGATGGACTCCAGGATGAGCGCCCGGCACAGGTCCACTTTCAAGGCAATAAACAAAACTCCAAAATAATATCTCCACATCGAGTCCCCCATGGTGAGCCTGTGCGCCTTCAAACCAGCCAAACGTCCACACTGGGAGGAGAATGGGAAAAATAAACAACAACAACAAAAAAAGGCTCCAGAGAGACAGAGAAGGCTGAGGAAAGTGTTTTCAGCTTATATCCCGATCCAGGGGGGATGCGCACGGACCACAAACCCCGATCAGAGCATCTCCAGATGCACCAAAAACCAAACGGCAGCAGTTCATTCGGCGCACAGTGCGTTTGTATTCTCCCCGCTCAGCGCGTAAAGGCTGGAATACATCCCATCAGAGAGCAAATCAATACCAATATAAATCCCTCTGCGTTATAGTCCAGCAAAATCCAGCAGCAGCACAGAAAAGGAGAGATGGCTGGTGGTGGTGGTTGGTGGTGGCTGTTGTTGGTGGTGGTGGTGGTGAGATATTCCCTCTTTCTTTCAGCTGGTGAGCAACAAACTGTGGGTGACAGCAGCAGAGAAATGAGGAGGGCGAAACAATGAGGTCGGGTGGTCAAAATGAAGAAAATGATCACATGTGAGAATGAAAGAAATAAAAGGAGCTGGGATGGAACTTCTCATACTATACACCCCTCCAAAAAACGCACACATTCACGGATATAAACACACACATACACACACACCAAAGTGTTTCTGCTGCTGCGGCGCAATCCTGCAGATCCGTCCTCCCGCAAAATAAACCAAAGAGCGCAGGGAGGATGAAGCCTCAGCGGCTGCTCCGAAACCTGGATGGAAAGTAACTGCAAGGGACGGCTACTGGGAATATTTGCTGAGCATAGGCCCCGCCCCCAGCGGCCGCTGATTGGTCCTCGTTTGGTTGGGGAAGTCAATTGGAGCCGGGCTGTCACTCAAAGAGGGCAACTGGTTCAGTTCAGAGGGGCGACTGTGCGCAGAAATGGGAGCCGAAAACCCACCGACTCACAGTCCAGCCGGAGTCCGTGCAAATTCACCCACATTTTAGCATCAGGTATAAACCGAAAAACGAGGGAGTGCGAGCGTAAAGCTCCTCATCTCACCTTTTTAAAGGTTTACGCAGCGCACCGGAGTCCATGTAAATAAAGTGCGTTTTTGCTCCGCAGCGCGTTCATTGCAAAAGAAACATCATGAAAACATTTGCTCCCATCAGGCTCGTACACGGGACTGTATGTGTGTTTGCTGCAGGAGCTCACACACGTACACACTCACACACACTCGAACTCAGCAGGTCGAGTTTTTCCGCAAGCCAAGAGCGCCCACTAGCGGAAAATCTGCATCAGAGACAGCCGAAGAAAAAGATTTAGGTTTATCTTACTTCTAAATTAAAGTTTAAAAAGGAAAAAAAAGGATAAAATATATAGTTTTAATTAAGAAGGAGTGACTCGGGACAGAGTTTAATGGATTTAAAGGAGGAATTTAAACACTCTTAAAGGTTAAAAGGGAGTTTTTCTATGTGCAGTTTTTTTGCCCTTTAATAAACGTTTTCCACTTTTCTAGAAACTCAGACTGATTAACATGAGTCATGACCTGCATGTTCACTCTTAGCTGTCATTAAACACGTTCACACCTTTAAAACGTTTTTTAAAGGCTCGGAATGACGTTTCAGGACTCGGTCCCTCCAATGGAGACATTTTAGAGACTGTTAACATGCCCACACTTTGTCTAATTCACTTTTTATATTTTATCTCATACCTGTATATTGACATGAAACACATTCGCACTTTTATGAAAAAAAAGGGTTTTACAGGATTAAAGTTTTTCCCCTTTAATAAATAAAAATTCCAGCCTTCTGACATTCTCACAGTTGGTTTAAATAATAAAAACGAGACTTTTTACCCGTTTATTCCCCTTTTATTGAGATTACAAACATTTAACCATTTTGAAACGTCTTTAGAGGCCCCAAACCAGTTTATTTCTCTGTTTCAGGACTTCCCCCTTTAATAAAAATATTTAATATGCTCAGACTTTGCATAATTACTTCTAAAAACATTATTTCCCGCCTGTGTGTTGCCCAGTAAATTAAATTTACACACATTCACACCTTTAAATAAACATTTTCAGGGGATAAAAATTAGTTCTGCTGTGTCCTAGGACTCCTTTCCTGTAATAAATAATATTTTCCCGCCGTCAAACATGCTCAGCCTTCGTTCAATTAACTCTACAAACATTATTATTACTGTTTTATCTGTTTATTGAAATGAAACAGTCACACCTGCTGACTTTTGGTAAACAGCTTCTAATTTAATGAGCACTCCGCTCTGTGAAGTTTTCACACTCTCTCACACTTCACGCTATCTGCGGTTTTAAAGTGGATTGCGGGTGTTTGTTTTGCGGATCTTCACCCGGGAGATAATTGAGGAGTCCCCCCGTCCTCCCCTCTCCTCTGCCGGCCCGGAATCAACACACAGAGCTGCATTCGAAGCTGGATGTTTATTGTCAGAGCTTCACTTTAATTGAATTTAGATGCCGGATGGGCACAGCTCTAAATATGCTTTACTGTATTATTGCTGCTGCACCTCTAGTCTGTGACAAACCTACAGGGAAAAAAAATATCCTTTTCTCACCTGAAAGTCCTCATGAGCAGCCTTTAATCCCCACTATTTGTTTTTATTGATGTTTCTAATTGTTTCTGTTTGAATCAGGACAGAGGAAGCTTCTGCCAGTCTTAAAAGCTCTTCCTGAAGCCGTCGGGCCACGAAAGCGTCTGTGCGCAAAGATCAGCCAAAACAAGCGTAAAACACACGCACGCACTTACCAGTGACTGTCTGACACTTAGAAACAGGAGGTCAGTCTGCACAGGATTTAAACTCACCTCTGTTTTTTTCAGCAGTTAAAAGATGTAGGGAGTTGCGTGGAAACTTAATTTCATTCAAGTTTGTGGAAATAAAAGTGGTTTTAAGTTTCGTGTAAGTTCGGTTCAAGAGAAATTCAAGTTTAAAAACACCTTTTTTTTCTTGCACACCTTTACTTTCTTGCAGACAGGTGAGGAGGAAGAGGAAATAAGTTCATTCCAGGTAAAAGGAAACAGTGCGGGATGTGTCTCTTATCCAAAAACTATGAAAACACACTGTCGTTTAAAAACTCCCTCGTTTCACTGTGTTTTAAGGAACTCTACTAAGGCTCAGTTGTGTTTTTACACCCTAAACTTGCTCCAGCAGGTCCGGGCTCCGGTCAGCTGCAGCGGGACACGCAGCAGCGCTCAGCCCGCAGAGGAGCGCACCGCCGCGGGCTGTGGGTCCGCCGGGCACCCGGGTCGGGCGGTGGATGTTTTCGCAGCTTCTGTGACAGTCTCACCGACGTGTGGCTCCAGACTCAGAGGGACCGCCTGACTCCGGCAGGAAGTCACAGTATGAATAAATGAACCAATATTTTATTTAGCTCCGGTTCTGTGCACCGCTTGGAGAGCATTAACAAAAATAACAAAGTAAGTTGTAACCTGCACCTGCAGGCTTGGTTTCGGTTTGAATCATATCAGCTATTCTCACCGCTCTGTAAATATTATTACATTTAAACTGAAGGCTTAAATTAAGCTTTCATCCATTCATGTTTTAATAATTTTATTTAGTGCCTCTATAAAAGCCGTGGAGCCCTAATGGCGCTGCTTTGTTCTGCCTGCAGACACTTGGGTGAGGTCTGAAGGTGGTTTACATGTTTAAACACAGTAGTTATTTACCTCTGACATTTACACTCACAGCACCTTTTCTAGTTCCCGATTTACTTTGAGAAATGAACGCTTATTGTCAAAATATATGTAATGTGCATTGACCATGCTAAAATAATTCAAACTGCATAACATGTGTAAATAAACAGCAAGTCAATGTAACTGTCCATAACCTCAACATTTAAAATTTTTTTTTACTAATTTAAAACTAAACCTACATATTTAATTCTCAGACTGACTTGTGATTTGAGCTTTATTAGTTTGAAAGGAGGTAAACTGAAACAAATGAACTCCCAATTTAAAGTTTAAATGATAATTTAGCTAATCTAGGCCATCTTAAGCTACTGGTGCTAATTTCTTTAAAACATTTATTTTTATTCTTTTTGAAAAAAAAAAAAAAAGCACAGAAGCAGCACTTTTAAAGTGCGGGAAAAAAATCAACAAGGCTATAGCTACAGCTATTACTAGCTAACCTAGCCAAGTTATTTAGAAAATAGCAACCAATGCGACATTTGTTTCCAAAGAGTATCCTCGGCCATATAAACCAAATTAAAATGAACATAAATATAACAGCCCATGTACTCATTAAAAAAAACAAAACAAAAAAAACCCCACAAACACAAGGACAGGCACAAAGGAAATAATAAATAAATTATTTATGTAAAATCAGGTAAAACTCCTAATAGAGGCAATTAAGGTCGGCTAGGTTACTGTTCACTAAGCTAATTTAGCAATATTTCGTTCTTTGTTTAGTACCATTTATGCGATATAGAACTGAATCACAAAATTGTTTCAGCAATAAAATGAATCTTTTTTTTAAAGAGGGAAAATGGTCATTTTAGCTAAGCTACAGTGAACGCTATCAAAAGCTAACTTATTTCACTTGAAAAAAAAAAAAAAAATCAAACCACCATCTTTTTCTTAGTAATTAGCTTTAGTGCCCAAACCCAACCAGACATTCAAAACGAATTAAATAATATAAAAATAATTTACTAACAAACATTTTTTCCAGATTGTGTTAGCTAGCAAGACTAAGCTTAAACACGGAAAAAGTTTATTATATCCTGTGAAATCTCAGTGCTTCTTGTTAAAAATATTAAACATTCAAGTAGGTTCACCAGGATAAGCAGTTTGAATCTGCTCTGGGTTATTTGCCGTCTACTCCATTGCTTTTGGTCTCCCAGCTTTCCTGTGCCATAATAATTAAAGATAAATAAATAAAACCTATTTTAGTATTATATTAAAGCTTTAAACTGACATTCATCATAAAAAAAAGTAGTTTTATTAATTTATTTTTAATTTTTTTTATTTGCATGTTATATTGTTCAGGTGTTTTTCTGGTTTTATGGTACTATGTGAAATCCAAACATTTCCAAATATATTAAACATTTCTAGAGTAAAATAAAGAAAAATGTGGTCTTCTTGTATATACTGTCAAGTTTTGGGTTACATTTTTCCTTCAGCTGTTTTTTTTTTTTTTTTAAATTTATTTTAAGTAAAGCTTTGCTCTTTGGTTTTATGCTTATATTGCTGGTCCATCTCCATTCAGCAGAAAGCACTTTGGGTTTGCCCGTTTTAAAATGGACCGCAGCATTTTGGGTTGTTCCTCCGATTAGCAGAGCTCAGCCTGGTGACCCGAGTTTAGTAACTCGCCACATTAATATCACCATCCGTCACCGCTTCACTTACACCCTCAAACGCAGGTTGACAGTTTCGATTGGATTCATTAGAGTTGGGTTTGAGCTGCATTGAAATGCGGGTTTGCCGAGGTCATTTGTCATCCTCTGTAATCTAGCGAACGGTCGGCTTGCAGCGACCTCACTTGCCGTTACGAGCTGGAAACAAACCAGCAGCTGCAGAAAAATCTCAAATTGCAGCTGCCAACTAATTAGGCAATGTTGTTACAGGGATTTGGTTAACCTGACAGTGATGTATTGACTCGAGAGGAGAAAATGGACCGCTGAGAAAAAAATAAATAAATTTCCAAAGTGGTGCCAACGGCGCCATTAAAATTTGTCACTGATCGGGCTACCTGATTAAAGATGAAACTGTGAAGGGCTGAATTAAATAAGATAGAAGCTCAGGAAAGCATCACACGGGTCAGTGTAGGCATTCAATGGATTTATTGATCTGTTCAGTCCCTTGACAATTGGGGGGAAATTACATGACAAATTCAAAATGCCACAACATAACAAAAAGTCTTTATATACCCACCTGAGGTCAGCCACACGCACACACACTCACATTCACACACACTTAAAACACATCCACGCTCGCGCTGACCTCAATCCTCGTCTTACCTGAACTTGTGCGAATCAGTCCTCTACGAATCAACACTTACCTCGCCCGTTAATTTACTAGCACATGACTGAGGGACAGAACACAGACTGTGGCTTTTTGTCTCCTACACATTTTTATCTTTAACTCGGAGTGAGGAGGGAGATGCAGCACATGATATTACATCAGACAGGAAAATGCCATCTCTCCTCAGTTTCCTGCAGGAGGTTCCGGCAGTTCGATCATGGGCAGTCTGGGAGTCGAGCGGCGGGTTCACCTCATTTCTATTTCTTTTTTTTAAATTGTTCCTCTTAGGACAACATTTAAAAGCCAAAATGCATACGGCAGGCGGAGCTGAAGCAGAGCCACAGAAGAAGAGGAGCAGGATTTTTAAAATGGAGGGCGAGCTGGACGGGAAGTTTGCTGTGCTTTTTAAAGTCTGTGATTTGGTAACCACAGAGTCTGCAAACAGGAAACCCACAGGCCGACTCCCATGCTGCACATGAGCCGAGCCGAGCTAGACAGTCAGATGCCTATCAGGTCTGCCTTTCAGGCCGTAAGAAGAGCACGAGAGTTAAGACTTAACCGGGTGGCAGGGCGAGGGACACGTTAGAGCATCTACATCAAAAAAAGTTCAAGTTTTCTAAAAAAAAGAAAAAAAAAAAAAAAAAACAAAACAAACAAACAAAAACAACCCAGAAGCACAAGAGTCATCTGTGCAGCAGGGTGAGGATGAGGAGGAGGGGGCGATGGTCCTAGGGTGAAGAGCTGCCTCCTCTTCAAAGCTGGGAGGGAGCGAGTTAACACGCTGGTTGCGCCCCCCCCTTCTTTCAGCACTTCCAAAACGAAGCGAGCGTTCCACAGAGGAGGAGGAGTGGGGCTGAATGATGAGGAGGAGGAGGAGAAAGGAGCTGGATGGGGGAGGGGGATGACCTGCGGACGAAGGGGGAGCAGTCTTATTCTGTGGCCTTCAGGGTGAAGGAGAGCTTGGGCCTGGACTTGCCCTTGCCGAGGATGATTTTCTGCTCCTCCTTCTGCTGCTTCTGCCGGTCCTGCTCCAGCTTCATGCGCTCCTCGTGGATCTTTCTCTGCTCTTCCACAATACGCAACTGATCCTCAGCCTGCGGGACAGACACAAAAAAGGAATCAGGGGCGGGGTCACGTAAGGCCATGATTACACTTACCGCCAGGTCAAGTAAATGAAGCTCCTTAAATGTGCCGTGTTTCCCAGAATATTGCTGCTGAAGGAACTACAACAGGTGTTTGTATTTTTTCCCCCCATACTAACAAATAGTAGTAGTAAGTAGCAGTAAAATTACTTCATTAAATTTAGGCAATAAAAGTTATTCTGTTAGATTTAGCTGATTATTTATTTATTCTGCTATAATATAATAATAAATTATTTATTTATTTTTCTATTACACTTAAACAATGAAATTAATTAATTAATTAATTCCGTATCAATTTTATTAAACAATAAACACGTACTCGTTAGATTGAGTTGTTAAAATCGATTCCATTCAATTTAAATAGTAAATACGACTGAGATTTAGACAACACGTGATTTTACTTTTAGATTATGTAATTAGATTTATTTCTCGTCACCATCATAGAAGCATTATTGTACTGTGTAACTTGTTCTACGGCTCCCTTGTAAAAGCAAAATAAAAAAAACAAACAAAAAACCACAATACACAATTTTGATTGGTCCTAATTTTTTTTTTCTTCTTAAACATTCATTTTGGTTTTTGAAGTATTACAGGAATGCTGGTTTTCTATAGTTTGACCCTGATTCAAATAAACAAAACTGCAGAATTTATTTTTTCCCTGTCCCACTTATTTGCAGATCCGTTTCCATGGCTGATAACCATCAACTCAAAGCCACTGCGTAGACACCGTTTCCTGCCAGTGGAGTGTTGCCATACCCAGTAATGTCACAGCAAAAAGCCTTAAGGTCTCAATCCGTCCTGATTTTTGGATTAAAGATGTAGTCACGACATTAAAAGCTGATGAATGTCAGTTTCTCAAATCAATCCAATTTTTCAATCCAACTTCAGTCTTTGAATTAACCACTAGACCTCTTTCTGACCCGGGGTCCCTTCATCAAAACCAAATAATGTTTAACCTATGTTCTTGCATGTAAATATGCAACGACTCAACAGTGCAAGGATTTCTAGAACATACACTTCTCTGGGGGGGTTTTGAACATTACTTTGATTTGAAATTTCACAATTTATTTTATCGATACCTGTTTATACAGCCCAGTATCGTGGCCAAAGAAAGCCATTTTCTTGTTAGCATAATTAGAACGTTAAACGTTTTTCCAAATTGCAGAATTTTGCATGTTGATGACAAATTGGAAATTTTTGTATTTTAACTCAAAGAGATCTCTCTCTGAATAAGAGAAGATTCATCACGATAATCAAACAGTTTTCAGTGTCTAGTGCGAGCTGAATATTTTATTCACAAACCCTAAATGAGTAATCTAAATAGTAAGCTAAATAGTTTTGCCTTATTTTTAAGTTGCGTTAACTTTTATGTGTTGATAATGTAAAATTATTGCTGATGGTGAGAACACACTGCTCAGTGGATGCTAACGACAGATAGTTGTGTGTCCATTTTGGCGTACCAGTTTGGCCTGAGCCTCTGCGATCTTGCGGTTATTCTCCTCCAGGATTTTTTCCAGCTCCTCCCGCTTCGATTTTTCTTCTTCCTAAACAAGCAACACGATGATATGTTAGCGCACGAACAGGCCACAAAAGGCACGCACGCACGCGCTCACTCACACACTCACGACAAGTTTGTTCAGCCTCTCACACATTTTTAAAAATCCCTCTAATGCTGCCTAGAGAAAAATTAAAGACTAACACACACCTAGTGCTGCATGATTACACTCATCAATAGAAGACATATATAAAAAAGACAGACAATCAAAGCTGCTGCTGCTTTTTAACATGTTTATAAGCAAGAGAAAAATAAAGGAGGGAATAGTTTTGGCTCACCAATGCACGTATACCATTTTCCTGTGTACCTACACAACTGGTGAAAGCGTTAAACGGTTGAATATTTACTGTCTCGTCCGGACTGTGTGGCCCCTGCAGAGACAGGAGCGCTCCTGGTGTGGGTAGGTAGATATGGGGGTTTCTGCCATACGGCGCCATTCCTCTTTATTACTGATCAGTTTACGGCTTAGCCTGCAGCCGCGGTGAAGGAGTGCAGTACAAAGATGTTTGTCTGTGTTTGTGTGCAGGTGTGTGTTTGTGCAAGTATGTAAGTGTGTGTGTGTGTGTGAGAGAGAGAGAGTGTGTGTGTGTTCGAAGTGGACCCGCCCACGGTACACTTACAGTACAGGACGCGGGTCACGGCTGAGCTGAAAGGTTGCAGGTCAATGCTAGTTAGGAAGGTGGTGTTTCCAAAAAATTAACAAAAAAAACAGCACAAACACATTTCCAAACTGAGCCTACAGGAGAAGCAAGTTGTCAGCACAAAAATAAATCAACACATTTTGTTCCAAAAGCTCCACAAAAATCATCAACAGGTGACACAGGTGAGAGGGGATTAACCTGTCAGGACAGGAAACAGGAAATGAAGCGTCCCTGTAATGTTCCCCTCCCCCAAAGAGTTAAAGAGCAGGTGAGGTGGATTAAAACAGACGTGATGAACATTTCTACACATCGCTGACCTTTCTTCCTAGTCCTGAGGGTAAACAAAGAGTTGGGGGGTACATTTCTTAGCCTATTAGTCCCGAGTCAATGGCCGCTGCGCTTTAGCTGGACCGCTCATTCACAATACTGTGATGTAAACAAACGCCATTTTTCTTAATAGTGCCCAGGGAGGGGAGCCAGGGTTGTTTGTTCTTAGTTTAAAAAGGAACCTTTAGGGCGACTAAGCATCTGAAAAGAAATCAGTTTGAATAAAGTTAAAGGCAAGACCCCAGAAGACCTTACTTAGCAGATGTCCTAGCATCTTTCCTGTGCAAACTCTCACTTTTTGCTGGAAAACAAATTAAATTACAATGTTTTTGTCCATCTGACCTTCATCAGGTATACAGGCTATTACCAACTGAAGACTAACGACATTAATCTGCTTATTACCTTCCAAAATTCAACAAATTCACAGCACAAATCAGGTTTTAAAGCAAAACATTTTGATAGTTAAAACATGAGCAGGAATACCAAATGAACCAAACAATGTCACACAAGTACCAAACTAAAACAACCAAAACAATTGGTATGTGTATATAGTAACAACCATGTAGTGGTTCAGATACCTGAAATGATTAGTTTAGCCTAAATCAAGATAAGCTCCAACTAATAAGCTGAAACTATCTAAACTCATCTTATGCTAAGTTAAGAATTAAAGCCAATTTAACTAATCTGAACTTAAGTTCAAGTAGTTTCACACAAATTATTATCAAGTATAATGAGTAAAAGTAAGTTACTGTGCAGTAAGTTGCAATAAGTTCAGCTCAGCTGTGTTCTAGAAGTTAAGCTTTGGATAAGTTAACTTGAGGTAAGTTCAGATAAGTTAAGACAAGTTAAGTTCAGGTAATTTAAAATAAGTCTGTATGTATTAAAATAATACACTTAATCCCAAGAGTTGGAAAAATCCAGCTTTATCAGCTAAATGAAGTTAAACACAGCCTAGCCTAATAGCCTAAAGTGCAATACAATGACAAACATCTCAACAAGGTAAAATTTGGAATAAAAATACTCACACTTAAATTAACAAAAACATCTGTAGAGCTAAAGATTACATAATATAAATAAATAAAAACTGCACTGTGAAATACTGAATTCAAAAGACTAATTACCTGTATTCAAACAAATTAGCTATTCATTATTCAATTAGAAACCTGTGGGCTTTTTTTAAAATGAATAACTAAATCAGTTCAGATCCCTGGCTGATTAAGTGAATAATCCAGAAGTCTCTCTTCCACTTATTAAAAAGTCATGGTCTATACCTTGACTATGCACAGAAACAAGTTAAATAACACGTTTCACACCACTGAAGATTTCCCTGATAATAATTGAACGTAAGATTCGCAGATAGAACGTCTGTAAATCTTACGTTCACTTATTCTGATAAAAGTCGGAAGAAAAAAAACTTTCAGTTTAATAAATATTCCAGCAGTGAGACAGGACTTATGTAACTGCCTCTATAAGTTTTGTTTTCGCCTTGAATATTTTATATCACGGTTTCGATTGTTAGATTCAGAAAAATTTGTTTTGGGGCCCGGGAAAGAAAAAAAAAAATCCACCCTAATAATGGCAGTTACAATGTCAGACTTGTAATAATTGCATAGTATATTTTTTATGTTTTTAAAAAGCCTTAAAAAACAAAAGAAACCCTAAAATAACCACTGACAGGCAGCAATCTAGTTGGTAAAGTTTAATCTTTAAATTTAAAAGAAAATATATATATATATATATACCTTAAATACAAAACTAAGAAATTTGAGTAAACCAGAAAAGAAATGAATATTGTTTTGAAACCCGCCATGGCAAAACTCTCACCAGCAAGTTAGAAATGCACTGCTATCCTCTAATCTCTTTTAAATTATAATTTTTTTTAAACAGAAATAAAATGTCAACTTTTAACCTTTTAACTGTAGCACGTTACATCCTACCAAACTCAGGGTAGACACAAGATAAACACATAAACAATATAATTTTTCAAATACTCGAATGTGTAAAAACATATCACCTTACCCATGATTTCAGGAATAAGTGAAATTTTTTGGATAAACAGCTGGAGAGTTGAGGTAACATGGTAGTTTGTTTCGATTTAAAACCCATTGGATGGTTTTTCACTATGAGAGGTCCACTCACTGACTAATGAAAAGAGAAACTAAGCTAACAGCCTGAAAGACTCCCACACTGAGCTGAAATGCAACTACTGCAAAAAAAAAGAAAAAAAAAAGTGAATGACAGGAATTTCGTTATTATTCTCGCCACTGCTGTTATTATTACTTCAGTAATTTACACCAATGAAGAACATTCATTATACCCTTGGATATATTGATTTGCTTTAGTATCTGAAGCCAAGGTACTCCCTTTTCCTTTTATTCTGAAAGCTGCCACTTCCCTTGAGCACAGCTGCATCCAACTGTGTGAAACTTGTGCCATGGCTGGGTTACACTTTAAACAGTTAAAATAAAAGACCAAAGACCCAGTCAGAGTGGGAAACTGAGAGGTGAAGGGAGCTGAAGGGGTTTGGGTACGGGGTGGTGTAGGGGTAAGGGAGGGGCTGCGTTCCAAACGACCGAGCGTTACCTCTCTGGCCTTCTGTGCCGCCAGCTCGGCTTGCCGCTGCCGCTCCAGCTCTTCCAGCAGCTGCCGCTCCATGATGCGCTTCGCCTCCTCGACGCGTCGCAGCACTTCCCGCTCAATCTCGTCTTTCCGCTTCTCGAGCTCCTCCTCCACACGTTTGGCCACGAGCTCCTCAACTCGCCGCGCCGTCTCCTCCTCGATCAGCTTCTCCTCAATCTCCTGCTGCCGGCTAAAGGAAAGAACAAAAGGTTAGCATGTCGCTAATTCGTGTTTCGGTTTTAAAACGGAGAACTATTTAATTGCTAATCAAATAAACCACACCGAACCGCTTTGAAATATCTCAAAATAAAAGCTTAGTCTGTATTTACCCAAAGCTAACCAACCAGTTTTTAATTCATCATACCTGAGAGTGGTTTTTACGAGCCATACCAAACCCAATATTACAACACAGCTGATCAGGTAAAAAAAAAAATTAACAGAAAGGCTATTGTTCAAATGGATATTTAAGAATTTACTAAACTGCTTTAAACAGCTCTTAAATATACATAATTCAACAATGAGGACATTTTTAATTTCAAATGTGAGATTGGGTGCAATTTAGACTGTTTTTCTGAGTGCTTTGTGGAATTTAGATGGAGGTCACCTGCCCTCCTGTTTATCTTTTCTTTAAACTGTTCTTTTTGTGTGAACAGGAACTTATTAGTAGCGATGTAAACACACACTCTCCACCCTCTCAGGGATCTGGTTTCACTCTGTCAGGCTGTGGAAACCAGAAACTGGACCCAGCCCTGCCCAGCATCCTTTATATTTACATTTGTATGCCCGGTTAATGGGCCCTGTGGCTGTTAGGCAGCAGGAGAAAGGAGACGGGACAGACAGACAGGAAGCCAGGTGTGGGCTGTGTGTTATATTACCTGGAGGCTCTCACACACACAGACACGCACCTGAAAAGCTGCAGTCAACATGGATGTATTTACGGTCACAGCTGTTTCATTAAAATCTGAAATAGGATTATTTCAGTAACGAGGATTAAGTTAACACAGTTACTCAATTTTTTTTTTAAGCTGTGTGTTTAAGTCAGTTTGTGATGTTTAGCTGTTGCAGCAGGTTTTGTGGTTGTTCAATGCGTCCTGATTCTCTCTGCATCCTGTTTAAACCAAATAAGTTTTAAATATCAATAGAATTTGACTTTAAAATAGGCCTTCCTGTTAAAGCCAAGTATCCACTTTTCACTCACATTTGTGTTTCTTAAATTCAACAAGTTGTATTACTTACTTTTGTGGGAGTACTGCATTAATCGAGCAGACTAATGACATGAAGAATAGCTGTTTTTTCACTAATGAAAACTTTGATTTTTCCTCTCAGTGGACCATTGTGTTCACATGTGGACTACAGGGTGAGACATTTACTGAGTTTGGTTTCAGTTGATGTTTTTTAGCTTTTTATTTCGCTTCGACTGCAACTGTGAACTACTGATTATAGCAGTATTTGTACTGAGTGTTTGACCAAAGAAAAGATGGCCAGCTGCTTCAATGGAGATGTAGCAGCTGAGTTTGAAGAACAGCAGGAATCAGCACCTGCATACCTGCTAACACCATGAGCCAAACTGTAAATCGAAGGTTTCTGGTTTGAGTCCCTGTGTAGATGCCTGTATATAATCCCTCACAAAAAAATAAAAATAAAAATCAGCACAACAGAAACCCGCCTTAACTAATAATAAACAATCCAGATGGTTTTAATTGCAGGCATCAACATCTGTGCATTTATTCTCTATAAGAGAAACACATTCTCTCCAAATGCTCAGAGTTACAGCTGTCCAGCTGTTTGTGTCTACAAAAACACTCATTACTAGTACAGCTACAGCTGAAGTGAGATAAAATAATCAATGAGTAAAGTTAATATTCAATAAATCAAGAGGTTTTCACTGAATGTCTCACTCTCCAGTTTATATGTTAATACAATTATCTCTCCAGAGGAGAAATCAAAGTGCTTATTGGAGGAAAAACACTCATTCAACATAGAAATCATGCAAGAGCATCATCAAGAACAATTCAACCCCAAAATACACCTGTGAGGGGAAAGTTAAAAGCCCCACTGCTGGAACTTTATTATTGTATGAACAGTACTTTTAAATTTGCCTTTAAACTTTTTTCTGAGCATCTTTGCTTTAAAATAAAATAAAGCGACTCATCTATACAAGTAGGGCTGCTCAATTAATCGAATTTTAATCTCGATTACGCTCTGGGCTTTCAACGATCATTAAAAATGATTGAGCCGATTATTAGCCTCTCCCTCGTGCTTTACTCTCGTGCTGCTCCGTGTGGCAAATCGAGCGCACCTCTCTGCATTTCAAACCCGTCACAACAATTAAGAGGGCCCGAGGGAAGCTCGGAAAGCTAAGCAGAAGTTATTTGGAGAGGAGAGTGACTGCCGTTGGTTGAAAAGAGAGGTAAAAAAAAAACACAAAAAACTTCAGTGGTGTGGAAACATTATGGGTTCGCGGAGTCAGACTGGATCAAGTAGACATAGTGTGTAAACTTTGCTACGGTGTCGTAGCTCCACCACAGAGCAACACTGCAAAGTTCACTAAACATAGATGTTTACATTTTTCATTTATTTCTTATATTGCAAACATTTGCACTGTTATCAGTATTTGCACACTATTTTATATTATTTTTTAAAGTCATTTTTCAATACATTGTTATTGTTAACCCTTTAAATCCCTGTAGAACCGGAACCGCGTAAGCTAGCGCAATAATTTGTTTTGCATATGAAACCGGAGGAGATGTACTTACATCTTATGCCATCAGCTTGTCCTAGGTCACAGTTTCCTTCCACATGAAGCTTTGCAAAAATTGCATAAAAAGCGCTTGCAGGAACAAAAACATAATATTCCAGAAACATGCTTTGCCGATCCGATCAGCTGTTCGTAACACTTCCCACATTGAAAAAGACGTCAACGCGAACTATCGCATGTCCGCCATTTCCTGTCCGAAACCGGAGGTGACGTCATTTTCGCGGAAAATGTAGTTTTTTTTACTTGTAGGCCTTAAAAGCCTATACTGGTGTTTTTATAAGTCATGATTGACTCTATCCGGTTGTTCAGTCTGACGTCACTAGCCGTGTCTGGGTCTAAACTCCGCTGCAGGTCCATATATCAAACGATCACTATGGCATTACTGAGACTTGAAAAACTGTCTAAAGTCTTTCATCTTTAATAAAATGATCAGCGTTCTGCTCTACCAGGTGTAACAATTGAGTTTAACATCCAGGCATCCATGAAAATGGAATTTATGAAATTTAACGGAGTTAGAAGTTAGCAGGAAGTTAGCTCGCTAGCTTCTATCTAAATACAATATAGCATGTCCTGACTGCGGGGTTTTGGAAACAAATTAAAACGTACAGCTCTGTTATCACTTCCAGCATAAATGAAGACAGAAAACCAAACAGCAGTGACGTTTGTAGGGTTACTGAAGTTGGGCTAGCTGGTATATAACGATGTGCTACGTGACCGCTAGCGACACAGCTATGTTAGCATAATATAAACAAGCTAACTTTTTTTCCACTCGATAAAAGTTATCGTGAGTGTTCTCGGTGGTCAGGAACAAATGTAATCGCATGCCAGGATGCTGTAAAAGGACCAAACTTCAGCCAGGAGAACAACTGAGATAATCCATCCACAATACGAGGTTAGTCATTCATATACTGCTGCATGGGCTGGGCTGTAGTTACATCCTAAGGTTTTAAAAACTGAGCTTAAATAAATGATTAGCGGTAATAAAAGCTGAGGGAGGTCAACAGTGATCACTGACTGTTTTAGGAGCTTTTTGAGATTCCATCCATCCATCCATTCGCTTCCGCTTATCCTTTTCAGGGTCGCGGGGGGCGCTGGAGCCCATCACAGCTGTCATAGGGCGAGAGGCGGGGTACGCTCTGGACAGGTCGCCAGTCTGTCACAGAGCCAACACACAGGGACAGACAACCATTCGCACTCACATTCATTCACACCTAGTGGCAATTTGGATTATCCAATTAACCTATCCCCACAAGCTGCATGTCTTTAGACGGTGGGAGGAAGCCGGAGTACCCGGAGGGAACCCACGCAAACACGGGGAGAACATCCAAACTCCACACAGAAAGACCCCGGCCTGATGGTGGAATTGAACTCAGGACCCTCTTGCTGTGCGGCAACGGTGCTAACCACCGTGCCACTTTTTGAGATTAAATAGAAGAAAATACAAAACATTAACATTGGGGCAGGGATAGCTCAGTAGGTAAAGTGGTCGCCCCATGATCGGAAGGTTGGCGGTTCGAATCCACTTAACGGCTACCCTGAGGTACCCCTGAGCAAGGTACCGTCCCTACACACTGCTCCCTGGGCGCCTGCTTAGTGAGCTGCCCACTGCTTCACTGAGTGAATGGGTCAAACGCAGAGAAAAACAGGTAATTTCCCCATGGGGATCAATAAAGTATCCATTATTATTATTATTATTATTAAACATGTTAACAACACAAAAGCCATATTAAACGCAGACTACTTTCGGCCCGGAAGTAGGATTCGTCACGTCATCACTTAACAATCGGATACTTTTCTGAATAGTTTCTGGGATGCTTAGAACTTGAATTGCACTGCTGGAAATAGTTTATTTTGATGCACCTGCTGTTTTCTTTGCAAATTTGCATCATAGGATTGTTTTTTGGTTTTCCTGCAGTATATAAAAATTGCTGTATCTCCAAAATAAAACTGTGAAGAAACTCAAAATAAATTCCCTGTTGGTGTAAACTATTTTTTGCAACTTTTTTGTATTTAAAGTTTTGAGGGATAAGCCTCTTAAATTTCTCCAAGTAGAAATATATGTAAAAAATAACAAAAACGATTTTCAATTTTTTTTTGTAGTTTATTACACTTTTTTGCAATTAATGTAGTTACTATGGACTTAATGCATACATATTATTAAAATATGGGCTATAACAGTTGTATTGATGTATAGCAACTTGAAATGCTCCCAAAAATGGCACTACAGCATGTAAAAATATAATATAAGCTCTGGCGAACTTGGTTCTATGGTAGGTCTTAAAGGGTTAAATAAATATCGTCAAATAATCGAGATCTCAATTTCAGTGAAAATAATGGTGATTATCATTTTTGCCATAATCGAGCAGCCCTATATACAAGTTAGAGCAGATTGTGGGGATTTTGTTTTATTTACACGAGGCTGTGATGCTCCTCGCTCTTCTGGATTTACATCAACTCCACTGCTGTTTGTCCTTTCAATGTCCTTGTTTTTTATTTATTTATTTGCATTTGTATGTATGCATGCATTCATTAGTGAGCACTCCAGGTGTTGTCAGTACACCCTCAGCTCTGGTTTAATATTGGGCTCAATGTTATTAGATCACTAACTGTGCCAGATTTATCCTCATTCTAAATGCAGGATTTTCAAGAATCTATGCACTGAAATTGATGCCCTGATGTCTGTGGAGAACCTGGAGCTAAACCCACACAGATCGCTTTCTCTTCACTCAGCATGGAAACATTAGGCATGTCGGTAACTGAGCATCAGCATCTCCTGAAGCATCAACATCACTACTGATCTGACCTTCAGTGCAGGTCAGAGAGTCAAATCTCTGCCTGCTGCAGGAAGTTTATGACTGCAGGATTAACTGACAGACCTGCACACCAATAGCCACTCATTTGACATATTTAAACGTTAAAAGAGAATCCAACATGCATTACTTCGTTAGTTCAACTTTACCAGCACGATTCCGGGTTTTTTTTTAGGGTTTTTTTTTCCAAAGTGAAAACTGCAGGTCAGTGAGAACAACCTCACAATTCTATCATGATGCTTAAAATACGAGTTTATAGTTATGTTTATCTGAATTAATGACGGTAGAACTAGAGGTGTGATCCACCTGAACAGGTAAAGCTTTCCTCTGACAGGCGCTGCGGCCTTTGCAGCCTGTTAGCGTTAGCCAACTAGCTCAGAGAGCTAACGATCGCCATGCAAATGACCGCAGCTAGCCTAGCATTTAGCTTAGCTTGTAGCCGAACACGGGCTGGGGTTCAGTATCGTTATGTAACAGTTTACGTGCCGGTTTCTGTATTAAATATACCCACATCTTCCTCTGTCGCTCCATCTCCACCTTCCTCTCCTCCTCCTCCTTCCTTTGCTTCTCATCAAGCGCGTTCCTCTTGCTCAGTGTCCGGCCGAAGATGTCGATGCGCTCCGGCGGTGAGGCTGCTCTCTCTCTGCGGGACGACGCTGTGTTGGACCGGGATCGGGACCGGGATTCTCTGCGCCGGTTCCTCTTCGACTCTCGGGACTTGGAGCGTTTCTTGGAGCGCTCCCTGTCTCGAGATCGCGACCGGGACCGGCTCCGTTTCTTACTGTGCTTGCTGCTTTTGGAGTGCTTGGACCGGGACGAGCTGCGGCTCCGAGAGCGGCCCATGGTGCCCTGCGGACTGCTGGATTCTACGGCTGATATGTGTACCGAATCAGGCCCTCCACTCCGCCCGCTCCTCTTTAAGCTTCTTATTCACACGAACAGCTGATGTTGCGCTGCTCCAGCGGGTTAATTTTGGAGAAATAACCCTTCAAACTAGCTGTTGTTTTGCCCTACTAACTCGCTTTAAGGAAAGATGGCGGTTTGATGAGTTTTCCCAGCAGGCACCGCGGGCTTCGGGATTTTCCGTCGCTCTTCGGCATTTCCCGCTCAAAGCAAACTAATAGACTGAAAAGACCAGAAACCAGACAAAACATTTCAACAAATTTAAGTCCTTTATGAATGGGAATATATGATTTGTATATAATTTATACATTTTAAAAAAGTGTAAAATGCATTTTATATAAAATATATAACTGGGATACATAAACTTATCTTTCCACAAGTGAAGTAATCACATATTGAAGGCTTAAGAAAAGTTCTGGCATTCCATTTTGAACTTTGGATTTTAGAAGACTCAATAAAAAGTTTTCTAAACTAACGCATGATTTTATTTTTTTCTCTTAATGAAAACATGTATACTTGTATTTGTTTGTTATTCACTAATGACATTTGACGTGTGGTCAATTCTGGGAGTCTAGAACCAAGTGGGTGACGTTAAGGCAGTTAAATCTATATTTGTATTTAGCCTGTGGTTTTAACATCACACCAACGATAAAGATGACATTTCAACACACAGCTGTATTTGTATTTTTAAAAAACAGCCTGAGTACCATCTGGTATGTCTCCAGTTGTTCTGGTTGTATTGTCAGATGCATATACATTTTTATGTCGCTTATCAGTCGCTTTCTTCCTGCCCCTGTTTCAGCTCCAGTGATCTCTTGATTAGGGCAGGTGTATCGATAGGTTGCTAGACACCAAGTTAGCTTTAGTTTGCTCCTCCTAACAAATAAGTTGTGAAAAGTAAAAAGTGGTGTAATTTCTGACATGTTACTGGACATTGACTGGATTGCATCCATATTACTCTGTGAAGGAATTTGTTATTTCTGTTGATTGAATCCAGTCTGAATCAACATGCTGCTTGGTTTCTTCAGCCTGACAGAGAGGTAATCCAAAATACTGAGACTATAATGAATGGATAAAAATCTATGGCTCTCTTCCACAGCATGTCTCTTGTTTTGCCTACCTCCCCTCAAACCCAACCGTTCACAGCAGATGGCCGCTCCTCCCTGATCCTGGTTCTGCTGCAGGTTTCTTCCTGTTAACAGGGAGTTTTTCCTTCCCACTGTCGCTCATGTGCTTGCTAATAGGGGTCATCTGATTGTTTTGGTCTCTCTGTATTTTAGGGGGTTTACCTTACAATATTGAGTGCCCTGAGCTGACTGTTGTTGTGATTTGGCTCTATGTAAATACAACTGAACTGAAGCAATGGAACCAGACCATCTTCTGCATCATTTACTGGACATGCAGCTGAACTCTTTCTCACTTAGCTCAAAACATATTTTCAAATTTTCATCACCTCATACACAATACTTAGATTCATTTGAAACTCATTGTCATGTCATATTTGCCTCTAATTTTCTGAGTTCTTCACTTTTTTGTAATTTCTGTTTACTTGAGCTCCTTTAGCTTTTTGAACTATTTAGTTCTGTGATATTATGTTTATTTTAATAAGCTAGGTTGTTATTTCCAAGTGTTGATTTTCAGTCATTTTAAATTTTTGAGATAAACTAGTTTTCATTCTTTTTTATAATTAACTGAATTATAAAGGCCTTTAAAGACCCAGTCCAGCTGAACTCCCAACCCAGGCACTTTTCACTCATTTCTCCTCAGTTTATTTTCTTCATGTGGTTATGTGAGGTTTTTTCCATAAATGTTACCACCTCACTGTCATTCAGGGCCTTTAATCTCTATTAGGTTAGTAAATTTAAATGTCATTCAATACCTTTTGTGAAGCTACTGTTATAATATGGGGTTGACACAAAATCCCAAACCACATCATATGTGACCAACTTGGCAGGTGATCTCATTTTTGACAAAAATTAAGTTTAAACAGTAAAAGTTATAAAGAGTTGACTGGACGTGTTGCTCTGCTGCAGGAGCTCGACAGCGATTTGAAGTTTTGTCCCTGTTTGACCTATCTCTAACGTCGCCGTGTCCATTTTTAAAAGCTGTTTTCATGCACTATCAGAGCTGAAAATGACGCTTTTATCCAAGCTTGTAAATATAGAGACACGAACATCAGATAACAGACAGAACGAGGGAGGAAAAAGGAATACCCAACTTGACAATGACACAATCCTGCACGCAACGTTTGCCATCACGCTCTGGCAAAATGAGGCCATTGTGATAACTCTCCCCGGAGTGCTGCGCTCAAAATAAACTGCCATTACTATATTTAAAAACACATAACTCACCAGCCCAGCTTCAAAAAGGTCACACCGCTCAAGCTCAAAATGAAAGTGTTCTTACTTCAGAGGGTTTTCTCTGTTTTTGTTTTTTCTAATTACCTGCAGCGGCATCTAATTTTAGTAGAAAGAAATAATTTGTTCACAGGGAGTCACACTGCATGCTGCCTCGATTGCACATCAAAAGCACTTTTACTTGTTGTGAACTGAGTTGTCAGATGACTCACTTATATACCCACACAGATGGAAAAGGGCCTTTGTGTTGAGCTGCTGTGCATTCATCCGTGAGCCTGTGGTGTCACATTGAGTATGAGCACTTCCTCAGAAATACAAATTTCCTCTGAATTAAAGCAAAGTCAGAAATGAGGTGATTTTACTGCCACAAATTGAGGGCAAGTCGCAGTTGATCCGTCCAGGAACAGCATCTCCTCCCTCCCTCTCTGCTCCTCGTGCCTCTGCTTGAAGCCAAATAATCGATTTTCTTTAACTTTTATTTTAATGATCCGCGGCGTTCTGTCCCACAGATGGGAGGAATTGGCATTAAAGCACCAGAGATGTCTTGTTTTTCACTTGGAAAAGGCAGAAGTGCTTAAAGCCCCCTTTTGATGAATAATAGAAAATGCTTCATGGAGGTGGAGAGGAAAGGAGTTCCAGTGTGACTCCGGTCGGGGGGAGAGGAGGAGTCAGATTGGAGAAGCAGAGGATGTGTAAATGAAAGACTTTGCCTCAGTTTGTCTGCTTTGCTTCTGGGTGGTTTGAGGTGAAAGTAGAAGAAGAAGCAATAGAGTTGGTTTAATGTTTCTCTAATCCTCTTTTGAAAGAGTTCAGAGGTAATCTCAGGAGAAGCAGTTTGGATAAGTCACAGATAATAACGTCAGTCAAGGCTTAAAGGTGTATGTGATACAGGAATGTCACCAACTCCTTTGAAGAGCAAAATATCCACTGAAGTGGGCAACTAAAATCTCAACAATGGGCTTCAGTGTCCATCACACCACGATGGGAATAAAATGATACGTAAAAAAATGGGTTTCACACCTGAAAGCACCATTGACTCACCTGCTTTCTTGTCCTGTGGCGTCCCTCAGGGCTCTATTCTTAATCCTCTTTTTTTGTGCCTGCTTCCATTATAATATGTATTTAGATAGATCCATCTTCATTTATATAGATGATGTCCAGTTTTAATAACCCAAACTCAAACTACCAGCAACAGACAACAATACAGCAGGAAATAACATGACAGGCCAGTTAATCTTGTTAGATTTTGGACTACTGATCAGACAAAACTAAGGATGTGAAGATGTCACCGGTTACTTCATACTGAGAAAAGTCTTTGATAAATTAAAAGCTGATAATTGAATGTTATTCAAAGATTATGTGAGAATTAAACTGGGTGGTTTGTAATAGGTAAATGGTACCATGTACAAGCTATGTTGTTATCATCACCATCATCATCATCATCATTATTATATAAGGTCAACTGTCATCACTTTGAATTTTAACCAGTGATGCTCTTTCCACATTTATAGAGGTTAGAAAGCAGCTGTGATGAATCACATGACATCTGCTTGTACTGTATACTTTCAATGTAGTTGGATGAATCCACAGAGAACAACAGCACAGGTAAGCTGATCACAGCCCGTCCACAAAGAAAACAACTGAAATTATCTGACTTATTTCTAAGTTTATTCATTTCCCCCACGCTGTACTGCAAATCCCACGTTAACCCCTGATTACAACCCTTCCTGTTTACATGCATGAGTGGAAACAGTGCTTTCAAAGATGGCGCATGCTGTTGCTTCAGGGGGGAAACCTCTGCTGATCCCATTGATATTCATGTGTTGAGATGAACCTCAGCAACACTGATGCTCAAAGCTGAGTATAGAAAAAAAATTATATTGTGACTCTTGGAGTGGATATAAAACTGTTTTGGTTTCAGTTTTAGCAGAGTTTAAACGTGTTTTTTAGCCCAGAAAGTTTAATGTGGATGTCTCCTGAATTCATAGGGCTGTGAGTCATGACATCTTCATATATGTTGGCAAAGTTACTTTAAAAAATATGAGCTCATTTAGACCGTGTCTCTGAAATGGTGGGATGATTCCTCTAATTTGGCGGATTTAACATGAAATGTCCTTCAAATAATTTCCAGTGTGAGCCGTTCTGTGTCAGACCTGTTTAATGTACAGATTGAAGAGTTTCTTTAAAATAAATTCAGCATTGATCCGGGAAATCAGAAAACCTCCCCGGCCTGCTCGGCTCAAGTTAATCAAAAAGTCCGTCCTTTCACATCATGTGATCAAAGTTCACCCTCTGCTTTCACAGCTCCCCTCTCCTGCCCCGTGGTGGCTCTTCAGGGGCAGAAACACTTAACAAACACAGGATCTCTTTTAAAAAGCCCCGCCACATTGTCACATTGTCATGTTGATGGCCCAGGGGTCCCAGCATAAAGAGCTATTGAGGATGAGGAGGAGGAGGAGGGGAGCCTGAAAGGCCTGAATGAGAGCAGCTCTTTCTCCTCGGGCTGGGTATGGGAGAGGTGAGGAGCAGAAGGAGACAAAAGGGGAGGATGGTGGAGGTGGAGGTTGTAGGAAAGGGAAGGAACTGAGGAGGGAGGACTGAGCAGTGATACCAGGAAACAATCGTTACTCACTCATTAGAGCCGTTTTCTTTTGGGTTAAATGTTGGCAGTGTTGTATTGTAAGTCCTCTCTGGTCCACCTGATTCCCACTGACTGGATTTTTCTTTTTATACGCCCACCTTTGACTGGCTTTAGGCAACAAACACGCTACAAAAATTTACCTTCAGCTTAATTTCCTGCCATTCTAACACAGTCTCACAGCAGTGAGTAAAACCATCATTTCCCAGACTTACTTTTAGATTTTTCATTCTCAGACTGTGAAAATGTCCACGTTAGGAGGCGTGACTCACACCAGATTAAACTATAACGAGAAGCCTGAAAGAGGAAGACAGCAAATAAACAACAGCACCGACGTGATGATCGCTTAATAAAGAACAGCAGGAAGTTTTTTTCTATCTGAACCGTGCAGTTTGTGATTTGCTTCACAGTTTTAGTCATTACTTTTTCATTTTCTCTTGGAAAAAAAATGTTTTTTTTAGGATTTAAGTTGGATGGAACGATCAGATTATTAATAGTTTTTCATGTTATTTGTGCAAAAATACGATATCCGAGAAAACACCTGCTTTTGTAACAACAAAATACAACAGTGGAAAATGTCATGTGGGCAGGATGTGGCCTAAATATCACAGCACACCGGACATTTAACTCATATAAGGTGAACACTGTCAATCCAGGTCAAATGTGACCAAAATTAATCTGCAAAATCTACACCAAACATTCAAGCAATCCACAATGAAGTACATTAAAGGTGAACCAATGCAAGCCAAAGCAGACTCTTTCTGGCTGAGTATTGATCCCTCTTTGTGTCATCTCACTGTGGCGGATAGGTGCTAAAACGTGGAAGCCGTTGATCTTAATAAGGTGAACCCACATGTGCCAGGCTGATTGTGGGTCTACACAGACCAGATGCACTAAATGGACCAAAAACAAGCTAAATAAAGTGAGTCCACTGAGCTAAAACAGGATTTCCAGAGAGCAGCCACATTAGACCAGATCGGGGCTACTTTGGCACTTATGGCTCAGTTACAATACTAACAGATGTTGTGTGGGCCAGGTGTAAAGGGAACCCTGTAAGCCAAGGCCCAATGGAGACCAAGAAAATATCAGATGTGGGCTATTTTGGGGCCAAAGGTGAAAATTAGAAATCTTCTCTTATGATATTCATGAAACTACCAACTTATAAGAGCTTCAGGTTTCCAGTATTACAGATTTGTTTGGTTAAACTTAACCTTTTAGGCCTATTTTTTCTATAATTTTTGCCTATTTAAACAAGCTTGAAACAGCTTTTACTGATAATCCACCCATCCATATATCCAAAAGTTTCATACAAAGAGAATCAGGCCCAACTCTGACCCTAGATGGGTCTCCGGTGACCTGCTGGACAGTGTAGAGGTGAAGACTCTGCAGATAAATGTTGCAAAAAGTACTTTATAACGTCCAAGTCGCCCTGAAAGCCTCCATATAGCCACTGACCAGATGTCCGTGGTCTGACTGACCATTTCTCACAAACGTTCGGCTCCATTCAGACTCAGAAGCCCTGAAAAGAGCTCTCCATTCCCTTCGACTGCCATATGCCCGATGTCCTCCCTCTGACGGTTTGCTTGTCTCCTTCCTCTGAGGAGATATAATTAAGTGTTAGAGGAGCTTCAGAGATGACCCCTCCTGTCACCGCCGCGTATAGATGGCAGCGGCGGCTGTACTGGCGGTGGACAGCGCCTGGGATCATCTTTCTTAAGGAGGGACAGGTGACTGTGACTCTGAGGTCAGGGGTCGGGTTCTTCATCTGAGACGAGTGTCTGCTTCACTTCCTGAAGGTTGGGGGCAATTATCAGGTGAAATTAAAAACTGCGAGTGAATGCAGAGAGGTAGGGCCGTGTTTGCTCAACTGACGAGGGCGAGAAGATTGACAGGAACATGAGCTGCAGCGTGCGAGGGAAAAAGGACTGGACTTAAAAGACTTCCCAGGCCTCCCGAGTATGTGTTTGGTGTCCGAGGGGATGAGATTTACTCCTGCGCCTCTTTCATCTCCCTCCTCTCTTTCAGAAAGCACGGCTGCAGAGTGTGTGCTCGCAGCATGAGAAGAAAGTGCGCTCCTGAGAAACTACAAACAGGAAGAGACACACATCCATCACAGCCAAACGCACACTCACGCTCGCCGCTGTAACAATGGCCGCTTCCTGCAGGCTCGGGTCACAGTTACGTTGCGAGTCGCCGGTTTTTGAGCGCTCGAGAAGGAGCCAAGGTCTTACTCAACACCCAATCGTCACTCAGAGGACTTTTTCCTGAGAACTGCTTTCATATTTCTGCACCCGTTTCCTCCTCGTCATCTTTCAGGAGCGGCTGTAGCTCACCGCTTTGCTGCTTCTCAATGCAAAACGTCTCGGTTCAATCAGATCTCAGATCTCTATCTGCTCGCAGAGCCGGAACAGCTTAAAACTCTCAAAAGTGGATTTTCTGGCTGCTGTTCAGGAATCACCTCATCGGGACTGACTCACAGGAGCCCGTTTTGATTAGTCTGATGCCTTTAATGCAGCCTTCTTGGCGTCTTTGTCGAGTTTGCTTTGAGTGAAAAGGCGCTGCTCTGTCACCCTCACAAAGCTCACAATGGCTCACATGAATAGATGAGTTTAACCCCTCGTTCCATACGCTCCATACAGGTCATCCCCTCTGACAACAGCTCCCTCGACCTTCTCAGAACAGTAACTTTATTTATGCAAAATTTTACCTTCACGCTATCATTTTTGAGCCCGCAGAGCTTCTTGAGCACACCAGAGAGAAACGTTAGAGCTAAACTGTAACCTTTTGAGCAATTCTACTGCACTTATCTGACAAATACCCTAGGTTGCTGTGCAGTACAGCTCATGCATGGCTTCTTGTTCTGCAGAGAGCATCAGATTTTATAGGAAGCTTCACAAAAACAGCGACATGCCTGATCATCTACTTTAGTGCTCCCCAAAAGGCGACTGAAGAAATGTTCAGTTCGCTCTTGTTGGCTCTGCAGCTGCTGTGACGGGCTGATGACTCTACATGAAAACATGGACCCCGAGCTGCGGCCCACGATGCTGTGAAACACGCCGCAGAGGCAGCGAGTCATTGTCAGCTGAAAAGCCAGCTGTTGATCTCAGCTAATGAGCAGTTTCCTCCTTTCCGGTGTGGAGATGATGATGGCCACACATCAGATGACCTCCACAGGAAAGCAGAGGAGCTGTCAGGTCGATCATCAAACAGCTGCGTTTGCTGCGTATTTATTTATTTATTCATTCATTCGTTTATTTGAACATCAGCATGTTCTGCTGTTGAATTTTGAGTTTACTTCTTATTAAATATTGAAGTGGCTCAGTGATGGTTTGTGAAGGGAGGATTTAATCCTTCAGTCCTTTGTGTTGTTTCTGCAAAGGTCACACTGACAGCAGCAATAAATAATAAACCTAATTTCAATTAATTATAGTTTTTAAATTATTATTTTAGCTTTTCGTCAAGTACAAACTGTTTGATTTGTTTGTTTTTTCATTTAAAAAAAATATGCATTTATCGATGAACCTGTCCTTTTAACATATTTCAGGGTAATCCACCACAGGTTACACAAACATGTCATTTTAGAATTAATTTTTTTTTTCATATTTCTTATTTGATTGAATTTATTTTATTTTAATATATTTTATGTTTTTATTATGTGTAGCACATTTTGCAGTATTTTACTTGATTGACTGATATACAACATTTTATTTCCTTCAACTTTTAATTTGTTAAAATACATTTTTACTATTTTATGTATATTTTCACTTTTATTGAGTTTTATTTAAATTCTAAATTAATGAGCTCCTTACTCCATACAGCTTTTTAAACGATGTATTTAGATTCTGAATTGCTTTAGTTCACTTGCTTTTTGCGTACTTGTTTACATTATTTAAAGTCATTCGGTATCTTATTTAATGAGGTATATATTATTCTATTTAATCAGCCATTATACTTAAGAAGATAACTGAAATAAATAAAGTTATCTCATCTTATCTAAGATGGATTGTTGCTGTTTCAGACGACGACTCTGAATTTGTGTTAATAAAAAAAGAAATCCCCGTGTGGCAGCATTCAGTCCTTCGATCTGTGATTTCCTGATCCAGACTGTTCTTAGAAAGTCAGATTTAAAGTATCCCTGCTGTCATCTCTGCACTCAGATTGATAGTTTTCAAACTCTGACTATGTTTTGTGTTATCAGTTTTGAGCTTGTTGACCTCCTGCTTTCTCTCTTTGTCGCCTCTTCCTGGGATTTAACAGGACTTCTCTCTGCTTGTTTAGATTTACGGCCTCCTCGTTCGGGGGTTAAATGTGGTTATAAAGAGCCTGCAGTTCCCCTCCTCCCCTCCTGCCTTCGAGTTGGGTGACTGATGTCCTGATTAAACAGCGAGGGTGATTGATCCATCATATCCATCATTCGCCTGCCTCTGGCTCAGTATGGAGTCGTCCTTTTGCTCCTTTGTGCAGAATTCAAACCTTTGTACCGCACACGTGTGCGCTCCCCGGCGAGGGGGTGACACACCTAATTCAATCATCATCATCAGCTCAAATCTGATTCCTTCTGCATGTGTGTTTTAAATGTTGGGGGCAGCATATGTTCACTGTGTGTGTGTGTGTGTGTGTGTGTGTGTGTGTGTGTGTGTGTGTGTGTGTGTGTGTGTGTGTGTGTGATGTGTTCAGGTGTCAAAAGCAGGCTAAGATGTCACAGCCTCTCCCTCTTCCTGTGTTTCCCCCCTCATCCATCTCACTGACAGTGGCAGAAACAGTAGCCTCCCCGAGCTCTCCTGCCGGGCCCTCTGCGAGCAGCAGGAGGCCCCGCCTGCATGTATGGACGCCTTGTCTGGAGGAGAAAGCCTCTTCACAGCCGGGTTAACTTGTTGAGGACGCCCCACCATCTCCGGGTCGACCTCAGTGTGGATCTGAGTCCCAAACCCATTTGTCTGGTGGATAGTTTAACACCTATCTGCGGCCCCTTCACATTTTCCAGAGGTGTAAGAGATACTCAGACAAATGATCCGACAAATCCAAGCGGAGCGCTGCCAAAGGAGCAATTTCACCTCCACTTGTTTTATTTTTTAAAAAGTTTGGATTTGGCATAAACCAAAACAGTGTCTTTTAAACGAACAGGAGGAAAAACTAGCTGCTGGTAGACATGGCAGGGATCTGTGGACCTGCTGGAGCCAACTGAGGCTAATTAAACCAACCTCGGCCTGTTTTACATGTCCACCTGTAATGCACACTGGCAGAGGCTGTGGCCTCTGATGTCCTCCATTGTTCCAGTTTCAGAGACCTAACAGTCTGCATTAGGAGGCTGGAGGGGTGGCAGCTGCCTGTAATCACATTACTTTTGCAGTAATTTAATGAGTAACAAATTACTTTCTCCTGGGAGTCAAAACCTGATGTAATGCATTCAAAAAGTAGAAAGTGCAAAAATTCTGTGTAAGGTTGTTGAGACGGAGACTCACATCCTGTCGGGACTTAATTCATTTTATTTTTTGTGATGTAATTTTATTTATTTTTATTTTAGTCACTGGTTTTCAGACTCACAGTTAATAACTCTGTGTGTTAGTTTACTTTATATCTTTGTTTTGTTGTTTTTATTGAATTAATACATTATAGAGCCACAAAGTTTTTATGTTTTCAGCTTTTTTAGTAAGTACACTGAGTTTACATGCAATGACATTTGCTACATGAATAAAATTAGCATTAACATCGACACTGATTCATCCTTCGACCCCTGTGCGTTACAGCAATAATCAGACTCATCTGTTGTGTTTTGTTTTTAATCCATGATCTTTTGGCTCTAAACCAAACCAGTGAGTACAAACTTGAATCTGGACACAAAGCTGCTTCTTCTGGGTTCAAACCCGGCAGCTTGTAGCTACGCAGAACCTTTGGGTGATGTCGTCATCTCTCCGTGTCTGGATTGTTGCAGTCAGTGGATAAAATCACACTTCATCATCAGCTGCTTCAGGTCACTTCACCACTGCGGAAGTTTGTGTTTGGGGAAAAGACACATCACCTTGATAACAAGACAGCCATGTTTAGGGGTATATTTTTACATCTTGCAGATGATGAACCTTAATGAGGCTTATTGACTGAGATTTGAAAGCAGACTTTGGTATTAACTGCTGCCAATAGAAGATGATTAATCTTCTCATGTTAGTCATGCCTGTCTCTCATCGATTGATTGATTGTTCTTCTGGTTTTTAAAGCGATCGCTTTGGGTTTCCATCCATGAATTTTTAATTTTCTCTTTTGTGTGCTGGTGTATTTGTAAGTTATTGGGAGATATTCCATGGAATAAGGTTTTATTTTTATATACGCTCCGATATTTGGAGCGAAATTCTTCAAAAAGGTTGAAACAGTCGACATGACCTCTAATAAAACAGAGACATCAGCCTTAAATGCCAGTTTGTAGGAGGAAAGAACAAATAAAAAGACCTGAGAGCAGATTTCTCTGTTTGTTTTAACCTGTCTAAAGTGCCAGATGGGTGGAGATAGTGGAAAAACAATACAATACAAGTGCCCTGCATTGAGACAATCACAGGAAAACAATTGAAAATCACTGACCACACACACACACACACACATTTTTCTACCCCCACTTACATGGGAATCTCAGCAGGTCACAAAAACAGTAAGGACTAATTTGATAAAAGGTTTGGGACCCTGCTGTGTGGAGAGGGAAAGTGGGTAATGAGTTCCAGGCTCAGGAGGACAGGGACAAACGGAGAAAAAGGGATGAGTTAAAAGTTCATCCTGATTTACCTTCAACGTCACCGACGCCATAGAGACAAACCAGGAAGTCTAACCTGAATTAAATCTGACTAAGGCTCGTGGGGGAAGGATATTTTAAACTACAGGGAATTAAGTTGTTTAAACTAAGCAATAAAATCATGGGAAGGACAAAAACATGGCTAAATAGTCCAACAGACACTAGAACACAATAAAAAGCAAATCCGGGAAACAATCAGAGCACGGGACAGTCCGGTCCAAATGGTAGCTTCCGAAAGCTTCCACAGCCAGCGAGCAGTCCCGTCACCGCTCCATGGTGGCTCTAATCAAACCCAGCCGGAGCGTCCGGGTCACTTTTCCCACCGTCAGCGGTGTCCAGCACGCTGCGAACAACAATGGCAGCGTTTTCCTTCATTCTTTTTTTGTCTCTCCTCTAATGTTTTTATGCACACCTGTGAAAGAGCTGATCACACCTGCACCTCTAAATAATTATGCATTCTAAAAACAGCTAAAGGCAAGTAAAATAAAGCAAAAGAAATCGAGTAAAAAGTTTAAAGCCGTAAATAAACGTGCAGATAGGCGTCTTCATGTACCTGTAAGCATAAAGCTGCACATCAGAGATGCAGCAGGAAGCCTTTGCTCGCACAGATCTGTAATTATCATATCAGTGACAGGTAGAAAAAAGCATTTTCATTTTCTGAGATCAGCAGGCTGATAGCAGCAGAACCAGAGGGCTGCAGACTTTAGGACATGAAAGACAATCTATTCACTTATCCACACAATGGGGCTGCACGCCCCCCGCCCTGATTCATATTCAATATGGAGCTCGCTGCTCCTGCATGAGAAGGCCTCTGCTGTCAGACTCTCTGCTGAAACACTCGCTCCCTCTCCAGGGCGCAACTAAACTCGGGCGGCCCCCTCACCTCCGAAGACAAACCTCTGAGCCCTGCAGGCTTACCTGCTCCTGTGGAAAAGGGCAGGAAAGTGAAGCTCTGTAAAAGCCGTGCTCTGGAGAGCTGTTAGCCAAAGACGCTGATGTTCAGGACAGTAAATTAATTCAGGTGTTTGCCAAGCTTCAAAGATGTGCATGTGCACTCTCGTATAAAAGCCTTGAGGGACAGGTGCGTTGGAAAACTCACTCCCAGGGCCAATGAAAACGCTCCCAATGTTTAACTTGATGTTTTTCCCCCAGAGTTTGAAAAGTTCTCCTTCAGCAGATATCAGCTGAACTTAAACATCCTGAATAGCAGATCTATTCTGTTCATTTTCCAGCTCTGTGTTTTATTTTTGGACTCTACTTCAGCAGCTTTGCATGATTCACAGTTCAAAATAATCCTTCTTTAGTTTAGTTCTCAGTCTTCAGTTCAACCTCTATCTGAAACAAGGAAGTTTATCAGCCTTCTTCCACCTTTAAACCAACTTTCTCGTGATTAGCTACTTCTCACAAAGAGAAGGTATAGGCATAATCCTTCTCTATGACATCACACAGATCAAAGAGTAGAAAAAACTTTGTGAAACTAAGTGTTCAGAGCAGTCTGAAGCCCAAGCTTTGAGCTTATACAAATACTGACCACATTATTGGAAACAGCTTTAGTAATGTTTAATGTGAACATCCACCTTTAGAACAAGAGTTATGCCACCCTCAGCAGGATACTTGAGGGTGTGTTTGCCTGTGCTTGAAGACTTGAAGTCATTTAGGTGCACCTCTCAGGATGCCCTGTAGGGGGAGCATGGATATATCTGGCCTGTTGTGGGAAGTTCCAGTTGCACAAAAAGTGGGTATCATGTTTGCTAGTTTACTCTTTGCTTTTCATGGATGTTCCAGTCTTGTTGGCTTCATTCATTCAGCACCTCCAAATCTGAAGCTGTGGGTTTCATCCAGAACAGGGAGGAGTTTCTGCATCAGTGAAGGAGTTTAAGTTTGAGAGTGAAACAGGAGATTATGTTAAAGATGATCTGTGTTCCCACCCTCACCTGTGTCCTCGAGCTTTGGGTGGTGACCAAAACGAAGGAGGTCACAGATTTCCTGAAAAAGATAAAATAAAAGATGTCTGGGCCCAGCCTTAGAGAGGAGAGCTGCTACTCCTCCACAATGAAAGGAACTAGGTGGGATGCTTCAGTATCCAACCAGGTGCTTCAGGAATGTCCAGTCTGGAAAGGTGATGTCTCAGGTGGTTTGGGAATATCTAAGTGTCTCATCAGAGGAGTTGGAGGAGGTGAGGGAGGACACTCTTTCCTACATGGCTGCCTCTTGATCAGATAAGTGGTAGAGGATGGATGGATGCATGGATAACATCTGTTTCTGCTCTGTTACAAAAAGGCTCTGATAAAGTCTGTAACACTGACAGTCTGAGGAGGTTTTTGAGGCGTGTGAGTCAGTGAAAGCTCAATCCTGACACACTTCCTGCAGAAAGGAGTTTGAGTCCCCAGAGATCTGAAGGCAGTGACTAATCAATTCTTGTGCATTTCACAGCCCTTTTCTCTTTCACTCCCACTTGGCACTCATCATTTCTTTCCCTCGCCTCCCTCAGACGTCCCCTGACTCATTTAGTATCCTCTTGGTGTTGGAATTTGATTAGTCAGCATTCCCCGAAGACCTCACAGCCACGTCGGGTCGCTCCTTTGGGCCTTTTCTTTCTGCTGTGACTGACGGCTGTATGGAGCGGGATGAGCGCCGTGACTCCGGCTTTTTAAGCTGCTGATTGGGGCGTGCCCAGTGGCCTCATGACACCTGATGAAATGTGGGCGAGGCAGAGGTTTTTAGCACTGTCATGCCAAATAAATGATGCCAAGTAGTCCATTTACAGTTTCTCGATTGCTAAAACACATTTCTTGAAACTACGCCTCATATCCTCACAACAGTAAACACAAATCCATAACATCTCACTCAATTTCCCAAACATCCTATTTCCAGGTCAAAATGAAGCTCCACACCCAAAACTATTCACTCCTGCTGAAAAACCAAAATTTGCCCTCAGACATCAAACACAAGCCCTCAAAAACACACACACTACAACAGAGTTTTGCACACTGGTACAATTAATTCAAAACAATAGTTCCAAAACAATTAGGTTGCTTATGGTTCTCCCCTTCAAAACCCTTGTCACATGATAAACACAAAAGACGCAACCAATGTATGTACAGTGGCACATTGTCATTCATGTACTATACAGTACAACACACACCAGAAACATTATCCCACCTCAGCATCTTGTCTTTGGTCTGGGTCAGGCCAGAGAATCTCATCCACATCACAGGCTATATTGGCCCCAGCCAGGCAGTGGGGGTAAAATCCTCTTGCATGCCTGATCCACCCCTGGCATGCATCTACTGATATGTCTAGGCAGGCCTCTTCCATGGCCTGAAGGAGGTGAACACGGACATAAGGTTCTCGGTCATACACTTTCCACCGCCATGCCGAAAATAACTCCTCTATCGGGTTTAGAAAGGGAGAGTATGCAGGCAGAAAGATATTAGAAAACCTTGGGTTATTGGTAAACCAGTCACGAACCAGAGCAGCGCGATGGAAGCTGACGTTATCCCACACAACAACGTAGTGAGGCTGCTCTGGCTGTGCTGGTTCCCTGTAGTGCAGCTGGAACATATGTTGTCTTAAACCATCAAGAAAAGCAAGGAGAAGCATAGTGTTATAGGGTCCTAGTACGGCATGGCGGTGGAGTACCCCTCGTTGGCTGATGGCTGCGCACATAGTGACATTCCCCCCACGCTGACCAGGGACATTTACAATAGCCCGATGGCCAATTATGTTCCTCCCCCTTTTCCTTCTTTTGGTCAGGTTAAAACTTGCCTCATCCACAAAGATTATTTCATGGGGAACAGGCCGTCCTTCAATCTCAAAGATCCTCTGCAAAACACATAACACAGTAGAGTCAATCGGTACCCTGAACCACAGTTCAAGAGTACTGAAATGGCAGCATAAACTGCCATGCTGTGATGGTACACAATACTTTATACAGTATCAAAACTCATACCTGAACATATTCCACACGTTGGTTTTTCACTCTGTCAGAGTTTCGTTCGAAAGGGACTCGGTATGCCTGTTTCATCCGGAATTGATTCTTTCGGAGGATGCGGTCAATTGTGGAGAGGCTGATGGCATTTATGCCTCGAAAAAGATGATCATCCTCAATCACTCTCCTTTGCATCTCTTTGGATCCATTGTTTCAAACCTGAATGAGCTGACTTTGGCCCTTTTATCTATCCATCGCAGGTTCTGATTGGTGTGTGCTAAATTTTGACTCCTAGTGTTTCCACCTGGTTAATTGTGTGCTAATTGAGCTCAAGCTATGCTGACTTACAGTTTTTTCTGATTGCTTAAGCACATTTTTTGTAACTATTGGCTAATTTTGCAAAACTCTTCACACAAATAAGAAAACCTGTCACCCAATCATCAAAACATTGTAGTTCTCTTGCAAAAGCAAACACAGCTAGATTAACTCTTCACACCTTCGTAAAAATGGTGTTTCCGTATCAAACAGTACACACAAGCCATCATCTCCTAAGCACACAATGCGCCAACTGCACACCGATGGTATGAATACAAAACACATCTGGCGTTTGCCTTCCCTGTGCACAAGGTAGGCTATGTCAGTTTGAGCTCATACTTCTGTCATAGATCCATAAGCATGGAGGGATCCAAACTTCAAGTACTGGTGTTTAGTCAAACACATCAAAACAAACACAAGTGTTTATTTCCAAGTATAGGATTATTTGCAATCGCCATAATGACTATATGGGTTACGTGGTCTGCAGTGAACATGCTTCCTCTGCCCCCTCCTCGTCTTCCTCTTGCTCCTCCTTGTCCTTGTCGTCCTCTTCATCCTACTTCTTCACCTCCACGTCCTCTTCCTCGGCCTCCTCTACTTCTCACTCTTTCTGCTCCCACCATTGTACTCCGCACACACAGCTTACCTGTATTATAGTGCTTAGGCTGATTGCAAAGTGAACGAATTATCTAAGAAAGTTTTCACATGTGAAAGTGTGCCAGACAGTTGGCAAATTAGTGTTAATGATAGCCATACATGTGTATACTTTTGCTAGGAGTGTGTTGGAAATTTGGAAATTGAGTGTTGTGCAGTGAATTGTGCCTACAGTCTTGCAAAGTGTGTGTTACAAAATTGCAAACTGAGTGCAAAGCAGTTTTTGTGCTTTTAGTTTTGCACACTCAGTGAGTGGTTTTGCTATAAGTCTGACTAGTTTTAGAAATTGTGCTACAGGATTCACAGTTAGTGTTTAGGCATTCGGTAAAAACTGTAAATACCATTGAATGCAGCAGAAGTGACCCATACGCCATGCACAGATAGAGGTGCACAAGCTCACTGACAGCCCTGCAATTATCCTTCCTCTGCACCGGCATAATGTTGAAAAATACCAGCGTTCCCTGCAGCAAATATGGCCATTTATCACTTTAAAACTTAATCAAATATACACTAACTACATGCCCTTGATCAAAAATGCACATTTGGCTCCTTTCGTTGAACACTCTTGGCAAACACAAACTGTAAGTTATCTAATTAGCTGGCTGAGAGTCTCCAGGCGCTCTGGATGCCAGGCAGTGCTACTGTAAATACACTTTCACCATCTGGACTGTGTGACTGTCGTCTCTCTGTTTCCTCCGTGACCCGAGGTAGCCTCCTGATAGGTGGGAACAGCATGCCAGGCATTGGACAGCTGTCTCTGTCTTTCATTTCCCTGCAGTGCCATCCTTTACAATCAGGAAGTCCTCACAAAGTTCTACAACACAGAACAAAACTTCAGCTGCTGGCTTTGTGCGTTCAGACCTGTTATGCCTTTTTAAACTCGGCTTGTCAGTATCCGTGTTGCATGGCAGGGTATGCGACCTATCGCTGACCCTTCGGCCACTTTCCTGTCCCAGGTTAGCTGCTCGGCCTCTGGGGAATGCGTGCCACCCACAGCCTCCAGGAGACAGAACATATCTGCCCCGACCTGGGGTAAATCAAGAGTTAACAAGCTCTCTCTCATTAACACTTTAAAGGTGCTGCCTGGTAATAAAACCTGTTCACGACGCCCCTGCAGGCTTCTTCTCGAACCCTGTACTCCCTGTATTTTCTGCAGTGCGTTCACATTTACTGCTATTATAACATTAGTCTAAAATGAACCTCGAAAACACCAGATGACAGGAAAATCAGTCAGTGAGGAGGAGGAGTTGTAAGACCTCTGCTTTCATTTGAGCTTAAGAGACAAAAGCAGCCATCACAGCTTGTGTTTAAAAAAAAAACCTGCACGCGGAAAAACCACGCTAAAAGGTATTACCACGCAGCACAAGTTTATCACAAAAACCACTGACCCAGCTGATGAAAGTTTGGTGAGAAAATGGACTTGACTTGTTTAGCACATAAATATAATAAATGAACTCCTCTTTAATAATTTGAAATGATGTCTATGAACAGGTATGAGATATACAGATAAATTAAGACACAGAAACTACAAACAATAGAGGACACAATATATTTGGTTAACTGTTTGTATATTAATCACTTTGATCCAAATGATAGCCTTCATGATGCTATAAAAATGTTATGCTAGACATTTGTTTTACAGGGGGGCTACCTGTTAGCAGATGGAGGAAAATATGGATGTTATAACTTATGTTTCAAGTGTTGGCTAAATTAGCAAAAGGCTAATTGTAACTAAAGTCATATTTACACTGATGTTAGTTAGCAGAAAGCTGGTTTAACCTACACTGACTAAAATTTAAGCTAAAGTTAATCAAGTATAACCTGAATAATGAAAACAAAGGGGCGGTTCAGTTAGCTATGGTCTATTAATCCACTACTAGCATGCTAGTAACACTGCATTAGATATGATAAAACAACATTTTTAGCTAGATAAGAACCTTTTCTCTTTTACGATTTCCTGATAAGCTAACTTAAATGTTGTGTAACAACTTTGAGTGACCTAACTAAACATATAACTCAAGCTATTACATAACCGGTTGTAGTTACCACCACTAAAATTTACCTTAAATATGCTAAAGCTTATTACCATCAGTCATATCTAATTACCAAATTTTAATTTACTGTGAAAAATATTAGACTAGCTTTTATGGCTAACATACAAGTTGATCTGAAAACAGCATTACATTAGTCCCAGTAAACTATAAGATTATGAGCAAAGTTAAAACTTATTTGAGCTGATATGTCATGAATGAATGGTGCTGATTTTTTTTTATTATTATATCTGCAGCTCATTTAGAGCCCTGGCAAAGAAAAGCATATTTAAAAAGATGACTAAGCACAATAACTGATGTCATGTTCACACAGGCCAGTACTGCGAAATGCTAAAACATTTTAGCAAAGCCTAATTAGCAATGCAGTGGAGATGTCACACATCTTCCACATCATTTTATTAGCATTATACATCATGAGGAACATGCACTGTCGTCACACCCCACAGCTCTGAAGCCCCTGCAGTTGGATAGAGCCATCTGGCCACGGGATCATACATATTCAGAGAGGACAACCTGACATAACGCCCACAGCCTTACCACCCCTCACTGAACCATAACGTGTCACCTGATATATCTAGATCACCTTTAACTAATCCACTGGCGAATCAGGTGTGTCTGCAGAGCTTCAGTGTTTATGATGTTTCTTTTTCAGGTAGCTAACTGTGTTCAGTAGTGATTTCTGACCCCTTCACTGGAGGGGTGACCACCATCTCTGTAGGGGTCATACTACCATCTGCTACTGTCATACTTACAGTGGATGGAAGTCTCTCAGCTGAGTTTCACTCTTCCTCATGACGAAGAGAAGCTAAATATACCATGTTCTGCCACAACAGGAGGCGGCAGTGATTTAGGCTGTGAGGTGTTATAGATCCAGCACCCCAGTGAACATGAATAATCCCTCAACCAGCTGGCACTGCCCACCGTGCCTGTTTCCTTCATGACCAGCCTTTTAGCTGTACACACAGGAAAATAAAGGCCCCAATAGGAACCTTTTACACATGGATGCTGTGGAAGAACTCTTTTCTTCCACAGCCTGTTCAGGAAAGTCCTGTATGAACCAAACTAGTTCAATAAAGACTCCTGTAAAAACAGTCTGTTCTCACTCTCGACGGTTAACATACCGACGATTTGTCATGTCCCGAGGTGTTCCATGGGAACACGAAAGGTGACCTTCCACGTTCCTATGCTACACACCAGATTGTGGATGAAATCGAATAGACGCTCCTGCAGTAACACACGTTCCAGCCGTATATTCCAGCCCTAACCATAGCCTTATCCCTACTCTTAACCACCACGTTAATCGGGTTAGATAGTGTTTTCCAAAACAATTTCAGTAAAATAAACGTACATGTGTAGATTCATTCCAAACTCGTAATATAGGGACGTGTTGGGTGGCCGAAAGCGTTATTTTATATTTGTCACCTAGCGTAAAATGTTACGCTTTCGGAATGAGAACGTGTTGGTAAAAATGTTTCTTTAGGACTTTTAGAATAAATAGTTCTATATCTATCAAATAAGGTCATCAGGGGTATCTTGAGGTTCTATCCAGAACCAAATGTGGTTCTTTTAACTGTTTCAATAACAAAACCATTTTTCCCACATAAAACCTTGTTTGCACAGCTCTTTTAAAGAACCAATTTAAAGAACTGTTTCCTTAAAGAAGCTCCTAAGGTAGCCTAAACTATTTTTTTTAGAATAAACTATTGTTCAAGTATTTCAAATAACATTAAAATCACTAAAAAGGCATATTTAAAGAACAAATATCTAGACAGGTTCTATGTGAAACTGACTGGTTCTGTAAAAAAATATTTAAATAGGTTCTTTAGGAATTTTTCCTTCAAATGTTTTTACAGAAAACCTTTAGACCAATGCCATAAAAGAAAGAAACACAATGTTTACAGCCCGAGTTTGCAAACCAATGGCAAGTTCTTTGTCCATCATTTATATACAGTGTATGCATCACCTTCCACTCGTACTAATGTGACCATAATAGACTAAGAAAAACACAGAAAGTCCAAAAAATAACGTGACTGTTATTAATTTATTATTATTTATTATTATGCACAACTTCAGAGTTGTACATTTGAACAGACAGCATCTCTGTTTCCCCACAAATCTCCACCTAATAATCAATAACAACACAAACAAACTGTGTTTACTGCTATGATGGATTGTCATCTTTAGGAAAGGCAGTGACAGGCGAACAGCTGTATTTATCCTGCAGAGATTTAATGAAGGAATCCCCACATTTGAAGCAGCGTTGTCCACAGAGCTGCCTCTACATTAAGTCTCTTTATTGATTTCCTCTGTGGAATTTTTTTCCTGCAAGATCATCAACACTGTGACTTTGGGCTGCTCTAAGGGATGGAGGGGAAGTGAGAAAAGAGACGAAGAAAAAGGGGACGAGGAAGCAGAAACTGAAGGTAAAAGATTAAGAGACAAAGGAGAAATGGCGAGGAAGAGTCACGGGATGACAGATGATGCAAGCGGGAGGGATTTGTGGGTAATGAGGGCGAGGAGCAGAGGAGGAGCTGATCGATAGACAGAGGGATCAATCTGTTGCCCAGAGAGGAAGACCGATCAGGATAAAGGGCGCGTTCATCATCAGTACAGGTACAAACACACACGTGACTTCAGAGGCTTGTTTTAACACAACCCTCAAGCTTCATCAGCAGCTGCAGGTTTCCTCCTGTAAACTCCTGTTTTCACGACCTGGCCGTGACCTCACAAACAATTAACCTGCCAAATATACGAGATAAACCCCTAATCACAACAGGCCTGCTTGTGTGACCTGACTGAACACACACACACACAGAGTGATATGGTGTCGCGTCACTGTGCTCTGTCACAACACTGGATGCTCATGAGATAACAGGGCAGCTCCTCCTTCTCCTCAGCAGCTGTTCTTCACCCAGCTGGGTGGTCACTCACGCAGGCTCGTGGACTTTTAATCTTTTGAGTCGATGTTTGTTTTTAAAATTAGACGATGAATCTTTTATTTTCTGCAGTTCCTGTAAGGTCCACTAGAGGCTCCAGCAGTGAGTCAGTCCCCATAGACTCCAATGTTAAACTAGCCATCCCTGCCTTAACAGCTGCGTGGGGGAGAACGTTTGAATAACTCACCTTTTTGAATTGTGTTAAAGCTTACAGTTTGCATTATTAGGGGCGTGGCCTCTTTGAGTGACTACAGGAAGAAGCTTGTTTACTGAAAAATTCCCAATCATTATTTATTTGAGTTTCATATCATAAAAGTGTGATTTTAATTTGTCTTCGTGGGTCTTATTTTTATTCTTGAAATTTGCTTTAGCTGTTTTTCACTTTTTTTCTATATTTTTCCTGTAAATATGAGGCTTTTTTGTCTATAAATTGTATTCGGCTTTCTTTCTTGTAAAATTTTAAATTAAAAACACATTTAAAATGGACTCTAAGGATATTTCACTAAGGAGTCCACTCTTTCTGCCAGCTTTCCTCTCTAAAGCATTTTTATTTCACTGTAGGTTAAAATGAGCCTCTGCAAATTCCTGACAGTGATTCCAGAGGACGACGCCTCTGGCTGTGCTTGGCAGCTTCTCCGTATTCATGTTTATTACCGTCTGACATCATTTCCTCCCAGTGGTCCCAGCCGACGGCTAATTATAGCAGCAGTATCCGATCTCACCTTTGATTATGAACACTTAAAAAAGCTCTGCAGCCTCTGCAGCTTTTTTTTTGTTTGTCTAGAGTTCATTATTTGAATTTCAACAACTTTATCCAGATGTTGCTACTGCGCTGTGAAATGAAGCCGTTAAAAAATATTTTCTGCTGATTCTTTCTTTTAAATATCGGATGTGAAACATAAAGCATTGACACTGAGAGTATTTAAAGATGTTGTTTGAAGAGTAAAAGCCTGTTTAAGGACCAGTTTTAAATGCTTGACATTAGTGGTGCAATGGATCAAAAACCCAGTAGCTTTTGTAATAGCTTTAGCCCGGTCGGACTGGGCAGCAAAGGGCTGCTTAAATACCGCAAACTCCTCTGCTCCTCATTTGGACCGCTAGCGCTGGCCATAACTATCACTTGACAGACCCACCACGCGCACCACACACATAATTTTTTTTCTTCTTTTTCGAATCTTCGGATCACGTGCATGCCGAAGCGAGGAGTGGGATCGGTTCGGATTACGGCTCAACCGTGATCCGTTGCACCACTACTTGATATTGTATAAAAATAAATATATTCTGCAGCAGATTTAGCTGATACCTCTAGTTGCATTTTACTAACACTTCTTTAATATTTTTTAATTTTCTCAAGTCATTAACATAAAGAAACTCCGGGTAAATTGAATGTGATGTCTTAATATAGTAGCAGATGTTTTGGGGGTTCTTTTGTGCAATTTTTCCTAAAATATATAATAAAAACTATCAAGTAAAGATCAAACATGTCGAAATTTTATAATACAAATAATTCATGAATCATCTTGTTGCACTGAAGTTAACTTATTTTAAAGGTGGTGGCTCAGGGGGGCCCCAACAACAACTCTTTGCCCCTGGGGCCTCTCAGAAATTGAATCCTGCCCTGTCTGGAAGAGCAGTTAATCAGCACATTACTGTAAACTCAGTAGGGAGGCACAGTGACTCACATTGAGCTGTGCTGAGCACCTGAAACTTTCTCAAGGTGTAAAGGTGGGGAAAAGTCTGAGCCCTGCTGACACTGGAGGTCACGATGCTGCTGAACAGTTGGCACATTTTTTCGCCTTTATCTTCATGTTGTCACTCCAGCTCCGCAGGGTTCCTCACCTTTGGAAGGAGTCCATCATTATACCTCTGCCAAGAAAACCAAACTCCAAAGGCACTTAAAGACTACAGGCCTGTGTGAGTCAGTTGTTAGGGATGGGAACTTTGGGTGTGGACCCACTGTTACAACAGAAGTGTGCAAAGATTTTAGTATGACTAGTTTGTGTTGGGTTCTTCCCATTTACATGAGCCTCTCAACTTTCACAACACTGCTGGTGACTTACTGACTTATCTGCACTGAGGTAACCAGTGTTACCTACACACTCACCTTCACGCTTTAAACCCAGACAAAAACTGCAGTTCCTCTAATGTCCACTTGAGGAGTGTAGGAAAATAAAAGCGCTTACTGGAACTTTCTTCAAAAGGATTTCATGCAAATTTTAGTTCCACAAAGAAATGTTCTCCTTCAAATAACCTTAAGGAAACACCTCAAATAGGTTCTTTGAGACACCGTAAATAGTGTGAAACTCACACCGAGCACTTTCACTTTGGAACACTGGACGCTGATACTTTGAAATGAAATGCCGGCTTTTGTGTGGCCTCTCATTTAAGAATGGCAGCATGTACTGACGTCTTCATAAAAGCACGCACGTGCAGCCTCCTGCATGCATCTTTCCCAGCCATTGTTGTGTTTATGGCTGTATTCAGATGCTCCTGCGGTGGGAATCTCACAGTCAAGAAAACAAAAGACACAGAAAGAAAGTCGCCGCTGTCATCCTTCGAGCTCTGTGGTCACCCTCTGGTCAACGTGTTATTTTCATTACTGGACGGTGGCCAGCTGGCCGCCAACAGACAATAACACGCACAGACAGTGGACACACGAGGAGAGACAAGTTGGAGCTCCGTCTCCAAAACAATAGACATAAATATAGCAGCCTCTGGGAAAAAGAATACAAACGCTGTGTCCATCCCTGCATCAAGGAGCGACGCCCAGTCCTGCGTTTCCTGTTCCCCAGCCCCCCATGCAGAGAGGTGAATGCTGGGAGAGCCTTCCTCCTCCAGCACCAGCCCCTCCAAACCTGAGAAAACTACTTCAGATTCACAGGCCACACTCTCTTTACTTAGATCACTTCAACTTATTGTTTTGTTGCAAAGATATTCCCAGGCACAGAGAACCAGTGGACGACCCTAATTAGTGTTTCCTTAGTTATTTGTTTGGGTCCACAACCAATAAGAAGTCCTTCCAACCTCCAAAGAGGCTCCACAGCTTCCTGCAATAGCTGCACTGTGAGTCAGTACAACGGTGATTACTGTGGCTGAACTTCGTTACTTCAAAACTGTTGTTTATGACTTCAAAGACTTTGTTAGGGTGCCAAGTTAAAGGCTGTGATTGGGGATGAAAGTTTTCCTGTGATGTCAAAGTTACCACCTTTGTGGAAAACTGAAATTTTAATGTATCAGGTTCAATTTTACTAAATGACACGTTAAATGGTGTTCTTTACCATATTCAAGATGCCCAAATTAGCATCTTTGTTTTTTTTGGGATATGCTAAAAAACAACCAACTATGTGCGTTTAAAATGCTTCCTGCACCCCCTGAAAAAACTCAAAATACAAAACAAAACCCCAATTTCTTGAGGTCTGTTCGGACCCATTCATGAGGAGGTGATGAGTCGCTCTGTGATGTAGTGGTTAACACATTCACGGATCCTCAGTTGGTGTTCCAAGTTTAGGTAAATGGGAACGTTGCATGAGTAATGGCGTCTGGCGTTAAATCAGTCTGCTGCGGTGACCTCTGAACAGCTGAAAAGGCCATTTAGAACATATTTGATTAAAAAAGGATGGATAATTTCATTAAAAAAGAAAAAATCTAAATGAGCAGGTAGCAAAAACAATGACAGATGTTTAATCAGTTATCTAAGCGTTGGGTAAAACCAACCAGCTTAAAAAAAATAAACAGCTAACATAACAAATAGCTAAAACTAGGCTAGCTAAGGGATTTAGTCACATCTTCACGATAAAAGTGAACTAGCTAAAATTTTACCATAAAAATTTAATAATTCAGTTTTAATTCGGATACTTGTGTTAAACACTTTTACCAACTTGTGTAGTATGTGATATTTGATAGCTTATTTTTCGCTCAGATAAAATGTGATGTGTTGCTCACACATCATGTGAAAAATAAAGTTTTGAGTCAGGTGACTAAAGACTAAAACACCACATGATTCAGGAGCAGGTAGAACCTCTTTTAGCAGTAATGACTTGCAGTAGTGGTTTTCTGTATGAGTCACTCACATAACAGTGGAGGAATTTTTTCCCACATTTCTTTAAAATGTTCCTTAAGTTTTTTGAAGGTTGCAAGAACTTGTCTATGCAAAGCTCCCTAAAGGTCCCCTGCAGCATTTCAGTCATGGGGAGCACTGGAATCTACCCATGAGAAACTCAGAGGATGATGGGAAAGCTGGTTAACTCATCTTCTGGTGGCGGGGTAACATCAGCTGTGCTTCATGAAGGATAAACTTGCTGTTTTACATCAGAATAGTCACAATGTTACACACCAAGTCCCATTAACCTGAAATGTTCCACCCGGCACTGTGTCATGCACTAAAACCTTCCAAGATCCATCTTTTTGAGCACTCATCAAGTGGGCGAGAGGGTCTGGTTTGCCCGGGACGGGTCGCATCCAATTAAAACATCATCAGTGAACCAGTTAACCACCATTTGGACTGAGAGAGCCGTAATGGCTTGCAGTAGTGGTTTTCTGTATTAGTCTCTCACATAACAGTGGAGAAATTTTGTCCCGCACTTCTTTAAAACGTTCCTTAAGTTCTTTGAAGTTTGAAGGAATTTGTCTGTGCAAAGTTCCCTAAAGGTCCCCCTGCAGCGTTTCAGTAATGTGGATCTCTGGAATTTGAACGGGCCGTTTCAACACGTTGATTATTTTCTGTTTCAGTCATTCTGTTGTAGATTTGCTGCTGTGCTTGGCATCACACAACATCACACTGGAACGTCCACTCCGGGGAAGATTGTAGCACTGTGATAATACATATGAATGCTCCAGACTGGCAAACTGTCAGAACTTCTGCTTTTATAGATAATCAGTGAGTGTATTTGACTGATTGACCTGAAAACTACTTACCATTAATCCTCTGCAAGCAGAAACAGCCGACTTTCTTCCAGTGAAGAACTTTTTTTCACACGACTCAATTTGTTATATGTTCATTGCATTTATTTTTAGCTGCTGCAGTAAAATAATCTCTGAGCTTTGGGACACATAAAGACCATCTTATGTTGGGTAATGGATTTGGTCATGCGGCTAGCTAAATTAAAACTGGTAAAGCAATCGATGTCGTTGCACCTGGCAGTGAGTACAAGCATGGAAAAATGTGATTTGAGACATAAAGCATTTGACTTGAATAAAAAATATTATGACAACACTGAATTTTATGTAACTATTGGTGCTGGTTTGCAGTTTCAAATCCAATCAGATGAGCACATAATAATAAGCATGTATGAATAAAAAAGGCTGCGAAATACGACCAGGGAAACATTGGGAACGGTCGATTCCAAAGATTTTATTATGTAAACAGAGACTTAAAGTGTCAGCTTTCTGGAAAAGTTCGTTTTGGTTTGAATCCCTGCGAAGTCGAGCTCGGGACTGAACCCTAGCGCTGATGTTTTTCTCATTGTGCAGCACTCAGAGGCTATTTTGCTGTTTTTCCAGAAGCTGTTTGATCGCCAGCGTGGTGAGGTCAGGAGCTGGCGAAGCTGTTTTAATTCCCATGGTTAGATCATTGGATCACAGCAGTGACTCTGTGGGCCGCTGCTTTCCCCAAACACACTCACACACAATGCAATAACACACCCCGAGCTGTGTGCACATCACTGCAAGAGGAAACACAGTCAACACGGCCTCTGGAAATCAGAAGAAACTGAAAGTCCGGCAGCAGGAGGAGGAGGGGGTGGGTGACGGCGGATCTCCAGAGGCCGTTTGCTGTGGCCTTTGCATCTCTGGGTCACAGGTTCAAGGCCCAGGTGAGGCTAAAAGAAGCAAAAAGCCACAAGACGGACACATCCGACATCCAGAGTACCATCAGCAGACGGCTCAGATTTGTTTGGAAGTCGTTCTGTTTATGGTACAAACTGAGGCACATCCCCAAACAACAATCTTGGCTTCCTGTCACATTGTTGTGTCTCATTTTAAACCGCTCGGCCAAACTCATCTGACTGCAGAGGCATGTTCTGAGCTTTGACACATCGACAAATGGCTTTAATACATCGATATGTGCCTCATCTGAACTGCATTATCCCTTTATTCACTATGAAACAGGATTACCACCAGATCTAGCACTTGTTTACATCCTTTCACACACACTTTTGCATATTGTTATTTATCTTTAAATTAGGATCACATAAAAACAGCACCTTTCAGCAGGTAACAAAAGTATGAAGCTACTTTAATCACTCATCGATCGCTCACGTAGTAGAGGTGGGCAGATCAATACTTTTTTCCTCCATCTCCAAGTTTAGTATGAAGATCACTATTTTTTTTATTTATTTAATGAAACAGTATAACTCAAACTATGAGAAACATCTGAACCTTTTTTTGTTTGACTGTCACGCATTTTATTTCCAGTCTATTAAACATTTAAACAATAGAAGTTGACCCAAAGTGTTTACGAGACAGGCACATCAAAACACACTGATCTCCCCTATACAAGCTGCCTTTATAGGTTAAAAGTAGGGGTGGGTTTCGATAATGGATTTTCCGATTAAAATCGAATTTAGCTTGAATAAAGCGATATCAATTCATTAAATCCTGAATTGATTTTTAAATATAAATGTATTTTGCCAGAAACGCAAGAATCTCACGTTAAACCTCTTAAAACTATTTCAACAACCACCAAACAGCTAAAACAGTAAATGAGAGCAGGTAAACTTCCACACAAAGACATAAACACAAAGCACAGACCCGCCGAGGTATCAGAATCAGTGAGTTGTTGGCTTTCTCACCAGACGGCACGGACACGATCACGCCGTTGGGACTGAAAGCAGAACCTCACAGATTCTGAAGCCGCAGGTTTTGTCTCTCTCCAACCAAAATTGACTGAACCAGCAGCAAAAGAAGATCAAAACTACGGTTTGATGAACTTCATCATGAATTCCCTCTTAGCTGTGCTGTTTTGCTGCAACCACAATAAAATCACACTTCCTGCACAGCTCTCTCTTTCTCTCAGTGTACTTCAATAACAGTTTCCCATCTCAAATCTCTGTTTTCTGCATTATTCGCTTGCTTATTGCTACCATTGTTTACAGCGCTGTCAGACGCTATTTTTTTAAATGACTTAGCCTAATTTCTGCTGCTCAATATCGAAGAAACATCAACCTTTTAAAATTATGCATAATTGCAAAACGCTGTGTCTCTAATCAAACCTCTGCAACTTTGCTCTGCTTCACTGCAGCAGCATCAGGTAATGTTTATATGTTGTTTCATGGTTTTCCTCTGTTTTTGTTCTACTGCAGAATATTTTTAAGGTTACTTTGACACAAAGGCATCTGTTGTGATGCTTACACCTCTGATGAAGTCTCACAAGTGTCATTACTGATAAATGATCAGAATTACAATATTTCTGACTGTCTGTGTCAAAATTGAATTGAATCAATTCGAATCGTGGATCGAATCAAATCGATTCTAGAAATCAATGACGATGCCCCGCCCTAGTTAAAAGTATCGGTAATACCTAAATTTGCAGTATTGCACAGCCTATCGTGGAGTCTCTGCATAGCATCAGGCTCTATGATGACTTCTCCACATTAGTTTCTAACATCTTTGGTAAATGAGGGATTTCAGTTTGCTGCTTTGATCAGCTGAGTGTAAAAATACAGATGTGAACCTTTTAAAATTAAACCTGCACCAGGGTGAAGTCTGCATGATGTGAATGGCTCTGACTACTTCCTGAATCTGTGTATTTACACAGTATGTGCTCTGCTGATTTGCTGTTTTTAGTGACGGATAAAGCTGCTGCTGATATTGGTGCAGCGCTTCCTGCATGTGTTTCATAATTAATGTGATTTAATGTGAAGGCAGTGTCTCAGTGGTGGCCTTCACCGGGTAAACAGCTCCAGGATATGATGACAACACTTTCTCTCAAAAATCAATTCAGAGGCTTTTTTTTTTTTAAATTTGTCAGGAAAACTGAAAAATCTCTGGGATAAAAATGTTTTTTTATCTCCTCTCAGAGGTCACAAAACAACTTTTTTAGTTTTTGTTATTCTAGTCACCAAAGCAGAAAAAACAACTGAGATTTAAAGCCAACCTCAAAGTGTTTCAGTACCTTTATGATTTTCCACTATCAACCAATCAACTCATAAAAAAAATCGGTTTCCAGCTCTATTTTGGATCTTGTTTACTTATTGTCCGATCATGTTTACGTGGATGGGAACCTGAGGAGACTCCTCTCTGCTCGAATCTCTCGGTCGCTCTCCGTCTCTGTCAGAGGAAGATCATTGTGGTCCAAAATAGTCCTTTTGTTGCCCGTGGAGGAAGTGATGTGGTGGTGGAAGTGGAGGGGGGAGTGCTGAGAAAGGAGTGAGGTCATGAGAAGGAGAAGTGACTTTGGAGGCCATCGCACACTCAGGTTCCCACAAACACACAGAAACACACAATCCAGGTCACATCAGAGAGAGAATAAAACTTTTTTATTCTTCGAATAAAACAGGAAATTCGGCGAAGGAAACTTTAGATTCAAGACTTTTAATGCAGACGGTTCAAACAGCGACATTAGTAAATAAAGAATGATTCTTTGCTTTTGTAAAACATCATCTGACTGGTTGCATTGTGTCTAATGTAGGCACCCACAATCTTAAACACTATTATTTACTATGTATATATCGTTGTGTATTCAGCGTGTTTTGAGCTACAGTGCACTGATTGCAAGATTTCCTTCCTTCATACCGACTCTTGGAGTCATTTGTGTTATATTTAGCGCTAATGATTATGCCTTGAAATGTGGAATACAATCCTTTGCCATCAGACTCTGGTCTTTGGCATCAGTGAGTAAAAGCTCATCTCAGATTGGATATCAAGTTCACGATTTCAGTGAGTTCAGCGTGCCACGTTACTCTGAAAGTCGAATAATCACAAAACTTCCCCCAGAAGTGCTGCCGGATCCCCTCAGGTGTGAGCTGAGGGTGTATCTGTCTCCTGCACGGACGGCCCTGTCACCGCTCCCTCTCATTGACGCCGCCTCCCTCGTCACATCACCGGCTTTGTAGAGCCGCCACCTGCTGTGATGTCACCATCTGCAGCTCATTTACCTGTCAGGACGCTCCCTCACAGAAATAAACGGATACCAGCGCATTAATTACAGACGGGGAGCGGCTTGACTTAAAATGACTTTACTGCTTCTTATCGGTGGAACAACAAAAGAACTGGAAAGATGACAACCTCAATCTCACACACACACAGGCACACACACACACACACCTTGTAATTAGTGACATAGAGGTGATGATGAGGGGAGGAAGGATTCACATGGAGATGGTCTGACAGCTTCATCAGTTCCACCACAGTGAGGACAGATGGCTCGACAACCACCACACACACACACACACACACGCTGGGCTTGGCGAGGCTGACAGCACACACACACCCCTTTCGGAGGAAACTGTTTATTCTGCCCATGAGAAGCTCAGAGGATGATGGGAAAGCTGGTTAACTCATCTTCTGGTGGCGGTGTAACGTCAGCTGCGCTTCATGAAGGATAAACTTGCTGTTTTACATCAGATTAGTTACAATGTCACACACCAAGTCCCATTAACCTGACATGTTCCACCCGGCACTGTGTCATGCACTAAAAGCTTCCATGATCCATCTTTTTGACCTCTCATCGAGTGGGCGAGAGACTCTGGTTTGCCTTATTTTTATTGGAAATGAAAAAATACACCTGAAACATGCTGTAACATTTGATTTTTTACTGTGTTAACTCCTTATTGCGTAAAGTAAAAATATCAGCCTGGTACCTAAATGGAGGTAAAAAAGAGCTGTCATTGGCCACCTGCTGATATGAGCCTTGAAAGTTTCCCAGAATGCACTTTTTTAGGTTTTCTCCAGCACATTATCAGTAAACATTGAGTCTACTAAATCTTGCCTCTGCTCAAAATCATAGACATTAAACTGCTGGAGTAAACTAAGATATATTCCTGATACTGATGCTCAGAGCTGGTTGGAGGAAGAAAAAGAAAAGTCATGTGGAACAAAAGCCAGATTGTGTCTACATGGTTATAAATATCTTTGCGATCGTGGTTGAACTGTTTCCAACGGTCCTTATCGCAGTGAGAATTTAATCTCACCAGAAACGTGATCTTGGCCCGCAGAGGAGAGCGCGCCGGTAATCGCTGCTTCTCCTGAGCGTGCAGAGCGACGTGGGCCGGGCGGCCCTTTCCCTGACTCTGCCGTGTGGACATCAGGAAATAAATCACCATCAAAGGCCGCTCGGCACAATCAGCCCCAGATGGTCTGTGAGCCTCTCAGCTGTTTGAGAAATGTTGAAGTAATTAACAATTAGCAGTTCAAAGAGAGGCCGATGGGCCGAAGCAGACCAACCAGAACGAGTGTGCTTGGAGAGGGTGACGGGGTGAGCTGGTGTGTGTTTTCACACCCTCTGAATGATGAGCGTCGGTCCACATGCCGCTCTGCGGATTTTATTAGGACAACGAAGAAAAAGACACATTAGTGTAACAAACATTAGGGCATGTTAAACTTAACTTCATGTGCCTGTTACACTGAGGCACTTTAAAGCCACCTCACATCTGCTGTGTTTGTTTTTTTACTTTTTAATGAGCCATTTTTAATCCTTTATTGTTTTTCACTGAGTTTATTCAGCTGTTATTATATAGAGACGTTACGTTCAGCTGCAATATGTGCATTTTATTGCTTTTTATTGACATTTTTAGTATTCTTTACTTTGTTTTAATAAAGGGGCTGGTGCTTGTGTTCTAGTTATAGAGGGCTCATGCTTCTCAGCACCCCCTTTCCCGGGAAGGTCATTGTAAAGTTGCAGGAGAGTCCCTCTATTCGTCGAACCTCAGGTCCTACAGGACTGATGGAAACAAGAAAAAAACTAAATAAAAATGATGAACTATTGACAACCTCTCATCAACAAAAAAAAAACGAGATGATGTTCCAAAGAGAGGAGCTCCAATCAGAACTAATTAAGTTGTGTAGAAAGGCTGGACAAGTTTGGAAATTATCCAATCAGAAGTAATTAAATGGTACGAGGAAGCGGTACAAGTAGCTCCTCTCCTCCCTCGAGGAAGACAAGAGTAGACATGTGGACACATTTAATGTCAAGAAAAATAAGACGCTTTGTAAACAGATACAGATTTTACCGCTACCTGTCAGTGAAAGAGGCCACACCCCTAATAATCCAGACCCCACCCTTCGTTACTGCACAGTTGTTATGAAGGAAGGAAGTTAGTCGTAGAGACCAGAAGAGGCTGTAACCATGTTTATTTCTTGGACATTTTAACATCGGGGCCTGACTCACTGCTGGAGCCTCTGGTAGGCTGCAGGTTTTGGTGCTTTGGTTCATTGTTTTAGCTCCATAGGTTGGTGTTTGGTTTAATTTTATTCATGCTTGCAGAGGTTAAGCTTCATCCCTCCCTGTGCATACCTAAAGCTCCTAAATGAGATGATCTGCACGCCACAGCGACCCTTACAATTCCCCTCCTGTTCTTGCAGACGTTCACATCAACAATTGGAGACATTTGACTTTTAATTTGATATCTTAGAAACTCCTATTGTTTCTGCTTTAATCCCATTTCCTCCTTTTAACTTATTACTGGCAATTTCCCTTTCCTCCTCCCCTCCTCCCGATGCTGATGACTTAATTGTTTTCTCGCTGCCCAACACGAACTGCCCCTGGGAACCCGCCACGTCCTCCGTTACATCCTGAGGCCACGGGATCCGGTGACACAGCGTGTGCGAGTGTGTGAAAGTCGGCCAGTAAATGTGTGTTTTCATGTGCGGCGGTACAAATGTGTGTACGCGCCTTTCCCAACATGAGCGGCAGGCGTGTTTAAGCCCACTCTGCAGCGAGACGTGTGGGAAGCCAGATGAGAGGGCTTCCTCGCCGTTTTCCCAACACCAGTGATTACCAGTCGCGGAAATGCTAATGGCTGTTTTGATAGCCACGGGCCGAGGCTTAAGCATTTGTTTTACTACGTAAATCCATGTCTGGCCCACGCTGCCCCCACGCCTGTTGATTTTAAATTATGAGGATATTGCTGCTGATCATGTTCACTCTTCAAATTTCACAGTTGCAGCTCACTTCCAGTTCAATCCAGGCAGTGAGCCAGAATCCCATCCTCAATATATAAGTATGCCAGAAAGATGTTTCTACAAAAAAAACACAAAAAACTGCTGTATCCAGTCTATGCCATTGAAGTCAAGATATTTCACCACAAAGTTTGGGCTGTGGCCTTTTATCTTTATGGGAATATTTGACCCCTTTACCAAAGAATCTGTTTGTGCTCTAGAAATAACCTCAAACATAAAAAACTATTGTGTGGCTAGAGATTCCAGTGTGACCCTTAACTGTGAGTTTGTCCTTGAATCTGAGAACCTGGCATATACGGAGATAGAGTGGCACATTGTGCCTTCAGATAAACAGCAGGGCGACGAGATAATTATCTGGTATACTGGAGGTGTGATATATAACAATCTCTATGAGCCATTAAAGAACAGGGTCCACTTTGAATCTTGTCTGATGCAAAAGCACTGAGTCTGTTGACTCAGTGCTTTTGTTTTGCTTAGAGTGTCTTATGTTTCAGTTTAATTCTTGTTAGGATTTGCTAGTTCTTAGGTTTTGGTTTCTGTGTCTCTGTGCCTGCCCCGGTCCCATGTCTCCTGTCTAAGTCCTGTCCTATGTTCTCTCTGTACTGTGTCAGAATCGGGTCTCTGAGTCTGTGTCTGTAAGTTCAGTTGGTGTGCTTCCTGTTTAACTTTGAAGGTCCGTGTCTTATGTCAATCTATCCTGTTGCTTCCCTTGTCTCGTCCAGCCCAATTATTCCCAGCTGTGTTTCCCTTCTGCCTCCCATTTCCTGATAACCCTGCTGTGTATTTTAGTCTGTAGTGTATTTTTATCCCGTTTGTTGTCGCGTCGTGCCCTCACCGTGCTGTCGTTTCCGCCGTCTTCCTGGTTTAAAGTATAATTAGTAGTGCTGTCAGCGTTAATCTCGTTAAAATGATGTTAACGCCATAACCACATTAACATGGCAAATCTCTGTTAGCGAGTTAGCGCGGCTGGATGGCGTCAACTCGTTAGCTTGGTTAGCTCATTAATGCGTTAGCGCCGTGCAGCCCCATGCAGGGGGCGATCCGCGCTAACTCGCTAACGGAGATTTGCTGCTTTAATGCAGTTATGCCGTTAACGTCATTTTAATGAGATTAATGCTGACAGCACTAATAATTGGTGAAACTCTTCATCTATTGCCCCTTAGTTCTCTGTATCCAAGTTTATCCAAAGCAAGGTGAAAAATTTACTGGAGTTTTGAAAAACTTTAACTTGTTCGTAACGGAGAGGCTAAGTATGCCAGTGTGCTACGTAGATGGTGAAGCTGTGGAAGGAAACAATCTGAGGATGAGATGTAGTTCCTCACAAGGTACTCCTGCTCTGGATTACAGCTGGTCAAAGGCAAGCGGAAACCAGATGTTGCCTCTGAGTGCCTTTGTTGACACTACAGCTGGTGACTTGTATTTACGCAAGATCACAGAGAGTGATACTGAATCTACAGGTGCATGCTCGTAAGTCTTGTTGGTATGGAAGAGTGGGAGGTTATACTCTGTTCCCCCTTACAGCTTACATCACCACAGACTATGAACAATGAATCTGGAACTACAGCAGCAATTGAAACCAATATGATTGTGATGATCATCCTTGTCCTCAAGTCATTATCTGCTACTGTAGAAAAAAGAATGACGAAGTATTTGGAAATTAAATACTGACGGAAGAACTCCCTCCTCATAAATGGCAATCAATTAAGAGTCATAACCTTGGGCCTGGATCTTTGGAAAGCATCCAGGATCTTACGGGAGCGTATGAAAACATGAATGGAGAGTTCATGTGTCAGTTCACGTTCACCAAGGCGAATGATTTTCCAAAAAAGATGGATGACTCAGTCACAGTGAATGGCCAAGACATCCAACTTCCACAACCTTGAGGACAAGCAAATTGTTCATGCTGCTTTTGAGGAAGAAATATGTTTCTTTTTCTACTCTTTTTCACTTTTTGGGTGACCAGGACATCCCACATCCTCTGCAGCTGCTGACTGAAACATACCAGAGAGCACCTGATATATGTTGGAGGCGATACTGTTTCAGAGCACTTTATGAGAACTTAAGCGAGCTTGTCTGCTTTTGCCATTGATAATAAACGATCCCCGTTATGGTCAGGACTTTAAATGGAAACACGCCAGGGTCATGCACTGCTTCACATCCTGAGCACGCTCACATACGCTGGGACTCGTTCTCTTCAGTGTAATTTGTGTCCTTTTTTAAATTGTTTTTGTGCCTTTGTTGTTGTTATTTTAAATATTTGGTAATATTTTCTGCCTCTCTGTCATTATTTTGAGTTTCTTTAACACTTTAAAAGTCTTTTGATTCATTTTGTGTTTCTTTTGGGCTCTTGGGTGTATTTTTATGTCTTTGTTTTATGTCTCTCTGACATCATTTTTAATCTCTTGGGTATTGTTATTTTCTCTTTGGTGAGATTATATTGACTCATTGGTGTATTTTATGTCTCTTTTGATTTCTTTTGACTCTTCAGTGTGATTTTTGTCTCTTTGGTGCCAGTTTGTGCCTCTGAAGTGAGCCACGCTAAGTTCAGAACTTTAAATGGAAAACATGCCAGCTTCACACCCCGAGCATGCTCACTTACGCCGGGGCACTTTTTTTTTGAGTCTTTGTTGTATTTTTATTATCTCTTTGGTTACGCTTTCTCTCTCCATTTTTTGGCACCATTTTTTTTTATCTCTTGGGTATTGTTTTTGTGTCAGTTCAGTGTTATTTTAAGTTTCTTTGTTACTATTTTCTATCTTTTGCTTATGCTTTGAGTCTCTCTGGCATCGTTCTGCGTTTCTTGGGTATATTTTTTTTATCTCTATGGAGATATCGTTTTGACTCTTTGGTGTATTTTGTGTCTCCTTGGCACCGATTTGTTTCTCTCTGTTTACATTTTGCGTCTTCTTTTGATTCATTTTGCGTGTCTTTGGTGCAGTTTTGTGCCTCCTAAGTGAGCTCATCTGTTTATTCCATCGGTTATAAATGAGCCACGTTATGTTCAGGACTTTAAGTGGAACACATGCTTGCTTCATGGACTGTTTCACACCCTCAGCGTGCTGATATAAATTCCTTTTTTAGGGGCCAGAAGTCAAGTTCAGCGACGAAAAGCTAAATGTGGGGACTTTCTGTGAAGAAAGCATCCTGTCTGTTTTTTAATTAGACTTCCAGACTGGTTACTGTTTGACCAGCAGCCAGTGTTTGGAAGGCTGCACAGCCCACCGTTACAAAGATGCTTGTTTTGGACCATCATATTGTTTGCATTATTTGAACAGCGTGGTAGTGTGAATGCTGCAGTGACATCGCGGTAGTTCTGGTAGTTGCCAGCAGCAACATACAATGTAGGTTTAATTGCAAAAATGAGAGCAGCGTGTGAATGCTAATACACCAGCCTCTTTGAATCCACTGCCAGGCCTACCATTTGGTCTCATTTTGATCTTCGTTGGCCTGGTTTGTGTGTGTGAGCGCGTGCACTGTCCGTAACTAGGCTCAACCTTTTCTGGACTCCAAGAGTCGATCTGGTCTTTTACCTTTCAAAGGGCTAAAAAATGTTGCCCGTATGTTTGTACTTGCTGGTCCAGCTGTTGCGGTTAACAGCCAATAATGAAGCACCTTGAACCTGCATTCCTTCTAATGACCAATAGGGGGCCTTCAATTGCAAACAAGTCTGATCTTACACATCTGTGACCTTAGATTACATTTTCCTGATGAGATTATGGTTTCAATCTGCAGTTTCAGCTCTAATTGAGCAACATGACAGGGCTCTAGACTAACTTTTTTTAACGGAACTTCTTCTTTTGCAATATTGTAGGCGATGTTAAACTTAATGATCATCTCAGCCTCCTCCGATGACCTGTTTACTCCTGCCTGCCGCTGAAAGGCAGTGGGGAGCAGGGACATTTTGGCAGAGCATTTATCGCGGCATATAATGTGTCTTCTCGATGCTGTATGCTTTTTCAGCGTTTCAATTCGAAACGTATTAGCACCAGTGACAAATGCAGTGTTGCCGGCCATGGTCTTTCCACATTCGCGACAATAAATGCAGTGCATCATATTGTCAGCTTGGCTGTATCTTAGCCAGAGAAACTGGTCAAGCCACTCGATTCGAAATTTATACATTTTCTCACTTTTACTTTCAGTGGACTCCGGCTGGGAGTCGATCGTATGTGGCTCATTTTCTGATGCCGTCTCTGGACCAGTGTTTGACAAAAACAGAGAGGTTGATGGCTCCGTGTCAGAGCGCTGGCTCAGAATTTTGGACTGATCAGGCCTTAACTTAACGAAAAAGTTATCAATTGTTCTTTTCATATTTTCTCAATACCAACTTCATACACTTCTGACCTGGGCTACTCACCCTTCTCTATCTGCCCGCACTTTCAAACGTAAACATAAGTAGGTCTGCAGGAATATCTGGACCACGGCCAATCACAGAGGTCCCCACCTCTGAGTATCTCTGATTGGTTTAGAACACGACATGGGCATAATGTGTGTCTGTTGTTGAACACACGGAGACTTTCAGGGTTGCTGAAACTTTTTTTTCCGCGAAAATACTTGGTTGCACCGGTGCGACCAAGTATTTTTTATTAGTCGCACCATGGAGAAATTTGGTCGCATTTGCGACCAAATTAGTCGCACTCTAGAGCCCTGCATGATACTAACTTTGGATACAAGTGATAAAACACACCTGTATCAACACACACTACGGCTCCTCCACCTCTGGTTTTAGGGAAGGCTATAAGTTGTGGTGGCATCTTTCCAAAATAAAAAACAGCTTTTCCACCTTAAATCCCAAGCCATTCCCAGAATCTATTAGATCCCACAGCATAAGCTCTGTCCCTCCTTTGACTGTTTAAGTGCTGGTTTTAAGAACTAAATCTTCAGATTTTTTTCTGTGTTTCTGTAGGTGGAAACTGTGCAAGCTGCTTCAGCTCTATATGTTAAAACAAAAAAGTTAGATAAGCCAGATCCAGGTTTGACCTTTTCCAGATCACATTTCTTAAATATTTTGTCTGTACGAAGCCTAGACTGTAGAAACCTAATTGAATCCACTCTTAGTGGACAAAATGCTAAATTAACAGTGCAAACAAACCTGTTGATTAAGTCAACAGTTTATAAGCTGCAGCTTGTTCACACTGCATTCTTACAACGCTGCGTCACCTGATTAGAAGTCAGATAAAGCAGAGATTTCCTGGACTTTATGCAAGTAAATCGGCTCTATTTATTACACCGTAAGGGAGTGATTCGGTCGTTACAAGCAGGCCTTCAGATGGCTTTCTAATGGGCTGTAGTTGGGGTATCGGTAATGATACGTCAGTCTGCCTGCTGAAAGGTCACAGCGCTAACACTACTCTGTGATGAGTGACAAAATGGAGTTAATGTGGCGTTCGGGGTACACGGCTCGAGCTAAGTAAACATACGACGGAGCACATGTGAGTGTGGAGGGAGATGACGTGGGGCAGGGAAAGGGAGTGAACCAAAGCTGGGAGATTAAAAGAAAACAACTTTCAGCTGAGCTCCACAGTTAGTCACTGTAGATCAGTGTGGAGGAATTTTTAGGTCATGATGGTTAAGTAAGCATCCACAAACATCTCTGATTTTACAGAGGTGGGACCAAGTCATTGTTTTGCAAGTCTCAAGTAAGTCTCAAGTCTTTATCCTCAAGTCAAGTCTCAAGTAATGTCAGGCAAGTCAGAGTCGAGTCTCAAGTCACTGGTGTAAAAGTCCGAGTCAAGTCACAAGTCTGAAACTTTGAATTTCAAGTCCTTTCGAGTCTTTAAAAAAAAAAAAAATGAAAAAAGCATGTTGCAGTTATGCTAAATGTAAATATTAGACCATGTAATTTTAAAATCTGTGTTTTTCTCAACACATGACAAAATAGTGAACTTAGAAAATATACACAAATTGTGAAATTGCACCTCTATAAAATGCAGCTCAATTAAACCTAGCTCCAAGAATAATTTTCACCGACAGTTCTGAGATAAGATGCATGTTATTCTTGGATGCGGTTGTAGGACCGGCTTTAAAATCGCATGACAAAATATCATACATATTAAAAAAAACTGCATCACCAACGTAGCCTGGACAACATTTGCTAGTTAGATGAAGTCAGCTATCTCATTGTAGCATATTTATATGCATATTTATAATCATACGGTTCTTGGAGTGAGTGCATACACTCATGAAGTTTAGTAACTTCAGGTCACTGCAACAAGCCCAGGTACAGTTTACCGACGGATGGGTACAGGGCCTTGAAATGCACCGTGTAGAACGAAAGACCATCGTACGTATCATAAGTTTACCAGTCTCACAAATTGTCTTCATAAATACACATTCCTTAACCGTTTATTAATAGACCTTTGAGCTCAACGGTAATTAATTAGTAGTGGAAATAATTTCTGGTATGCGTTACAGAAATGTAGCAGTGACAATAATACTGTATGCTGTAATCGTACTGGGCAATTAGTGATACAAAAAACCTGTTTTATCCTGTGAATAAAAGTATATGTTTTTGTCAATGTACCATAATAACAGAGGCGAAACGCAATATTGTGTCAGGACAATTCACTATTTATGCACAATAAATAAAGGAGCATAGCGCGACAATTTCTGTTCAGCGCCAGACGTGCTTGTAACCTATATCACCAATTATGTTAAGAAAAATGACGTATTAACTACTAAAAAACACTGACCTTCGTGTAAATGCTTGGAGCAGACTAACCTGTGAGCTGGAGTGTTCTGGGACGTTATATTTGATCTTTGAATGGCTGCAATCCAGGCCATCCGTCGCGTCTTTGTTACTTCGGAAACATGGCTCGAACAATTTCTCTTCAACGACGTAATCCGATAACAACCGATCTCTTTACCCGTCGGCTTCCCGTGGCTGTCATGCGACCGGCTATTGCAGTTAATAATACAACAGCTTCTTGCCATTTTTGTGTTTCTTTTTATCGCTGTGTGACTGATTTCAAGCCTGCGTGCGCTAGTACCTCTTGCCACGAGTTCCCAGAATCCTTTGCAGTTCTACCCGTGAATGACGTCACATTTTCAATCTCTATATAATATGTATGTTAAATTTTATATTTGGGGTGAAATATCAAGTCTTTTCAAGTAAACCGGTTCAAGTCCAATTCAAGTCCCAGGTCATTGGTGTAAAAGTCCAAGTCAAGTCACAAGTCTTAGAACATTTTTTCAAGTCAAGTCTAAAGTCATAAAATTAATGACTCGAGTCTGACTCGAGTCCAAGTCATGTGACTCGAGTCCACACCTCTGTGATTTTAACAAAAAAATGAACCACTTTCTCAGACTTTTTGTTGTGTCCTTGATTACATCTGTGAATCTTCTCCAAGGTCTTTCTCTTTTCCTCCTGCCTGGCAGCTCCATCTTCAACATCCTTTCTTCAACATATCCACTATCCCTCGTCTGCACACATCCAAACCATCCCAGTCTTAGCAATTAATCTTTGTCTCCATTTTCTGTCCACCCCGGTCACTCCCATCGAAGGACTTAGCTGTGCCACCTTTAGCTAATTATTTTTGGCTAAACCTAACCTCATTGTTTTATTTAAAAGAAATGCAAATGAAGAATAAGATTTCGTCGTCACCCTCATGCAAGATTCTGTTGGTTTTTATCACCGTTTCGATGAGACATCAGTGCATGAGTTCAGAGACACTCAAATTACAGAGAGGGAGAATCTGTAGTAGCTGGAAAAGATGAAACTTTCTGGAGAAAATGACCGAAGCTCTTTACTATTTCCAACATGTCCGGTTAGAGGGTCTAACAAAGGGAGGTTTTTCCTGAATGGCAATTCAGACACATGCCACAAACACCACTATTGCGTCTTTGCAGACATGTGCAGACTAACCGTGCGACTCAATTTATTCGCCATTTTGGACTTTGGAAAAACACGTCTTCAAAGCTCTTTGTGATTGCTGCGGATGGACAACGAGGATGCGATGCCAAACATCTGTTTCCCTAGCAACTCTCGAGATGTGTCCACCATGATGTAAGGTTGGAAACCTACATAAACAGGAACAGTTGATGCCCAACACAACTAAGGCAGTGACCTTACACTAGGCTCTAACGTAGACGTATTCTGCTTGTAAAAGTGAAAAATATTCAATTTGGTAGATCAGAGGTTGTGACAGTTTCAGGTGAGGTCGTGTTGACCTGTCAAGCTGCTGGAGACATCCCATGATGCACTGCTCCTCCATTCCACATGTGTTTAAAAGTCACTACTGCATGTCACCGTCTTTCCTGTCCTTCTTTTTTGCCCTATTATCCTGGTTATGCTGGTGAACTTTTCCGTTGAAAAGAGTTCTTCCTCCTCACTGTCACCAATCGTTGCTCACATGGGAACATCAGATTGCTGGGTTTTCCTCTCATATAAAGAGCCTTGAGGCAACTGCTGTGTGAATTGTTGCTATATAAATAAAATTACAGTCAGCATTTTTTCTAGCTTGTTTTCTTCTCTGTTTTCCATCTACAGTTTCGTGAAGCAGACTTTCCACTGAGCAGCTGACCGTTATCATTACGTCAGTGTAACGGATCTGCTCACACACCCCGTTAGCTCACTGATTGTTTTTCATTAACATTTATTAACATTTAAAAACAGTTTCTGTCACGCTGTCCTGTTGAAAAAGTAAGACGGGGGAGGTCGCAGGCTGTTCTACTAACTGAGCATGTGCTGCTTTTAATGTGTTTTCTGTGTGGTAGACTTTAACAATCACCCTCCTCCTCCTTCTCCACTTGAGCCTGACCACCATTCAGGTGCAAATAGCGGCCGAGGCATGCGTCAAATTTACAGCCTGGCTTTACAGCGTATGGTTGTCTGGACACTCTTTCTCCTTTCTCCTGTGGCTGCAGCTCTTTGGGTGGCTCGGGGAAACATCTGGAGGGGACAATGAATCCCGGGGTCGCTCAGCGGCGCTCTTTCAGCGACACATGCCGGCGACGAATGCAAATCAAACGCGCCCACACACATAATACCGCTCGGGCTCTCTATCAAATTGCCGTCAGACATTTTTATGGTCAAGTCACACACAACAACACAGATTCAACTTGTGGAATCATCACACTTCTAATACGATTAAGAATCTGCCAAAATATAGGGTGGGACGGTGACATCAACACTTATTTCTGCATGCATAGACAGTACGTCAGGGAAGGAAGTCAAAGGAGGTCTTTGAGATGTTTTAACCATTTGAAAGTTGAGTGGTTTAAGAGAAAGTGATGCTAGCAACACCGTTCAGAAGTCAAAGCTGTGACGCCACCTCCAGAGGTCCCATATCCATTGGTCAGAGCAATTTTGGTTTCACAACAGGGTCCAAATGTTGAAGGTGATCAACATTTCTGTCTCAACCAGATCACTGAGATAATTCTATTCCAACAATTCACAATTAGAAATGTGAAAATCTTTTGAGGTCCATCCAAAAACTTTCACCACAGCTCTGATCACACATATGGATGTATTTTCTTTTGAGTTTTCATTTTGATCCATCTGACCATTTAATGGCTGAACTAGATTTCCCACCAACATTTTTACTTTCAAAAATTACGTTCCAACTAACAATAAGATATCAAACAAAGTACACAGTATGGTGTCAAAAATGGTGCACATCTTTGACAGCGTTTTTCAGTTGTCTGAAACACCATTTATCTGCAGATGAAAGGCCAAAACATGTAGGGAAAGCTACGCTTATCAAAATACCCGTGTACGTGTGGTCGTAGCCTTCATTTTTAACAAACTTAAAAATGTAAATAGAGCTGATAAAAATCTGCAGAGGGTTGGGGATGATGACTAACCAAAGAATTGCAGCATATTAGAAAGACGAGATCGTCATCCAGAAATATTGACAAGAAACATCTTGACGGGCTGAACGGTTTTCCTGACGTGACTCACGAGCACGTGTTGCATCTATCAAAGTAAAGACAGGACCTATTTAATTCATTTATACTCTTACAAGCGGGCACAACACGGTCATCAGTCATTTTGCTGACACAGTGAGCGTACATGTTGCACCAGGACGATAACCCCACATCAGGCGCTCCATACCATATTGATGGTGGTTCTCCTCCAACACATTAACTCTCATTACTGCTCCACTGAACCGCCTGGCATTTACAATGACAAATTCCTCCTGGCATGGGCCCACCAGGACCTGATTTACAGACCTCTGCAGCCCCCTCAGCACCCTGCACATATTGCAGGAGTTTAACACGGTAGATCCAATTTTAGACAGGAAAAAAAAATAAATTTCTCAAATGTCACTAATCTGCAAACTGGGGAATAAAACTGCTGTTTCTCCAATCTGTGGAAGGCATTTTCCAATCCAGCAATTAGATTATTAGCCTGGGAGTCAGATTTTTCATACGTTTAACGGCTTTTAATGGAACGCTTCTGTAACGTTAACATGTTTTTTATTGCCCCAGCCATGCAGCAAGACATTGCGGCTTGACTCACGTTAACATGTAATGAAAGAAAGTTTTTCCTCGTCATGACTCTCTTTGTGTTTCGAGTCCCTCTTCAGCCGCAGAGCGTGGACAAATCAAATTGTCCTCCCAGAGAAAAAAGCTCCAGAAACTACTTCACGTTGATTGATGCTCCTCGAGTTGGTGAAGGAGGAAGAGCTCAATTAGTATGTGTGAGGGGGTTGGGTGTAATTGAGTTAAAGGCTCCCCAGGCCTGAACTGAATTAAGAGCAGATTAAAGGTAAAGTGCTGAGTGTGTGAGAGTGTGTTTTATCCTGTTTCTTAAGCATTATAAAAATAAAAATATAAATCATATTAAACGTGCTTTGAGTTTTAGCTGTGGTCAACCTTTAGTATCAAATCACACATTTTTCATCTCCCCCCCATAAAAAAAAAAAAAGAATTCTGTGTATATGAGCCTCATAGTGAAGATGATGCAGCCTGCTAGGTAAAATTAGCCTGTTAATGTCATGGCTACTTTCAAAAAAACAAATAAGATAAGATAAGATAACTTTTATTAGTCCCACACGTGGGAAATTTGTTTTGTCACAGCAGGAAGTGGACAGTGCAAAAGTTATGAGGCAAAAATTAGAATACAATAAGAATAAATACAGTACACAACTGTACAGAATAGAATAAAATACTATATACAGTAGAATAAAATAAAATAAATATACAATAAGATAAAAATAGAATACAAATACAAATACTATATACAACTGAGTAAAAATACAACGATGACAGAAAGGATTATTGCACTTAGTATTATTGCATATGTATGGATGTGTGTGCTTGATCAGTTAAAGTCTTTATTATGGAGTCTGACAGCAGTGGGGAGGAAAGACCTGCGAAATCTCTCCGTCCCACACCGTGGGTGCCGCAGTCTCCCACTGAAGGAGCTGCTCAGTGCTGTCACAGTCTGCTGCATGGGGTGGGAGATGTTGTCCAACAGGGATGACAGCTTAGCCGCCGTTCTCCTGTCACTCACCAAATGCAAAGCTATTTATGATTATTTGGTACTTCAATTTGTTTACTTTTTTTAAATTATATAATTCAAATAATGAAAGTTACTATACTTACAAAAGGGACTGTGCGATATGACGAAAACCTCATAACCTGATATAAAACATCTATCGTCCGATAGAGATATAAATCACAAAAATGTAACATTTTCTGTAAATTCTGTGAATCTCGGCTAGCTGAAGTGTTTCCAGCTGGGCGTTGTGTACCTGGAGTTGAGTGTTTTACTGATGCATGAAAGGATACTGTTACACCCCGGCCTAGGCAACCGGGGTGCAACGCAGAAAAACAAAGATAAGGAAAAATAAACCACGAAGGCCCTCCACCAAAATCCCAAAACGAAAATATCCCATGACGAAAGTATTTACAACAGACTATTTATTTATAACAAAACACCAAACACAAGACGTCAAACTATTTACAACGGGGGGAGATCGCGACCATGACATACTGAAACACAAGGCTTAAATACATAGAAGGAGCAATTAGGGAATGGACCACAGGAGGGAAACACAGCTGGGGCAAATTAGAACTGACGAGACAGGGCAAAACGTAAACTGCAAACACTAAGATAACACAGACTTTCAAAGTAAAACAGGAAACACATAACAGTCACGCCAAAAACAACACACCGACAACACCGAAACGTAACAGTTCCCCCCACCCAAAAATCAAACATTTAACACCAAGTGAAAAGTTTGATCCAGACAGATGAAGCCGATGAAGGCTGGAGCGGTCCCACTGACCCTCCAGCAGACGACGAAGGCTGGAGCAGTCCCACGGACCCTCCAGCGAAGGCGGATGAAGGCTGGAGCGGTCCCACGGACCCTCCAGCGAAGGCAGACGAGCAGCTCACTAGCTGCACACATGGACACGCAGCCCACCAGCTGCACACACGGACACGCAGCCCACCAGCTGCACACACGGACACGCAGCCCACCAGCTGCACACACGGACACGCAGCCCACCAGCTGCAGAAGGCTGGAGCGGTCCCACGGACCCTCCAGCGACGACAAAGGCTGGGGCGGTCCCACGGACCCTCCCCCCAGCGAAGGCGGATGAAGGCAGACGAAGCTGATGGAGGCTGGAGCGGTCCCACGGACCCTCCAGCAGACGACGAAGGCTGGTGCGGTTCCCCCGGACCCTCCAGCAAAGGCGGATGAAGGCTGGAGCGGTCCCTCGGACGCTCCAGCAAAGGCGGATGAGCAGCCCACCAGCTGCACACACGGACACGCAGCCCACCAGCTGCAGAAGGCTGGAGCGGTCCCTCGGATCCTCCAGCGAAGGCGGATGAAGGCTGGAGCGGTCCCACGGACCCTCCAGCGAAGGCGGATGAAGGCTGGAGCGGTCCCCGGACCCTCCAGCGAAGACCGAAGGCCGAAGCTGTCCCTCCTTCGGACCCTCCAGCGATCCCGGACGAGCCCCCATATGTTACACCCCGGCCTAGGCAACCGGGGTGCAACGCAGAAAAACAAAGATAAGGAAAAATAAACCACGAAGGCCCTCCACCAAAATCCCAAAACGAAAATATCCCATGACGAAAGTATTTACAACAGACTATTTATTTATAACAAAACACCAAACACAAGACGTCAAACTATTTACAACGGGGGGGAGATCGCGACCATGACATACTGAAACACAAGGCTTAAATACATAGAAGGAGCAATTAGGGAATGGACCACAGGAGGGAAACACAGCTGGGGCAAATTAGAACTGACGAGACAGGGCAAAACGTAAACTGCAAACACTAAGATAACACAGACTTTCAAAGTAAAACAGGAAACACATAACAGTCACGCCAAAAACAACACACCGACAACACCGAAACGTAACAATACATTTTTAGACATAGGTTGTAACGGCCGCCGTTTTCTTTGCGGCATGCTGCAGGGAAAAGCCTGTTCTAACGTTCGAGTCTAAGGTTTATTTTTTAGTACCTACGGCTCTTTTTTGCTTCTCATCGGTAAATACTCTGCATACTATTTCACGTAATTCAGTTTATTTTGAAAAGTCTCAACAGGATCTTGAGCTTTATTGTGAAAGGTTTATGTGGAAAATAAACAAGCGGACACGTGATGGTTTTACCATTGTTGTTGCTAACGACAATGCATAAAAGCAGGCGCTTGTCCGTCCATAGTGTGGTTATATTAAATATAAGAGAAAGAGAGAACTTTAAGAAATTAATATAGCCACAACAGTGACCATCAAAACGATGAAAAAATATTGCCGTAAACAGTTTATTTTGCGACACCACGAAACAAACGATAGCTTAAAATGAAACGATAGACGTTTTTAATATCGTCATCCAATATATATCATTATATCAAACAGCCCTACTTACAAGGCAGAACAATTATGAAATGAAGGAAATAATGTATTAACATGTAACAAGCAGTTTCTTGCTTTGTCAAACGCCAACAAAAAAATAACTTAAAATTTTGACTTACCTCTGCCCGATGCATAAACAAGCTTCTATAATGGAGAACTTAAAGATGGCAATAATGGCCGCACCTTTTTACACATTAAAAAATAATTACTTAAGCTCTGAAAGGCATCAATGGCACAAACATTGTCAACTTTGCTAACTAAGCTAGCTAGCTGATAATTTAGCACTCCCGCTCATCCAAAAATGGTCATTTTGCGTCCAAATAACAACATGGCGGCAGGCAAAATGTCTATCAGATTTTACTGTTATTGAATATGATACGGTATTTCTAACTGCCGTGATGCTGAGATCACGAACTGGCACATTTTGCTAAAATTTGGTAGAAATATCGCAGCTACTAGATATTTCCATTCTGTGCAGCTAAAAAGTGTTTACAGTTTGGATTTTTAATAAACTTATTACTAAGTTCTCCTTCTGTTCGCTATATTGTTGTTTCTCTACCACAGATCTTCAGTTACATTCCAGTGCTACTTAGCTCTGCTGTTAGAAAGGCCTGTGTCTGCTTTGAAGTACGACCCAGCTGCCCCATTCATGCCTTAAGTGCACACCAGGTGCCTCGGACCACAAAAAGCTGGAGAAGAAAAGCTCTTCGCTCCTCAAAAAAGCCCAACGTCACAAATCTCCCAGCTACCCCCCACGTCTGCAGCCGCCATGGAGGTCAAGTGGAGCTTTTTGTGAGCAAACGGTGGATTAAAGTCTAAATAAAAGAGGAGATTTATAGAGTAACGCGCTGTTGTTTTAGTACAAGTTTATGATAACGTAACTCAGACAGCCCCTCTCTAGGCAGTGCCTACACTAATAGCTGGGGATAAAACTCACGTCAGCTACATAAACATCTGAGCTGCAGGTTAAAGAAGCAGCAGGTTTCACACACACAGCAATAAACTGGAGATTTTAATAGTTAATGAATGCCACATACCACCTGCCTTATTCCAGCCTGAAGCCCTAAAGGGAAAACAAAACAACCCCAAAAACCATTAGAGGCAGCCCTCAGCGAGTCTGAGCTGATTTAAGTGACGTCCACCCAAATATGTTCAAGTCTCGGACATGATCACGGCACATTTAATCTATTCATTTATTTTTCAGATTTTTTTAAATTACTGGACTAATTTTATATTATAGTAAAATACCTTCATGTGAGTATTAGGGACATCACTGCACTGTTTCTATAACATCATGTTCTTATGGAAACAGGTGCCGTCGAGGGAAGACGCTGAACAGTTATGATGCTCCATTTTTGAAAACTAACGTTAATGTTTCAGCCTTTTTTTTCCTAGAGCGCCCTCTAGTGCAGGCAATATTTGTACAATTCCATTAACAGGAAGTGAAACAACTAGAATGTGCATCTTTTATATACAGTGCATGACGGACACGTGACTATTCTCTGATATGTAATTGTAAACCCTTTGTGATGCTGAGGGGAAGTCCTTCCTTAGAACATCTTCCTTCATTCTTCCTGCTGTAAATAAATCTGTGCTCAGATTCTTCTTTGTGTTAATAATCTCGGAGTAAACTCGAGCAAAGCTGCAGGGCATAGCTGAAGATTTATCCTCTAAATAAAACATTTATTTATCTTTATTTATTTACTTACCTGTACTCAGCGAGATTTGCTCCGAGGCTCTCGTGCTTTAGCATCGGTGCTAAGGAAGACAGACGGGAGTAATTAGCCTCACCTGGAACTAGCAGTGAATTATCCTTGCCACGGGCAGACATGAACAACCCACTCCACTATCTCCCACTTTCTCCCTCCAAAACTTTGTTTCCGCAACATTATTCTCCCTTAGGTCTTGAGTTGTAGGATCTCTGGTAAGCTTTCTTTATCACCTCCTGGTTTTTGTCCTTTTTCAGGGGTTTTCCTGCCTCGTAACCGATTTCTTTTATTTCTCTTACTACCTTTATGTTAATTTCTATCTCAGGCTCTTTTAGTGCACATCCTCTCTATCAAACTAAACCTTCCTCCTGTCCATGTTTGCACATGTGTTTAATCTAATCTGTTTTTATTTCCTGAAGCGTTTTCAGTGGTTTGTCTGTTTGATCATTATTCATTTTTTAATATATGTTTTTGTTCTGGATCATTTGTCTTTTATTTTTTGTCTTTTTCTTTCCTTTTAGGATGATTTGCCAAAACAAAATGCTGCAGTTTCTTTTTTTAGTAAGTATATAAAACAGTTATTCTCTCATTAATTCACATTACCGTCGCACAAATGCCTTTGTCTTTTATGATACTCTCCGTTCCCCTAAATTTGGGCTTGCAGGTCATTATGCTTTTCAGTGAATCTGATGATGGCGAACTTCAATTATGTAGATGTTACTGTACCGGCTTCCACAAACCATTTCCCTATATTCGTTTTTGCATTTTAGTATCGTAGTAAAAAAAAAAAAGAACAACTGTTATTATCGTAGCATTTTTAACACAATATTTATGTCTCTGTAGTTAAAACAATAGTTTTAATCGGTCTGTGGATAACTTATCAGCTTCATTTTGTTAATGTAAGTTGCATTGTTTCCTTTTCTTGCACACAGCAGTCAGAAGTCTTAGTAGATGATTTTGGATCTCATATTCTTCTTTAACAGCCTACTCATTGCTTGAGATGCCCGTCAAAGAACAGAAGTCTTTAGAACAGGGGTGCTCAATACGTCGATCGCGATCGACCAGTCGATCGCAAAGGTAGTATTGGTAGATCGCATGGCATTAAAAAAATAGATGCCAGCCTATCATCCATCCCGTCACTTGATTGATACAGGGAAGCCAGTCAGATGACAGCAGATTTTTTCTGACGCTTAGGTCGCTGCGCATGCGCAAACAGCGGCGCGAAGTGTAGTAAAACTGACAAGCTAGTCAGCGAGTTAACTCCAATTTTTAGCTCTCGGTTTTTTCTCTTAAACCTGGCCGTCAGCAGCTACTGTCCGGACTATGCATCCCTGGCTGATTCAATTCAGTGCAAGTCATCAGAGTAAACTCAGGTAATGACAAAAAATTTACATAGTTAATTGTGTTGTGAAATATTGGATATTGCGGTTATGCATGTATATACATTGTAGATATAAAGAATCCTCAATATATTTATAAATAAGTATATGTTTTGGATTTTTGTAGTGGGTAGATCATTTTGACTTGGTCATTTTATAAGTAGCTCACATGCGGAAAAAGTGTGAGCACCCCTGCTTTAGAATAACCGTTAAAGGCTGAACCACTGCCCTACAAACATTTTGATGATGCATAACTCCTGAATCTTTTTGTTAATGTCATGAATCGCTGTGCGGCAGGCAGGAGTTGGACCCAAAATGCAGGACTCACAGACTCGGGGAGGTGAACTCAAAACACAGCTTTATTTGCTGGTAGAACAAACATACAAACTAGACTAAACTGGGAAACCATAAACTAAGAACTCACAGGGAGACACAGGGAGATCCACACACAGCATGAGGGACGACGTCACGCCGAACAGAGGGAGACGCAGACAGAAATACACAGAGGGTTAACGAGGAAAGTGGGAACACACGGGGAACACAGGTGACACTGATAATCATAACGAGACAGGGCGGGGTGAACTGAACATGACATGTACAGGCGTGAGAGTCACAAAGTAAACAGGAAGTGCACAGAGGTTCAGACAGGAGGAGAGAGAGCACGGGGAAAACACAGACATAACGGGCTGGGGAAACATGAAACAACCACAAAGGGAGACGAGGGCTCACAGATACACAGAGGGGCACACAGGGGGTAAAAGCCATGAAGGGAAAACACTTAGGGAACAACACAACAGGGCAACTCAGAAAACATGGCCTAAATAAGGAACAAAATACAAACATACAAGAAAACTAAGAACACTGGGCCAACATGGCCCAGGACCATGACAGTTAATGCCTTGTCACGGACATCGAGGTAACTTTCTTTCATAGACTTTCTGACAAGATAATTTTTGTGTTTATGAACTTTTTTCTACTCTATTTATCATTTAGAATAAAGCTAAATAAAAATTCTTCATATAAAGAATGAGGAGAAACCAGAAACAGTGGTGAACTGATCTAAACAGTCCTGTCCCAGGTTTACGATGCTGACTTTGGGAGAGTGGGGCTCTAAAGTGTTTTTTCATTTCCCGAACAAGCAGGCTGTCCGCTCACAAACAGGTAGGAACCAGGCGGGCGGCTATGGCCGAACTACTCCAGTCTGGGTGCTCTCGTACACTGTTAGAAAACACATCTTAAAAAAACAGTAATATTCCGGCAGCTGGGGCCCCATAAAAATACCGTAAAATTTAAAATACAATTTGTACAATTTTTAAAATACAATTTGTTGCTCCTAATTTTACATGGAATTTTGCCTTTTTCAAGTGTTTTTAAACATTAAATTAGGAACAATTTAATGTGATTAAACAATGAAATTACCTATAAACAAGGTCAATGAATGCTGCAATATGAATAATAATACTTAAATGTACAGAAATATACAGTTAACAGTTGGTTTAAATAATATTGGATTGCATTCATATCATGCTTTTTGAGACCCTCAAAGCGCTTTACAATTCCTTCTGGCCATCACCAGTAAGGTGGTAGGTAAAGTGTCTTGCCCAAGGACACAACGACCAAGAGTGTCCGAGTCGGGGCTCGAACCGGCAACCTTCTGATTACAAGGCGAACTGCCAACTCTTGAGCCACGATTGCCCTAAATAACAATAATAATAATAATAAAAAAGTGAAAAAAATAGTAAAAAAGTTTATAAGAATCATTTTATATATTTTTCCTTAGCATTACATTTGAATTTAACAGTTCAATCTTTCAAATAACGGACAAATATTTGTGAAATCATGATACATTTGTGAATGTATTTTAACAATCTAAATATGCATATGTACAGACAGATACATTTAAAAAACAATTACATTACAGTGATTTTACGTTAATTTACATTTGAAATGTGAAATCACAGTCTATTGATGTAAATTTAATGATATTCTAGAAGAACAGTACAAAACTGTAAAATACACAGTAAAATACTTTGTTATTAGGATTTTTTTTATAGTGTATCCTTGGGCAAGATACTAAACCCTGAGTCTGTGAGTGTGTGAATGTTTGACAAGGTGCTAAGGTGTAGAAACAAGAACATGGGATAGTGAAGCTGGTACCTCCGAGTGCTCAGAGTAGTCAAGTTTATTCACTTATATAGTAACAGCCCATTTCTTTGTCTTTAACCCTTTAAGACCTACCATAGAACCAAGTTCGCCAGAGCTTATATTATATTTTTACATGCTGTGGAGCCATTTTTGGGAGCATTTCAAGTTGCTATACATCAATACAACCATTATAGCCCAAACTTTAATAATATGTCTGCATTAGGTGCATAGTAATTACATAAATTGCAAAAAAGTGCAATAAACTACAAAAAAATTGAAAATCGTTTTTGTTTTTTTAACATATATTTCTAGTTAGAGAAATTTAAGAGGCTTATCCCTCAAAACTGTAAATACAAAAAAGTTACACAAACTAGTTTCCCACCACAGGAAATTTATTTTGAGTGTCTTCATAGTTTTATTTTTGAAATACACCAATTTTTATATACTGCAGGAAAAACGAAAATAAATATTATAGTGCAAATTTGCAAAATAACAGCATATGCATCAAAATAAACTATTTCCAGCAGTGCAATATGAGTCCTAAGCATCCCAGAAACGACACAGAAAGTCATAAACTCAAACATAACTTTTTAAAACACATAACAAGTAAAACACAAGCTCATAAGGGCCCGATCGTAAAAAACTACATTTCCGCAAAATGACGTCACTTCCGGTTTCGGGCAGGTCATGCGGTCATGTGATAGTTCGCGCTGATGGACGTAGGAAGTGTTACAAACAGCTGATGGATCGGCGAAGCGTGTTTCTGGAATATCATGTTTTTGTTGCTGCAAGTGATTTTTATGCAGTTTTTGCAAAGCTATATGTGGAAGGAAACTGTGACCTTGGACAAGCTGATGGCATAAGATGTAAGTACAACTCCTCCAGTTTCATATGCAAAAAAAATTATTGTGCTAGCTTAAGTGGTTGCAGAGCTACCGGGATTTAAAAATAGTTACGCAAAACAGAGCGTGCCCGCTCCGATCGGCTGTAAAGGGTTAAAAGAAAAAAAGATTTTACTGATAATTACTGATCAATATTTCTCACTTATTGTGCTCGTACCCAACCTGTATTCTACATAGAAACAACGTAAACATCTGTTCCTACGTGGTTTGGTTTTTGTAGCCGTACTGTGACCAGTTTCTATCCGCCAAGTTTCCACCATGTTTGCGGAGTATATATTTCAGTGTTGAATAATTCTCTTGATCGTCTTCTCAATTCAATTAATTTTTAATTATAAATCACAACAACCGTGCTTTTTCCTCATTAAAGATTAGACAGCTTAGCCAACAAACACAACTGAAGCACTTTAGAGTGTCTCTCCGGTCACCTTGTGGATTTTGAAATATGTTACTTACAAATTTGTGATGAAGAAATTTGAAATTTGCCTGTAAACACAAACAAATTTAATGTTTTTCCTAATATTTCACATTTTGCTGTGAGCCTGGCCATATTTCTATGGGCATATTGCTTTTAATAATAAAATAATGTTGAATTTCTACAAAAAAAAATATTTTTTCAAAAAGTTTATGACTAATTATTCTATGAAAAAAGGAATATCTCGTTTGAGGTGAAAAGAGGTCAAAGGTCAAGATGGAATACAAGTAAGTATCAATTTACACGAACCTTTAAAAGTAAGTGTCCAAAATATCTTTTAATTTAATCTTTACAACATAACAGAAAAGATAAGACAAAAGTGCTGAATTCATTGTGCCAGTTTTAAGGATGCAACGTTTAAGATGGACGGTTTCCTTGCAGGATCATTGTAATATAACCACAGCAGACTCGACGACATGAATGTGCTTTCCAGCTTACTTTTTTCAACACTTACTTTACGGTTGTTGTACATGCACAGTCAGCTGCAGCTCCGCGGCTCACAGCCTGACACATACCAACAACAACGACCATTCGGGAGCTGGCTAGCGAGGCGTGATTGCAGATCCCGCCCAGGTGCGTCTGCCTCCTCTGCAGCTCTTTAATTGTTCAGTTGATCTTTATTGGTTCCCTTGCATAAAAAACACGTTAATGATGTTTGAATTTCAGCAAAAAAAATTTTTTTAAAAACTTAATAAAACAAAAAAATTATTTCCTCATCTTGACAATAAAGTAGCTGAGCATCCCTCAGGTGTGCTCAAGCACATGAAACCCTTTAATACCTCTCTCCACTAAAAGTCAGTTCAGTATAAAGTTAAGGGCACTGCTTGCATGATCAGTGCTCCGTCGGTCTTTAACCACGGTTTATGTTGCCAGTTAAGAAGCAGGAGACGGCCTCGCCAGTCTAGCAATCACAGGGTGACACAGAGATTATCTGATTTCCAGGAAAGGAGGCAGAGAAAGGAGAGAGAGAAGCAGCACAGACATGTCTTTTCCATCCTATTGTTTGCTTTCCGTTTGCACTCTCAGCTTCTAATCGTCTCTGTGGCTGCGGCTCAGTCAGAAGACGGGGTGTTAGGAGGACCGAGAAGGTTTGGACTGACAGGAGTGCCAGTTAGAGGCCGACCTCACAGCCTCACGTCCAAAAACCACTGTTTTCACCAGCAGAGAAAGCACTTAACATAAATGCAGGATCGCAGTTACATCTGTGAGCGTCCAGGCAACAAGAGACGAGCGAGATCCAGCAACCTCAAATCGTTTCCCTACTGCCATTAAAACCTTCAAATTAGATTAAAGGAGAGAGGAAGAAAAGAGGAGGAGGAGGAGGGAGCGTTTTCCCGATTCGGGGCAGAAAATCCTATTTCATGGTGATGTGGAAGTCCTTTTCCAAAAAACTTTTTATCGACTCCCTCATCTGACTTTCTGAGGGCTTTTTCCCCCCTGATCTGTCTCTCTGCTTCCTCTCTCTGTGCTGGAGACAGCGCTAGATTCCCAGGCATTTGTTTCTGATTTGCAGGCCCTGAAGGCTTGCCATCGTGCCTTTGCGGCCTGATTGTATTACCAGGAGATACAGAGTAATTGGAGAGATTAAAACCTCCCTCTCCTCTCATTTGATATTCTTGCAGAAACCGAGGAATGTCCATTAGGCCTCTGAATGTTGATTAGAGACAAATCTGATGTCCAGATAGCTGATGATAGGCGAAGTGGATTTTCTTGGTTAAGTGTTTCACGATGTCACGCAGGATTCATTTAAAAAAAAATGGGGGAAAAGGCAGGGATTTGATTTGGATGTCGTGATTATAACGTCATGTGGAGCCATCAGACTTCTGGAAGAGCATCACAGGAAGGACGGTCACGGCTGTAAGTTGGAGTGGAAGTAACAGTTTTGTTTGATGCGTGGCTCGGTCGGGTGGGGTGGGCGGGCATGTCAAATGCATGTCAGAGATGTTGTGGAGGACACGCTGTCTTCACATCCCAACAGAGTCTTCAAAATAGTTTGATTAGGTGAATTCAAGACTTGTTGGACACACCTGTCATAGAGGGCTTCCAGCTGTTTGTCAACCAGAAGAAGAAACATCTGTGGGTAAATGTGAATGGACCATTTCCCCTTTCATAACAACTTTAAATATATGTGTATGTATATGTGTGTGTGTGTGTGTGTGTGTGTGTGTGTGTGTGTGTGTGTGTGTGTGTATAAGTCACCTGTTCATCAAGACTAAAAGTTTGCATTATTAGGGCGTGGCTTCTTTGACTGACAGGTGGACGGCGACATAGGTGGCTATAGCTGCTAGCTGTCTGTTAGGATTCGTCTCAGCTCGTCGGAGTCTCTGAACTGGACCTCTGGGATTGTAACCAGATGGGGAACTTAGGGAAGGGAGCCAAAGGGGACAGGAGCAGAGGTGAGTGGGCAGGTTAGAGAATTTCCTTCCAGGTGGAGAGTGGGCAGGCAGTTGGGATTCTTTCGGTGAGTTCCTTATCCAGAGGAATTTTCCAGCATACTGCCTCTTTTCCCTGCGAGAAGCTGCAACGCAAGGAGTAGATGATTGAACTTCCTGAAATATGCATGTGGGTGATGACCTGATGGGAAGCAGGTGTATGGAAGGCCACATGATTGAAAAACTTGACGACCAAAGCAAGACGCTTCTCATCCAGCCGGACTTGGCACATGAAGAACTGTGCATACTTTACTGTTCAGTCATATCGTACAATCCAGCGCGAGAGCACACAGCTATCCAAATGAGAAATAGCTGGTCTTTTATTTTGAAGGACACTGCATTTCCCCTTGGCAGCAACTCTACCTGATTTATCTGTTAGTGAAATGAGTGAGACCTGATCAGATATTTTAAGTTCATCTTATTCTTTACATGTTGGTAAATTACAGAAGAGAGACATCAGATAATATAAAATATAGATGACCCAGTCCTGTAGTACTGCCAACACTGCTACACATCGATGTTTAATGGACACCGAAGCAAAATCATGGAAGATAGCACCGTCTTCTGAGGATAGTATCTGATATTTCAACCTCTTATTTGACTTTAACTTTAAACCTGTGTTAGTTGAAAATTTGCAGGGCAATAATCTTAAGCATATACATCATCACTGAGCTAATGAATGCTGTGCAGTAAACATAAATGCAAAATAATAGCCACCCCAGTCCCACTGAAATTTTATATGAATAAAAGAGTGAGTAAGAATTCTCAAACTAAGTCTTTGAGATTTATTCCACATTACCATCTACAGCAGCGGTCCCCAACCTTTTTTGCGTCACGGACCGGTTTATGCCCGACAATATTTTCATGGACCGGTCTTTAAGGTGTCGCGGATAAATACAACAAAACAAAACTAGTACCGGTACCGAAAAAAAGAACATTTATTCATAACACACGTGAAAAGACCAAGGAAAACCGAGTAAATGATAAAAACGATAACAAATAACGCTGAAAACCGATAAAAACCCTGAAAACTTTTCACACCTGAGCCTCAACTCTCGTGGCCCGGTACCAAACGACTCACGGACCGGTACAGGTCCGAGGCCCAGGGGTTGGGGACCGCTGATCTACAGCATGTGTAAAGCTGCATCCACACTGTAAGTGATTCGCTCATCACTTGGAAGCTGACGGCTGGATTCTTGTGGACATTCCAGGCTTTGGTTGCCTAGGTAACCCTCTAAAGTATTTACTACCAGGTCATATGTCAATCAGTGCTATCATTTGCTCTCATTGGTAGTTACTTCAGTTGCTCACCTTGAATTCAAGGAGTTTGTCTCTGGTCCTGCCCACTTCCTATGTCCAGTCGCTCAAAGTCGCAGATTGCCATTCACTTCCTGTGATCTCTGGTTTCCACATTGCTTTTAAACAGCTTCCAGTGTGTATGCAGCTCCACTCATGCAGCAGCCTGAGTCACCATGCTGTTAACACCTGGACACCTAGCGTGTCTTCTGGCCGGATGGTGTCTTGTTTTGGTCAAGCACTTGAAATGTTGGTACCATCACACATTTCCTTCCCACTGTTGCTAAGTTCTTGCTCATAGGGGATTATTTGATTGTTGGGAATTTCTCTGTATTATTGTAGATTCTTGAATTGATTTGAATTGTTATAAGTTTTCCATTTTGTTATGCCAAACAGGGGACAGTTACATGTTAAAGTATGAATGTGAACCTCATCATTCCCCAACGCTGAGCAACCTCCTGGCAACATGACTGTTACAAGGTTAAGTCACTGCACTGGTTGGCGTCTCCTCAGCTGTCAGATCTCTAATATTTGGAGCACAGGATCACTGAGGTCTGCTGAGCAGATGCTCCTGGTTGTCCCTTGATCCAGATTAAAACATAGAGGAGGTTGGGTCTTTGTAGTTTCTGCTGTTTGTCATTTCAGAACCTCGCCAACATTTTATAAACCTGTTTTTATTTTATTTTATTATTTTTTTAAATCAGGGGAGCTTTGTTGTTTTTAAAAGTGCTTCTGAACAAACTGAATTGGCTTCATAAACCTAACTGAGCGACGTTTGTGTAACCAGTGTTGGGGAGTAACGGAATACATGTACCACCGTTTCGTATTTAACATACAAAATATGAGTAACTGTATTCCGTTACAGTTACCGTTTAAAAAGGTGGTATTTAGAATACAGTTACTTTGTTGAAATAAATGGATTACACAGCGGTACTTTCCTGTTTCATGTTGTTGTGGGTCAGGACTGTTTGGGTTTTGTTTGACAGCTATGTACTGTTGTTCCAGGCGGCAGCGTTACGGTTGCCATGGTTACAGGGTGATGCGATCTCTCTGCGACTGTGTGTTTCCTGGGTGAGAGAGCACTTTTTTGCTGTTGTTGTTGTTGTGCTAAGCTAACAGGCAGAATGCTACAGGCATAGCCCTAAAGAATGTAGCCTCATGGGCAGTGTAGTCCGTGCTGCAGGGAGAATGGACTGCCGTACCCGTTATGTGTCTGTGAGTGTGAGGAGGGAGAAAAAAAGAGAGTGGAAAACTACGAGTTGTCATCGAGCAGAAACGGGAGCTGGAAGCATGCAAATATAATAATAACCACTGCAGCCAAGAAGAGTGTCTGACGAGCCCAGTTGTAAGTACGTTATTAAGACTCGACTGTACACCGTGTTCGTGTTTTCCGAAACATTAAGTTCTGTTGGAGCAGCCTTTCAACGCCTCTCTCTGTCTCTCGCTAGCAAACTTGACCCACACAACAAAGTAAGGCTATTTTTCGGCTACGAGCACGACACGGAACCCGACATATTAGCCAGAGGTCCCTTTACTATGGTTCGGAGCCGCGGACCTTCAGTAATAGTAATAAATCACATTCATATAGTTGTAAACAGCATGATAATATATTAAGTAATCCAAAGTATTCCGAATACGTTATTCTCATTGAGTCACGTAACGGAATACGTTACAAAATACATTTTGGGACATGTATTCTGTAATCTGTAGTGGAATACATTTTAAAAGTAACCTTCCCAACACTGTGTGTAACTGGTCCTTAAACACAAATTTTCTGTGATGCAAACAAAAAGCTGGTAAATTGGACGACTCTGTCTTTTAGGCAGATACTTAAAGCAGTGTTTGTACATCCTGATACCATCAAGCTGAATAAAGACAGATGAGTATAAAGCACCATCATCCTCCTCCTCCGCCCTTCAGCTGTCCTGCCACTGCTGCATGACCTTTGACCCTGACTTTCGAGGCCCATGTTGATCCTCTCAGTCTCGCTCTGAGCTCGTTCTCTCATGCCTGGTCATGCACAGAAACACAAGCCAACTGACACTCTTGCCAATATGCAGCCCCCAGTGCTCCGTCCTTATTACCTCGATACACAAAGAGCAGGGACACTGTGGGCGCCGTCGTGCTCAGGAACCATCAAAACAATTTTAAAAATGTTTTATTTGTGAAACAAGAAAGAAGATATGATTTCACGCTGCATAACATTTCTGTTCTGATAAAAATTAATCGATGCCTTCAAAATGAAGCTTTAAAACATTCAGGTGTATAACACCTCATATTTTCACGCTTCCTTTGATTTCAGATCCACTCAGACCCCCCGCCTGATCGTCTTTTATTCTCTAAAACTAAAAGTGTTGCATCAGAGCCTCGGTTCCTACATCTCTGTCTCCGTTTACACTTCACTCTCTACCTCGCTCGATTTCTCCTCCCTCGGGGTTAATCATTGCTCTCTTTTCTGGTTGATGTTCATTGAACTGAAACAGAAAAGAGAGGCGCACCAGAGGATAAAGGCAGAAGAGAGAGGAGCTGCAAAATATGAAGATAGTACTGGAGATCAATACGTGTATTTTCATGGGAGTTGAGATAGAGGGAGGTCGATCAATGAGGGCAGATTTCTGAAAACACGTGTCCTCCATGACCGCAGCAGCGACCGCTGTGACCTCGCACATCATGGTTTCTATCATAATGAGATCAAAAATCCTGCCACTGACTTTCCAGATTTTAGGAACATCAGCCTGACAAATATGGCCTCATCAGCTCACAACAACACATCCTCAATGTGCTGCTATATGAAAAACTTGAACGCCACTTGGTGACAGTGAGGAGGAAGAACTCTCTCTTAGAACGAAGAGACCCCCAACAGAACCAGGCTCAAGGAGCTCCTGCTTTTTCATTCAATTCAATTCCAATTCAGTTTTATTTACATAGAAAAAAAAATCACAACAACAGTTGCCTTAAGGTTCTTTATACTGATAGGGTAAACACTCTACAACAATACAGAGAAAACCCCACAAATCAGATGACCCCCTATGAGCAAGTACTGGACAACAGTGGCAAGGAAAACAAGGAGAAATCCCTTTTAGGAGGAAGAAACCTACGGCAGAACCAGGCTCAGGGAGGGTCCGCCATCTGCTGTGACTAGCTCAGGGTGAGGGTAGGGAGACAGGACAGGACTGCCCATGCAAAAAACTACCTCAAAGACCACTTTCTTCCAACGATCCAGGAGCAGTTTGGTGACAATCTGTGCATTTTACAATATCATGAAGCTCTTTGACACACGGTAAAAGGGGCAGCTTAGTAGTTCAGATCATCAAGTTAACATTTTGGATCCATGGCCACAGAACTACCCAGATGTCTGGTCAGCAGTCCTTAAAAAGCATTTGGATAAGAAATACCTATCTACATTCTACCAAGAATTGCTGGTGAATATTTCTGAAGATGTATGGTTGGATATATGGAGAACATCTACTGGTTCTGTCCAGGTATTGTTTAGGTGGGCTGCAGAAGTTATGAAGATCTAGTCCCAGTTAACACTAAACACTGACTAATAAATCTGAAAGATGAAAGTCCCTAAAGGCATCACCATGACACATAAATGATCGCTTTCCGTTTTATTGCACTTTGACTGCACATGTTTGTAATCCTAATGATTTTGATCTTAAAAAGTAGAGACAGTTAATAAAACCACAAAATTATCATTCTCTCCACCAGTGAAAGGTCTTAACAAGCAGATAATTTTGGCTGTATCAAGTAAATGGGAGTTGGGTTTGCAAAACATAATTGGTTATTTTCTCAGATTTATCTGAAATTATCAAAGCTAATAAAGAGCTATCCATTAAGAATAAACATGGTGTATTTTTTAAGGTGCTGACTGTTGGATTTGGTACCAAATTTGTGTCTTGGCTACTTGTAGAGAATGCCATCTTTTAAAGAATTTTTTTAAGAGCTTTTCCATTTGTATGGTCCTAACTGAAATCACTGGAGACCAAGGTTAGATGGAAAAACTGGTTTTGGTTAAGATGCCAGTTTTAGTTGATTCAGCTCTCTCCTTGATCGAGGTGTTGTCAAACATGTCGTTTGATATACCCACCTGTATGTGGGAGCAGTAAGTGTCCTTTTCCCTTTATAGCAACAGAAAGTGTGAGCGCAGAGGAAGAAGCTGAGCTGGATTAGCTCTGTTGTAAACACAAACTCACCGGTATCAGATGGATGAGAGGAGAAAGAGAATACAGGAAGATAAGAGTCGATTCATGGGGCAGAGGTAATCCTCTTATCTCATTCAACATTCCCATCATGCTCTGCTTTATGCTGTTTGCAACAAGTGAATCTTAATGAGTTAAAGGGGCAGAGTCAGCCGCATGATATTTTAGCACAGGATGCCAGAAACTATGTGAGCAGCGAGCTTTATCTCCAGAACAAATGCACCAACAAACATGTAACTTCCACTGCCAACTAACCTTAAAGGAGAACGGTGAACGTCGTCTTTAAGGCCAAACTAAATAAACTGGTGCAACTCAGGCTGCAAAGAAAAGAGAGAGAAAAGTGATGGAGCACACAAACAACAGCCAGAGAGAGAGAGAACAATGGGGCAAAGGTTCCCGTCACGGAAGGCTTGAAGGGGAGGAAGAGGCCGGCTGGTCAGGTCAGGTCGGCTCTGTTATCATAACAGCAGCTAAAGCAGTGCTAATGTGGGAAACAAAACAGAGATGTGAGTGGAAACACGGAGGATCCCAGCAGCTCCAAACGAAGAAAAAAACCCAGAATTTAACACAAGAAACTGCTTCAAAACGAGCAGCCTCCAGCTCTGGTACTTCTAGAAGCATGTTTTAGTCATAAGCATGGTGCCTATGCAATAATGCAAACAACACAAATGAATGCAGGGTGATGTGAATAGAGGCAAATCTGCACTGGTGCGAATTCACTTATGCTTTGTTGCAAGAGACCGCGAGGGTCTCCCGACACCATCTGAGGGCAGCTGGAGCTTAAAGTGAACTTAGCTTTAATATACAGAGGTAGGAAAAAAGGAGAGGTGGGAGGAAAGTGAGCAAAGGTGTAGGACTTTGATTCAATGAAGATTAATTTTTGTAACACCTGCACACGAGAACAGTTGTCTGAAGGTGTTTCATATCGTAAATGGAAGCTCCTACAGTATGAGCAGTACTTGGAGAAACTGGTAAGGAAGAACTGCCTTAACCCCATGTGCAATTTGCCTCGTAGAAAGCCCGATCACACACATAAAATTTTATAACTTCATTCCAGCCACTGTTGAACTCCTCATTCGAAGTCAAAACTTTGCCTCGTGTTACCCTTGAGCCCTGCCCACCCATCAAAAAATCCATGCAAAGTTAAAGGACCAACCTTCAAATATCCTCCATGTCACTGGTAAACCACTTCGGGTTAGGGTGCACTAAACAAACAGTTTCCGAAACTGTTTTACTACCTCGTAAAACTTCCATCTGGGAATGACAGATGGTTTAAAAATCCTAAATAAAGTGTTAACCCTCACCAAACCTTCCCATGTCATTGAACAGACAGTCTACTCAAAGACGTTCCTTTATGAGATTATTTGGCTGACACTTGACAGGACATCGTCCGAGCTCCTGAAACAGCCCACACATTTTATTAGGGGCACATAATACAGCACCTGCTGCATTGGTTGCTTTGTGCACTTCCAATGACATCATCACACAGCCACAACCATTTATGTTGTTGTGGCACAGGTAGCTGCTGCAGTATTCTGCTAAGTGATGGGTGTCGCCACAAATCAGCGATGGTATAGGAGTTATAAAGAATTCAAATGGTTTTTCTTAATAATCTCTGAATATCTGTGCTTCTGTACTGATATATCATTAAAATAAAAACCAACATGATTGTGCTCTCATGTCTTCAACCTGGCTGTGGCAGCAGTGGCAGATTAAGAGAAATCAAGAGGTGCACGATAGGCAGGAATGGCAGCTTGTGAAAGTGGATGTCAATTTGATGTCAGCTTTGTCATATGGTGCCATTTCCCAGGCACTGGGTGGCAGGTATAATGGGCCCAAACCCGTCTTACTTTGAGGAACAATACGTTTTGACTTTCAGAACCAAGTTCACCAAAAAACACATAAAGAGAATGAAAGTTTACCTGGACATAGATGAAATGCATGTTTTTATATTAAAAAAGAAAAAGACTGATTGACCTTCCATTTAACTGAAACGTTTACAATCAAAGACACATTTGTATCATCAAAACAATACGCAGTGTGATAGACCCTTGGTAAAAGCTATTACTAGCTCAACCAGCAACAGAGTATTTAGAAAGTATAGATTTCAAGGTTATGAGGTCACTTCCTTCCCCTCCTCTCCCTGGGTCTTTACCTTCCGCTTGATGGGAACCTTCATGAGCTGAAAGAAGGGTGTAAAAGAAATTTCATAAGGATTGCACGGGAGAATCGACTTCACTTACAGACTACTGAACTAGCACAACCACAGACTGGCTGGTTTTGATTTAACGCGCTGTATCCTCTTTCTTTTTAACAACAAAATCCTAAAACGAATGACTGAAGAACAAAAATTCAGGTCAGACCAACAACATATTTGGCATTTGTGCAGAGAACTAGATGAGAAGTGGACCAAACCAACATGGACTCTCCGTCCAAGTTTATGCAATGCAGTGAAAAACAACAAAGACCACTTGACAACAGGCGTTATTAGCTGTTATTGATCATCGCAGCAGCGAATGTTAATCCCCATAACCGATGCTGCTACATGCACTCAAGCTATCCTTCACAGCATATCAATAAGTCTACCTGTTGCCTGATCATGAGCTTGTAGGGAATAATTCATGATCTAAAGCTGCTTAAATTGATGCACAGCAAGGGTTTAAAGCAGATCAGAGCCAGCAGTAAAGGAGGTGCATCCACCTTCAGAAGCTGCCTGATAACTTTATTCTGCAATATTTCTACACAGCAGTGAAAATCAGCTGTAGTCACTGAGTTAAACACAACTGTGAGAAATGTGAGGCTCTATAACAACCAAAGACCTGCAGCAGGATCTCTGCAGAGGTTTTTATATATTAGTAGAACAAAAAGACATTTTTGCAGGATCGGGTTAGCAGAACACAAATGCACCATATGAACAGGCAGCAGCAATTACCCAAATCCTAGACACTCGTCTTCTTTCTGTAGGCTAGTGTTTCTTAAATTAATGATAAGTTTCCCCAAAAGGTCAGTTCACCAGCAAATCCACTTGCTGCAGCTGTAGACTGTTTTAGTTGCTTTCGTAGAAATCCGTTTGGTTTATCTGCCCAGTGTAGCTGACAGATTCATGCTTTACTGGAATCAGACGCCCAAAGTTCTTTTTTCTCCAGCCTCAGTGGTCGAGGCCCTGATCTGGTTTGGATTCAGAGTCCACCCCACACATCCCACATCTTCAGCACCCTTCTGATTTCTGTCTTTACAGCGGTTAAAATGGATTCTTTTCTCTTCTATTGCTGTACTTTTCCTTCCATTGGGAGCAATCCGTTCGTCATTTTACATTCCGACCATGAGTATATAGTGCAGATGCAACCTTTTAGTCATGCTTTATAACTACAGAGCTGTAGTCTGCCCATGTCTCACTGATTGAAAGCCTGCATTTGACATGTCTTCTTTATTTCACCAGAGTCTGTCTTTCAAAATCCATGGATATATTTACACCTACAATTATTTTTCCATTTCATTCTGTTCCAGTGTAACTTATACTTACCATACATCAATCCCTCTAATGTCTATTGTAAGAGTAAGTAGCTGTGAGTCTTATAAGCCCACCTAGAAATAACCGGGGAGAAAGACAAACCTGCCAAGAACCATCAGAGTTTAAGTAATCCTTTGATTGAGCTCCTTTTGTTCAAAGGCTCAGCACTAACAGGAGCTGGTAGCGGATAATTCAGGATACTTTTACTGGTGCTAATTTGCCATATGTAAACAAATAAAGGCCTACACTCAATTTGTAGCAAATTCAGTCACAGCACTTTGAAACTCCTACATGAACGTCTGGTCCAAAGTGAGAGCAGAATTATCTCCAAGCAGAACACTGTTGGGTTTAATTAAAGGAGATTAACTAATGCTAATTACCACTAACAAACAGCTGTTGAAGACCGCATTATTGAACATGTGCAATGAACTTCAAAAATAACCACTTACAGTCAGTTACTATCTTTAAAGCAGCTTTGGTGCATCAAAACATCAATATGACAGAATCAGTCTGCTGTCAGTTTGTGACTGATTGGGGTCAGGTTGGCAAGTATAGTGCAGGCGCTCAGCAACTTTGCTTTAATGCAGGAATATAACCAGAATGCAACCAGTTAATATAAATCGACAGGTGCATAGATATGTATTTAGACAAGTTGTGCTGATTGCTGCAGATTGAGTCAAACTGACTGCAACTTGTTGACTTTACAGATTATTAGTTATTTGCAAATGTTTGCTAATCTGTCTGAGAGTGATTGCAGTTAATCTGAGTTGGTCTGCAATTGTTTGGAGACAGGTTGCCTCCCGCCAGGTGACCTGTGTAATCATCTTGCAATCGAATATAGTTGCCCAGGTGTTGAGGGCAACCAGCTGGTTTCTGCAACTACTTGCAATTCAGCAACAAATGTGAAAAAATTCAGTGCAATTGTCAGCCAATCAGCAATTTTTTCTAGGTTATTTTTAAAATTGATTTATATTTTAGCTATTTTATTGTTATTTGTTGTTTACACAGTTTTTTTTAAGTAGGTAAAATAATAAAAAAATGTTCATAATCACATTTTTATCATACACCTTGGACAACAATAAAGTGACCACAGTGATGAAGTAATAACAGCAGCTGTATTCAGATGCATTTCAGAATCATAAACAGGTTAAAGCACAAATGTTACTAGACTGTCACATCCTATCTCAGCGATGGGTGTAAGGACTGATCCACCAAAGTGCCCCCAAAGAACTTGCACTTTGTGGTCCAGAACGAGTTGGTCCCTGTGGAGCTACAGCTCTGGTCCCGGGAAGATGTCCTCTCCTACATCCTTAACCAGCCAAATCAGCATGTATTGGAATAATTTGCTGTTGTGAAACTAAAATAAAATGCCTTCTTTAACTCTACCTACAAAGCGTAACTATAGAAAGTCTGTACTCTTCTGCTTTGCATTATATTTTAAAAGGCTTGGATGTGCTAAACAATGATAAGGTGAATACGTTTATGTGGTTTATGAGGCACGAGGCACTGTCGGCATGGAAAAATACCCCCGGCATTAACAAATGACTGACGATTGTTCTCTTTAAATACAGGGTGACTCTACCAAGCTGACCATAAGCGTCCACAGTCCACATCACTCTAAATGTACGGCTAATTAGTATTTAATGAGCTCATGTTGTTTTGAAGCAACTTCCATTTGTTATTTTCTCCTTTTCACCAAAATGTCGTAACCATGCGCCTCATCAGGGATTCTTTATTAAAACTCAGTGAATCATGGCAGATTGATCCATTTTATCACCATAATCAGCTCAGTGAGCCTGGATCCAATCAATTCAATCCAACCCCACCAATAACTAACAACACACACTCCCCTTTAATAAAGACTAAGTTAAAACAGAGCTATCCCCAAATGTAAATTCACCACGGTGGAATATAAACATGTTCTGCTGGTTTTGGAGGGAGGGGAGGAATTGAAACGCTAGTGGAAGTGTTTGCTTCTGCTCACGTTGCGGGGGCATAAAGGCTCCGTCTGAAAACAAGCTCCTTTATTTAAATCATTAAACTTCTGTATGGAGACCACTGTGAGAATTTTGGATTGCCCTGATAGCATGAAACAGGATGCGTTTTTTTTTTTAAGGTTCTTAGATGCTTGAAAAGCTATGAACCCTTCGTGTTAGTCCGGGTAATAACTTTCATATTGTATCTTGCATGTGTGGCAAAATAGCTCTGGGGCGCAATTTACACATTTTCAAATATGCAGCCTCTGTGTTAAGACATCCAGGCGTGCAGCGCTCCTCGTTATGCACATTAAACTTAAATAATTACATTTCTGGGTAATCACTAGTAAGTGAAAATATGTGAATATTATGTTCTCTTTAGTGAGGGAAACATAACTGCATGTGTTTCTGTTTGTAATAAAAAAATAAGGATTATTATTTGATAGAGGATCTCAGATTTAGCATTTGCAGAGTCTCTGCAAACCTTTTACATATGTGCACACTGATAAATATCTACTAAACAGCACAGACTGAATAAATCAGCATGTTTGCTTTGTTTGTACACACACAGCCTTAATGTCCCCTCACATATTTGGACCTGCTTTTTTTTTTTACTCAGTGGAGCGTTTCAAGGGGATACATGCTCATAAATCTACGTCTGTAACCTGCAGCTGGCACTAATCTGTCTAAAGGAGGGTATATAGTGTTTAAAGGAGGTGATGGAAGTGTGCTTCAACACTCTTTTTGCATGTTTGTGTGTACAAAGGAACTTGTGTATACTGTGTGTGTGTCCACGCACCGTGTGGTTTACTCCATGATTGTGTTTTATGCCTTCCATAGGGTTGTTTAAAATGAGGTCAGCCAGCAGTGCATTATTTCCATTCATCCATCATCTATGCCCATGTATCGTTAGCAGAGTGTAGCAGACTCAATCAGATTTTATTCATCAGCTTTCTTGAGATCAAGCAGTTTGGTGTGCAACTGACAGAAAGAGAATAATCACATTTTAAGCTTTATAGTGATGGCAGTTGCTGCGCCATTGACACATTGTAAACAGGAAGAACTAATGGTTAATTTTGTGGAGAAAAGAAGTAAAACAGACTGAAATATAACAGTCACATACCAAAGCAGCGCCAGCGCCCTGAAATCGAAAACCAGAGTTTGGTAGCATTTATGCATGAGCAGCTAACAACAACAACTAAAAAATGATATGTTAGGTTCAGGCCAGGAGTGGCAAACATAAGGCCCCGAGGGATCTTTAACTGTATTTTTACAAGTTTTACAACTTTTCCTGCTGATAAAACCTTCCTCCTCACCATCCATAGTACAATAAACTAAATTAGTAATATATAAACAATTCTATAATAAAATGTGCCTGTTTTGATCTAATTTTATCTAAAAAAGTTGTGATTTTTACAGAAGATTCACAGTAAAAAAAAAAAAAAGACATTCTATTAATTAATGAACATTTTCCACGAGAGTGCAGGATGAGCTAAAACTTTTTTCTTTACTTTTAAGCATTTATCTCTTACATTTTAGCCCAAAGCAGCACTTCTTCGTCATGTGGAAAAACTGATATGTTTTCTTAAATTGCTCGTCTTTTTCTTATATTAAAATATCTTTTAAATGTGTAGTTAAACCTTTTTACAGTGACAGAAACAGTTGTCTCACTGGTCCTTCCTACTTAAGATCAAAGTGGGTTGTACATGGCCCACAGTTTAAAAATGAGTGTGACATCACCGGTTTATGCACTAACCCAGCGATGCCCAACCCCCGGGCCACGGACAGGTACTGGTCCGCAAGTCGTTTGGTACCGGGCTGCGAGAGTTGAGGTTGGGGTGTGAAATTTATGGTTTTCAGGGTTTTTATCAGTTTTATTTTTTAGCACCTGACGACTCTTTTTTGCTTCTCATTGGTAAACACTCTGCATACTGTTTCACGTGATTCATTTTATTTTCAACAATCTCAACAGGATCTTCAGCTTTATTGTGAAAGGTTTATGTGGAAAATAAGCAGAAGGCAGAGCCACACAATCGTTGCTGCTAACAACAGCGCATAAAAGCAGTTGCTTGTCTGTCTGTAGTGTGGTTATATTAAATATAAGAGAAAGAGAGAACTTTAAGAAATTAAATCTACAGTGACCATCAAAACGATGAAAAAATATTGCCATAAACAGTTTCTTTTGCAACACCACAAAACAAACGATAGACATTTTATATCGTCATCCGATATATATCGTTACATCGACCCTACTTAAGTGTATAATGAAGTACCAGAATCGCGTGCATATTTGTATGTTGGGGTTTCTGTGCATTTCTGCGGACGCACCAGCAGCAAACATTAAGGTAACGTGCACACAGGTACACGCATGCTAGATCTGCACACCTTTATTTGAACGTCTCTCCACACACCTTCCTCTTCATAGTGTTTGTTCAGAGATGAAGCTCACAAAGCGTCTGAAGAGCAGGATTAAGGACCTTCACACCTTCACCACACACAGCCAGCTATGAGCTAAAAGGAAAGCAAACATATGGACTGCAGGCTGAGCACATGAACACACAGAATGAGCGAGGACACAAACACAGAGGCTGTCAGATCACCATTTCACTAATGAAGTCCACCTTTAATCTGGCCTTTTGGCTTCGGAGGTGACCTGGAGAGAAGTTTGCTCTTTGAATTAGGAAATCACTCAGAGGGGTTCCTTCTTTTCCCAACTTTGTTTTGAACTTTGAAGTAGCACATTGTTACTGGCAGATACATCCTCACAGCCTGACCTGAAGTCCTCTCATGTCTCCTCGCTGCTGGAAACTTGATGCAGGCCTTTCAGAAGAGTATGGTGTTGTTTTTCCCTCTTTCTGCCACTTATTGAGTGGTTTCTCTTTCTTGTGTTCTTGGCTTTTTTGTATTTTGCTGCTGCAGCAGTTTGTGTGTTTGTGCATTCATCTCTTTTCCATTTAAAAATGTACTCTGCTAGGTTTAGGCATTTGAATAAAACTACTCTATTCATTTTAGCCTGAATCTGCAAAGGTTTCTTCCTGTTAAAAGGGAGTTTTTCCTTCCCTCGTGCAGTTTTTGGCACTTGGCTTAATTAAGATCCTGAAGTTGATGCCCATATGATTCTTGGTTGTTCCTATAATTAACAAACTCCTCTTCATACTTTAGACTACTGGTGTTAAAATGAACTCTTCCCATTATTCAACCCTGTGATCCCTACTTTTATTCCACTTTTCACGTTGTGCTGTGTATATCTGCTCCTTCCCTCCAGCAGGTGATGAGCTCACACATCTGTTTTCTGATTTGGGGTCTCCTGGGACACCCTGCAGGGGTTAATGGTCCAGTGACGCTGCTGATGGTCTGATAGCTAAAACGCAACCTGAACTGACCTTAAAGAGGAAAAAAGCCCTTCGCCATTAGCTTCCATTGATTTTTATTGATCCTCCATTGATTGTTATCAGTTGCTCCTAACAGGCTGGACCCTAACCAGGCAGTGTTTTAGCTCAGCCAAGCCTGAATCCTGTGTCTCTCTAAGCTCCCGTTAGCACTAATGCTGCCGGCTGTCACCGCTGCAGGGGAGCCGAGGCTGGAAGCGTGTTTCTGCTCGGCGTAACACGAGACCGAGCGGGCGAATGTCCAGAATCAAAGGCGAGGTTAGATGTGCTGTGATAAAGCTGATTCGGAGTGTTGTTAGTGTAGCTGCTGCTGACCTCAGATTCCTCAGACGGAGAACACGATACTGAGATTACGTGATGGCCGTCAGTTGTGTTTAGCTGGAAATGGATAGAAATACAGAAAGGGGGATAAAAACCGATTCCCTCAGGAGGTCAGATGACTGATAAGAGGTTTGAGGCAAAAAGCAGATATCAGTGTACTCAGATATACAAGAGCAGCTTGGTATGTCCGTCATGTTGTATGCAGGGTTAACCCCGTGTTTCCTCTTCTACATTCTGCTGTCACTTTATCCAGAAAAGGTGAAATGCCAGAAAAACATAAAACTGATTACCTCAGCGCCCCACGAGACAGACCTTTCCAAAGTACTTTAGAGACTGAAATTTTTATAAGGGTATATATAAGGTCGCCCCATGATCGGAAGGTCGGCGGTTCGAATCCACTTAACGGCTACCCTGAGGTACCCCTGAGCAAGGTACCGTCCCTACACACTGCTCCCCGGGCGCCTGCTTAGTGGGCTGCCCACTGCTTCACTGAGTGAATGGATCAAATGCAGAGAAAAACAAGTAATTTCCCCATGGGGATCAATAAAGTATCCATTATTATTATTATTATTATTATTTTTTAATTCCGCTGTTTTTCATACCTGATGTTTCATTTATGACACATATTCTAAGATTTTGTAATGTCACTAATTGCAATTTTAATTGCAAAAAGAACTAAATATTTAAAAACTATAAACAAAATGGGTTTTTTCGTAGTTCTTTAATACCACGACCAACATTGATAATTGTCGGTTTCTGCACTCTTGCTCTGTTAGCCATGTTTTACTGTAAAGGATCACAATATATTGATGAGAAGTGAAAAATTACACTCAAAACGAAGCTTATAATGTTCACAAAATCCAATTTATTAGACCACAAAAGCAGTCCTAACTTGATAATTGCCAAAATAACATTTTATGTTTCTGGAATGTATGCACCAGCTCTTTAATTATTTTTAAATATGTGCCTCACCCAAAAAAAACCCCAAAAAAACCAGTTAAACATAATGAAACATTACTAATTTATTTTATTCATATGTTTTTTGCTTTCCTGAACATAAAAATGAGTTTTAATGATTAAATATTATGTTTGATTCATTTCCAACTTCTCTGTTGACTCAATAAAAATGTTATGAACACTTGAATTCAATCATTTTCAGTTAGAATTTTTGTTTTCTTGTTTTTGTTACAGATGATCTAATAAACAATTTTTTTTTACAAAACACAACGTTATTCTTGCCACGCAAATCGACCAGTCACTGTAAAAAGAATCAAAAATATGAAAATATGGAGGAGAAGCAGAAAAAAAACAGGTTACTCAAATATTTTTAGGTCAGTTCTGCCGCTTGCTTCTAGGCGAAGGGAGTTTTCAACAGTTTATCCCACTGTTGTTCTGAACGGGCCCTATATAAATAAAATGAAACTGATTTCTGTGGAAGAGTGGCAGCAGATTAGTTAGATTTATATTAAATTCACCACGTGACCAAGCACCCCGTCTTTGTCCGCAATGACTAAAATAAACCTGATTTTATGCAGGCATGAGACGCCGCTTGTTTGAAAGGCCTTTGTAAACCTCTGTTTAGTTTCAAATGAGTATTTATTTCAATCCAAAACACAACGACACACTTTCCCTCCTGCTCATATAGAAAGGAGAAAGAGGCCAACGCAAACACAAGATGTCGGGGAGTGGGAAAATGAAAAATGAAATCGCTTTTGGAAAGCAGAAAGTAAATATTTGAAAACAACATAAAAGGGTCACGGGGCATTCAAGCATTTTTCCGACTGACTCAACAGGCGGCGTTTTTCGGCATTAGACCTTGTCTCTTTTGCTTTATGCCAGAGATAAAGGTTCAGGTCTCTGAGTCTCCCAGGCTCTGCTCACCTTGTGTATATTAAACTATCACATGGGCAGGATTTGCACCTTGTCATCCACATATGAGAAAATATGTGCGAACAAATCAGAGGCGTATTAACAGAGACAGTCTCTGAGAATAATTGAAAACAAGTCTGAGTGCCAGAAAAGATGTTTATGGAGGCGAGCGGAGAGGTGAAGGCGCTGGGCAACACAGACAGACAGAGGGAATAAAATAAATAACAAGGCAGAGAGCCTCCATCTCCCTCTCTGAAAAGTCAGATATCTAATGTTTATGAAACTTTTACACCTTCCTCTCCATCTTAATTCTATTTATTCTCTCCTTCCATTTCCAAATTCGGCAACGTGATGGAATAGGAGCAAGAGAACGGCATCAAGTGTTGGAATGGAAGAGGGAAGAAACGCCATCTTCCCCTTCCGTGCAAGACTAGATGTTCAATTAAAAGACTGGAAAGAGGTGGAGGGTGGCGGTGGTGGTGGAGGAGAGTTAAAGGAGAAAGAAAAACAGTATTGATTGACACTTGGGGAGTTAATCCCCTAGAAACGTCTGAGAAAGAGTGGAAGGAGCCTCACAAAAGGCAGAGATCAGTGACAGGAGAGAGGAGGAGTGAGGGTGGAGAAGATGCAGAGACAGAGGAGGAGGAGGTGGAGGAGCTTTTCTTTGGGAGAACAGCTGTTGTGTTAGAGACACAGCCCAAACCCATACTGTGAGGATTAGCAGAATATATTTCACTTTCTGAGGACGTCTGTCATTGATAGGTCAGACTAAAAATGTTTATGATGGGAATTTTCTTTCCAACTTATTGTTCCAGGAGACACTGTAGTGGGAAGTCAGGAGAATTTTCCAAAGGAGGAAGGTGGATGTTCTTGTCATGTTTAACTCCTCCTTGTGGACCGATTTCCTGTTGTTAACATACTGTAATTCCAGCTGCTTGCTTAGGTTGATGTTTCTGTTACCTCGCTGACAAACCACTTACAGTTAGGTTGCATTTGATCCACAGGCTAAACAGGCCTATTTTCGGAAAACAGAAGAAATCAGCTTCCATTTAAATGGGTGGATGTGAACCGAACCTTAACTCTAAGCAGGTCACCAGTGACCAGATGGGTATAGAAGGTTTAATGTTGCCTTTATCTTAGGATAAAGCGCTGACTTTGAGGAGCTTTTAAGCTAAACAAGCCTTTTTAGCTTCTTTTACTGTAACTTCATTCTGATTGGCTGCCCCTCATAAAAAGAAGGTAGGTAGGTGGGGCTCCAAAAAACCCATCCACCATTACGGACTGGAAGCTGAGCTTTTGGCTCACTTGTAATACTCAGACTTTACTGTTTGAAACTTTGGCCATAATTAATATGCACAGTGTTAACTTTAAATATGTATAGCAGAAAATAAACAGGAGCACAATAGGCCCACTTTACTCCAAACGTCCCCATCCAGAACATACACATGCACACATTTCGCCATGCTGACGCACAAAGCACTAGAACCCCCCGTCGACTCTATAGACGCCATTTCGTAGAGCATCCCCTGCTATGCTGCAGGTCGATCTTAAGCCAACATGCACCATTAACGATGCCATACTGGCCTTTGTGAAGGCTCGGGGAGGGGGCCGCATCCTGCTGGTGCTTTAGCCCGTCGAGTATCGCGGCTGGGAGGCCAGGGGTTGGACTGCGGTTTATACTGCCACCTCACAGAAGGGTTTTACTACTGAGAGAGCCTTAATGAGGTGGAGCAAATTAATATTTTAACACGTGTGGCTATTGTTAAGCCATATGCCAGAGAGGTCCTGTCTGTGACACCTTATTCTGAAGAGGGAGGTAGATTAAAAACAGTAACGTAGAGAGAAACAGGGGTAGCAACATTTTTAATCTTTCAATGGTGAAGTAAAACTGATAGTCGGCTGTCCAGCCTTCATATATAAATACAGGAATTAATGATTGTTTGACTAATAGGTTAATATTTAGTGGGAACAAGTTAATATTTTATGGAAACAAGTTAATGTGTGAACAGGTTAATATATTGAGGGAACACGTTAATATTTAGTAGGAATAAATTATTGTGGGAACAGATTCATATTTTGTGGGAACAAGTCAATGTGTTACAAAACAAGTTATCGTGGGAACAGGTTAATATGTTGTGGGAATACGTTAATATTTAGTAGGAATAAATTATTTTGGGAACAGGTTAATATTTAGTAGGAACAAATTTGTTAGAACAAGTTCTCCAGCTAAAATGGGAATAGGCATTGGGGAAAAATGTTAATTTGTGGGATAAGTTATTGTGTCTGAAGAATAGTAAACAGTAATATAATCTGACTTTATTGGTGTTCAGAGGTTCTGTAGCGGATTGATGAAACTGATTTTATGGAGCTACCAAAATTACTACCAGATTTTGAAAAACATTAATTATAATGTAATAAAACCTTATAATTACTACTTGAACTATTAATGTAGTATTCATGATCTAGTTTTTTAATGCTTTTGTTTGGCGTGTTTCAAGTTTTTTAATGGAAAAAAATATGAAATGATGAATTTAAAAAAAATGTGTGGAGAAGGTAAAAACAGTGAGTGAAAGTCAGAAAAGCCTTTGCTGGACTCTCAACGTAAGCTTTGATGTTCTGGGACAGACACAAAAACTCAAGGAGAGGGAAAGAGAAGAAAGACAGCGAAAGAATAGGGGGGGAGACCCTTTACATCTGGAAAAGACTCTGACAGGAAGCCACCCATCTGTGGCCAAACAGCTGGGGGCCAGATAGAGTGGACCCTGTCGGCAGTGCGCGTCGGCTCGCTGTGAGGAGGTGGGGGTGGAAGAGAAAGTCAGAGGCGTTTGAACACTGGATGTCACAAGATGTCTTCATGGCACCGAGCACTCCTACACGGGACGTTTTGGGGGAGGGGGCAGACAATTAACCTGTCGGAACAACTGTCCTCGCGGCTGTGCACAATGAGTGCAGCTCTGACAGGTCCCCGCTAATGCACCAGTGTTTTCATTTTCCCCGCTGCATCTGTCACAGATTACTCCTCACTGCACCTCAGGTATGTGTGCAAGATGAAAAGTGCATGGATGCACAGCTCGCTGAATCAGGCTTAAAGTGAAATTATGACAGTGAGTTTTAAGACATTTATTCCACCCATTTTCATGCCAGAACCCATTCAGGATCAAACTGCTTTATTCTAGAAACATCAACAACAATAAGAAGTACCTACCAATCTATCTCTCGGCAACAAGCAGTTATCTTGTGCAAATTATCTCCAGACAAGTTATAACTCCTGTGAAACTAGTTATGTGGCAACATGTCTTACAAATAATTTGTAAAAAAAAATGGAAACATGTTAATATCTCATGCACGCTTGCAAAAAATTATAATCTCATGCCAACAAGTTATCTCATGTAAGTAGGTCATCTGCAAAAAAAAGTTATCTCCTTGGAACAAGTTGTTATGACATATATATAATGTCATCTTATTAATTTCCAGAAGTTCGAATAGTGTGTAAAGGGTAACAACAGAATGTAATGATTTAAAAGTCAACATAGAGAAAATGTTATGTTAGCTCATCTTGAAATCAATGTCATATGACTCAGAAAAAGTTGGGCTGGGGAGAGATTCATCAATCTGGAAAAAGATCTACGTCTACACACTGTAAGATAATTTCAGAATAAAGTTCTTCAACTTAAAATTGTGCTGACTTTGAATGCTTTGTCATCTACAGTGCATAATATCATCAAAAGCTTCAGAGAATCTGGAGAAATCTCTGTGTGCAAGGGACAAGGCTGAAAATCAGCAACGGATGTTTCTGATATTCAGGTCCCCAGACACCATTGATTCTGTTATGGAAATCACTGTCTGTGAACCGTGACGTCCACAAATAAGGTTAAAGCTGTGTCACGGGAAAAGGTGTATATATAGGTTTTAGATTATCATATGCGCCCATCCAGATGAGGAAGGGAAGGTCTTCCATATTTCAGCAAGACGATGCTAAACTGTGCACTTCATCTAATCCACCAGCATGGCTCCATAGTAGACAAGTAATATTTATGTTTTACAAAACGCCCTCCAAAAACATTTTAATTGTCATTTAAGACACTTTTGGCCTATTTAAAATTGTATAAATATATATAAAATATATGTACATATTGTTCTTATTATGTTAATAATTAATTCATAGAAAAAAGACTTCAGAAAAAAAGAGAATTATGAGCAATGCCATTGTCCATGTTCAGTGATATATTAGGACCAGTGTTGATAAGAAAATTTAAATAATGTGAAACACATGAGGGGGTCATATTCGGAGCAAAAAAATCCTACATTTCTAACTTTATTGGAAATTTGGACAAAATAAAATATACTTGAAAATTCTCACTCTCCTTTTTTCTTGGTGACAAAGAGCTTTACACTCCTGAATCTAAGGTGGCCTAATCTAAAGTGTTTTAGAGAATTCCTGTGAAGACAACAGAAAAATAATCTGTGAAGAAATAAGACGATAATAACGAGTCATTATTTAAGAATTTATATAACAAATGAACTCTGTGGAGAATTTAAATTCATCTAATCCTGTGTGTGTTACAGAAAGGAGACTGCTGAATTAAAATGTCTCCTATATCTGTTAATTCTGCATTTTGCAGACCAGCACAGCAACAATCATCATGAATTAGTGTGTAATATTTAACTGGATAAAACCCCCCGCTTAATGAAGTATAAATGAAGTGTTTACAGGCGGTCACGCTGACGAATTCCTTAGTGAACAAGTTCATTTTCTTAAGAGGTTAATAAGTGTGACGTATTTCATTTGACTTGCTTCACTTGGAATGAATTAAAGCTCAGTTTTTATTATCAATATCTTATAATCACTCAGCCACATAATGAGAAAGGCCATAATTGATCTTTAACAAGCAGTAAATATGTCAGAAAAGCTGCAGAGTGGCATTAAAAACACTCTCTCTGAAGATTTTGAGCATCTTTAAGAAGCTGTGAAATAAGAAACTCCTCACAGCACAAAACACAGCAAACTAAAAAACAAACTCCCCACTCATGCAGAGGTTATGGGAAAGTCTGAAGAGATAATAAAATTATTAAAGAAGCTGGGAATGATTCAGCTTCGGCCGCGTAAAACGTGTGTGAGAGAGAGCAGCTAGAGGGAGGTGAAAACTCAGGGCTTCAGAGATGAAATTAATCTCTGTGGCTGCAGAGGCGCTCTCTCTTTAAAGGGCTTTTTTTCCACTCAGATTCCCCCCGTGGCAAAAAAACACTCCAGTCACTCAAAGACCAACATCTGCAGCTTCAGACGGTGCTCCGCTGCTGCCATCTGGATTCTACACGCGTTCAAGTGTCCTGTTATTTCTACTGATGTATGCTTAAAATACACGTCTTAATAAATTGAATGTTGCTATTACTGACTGTCTCTGCTTCAGGCAGCCTGAAGGGGTTCATTCCTCACGCTGCCCCACTTTCTGCCAGGATGTTTAAAAAAGAAGACGCCGTAATCACAGTTTGGTTAGTGAAGTCTTAAATACTCGCACTGACTTTTCAGTCATCCCCTGCTTTATCGCCCTTTTTGTCAATTTAATTTATATCCAGGAGGACATGAAAATAGAGAATATAAAGAAGCACGCTCCTTAACCCGAGGTTTTCACCCACGGGATGAGTAAGTGTCACTTAGCAGTAATTTCCTATGGTCAAAAAATTTTGTAGTCTTTTTTTCCTCTCACATAATGCACTTTCAAAGAATCTATCCTAAAGTTGTCAGAGTGATGCAGGAAGACTGCGTCCTCACTGGACAAGCCTCACATTTCCCAGGAATTGTTTGGACTGGACAACCATTTCTTTCTTTGTTCCATTTTTTAAATTAGTTTCATTAACGATTCAAAACTTTTAGAGTCCAATACTTTATCGTTTTTGATGCGATATATTTAATTTGAGTATATTATAGTGGGTAAAATATACCCAGCATAAGTGAAAGTGATACAAAACTAGGGTTACAAGAAGACCATTATCTCCAAACATTCAAAGGTGCACCAACGCACTAAAAAATAAGGAATTCCATTTAAAATGCTGGAATCTGGTACAACATGCCTGATACACACCTGAGGTACAGCCACTCCATGGTGCTGTAATTTATATACATATAGCATTAATGGTGCTTAAACATAGTTGAAAAATGCCCATTATGCGAAATTCATCACAACCCTTAAAGCCCTTACACACCATTGTAAGTTATATAATTCGATTGTATCGTCTGCTTTGCCCTTCCTGGGGCTCTATTGGTTTAATATTCTTATTAAACGCTTTACTATAAGAATTAATATTCTTATAGTAAAGCGCTATACAAATACAGACCATTTACCATTTATTTATAAGTCTGTTCTCAGTATGCTCTGATCTTACTAACTACGTCCCTTGAAATGGTACTTATAGTACAGAGCACCTTTTTACTCAAATTTGAGTACTTAAAGGGTTTCCAACTGTAAGTCTAAAGGCATTCACACATCAGGTGCGTTGCAAAAATAGCACGAAATTCAGAAATTTTCATATACAGATTTGTCGTGTAACGTGTACACACAGTGATGCAATGATGAGAGGGTCCCGATGCTTCTAAACAAGAAAAGGAAGAAACTGGAGATTCTGGGTTCATCCAATTCTCAGGAGAAGACAGCAGCAGGGAGAATTGAATGGTTTGATCTGAGAGTTGAAGCTGAATCACGACGCTTTTGTCCGTATTTCAGGAGGAGGTCAGTTTATATATATATATATATATATATATATATATATATATATATATATATATATATATATATATATATATATATATATATATATATATATATATATATATATATATATATATATATGTTTACATGCAAAGTTATAGGAGAGCTGTAAATTTTAGATTTTTAGAAATACTTCAGCCAGAGCGTGGAACATCATTTTAAGATGGCTAACTTCATGCTAACTCCTGGATATTAACTTTATCAGTGCCTCAGTATTTGACTGATTTGTGGAACTAAAGGAGCGTTTGGAAACTGTTAATGATGCCAGAGATTAGTCGGTCAGCAAACAAACTAAATTAAAATTAACCCCAACTGTCTGATGCTTTAAACACATTACTGTCTGAACATTGCAGGAATTCCTACCTTCATTTCAACCGCGTGAGTTTTACTGTCAGTCGAACTGAAATGTCAGTGTGATGCATTCACTGTGGCGAAATATGAAAACAAGATAACCCACAGAAGGAGAAGAACAACAAGAAGAAGCAGCAATCGCTCTGGTATGTTATTCATGACTGTCACAAGCAATCTGCACCTATTCTGTATCTCGGTGTGTGAGCGTGAAGCAGCGACGAGGCCTTTTGTCCTCACATGTCATAACATTTCTTACAGCCAGCCGGGGTGAAGAAGGGGCACATCTCAGGACTTGGGTTTCCTTCTGGTTAAAAGCTTTTTTTTACGAGTGTGTGTGTGTGGTTTCCGGCTGTGTCGGCTTCAAACGGAGAGCAGTTTACCTCCGGCAGGTTTTTAAGTTCTGACACTTTTTGATGCCCTTGAAGTCACTGGAATAAATGTGTTTTGGATGGCTCTGGGTGTGTGTGTGCGTTCGTGAGAGAGAGAGTTTGTTCAAAGTGACTGATGAAGACTTGGAGCTGCAGCTGAAATTTGATCACACTGCTCTTTCTGTCCCTTTTAATGCGTTTTGCAGGTATAAAAACACACAGCCATTTAAACCCTCCCAGAAACAATAAGTGAAACACGCACACTCTCTCACACACACATTGTTGCAGGTCGTTGTATAGCAGGAAAGGACTGTTAAGCTTTCCCAGGGGAAGCAGCCGCACAGCCCTTCAATGCACATTGTTATTAGGCTGTTTTTCTTTTAAGTGATCCTCCCACCGATCCGTTCTCTCTCCCTCCTCTCAGCTGATGGTGATTAATGGATCGCTGCGACTGCTTGCTAATCAGCCCAAAAGCACTTTGCTTAAGTGAGGAAAGTCGTCCAAATGGTGCTGCTGTGTAAAAACTTTCAGTGTGAGGTCAGCATCTCTTCATCCACCCGAGTTCAGCCTGAATAAAAAGCATCTGTTTACCAGCCAAAGATGCTAGCAGCTAGCTAGCTAGCGAAGTAACGACTGTTCCTCTTTGTTGTACGAAGCCGAAGTTTATTTGTTTTTTTGCTTCAGTTCTGCGTTCGTCCATACAGATTTTTGCCAGCAGTGATGATATGCAGTATGTTTTTACGTTTTTAAAAACTGTCAGTGTAACAAATGCCCATGGACTCACGGTGTCATAGACACAACATGTTTTAAAACTCAAACTATCTGATTGTTAAGGAATGATGTATCAACCGTGCTTCTAGGTCCGAGCTCCTACTGCGTTCATTAAGCCTGTCATCTTACTAACATGTTGTAATGCTTTGTATTTTGTTTTATTTCATATAAACAAATACCCTTAAAAATGATCATGGTCATAGTCGTCCTCTCTGGTTTTTTATTAACACTATTCATGTGCAGCACGTCTTTAAGTTAAGTTTTTAAAACCTGACAACGTAACTACAGCCCATGGGTCAGTTTGCCAATCGTCAGTTATTTGAACACTCCTGAAAAGAATCACTCTGAGGCTAACTAGGATTTCAATGGGTTCATAGCGAGTATTTCCAACTGCAGATGGGTGATCTCAGACATTCTCTGGGACACGTTTGTCCATTTTTAGCATCATCTCCCTGCCATATGATTGTATTTGTCTCTGTCCATCCTGCACCCTCACTAACTTTTATTGAGAGTAAAATAGTTAACTCTCATCCTCCATATTTACCTTATTGTGTTTATATTAGCCTCACCATAGCTCTGTGGCTGCCCACCAAGTAGAATGTCATTATATGTCAACTAGACTGATGGTAAACTTTTATTGGATCATTTTTTAAGTCTCAGTGATGCCTCAGAGTTTGATTTGGAACTCAAGGAGCCTGAGCATATTTGAAGCTTGACGTGACCATTTTGGATGAGAGGGTGGTGTGATAAGTTATCAGCTAACTGTGTATGGATGCATCACATAAAAAATAATTTAAAAGAACTTCTTGGACGGTTGTGAGTACAGTTAACTGCTGAGCAGCCATATTATTGGCCAAATAATTGCATTGCAAAATGTTCCAAAAGGCAAAAACAGTTCAATCAGTCAAAGGAGCAACGTACCTAATAATGCAAATTTTCAGCATCCATAAAAATCAAACATTTGAGTTTTAAAAAGATTGACCTGCTACACAGGTATTATGTAGCAGAAAATTTGGTATAGCGACTAAAACAGTTCTCAGGCTGTAAACTTGTTTATAGGGAATGACCTGCTGCCTCAAGTGGACATTAGAGGAACTACAGCTGTCAGATAATGATTTGCTCTTGCAAAAACACAAAAATTTTGTGGAAATATTTCATAAATATTCATGACGTTTATTTATTCAGCATACTGTACTGCAGCAAATACTGTGATGCACATAATGGAAATGAACAGCAGTAAAGTCAAAGGAGCTTCAAGTTTGAGGCTTTTGTTCAGTTTGTGCCCAACATGTGAAAGTGTACCTCTCTCTGGTCTTACTGACAGACACACAGTGTGCTAATGAGAGTGTTTCTCAGCCTGCGGTTGCTGGATTAGCTCTCAGATGAGCAGAATGGATCTGATTGAGAGAGGAAACCAGCAGAGGGGTGAAAAGGGAGCAAACAGAGGGGAAAGAGGGAGAGTAAATAGGGCTGACCCATGGGGGGTTGACCCCCATTCAGCAGCTCTCTCCCTGGGAATCCACTCTGACTCTTTCAGGCCTGTTCCCCGCTCTACGCACCACTATCTCCCAGCTCCTTTGGGATTCAAATGATATCTCATTAGCTCTTATTGGATTGTAACTTTCACGGGATGCATAGTGTTTCAGTTTTTCTCTTTTAGCGATCGATAAAAGGACACTGGCGTCCGGGATAAAGGACTCTTTTCTGTTTTCCTCTCTTCATCGACCGTCTCGCCTAATTTCCGCTTCTCTTCTTTCCCTAATTTATTCTCTCTCTCTCGATTCAACACGCTGCATCTCTCCACACTGTTTCCAGCTCTCTTCAATACAGTCGGGAATCATCCTGCACTTCTTCGGCCTCTGCATCCACAGGGCGTCTTTGTCTGTTTCTAATGTGCCATTAACTCTGCGCTAGTCAATGGTCCTGAACCCCAAAGGCCAACGAATTAACAGAGAGGAAGAAGAACTGGAGCCAGATGATTTTTTTTTTTTTGAATTAACAGAGTTCGGCAAAACTTACAGTAAACTATTGTTAATAATGACACCCGTGTTGGTTACGTGAACTACAGTCTAATTCCGTTGCTTGTCTTTATGCACTGTTACATTTCAGAGTTTTAGAATCCGTTTAAAGATTTAAAAGTGAAATAACAGCAGAGGATTGGAAATGAGCTTGTGCTGTAACTCATGGTGACTGCATGTGTCAGACTAACACACTGTGGCTGGTTCACGTGAACATCTGGAACTCTGCAACGTTAAATGAATGTAATAAAAATCAACCGTTCAAACCACTGTACTAAATGCACACAGTGGCCGGAAAAGTACTTTTGAGTACAGGTCCAAAAATTATATTGCTGACATTATGTCTGTGTTACATTACGAGCAAATTCGTGACATTACATCTACGTTAAATGTACATTGTTGACATAACATGTACGACACGTGTTCGTGAACGTTGTCTACATTCAATTCAATTTTATTTATATAGCGCCAAATCACAACAAAAGTCGCCTCAAGGCGCTTCATAGGTCTACATATATGCACATTATTGGCATGTAAGTTAAGTGTACATTTTCCTTTGTAAATACTTTTTGCCGAGCAATTTTTAGTCCAGTGTAACGTTGGGATGACCAGAGAATGTGTTATACATATTGTAAAATAAGTGTTCATCAAACAGGCTTATAGTGCCTGTAATTGATTACTTTGTCTTATATAATGAATGTCTAGCTTGCAAAGAAGAAGAACAATAAATATGTGTTTTCATGTGATATGATATTTGCATTCATTGTTTTGGTGTTTATGAACAGCCATCCAGCAATACTGTGATATAATGCGGATGAAAAGAATAATATGATAAATTAACAAACATGTCTGTGTTTTCATTCATGAGGGAAGCAAACAACCGAAGCAAGACTAGCAAAACCAGCCTAATGTACATATAACAAATATATAATACATATAAGCAAACGTTTATATCCAAAAAAAATTTGGGGTCCCACAAAATTTGAAATGCTTGATTAAAAGAAAGACATCAAACCTCCCCCTAAAATTAATAATATATTTTCAGAAATGCACAGAAAGCACATATAAATCTATAAAACAACATTTTCCTGTGTTTCTGCCTGCTGTCTGCTTTGTTTTTATAATTATATTATCTCTGTCCTTGTGTGGAATACGTTTAGTGTTGGAGACGACTGTTTGGTGATGTTGGTGATTAGTGAATTCCATTTCTAATTAAGAAGCAAGAAGTAAGCATCAGCGCCACACCGCGAGACCTGCTCCTACTGATGTACTTCTTTGATAGTTTCTGTTATCAGACGGTTGAGTCAGTGTAAAAACGGACAAAGAATACTGACAAAGAGGTCCTGAGCTAATTTTCTGGCACACAGCACTTTAGAACTGCTGGCCTGGCTAATGTAATGGTGTTATAAAAGTTTGAAATGTAAACACTTTGCCAACTGCTGTACTTTGTGGGAATGAAACTACAGTTTCTCTCTGGATGAAGGGCTTAAACTGGGGGCAAGAACATACATTTTTTAATTTAACGGCTTAATGCTGTTAAAGCTGGTCTTCTGTTTGCTGTGAGATATTTAATCCAGTAAAAGTCCAAATGGAGTAGAATTAATAAGAGGAAAGTTTTTGCCACTATGAAGCGTCTGAGAAGCTCATTTCATGTCTTTAAATTAAATTTCTGCTGCTGAATTTAAAAGAGGATTCAGACATCATGAACTGTTCATGACCTGTTCCCAGAAGCTGCTTCACCAGGTGAGCTCAAATCAAGTTTTCAAGTAGCCTGTGACAGATAGAAAGAAAACTTATTGATTGCCATTTATTGATTTTATGTAATGTGGAATGGGCGTAAACTGTGAAAGATAAGCGATAAAATCTGTATATTCATTCATTCATTCTGGGTGAGAGCTTGTAAAAGACATTTGCTTAAAGGTACTTTTTGTAATGACCCTCACCAGGTCAGGTGACATTGTTTTACCAGTGGGTGGTCTTTGTTTAACTTATGATAATTGTTTTACTCCTATTATCTGCTTGTTTTTGCATTATAAGCACATCCGTAATGACTTACCTGGTTAAATAAAGTTCCTATCGAGCCCATTTGCCATTTTGTGTTCCAAACTAGTTTTACATTAAAGTACAACCTGCTTGTAGTTTAACTTCAGTCAGAGATGTTTCCACAGATGTTTTGTGTTAAAATCATAGCAGGTCTTTCTTCATATTCTGTGTAGCGTTAGTTAATTTTGGGATGTTTTAAGATATTGTAAATCATCAAGTGACAATATCATTTAATCAAGTAAAATGTTTGACTGGGGTCATTAATTTTGCACATTTTTAAAAAGGTTTTATTCGCGTTTACCATCCCTGAACAGTTTTCCCACAATAGATGCTCTAAAATATTCATTTTGGTTTTCAGTCGTTTTTATGCAAAAACACAAATATTTGAGCTGTATCTGCCTCCAGGCTGAACTGAAAAACATCACAAACTGAACTAAAAACATTAGAAATTGAAAATGACCTATGATAGCCTATAATGCAAACAAACGGGTGGCTGTACCTCAGGAGGTAGAGGAGGTCACCTAAAATCGGAAGGTTCAATCCCTGGCTCCTCCAGTCTGCATCTCAAGTATCCTTGAGCAAGACGCTAACCCCAAGTTGCTCTCTGATGCATCAGAGTGTGAATGTTGTTAGAAAAATACTCAGTTTAGAGACAGTACTTGTGAAAATGGGTGTGATTGGGTGAATGTGGCATGTTGTGTACAGTGCTTTGAGTACTCCGGGAGAGTAGAAAAGCGCTATAAGATTCAGTCCAAATATATATATATTTTAACACAATTTTCCACCATCCCTCCTACACAAGTGTTGCTCTTCGTGAAGTTTGTGAAGTCTTTGAATCAACTAACTTGCCTAATCCAATCCAATCATCACGTCTTACCTATATGTTGGAGACAACTGTGAGTTACGGTTTCATTATAATGCATTTATGTGTGTTCATAATTAGCTTTTTAAAATTACTTTCTCCTTGTTTTAGTCACTTACATTGAGCTTTGCAGCACCAGACATGTAAAATCAGTGTTGGGCAATGTGTGAATGAGAAAAACCAGCAGAGGACAGGCTCCTGGTTTCTCCCCATACTATGAACTTATGTACAGCATAATGTACAGTATTTGGCAATATATCAATTAGCAAAATTATTGTACTAGAGTTGTTAGACAATTTCGAAAGTGTAAGGTGGGAACTTGAATTGAACAAAAATTGGATGACCTTATACAAAACTATTTTGCACACGCACAGGATTTTTGAAACACAGAATCAGAAAAAATTGAGATGAGAACACGCTGGCATGAATCAAGTGAGGAAAAAGAAAGTAAAGCATAAGTCTTTGGCATCGAAAACTTTTCTTGTGGATGTTTAAATTCCTCTCATGTGACATATTTTAGCTCACAAAATACTGTTGTCAGCTCGTTTGCACCCTAGCCTTCACTGCTGTGCAGAAACAAACTCGTTGGTCTGACTTCTTCTTCTCTCTGCAGGGCTTCTGTAGGCTTTAACAGATGGATTAACCCTTTCTTCCTCTCTTCCCTGCGGGGCTGTGCTTTGTCTTTCTGGATGACATGAGATCATCTGGGATCAACGCCGTGCTCACCGCCGCTTCCTCCTTGTGTTAAATCCATTCGTTTTTTTGTGTCCTCTCTTGACCTTTTCCATGGAAAGTGGCTGCTTCTGTTTTTTTTATAAGAGTGAAGATTAGAGCTCCCTAACCAGATACATGCACACATCAGCTAATTGCCTCTGTTGGCTGAATAACTTTAAAGAACTTGTTCATTATGCATTTCAATCCACAGAAAGCCTCCTGAGATGATGTAATCCTGCAGAGAGGAGCATGAGGATGGTAAGGTCACCTGGCAGGAACCATGAAACCCGCAGCTTCTTTTTGCATTAATGTGCACCTTAATGCTAATTTTCTTACCAACAATCAAGTGTTTCCTGTAATCAGCCATATTTATGTGTCTCCTGAAGGCATCAATGCGAAGTTTCCAGGTTGGAAACTAATTTCCTGATTAGTTTTTAAACTTCAGGCAAACCATCATGAATGTAAAGGTAAGCAGAACCATCATTTATATCCCAAATATAGTTGGGAGAAGCCATATCTGTGCAACTATGCTTGCATTGTTTGTCCAGGTGGCAAGAAAACAAACTACAGTGCCTCTGATGTCCAACTCTAGGATTTTATTTTGATGTCACATGTTTGGATATGGACACTTCTGGCTCGAAAAAACCAACATGGCTAGTGCGCTAACACCAAGGCTTCAAAGTGTTGAGTAGAGAATGAGTAGGCGATATTACATTTTCAGGTCCATCTTACATATACAGTCTGTGAGTTTAGCAGGTAGCTGCAGGTCAAAATGTCTATCAACACATCCTGTAACTGTGCTGCAGACTGGAGCGGAAACATGTGAGTGGTGTGTGTGCAAAGTGGACCACACAAGCCAGAAGTGGATAAGTGTTCATCTACCTGAGTATAAACATGTCTGTGTGTGTGTGTTTGTGTTTGTGTGTGTGGTTCTGGCCAGCCTTTCCTCAGGGTCTGCCTGGCATTGTGCTGCTTCCTGACCAGGCCTACGTTATCAGTGTGGGATCAGTGAAGGGACAAAAGGCCTACGAACACACACATAGAGTTACTAACTTCTTTTTTTTTTCTCAGGCCTCTTGGAGCCGCTGATGGCTTCCTGTCTGTATGAGTAAATATCTATCTTTGTATCTCAGGGTGTCAGATTCATTTTCTCTGAGGACCTCACTGGGAAACGAGAATCCCATTGAGGGCCAGGCGTCTGTCACTTACTGCCATGGTTTAATTAATTGGAAATGTAGCTCTTGTTGAGCCTGTTGATATGCAGATTAGGCCACATAAACCAGTAAGCAAAATAATAATAATAATTATGAAACTCTTTCTGATTACTGGTACAGACTAGTGCTTTTCTTAACAAAGTGGCTGATAACACAGCAGCAGTGAAAATGACGTTGGTGTTCATGGTGGAGCCGCAGTGAGCAGCAAATGTCACACGTGTGACTGTAAACCCTGGTGGACGTGAAGCTGAAAGCTCATATGCACATGTAAGAGTATTCGCTTGCCAGCCTTCATGCGTATATGAACTTGAGTTAAATCTCATTCTTGATACTCTTTTCTGACAAAGTTGTATTTTTACTTAGTTGTATTGCTATATAACTTTTGCACTGTCCACTTCCTGCTGTGACAAAACAAATTCCCCACGTGTGGGACTAATAAAGGTTATCTTATCTTATCTTGATCCATTGCATTCAGTATGATGGTAAATGGTCTGTATTTGTATAGTGCTTTACTTAGTTCCTAAGGACCCCAAAGTGCTTTACACTACATTCAGTCATCCACCCATTCACACACACATTCACACACTGGTGATGGCAAGCTACATTGTAGCCACAGCTGCCCTGGGGCGCACTGACAGAGGCGAGGCTACCGGACACTGGCACCACCGGGCCCTCTGGCCACCACCAGTAGGCAACGGGTAAAGTGACCGAGACTGTCCGAGCCGGGGCTCGAACCGGCAACCTTCCAATTACAAGATGAACTCCCAACTCTTGAGCCACGATCACCCCCATGATGTCAGCTTTGACAGTTTCAGCTCTTCCAGGAAGGGTTTCCAAAGTTTTTATGAAAGTTTTCCAGAAATTTTTGATCATTCTCCCAGAAGAACAAGAAAAAGTTCCCCACACCATAACCCCCTCTCAACCAAACTTTACACTGGCACAGTGCAGTCAGACAAGTATGTTTCTCCTGACAACCACCAAACGCAGACTCATTGATCAGATTGCCAGACGAAGAAGCGGGATTTGTCAGAGAACACGTCTCCTTCTCTAGAGCACAGTGGCGACACGCTTTACACCACTGCATTTGACGCTCTGCTTTGCACTTGGTGATATAAGGCTTGGATGGAGCTGCTTGGCCATTGAAACCTATTAAATGAAGCTCTCTGCTAATCTGAAGGCCATGTGAAATTTGGAGGTCTGTAGCAACTGACTCTTCAGGTAGTTGGCGACTCGCTCTTTGATTTTACAACTTCATGTTGAATTGCTGTTGTTCCCAATCATTTCCACTTTGCTATAATACCACTAACATCTGACTGAATATTTTGTAGCGAGGAAATTTCACAACTGGACTTGTTGCATGGGCCACAGTACCTCATTGGAATTCACTGAGCTCCTGAGACCCATTGTTTCACAAATGTTTGCAGAAGCAGTCTGTATGCATAGGCGCTTAACTTTAAACATTTGTGACCTTGGAAGTGATTGGATGCCTGAATTCAATGATTTGGATGGGTGAGTGAATACTTTTGGTAATACAGTGTATGAATATAGTAGGTAGGTAGGTTATATAGAGCATGTACAGTTTTTCAACAGTGCAGTGATCAACTGGTCCAAAAACATACAGTTTTACAGCTTTTTCACAAATATTCTACCATTGCATCATATTTCTGAGAAGCTTATTACTCTCTGTGGTTTATCTGACTATTAAACAGTAAACCAGTTGTGACCCCTCTCAGAAAAACAAGCCATGTTTAGCCTGGGCTCCTGATCGTGTTTCTAATGTCTATGAGATGTTGACATTTCCTCCAAACAGACATTTCCCCTCTAAACTCTGGGTTCAATTTAAATGTAAACTGTCAAGAAAAGAAATGACTTAAACAAGAAAACAAAGAGGTTTAATTCTTCAATATTTCACCAGCAAAGCACGAGATGGAAAAAGATTAGAGGAAAGAACAAGAAGCTGGAGTCTTGCCCACTTATCTGATCTAATGGCACATAAAAGAGGGGAGAGTCCGAGCTGATCGCCAATCCTCGGCCTTCATGAGTCGGTTTCCTTCATGGTGTTTTACTGTGGATTTATTTCACTGTGGGTGTCACTGGTCTCTAACTGGGATTCCTCACTAAATATGACTTTTTCCATCATCTATAGTGTAAAGTGGTGGCTGATCTGAGCCTTCCTTCCAATTTAAATATAGATTACAGACAGTAATTTATAAAGAAACCCCCACAATATCAGGATGGTGTGCACTGCTGCTGTTTACAGAACCTCGCTATGGCAGCAGGCTGTAAATGTGTTTACTTGTGCTGGACATTTTATTATGAGAGCCTATGGGGACTTACTCGCTGTTGGCTTCAGCCTCTAGTGGACATTAGAAGTGCAATAGTGATTATATAATCAGAAAGAAAAACACAATTACTTACTTTCGGAAAAATCCTCCAGAGTCTCCAAATACAGCTCAGGAATCGCAGTGTATTCTGGGTAGTCCCACTACCACACTAATAGACACTGAAAAAACACCAAAATAACCTGTGAGTGATACAGCAGCCTGATATAAAACACAGACAAGCTAAACTGGTGTACATTTTTCCTGTTGTTAGATAGCATCATTTTTACAGGTTATACTGCTGTAATGATCTTAGTTACCTGACAATAGCACTAACAAAGGCTATGTTAACATATCTGATTATGACAAAGTAATGGTTTAATGAGGGACAGATCCATATGAACACAAAGAATGGTCTTGGATACAACTTTAACTCCTGGATCAAACAACCAAATTTTTTCCAGCTTCCAGAATCTTCACTTTGATCCTTTTCTTGTTTAGAAATATCAGGTCCAGCTCATCATTTCTTGATGTTGAATTTTCCACAAAAATGCAGCACATTGTGTATAACTAACTAACTAAATGCAGTTCATTTGACTTAATATTTAATACTGTACTTAAATATTTTTAGTATTTTTTAATTTTGTATTGCAGGTTAGATTTTTACATCTCACAACTCTGCATACACACTTATAAAGCATTACTTGGTGTTCAACATTTTACTGTAATACTATCTCACCTGTTCTGACTTGTAGTTGCAGCTCTACTGGGAGTCTTAAAAGTCATTCAGGTGTGAAGTAGTTTTATATTTTTTATTATGGTACAATGCCTCTTTACAAGACTTTGTGTTGTGTTGTGGTGCTGCATCAGCAGCTGTAGGAGTTTCTAGACTGTTCTCTATTAATACTGGTCTGAGGAGCTATGACTTCTGTATGTTCAAGGTGTAATGATAGGACAGTGTCACATTTCAGAAGCTGTTTTTTTTTTTTTTTTTTAACAAAAAGCATAAAAAATTTCTTTCATTCTGGCTATGCCATCATGTACAGCCAAGAGAAATTCCATAACTAATGTGTGTAACCGCACGTAACTACAACAGTTAGACGTGTTATAACATACTTATATTTTCCAAAAACTCCATCCGTCATACATACAGATGAATAACTTCATCATTTCTCGGGTGGTTGGCCTTTTCTAAATCGTGACAAGCAAAAAAAGGAAAAAGATTCTTTGTACAAAATACAGAAAGAGACAGAAAGAGCATTTGTTTAAAAACAACAATCTTTGTGTTGTATCTAGCTATGTGGATAGATGTAATGTGAGACAACAGTGCAACTCATCTTTGCCTGAAACTCTTTTTTGTGACTTTAGTCCAACCTGAAATATCATTAAAACAACCCAAAACATAATCATGTGTCCATAGATTTAATGAAACATGTTTGAGGACCTTTGATGCCTCAATTTCTCTCCTTGTACATCTGTTTTATGCCTTTGTTTTCTTCATATAACTGATTGCTATCTTCATCTGTGATTGCCATCCCCCCCTCTTCCTCCCCTCATTCCTTCTGTTAGCTTCACAGCTCTGCATCACACATGACTGCATCCCTCCCCTCCTGTATAAACCTTGTTTTCAGCCTGTTTGGCTGTTGCTGTGATAATGAAGGCACAGGAGGGGAGGTGCCAAGAAAAATAAAGACTGCTGGTTATTGCACTTACATTTTGTTGATGCACATCAGTTTCGCTGTGTGGGAGCGCTTTCTTAAAAAATTCTCATGGGTCTGAGAGTGCACTGAGGAGCATTGTTCATGTTTTAAATATTTTTTTAAAGTGCCATTGCCTGAACAGATTGGGACTTTAAGAATTATACCAACTTCACAGCTGGTGCCTCTTTTCTGCTCCCCTAGTGTGCCAGCAGTTAGCAGTAATAGCTAAAGTTAGTTTGGAAATGGACTCCACGAATCAGTAATGTAGCTGTGACATCGGCTGTTTGTTTGAAATTTCAGGCGAGTGTTTTCACTGTCGACATGTTGGTGTTTTGAAACCAGATGTGATGAGCAAGGGATGGACAAAATTATGGAACTACAAGCTAACAATTTATAACTGACAAGCAATTAGCCAGTTAGCTTACTGTGCATAATCCTCCCTTTTGACTTTCAGAATAACCAGAATTTAAAAAAGCTGAGTTAACATTTTAATCAATCAATAATTTTTCAGATACAGAAGCTACGTTTATACACATTTGATTTTACCTAAAGAAGCTCAAACTCTTTATTCTGGCTAATGTGAGCTAACACTAGCTTGTCTGCTAATGTAGCTGTTTTTCTTTTTGAGCTTTTTATGAATTTTTAATTTCTTGTGGTCCTGAGCAAACATTATACTAAATTCTTCATCATGCATGCATATAAACATCACCATAATCACCCTAATGTGTGATTTTTTTCTTAAACCACAAAACCACAAAAATAGGAGTTGCGTTGCAGAATAAGTCAGAAATTCTGAATTCCTAGTTTGAAATTTTCGAGGTATCTTCCGAGGTATCTGGAACATTGTGTTAGTCACGACAGCCACAGGTGTCATTAATAGAATAATTTTTGTGGGTCTAATACTTTTAAATCATAGCAGGAGGACATGGGACAAGGTGAAAATGTAAATGAAGCAGCATGTCCAACAATGGCAGACCCGGTCTGCTACGTAATTCAACGTGCTAAGTCCCTGTTTGGGCCTTGTCTGAGAAAGAAACAGCCTCTCTCAGTGCCAGTTTGAGAGTTATTTTAATTTCCAAACATGGCAGAGTGAAAAGGTCCTTCTCTCCCGTGGCACCATGCCTCTGATTGTGATGCACGCTCGTGTTTGTTGATAAGGTCACAAAAGACCTCGACAGTGTTTGCGCCTGGTTTTAGTGGGCGAATGTAAACGTTTTGGGGAACAGAAACAATCCTCAGCTGACGGCGAGCTGTGAGCGAACACAGAGATAAGATGGAAATTCAATGGTAAAATTAAACACAATTAAACAGCAGCAATAACGAAATAGCACAGATGGTTTGAGTCACATGCAGACAGCACAGCGGGATAAGACAAAGACTGAAGTTCCCACCAAAAAAGAGACTTATAGTAAATGTAAAATGTCATCAGAATAAACTGAATATTACTGATAATATAATAAACTGACATACATAAAGGCTTAGATATAAAAAAAAAAACTGGTGGATGATCAATCATGTGCTGTGTTGTAAATGCTCACAGTGATGGATAAAAGTCTGTCACAGTTGGATCTTGGACATCATCTGAATATCTGACTGAAGATCAGGCTGAAATCTCTTTAAGACATGAAAAGGGAAGCAAATGTATTTAAAGTGAGCTTCTAAATGCAGCCTGATTGTAATCTGATTACACAATTAATGTTGGAATTTGTTGAAAGATTGAGATTCAGTCATTATAAATGATTTCAAACGATATTTTAAAGGCACAGAGTCTGAAATTTAAGAAAAAAATAAGGGTGAGAGAGGAATGTCAATGGTGAGGAAAAGAACACAAAAACTAAAACTTGCTAAGGAAAAACTTCTAAATTTGCTATTTGTGAATTCTGTATTTCTTCATTCAAAATTACAGAAATTACAGAAGATGATTAGGGCCACTGCATGGGGGAAAAAAAGTGGGCACGTCTATTTTTTCTTCTTTTCCAGAATTCTGTAAATGTTGTAATTTCTTTCTCACTGGTTTGTCATTGTTTTTGTTTTGTTTTGTTTGAAAAATAGGTGTTTTGTTTTTTTGTTTTTTTTAAAGAAATTTGCAGGATTTTCTAGAGTTTTCCTCATAAATTTGCAATTTTATATCTTTAATTTTTTCTTCTAAATTTCAAACTTCTCCCCAACCAAACCATCAGCAATCCTGATACTAGATTCACAAAGTAAAACTTTATGTTTTACCTTCTGTGATGTTGTTTGAGGTGTTTTCTTTGTCCTCACACCTCACAGAGCATCACTGTGGGAAACAAGAAGCCTCCTCCTCACCATCATCTGTCTCTCAGCCAAGCGTACACAAATAGGAAAGGACAGCAGCTAAATAGTAACACACACACAGACACACACACATCCGCTGTATTTGTGCTGTTTGTGCAGTCTTATCGGGCAGAGATAGGGCAGCTGAGCGGATTGTCTCAGGACCTCGGCTGAACCCCTGAACCTGGAGGCTGTTATCACGACCTCTGACCTCTCACACATGCACACACAGAGATAAGTTGACTCCTGCAGTTCAGGTGATTTTCGAGAGCATGAACGTGTGTGTGTTGATGGTTAATGTGTTCCGGAAGGCGAGCAGAAGAGGAAAGGGAGTGGAGATCAGATGAATCAGATGTGTTCTCTTTGGCCTCACAAACCAACACACACATATATGTAAAGAGGCTGTTAGCCGCCTCTTAGCTTTTCTTATGCAAAGTGGTCCCTGGAGGCGCAGACAGTAAAGTCACCTTCTCCACTCTCAGGGGAAGTTTCCACCATTAGAAGGTGAAATACAGCCAGAGATGAAGCTCAGATCTCCTGTAACACAGTCCACATGTAGAGCAGATCAAACCCATCTCCCCGCTTCACGTCTAACTCCCCTGACGGATCCGAATGTTTGTTAGGCCTCCAAGTAGAAAAGACACCCGCCTTTGTTCCCTGGAGTTGGCCTGTAAAAAAGAGGCAGGTTTAATGTTTTAAACGACGAGCACCTTCTTCATCTTCCCGACTTTCCAGCGAACGGGGAAGGCCAAGTGGCGAAGATAATCATTCGCTGATCCAAATATTTCTCATCTTCATCCCTGAGAGCAGCCAGACAGGAGGAAAAAAGCAACAGCTTCTTTTTATCTAAAGCACGCACGGCCGAAATGGAGCCACCTCCATCTGACCCACAACATCTTAAAAAGGGAAAAGGCAGCTTTACACACAGGAACCTCAGCATTAATGACTGCATTGTGTCTGCACAGATTTAACTTTTTAAAGTGGTTAGTGACCCAGCAAACGCTTCCAATACCCTTCAGCTGACAATCTTTATTCTGAGTGATTAATCGTTTTAAATTAACCTTTGGGAAGGAAATCCAATGAACAAAACCCGAGATGAATCGGGAAGAAACAGATGAGGCTGATGTGTTACGACACAAACAGGCGTTCTTTCTCTTGAACTGGAATAACATGATCAGTCCTTCCTTTCCAAAGTGACGAGTTTGCTTGGGAGTCAGTGATGGTGGTTTCTCGAAAACCAGGTTTGATACAAACGTCAGCTTTTCTTTAGATGGGATGTTTTTTTAAAACTGCCATAAAATCTTTTTACCACAGTCTGGATCACATGACCTTGAACAAAATTATTATTGTGATGGATTTCCAGTTCACTTAGCCTATAATGAGGCATTAGCAGCTCTGCATCATGGTGCCTGGACGGGAGCAAGAAACGAATGTTAAGGATGGCTGTTTTATGCAGAGTTATTATACTGTTGTATTTGTTATTAATATTTTTTAAATTAAATTTCTTGTTTTCGATACATTGTCTACTTGGTTTGGTTTGGTTGTGGTTATTTTCAGTGCTACTTTTTAGTGTTTTTTTTAATACTTAATTTGGGTTCGGGCAGGTATTAAAACAGAAATAAACTGTGAAGGCAGCCATGAAGATAAATCAATAAACAAGCTTTTCAAACCATCTTTATGCTTGGCATATCAGACAAATGGAAATAAACTCTTATGTACTTTTTTAGATGATCTGAGTTACTTGTGTAAGTACAAATATCCTTTGTGACACGGTCCTTGAGTTTTGCAGCATTTTGGGTTTTAGTCCCTGGTTTGAACCACTTTTCCCATTCAGAGCTGCTTTAATTCTTCATTCCATAGATTCAACAAGGTGCTGGAAACATTTCTCAGAGATGTTGGTCCATGTTCCCATCCCAAAGGTGCTCTGCTGGGTTTAGATCTGGTTCAAGTAACCAGTTTGAGATTATTTGAGCTTTGTGACATGATGTGATATCCTGCTAGAAGCAGCCACCAGAAGACAGGTACACTGTCATAAAACCATGGACACGGTCGGCAACAATACAGCTGGCACTGAGGGCACCCAAAGTGTGCCAAGAACACAATCCTCTACACCATTTACACCACCAGCAGCCTGACCTGTTGATACAAGCCAGATCCAAGCTCTTATGTTTTTTTACCTCACCCCCAACTCGCAGCAGATTCTGTTTCTGCCGGACATTTTTTTCCTCTGAAAAGGGAGTTTTTCCTTCCCACTGTCGCCAAAGTGCGAGGGGTCTTCTGATTTGGGGGGTTTTCTCTGTAATATTGTAGGGTCTTTACCTGCCAATATGAAGTGCCTTGAAGCAACTGTTGTAATTTGGTGTGATATAAATAAAACTGAATTGAACTAAAAGTGTGTTTTGGCTCAGGTTTTGTCTTCCTTCAGTGTTTCCTTGTCTCATCTTTCTCTCTGTGCCTGCCTCTGTTGTTATGTCTGAGGTGAGTCTTCTCTCTGCGTTTAGCGTTTGTTTTCAGTGATTTCCTGTTTACTTTGAAGGTTGCTGATCTTGCCTTGCATTAGTTTTTCTTCCACCTTTATGATTGTCTGCATTACTTTCTGCTCTCACTGCATTAAAAGTCCCAGGTTGCTGATTGTTTTTGTTGGATTGTCTGTTTCACCTGTTACCCTCTCCAGAGTTTCCCTGCCTTGTTTATGTACCTCTAGATTTATTCACCTTTTGTTCTGAACTTAAATTATGAGTCTGCTTTTTATTTTTATTTTACTCCGTGTTTTGTTCTGTATTTGGTCCGTCCCTGAGCTGAACTGCAGGTTTTAGTAATAGCCTCCATTTAAGTCAGTAAAATTTTCATTGTGGCAGGTCATGTTTAAATTCAGGCTTTTCGCTCGCCTTTTAGTTTGACCCTGTGGAGAAATCCTCTGAAGGATGTTGAAGGAATATTTACAGTTGAGACAGGGAGAGACAGGTTTTAAGGGTAGAAATCAGTCGATTTGTAAGGGAAGATGGAGAGGGAGACGAAAAGGAGAGATTAGAGGAATGGAAGGATTTGGAAAAAAGTGACACACGAGAGGGTGATGGTGAAAGGCAGGGTCGAGCTGACCATATTCTGTGTCATTTTATTGGAGAAAATGTGCTTTTTTTGTGGAAAAACTTCAGTATTTCTAGTTTTTGTTGTCCAGCTTGGTGATAAAATGTAATTTATACAGAATATTTTTAAAGAATGTCAAGTATCCTCCCTTTTCTTTCCCAGTCAGGGATCAGGCTTCATGTTGGGTGTAGGGCATGGTTCCAGGAGGCACACGTGTGCACCAAATTTCATACATGTGCACAAAACACGATGGTGTTTTTTTTTTCAGATATTTGTGAGGCTCAAACCTGTAGCTGAAAAAGAGATGTACCAGCTGATGAAAGCATTCCTACTGAAACCCAAAGACAGACAGCAACTGCTGCAACAGCTAACACCTGTTTATTATTTAAAGGTTACTGGGATAAAATAGAGAAAACTTGAGTATTTACTTAAGTATTTACACACTTAGGACACATCAACAAGCACTGTGATTTCAGCTGCTCTTCTGCCTGGTAACAGTGTTTGGTGTTTCACTTTGGATGGATCCACAGATTAGCATATGCTTTTTCAGACTGACACTTTTAGCCTTTCTTTATATAACCTTATACATTTATGACACACGCGTGCTGTGTCATGTCACACCATGTTTTCCCCTTGTGTAAAAGTGAAAAATAGGACAAAAAGATAAAACTCTCAGAATGTTCGACTGCTTCGTTATATTTGGAGTGGTTTCCATCACATTCAACAAAATCTGCAAATCTTGTAACCTTTTGGTGAATTGTAACATTGTAACATTCCCTGATGAGACTGACTTCCTTCTACCATGAAAAGCCTTCCCTTCATATAAACTGGATAAAAGCCAGACTTTCGAAAAGTGCATGTCTGGCAGAACCATTTAAAAGATATGACACTGTCTCAGTAATAAAAATGCTGTGCAATCACAGATAAAGAGCGACGTAAGGTCACCCTACCCTTCATGTTATAATCTTCCCAGCTTCGTTAACATGTCCCACATTTAGTTCATTTTGATCTGGTCACTCTAATCGCAGATGTTTATTAATCTCTAGGTGATTATTAGGTCTTCATAACTTTCTTCTTAAAACAAATGTTTCAGATTTCAAGTCGGCTTTGAGGACCCAGATCTCACAGCAGTCAAGTCCAAGTCTTGGGTTTGCCTAAGACTTGGACTTCCTTTTGCTGATCAGTTCTTGAGTTTATAAAATAGTTCCCATTACTGTCTGCACCTCTGACTGTTTTTTGTCTTCAAGTATGCAGCTCTTCTCTGTTTGCAGGACTAAATAAAGTCCCACAGCCCACCAACACTCCATCGTCCCATTCCTGTCATTCCTGGAATTAGTGACGCGAAGCGTGGGGCCTTAAAGAACCAAGGTGCTCTCCTCCTCCACCGCTTTGTTCTTTCTCACGCTGAGACCAGCCGAGATCATCACTTCTCCACTTCTTCCCATTGAATCCTCCTCCTCCTCCTCTGCATTCCTGAGGGCAGCGCATTGCCTGGGAGTGACGAGGAGACATTCCTGGGACTTTTGTTGGGCTCAGGATGCTCTTCCGGGGAGAAATGGAAGGAGGAGCAGTAACGGTAGAAGGTGTTTCTTTACGACTGCTTTAAATTTATTTACAAAGATGGAGATGCTGGAGGTAATAATGGCCTTTTTATTTTCACTTACAGTGAATGTGATGACGCAGTGACACAGTGAGCTTGAGCAAGCTGTGTTCATGTAAGGACTTAAATAGCAAAGTGTATATAAATACTTTTAAAGGACACATTCTCTCCTCCAAATCATTGCAATAAAGCTAAGCCAAAATAAATCTTCTGGCCACCACCAAGCAACAGGCCAGAGCTGGCTATAGCAGTGCATTCAGCAGCTTAAGAAGCAGAATGGAGTGGCCACAAATCCCAAAGCGGAAATAAAGACCCCAAATCATGACATCACAGCCAATCTCTAATGTAGTATTGCATTTCTCTAATCTCTAATATAATGACCAAATACCCCTTTTGGGCACACTTTAGCCCATATGGGACCAACTCTGAACAGAGGGTCAACATTCAGTCACAAAGAGCCCCAAAAGTAGCCCCTATTAGGCCTAACCTGTTTGCTAACTAGAGTGGTTTTACCCCATTCAGGTGGGCTAACTTATTTTAGCCTTGTGGCAAATATGGTCCAGATTTGGTCCACTTTAGCCCAGATTTAACCCCAATGGATTCCATCTAGATAGCAATGATTGTTTTGCTGACACCTGGAATTTTCTTTGTGCTACATTTTGGCCCTGACTAGCCAAGTTGACTAGGGGAGCGCAAGATGTCAGGTGTGTTGTGGCACTTGGGTCACATCTGTCCCATTTTTTCCAGTGCTGTAGCTGAGCCATAAGTGCCGAAAGTAGCCCAGCTTTGGCACAAATGTGGGGAACTGGAGCAAGGGGATGGTTGTAACAAAGCTCAGGTCTCTGTGTGAGTACTGACCCACCTCACAGGTCAAATAAATCATTATTTTAAACATGACGAGCATTCTTTCTGCAGCTGTGCAAGTTTAGAAGTTATTTATCTGTTGGTTGTGTATATGCAGCTGAGAACCAGACTGCTCTTATCACAGCCAGTGTGTATAGAAGCCTGCACTTTTGTCTTACGTCTGCTGAGTAGGCTGGCACTCCTCAGACGGGTGTGTGTTTTGTGCCTATATGTCTGAAGAATGTTAATTCACGGTGGACAGAAATCAAGGAAGAGAGCCAGACAATAGAAAATGGATAACGTGAGAGGACAAAGAAGCTGGCAGGTCAGATTAATGAAGTTGAACAAGTCTGTGAAGTCTTTGAGAGTCATACACTCAGAGATGCTTTAATTGCTCCTAATCACGTGATTTCATTGTTCATTGAATGTCTGCATCCAGTTTTTAGGGGCCTTTTAGGGGGCTGTGGTCCATTCTCTTAGTGGAAATGTTAGCCAAATGGAAAGTTAGTCTAAGACCATGACTAAACAATGACAGGGCTGGGTGATTATTAGATTTTTTTTTTTCAGCTAACAAAGATTACGGAAACAAGATAAAGGGGATAAAACAATTATTTTGCTTTATCTCGTGCTTTAAATCAAGCACACCCCTTTCGTTTTGCAATATGTGCTTTCAATGCTCAGACCCACTCTGAGTTTGGTTCAGCTCAAGTATGAGGAGATATCGGTGTAATTAACAGTTTAAGAGGGCAACAGACTTTTCTGTAACTTCCATGTTTGCTTCATAGAAGACTTCCAGAAAAGCACACCAGGGTGAATCAGGTGTAAACTCTTTATATACCCTTAAAAGGACCTTTAATATCTCCTTGTATATGATCCTTTATACGACTGTAACAACAGCACATTTCAGGCCTCGGTCAGCAACACTCCTTTCACCAGTTTCACTGAAGAATAACCCGGCCGTTCAAACTGAAGACTGATGTGAGATCATCATTACTTTTGTGCAATGAAGTGTGTCTTATAGTTTGACTAAGATTAATGCCTTCATGATATATTTCACAACCCAAGCAAGGAGCAAAAATATTACTGGAAACCAGTTGTTGATTGAAAGTGGCAGGAAGTACCTGTACGCATTGTGTCAGATACATAAACACAGTGAATTAACCCTTAAAACAGCCACATAAATAAGCCCTCTTATCACTGCACCCTCTGGCATGGCGGTAAATAGGTGAGAAACCGCCATCTTTTCCTTTTCGCTCCCTCAAACTCGAGCACACAGACGGTTTCTCACAATATCCTGTTTCCGATCACTGCCTCTTTAACACTGGATCCCCCTGCACTCGGCCAGAGGCGAGGAGGGAGTAACAGGCGGGCATGAGAGAGACTGCCTCTGAGGGTTCACAGGCATCAGCGAGGGCAGCCTGGGCATTGTTTGTCTGAGTGGTTTATGTCTGGCATGTGAGCAGAAATCACTGATGGTTCATAGTCAAAATAAACACTCCTGTAAATCACCTTTGATTAAACCCTGTTCAGGTACTGATAGTGTAATGTTACAGACTGTAAATATAATATTTCCTATAGTTTTACTTAGAAATGTCAGGACTCTTACAGAAAGAGGTGCATTAATGTTATATTACACTTTAGATTGGATCATGAAGACTTTAAAATCAGTTGTAGACCTAGGAAAAGGTAAATATTCTCTTAATTGCTATGAATGACATTCACGGCTGTTAACTGAGCTGTCTTTAGCATTTTATGGCTCAACAGCATCTGTTTTTTTTTTGTTTTTTTTAAAGTCTTGTTTATTATATATGTTATGATGACTTGGACACAAACGTAAGTGCCAGACACCTGTTGCATAGTCAATTTTTCCATGCTTCCCATAGATATGAACCCAATAAAGACTTTCCTGATGAGTTTATGCACTCAGATACTCATGAATAAAACATTAGGTCCATCTGACAGTCAATTAAATGTCAGAAAGCCGGACTAGCCTCTATAGCTAGCTGTTAACCTATCCAATGATAGGATTTTGCTGATTATGGTGTGCTTCTGTGTCCACAGACACACTAACATTAGCTAACATTAGACAGAAAAAAAGATAACTCAGGGCTGGATTTGATTATGAAGCACTAAACAATCCCTCTCTAGCCTTTATTAGAAAAAAAAACATGCTTTTTTACTGGCTAATGCTATGAATTTTCTAACGTCATCAAATGAACATATTTTTCATGTCTGTGTACGTCTGTTTTTACACCCACTAGTTTGAGTGCATAACTGTCTTCTTACTATCAAGTGCTGCTACATGAACAGTTTTGCCATTTGTTTAGGAGGGCTTCATTTCATCTGGTAAATGCTAATTTACCTTTCAAGCTAAATATTAGCTTACAATCTAATTTTACCTATCATTAGCTTCCAAGCTAATACAAACAAATAGCTTGATACCATATGTAAAAGCTAACTGGCTAACCCTAGCATTAGCAAAATACTATCTGAAACCACATCAGTTGTCAGTGTTTGTTAATGCTATTAATTATATGAAGATTTCAAAGGTAATGTTAGCTAATGTTCCTCACTGTTGTTATTGGGAGTGGGAAAAAATGAGGGATAATCCTTCCTGAGTCCTTTATATAGCAACCACTAAATGACTGGGATTAAAGCGTGTTCAATGCTTATGTAATACATGCTTAATTTGGATTTTTCCTTAAAAATTTATTTTCCTTAAAAAACAAAAGGTGAACTCTACCTGCTGAACCACACCTGTCTGAGAGTGTGTCTTCTAATCTGTTTTCAAAGCAAACTGCATGTATCAAACCTTCCTCGATTTACTGAGGAGCTAAATAAATATTTGAGGGGGATCAATGAACAGTGCTGCTCTTCACAATGCTATCACTGTCTTGTATGTGCTTCATGCTAACAGAGCATTGTGGGTATTGTTAAACCGGCATTGTGGTCCTGTTTCTTTAATGTTTCTGTGATCAATCACAGGGGTTACAGTGCAAACAGCAACAGACCTGGAGTCAGAGCAGGCACAGCTTTCTACTTTACTTTCTATAAAAACCCCCAGCACAAATACAGATCTTAAAGAATCTGAGCACACATCACCTCCTACAATCCTGCAGCTATTACTGGAGGTTTTCACGTTGCCAAGCTTGTTTCACCTCAGTGATCCGAAGCAGAGAGTAAAACCAGCACCTGTTTCTCAGACCAATCCTCCTCAGTGCTGGAATCTTTCCTTCCCATGGAGATTACTGCTTCTGCAACTCCCTGATTTATGTTTCCTACAAGAGCTCAATAATAAAGAGATATGAGGGAGAGTGGGAGGAAGAGGAGAGGAGGAGATAGAGATGGGAGAAAGCAGAGGATTTCATGGTCAACAGGGCAAACACACACACTCACATACACAATGTTACACATGTTCACCCCACACAAAGTTCATGTCTGGTATTTACTGCTTCCTGGGTCTAGCAGAGCTAAAAGACTGTTTTATTGATCTCTTTGTGTGCACATTTGAGGCTTTCTCCATCATTAAGATGTCCTCTAAGGCAGTGAGAGGTGAAGCATCTGCATTAAAATGTCAGAAAATGTGAAAATGATTTATTCCTACTGAGATAATTCATCAGTTTTATCAGGTGCCAGCTTTCAGATGGAGTCATATTGGGCCACTGTGTATTTAAGAAAGCCACAAAGCCCCACAATAATACAAAAATAATGTCTTAAATCATTAATCATTCCTTATCCTCTTTGCTTCCTGAACAGGGATAATTCTGTTCATATGTGATGGTAATTCACCAAACTTCAGCAGACTGCATATAACAGATGAATGCAGCCAGTGTAATGCCACCTATAGGTTTGTGAAGTTATTGTGAAGTTGTGGTCAACCCAGAACGTCAGCCCATATTAAAGAGGCGGGGTTTGTAGCACCTGACCAATCAGAAAACTGTACAGGTCTATTGGCAGCAGAGCAGCTGGTAAGAGAAAAATAAGGGATTAAACACATAATACAGACTGAATACCTCACAGCAGCAGTGTGTGTGTGTGGTTTAACAGCTTTAAGACTGGAAAGGAGCTGCATTAATAAATTTTAATTGAAGCCAGGAGGAAAATTAACACGTCTCAGTGTCACAGCTCTATAATTAAGACACAGGAGAATCTGGCAGATTACAATTTTTATACCATTAACATAATATGTAGATGTGTGCAAGACAGTTTTATTCTTCCAGCTGCTGCCCTGAAGGCTTCGCCTGTGATCAGATTTGATATAAAGTCCGCAGGTACAAACAGTTTTCCTGTTTTAGGAGCATATATTAATTCTTAAAGAACAATAAAAATGTTTTAAAGTTGCCGTTAATAGAAGAAAAAAAAAGCAAGAATAAAGTTTGACTAGGAATCTGTATTTCTTACTGATGCTCAACAGATAAAGACCAAGACTTTGGACCCTCTTACTGTCTGCACGCTGATATCAGAGGGGGTGTCACAAATGCAGACTCTGTTCTCCATGTAAGGATCAGAATATAGGTTTTAAGCTGTCAGTCATGCAGAGCTACTCTAGTGGAGTCCAAGAATAAAAATATTAAGCTGGAATTGAGCTGAATGGATCCACCTTAAAGCTGAAATGATGGCACTAGTACACTTGGACATGAAGGAGCAGGTTTAATAGGATGCATCCAGCTTGTTTGTGGCAGCAACACTTATCTGTGAAAGGAGTGTTTAAGCTCAGCTTTATTGACTGAAAGAGCCTGAAGCTGCCATAAAAGTCCACGACTACCACTCCTGCTAGTACTGCTACTACTGTGACTACCACTATTACTGCTACTGCTGTTTTATGACCGAGCCTGCAGGTTGTAAAGTTACTGCTGTTCACATACACAAAAAAGATGTGTGCTCAAACACACGCACACACACACACACACACACACACATAGAAGTCCAAGGGGAGATGTGTGGGTGGGTGTCACACCTGGTCAGGTAAAATCCACCTGGCTGCTCCCCTCTTCTTCACTTGTCGTTCACCCGGCGGCTGTGAAGCGAGCAAGGTTCCCCCCCCCCGCTTTCTTCAACCTTTTGACCTCTACACTGATTATGAAACCACATTTACACACAAACATTTAAAGCATTCCTTAGACACAGTAAATTTCTCACACACACACACACACACACACACACACACACACACACACACAGATGCCCAGCCGGCCCTGCCAGAGGCCGGTAAACTGCAGTGTTTTTGTTATTCATGGACTCGGACAGAGCAGCAAACACTAACCAAGGCTGAACTGTTTGGACAGATGTGCTTCAGTCCCTCCAGCAGACACACACACACAAACCCTGGGCTACCAGCTGACCCCCACAACCTTGACCTGTGACCCTCAGAGACGGTCTGGCTCTATTTTCAGACCAACATTTGAGCAGTGTGACACATAGAAGTGACATAAGCCTGTTTTCCAGCTCAGGGAAGGTGGACCTTATCCTCTCGTTTTAGCTGATGTAGATTTGTTCATGAAAGTCCGATTTCAAGTCATCAACCTTTGGGAGAGTAAGAGCCAAAGTCCCGGGTGGGCTGTAGGTGGAAGCCTATCCATTCATTTTCTTAACCGTTTAACCCTTGTGTCTACAAGGTTGGCTAAGCTGGTTGAACGTTGGTGTAGTTTGCTGTGTTGTGGCTAAACGTTGGCTGATTGCTGGCTCGGTGTTAGCACAGTGGCCATACTTTGGTTCAGTGTTGCGATTCTGGCACAGTTAATTAATTTTCATGCTAAATACTGTTGGAGTACTATTTCTACTTGCTTATTTCATGGGCTGTTTGGGATGTCTGTGGCCTTAAAATGCTGATTACCATATAAACAGCCAAAGCACTGAAGCTATGAGGCATTCAGGACTGCCCTAAAATTAGAGCTATGAAAGGCCCAGATTTTACTCTGTTTCACAGATCAATAGGCTTTTACTACATTAAAGCTATTACAGCCTTTTCACTTGGTTCACTGTTGTCAGTTGCCGGTTTCACAAACACCCCCCCTGCTGTGAAATTGCCTCAGTTCCCACCTGTTAACATGAGTTTTCAGCCCAGTTTCCTCTTGTTCTCTGTGTCCTCTTCCCTCCCTGCAGGGATCAGATGGGAATGATGCCTCTCCCTGCTCCCAGCTCCTTAACGCTGCCGCTGAGTGATGGGAACAGGCGACGTATGGCTACTTTCTCATGGCTGTGAGGTTTCAGTGCTGCAAGCTCTCACACAGGCCTGCAGAGGTAGAAGCAGACACACATAAATAGAAGCAAAGCAGAGACTATGAGGAGCTGAGAAGGGAGGAAGAAAAGTATAATCTTGATACACTTTTCCTGTATTTTTTGAGTCAAGGTCACAGAGGCAGGAAGGTGCAGGCGAGGGTGAAACACTAAGATAAAATGCTTTGACATCACTAAAATGTTATTTCACAACATAATACAATGAAGACTCTTAATTTACTTCAGAATCTGGGTCTGATATTTTTTTTGAGGATCAGAGAATAAATTTCATTTTCAGCAGGAAGGGAACAAATCTTTGTAAGAGCAGATGATAATAATAGCTACAGTAATGGTCAGCAGTAGTGACAGAGTGGGGTGGTGGAGAGGCAAAACATGAAGCTAGAGTTTGTTTGCCATCAACACTGCTCCGTAAATATCCATATGAATTAAAAACGTGACTCCTGGGTCTGAAAATGTGCTTGGTGAGTTTATTAAATACCTGCAGCTTCATGCGATCCACATGTGCATCTCTGAAGTGGGAGGCACAGCCGTGCTTTGTGACTTCACAGAGAGAGGATCGTCAGGACCTAACCGCCTACACCTGAGAAAGGTGTCCCGTCTCACACACAGTCACACCTTTAACGATCTGTCATTTGTTAGAGAGCCGTTGTCCTCGTGTTTTGAAGATCCGTCACAGCTGTTAGTAAAGTTTTGAGCTGGCTACCAAACTGGTTATTATTATTCTTTCACTTTTTCCTGTTTAACTTCATACAGGGACACTTGATAAGCAAATAAATATTGTGGTTACCGTGTTTTTACCCAGCTCAAGACACACTCTCACCCTCGAGTGGATGTTGGAGGACAGCTTTGTTTGTGCAAAACAGATTAAAATCCTTTTTTTCCATCAGATCTCGAGAAAGTCGTGCTTGCCTTTGCAGCTTTGTTACTGGACGAGTGTAACACACTGAACGCCGGGCTTAGCAAATCATCTTTTGCTCTTTTGGTCCATAGACAAAAGATCACATTACTCCAAGGTTTGCACTCGTGTAGGATCCCTGTGTATTAGAGTCGAGTGTAAAATGGTCGTGCACCTGCATATGCGATAGAAGTGCTGTGCTCGTACACTCCTGCAAGATCCTAAAAGTCTGCATCCCAGTAAAGAGTCTGAGTTCCCAGTGTTTTAGGGAGCAGATAATAACTTTTTTGTAGATGTACAGTTGCACCTCTAGACTAAAGGTCCAGGTGAAGGTATAGATAGGATTTAAATGAAGAGCTCAAGCAGGCGAAATATTAAAAATCAAGCCTTTTAATTCAGCTGACAGCAAAGTTCAAACAGATAAACTGAAAAACAAGCCGAGGGAGCTCATCAAAACACTTTAATAAAGACACAGGTAGGGAACAAGGTACAATTAAAAGCAAAGAAGAGGTGAAGACATTCAGAGAGTAGGGAAAAACAGGAAGTAAAACTGGCCCTCCCTGAGCCTGGTTATGCTCAAGGTTTCTTCTTGTAAAAAGGGAGTTTTTCCTTCCCGCTGTTACCAAGTATTTGCTCAAAGGGGCCCGCCTGATTGTTGGGATTTTCTCTCTATTGTAGGTATTAAACTGAACTAAATTAGTGCGTCGCCTGCTAGAATAAGTTTGAGGCCCACAGAGCTGGAGTAACACACCTTCAGCGTACACACACACACACTCACACAGAGACCTCACTTTTAGGCCCACTTAGTGCTCCAATGGGCACATCCATCTCACTCTCTCGGCACACACCGCTAACACGGACCCTCGAGTGGACAGCTCTGTTTGTGCACACCAAAAACAAAGTCCTATCTCGCTCTCTCTCTTTGTTAGACTCAGGGTGAGAGTTCATTTGCTGAAGAAAAGCGGGGTCAGATGCATCGATTTGGCCTTGTGACCGAGCGGGGAGGAGGAGGAGGAGGGTCTGCAGGCCTGACCTCTTCGTCACTGTTGCAGTTTTTGCTCTGAGGCTGAGGTGTTTACTCAAGCAGTGGGGGAACACGAGGATATCAACTTACCCCTCTGCTCAACTGGGAGCTAACCAGGCTTCCTATTCAGGCCGCACTGTCAGTCAATATCTTCCTCTATTCATACAAAGGTCAGCGGGCAGATCCCGGGGCAGCGGGGCCGGCCGGCGCTGAGGCCCGCACTCTGTTTGTGTGGTAACCCCACTGCTCTCAGATAGAGTCCACCGAGAGGGGCTTTAAGTCCTTTTTAATCATTTCTTTCTGATTTATTATAACCTGGGCCGTAACTCGATGGAGCCGGGCCCTCCTCCTCCTCCGGAGATCTGAGAAGGTGTTGACACGTCGAAAAAGAAAGAAGAAAATGAATCATTGCTGAGTCTGAGTTTCTCTGAATGTTGTGCGATTGTTGACGAACACATGGCAAAGGACACGCACAGTCGGCTGCGCTTTGATGTGGAGCACATGCGTTTTACATTTAATCTGATTGCAGTGTCACTCTGTGTGTGTGTGTGTGTGTGTGTGTGTGTGTGTGTGTGTGTGTGTGTGTGTGTGTGTGTGTGTGAGTGAATCAAAGGGAGACGAGGCTTAGCCTGGGACACGGTGGGTGACCCTGACAGTGTGAAACGCAACCTGACAGGACAACAGGGAGGGTATATTACCACAAAGTCTCCACAGCATGTGTGTTTCACTGTGTATTTTTGTTTCACTCTGTGTGTGTGTGTGTGTGTGTGTGTGTGTGTGTGTGCGCGCGTACGTGTCTGGTCACTGCAGGACATAGCTCACCCACATCTGAGTGACAACACAAACAATGATAGCAGGTAACAACACATCTGCAAATCAAAGATCTCATAACGGGACTTCAGAGTGGGAAAGTTAGAGCAGAGGACTTCTCATCAACACACACACACACACACACACACACACACACACACACACACACACACACACACACAACCACACACAACTGGGAATTCGCTGGTAAAGGCTGCCCTCCAGTGGAGAAACAGGTGCACTATCTTGTCAACTATTCGGTTTTTAAAGTCCTGCAAACTAAATCTTTATTTCTAAATATTTTTATGGAAGATTCTCTTTCAAAAATTATTCATTTAACTTTTATAAACACTCATAAGAGTCATGCACATCCTTGGTTAACATAGGATGGACGGCGGATCAAACAAATTGAGCCGTTCTACATAAAATGAGACAAATCTGAGAAGAGCTTTAAAAAAAAGTAAAGAAAAAAAAGCATTAATGAAACTAGGCAAAACGGTACCTTCATACTGAGTGCGTGAATATATTTGAAGTACATATCAGTGGGATGAAATGCAATTTTTCTGGCATTTCTGATCCCTCGTAACCTCGTAATAGGAGCTAGCCAGATTTTCAGGGTTGAAAAACTCATTTAAGCCGTGTGGGATGGATGGTTACTCCGAACAAGTCAGTTCATATGAGACGGCTCCTTCACAGGAGCAAACTTTTAATACCGGCTTCATCTTCTGGCTGTGGCTTCCTCTGGGTTAAAATAATTTTCTGACTAGTCCTGAAGTAGTTTTTTTTTAAATCCTCGAAGGACGTTGATCTCTGAGGGTTTCGGGATCAGTCTGTTCAACTTGGGATGATTTTCTTTTGCCTCTTTTACTTATTTTACTAAACTTTAGATCAGCTTCTGTGATGCTTTTGTTTAGATATTGACTTTTTGGGTCCATTTATGAAACAAAACAAATCAGATTATGAATAAAACTGTAACTATATCTATCCACAGCAACGAAACACAGACAGATAAGAAATCAATGGATAACTTCCACCCGCAGCCTTGTTGATTATTTGATAATTTACGTAAGATTCAGCTGGTCACTCTTTGCCATAACATTCGAGCGGTATGGAGATGATCTTCATCTTCTTCATTTTTTCTTTCTGATTTGTACATTTACTCTGGAATGAAATTTGAATGTTTTCTACCCTTTATCTATAATTTTTATTATCTTTCTTGGGCTTTTTTGTCGCTCCGTGATCTTGTCCTCCTCTCCCTGAGGGGTTTCCATCTGCCATCAAGACCTGGACTTGGTTCAATGCTGTGTAGGAGCTCCAAAGTGCAATCAGTGTCTTTGCTGTAAATCAGAAACACTCCTGGTCCTCGTCTGATTGGATCCCAATCATCTTGAAGCACAAACGAAAGAGAATAAACACATTTTATGAATAAAAATGTTCAGAGCCACGATATGTGGAAGAGAACAGGATGGCTTTTATGTGGATGTTTTCTGATCTTACTGACTAATGCACATGTTTCACCAGCACTGCAACATGTGGAGGTAACGCTGGGGATATTTTGGTAAAACCACCCAAAATCGTACCCCTAATGACATCATGATTTCTCTAAATTGCTGCAAGACGTTTTCCTGACTTTCTTTGGAGAAGTATTTTATGTTGGAGCAGCTCTGAGAACTGAGTGCATAAAATATAAGATTTCTTTATGCCTCGGGATAATTTGAGCACTTGTTATCGGCTGCTGTAGTTCGCTAAGGTGAAGCTAATCGATACAGCCGGAGTTCACAACTACAGGCATCTCATTGTGGTTTCTAAGGAAAGGTAAAGGTAAAAAAAACTCAAGAAGAATGGAGAGAAAACCCTGATTAACAGACAGTCTGTGGAAACTGGGAACTATGAGGATGTGGACACATTTCAACAGAAGCAAAACAGTAAAAAAAAATCTGGACATATGTGAAATGTTAGTTTGTGCTATCGAGTAGAAAAAATGCAAAAAGGAAAATTTTCTGTTAAAAAAAACCTCTGTGATAAATTACTGACAGACAGTCTGATTACAGCTAACACAACATAGAGTACAAAATCAGTTTCTTAGCAGCAGGTTAGAGCTGAGCATAAAAAAACATGTTAATTTCACTGAATTTAGCTTTATGGCTGCTGCCATGTTATCAGTGTTGTTTTTGGTCAATAATAATTATCTGTTTATTAATTATCTGTATTTAGCAATCAATAGCAACAAAATGCTACCATTGAGGCTTCTGAATGTGGAGTCCAGAAACCCGTGCATGACATCACAGCTGCTGTGGCTGCTGACGTTTTGGGTGATTGAGGATTCGAGCTGCTGGGCCCACTGAGTCATTTTATGAAGCTTCTTATTGTGAAGCCATGCTGCTGGAATAGATGCAGTATGTGGTTTAGCACTGTCTTGCTGAAATATGCCATACCTTCCCTGAAAACATGTTTTCTCAATGGGACGTGTCTTTCAGCACTGATGGTCTTTTTCCAGATGTGCAACCTACCAACTCCACAGGCACTGATGCAACCCATTACTATCAGAGAGGCAGGGTCCAGAGGACGTGTTGTCCACGTTCAGAGCATTTCAGACTTTGTAGACACAGTTTTCTTTTTGTAGCTTGATGAACCTCTTCCCATTTAAGCCCACACCGAGTAGCAGACCTTCAGACTGGTCTCCTCAGCACCGTGACAGATAAAAACTATCAAAGACTCTTCTCTCTGATTTAAACTCATCATCAGTGTCCTGGTCGCTGTGCAAAGCTTCTTCTACTGTGTTTCCTGCTGCTAAATCTGTTCAGGGTGATGTTTGTCCTGAGTTTGTCCAACACCTCCATCCCTCAGTGTCTGTCACAGAGGATCCCTGTTGGGTCGTTTAGCCCTCTTGTATCTTTGGCGTTCCCGGCTCCGTTTGTGGACCGACCGGAACAGCTGCTGCTGGCTCTGATCAAAGCAGACTGGGGCCTGAGCACCGTCAGTCCCTGTGTTCAGCAGGGCCATTCTGTTTGGGATTATCACACCTGTGGTTCAGGGATTAATCCCAGCAGAGACATGGGAACCAGGAACAAGAGGCTCCCGAGAATGGCTGCACTACCTGAGTGCATGCTGGGAGTTTGGCCCCATAAATTGACTTTTTCATTTAATGATCAGTTGATTGTTCTAAATTAGTTTGGATCTAACTGATAAAGAACATTTTCAGGGAAACTGCAGAAACATGCAAGTCTGAAACTGAATAAAGTGTTTGTCATAGCCTGTATTTAAAAGATGTAACCTGTGTGACATCACCGAATGGTTTGTGAGGTTGTGCGTTTGAAGGCTGAGCGTTTTGGCTCTCAGCTTTTTGAAACCAGAGGTCTGCAGCGTCTTTGGGTCTGAAAAGTGAAACCAATGCTTTAGACTTGCAGTGTTTCCAATGACCAGCAGGGGGCGTTTCTGTCTGATTCTATGGGAGTCTGAAAAAAATGTACCTCCTTCTCACCCAGCTTATAACCTCAGTTATTTCCTGCTCAGTCATTAATTTTAAGTCTTAATGAATGCCATACAATTTTTATTTTATAAATTCTGATCATATTAGAGGGGAAAGGAGGAGAAACCAGAGCAAACTAGTGCATGCTAGTTGGCTAACAGCAACTGAAGTTTCAAAATAAATGCCAGGGGATTGTTTGCTACTGAAGTATTCATGTTGTTGTTCCAGACAGATGAAAAAAACTAAATAAAACTGAAAGAATGCCAAAGAAACTCTACATATATGTAACAAATGTCCATAAAAAGTAAACACAAGCCAGCTTGAATTAATTCAGTGATGCACGGATGCGTTTCAATTTTAAAGAATGACACAGAAAACACTCAGACCTACTTTGAAACAATCATTCGTGTCTAAAAGGAACTGCATTGAACATATTTCAGGTCTTTCGGTGTCGTGATTCTTCAGCATGTCGCCCTCCACTCACTGTGGAGACGAAATAATGATCTAAATGAATGGAAATGTCATTGACTGAACACATGAGGTCTTTACTAGTTTGGTATTTGCTAAAGTCTGACCTCCGACCTTTGAGCGTGATTCCAGCGGCGTCATGTGTCCACACACGATCAGGCCGAGCGGAAAATCCTCTCCTTGTTTGCTTAGCTTGTTCGACTGTTTCCCGCTCTGTTCCCTGTGAGCCCGTCTGTCCAACAGCTTTAAGTCCTGGCTGGCTTCACCCTCCACCCCCCCACCCAGAAGGTCAGGCGTCTGAACCCATCACACACACACACACACGTATGTAAAAACACACCAAATACCACTAATGCCACTTGTGCAGCAGCACCTTTTCTCTCACATTGTTTGACAAACATGGGCTTAACCCTGTAGGACCCTTAGAGACACACACTTCATTAAAGCAGCCACAAAGGCGGCATCTTAAAAACACTCTTCATTTTTCCCAATTTACCTCGCAGCTGCAGACGAGGGACAAATTAAAGGAAAAACTTGAACTTTTAACCCTACAGTGAGGAGATTCGGTGTCTCTTGCAGGGTTTGGGTCCCACATTTGTGTCCTAAGTGGTGTCATCTTCAGTAGATCAACCAAAATGAGCTGAAAATATAATTGATTAATTTGATTTTCCTGTCGTGTCATGACTAAATCAATACGCCCAGCTCAAACAGGCTCATAAATACCAATAAAAAAAAAGTTGATCCGAGGAGAACTATAACCTACAATTACTGAAGAAATAATCCAATAAACCAGTTTTTTTAACTCACAAGTGACCGAGCTACTTTATTTTAATGGCTGTTTGGGTTTCTCACACCTGTACCTTGTCCTTTATTTGTGATGGCTACTCTAAAATATTCTAATGCAAAATTAATCACAGTTTTCAATCATGTAAAATAAGCTAAAACCCCCACAAATTGTGCTTTCTGTAATCCAGTACGCTTGTATTATTTTAACATCAAAACACTGATGAACCAGTAACTCCATAATACTTTGATCAACAACAAATTACTTCCATGCTTCAGTTTCAAGCTAAATGTGAACAAACATCTGGTTTACAGATGTGGAAGTCTTCAAGATTTTTGTGCAAAAAGATGAAAAAAATATTTAGATTCATGAAATATCTGAAAATTGTGCTAAAAGAGACGTTTATTTATGTAATAATAACTACAGAGAAATTACAATAAGATCAGAAGACTGCAATATTAAAGAGAGAGAGACGCATATTTCACACAGCTCTGCATTATCCGCACCATTAGCCTCAATCAGTTTAATCAGGTCCTGTAAAATCTATGAAAAGATGCAGAAGGTTGGTTGATAAATTCATGGTGGGTTATTAATCATGTTCATGAATAATAACATCCACAAACAGCAAAAAACATGGACATATCTTCAAGATCAGTAAACTGAAGCCAGTGTGGACGTGACTTAAATCTGCTTTCTCTCCACCAGATGGCGATAAGCTTTGGTCATCTTGACCTCTGTAATCTCTTTCCTTCTGATTTCATGGACTCAGTCGCTTATTTTGGTTCACACTGAAAAAAAAAATAGAGTGTTTTGTATTTTGGTCACACAACTGATGACTGAGGGCTGCTTTCTGTACAGCCTGCAGGGTGGAGTCAAAAAGGGGGGGGGGGTCCTTCACCATATTTCTCTTGAAGTCTGAATAAAACATTTTTCAGCTTATAATATAAAACATAAATATACTAAAAAACATGTATTATTGTAAATGAAGCCACCCAGCAGCATAAAAAGTAAGGTTGTAAAGGTGCTTTGTTGTTTGCAGTCCAGCGCTCTCCTCTGCCATTATTATGGGTTGCAGGGGGAGACCATTATGTTTACATCTTGCCACAAAGTTATGAGCCAATCACAATAAGGCTGGTGAGTGTAGTTCACTATGCCATCAGCATAATCTGAATGGATTTCCAAAACTTTACAGGAACCACCAGGAAATATCAGGAAGAACTAAAAAACCTTTAAACTTTAATGGCAAAACTGTAAAATAAGAAACAGAAGCATAAGTAAAATAACATTTTATTCATATAGATAAATATAACAAAGTGCTTCACAATCATAGTGCTAAAAAAACCAAACAAGTTTAAAAGGAGATTTCTGCTGCTTTTCAAAACAGATCACTCCCAGCACCCTCCCCCATCACCAGTCCTTCACTACATCCATGAATCTCCGAGGTCTTCCTCTGTTTCTTTTCTTCACGTCTCGTCTGCTCTGTCTATTTGGAAGGTCGAGCCCAAACATTTAAACTCATCCACCTTCACAATCTCTACTCCTTTCATCTTCTGCCCGCACTCCCTTCACTGAACACAAAACTAGCAGGACTATTATTATCCACCTCGAGGTTTTTGACCCACATGTGTGCGCAATTGTTCCTTTTATGAAATCCTGAAGTAACTACTGACACGAAATGGATGAAACCACACAGGGAACCTGATCCTAGGTGTGATCTTTTGGTTTCATTTTTCTGATTCATGAAACTCAGTCTGTGTTTTCCCGTCCAGGCCAGACTGAAACTGGATAAGCAGCATTTTCAAAAGTCTCTGATTTGGGCTTGCAATAAGACTGGAGTAGTGTGGCATAAATACACTTATAAATACATCAAAAGTCACACAAACTTTGGTGTACTTTGAATATCCTAGACCAGCTGAAGTCGTCCACCACCAAAACCAGGCCCTGAGAAAGGAACAGAAAATAAATTAACAGATTTTTCTATCTTCAGGTGGACAAAATACACAGATTAATCTATTTCTAATACCTGTATTCAAAATGTAAAGGCACTAAGATGTTGCTGTGTCACATACACAAGAGACAGAAACACATACACGTCCTTTAAACATATATAAACCTGAAAAAAGCTTCTTCTGTCGATCAACTCACATCATGTGTGAACTACAGCTGCTGCAGAGCTGTTAGAAGAACTGCAGCAGCCACTATGAGACCTGCAGTCCGGCCAGGTAAACTCCACACTGCTGCACCTGGAGAAGCAGAAAGACACAGTCTGTATCCACAAAGCTCTTCCTGTTTCCTGTTTTCTGACTCAACATGTTGAAAACAGGGCATTATGAACTTTTAACCTACCTTTGCTTAAAGTATAAGTGGCGTTCAGAGTCGTATTTGAAGTGGGGTTGTGGCACAGACAGGTAATGGCTCGGTAATGATCTGCAGGGATGTGGAGAGTGCTGCTAGAGGTGTACAAATAGTTTTCAGGATCCTGCTCTGTCTTAGTGTGGACATGCTTCGACTCAACCAAGGATTCAGAGTGGTTGTAGTGGATGGTCCAGCGTATCTCAGGAGCTGGAAATACACCATGCAGCGTGCACACTGAAGTCATTGTTTTAGTGTTTACAGCCAGCTTGAGGTGCTTGTAAGGCACTGAGGAGAGAGGGGAAGAATGTTAAAGTCAATTTAAAAAAAAGTCCCTTTCATCTTTAAGAATGCTTGTTCGGTTTCGAGTGAGAGTTAGATTAATCAAACTGATACCATCATTCTACCTACTGAGGTTTTGCAGACACGTGATGACATTAACTTGTCTGACATCGAGACTGGTCATGAGGGGAAATGAATAATTCCTGACTGGTTGGTAGTAGTTGCTGGGAAAATGACTGCTAAAGTCACACAGGCCTACCGACCAATCAGTGACCTGAATCTTTCCCTAGCAACCGATCTGTTGCTAGAGAAAAGCGTTTATTCCCCAACCGGCTCCCAAAACCCTCTGTGATCAACTATAGTTTGCATGGTCATGGCTAATAATATCCATCCACTAATACCTTTAAATCAGTAGAAGTAATTTCTTCTGATCGTTAAAGCTAACCATAAACCCAGTTTTATCCAAAGCTAACAGCTAGCCTGTTGTATTCCACAGCTAATAACATATTTCAAAATCAGCTAAATCTCTAATTTTTTTCTTTATTTTATATCTTATATCTTTAGCTAGCAGGTAGTTAGCCAAATGTAAAAAAAAAAAAAAAAACGCAAAATTAGTTCGAAGGTTTATGTTAAAATAAATTAACTTTAGAGAATCCCAACTGTAAGGTCACTTTTACTTCATGACCAGGGCTGGGTCAGATAACTCTTACATGTAGTGAGTTAAAAATAAATTACATGGGAAGTTGCGTCTTTAGTTATGCAATCCATTATGATTTAAAATCATGTGCTCTAACTAAAGTGAAATTCACAAAAAGAAAAGAGTTCACATATCTTCTCTTTAATCCCAAACAACTTATGCATATTTAGTGTGAACTTTGAGTGTTAACTCAAAAAAGCCTTTTTCAGAAATTTCGCTGGTATACTCACTTCTTCATAAAACATAAACATCAGCAAAGCCAACTTCCTCTCTTACCTGTTACATACAAATTTGCATGGCAAACTTTTGAGGTCTGCATCACTGTCTCCGAACCATTAAAAACTGCAGCGTAAGCTTCAAATATCCTCCCATTATCTCCAAGAGTCAAATTCTTGACTAGGACTGAAATATTTCCTTTCGTCATTTCCTGGGTGAAGGCCGCGGTCCTGTTCAGATAAGGGTCTTTTACATGCGTGAACATTGTCTTTCCTTTATTGAAAGAGTACAAAACAGCCTTCCTTTCATCCTGCCAGTAAAAGCGAAGATTTTTCAAGTCTGTTTTAACTGGCACGCTACATCCCAGGAGTGCTGAGTCCATGATGGTTGAGTTGACATTGTACACAAATATGGCTTCAGACACTAAAATGTAAAAAAAAAAAAAAAAGGAAAGCAGTTAATGAGTCTCAAACACCGGTATTGGACTTTTCGATGATGCAACAAACAGCCATGTTTAATATGAGTTTCAAACCCAGTCCCACAGAAACCAGCTGACTTTGTTTCTTTAATGTAAACACACAGGCTTTGCATAAAAATATATAAAGCTTACCAAACAGGAGAGCAGAAAAAAGTCCAAGCAGAATAGCCATTTTTGTGAGGATGTTTCCTATAAATCGAGATGACAAAACTGATTTTAGACGCATGGTGCCCAGGCATGGTGCATCTTCCGCTTCCTCTTATGAGATGCGGTAGACGTCATCGGGACTTCCCCTAAATTCGCTTTGATGACCATTTTAAAGTAATGACGCATGTCTCTAACAGTTCTTTGCTATTTCTGATTCACAAGAATATGGCTGAGTGGGTGGACTGTCCCGGGCTCTGTGGGGCCGGGCGGCGCTGCTGCACTGGGCCCGGTCTGGATGGGCCTGGGCCCCCTTTCCCTGGCGGGTCGCAGAGTATGGGGGTGCCTACTGGGGTCAGCGGGGGAGCTGACCCCAGGGAGGGGTCACCTGCCCCTCCCTTCCTTCCCTCCCCATCTCCAGCTGCCTCCCTCTTCCCGCTCCACCACAACCACCCACACATGCAGGGCCTTGGAGTAGGGGTATGTCACCAGGGTGCAGAGGAGGCTACCCCCCCCCCCCCCCCCCCCCCTCTGTCCCCTTCTGGCTGCCTCTGCCTCAATTTTATCCCACAACTTAGACATTCACATTACTCACACTCTCATTACACATACATATAGGATCTTGGGGGTGGGCACGATACACGGAGTCCAAAGTACCATCAGGGTGTACACCCCACCCCTGGCATCGTTGCCCACCTCTCAATTTTAAATACACGTAGACATTGAGGGCTAGCAGGAGGGACCATGCGCTTACCTGCTGCTCTCTGGCAGGTAGCTCCAAGCCCTCCTGGGTTTTAAATGCACCTTAGAACACACATGCATCAACATTACAATGAGCGGGTGGAGGGAGGTTCGGAGTCTTCTCTCACCCCCGTTCTCTGCGACCTGCTGGAGCAGGGGGGCTAGGACTAGGAGGAGGAGTTGGCCGTCCGACTGCGGTCTGGAGTGTGGAGCCTTCCTGCTGCTGCGGAGTCGGGGCGGTCTGCCTCCCCCCACCGCAGGGAAAAGGGAAACACCACCTGGGTCTGGGTGCAGTTCCCCCCTCCAGGGGCGGGGGCACCTAGACCCGGTTTGTAGAGTACGCTTGGGGAGTGTGATCGTGTGTACAACGTCTCTTTATGTATGTCTCCACGTTGGTTGAGTGTGGAGTAAGTGCATATGAGAGCATGAGGGTGGGAATGGATGTTTGTATCTGTGTGTGCCTGTATGTCTGTGTCTATATGTCAGGTTGGGTGTCAGGCGCCACCTCTCTGGGGACATCTCAGGCCCTCCAAGGTTTGGAGGCCTATCTCCCCCTACCACCACTTCCCCTGCCAGTGGCGGACCCCCTCAGACATCGGTGCGTTGGTGGTTCTTTGTGTCCGGGGATGGGCGTCCAGGTACACACCGGCTCACTCCTTGGCGGCCGCTTATCGGGGCCTGGAGCCTGGGGCTCGCTCGGGCCACTTCGGAGGTGGGGTGCCCCCGGCCTCTCGGCCTGGGGCTCGGTCACTCAGGCGCAGCTGGCTGCCGGCGGAGCTCACGGGCGCGTCACTGCAACTCCCCCTGGCTTCTGCTCCGCAGCTGCTGAGTGAGCCCTCATCTGGGACTCTCCTCAGCTCTTTCCGGGACAGTGGCGCAGCTGCCCCTCTGTTGGTCTTCCTTGGTCTCTTGTGTTCTGGGGGCCTCTGGATGTCTGGAGTTTTGATCTCCTCCACACCTGCTTCACGCCCTGGAGGACGGGGCTGTGGCCCCCCCACACCCTCTAGCAGATTATTACATGAAGGAACCTTTTAAAAAAACAAAAAACAAGCGCGTCCATGCTCACAGGTGTACACACGGGTGATCACACCCACAAACTACACCCTTTTTGGCTCCTACCTCAAAGCACACTGTGTTCTGTTGATCTTATGTGCTGCACAATAATGTTTAACATTTAGTATTTACTGTCATATTCCCATATATCATTGTGATGTTGTTTATTCTATTACTCTTGTTCTCTTCTGCTTGCTTTCTTTTTTCTTTCTCAGCAGGTGATCCAGGTGATTGATATATGCATTTTTTTTTCTCTGCCCGTTCTGTTGGTTTTTGTTTTTTGCCCTTCTCCCCCGTCCCTCTTCTCAGCTGTTTCTCTTTCCCTCTTTCTTTCTCCCCTTCTTTCCCCCAGTCAAGTCTGTCCCGTATTCAGTAAGTGAAAATAAAATAAACAATAAAAGGTGAATCAAATGGACCATTACGGCAAGGCTGGGATGGTCAGTTTGGTAAAGTAAATCCGTTGGGCATCTTTCTTTGCCTTTAGACAACAATTCTGATGGCAAAAGAGCCAAACGGGACAGGCCAAAAAAAAAAGAAGAATATGGCTGACTTGTTAATAGTTATGCAGGTTTTGCAATGCGTATTATGTGTAATGGAGTATGTGACATTTGTAGGGTCAAAGGTCAAATGGTCACAAAGACAATTAAACGGAGGTGTGAGGTTAGACAAAAACGTTTGGCACGTCTTCATAAACTGCACAACTTTGCACGGTTTCCCGTCATTTTTTTCATCCTTTGCACATTTTCGAATTATCGAATTTCCCAGAGGAACCCACCCGAGGGATTAATAAAGTTCTATCTTATCTTATTTTGGTGTTATCACGAGGTGCTTCATCGCGTCTTCCACCCACCCTGTGATCACTGATCTTCGTTCTGTATAGTTTTTGTTGGGATAGATGACTGACAAGCAGTTTCGTGGCCAGACGAAGCCTATTACCTTATTACCTCAGCCCAGGCATAACAGCATCATTTCATAAATATTTCCAATACAAACAAAGGCAGTAGAATTGTAAAAGACATAATTTTAAAGATAATAGACATTTTATGAAAGTTTGACCCTGGTTGACCTCCAGAGGAAGATACTTAGAATCCCCGTATGTCATCCCCTACGTGCCTATATGTTGTTAATACAGACAAAGTGTCAATGGAAAATTGTATTTAGTAGTCAGTATAATCTTTTAGTGATATAAGTTTGCATATGGTAGAATACTGCATGTAGTTATTTGTATTAGGAAATATTCAACCATGTATACTTAGAGGCATATAATTAATTGTGTGTGATCTCTAGCAGGCTGCAGGCTTGGCGTGCACCCCAGGAATGCACCCCCACGTCCTGGGAGAACGAGAGAGCTTGTACCTGGTTTTATTGTTTTATGGCAGGATTAACGTAGTTACGTTTGTTTTAGTCTAAGTGCTTTAACTGCTGGACTTCCTCACCCTTCTCCTGACCAAGGATGTACCTTTTATGACCCTTTGATCAGCAGGACACACACACACACACACACACACACACACACGTACACACGTTCAATGGAGTATAAAATAAAGACCAGGGGCAGTGCTCAGCGCGAGTCTCAGTCTGGAGGCTGCCCTTGCTAGCAAGAAGTTCTGTGTGTTTCTCTGAGTCTTTACTGAAGAAGTGTTTTAGAATATTTTCCCTAACACAAAGGCAGGAAGAATCATAGGTTTAAGTCTACAGAGCACTTTGACATTAAGATCAATCTGCTGACCTTCAAGACCTCAGTAGATGTAGGCCAAATTTTATTAGACTGTTAACATCACTGCACTCTACCCCAGCGGTCCCCAACCCCCGGGTCACGAACTGGTACCGGGCCACGAGAGTTGAGGCTCAGGTGTGAAATTCATGGTTTTCAGGGTTTTTATCGTTAACTCGGTTTCCCTGGATCTTTTCCCATGTTGTAGTTGTGCGTCTTATTTTGAAAGAAATATTTACGCATTACCATAGTGACCAGAGGGCATTAAGGGGCAGAGCGGAGGATGTTGCTCTTAATGTTGTTGCAGCATTTTCGGAGGACTCTGCTAATAAAGTTACACAATTACACAGTGAATTCACGTTTATTATTGTATTTACAAAACACCACAGTTTTTGTCTTGATCGTATCATTTTATTTTGTTGTTTATCCGTGACAGCTTAAAGGCCGGTCTGTGAAAATATTGTCTGACATTAAACCGATCTGGTTGGGGACCGCTGGTCTACACCCCTGCAAAGTTTTGTTGGAATTGATTCAAAACTTTTTGAGCTATTGTGTTTACAGGCAGGATAACCTCTATACAAGACCTTCTTCTAAACTCTTCGGAAAGAGGAATGTTTTAATAGTCTACATTCCCCGTCTGAAAGGTCAAAAACACCCGGTAAATACAGGGGAGGTATTGCTGATATCAATACCGATACTGATACTTTTAACCTATAAAGGCAGCTTATGTAAGGGAGAGCAGTGTTTCATAGCTTAAGAGATCAATCTCAGTTCACCAAATTCTGAACACATTTCAATTACCACCAAATCACTTTCATTTTCCACAATAATAAGTTAACACACCTTTCGGTTTTGTTTTGAGAAGAGGAAGGTATACGTGCCTGTCTTTGGGTCAACTTCTGTTGTTTAAATGTGTTGTAGGCTATTATTAAAAGATGTGACTTTCAACGCAAAAAGATTCAGAGATTTTTTTATTGTGCATGTTTGAAGTACAGTTTTTAATTTGTAAAAAAAACAAACAATTCAGTGGGCTACATGCTGAACTTGGAGGATAGAGCCAGATTATCGATCTGATACCAATCCCAGCATTGGTATGGATCGTCTCTACGGGTGAGCATCAGTATCAAGTGGCGTCGTTTAGTTTTACCCAACAGGACTTAACGATTGCTGCAATTTTTTTCAGGAACCAAATCATACTTACAACTGTGTAACAGCTGTTACTCATAGAAAGTTTAGAGAAATGTTTTACAGAAAAAACAAAGACTGAGTCAGTTGCATTTCTCAGATTTCCTGTAAATTAATAGTAAACAGAGGCCAGTTCAGGAGCGTCACATTACTTATGCTGAAGTACGGAATTTTTTTTTCAGCCCTTTTACTGGTAATAAAACGAATTGTGTGGAGTTTCTGATCTCTCCTGCAAGGATTTTCCCCGCTCGCCAGCTTTTTCTCGCTGTAAAAACTAACCACACACTCAAAACTTTCATATTGTTACAGAGAAGTGCTCCACACCGAAGGTCCAACCTATCAAACAGGAAGTGGGAAGTTCTATTTATAATGCGGGGGTTTTGCAGGGTTTTATCGGGACACCCTTTTTTCAGTTTAAAAATAAAAAAAGAAAGCAAATTTTCGACTTAAAGTTTAAATTGAAAGACTAAACACATTTAACACCTTTAAAAAACAAATCAGTTCAACAGCTTCATTTCAAAAAGAGACATATGCATTATTAAGTCACACTTTATTAAGCTGAATTAAATAAAGTTCAAAGATAAACACACGTATGCTTGTCATTAGTTGTTAGTCAACGAGGGAGCAGTCACATCGTCCCCTCGATTCAGAGAAAAACTTTCAGCTTTCAGTCTTCAAAACTTCACCAGCTCAGCACTCCTGTTTCCCCTGCTGAGGTTCTCTGCACTGCCTCCAGCTTTGGTTTCTCCTGGGAAACTACCGCAAAGTGTGCGAGCTTCAGATTTTACTCAACAGAGAAATTAGTTTTTTGTGTGTTTTTCCAAAGCTCTTTTAAAAGTTCACTACAGTACAGCTTATTCTCTGCCCCCTCTGTTTATTCAGACGCTTACATCATTCATTTTTAAAAGCAGAAATCTGTCAATGCTGAAGCACTCTGCACACTAACAAGCATGCTCTTCCTCATTAGTCGACTTAGTTTTTAAATAATCTGATGATTCTGCTGCATCAGATGCTTGCTCAATTCCTAAAGAGCCAGACTATCAGTCAGAAGTTTGAATTTTAAACGGACTAAAATGAGATGAGGCTACACAGGAGGGACTGCAGATTCACCCCGATTCTCCATTTTTATGTTTCTACACTGGCCTGTACATGTTGTCACATCTTTTTGTCCATAAAACAGTCCACACACAAGTTGACCCCACGTGCGTTGACTTCAGGAAACACAGACGCACCTTTTTCCAACAACTTTCACTCAAAAAGTGTTCATCAGAGACCTGATTTAGACTTCTGCAATGAGTCTTTGCAGAGTCAATAATGTAGCCTATGTTAGCAGCGGCATTTATGGTGAGATTATGCCCCCGTTTTATTTGACAGCTGATACAATCAAAAAGCCAGGTATTTTTTTCCTCTAGGTTCTCACTCTTAAATTTGTCCCTCTAGTTTTTTCACTTCTTTGCTCATTCTGAAGGACTCAGCCATCTCCCACCATGAATTTGCAGACATTTGGGTCCTTATATTGACCGTATGATTATTTTTCCTTATACTGACACAATAATTTTATTCTGACGGCTAAATTCAAGAACTGCCCCAAAAACATAACTGGAAACAGGAGAGGTGATGGTACTCAACAGGCCAATCACAAGAGGCGTGAGCTTTGTCGACATGCCATTTAGTCAGGGTCGGGTTTCAGAGGCGTTCGTGGTTATGATGTAGAATTCCACCGAGTCAAATCTCCAGTAAGGGTGAACGGGCGTTTAGACGACGTCTAAAAGTGCAACACTGGAAAATCTGAGGCTATAAAACAAATCGGAAATCTCTGGTTGGTTTTAATATAAACTTTTAATTTTATTTGGGAAAATATTTAATAAATTCACAGATGCGCTGCGATCAAAATTACCTCAGTTATCAGAGGTCTGATGAATACACGGCAGTTAAAGTGTATTCAACACACACACACACACACACACACACACACACACACACACACACACACACACACACACACACACACACACACTCTTACTTCAGAATTTGAAAAGTAAATGGTGGCAGGTATCCTCAACAAAGGTGACGCCCCTTTGGTTGCGACCATCTTTTAAATACAGTCTGTGGCTGAAATGTGAAGCGATCTACCTTCCCGCCTGCTTTCCTTCCATATTTACATTTATTGTTGAAGAATTATAGTTTACACATTTTTAGACGAAGCAAAAAAATCTAAACGCAGCCTCGTGTGTCGTACACGCGCGGCCGCAGCTCGCCTTCAGCGGTGTCCGTCACACAAACATGTCCCATCGATTTCTGAACACAGAACGATTCAGTTCAGGATCCTGACGTTCGTTTCTCTGCTCTCAGAGTCCACAACAAAACTCAGGACTTTCACTCTGCTTCCTCCTCAGAGTCCTCCTCGCTTCCCTCTTCCTCCTCATCGTCACTCCCTTCTTCCTCTTCCTCCTCAGAGTCTTCCTCCTCAGAGTCTTCCTCTTTGTCTACAGCTGGCATCTTGATGATGATCTCATCATCAGCATCATTTTCCGCCGCCGTGGACTTCCTTCTCTCGAGGAAAGAGGGTGTGCAGACAGGTGTGCTGTCCTAAAGAAGAGCAAAGATTACACTGACTCACTGCTCCACTTTGTGGTAAAAACCAGTACTGCATGGAAGTACAGCATGAAGCTCAGGCATCAAATTCAACACCTTTCTTCTGTCTCTCTGGATGATATCAATCCTTTTTTTGCAGATTTTGTTGTTAAATGCATCTATTTTAAGTAAGAGGCTTAAATGTTGGTACATGGGTTTTATCACGCTGGCACTATCAGACACGCGCGATAAGCTTAACGCACCGCAGTTCTTTAGGCGCAGTTATCTGACCCCAGACCACTGAGAGACCCGGGGCCATTTTCACTCTGCGCCCGACATAAAACCAAACATGACAACAAGACTTACGTCAGTGCACGAAGATACGTTCCCGGCATCGGAGGATGACTTCTTCTTAGGAACCTGAGCCGCCTGGAAGAGCACAGAGAGCAGTGAAGGTGAAGTTTATAAGACCTCGGAAAGAACAATCTCAAAAAAAAAAAAAAAAAAAAAATCACTTTTTTTTGACCAAGCCGAGCTGACAGTGTAACAGTCCTGACTGCACACAGTAACTGAGGCCTGACGTTAAAGACAATCTGCTTTGACTTTCTGGACTGTTGCTCAGACAGAATAAAGAGTATGAAGACACTGATTGTAGTTTTCACTGTTTACTGTGCAGGGAGTCTACTGCAAGTCCCAGCAGCCCGCAGGCTTAAATCGCAGCACATCACAGGATTTCATACTTTGAAAACCTTTTTATTAAGCTACAAACAGCCCTGAGTTTAGTTTGTGGAATTTGCATTTGAAGTGGGGAGATTCCTGCAGGGAATGACTGGAAAGAAAGCATGAGGGTAAAAGTGTGCATGGCTTCATTAAATAATCTAAAGTTTCTGTAAATAACCAGATGATTCTGAGGGGGACAGGTGGGAAAGTCTTTCCAGATTCAGTTGAATTTATATGGAATCAGCAGTATTCCAAATCGCTGTAATTCTCTGAAGATCCTTTTTCTTTTTTGTAAAAACTGAAGCTTCTGAACAGATCACAGCTGCACGCTGTTTGGAATTTAGTTGGAAGAAATCCATTACTTAAATCAGACGCCTTTAAATATGCCGCCATGTCACGGCACATTTCCAGTTTTTAAAACCTAAATCCGTTTAATGTTTCCGCTCCAGCGTGTAAACACTTACGAATCCGGGGAATTCGTACTCGATGCCGTATGCTGCAATCCTCTTTCGGAGCCTCGACTCTTTGCGCAGCAGCTTGCCGGTCATTTTTGCAATTTCCTCCTCTGTGTGCTTCTTGTTGTAACGCGTTACCGCGGGATACGTCGGCTTTTTGAACCCTCGCTCCGAGCCGACAAACAGCTTCTCGTGCACCTTCTCGGGAGGAAACACCTGACCTGGGAGGAAAAAAAAGTATACATTTAAATAAACATCAGGTCGGAAATAAGACCCTTAGAGGAAAACTTCCTGTGAATCAGGATCTAAAAGATGAGGTTTGACTCACATTTGATGAGTCTCTCTCCCATCAGGTAATTATTCATCGTCTCTGCAACGATCTTCGCCACTTCATCGCAGTCAAACTCGATGAAAGCGTAACCTTTGCTGTTACCAGTCTGCAAACAGACAGAGAGAGGAATAAAGTGACAGTCACAGACTCTCAGATGTTTTCATTCCCTCCAGATGTTTGTTGGCACATGGGTTTTATCACTCTGATAACAGGCAGAGCAGGTGATAAGCTTAATGTACCAGAGTACTCTAGGCTCAGTTATCTGACCTCAGACCACTTTTACATCTGAGATCATTTTCAGTCTCAGCCAAAACTCCAGATTTTAAGAAGTGGAGCTTCAAACAGGCTCCTGCCTGGACTACTTAAACCAAAATAAAGAAATCGGAATGTTTGCAGAGCGTGCTGGATTCAAGAATAGCAATCAAGAAGTTCCTCGACTGCTCCTGCTAAACACGGAGGTGTTGGGAGTCAGTTTTATTACTTTGTTACTGGAGACAAATCCCTGCAACTTTTTACCAAGTTATAGTTCAAAGGTCATTTTTTGCTTAGATGCAACATGTGGGCTCCTTTTCTGGTGAGTTATACCTGAGATTTTTTATCTGGAAGTTTCTGTTCTGGCTATGAGGCCTCAAACCACACAATCTATAATCAGCCTCACAGTGACCATTTCCCTCTAAAGTTTTATCAAAAATAAAAATAAAAAGACTCCAAGTGAAGTTTTTAAGGAAGTGATACATCGCTGCAATAGCTGTGAAAGTTTTAGAGATGCAGTTGAAGATTCTGATCGCCCCTCACACATTCACACGTCTGTTTCCACATGTTCAGGGTTACCTTCTTACTGCGGGACAGCCGCAGCCGCAGGATCTTCCCAAACTGACCGAAGTAAGATTTGAGCTGAGGCTCCACCAGGTTTCGGGGCAGGTGGCTGACGTAAATCACTCCTGGGGTCAGACGGTTTGCCTGTGATGGGGGAAAGACAGATCACCACATTACACAGAGAGCTGGGCCTTCACCTGTGATTTATAATACAATATAATGCACAGACTAAATTATGAGAAAAAACAACTTTAAAGATTTATTTTTCCCAGGCCGGCTTTTAAAACGTCTACAAAATAAAAGTACAAAATAAATACACTTTATATATATTAAACATACAGATGTTCGCCTCATTTACAGATTTTCTTGTTTAAATCAGTTTACATTCAGTTTGGTCACGTTTCTTTGGGGCCAGTTCTCTTTATTTCTTTACTGTAATAACATTAATCTTCTTCTCAGTCCGTAAACTTAATAACTTGAGACAGGATGTCATTTCTTCTTCTTTTTTTAAATGGGCCTGCCTTACATCTGTAAACCTGAGTAAATACGCTGCACGTGGGCCGACTGACAGAGTAAAGACCACGAGCCTATAAAGATGTCACGGCACCTGAACCAGAGTTAAACACAGACTACAGAGAGAGACATAGGCAGTCTTAGAGTAAACTAAGCGACAGTAAACAAAAGAAAAATAACTGCAGACTATCGGGTCTCCTTCAAGGCCACATGTCTCACCCACCTTGCCTGATTTCTTCTTCTTCACCTCCTGAACCTTCTTTCTGAAGTCGGACTCCTGTGCAGGATTCAGCGCCAGCAGCTCTTTGGCCGCAGCAGGAGCCGCTTCGGCGCCACTTTCACTCATTTTTCGCTGTTGGAAGCTACAAACGCCACATAAACTGAGACAAACACTCACTTAGCCGTCCATAAACCACGATGCTGCTGCTGATAATGACCCACATCCGGCTGCACATGCGCTGAACACCAACGAGTGCCGGAGAATCGCGTCACGTCTGCAGCTCCGCGCTCTGTGCAGCGACACCTACAGGTGCGGAGGTATGTTTGTTAGTACGCTCAAAAAAGAAAGAAAATAAAACCTCAGTAAAAAAAATTAAGCAATGTTTTAATTAAAGGAAAGTGAAAGTAAAACAAAACAAAGGTACTTATTAAAATTATTCCTCTTTAAGAATGTTTTAGAAAATGTTCCTGGTACATTTAATTTGAACATATTCCTTTAAATTTAACATTTTATATCGTGTTTATTTAACAAAAAATGGAAAATTAAAAAAAAAAGTAATTGAATTGAAATTAAATTAAGTTAAAGTCAGAATCTTGGGCTAAATCTTGTTTTTAGTTAATTCTTCTTCTTCTTTTTTATTATTGTTGTTGTTATTATTATTATTATTATTATTATTATTATTATTATTATTATTATTATCATTATTATTATTATTATCATTAGTAGTAGTAGTAGAAGCTATATTTAGGGGAAATCAACATCTCATTTTCTTATGTGATTATCACTTCTTATGTCTCACCTGGCTGTGCGCATCTTTACTTAAGTTTGAGAACCTCTACATTTCTATTCATAAGAAACATCTCATAACATTTTAATTATGATAAAAAATTCCTGCTCCAATCACCAATCCTAAGAATTGAAATATAAAAATGTGTAAAACTGAAAAAAGTCATTGTGCAGGCATCATATTTTATTTTATAAGATTTCATACATTTTGGTACAAAGTCTTAAAGTTTAAATTACAAAAAAGATAAATATTTCAAGGAAAGAAAAACACATTTGTGCAAAAACTGGAAAGAAAATTGAATAAATTTGAAAACAAATGCAATAAATAAATACATAAAAATGAAATATATCAAAATTAAAATGAAAGAAAACTTAAAACTGTGGAGAATAAAAGCAAAAATTCAAAAATATGAACTAAAAATATATAAAAGTCAAATTTTAAACAACAAACAAAAAAAGCACATATAAAAGTTTTCACATTTAGAAAAAAAATGGCCATATTAGGATTAAAGTTGAAATTTCGACATTAAATTTAATTAGTATTTTGAGAATAAAAGTCTAAATGGGGAGATTGTGGTTGTTGTTTCAACCAAACAACTGCAATGGCTCCTGTACCTTCTATAAAATTCTTAACATGGTCCTAATACTCTTTCATAGCAATGTGCCTATGAACACAGCATCACAGCATAGGGGCACAACGTGCACTAAACAGCAGGTTCGCTACAGCACTTAAAAATCAGCCAAAAACACTCTGATTGGTTATCTCATTCTCAGTTTGACTCTATAAAGACCATTCTCTCTTTCTTGTAGAACTGTAATTATATTTGTATTAAAAATCAACACCATGTTCACCTCTGTGCCCTTAATTTGTCACCCGCAATTTGAGAACCACTACTGTAATCATTTTTTGAAAAAAAAAAAAAAAAACCTCATAACCTTTGTAATTGTCATAAAAATCTAAATTTCGGGTGAAGACAGTTGGCTATTGCTCTGAGAAATGTTGGAGTCCAAAGGCAGGGGAGGAGGAGGAGCTTAGGAGGAGGTGGAGAGGGGGTGGAGTGTTTATCATTAAGATAATAAGAGGAGATAGACATCAGAGCCAGATCAGCAGTGCGCACAGCAGCGTCAGTGGGTTTAGATTCATGACATGGAAACAAAAGTAATCTACTTCACGGTGAACGGGAGACCGGAGCAGGCGGAGTTCCCGGTTGATTGTCCGGCTCAGGACGTCAAAGGTAGGAGCCGAAGCTCAAGTTTATGTTTCATATGATCAAATGCATTCTAACGTGTTGTTTTGGACAAATGAATTAAAGTGGAATATTCTTATGCTTAGAGTTCAGGAAATACTCTTTTGTGACTAAAATCAATAAAGCAAATTTGATAAATGGATCAACATAAGACAAAGCAGTCTTTGCTGCAAATACAGCTGCCACTGACAGCTCCTCACCTCTCACAGCAGCTTCAGCCTTTGGCATCATGGTCTCCACGCACATTACATACTGCAGATTTTACTCATTAGAACAGGGCTGTAACTGCAAGCAGTGTTCTTACTTAATTTAGATGACTGCATTTAACTTCTACTGTACTAGTTTTTGAAGTTTACTTTCCTGTATTGAATTATCTGAACGTTGTACCTGCATAGTTGTAGACACTCGTTCCACTTAATTTGTGCTAGATTTTTCTAAACAGTTCTGCAGTGGGAAGCTCAGAATCGAGTCACTGTCAAAAATGTTTACCTTTACATCTTTTTTTGGTTAATATTTCAGTGCAGTCATTTATAGAAAACTTTACATGTGTGATGCGTGTTTTTCAGCGTTTGTGACTGATAATTATAATAGAGACTCCTGCAGTGCCTAATGCCTCCCAATCATGTTCGGGGCTGCTCGTGTTTCTGAGACACTACGGTGTATGGGGCACATTAAGGCAAAACCCCCCTCAGCCCTCTAAGTATGTAATTCTCTGAGAACTGGGTATATTAAAACATTTATAAACTAATATTAGATGAAGTGCTATGAATATAAATAATAGAGCTCTTTTAGTTTAATATACATTGTATGATTATGGAAGTTCATATTGAATACCCAAGTATGAGTATAGCACAACCACACTAACCAAATTTGTGTAAATCACCCCTCTTAAGTAGATTTTACTTTTTTCTGATAAACTGTTTGTTGATGTTGGTTTTTGTTATAGTTGGTTGTATTTGCTGATTGTTGTTATTGGTGGTTGTTGGTTGTGGTTGTTGCTGATTGTTGCTGATTGTTGCTGGTTGTGGATTGTTGTTGGTGACTGTTGGTGTTGCTGGTTGTTACAGTTGTTTGACGATAATGGGTTGTTTAGATACTGAGCACTTTACAAATATTATATAAGTGTTAGCACAAAAATTATACCAATAACCTAAAGAAAACAAAATGCAAGAAAACTTTCAAAATAGCTCAGAACAGACAAAAAATCTAAGTCTAAATGAAATGATTCATATCAAAGTTGGTTAGTAATTTGGACGTGGTTATATATATCTGTTCATTTGAATAACAGTTCCTGGATTTCCTCAAGTGATTCTATAAAATAAACCTCAAGCTGGTCTTTCTAGATCTGTTCCGCTCTGCCGCCGAGGCCGGACCCCATGACATCCTGAAACTGTACAACCCTAAAGGCAACATCATCAACATTTCTCCGAGCCTTGAACCCAACAGCCCCAACCTGTGCTACAAGCTGGAGGTGGTGGCTGCCGACTGTAACAGTGAGCTGTTAGGTATCTTTAATTAGGCATCGTGGGAATGGCAGTGATCTAGTTCACATGGAAACTGTTGACAGTCTCCATCTTTTTATGTCATTTCAGGTGCCGAGCTTGCTGGTGCACTAGGATTTGACCTGTCATCCATGGAAAAAAGGTAGGTGGGGCAGGCTGGGTATTAAAGGAGAGAACATGCGTAAAGATCTCTTAGGTATGCTACCATCAGTGTGCTTTTTAAAGTCTCATATCAGGCATTAAAGACCAGAATCTGAGCCATGACACGTACAGCTGAAAAGTTCATGAATGGTTGCTTCACTGATCCCAGACTGCAGGGCCTGGAGAAGAAAATCCTCATCGAGGCTGGCGAGACGCCTGCAGTTGTGTATGAGATGAAGAAGCAGGTGGATTCATTCAGAGAGAAACTGGAGGTATCCCAGCAAAGTTTCCCACATCCAGTGTTGTGTTGTTTAAGCTTGTTCCGCCTCAAATAACTGAACAAAAATACCAGAAGTTTTTTTAAATTCAAAACTTAGAGACAAACATGGGGATAAAGTGGGTTTGGCAGGTGGGGGAACCCTATGATTAGATGTCACAGTGCAGCAGGGCTGGGGAAATAATCACTTAGGAAGAAGTCAGTAATAATTTGTAGTGTGAGCTCCAGTAGGTTTGTGTTCAGTGCTCATTTGTCTTCAGAGTGTGGAGCATCTAAGCTGGCTGGGGCTGTTCAAAGATCTCTCGGAGGGAACCCACAAGCCCTCACCGTTCTACCACAAAAGGACGCTGCGTAAAACCAGGGAAGAGTGTGAACATGTGCGGGAAAAGTTCCTGCAAATGAGGTTTGTAAAAATTCACATTAAAATGTTTGGAATAATTTGCTATTCTTACTCCTCATGCCACAATCTTTGCAGCACTTTGGAGGTATCTGAGGAAGTGAGGCAGTACCTGAAGACGCCAACCTTTGATAACTGGTAAGTTTTGCTTTAAAATGCATGAATCCAATTGCTTTTAATGTCACCTGCTGAATCTGTGTTCATCACCCTGATGCGTCTTTGTGATCCTAAATAAACGAGCGCACCTGTTTCCTCCGTGGACAGTGAGGCAGGCGGTCAGCCAATGACAGTCGTGCCCAACAAACACATCTGATGTGTTTCTGAAGAGGATGGAAGCCCTCAGCCTTTTCTTCTGATCCGCACTCTCATCTCAATATGAATAGGCCTGGATGAGGACTCGCTAATTAAAAGAAGGTCTTTATAAAAGCCTTAATATGCACACCTCGTTTGAAGTGAGCGCCATGCATTCACTAAGGTTCGGTTATCTTTTCATTTGTCCAAAAGCTTTTAAAGCAAACCTGCAGCAATAGAGGAGCATCGATGAGGTTAAGTTCAACCTACACACCTAAAGCTTGGAGCTAAATTACAGGATTCCTCTAAAGACCTGATAAAATGTGCTTTTTGCAAGTTGGCCAGTGCAGTATTATCAGGAATAATTCTGACGTGATCCTGCACTCTTGCTGCTGTAAACAAATTTACTGAAAAGACTAAAACCCTCAGTGTGTTCGTATGTTTCTCAACACAGGAGTGCAACCACTCCTCGTGAGCACAGTCCAACATGTGTTTGAAAAGAAAAAAACACATGAGTTTTAAGCAAAAATGCAAAAGTAGATGTTCAGTAGATAGATAAACAAATGTGGGAACAGGGTCCCAGCAAACAGAAAGGTGATAACGCTATACCTGCACTAAATTTTGGAGAAATATAGTGAAAACTGATGTTTTTATGAATATTTTAGTGCTGTCAGCATTAATCGCGGCAAATCTCTGTTAGCGAGTTATCGCAGATCACCCTGATGCGTGTGGCTGGACGGCGCTAACGCGTTAACGAGCATTAATGAGGTGTGCAGCCACAGGCACTGGGCGAACTCGCTAACAGAGATCTGACGCGTTAATGTGGTTATGGCGTTAATTTCGTTTTAGCGAGATTAACGCTGACAGCACTAGAATATTTTTTTGTTTGTGTCAGTCAAAATAACATTTTTTGTTCTTTCTGGATTTGCAAGACTTTCACCTTTTTTTTTTAAAAGAAAAAAATTTCATGACAGATGGTTATGGTCCTCACTATTCCAACTTTGGCATCAGAGGGTTGAATATGTCTAAATGGTTCAATAATTGTCCTCTTTCCTTCCTCAACACTTCAGCTGACTCCACAGCTTCTGCATTTCTGTGTTGAATAATTATCGTCTGCTTGTCTTTCCTCAAAATCTTGTCTTGAAAGATGTGCTGAAAGATCCATTCTTGGACTTTGTAGCAATGGGAAATTTATGTCTTTTACATTATCTGTGTGTCCATTAGAAAACATTTCACCATTCAAGGTTTTTTTGTTAAGCTGAAAATTGGCAGGTCACATTTAGCCTGGAAATCCGAGTGGAAGGACAAATGTTGACTGGTTGGCTATTGATTTTTTTTTCTGGTGATGTGCAGGCAGTGGGAGGATGCAGAGATTATGGTGCTCCTGCAAGTCATGTACACAGATTTAGACTTTATACCAACCTTCAACATCGAGCCCGAAGTCTTGCAGCAGTTTCTGTTCGAAATCTATCGCCGATACAACAACATCCCTTTCCACAACTTTAAACACTGCTTCTGTGTGACCCAGATGGTGAGTATGTTTAACGCCTGCAACTAAGGGCGTAATTCCCAATTACGCTGTGGTTAAATTTACCTACAAATACTTAAAGGCAGTTACACTAGAATAAGAGGGTAAAAAGTTAGTTAGGAAACAAAGAAAGTAATTTTAAGTACTGTGTAGTTTCATGGTAATAATGGTACACAGCACTTTTCAGGTTGTGAGGCATATTTTGGCTCCATCACTAAAAGCTCACACAGGTCTACAAATTATTAAATATAGCACAAACCCCGAAAAGTACAGCATATTTACGCATATGTAAGAAATATTGTGTTTTTCTGCAAAATCCATCCATCCATCCATCTTCTTCCACTTATCCACGGCGGCCAGGTTGCAGGGCAGCAGCCTAAGCAGAGAAGCCCAGACCTCCTTCTCCCCAGCCACCTCCTCCAGCTTATCTGGGAGAACACCAATGCGTTCATAGGCCAGCCGAGAGATATAATCTCTCCAGTGTGTCCCGGTGGGACATGCCTGGAACACCTCACCAAGGAGGCACCCAGGAGGCATCCTTATCAGATGCCCGAACCACCTCAACTGGCTCGTTTCAATGTGGAGGAGCAGCGGCTCTACTCTGAGCCCCTCCCGGATGGCTGAACTTCCCACCCTATCTCTAAGGGAGAGGCCAGCGAACCTTCGGAGGAAATCCATTTCCAACACTTGTATCTGCTATCTCAATCTGTCAGTCACTACGGACAGCTTGGGACCATAGATGAGGATAGGGACTTAGATTGACCGATAAATCAAGAGCTTCGCTTTTACACTCAGCTCTCTCTTTACCACAACGGACCGGTACAGCGTCCGCATCACTTCAGCTGTAGCACCAATCCGAAAGTCGATCTCCCGCTACCTTCTGCCATCACTCGTGAACAAGACCCTGAGATACTTAAACTCCTCCACTTGGGGAAGGAACTCGGAGTTGGCACTCCACTATTTTCCAGGTGAGATTTGGAGGTGCTGATTCTCATTCCCCCTGCTTCACACTCAGCTGTGAATTTTTCCAGTGCGAACCATCACCCGTTGAAGCCAACAGAACCACATCATCCGCGAAAAGCAGAGATGGGATTCTGAGACCACCCAAGTGAAAGACTTCCGCCACTTGGCTACACCTAGAAATTCTGTCCATAAAAATTATGAACAGAATCGGTGACAAAGGGCAGCTGTGCCGGAGTCCATCACCCACTGGGAATGAGTCCGACTTATTGCCAGCTATGTGGACCAAGCTCTTGCAATGGTTGTATAAGGATCGAATGGCCCGAAGCAATACGCCAGACACCCCATGCTCACAAAGCACCTCCTACAGGACACATGTAGACTGGTTGGGCAAACTCCCATGCACCCTCAAGTATCTTTGAGAGAATAAAGAGCTGGTCCAGTCTTCCACGACCAGGACGAAAATCACATTGTTCCTCCTTTCTCTGAAGTTCGACTAACGGATGAACTCTCCTATCTAGCACCCTGGCATTTCTGCAAAATTATCATGAAATTACACAGTTTTCAAATTTACTTACGGTATAATTGTTTGCTTGTTTCCTCTAAGAACGGGACTTGTTCCCCCTTATTCTAGTGTGCCCATCTTTAAGTATTTGTAGGTAAATATAATTAGATTTTAATTTGAAATAAAAATTGGACATTATAAAGTGATACCAATAAATGCAGGTAAATCCTTCTTCTTCATTCTCTCCATTTGTGTTGTTGCCTTTGTTTGTCTTCCCTCTGAGCAGATGTATGGTTTGATCTGGCTGACTGACCTGAGGAGTAAGATGGACAGCATTGACCTGCTGATTATGCTGACCTCTGCAGTCTGCCACGACCTCGACCACACGGGATACAACAATGCCTATCAGGTACACAAAGCACACTTTTTAGGCTTCCCTAGTACTGAAACTCAGACCTGCATTGTGGTTTGTTGTACCAGTTGGAGTTAGAACACTCCCGGCCTACATATCAGAATATGAGAACAGAATTTTGATTCAACCTGAAAATTTGGCTCGGTGCGATTTTTGTACACATTTTCTCACTAGATGATGTAAAACTGTGATATGGCAACAATTTTCTGCATGTAATGGATGGCACTTACTGCTTTCATATAATAATGAAACTCCTTTAAGATTAGGGAAAAGTCTCTTTGAGACTCTTTGAGAACCAGTCCATGTAATTCTGTGTAGTTTCATCGCTTAAAATCTTTTATACCAGTTATTTCGAAACTACCACCTTTTGCACTGTAGAAGAACAGCCAACACAGGTTTTGCTGGGACTTCAGTGCAGATGATGTTACAACACTCTGTGATGTTTTATTCATCTGAATTTTCCAGTTTTCCAAAATAAGGTTGAGGCTTGAACTTTGGTAAGAATCTCATGTCTGACTGTCCTTCAGATAAACGCTCAGACTGAACTCGCTCTGCGCTACAATGACATCTCTCCTCTGGAGAACCACCACTGTGCTGTAGCTTTCGAGATACTGGAGAGGGTAAGAATGAAAACCCTCCATTAACCTGCGTACATGCATGGATGACTCCACAGTGACCCGAGAGTCTTTGTTTCATAGACAGAGAGCAACATCTTCAGGAATCTGTCCACGGATCAGTACAAACGGATACGAGAGGGGATCATCAAGTGAGATCATCTTCCAATAGTCATGTTTTTAATTTTTCTCCCCCCAAAAGGAGGGAATATGTCTGCCTGTCTGTCTGTTTGTTAGCAGTCTAGCATCCACAATTTTCAAGATATCATGTTCAAATTCTGTGTGCCGGTAGAAACCAAGCTAAAGGTGATTTAATTTTGTGTAAAAATGCTAGACCTTGAGGGACATGTGTACCTAGTTTGGCTAAGCATTTAACCTTAACCTTCATTGTTACGTCCAAGGTCAAAGTTGACCTTGAAAAAACTTTGTAGAAACCATATTGAGTAATATATCATAAGAAAGGGCACGCAGAGAGCAGTGCAAAACACTTTTTATTTTGTCAATACAACACCCTACAGTGTCACAATGATGTCATAAGATGACATCAGTATTTTATAATAAAAACACAAAAAAAACCCATCAATGTGTTAGTGTAGTCTTTGCCTTCTGTGGGGAAGTTGTGATCTCTGAGTGCTCTTGTTCATCATGATATCTTAGCACAGAATTTATAATGAGCACTGATTGTTTCAGATGCATTCTGGCCACCGACATGTCGAGGCACAATGAGGTTCTCAACAAGTTCAAGTCCATCCTTCCAGTGTTTGACTTCACCAACAAGGACCACAGAGACGTGGTAAGACTACAGAGCACCGTGAAAATTTGGAAGCATGTATACATCTATTTACTGTTGTTGTTTGTGCAGCTAATGACGATCCTGATCAAAGTGAGCGACATATCCAACGAGGCCCGGCCCATGGAGGTGGCTGAGCCCTGGCTGGATTGTCTTTTACAGGAATTCTTCAACCAGGTACCGACTCCTGCTGAACTTTGTCAAGACATTTCAAAGTGACAATATGATATGATGCTGTTTTTGATGAGATATCTGTAACTTAAAGAGGGATGTTTTGGAGCACAGTGACCTGAACTCTAAATGTTTTGGCTCTACCATGAGATTCAGGGACGGTCCAGCTGATTTTTGAAGGGCAGAGACAAACTGTGAGGTTCTTTATAGACACAGTCTGTTATCAAGTTGTGTGAGAATTTATTTTTCAGATGATCTGACCTTGTTGGTGCAGTTCATTATAACAAATGCAGAGTAACTTCACTTTTTAAAGCTACAGAAACTAAAATATATTACCTTTTAAATTCAAATGTTAAATCCACCGTGGCCTTACAGTAATGAGGGTGTGCCACACAGCTGAACACCCCTTATAAAGCAATAGAAGTAAACTAAGTTAAGTGGGTCAAATCTGTCTCCTGTCGTTCTGTCAGAGTGATGTGGAGAAGTTGGAGGGCCTTCCCGTTACCCCCTTTATGGACCGGGACAAAGTTACCAAACCTTCATCTCAAACAGGCTTCATCAGATTTGTTCTTCTGCCTCTCTTCATCGAGCTGGCCAACCTCTTCCCCTGCCTGGAGGTATTAAAATCAAAAGTATGGAGAAAATGTACTGTATGTACTTCTTTGAAAGCATCTTTGCAAAATTTAATGAAGACTTTCACAGGAAGGTGTCCAAAACATCTTAAATAAGTGGCTCAGATGAAAAGAAAAGACTAAAATAAACAAAAAAAAAACCCCCTAATTGGTGTGAAAGGCAGCACAGGTAAACAGTGAATGGTGAACAGTGTAAACAGGGTAAGATTTACAAAATAAAACAGGAAATTACTTTACAGAAACCCGTCCTCAGCAAGTGTTAAAGTACAGCCGGCCTTTTTCTACAGTAAGGAACTCATAAATGGTTAAATTCAACCCATGTTTTTTGGTAAATTGTAATCAGTTTAAACTTTTTTTGCAATAATTCTGCAGCAACACATTATTGATCCCGTCCGGAAAGCTCTCGACTACTACACAGAGATGGAGAAAGCTCTGGAGACGGAGCAGCAGAACCGGGCTCAGAGCGAGAACGCAGCCAAGAGCAAGGAGGCAGCGGGAGGCCGACAAGACAGCCAGACGGACGCCGGGCCAGACACCTCGGAACCAGAGTCACAGTTAACATGAATGATTTCATATCAGTTCACTGTCATATTGATTATTTGGTGGACTAAACGTCCTGTGATGTAGTTTCTCTGCATGCAGCGTTGATGTAACTAGAATAGAATAACATCACATTCAACAGAAGTCTATTTTAAAATAAATCTGTTTCTCACAGAATGTATTTTATGAAAGAAACATTATTTGTAAAGGATCATAACACTGCGTTGTTACTCTGGTGCTGAAGTACCCATGAAAACGCTATGTTGTAATGACTGCCGCTGTTGTTTGTTTGTGTGTGTGTGTGTGTGTGTGTGTGTGTGTGTGTGTGTGTGTGCTCTGAGTTGTTCTTGGTCTAGTTTGCAGTTAATAAAACACACACAGGGAGTTTGCTGTACTGTGTATTGTTGTCATTGTTCTATCTGTAAAAAAAAAATGGGTTAAAAAGTGCTAAAGACTTGAAAACTGAAAGACGATAATTTAATGCCAAACCAACCAATCAAGCAAGTGACATGACCCTAACCACAAAACTGTGTTAGCCAATCAGAAATGTTAATATCCAGGTTAGCTAAACATTTGACCTTGACCATCATTGCTAGCGCTCAAGATCAAAGTTGACCTTGAAAAAAAAAAAGTCAACAAATGATCCAACCATACATTATCTTATCTGCTTATCCTTATCAGGGACACTGATGGGCTGGTAAAGAAACCATATCAAATAATATTTCGAGTCGTAGGTGGTTGCAATGTTACTATAACAGGCTGATGTCATCATGTTGGAATAAGAACACCATAAAACATCAAAGTTTTAGTTTGGTTCTCTTGTTTTGCTGTTGTTTAACAGAGACTTTGAATGAAACAAATGCCTGATTATCAGCAGGTGCAGGATGCATTACTGGACACTAGGTGGCACCATACTGCAGAGCTCAGAAAGATCAGCTGGGACCAGAAGTTCAGTCAGAGGGAATCACAGCTTTGTCTCCAACAGGAAGTTCAACTCTTAGCCACCGGTATCTTTGTTAGAGGCTTCCTTCTCATCTGCTTTTAATGTATATTCAGTTTGGTGCACTTTCAGAATGAATTACCCAGCAGTGTGATATATTTTTACCTTTACACAATAAACCTTCTCTAAAATGTTGATTGTTTACTTGTTTTAGAGGTATTGACATCACTTTAAGACTGTTCTTTCCCCCTCGGGAAGACAAAAGACGCCGTGGTGTGTGGGGCCTCTGGCTTCTCTCGCCTGAATGAACGCTGGTATGTGCTCTGTACTTGCAGGGGGTCACCATTCATTCTTCTAACGCCAGCAAGCAATGTGACCCGGAGCAAGTTTGGCAGCGGGGAAGAAGTCCCAGAATAGTGTTCCTCTTTATCGTTTTTTCAATGACAGAATCAGCTATTAAAGTTTGCTGGTAGCAATCCCATCACAGCTCAGAGCCAAATACAGATCTGTTCTTTTTATAGGCTTCTCATAATCAGAGGAAAACTCTGAGTGAAAGAAGAGAAGGGCAGGCAAACGTCGTCACCCAGAGCTGCTGCAACAGCTGCTGACAGCGAAGGACTCAGATTGAGAGATGATCCATTTACAAAACCCACTTGAATAAGATTAAAACTCCTAAGAACCCTAAAAAATCAAATATTTAGTATTTAGAGGACTTGTATTTGTGCACACAAATAAAATCCGGAAAGATTAACGCTTTAAAAACTTGGAATCAGCTTTGAATCTTTGATCTGCATAAAGATTCAAAGCATGGCTGTGGAGCTACTTCAGACAGTTATCCAGTGACTTCTAAACGTCTGAGAATTAGCGCTTGTGTGTGCACTTCAGTCCACACTGTCTGGTTTAAAATCCACTGTGGGGTTGTACAGAGGTAGTGGGCCCCACAGTGGCAAATACACATGACCCTGACTGCATGATTGTAAAGTTCATGAAACCCAATCTCAGAATGAATGAGCAATAAATGCTAATCAGAAATATAAAGACAGTTATCCGTTGACTCTATGGACTTCCCCGTATAATCTCGGGTCATCCAGTTCCATGTTTTTGGTGTTTCAAACTGCAGCTGCTCGACTTCCAAGTGATCTGTCGGAAGGACAACAAGTGTTCCAGCCCAGCTGCACGAGCTGAGGTCATTTTTACACAGTCTTTGAAGGTCTCTGTGAATATGCTCCACAGCAGATTACACATCAAATCAAACCCCATCCTCTGCCTCCAGGTGATCCCCTAAAAACTAAAGGTGACCAGGCTCTGGAAAAGTGTGATGGCCCACATGAAGGTTCAAGGTTCAAGGTTCTTTATTTGTCACATGCATAGTTATACAAGTATAACACACAGTGAAATGTAGCCTGACACGCTCCTCGACATGTGCAAAAAAAATGGGGGGGGGGGGGGGGGGGGGGGGGGGTGTAGAGGAAAAACATTATATATATATATATATATATATATATATATATATATATATATATATATATATATATATATATATATATATATATATATACACACATATAGTATATACATTGGGTGAATGTGCAGTAGTAGCAGCAAGCAGGTGAATTCTGTACATTAATATGAATAGACATCTGACTATTTTACAGGATAGACAATATAAACATATTTAAAATTAAAGGAATTGAAATGTACATTGTGCCTTGGTTTAGAGTGTCTGGAAGAGTCCTGTCTCAGTCAGTTATAGATGATGTGAGAGGGCGGGTGTGTGTGTTTAGGGCACGGATGGCTTGGGGATAGAAGCTCCTCTTGAGTCTCTCTGTCCTTGCCCGGAAGATGTGGAACCTTCTACCAGATTGCAGAAGTTGGAACAGTTTGTTGCCAGGATGGGACGGGTCCTTCAGTATCTGCGCTGCTCTAGTCCGGCATCTCCTGGTGTAGGTGTCCTGAAGCGGGGGGAGAGCAATCCTGCAGCAGCGTTCTGCTGTACGGATCACTCTCTGGAGAGCTTTTTGGTCCTTCACACAGCTGTTCCCAAACCACGATGTCATGTTCTGTGTGAGGATGCTCTCCACAGCGCCTGTACAGACATGAAGGCCATGTCTGAGGGTTCAACTGTGAAGGTTATCTGCCCCAAATTTATTCTTTTTTAAATATTTACTTTATTGTTTTTATTATTATTATTTGGAGATGTTTAAAGATGTTTCTGTTATGTAGAACTTTTTTTTTATGATATTTGATATTAATTTTTTGTTTTTTAATGTGTTTTTTTTTTTTTTTTGCATTTTTGAATAAGATCCAGATGTTTTAAAATTCCGTTATCTATTATTTTTAGTTACTTTTGGTTTTATGTGTCTTCGTTTTTTTTTTGTTTTTTGTTTTTGTTGTTGTTTGTTTTGGGTGAACTTGACCCTCACAGCTGATTGGTCGGAGTGTGACCAACGCCTTCTGAGCGAGCAGCCAATCGGAGACTGCGCTCGCTGCGGGCCGGTTCCGGTGATCGCAGAGGAGGAGGTCTGTGTCAGTGTGCACAGCTGTCCTTCTCCACCTCACCGAGGAGTCGTGTTAGATTAAAGCAGAGATTCACCGGCTGTGTTTAACACTCGTTTTAAAGAAGAAGAGAATAAAAATGGACCCACTGGTTGCTGCTATTGATCAGGGCACGAGCTCCACGAGGTTTCTGGTGAGTTTTAGTGAAGTTTCGCTGTTTTCATGTTGTGTTCAGGGCCCGGGAGCAGCTGGGACAGCAGACTACGGAGACTCTGTCCTGTGCTCAGAGGCTTTGGCCAAACAGCTGTAATCGTGGGTGAAGTGCAAATCACCACGTGACTTATGTCTGTGTTGTGCTCGGCTCAGAAACGAGCTTGAACATCATGATGATTCTATTTAAACAGAGATTTAAATAGAAAAAGCAACCAGTGGACTGGAGCAGCACACTGACCTGTAGCTTCCACCTGCTTTGGATGGGGTTCAGGTGCATCTACAAAGAGCTAAAATCAGTCCAGCTGAATGATCACTTTGAACAAATTTGGACTTCCTCAACCAGGTCAGCTGGAAAATCGAGCTTTGGCACAGAGCATGAGCAGTGAGGGGCTCAGAGGAGGTAAAAGTGCTGTTGGAGTGCACAGAGAGAAATTCAGATTTGTGGGTTTTTCTGACACGTAAGAGCTTCTACTCATAAATGAATCATAAATGAATTTCTTTTTGGTGCTTGAGATTTAAACGTCCACAGGTGCTGAACTCTCTGAAAATAAAGGCCTTTCCTGTGTCATCATCAGCTGACATAACGGTCGTTCTGAGCAGCAGTAAAACTTTAACCTAACGCCTGATTTTGACTCTTGATCATTTGGCTGCGGATCGACTGCAAAATTGTCACAGAGCCTTCGTTTGTGTATACATGTGTAATGATCTCATAAAAACAAACTTTACTGCGTCTTTACGGTGTTGCATTTGCTACTTTGTGGTCCTCCGTCATGGTGTTACTCCAGAATATAGATTCATAACATCCTAGAGGGTCTCAGTTGGATTCAGGTCTGGAGAATGTGAGACAAAGGCATCAGCGCCTCCATCATCCAGGAACTGCCTGCACACTCCGGGTACATGAAGCCAGGGATTGCCCTGCACAAACAGGAGGTCTGAGAACCTGGCATGTAACAGAAGTCAGGGTGCTGTTGGCTAGCACGTGGAGGCCTGCGTGACCCTCCAAGGATACGCCTCCCCAGACCATCACTGACTCACTGCCAGGCTGGTCATGCTGGATGATGTTACAGGCAGCATAACGCTCTCCACGGTGTCTCCAGACTCTGTGAACCTGCTCTCGTCTGTGAAGAGAAGAGAGCATCAGTGGTGGACCTGCCAGTTCTGGTGTTCTCTGGAAAATGCCAGCCAGGCTGTGAGCACAAGTCCCACTAAAATGCCCTCATGTGACCCTCACAGAGTATCTGATATCTCAATCAGAGACATGCCTCTGACTCTGGCAGTACTCCTCCTGATCCGCCTCGCATTAATAAGCAGATACCATCCCTGCTGCTGGGTCTACTCCACGCTCCTGACACTGTGCCTGGAGACACGGCAAACAATCGGCTTCCCAACTGGACGCGAGTTTAGAAATGAGTACATGAGATGGAGCGCTCAGGGTGAGCAGTTTGGAGGCAAAATTAGAGAGGGAAGGCTGAGATGTTTGGATGTGTGCGGAAGAGGGAAAGGAGGAAGAGGAGGTTCACAGATGCTGAGGGATGGGGTGAGATGGAGGGAGGTTATCTGCTTTGGCGACCCCAGAGGAGCGCAGCCAAAAAGAGAAGGAGAAGACCTGGAGACTTTGATATCCCTGACGTTTACCTGACTTTTAGTTATGCTCTGATGATCCAGCGTTCCCTTCCTTTTTTTGAGGTGTCATTAACAGTCAGAAGGGCAGAATACATGTCTAAGCTGTGGGTGGATGATTGAGAATCAGCCCTAGAGTCAGCAGCTGACAGTGGAGTTGAAATCAAGATGAGGAACTCAGAAGAGAAGCAGCTTTATTGTTTTATTTGTGTATTTGTCACAGATTGGGTCTGTGGGTGCAGAGGATGTTGTTTTATATGCTTATTAGTTTTTGAATCAGTGAGCGTAGCCCCGTACGATCAGTATTTGTGAGGTCACATTTTTTTTTGGGAGCAGGTAAAAAAAAACAAGTTCAGACTGAGTTCAGTTCTCATCAGTTTTCAGTAAGCGTGATGATTCAGACTTTTAACACTGATGGTGCAACTGAACTAAGATGACATCAGACATCCTCCTTGCATCAATGCTCTCTCTTTTTACAGGCTTAGTTTGTTCCTGTTAGATTTCCAGTGTAAAGTAAGTCAGGAAGTCTAAAGTTTAGACTTTAGGGTTGAAACTACTCTTGGATCACATGTCCTAAAAGCGTAACAAGGATTTCCTGTAGCTGAGTGAACGCACGGTGAGAGGAGGGTGGTGCTGCACGGAGCTTTATCCTATTACTTAATCAGAAGAAACGCTGACTTCTGTCTGACTGCAGGTGACAGGGAAAGTCCTGCCTCGTGTTAATTCCCTTCTTCTCTACAATACTCTGGCAGCACCCAGAGGCGATCGAGCCAGTGATCAATATCGTCTTTCCACTCCTCAGTGGGTGGAAGGAAAAACATAACTGGAAAAATTAAACTGTGGCAGCTTTAATTTGCTCCCTAATTAAATGAAGCTTTTAATATTTCTGTTCCTGCTTCTAATGAGCTGTGTTTCTCTGCAGGTGTTCAACGCAAAAACAGCTGAACTGATCAGTCACCACCAAGTAGAGATCAACCAGAGTTTCCCCAAAGAGGGGTGAGTGACTCGAACTTCAAATTATCACAATTAGACACTGTGTGTATCCACCATATTGTCCTGGTGCAACAGATTGCACACCTATGTGCAGTATTTATTATCTCTGCACACCCAGCCTGAGATCCGTGTTGCTTGAATAGTTGGTGGAATAACAGGATGCTTTGCACTTCAAGTCTTTGTGCACTCACAGGAGTCCAGTTTTCAGGTGACGGCTCAGTTGTCTACTGAGGCCGAAGCTGGTAAAACAAAAAAAACAATGCCATCAGGAAGCTGATGATAAAAACGCTGTCCTTTGATCAAATGTTACTCATTCAGCTGTGAAGCAGAGAGCAGAGGAGAGAAACTAATCACAGAGATTCATCACACTGGGCCTTCAATCAAATATGTGCACACGCTGAAGATAAAGAGCAGAAATACAGGAGTTTAGTTTTTATGTTTTATTTTTTTAAATGTTGGTTTCTTTGGGGATGTGCAGTTTGAATGTTCTTGAGAAAGCTGCAAGCTGTTGTTGAAAGGCACCGTGGCACAAAGTAAACACACTTCCATTCATTTTTGGCAACGCTGCGGTCAGGGGACTGCGAGGGCCACTGTAAAAGCTTCAGCTTGTCTTTCTCTGGGAGTAGTTCACAGATTATCCTTTGAGCTGTTGTCCATTTTATTTCACCTGCATGTCTGATAGCAGGGCATGTTTGTTAACAGCAGATATTTCCACCTGCATGCCTAACAGTTGAAAAATAAAAAAGTCTGTCCACATCACTTCCTGCCCACTTCTCTGAAACACCTCTGTCTCATCCACATACTGGTTTTCAGTAATGCACTGGCTGACTTTTTTGATGTGATAGCAGTTAAGTTTACCTGCTCATCCATATAGAGGCTAAAGCTTCTTCCTGCAGTCACATTGAGTTTCCTTTGTAGTCAGCAGACCGGCAGGTTTCTTATCCTTCAAAATCTCATTCGGACCGCCACCGTTTATCACTTTGATTCACATATTTTCACTTACCAATATAATATAACCCAATGAAAATAGCTCAAACCTGTTAATATTCTTTCTTCTGAATTTTAACTCTTGCTTTATATAGGAGTCTTTCGCAGTTGCACAGATATGTGTTGATAGAACTGTAAAGCTTGTAACAGCAGCACCTCCCCCCTCCTCTGGTGTCTTTTTAACAGGCTACTAAGTTACAGTTTAACCACCTTTTAATCACATAACTTTATTTGATATGTAACAAACTGAGTCTAAGGTCCAGGTTTTATTTCATTTTTGTTCCTAACAAGCTGGCATGTGTGACCCGGTACAAGAGACAGACTGACCGGCTGTACTGCAGATCCAGAACACCCAGACAGAAATTACAGCAGGCTGTAAACTTAAGGTGTTTTCTTCCTGAATGCAAATCTCACAAAGCTGCAGGTGATCATTCGGGCCGTGGAACCATGGAAACATCTACAAGCGAGACTTTTTCTCTGTTAATGAAGTCGGCTTTTTACAACCTTAAAATGTAGAAAAAATTAAGGATTTCTGTCAGAAGAAGTTCTAACATGCACGTCTACAGGTTAGACAGTTATAACAATGTCTTTACAGGTCTGAGTAAAAAATCAGAAAACTACAACTCATCCAGAGTGAAGTGGATAACTCCCTTTGTTAAACCACTGCATTGGCTTGGGTCTGGCTGGTGTGCCAGATCATAGTTTTTAAAATGCTTCTATTGGTCTATAAAAGCAGTAAATAGGCTTCCCAGATTTTAATTTGATCTTGATTATCATGTTTTTCATAAAAATTTGAAGCACTCTGGATTTTCACATCCTGAAAAGTCTCAAAACTTCATCTGTCGCAGATTTCAAACGGGTTTTAAACATGCACGCGTGTGTTTTCTGTGTGTTTGCGTGTTGGCCAGATGGGTGGAGGAGGACCCGCGGGAGATCATGCAGTCTGTTCACGAGTGCATTGAGAGGACCTGTGAGAAGCTCTGCAAGCTCAACATCGACGTCTCCAACATCAAAGGTAGGACGCTGACGGTGGAAGACGGGGTAGAAAATGAGGGCATCGGGGCAAATTCATTGAAATTTATCCTTTTTTTTGTTTTCAGCGGTGGGAGTGACCAATCAGAGAGAGACGACCCTGGTTTGGGACAAAGACACCGGCGAGCCGCTCTACAACGCCATCGGTGAGAGCGTCAGCATCAGTATTTTTGGATTTCTACATCGGTGTCAGACTCACCGAGCTGTAAAAAAGTGGATTGTGTAATGTGGGAAACGACTCGGGGCATGACTTGATTACATCAGGTTGAAGCATCCTGTGTCGTGTCTGTTCCTGCCCCGCCAAAAACCATCAGAGCTGTGATCCAGCAGCAGCCACTCCCACTCACACAGGCTTTCAGTTTAAAAAGCCAGTTTATCAGCGAGCTCTTCAGTCCCCTGATTCGACTGGGGGGTGTTGTGTCAGCTGTTCACTGATCAGAGCACTGCTTGAGCTATGAACAGCCAACAAAAGCTAGCAAAGTTTTTTTTTTTTTAACAAAATGTTAGTGCTTAACTTCTCACAGCAGGAGAAAAGGCACCGCAAAGCAATTTTCTTCAAAAGGTGTGTCACCTTCATATTATTTAATCAGGTTTTGGGCCAAAAAGTGAACGCAGATGTTTTTATGTGGCTTTTTTATGTCTAATATCCCCGTTCATGCTGGAAAATAACCTGCAGTTAACAGGATTTACAATGGAGTCATATATAAAATAAATTCAGTTCACTTTTCTTCATATAACACCAAATCACCACAGCAGTTGCCTCAATCTCTCTATATTGTGAGGTAAAGACCTCACAGAGAAACCCCCTACAATCATACCACCCGCTGTGAGCACGCACATGGTAACAGTGGGGAGGGAAAACTCCCTTTTAACAGGAACAAATCTCTTCAATCTAAATACCAGCAATCACTTTTTGCCATGACAACAATGACAATGTGTAGAATGGTAGTAAAAATAAGTCCAAATTCATTGTGTCAGTTTGTCGCTGTGACCAGAAGCTGACAGACAGATGTTGTTAAATCCAGTTTTCCTGGTTTTTGGTGTTATTAGTGGGTCTGATGATATAACCTGATTTCAAACTGTTTTTAGCAGCTATCTTATTGATATGCTCTGTTTGGGATAATTTACTATCTATTTGCAGTTTGCAATAATTTGAAGTTTAAGTCGGGCTCTCAGATTAATGTTAGCCATTTTCAAAAAATGCACCACAGCATCATCAGACAGAGGTGCAGAACTCCCATATCCAAGTTAGGTTGAAAATTAAACAGAAGTTAACGTGGTGGTTTGCTCATACAAAGTCCACACGGTCTCCTGTTTTGCCTCCTGCGGGATTCACTCTAGCAAAAGTTGTATTTTCAAAGCGGCATTTTACTTTCCTGCTGTGCTTTGTGTGATGAAGCTCAACTGGGGAAAATCCCGACCTGGTTCCACAGCGTGCTCCAGAGTTCATGTGTGAAAACGACCACACAGCTGCACCAGCAGCCTGGCTAGTAGAAGTATATATAATAAAATATCACACATTGAAACCTTAGACAGGAAGGACTCAAGTTTAGCTGGTTAATAGTGACCAATCTTTCAAAATAAAAGCAAGGACATTGTTCACTAATACATTGTGGATGGCCTTGTTCTTCCAGAAAGATGAAAAATAAAGAAGGTAAAATTAGAGTTGGGATTATGCCCATGCCCATTCAAACAAACCCTGGGAACGCTGAGCTGTGAGTCTCATTTCTCATCCATCCTGAAAAAGACCTGGAGCTCTGTTGCCTTGGATCCTCTTTGAGGTTTAACCACAGAATTTAAATGAAGATCAGGTCAGAGGGCTGTAAGGAGCGTGATTAGTTAAACAAAGTTCTTGTGTTGTCTCAAACTTCAGCTGGTCCTCGTCATTCCTGCCATTTCTTTAGAAACTGAGGAAAATGTTTCCTGATTACTCAGTTTTTATTCATTACGCTGAGACCGCCTGGCCTCTGATTAAAGAGTTAGTCTTTATGAAGCTTAGATCTACAACTACATATTGAGGTTGCTGTTTTCTCACAAAACTAATGCCAATGTTTTGGGTTCCCGTGTTTGAATCTTTCTCCTCTCCTGCTTTGTGTTTAGTTTGGCTGGACCTTCGTACTCAGTCGACGGTAGAGAGGCTCATTAACAAAGCTCCGGGAAGAAACAAGAACCACCTCAGGGTGAGAGATGATTGATAAGAAATTGGTAACAACTTAATCAGGGCAAGTTGTGTGGGTCAGAGGAACACTTGGGGGTGTAGTAGTGACTTTGTTATCTACTTTGAATCAGAAATCTGAAAGAAGGCAGGACTCTTGCTTTCTTTGTTGAAATATCTTTCTGATCTCTGTTTCTATTCTTAATCTCCACAGCATAAAACAGGCCTTCCCATCAGCACTTACTTCAGTGCAGTGAAGCTGCGATGGCTGCTGGACAACGTGGACGAGGTGCATGAGGCTTTCCTGAGCCAGCGTGCCATGTTTGGCACGGTGGACTCCTGGATCATCTGGGTAAGACCTGAACCTGTACCTCTACTTCTGTCATGAGTGTGTGATTTGTTCTTTTAACACCCCCACCCCTCCACCCCCCAGTGTCTAACAGGGGGAAAGAACGGCGGGGTCCACTGTACAGACGTTTCAAACGCCAGTCGCACCATGCTCTTCAACATTCACACCATGGACTGGGATCCTGAACTCTGCAGGTGATTCACACTATACCCTGTACACTATAGACTGTATATAAAGGATGGGTGCCACAGCCTATCCAAATGTTTTGGCCACTGCCATGTTGGATTGTGGAGCCAGAGTGACCATATTTGCACGAAGGGCCTGAAAAGCTGTGTTATTGGCTAATGCTAGCTAGCTAGGTTAGCAAACAAACTATATAAGAGCATCAGAGAGCCAACCAATTAGTGTTAATAACATTAAATAACAACTGAATTCATCTGAATTAAATATTAGGTAATAAAAGGCTCCAACAGCACAAACACAGAACAGAGGTCTAGTTCAGGCCGGGTGAAGCCTAGCAAAGAGCTAGCAGCTACAGCTACCTGTGTCGCCATAAATCTGTCAGTCAGAGACGCCACACCCCTAATAATGCAAACTTTATTGCAACTTAAACAGATGAGTGATGCATATGTTATGTCTTTATTTCTGCTGTAAAATTGGATGTTTTGGGGATGGACTAAGTTTTTAATGCAGTCTCAAGTGGCGGCTAAAGGAACTGCAGTTTTTGGTTTCATGTTTTAGCCATGGAGGTTGCTGCTTAATTGTCACACACAGAATAAAGCATTTAAGGTTATCGTCTGCGTATCTGTTTGCACACTCCAGTAAAAGCTCATTCACTTCCCATTCAGGGAGTTAATGAGCCATCTTTTGTTTTATGCAGTTGGCTGAGCTTTGAAGCAGTGGAAAAAATGCTGCACCAATACATTTTATTTCTTTTGAGTCATAAAAGCACAGAAAGAATGGACTGGTCTTCACCTGATTATTCAGAGTCAGCTCCCCAGCTTTAGTGAGAGAGAAACAAACACTCTGTTTTAGCTCCGTTTTGTCGAACTCCTCCAGATTTAATTTCAGTCATGATTCTTCTTCTTCTTCATCTTGCTGCTCTGCTTAGAGGTTGCTAAAGTGGCTCACGTGCCTTCATGCAGACTTAACCATCCCAGTATCGAAATAATCGGAGTCATATATTCGATTGTAAAAGATTTTACACCGGACATCCTTCCTGTACTGGTGAGGAGCTCTCATGTAGTTTGCTTTTGATTGCTTGTGGTTTGCCCAGGCCAATCCTCGTTGCCCCCTACATTGAGGCTGCAGGTTGCCCTTGGAGACGGGCTGGACGGGCTTAACTTGGCATCCGATCAATGTCTGCCTTGTTTTTAATTGATTTGATTTATATTTAAAGTTTAAAGAAACCTCGTGTGAAAAGCTACATTTTTAAAGTCACATTGTTGCCACTTTCTCCTTTGTTGTCTGTTCTTCCTCATCTGCAGCAATCTGGGGATTAAAACACAGAACAACAGGACAGAAAATAGAACAAAGACCTCATCAAAAAAAAAGAAAAACTATAAGTGCCTTTGTGTTTGTTTTTATTATGAACCTACAACCTCATGACAGACTCCTGCTATGCTCCTTTCAGGTACTTTGACATCCCGATGGAAATCCTGCCCAGCGTCAGAAGCTCGTCTGAGATATACGGCTGGATGGTGAGCTCAGATACGCCTCACAGCACGCTGTGTGTTTGTTTCTGTGACACCATTTGTGTTTTGAGGTCACAAACCTGAAACAACCTTTTTTTTCCCTCTACAACTCAAAGAAGAGATATGTGAAATCTGTGCAACCTGATACCGACACGAACCATAAATATTTCTGGTGAATGGTCTCGTTAAAATGTTGTTATTACTGTAATGGCTATAAAACTTGATAAGAAGCATCAGGAGAGGTGATAATGTACAGACAGTGTAGATAGTGAAGGTCTGCTGAAGATTTCCAGCTGAACGTTTATTATTCTGATGGATTTATGCTGCACAGTTTTTTCCATACATCCAGATGCATGCATGACTTCATCCAATCCTACATTTTTTTAATTAATTACATTTAAATTAATTCAGTAGATATTTTTCCTACATAAATCATATTAATTAGTGTTTTTAACCTCTTTCCATATAAAGGATAAATGTCACCATGCTGGACTTCTGAAGGTGCATTCCTACATTTCCAACTAAACCTATATGGCTTGGTTAGCAACCTACAGCCACAAACTGTGTGGGTACAGTGTATGCCTAGAATTTCACCAAAACTGGAGCTTAACCTCCTTGGACAGTCTGGAAGTACAAATCAATGCACTGCAGTCGTATTATTGTTGTTCAGATAATTGTATTTAAAATACTCCAAAAAAGAGGGAATTAATGAAGTATTTGTAAGTTTCTATTCCAATCTGTACACTTCAAGCTCTCCCCCTCTATCAGAAGAAACTCTCCAAAATATACATTTTCCAAGAATAGATAGTGATCTGACGAAGGGATTAGGGGGACCTATTACTGTAGTAGAGGTACAAGAAGCCATTAAATCCTTAAACACAGGTAAATCGCCGGGCCCTGACGGTTACTCTGCAGAATACTATAAAGCCAATTCTGATCTTATGGCACCGTTGTTGAAAGATATGTATAATGAAGCCTTTTCAAAATGTCAATTACCCAAGACTTTGTCCGAAGCTACTATTTGTTTAATCTTGAAAAAGGACAAGGATCCTCTGTTGTGCAGCAGTTACAGACCAATTTCTCTTTTAAATATTGATTTTAAAATACTATCTAAAATCCTCGCACTTAGGCTACAACGTGTTCTGCCACAAATTATCGCCTCTGACCAGACGGGATTTATGGCCGGCAGGCACTCATATGACAATTCAAGACGCCTCTTGAATATTATCCATACATCGTGCAACTCAATTCCAGAGGTTGTGGTATCTCTTGACGCGGAGAAAGCTTTCGACCGCGTTGAGTGGAGCTTCCTCTATGAGGTGATGGATAGGTTTGGCTTAGGGGCTGACTTTATTCTCTGGGTTAAGCTACTATATTCCTCGCCATCCACCTGTATTCGTACTAACAACAACTTGTCTTTGCCTTTTCCACTTGAGAGGGGCACTAGGCAAGGGTGCCCTCTCTCACCCCTCCTATTCGCCATTGCTATCGAGCCTCTTGCAATATGGCTGCGTTCAGAGGATAGATTTAAAGGCATTACAAGGTTCGGTGTGACCCACAAACTCTCCCTTTATACAGATGATTTGCTCCTGTACATTTCTGACCCTCTAAACTCATTCCCGGTACTTTTTGACATACTGGACCAATATGGTACACTGTCAGGATATAAGCTCAATTATCAAAAAAGCGAGTTGCAACCCCTCAATTCCCTGGCCAGAGCTCTTCCCCACTCAATAGTGCCTTTTAAGTGGACAGAAACCGGATTTAGATATTTGGGGGTTTTTATTTCCTCTTCTATATGTAAAATGATGAGGGAGAATTTTCTATCCCTACTAGAAAATGTTGGGAAAGATTGTGACTGTTGGACTTCTCTACCATTGTCAGTGGCAGGGAGAGTTAACCTGATAAAGATGAGTGTCCTCCCAAAATTCTTGTATCTTTTTCAACATGTCCCGATTCTTCTTACCAAGGCATTTTTTGACAAGTTAGAAAAGATTCTGTCACATTTCATATGGGGAGGGAAACAAGCTAGAATTCGCAAGTCTATTCTTCAGTCCTCTAAAACTGACGGCGGTCTTGGTCTGCCCAATTTTAGACACTACTATTGGGCAGCTAACATACAAAAACTTTTACATTGGGTTCATAACGACCCCCCTGCACCAGCCTGGGTACAAATGGAAACTGCATCTAGCTGTTACTCATTATCATCAATACTCAGCTCACCACTCCCTTTTTCTCCAACCCTTGTTGGGGATAATCCAATAGCTAAGGAAACGGTAACTATTTGGCGACAGTTCAGAAAATACTTCGGGCTACTTGGACCGTCTTTGCTAACGCCTTTATCAAAAAATTTTAATTTTGCACCTTCAAACACTGATGCGGCCTTTAGGAGTTGGAAAGATAACGGACTTAGGACTGTTAAGGACTTGTACAGTCAGGACACCTTTCTATCTTTTGCTGACCTATCGTCTAAATACAACCTGCCTAATTCCAACTTTTTTCGTTATCTTCAGGCTAGAAATTTTGTAAAAACGCAGTTCCCTCACTTTCCCAATCGGCCTCCAGAAACAAATCTGGATATCATCCTGCAGACGAACCCTCATCAAAACAGACTGATATCAGCCTTGTATAAAATACTAGATGCTTTGGTCCCCAAATCCATTTCTCATATTAAGCTGAGATAGGAGGAAAAGCTACAGACAACCCTGCCAGAACAGCAGTGGGATTCTGCTTTGAAATTGATTCACTCGTCCTCAATTTGTGCTTGTCATGCTTTGATTCAGTGCAAGGTGGTCTATAAAGTACACTATACAAACGCAGAATTATCTAAAATCTATCCAACCATTAGTGATGCCTGTAGCAGATGCGGACTATCGCCTGCCAACCATGTCCACATGTTTTGGTCTTGTTCGAAACTGAGTGCATTTTGGAGGAATATATTCGACACACACTTAGTCAAGCATATGGCCAGACTGTCCCTCCTAACCCACTCTCCGCAATTTTTGGCATTCCTCCCGACTTGAACTTATCTGGTCCCCTCAAACAGGCCCTAGCCTTTACCGCTTTACTGGCTCGGAGGCTTATTCTGTTGAAGTGGAAGCTTCCCCACCCCCCAACTCATGATCATTGGGTGAGAGATGTACTCTTTAACTTAAAGCTGGAAAAACTTAGATTCTCTCTAAAAGGTTCTATTAGGGAATTTAACAAAATCTGGAAATCATTTCTCTTGCTGGTGGACACCATTACTTTACTTCCTGAGTCTGAAGTGAACTGAGCGAAGCTACATTATAATGTGTTTTTTTTTTTTTTTATCTTATTTATACCTTATCTATTTGTTTTTCCTTTTGTTTGGTCCTTTCTCTGCTTTTGTTTTCTCTGTTTTTGCTTTGTTTGTTTGTTTGTTTGGTTGCGGGGCGGGGGGGTTGTGGTTGTTGTTGTTTTTTGGGGGTTATGCGTGTTATGTGTATGGGTCCTGAGATGTTGTTGTTTTGGTTTTTTTGTTGTTTTTTTTGTGTGTGTGGGCAGAGACTGGTTCTCTGCGGTGTCTTGTCTAGTGTGGACCTGGTAGGGGGAGAATTCGGGTTGGGGGGTTGGAGGGTATAATGGACATACCACTGTTCTGAAATCAAGATTGACTTTGCTGTTGCTAACTTTGTATGTCATTGCTGAAATCAATAAAACAAAGTTGGAATAAAATACTCCAAAAAGCTCCCAGAGCACAAACTGTTTAGATAAGGTAACGCAGTATTTCTTCTATATATTTGGACCGCTTGTGTAATTACACACTTGCAGAGGTCCATTTTAAACCCTGTCCATGGCCCTTCAGGGGTGCAGGCACCTCGTCCATGGCCCATGGACTCCTCATCAGTAATAGTTTTTTTTTCTGTGCAAATGCACGTGTTACATGTGTGTTGTGAATCACAACACAGAAATATTTTCTGCATGTGTGTGTGTATATAGTATATTTGTGGAGTGTAGGTAGGAGTTCATTGAGTTGTTTAAAATCCCATTCTGTGGCCTCTCCCTGATAAACATCCTGATAAGAAGCCGTGCGGCTCTTATCTCATCTCCCGACAACATCATTGACTTTAATGTCGAAGCTTTTTTATGCAACGTGCTCTATGGACTGAGGTCCAGAGATCAGCTGAAGCAGCTGTTTGTTTCTCTCTCTCTGCCTCATTGATCGGATCATTTTTCTTTTTCTTTTTTTGCCTCTACATGTATCTTTCCATGCAGGACCGACCTCTTTAATGACTGGAATTAATGAATAAATAATCAGTTCTGATAAAACTAGAAAGGGTTCAGTTAGGTTAAAATAATAAAAGTATCCTATGCTCACTTTGACGCTTGTGGAGCTTTTATTAAACTGTAATTACCACTGATAACTCAGTGTGATGCATACTTGGCTACAGGGCCACGAGTCTGATTCCCTGCACAGCAAACGGCCTCCTGCTTCATCCTAAAGGTTTTCATATCATTCTTTGTGTCGCACTGAGCTCAGCGGTCATTTATCCAGAATCTAAACATGTCCACATTTCTGTCTCCTAACCAGAAATCCGGCTCACTTGCAGGAGTTCCAATTTCAGGGGTAAGAGCTTTTCCCTCTTGTGACTCATTAAACAAAGTTGCATATCTGTCTGTGTTCCGCTGCGAGGCTGTCGCTGTGCTGGAGCAACGCATGGCTCCCTCCCACTTTTTTTTTCTGAGTAGAGACCATTTCGCTCGACCAATGAAAAATCTGCCCTGTGACACCTCAGAATCAGCTGATTTGTTTTGTATGTAATGAAGCCAAGCAAAAGCGGTATCTTCACACTCTCTTTCACAGTTCAGGCCCGCCAAGTACACGTGGGCGGGTCTGAACTAGCTGCATAAGTACAGGAGACGTCAGCAAGACCAGTTCAGGGCTGCAAAACACATTTAAGCTGCAACCAAATCAATTTAAAAGGAAAATAACCGTCTCTGAGCATCAGCATCATCTGAGGTCTGTCGTAGTTTGAATGAGCTGCAGCAGTTTCATCTCTGTAGAGTAGAGGAACAGAAACAAGCATTGGTATCCTGGTTGTTTGATCTGTTTTCTCATAATTCCCTTGAAACTTAAAAAGTGCATCCTGGGTACATTTTAATGGTCATATCACTATGTAGTTTAGTGGGGTAGATCAGAAACACACTGTAGCATATGGAAGGTCCCCTTTTCAAAAGGTCATTTTCTGGCTGTGGGTTTAAAATTATGTTAACTGCTGGGTTGGAGCTTCCAGGGTGAAGCAGATATGTTTGCGGTTGTATCCACTCATCTATGACTGTTTACACGTCCTACTTGATCTGTCAGTGTCTCGGTGACCAGTCGGCTGCTCTGGTTGGTCAGATGTGCTTCAACGAAGGCCAGGCCAAAAACACGTAAGCACTCTGCTCCCTTCTTTATCACGGTGACGTCAATTCATTGTTTTTCTATGTTCAATACAGAGATTGTGTTTTTTCAACTTGACAAAATACATTACATGACATTTGAGGCTGTTAATAAATATCATCATAGGGATATGTGGACTGGGTTAAATTGCACTACACTGATACGATTGAGTTCTCTTCAAATGTGTCTCTACTGTGTTTCAGTAAATTGTAAAGTCGCTATTTTCACTCTAAAGAAAGGTAGTACTTAGTAAACTGTAGCAGTTAACATACAAATCTATCAGTTTATAACAAAACGCTAAGTCAGTGGATTTAATCATCGCTCAGTGCCTGCTCAATCAACTGAGTAATCTCCCCACCTCCTGATTCACCAACTCTGTGAGATAGAAGTCACAGTAACTAACCCAAGAAAGGTGCTTGATTGGAGTCAGAAAGAGTACTCATTTCTTTATTTTTGTCCCCCGATTTCTGTTCCTGTTGCTAAGGTGTGTTTTAACCCAAACCACCTGCTTTCTCTAAATCTAACCAGCGAGTGGAAGTGGACATGAAACGTAAAACAAATATACCCAGGTTGGCTGTAAACCTGCTAAAATGTGACACTACAGGCTCTCTGTCCTCCTCATGAGGACTATGCAAATCTGTTAAGTGTGGCGAATATCAAAAATCAAAACACCAGCGCACCCACACTGTAGATGAGTTAACGTCACCAATAAACCAATCGCGTGTCTAACGCTTCTGTTTTATTCTCATGTAAAGGTATGGGACTGGCTGCTTCCTGCTCAGAAACACAGGCACCAAGGTAAGATGTTGTTTTTAAAATATATACAGTGGGGCAAAAAAGTATTTAGTCAGCCACCGATTGTGCAAGTTCCCCCACTTAAAATGATGACAGAGGTCAGTAATTTGCACCAGAGGTACACTTCAACTGTGAGAGACAGAATGTGAAAAAAAAATCCATGAATTCACATGGTAGGATTTGTAAAGAATTTATTCGTAAATCAGGGTGGAAAATAAGTATTTGGTCACCTCAAACAAGGAAAACCTCTGGCTCTCACAGACCTGTAACGTCTTCTGTAAGAAGCTTTTCTGTCCCCCACTCGTTACCTGTATGAATGGCACCTGTTTGAACTCATCATCTGTATAAAAGACACCTGTCCACAGCCTCAAACAGTCAGACTCCAAACTCCGCCATGGCCAAGACCAAAGAGCTTTCGAAGGACACCAGGAAAAGTATTGTAGACCTGCACCAGACTGGGAAGAGTGAATCTACAATAGGCAAGCAGCTTGGTGTGAAAAAATCAACTGTGGGAGCAATCATCAGAAAATGGAAGACATACAAGACCACTGATAATCTCCCTCGATCTGGGGCTCCACGCAAGATCTCATCTCGTGGGGTCAAAATGATCATGAGAACAGTGAGCAAAGATCCCAGAACCACACGGGGGGACCTGGTGAATGACCTGCAGAGAGATGGGACCAAAGTAACAAAGGTCACCATCAGTAACACACTACAACGGCAGGGAATCAAATCCCGCAGTGCCAGACGTGTTCCGCTGCTGAAGCCAGTGCATGTCCAGGCCCGTCTGAAGTTTGCCAGAGAGCACATGGATGATACAGCAGAGGATTGGGAGAATGTCATGTGGTCAGATGAAACCAAAGTAGAACTTTTTGGTATAAACTCAACTCGTCGTGTTTGGAGGAAGAAGAATACTGAGTTGCATCCCAAGAACACCATACCTACTGTGAAGCATGGGGGTGGAAACATCATGCTATGGGGCTGTTTTTCTGCCAAGGGGACAGGACGACTGATCCGTGTTAAGGACAGAATGAATGGGGCCATGTATCGTGAGATTTTGAGCCAAAACCTCCTTCCATCAGTGAGAACTTTGAAGATGAAACGAGGCTGGGTCTTCCAACATGACAATGATCCAAAACACACCGCCCGGGCAACAAAGGAGTGGCTCCGTAAGAAGCATTTGAAAGTCCTGGAGTGGCCTAGCCAGTCTCCAGACCTCAACCCCATAGAAAATCTGTGGCGGGAGTTGAAAGTCCGTGTTGCTCGGCGACAGCCCCAAAACATCACTGCTCTCGAGAAGATCTGCATGGAGGAATGGGCCAAAATACCAGCTACTGTGTGTGCAAACCTGGTAAAGACCTATAGTAAACGTTTGACCTCTGTTATTGCCAACAAAGGTTATGTTACAAAGTATTGAGTTGTATTTATGTTATTGACCAAATACTTATTTTCCACCCTGATTTACGAATAAATTCTTTACAAATCCTACCATGTGGATTCATGGATTTTTTTTCACATTCTGTCTCTCACAGTTGAAGTGTACCTCTGGTGCAAATTACTGACCTCTGTCATCATTTTAAGTGGGGGAACTTGCACAATCGGTGGCTGACTAAATACTTTTTTGCCCCACTGTAGTTATTGCTATAACAATTTTAGTGAGAAATATTTCACCCTCTCAGTAATAATTTTCATGTGATCTGTCAGCCTGTGATCTCAGACCACGGCCTGCTCACCACAGTTGCCTACAAACTGGGAAAAGACGAGCCGGCCTGCTATGCCCTCGAGGTGTGTGGTGGCCTCTATTAAATAACTATGATCGGTGACGGCTGTCTGTGCTCTGGTCTGATTTTTGGGATCTGCTTATTTTTTTCTTGTTTCCTGCAGGGGTCGGTGGCCATAGCAGGAGCAGTGGTACGGTGGTTGAAGGACAACATGGGGATGGTGCAGTCGTCCTCAGAGATCGGTACGTGCACTTCACCATTGATTACATTCAGGACTCGGCGCTGGGGTTTGTGCTTGAATATCACGTCTGCTTCCGTCTCCTGTTGTCCTCTCTTTCAGAGAAACTGGCAGCGGCAGTAGGAACGTCGTACGGCTGTTACTTCGTGCCAGCTTTTTCGGGGCTCTACGCCCCCTACTGGGAGCCCAGCGCAAGAGGGTGAGCGAGTCGGCCCAGGCTCATTCTAAACTGAGGAAATCCTTTATGCTTGAACGCTTGTTGAAATGGCTATATTTCTATGTATAACAGTGCATGTGTTAAAAGATCAGCTATGAGCCTGGTGCTGAGCCCTGAGGAACCCCAAAGCTAATGTAGGAAAATCCAAACCCACATTTTGTGCACTCAGCATTAATAATAAACAGGATGGAAGCTGATTATAAACTCTGAGATGACACCCTCACTGGTAATCGAACAGGTGGGCTTTTTTGTCAGGATCTGTTAAGTGACTTATGGAGATGAGCTTCTACAAAACATCTCAGCTGCTCGATATTTAAAGACATTTAGTATATTCACATTCAATTTCAGTTCCTCAAAAGACACATTAACAGAGTTTGGAGGATGCACATTTGGACTCTTTTTAAAACCTTAAATGAAGCTTTTGCTCCTTCTGATGTAAATCCGGTGTTTAGCAATCAGATTAGCAGTCTGCTTCTTACTTTTTTAAAATCTGTGTCAAAGTATGAACATGTGGGGAGAGGTTGTTTTAAGATCATGTGATTCTATATCTATTCAATGACAAAAAAACACAAAACACAAGGCCACAAAAACATGACAGAGCTCTGCTGTGCTGCCCAATAACACAGTAGTAAATGTGGAACAGTTTAATGTTTGGTCTCTGTATTAAAGTATTAAAGTTTTGCTTTCTCTGTTTTGCAGCATCATCTGTGGGCTCACACAGTTCACCAACAGGAACCACTTGGCATTCGCTGCTCTGGAGGCCGTCTGCTTCCAGACCAGAGAGGTGAGCCTCCTCTTCTCATCTCTAGAACGAGAAGATACACAAGAGTGTAACCGGGCTATCACTAAGCATTGATCACATAGGTGTAACGTGAGTTTATGATACATACAGGTTTGCTTACTGAACACTATATCAGAGCATGGTAGTATTTCAGCTAGGCTGAATTTCAGATGCAACAAGAGTTAATAAAGAGGGGTTAGAGACGGGTTTCATCGTAGTTGAATTGAAGTGTGTGTGCGTGTGTGTGTGTTAGATTCTTGATGCAATGAATCAGGACAGCGGGGTCCCTCTGACGCAGCTTAAGGTGGACGGAGGGATGACGTCAAACAGATTACTGATGCAGCTGCAGGCCGACATCCTCTGCATCCCTGTAGGTACGACTACTAAACGCACACACACTCAGAGTAACTCTGTGTTTTAAAATCGAGGAACTGGTGACACGAGGCTGAACCTTAACCTTAAACTGTCCATTCTGATATTTGACCCATTTAAAACAAACACTTTGATATACAGGTCGAAGGTAAAGGCAGAAATGTACCTGTGCTAACCAGTTAAACATGAATTGACTTTACACGCACATATCTTCCTGTTCATTAGAATACTTTGCCAGCATTGTGTAAGTGGATGATTTTATCACCTGTAAGATGTTTCCCATCAAAGCTGAACAGCTGCTCCTTTTGATTGTTAGAGACTTTACTAGAGACTCTAATGACCGTTTGGTTCACTGTGACAAGTTTAGTCACATGTAGAAATGACAAAATGTCCTCACTGTCTGATGGTAAAGATTATTCTTTACTCACAGTCTGCACTTTTGAAAAAACAATCAGGCACTATCTGGATGATAGATCTGACTAGTAACACACAAAAAAAACAAAAACAGCAGCACTACTCCCCTGAGTAGTTTGGACATTTTACAAAACCACAACATGACCTCATGAACTGAAGATATATTAAAAACCAGTGTAGCACTAAAGGTTTTTTGGTTTTGTTTGAACATTTGCCTATGTTCTGCTTTAATTTCTGTAACTTAGGTGTCAAAGTACCTAGTTAATTTCCAATAGCTGACTAGAAGATTTTATTTTAAAGAAAATGACTATTTAAAAAGTCTGGCTGAAGTCCTCAAACTACATGGAAGCTTTTATTTTGAAAATACAACATGGCTGATGTCAACCTGATGACTTCCTGCAACTAACTTTTAAAGAAATTTAAAAAACAAATCACTGACTTGAAGATTTCACCAAAAATATTATGAAAATGAAGAATTTTTGCATTTAAATAGCAACCAGAATACAGGAAGTGATGAGCCTGATCGCTCTCAGGGGGAACATGTCTCTCTGTCACTCTCTAACCGTCCGTCTTACGTTGCTCCAGTTCGACCCACCATGTCCGAGACCACAGCTCTTGGTGTAGCCATGGCGGCGGGGGCAGCAGAGGGCGTAGGCGTATGGAGCCTGAGTCCCGGTCAGCTCCCACATGTCACATCTGAGAGATACGAGCCTCAGATAAACCCTGAGGGTAAGACTGTGAGAGTGAAAAGCTTGCAATGGGATCATATGACATACATGACACAGGACATACAGCAGATAATAGAACACAGAGCAGGATGGCCTCGAGTTTTGGTTAATGTTATGCAGCACTATGTAATTTAGAATTTACAGTGTCAGCCGTTGTTTCTGTTTGTCCAGATGCTGTTAAACATTTACAGTGAAATAAAACACTGTGTAAAACATTAATTTCCCATTTAATAGATTAAAGTGAACTTAAAGTTGTTTTTTATCCTGTGACAGCAACATGCTGCAAGAGTCAACATAACTGATGGTTGATTGGCTGGCTCCTCCCCCCTTCAGGCGCATGATGGTGTTTTTTTTTGTGCAGAGAAAATGTTCCTTATTTTACCATCAGCTTTAAAATTAGCAGATATATTCAGATGTGTTTATTTTTCAAGTAATGTAAATGTTCTTTTGTTATTTGCTGGGCAGTAAAATTCAAAACAGTGTCACTCTGTGCTGTTTTGTGGTCTTTGCTTTGCAATGGCATCAAATGTGAATATCTTAGAAATATTTGTGTAGCTTATTATTTTTACACAGCTTCAGCTTTAAATCAGTTTTGACTGAATCTGTAATCTCAGTGTTTTCCACTCAGTGACTTTTAGGTGTAATTTGCTGCATTTGGTGGATGTTACTATGACGACATGACTTACACTTGTTTCCTCGTCACAAACAGAGAGCGAGTACCGCTTCGCTCGCTGGAAGAAGGCCGTCCAGAAAGCCATGAACTGGGAGACCACAGAGCCCTGCTACAACGGCAGCGGTAAGCCACTGCATGCAGGAAGTGACTTCAGCTGTTAACTGTTTCATTGTTGGAGAATTTCCCCCTCACTCACTCACAATCTCCTCACTTACTGACAACAGGTTTAGGAAAGAATATGAACGGCGCACCCTGGGGGGTCCATCCCAGCCCTCCCCCCAGCAGAGTGGACCACTAAGGTCCGACATTTGCCGCTGCATGCCGTGTGTGACACTTGAGTTTCGACTTGGGGCATGTTTACATATTAAAGGCTTTACTAACACGGTGTGTTCACGGCTTTAACCGACGCAGATGTCCTCACTCGTTAGAAACTAATTTAAGGCGGAACTGTTCTGTTCATATTTATTCTGCTAGAGCAGCTTTGCATGATTCTTGGTTCAAAGTAATCCTTCTCTAGCTCATGCTTGGACAACAAGCTGTTTTAGCCCCTCCCCCTTTAAGCCAACTGCCTTCCTACTGGCTGTCCTTATAAGCAGAATGGTTGAACAACAAGTGAGCAGAGCTTCTGATTTTCCATCTCTCTGACATCATAGAGATCAAAGAATAGAAAAAACTGTGTGACACTGACTGTTTAAAACAGCCTGCATAACATGAAATAAGTTGAAGCAAAATAGGTCAAATTAATGATACTTTTAATCCTTCCTAAAGTTGTAAACAGAATGTGAGGAAACAACGCTACAACTGAATTTCCATAAATCTTTTTCTGTCATGTTAACAGGAATTACGTGCTACACTGGCTCACTGCACCACCCTGTGGTTCTTAGTGGTATTACATGACAGTACATTTCAATTTCACCTGATATTCTTGCAATACAACACCACAGTCGTCTCGTACGTAATGTCTTAGCGGTTAATTCTTCACATTCTGTTGTTTTTTTTATTTGTGTTAGAAGGTTTTAGAGTCTTTGACAAAGTTGGGTTTTTTTTTTTTTGCAAAACCTACATTTCAGATAAATTAAATCTGAGTCAGACCAGCCTGGTTGTGTGTGGGCATGCGACTGTAGTTATTCTTGTATGCCTCTACCAAGGAAGTCTTTTAGGATTCTTTTCTAAAACAAGATAGGTCAAAGTTAAAACGCTGGCTTCATTTGTTTACAGATAGATCTACATATACTTTCAGGTGGTATTCAGGAACTCACTTCCTGTCCCAGCTTTAGCCTTGATGGAGGTATACATTCTCACAATGCTCTGTTTTTCCTGCTGGTAAACCGCAATTGTTTCTATGACTTTTTAAAACGTGTGGAAATCAGGAGATTGCAGATCGCTAAGAGGTTTGTGCTTTAACTTCTAAATCTGCAGCTAAGATGCTAAGTGTCCCACAGAGCTCCTTTGAGTCCACGTTTAGTTTTAATCCTTTTCTTTAAACTAACTGCTTTGCTTCCAGAAAACAAAAGTCTGTCAGTGTTTGTTTGCTCTCTGAGACTCGTTTCTGTTCGCCTCACAGGTCACTCGCAGTAACTTTAAACTGTGTGGAGCCACATTTTGGGGGGAACATGATTGTGGAGTACGGTGAAGACGGGACTGGCGACTGCTCGATCCAGCCTGCGGTCATCTTCAGTGACGTGCAGCCTCTCAAATGCTCTGAACATCCAGCGAGCTTTTCACGAAGAACGACACCACATGCAGCCAGGAACAGTTTCTACACCGTCCAGTTAAAACAAACATGCCTTCAACACAGAGACTGCTGTAACTCCTCACTGCACCCAAAGGGAACACTGGACTTTATTTTGAATGTGTTCTGTACATGATGTTGATGTTTAACCCCCAAACACGGAACAGAAGTCACTCATGGAGGGGACGAGTACTTTTAAGTCAGAAAACCGTCCTTTTAAAAAAGAAAATTCATTGTAATTTACTGCACTTCATTAACTACAATCTGAAAGCCAGCCAATTCTTAACAGCACTTTATAATTTATCCTGTTTGTGGAAAACATTTTTTTTTAATCATTTGATGTTTTGAAGAAACAGGACTTTGACTCCTTTATAATTAATTATAACACTTGATGACCTTTGAAGATCTGAGCTGTGGCACGAGCCATAAATACCTGGAGGATCATTTTCCATGAGACTTAAGCTTGTCTGTGAAAGGGGGAAAACGTGGCGACTGTTAAATCCTGCTGATTTATTACTGCTGTTTGAACCCTTCATATTACCAGGATGCCTCAAAAAGTTGTCCAAGTCAGAATAAACACAAAATGTACTTTTCATGTCTTTTCTGAACACACAGCAGGAAGAACTCTTAAAGACTAAACTCTTGTAGATCTTTAGGAACAGCAGGAGTGACAGGTTTTTATCCTGCAGAAATTTCAGTTCATCTGTCTTTCTGGGACGTTTGGGTTGATCAACCTGCAGCCGGGTGCTTTTTTGCACTAACAAAAAGAATGATATGAGCAAAACACACTAATCTGTTAGAGGTTTAATTTGCTGCAAATACAAGAAAGAAAGGACAATTGATAGCCGATACAGGGATTAAATGTGAACATTTACAAAAATATCTTTAAACAATGTTTCAGCATGAAAACTGATAAAAGACGTCTGAGGGAGAAGGGTTAGTCCGACTGCTCTGAAGCAGGAAGTTCATGGGATTAAAGTAGGAGGGGGAGGATCCAAGGCTCAGCGGGAGAACTGCCTTCGGTCGCTCTTTCCTTTGTTCACGTGTTTGAAAATTTTCGATTTCTGCACGTTTTTGGACTTCTGGTATCCAAAACCACCGCCGCCACCTCGCTTCTGCAGCTTGGCTCCTTTACTGCTGTGCACGTCTGAAGAGAAACATTTAATTAAGGAGAACATCTTTCTTTTTAAAAATGATCCTCTCTATTGGAGAGCTACAACCTTTTACATGAACGTGCAATTCTGTAACATTCAGATGTTTTCAAGCATAATGAATAAAAACAAGCAGCAAAGGATACTGAGATCAACATATGGAGGAACTTTGAATCCAAATGAGAGCGCCACCATGGGGAGGTTCAGGGTGTTGATGTTGTAGATCTGTTTGAGCGAGTGGGAATCGTAAGCCCTCACGTAGGACTTGTAGGCCTCCTGGGCAGACTTGTGGAGGTAGTAGTTCTTTTCGATAAGTTTCTCCAGCTGAGGGAGGACAGAGTTCAAGTCACAAAACTGCCTTTGCTATCTGAGGCATTGCTGAGTGTAAACCGCACGTTAATTCTCACCTGAGACTGGATGTCGGAGATTTTACTCCAGGAAAATTCAAACTCACTCAGTGGGACCTAGATGAGATAAAGCAGATAATGCAGACTTTAAAGAAAACTAATCAACACAAAAAAGGGACAATCAGTGTCTATGAATATCTTTTCATTGGCATGTCCTATTTTTTCCATTAAAAACATTAAAACAGGAGGTCCCCAAATCAGAGCCCTGTGGGACACCACAGCACAGTGGGAGGATTTAGATACAAAACCTTCAACAGTGACTATAAAACTATATGTGATGTAAAATTTAAAGGCAAATCCTGCTTAAAAGTCTGTATGTGTTCGTACAACTGAAATGACCAGGCAGGTGGTCAGCTCACCTTGGCCTGTTTGAGGAACCGCAGGAAGCCGAGTTCTTCTGGCCGCAGGATGAGGAGGGCGTGGCCTCGACCATCGATGCCTCTGGCAGTCCGACCCACCCTGTGGATGTACTCCTGTGGGAGAAAAATCAACCTTAAGATTAGTCCTGTTCTGGGAATTTTTGATCAAACTCAATAATTTAACATGACAAACTAATGCTGCATATGCAATAAAAAAAAACCCAAAAACTTATTGACCTTGGGGTCATCTGGAGGGTCGTACTGCACGATCCAGTCCACCTCGGGGATGTCCAGCCCTCGAGCTGCCACGTCTGTGCACAGCAGGATGCCGGAGTCAGCGTTGCAGAACTGGAAGAAGGTGGTGGTACGTTTGGTCTGCTTTTGTTTGCCCTGCGAAATGATACAAAGCAAAGGAACGCTCAGAACAGCTGCAGCTGCAGGTCAACATCTGCTCACCGTCACCCTTCAAATATCAAAGGATAAAATAAAACAAAAGAAAAACCATTTGCTTCTAACATCAGCCAACTTATTTTTCACAGGTACAACCAAAGAACTTTAACTTTTAGAGGCTCAGTTTTTTTGACCACTTGTATATTTAGATAAGATTCATGTAAGCTGCGTCTGGAGAACTTACGTGGATGGCCATGACGGGCAGGTCGATGTAGTTGAGCAGTTCATAGTGGAATTTCACAGACATGCAGGAAGAGAAGAAGACCATCAGCTTCTTCTTGCGGTTCTTCTTCAGGAAGGTGAAAAGCAGCAGGAAGCGCTTCTCTGATGGACACACCACATAGCCCTGAAACAGGAGAGAGAGAGAGAGAGATCACTGCATCAGCAACGAGAAAGAAGAGTGAGTTCTAGCTGTTTCTGTGATTTCAGACCATCTAGTAAAACTGATGTGATTTCATGAAATACTGAAAGGATTTCAGTAAAAAGGATGAAAGGGAAACTGGCTTCTTTGGATTTGGCCTGTATGCAACAGTTTATGACTGAGTACCTGCTCGAGGCCGTCAACTGTGGCCTTGTCTTTGTTGTCGTCCACCCCGACATACAAGGGCTCCTTTTTCAGGGAGATGCGAGCCAAGTCCTCCACCTTCCTTGTCTGAGTGGCTGAAAACAGCATCGTCTGCCTCCGCTCTGAGAAACATCAAAGAGAGAAAGTAAACAGAACAGGTGAGAGGGTTTAACAACATCTGGAGTTTTAAGGACTCTCTCAGGATATTTTACACTCAGGGTTAGGATTTGATCCAAGATCAGCTAATCCTGGTAACACTGGTCAGGTTTTTTCAGCTCTTCAAAGCCAATGACAGATGTTTGAGGGTTGTGACGATGTTCGGAATTTTTTTGCTGAATTAAAAATGAATTAAACTAAAAGCACGCGCTTAGGGCAGTGGAGAGCTCATTTACTGTTTCAGAGAAAGCCAAGGCACATCAAAGAAATGAGAATAAAACATTTACAATACAAGTCTTTATAAAACAGGAAGCTGCTTCATGTCACAGGTTAGTGGTCAGTTTTTTAAATACAAAAACAGGAAACCCCACATTTCTCTTTATTTACATGTGATTCACTTCCTCTTTTAGAGTCAGAGTAAAAAGAAGCAGCACCTCTCTCTCAAAACTACGATTGGTGTTATGCCAAAAGGTCACGATGACACATTATTGGCTCTACCTGAAACATTTTTTTTTAACTGGACTGATTCCACAGTGTTTGATGTCACTAAGGTCCATGATTTAAATACGTTTAGACTGAACAAAAATGCTCATGAGTTGGTTTTACTTTGCTGCTTTGGAAATCAAAACGCTTCTTCAAAGAACTAAAAGTTTTTTGTGCCAAATCATCAACTAAATCAATGTTCATAAATTTCTCACTATTGGGTTTATTGATACTTTCACTGATACATACTCGGCAGCAGTTTGATGATCTGCTTTAGCTCCTCCTCGAAGCCCACCTCCAGGATCCGGTCGGCCTCGTCGATAATCAGACACTGCAGGTTCTTGTACATGAAGCCGGACGTGTTCTGTAGATGTGGAACAAGCCACTCAGACGGTGTTCTTCTTAAAGTATTAAAAATGAGAATGAAGAACAGAGAACTTTGTTTCTGCTCACCTGCAGGTGGTCCAGCAGGCGTCCGGGTGTGGCTACCACGATGTTGACGCCGTTGGCGAGCTTCTGGGCCTCAGCTGAGCGGTTGCTCCCTCCCATGATCAGACCGTAAGTGTGCACGTGGTGCGTCATCAGCTCCTTCAGCACGCCGTAGGTCTGCATGGCCAGCTCGCGTGTAGGAGACAGGATGATGACGCCGGTGCCTGAGATGAAAGAGAGCAGTTACAGAGTTAGCGAGTGAGAAAGAGGAGGATGAAGCTAAGCAGGAGACGAGGAGACTCAGACGGCAGCTCACCATTCCTGGGCATGAACTTGAGTTTGTAGATGAGCTCGATGCACGGAATGAGGAAGGCCAGAGTTTTACCGCTGCCTGTCTTTGCCGCAGCCAGGACATCCCTGCAGAGTGGAGCAAACGATTTCATGTTATTCCGCCGCCTCGGCTGAGCAGCTCAGAGTCTAAGTGGACAACCAACCCACCTTCCCTCCAGCAGAGGGCGGATGCTTTTGTGCTGGATCTCGGTCATGTGCTCGAAGCCCATGCCCTTCACTCCCTTCAGCGTGTTCTCGCTAACTATACTGGCGAGAGAGGCAAAGGATGTGTCCTCGAACGCCCCTGAAACAGACGGAGAATTGTGGATTTTTCATATTACATCATGGTTTGATTATGCACAGGTTTATAGTGCTTCTGCCATGAATGTATTTAGTACAATACTTGAATGTCATCATAAAAAGACATAAGATAAAAGCAGTTGTGAGGTTTTGCTGACTGACCAGACTAGAAACAGTCTCAAAGATCAACTTCTTCCAGTGATCCAGGAGCAATTTGGTGACATTCTGTGCAATTTCCAGCATTACGGTGCCCCATGTCACAAGGCAAAGTGACTCAGAGGTCATTAGATTAACATAGTCTGATCCAGAATCTACGCTCAGTCCTTAAAAAACAGATGGACATGCAGAACAAGGCAGGAGTGGATCTCCACCAGGAGCTGATCTGTTTATTTACAAATACACAATGTTTGCCGCCTAATGATTTAAATTGTTTCCCAACAAGTTAAAGCTGTTTTACCCTGTACGAATGAAAGACCTTGCAGATTTTTTTTTTATTATCATTTAATAATTAATATCTCTATTATTATCCTTGGGCAAGATACTAACCCCATGTTTGCCTACTGGTGGTGGTCAGAGGGCCCGGTGGCGCCAGTGTCCGGCAGCCTCGCCTCTGTCAGTGCGCCCCAGGGCAGCTGTGGCTACAATGTAGCTTGCCATTGCCAGTGTGTGAATGTGTGTGTGAATGGGTGAATGACTGAATGTAGTGTAAAGCGCTTTGGGGTCCTTAGGGACTGAGTAAAGCGCTATACAAATGCAGGCCATTTACTATTCACTTGAAACTGACCAAAGAAAAAATTATTTTCTCTTCTGTTTGTGTTCTTCTATAAATCTTGAAGCTTTTGACTGGTCAGAATTAAGATTTTAGTTTCTTATAAATACTGTTTATTTTATTTGAAAACACATTTACAGTACATTTATCATTTTCCAGTAGAAAATAAATAATATTCAAGTCAAGAGTAACCTCAACTTCACTTGGGAGCAAAAAGGAATCTTTAAGCTTGACAGTGGTTTTAGTGATTTGAATTATTATATTATTATATTATAATATTGTGATATAGTTATTGACTAAGATGTAAAAATTGTGATACAATTTTTCTTCCATATCAGCAAGCCCAAGCTGAACAGGTGTAAGGAAGTGTCCAGTGTGTATTATAAACAGAGCAGAGATACGGTTTGATTCAGCGTGTCCTTACAGTCGTTCCTGTCAGAGGCGTCACTAAAGACGCCGCCCACAAAGACCACCGTAAGAGTTTCTGTATGCCTCAGCTGACACCCGGCTCATGATGGAAGCAGCGACCGGGCAACACATGAAGGCAGCACGGCAGAGCCGGCCTCTCCTGTTAACCGCCTCATATGCAATTAACCTGATTCACTCAGTACCTGTGAGTCCACACGGCAGCTCAGGCTCATCTTCCTCCTCTTCTTGTGGTTTGTCAGCAGCTGCATCTCCATTGTCATCTGCTACTTCTTCCTCCTCCGTGTCCTCCTCCCCATTTTCTTCTTCTTTTGCAGTTTTGCTCTTTTTCACGGCTTCAATCAGAACACGGACATTAACCGAAGCACCAACAAAGCAAACTTGAGTGTGTTACCCGTATAAAGGGCTCTGTTTTTACCTGGAGGTTCAGCACCCTCAGCCAGCTGCTTCCTTTTCGCTTTCTTCTTCATCTGAGTTTCCTCTGTGCTGGTCCCTTCCACTGGTCCCTCTTCCTCCTCCTGATTCTTCTTCTGTTTCTTCTTTAGCTCTCTGGGTACCTCCTCCTGGAGGCCGTTTGAGCTCACCGTCAGACTCACTGGAAGTATGATCAAAGTTTGTTGCTAATAAACCCCAAAGGAAAACTCTGGAAGCCTGGTTAGCACAGTGCTAGCTAAATTGTTTTGTATACTAATCTTTTGAGCTAGTATGCGGCGAAATGCGCATGCAGTTGTGTAGCAAAGAAAATATACCTGCATGCGCAGCTACAGTGAACCCAAACTCAGATTTAAACCTTAGAAGAGTAAAAAAAGTTAGAAACGGACCAGGGAAGAGCGCTACCTGTTAGCTTAGCCTGCGACATCAGCGTTTACCTAGCCATCAAACACTCACCATCTTCTCCTTCTTCTCCATCTTCTCCTGTTACTTCGTCTTCCCGCTTCTTCTTCTGCAATTTGCGCTCTCTGTCCTTCTCGTTTCGCTTCTGGATCTTCTTTCGGAGAAGCTTCATCTGGAGGTCCGCCATGGTTACCGAGAACACGGCGCACACGTGTGTATGTGAATGACGCTCAGGACCCCTCAGTGGAACAGAGACAGATAGCGGCCCGCAGCGCCTGACTGAAAATCAAAAAGGACCCCGCGTGCTGTGAAAACAACCGAGATAATGCCTAAAAGAAAAGACACCTGAACACGGGAAAAATAATGAAATAAAGATAATCAACACTGAAGTGTGGAGTAATAATCATTAAATAATATGAAACATTTAAGGCACTACAGTTAGGGTACTAAAACACATTATCAGCAAGCTTTACTTATAAATCACCAAAAACTTTTTTCCCCGTTTTCTCAGTTTTTTTTTTTGTTTTTACAATTTTTAATTGATTTTATTATTTATTTTTAAATAAACAAATAAGATATATTCTTTTGTGGCAGGAAGTTTGCATACATTGATGGAAATGAATGTATGCACAAATGACTGAAGACGCTATTAAGAAAAAATAAATAAATACATTTTAAAAATTAAATTTCTTTAATGTTAATTTTGCAGGGTGGAAATGCTGGAATAATAAATTAGTCTTGAAATACTGTTTTAGGATTAAGGTAGAAATTTGCCTTTTTAAAAAGTATAAGCATAAATTTGGGGTTTAATTTGCAGTCCTGTTAGTTCAGGAGGAGCTGTGACTTACAGATCCTTTCCAAATAATTAGGATATCATGGAAGAGTTTGGTTATTTCCATAATTCTATTCAAAACAATAAACTTTCATAGATTATAGATTCAGGGCCCACAACTTAAACGATTTCAAGTGCTTATTTGTACATAATTTGGGCTTCCAGCTCATAAAACCCACAAAAACAGGATTTCAAAAAATTAGAATACTGTGAAGACATCAGCCCAAATTTTACAGGGCATGAATGTTTTAAACGGAGTTTCACACATAACTCATCTACTAACCTGAAAGCACCTGCACAGGTTTCCCCAGGTGTCATTAAATCGCTTCACTCAGTCACTTTTTTTTTTCCTGCAAAAAATGAGACGTTAATGGTGAGGTCTTCACAGCATTCAAATTTTTTGAAATCCTGTTTTTGTGGGTTTTATGAGCTGGAAGCCCAAATTATGTACAAATAAACACTACTTGAAGTACTTGAAATCATTTAAGTTGTGGGCTCTGAATCTATAATCTATGAAAGTTTAATGTTTTGAATAGAATTATGGAAATAAACTTTTCCATGATATTTGAATTTTTGGGAAAGGGTCTGTGGTGGGTTTCCATGCTTCCATCTGCAGGACAGGGGGGGAAACTGCAAATATTTCCTCATAAATCCATCACAGCTGTGTTTAGAGCTGGACAGGTTACTAATCCATAAAGAAAAGGGCCAACAAGGCTGAAAACAAGAGATTCTTTATTCACAACAGAAAATCCAAACAAGATTCAGACAAGTTTTTTTTTCTTCTTTTAGCTGGGTAACAAAGAGAGCTGCCTTGTGTTTAAAGCTAATTTCCTCATCTTATTCAGTTTTCTGAATGAAGACCATCCAAAAGTTCAACTACAGGCTTATAAACATTTACTTTGCAAAGGCAGAGATGTGTCTTTAGTTTAAATTCTAGCTATGGTGGCCCTGAGGTGAAAGATCCAAAAATAAAAGAAAAACTAGAAAAAAAATGACAGCCTTCTCTTCCATCCCTCCAAACCCTGCTCATCTTGCCCCGACAGACTCTCAAGTCAGTCCATGGCTAAAGGCTCATCTTCAATCTTTACTAAATCTGGCTCCCCATCTTTTTTAATCTCAAACACCTGAAGAATAACCTGAGGCCCGTTTGCGCTCAACCCCTCTGCTGACTGCCCTGGATCGACAGGTGGTGCTAACTGACTCCTGGACACCCTCCTATTCTCCTCCCGCCTCTGCGACCTGCTTCCAGTCCTATGCCTTTTGTTCCTCCTCTTCCTCAGAAGCCTCTGGCTCCAGGAGATGTTTGAATACAGCTGCAGAGGATTGCAGCAGCTTTGCGTGCCATTCCCAGTCACTGAGGATGGCGCTTGAACACACCGCCTCCGCATGTCCTCCTCCACCGCTTTGAACACCAGGTCTGTGATGTCTCTGCGGAGCCTCATAAGCAGCACAGGGTCTTCAACCTGCCGCATGTCAGCCAGCATGACCTCAGCAAACTGGTTGAGGACGTCGTGTTTGGGTGCCGTTTTAACAGGTTGATTGTCTTCATCGCGATGATGCGGACAACTCAGAGACACGACCTCTGTGACCCGAGGCTGTGGACACTGAAGTGGGGCGAAGCTCGGGGCAGAGTCCATAGACTGGGGCTCATCCAAGTCTTGGCCACCTCCATCTGCATCCAGCTGGCTGCTTACTGAGCTGCCCATCTCCTGATCAATGTTCCCCTCAGTCTTCAACTCCTCTTCATCCTTCTCATTATGATCCACAAAGTTGTCCGCCTGCAAACAAAACAAACAAACAAAAAAAAACATGCAGTTTAGAGGATTTATAGATATATAGATAAAGCTACCCTGTGATGATGACAGCGTCAGTCGCTATGGAGCAGGCTATCAGTCCGAGCTGTATCCTCCTTTTATGCTGTTCAATAGGCTACTGAACAAGTTTAAACTTTTTAAAATTATGCAAAATTGCAAAACTCTTAGCTGTGTCTCTAATAAAACCTCTGTAACTTTGCTCTGTTTCACTTCAGCAGCATCAGGCAATGTTCATATGTTGATTAATGGTTTTCTTTCGTTTTTGATCTACTGCACACAGAATATTTTTATAAAATCCCAGGCCAGGAAAGTCGCCTTCACGTTTTTCTGTGTTTTATCCTCAGTTACTTTGACACAAAGGCATCTTCTATGATGCTTACACCTTTGATAAAGTCTCGCAAGTGTCATCTTTGCAGGGATAGCTCAGTAGGTAGAGTGGTTGCCCCATGATCGGAAGGTCGGGGGTTCGATTCCCCTTAACAGCTACCCTGAGGTACCCCTGAGCAAGGTACCGTCCCTACACACTGCTCCCCGGGCGCCCAATGGCTGCCCACTGCTTCACTGAGTGAATGGGTTAAATGCAGAGAGCAATTTCCCCACGGGGCTCAATAAAGTACAATAATGTACACACTTTCTTCTTCTTCTTCTTCTTCTTTCTCTTCTTCTTTCTTTTTACAGAAATAAAAATATGGAAATGTACAGATGCATGATCTGAATTGTAATATTTCTGACTGGGGCAAAATTTCCCCCGATTCCTCGATTCGAGACCTTGTGAATCGGATTGATTCTAGAAATCAGTGACGATACCCAGCACCATTGATTACCTCTAACTGAGACTTGTGTGAAAACCTCTGCACAAAGTTTCATGATTCAAAGCCGTGTAGACTTGCTAGCATCTGCCTACTGGGAATGAACCCTCCTGGGTAGCGTTCTTCTGCCAGATTTGTTGAAAAGAATTTCCTCTTCCTACCTGCAAGCAGCCTTTCAGAAAATGAGTCGTTTGAGAGAAGAAGAACAAGCTGCAAAATTGTTTTTATATCTGACCCTGAAAAACTAGTTCAATTATTTAATTCTTACAGGCATTACTATTTTGACTCATTATTATCAGGATGTCCTCAAAACTCCTTGAATTTAATCATTAATTATTATTAATATCTGGCACTCTTTCACAGTGCGTCTTTTGTCCTGTCTCCTTCTCCTCAGCCAGCTCCCTCTCCCCTCCCTTAGCCTAGTTCTTCCAGTTAAAAAGGACAATTTCCTCCCCACTGTCACCAAGTGCTTGCTCATAGAGGGTAGTCTGAATCTTGTTGTTTCTTTCTAATATTAAAAGAAATAAAATGGCTTTGCAAACACATCAGACCCAGAACAACTTAAGTACTTATTTTGAATTGAATATTTGCGCTCCACCATCTGAGAAACTATCCGGTTTCGATGTTCATTTGCTGTTCAATGCAGCGGGAGGTCGTCTGCTGCATTTATCAGTTTTGCTGTTGACTATGTTTCAGTTAAAGTCCTTAAAACTATATTAAAACATTTAAAGGCAAAAATGTAAAATGCTAAAAAAATGCTTGATCATTCTCATGAAGTCTTCCAAAAATTTCACATTAGACACAGCCCTCTGAGTTATTCTAAATATAAAGGACTTGCTGCTGCAACTTTAACGTCTCCCCCCCCAATTTTCTCACCGATTGATGTTGTTATTTCTTTAAACTGTGATAAGGACCTTCTTTAATATTTAGGAAATGTATTTTTCTCTTTGCAGACTTACCAGAGATGAATATCCTTTCCTGCGAACTATGTAAGGCCTCAAGAAACAGAGTTTCTCCCTCAGCTTCTCCTGCTGTCCAGCGCTCAGCTTCTCCTGCTCTCCAGCGCTCAGCTTCTCCTGCTCTCCAGCGCACAGCTTCTCCTGCTCTCCAGCGCACAGCTTCTCCTGCTCTCCAGCGCACAGCTTCTCCTGCTCTCCAGCGCACAGCTTCTCCTGCTCTCCAGCGCACAGCTTCTCCTGCTCTCCAGCGCTCAGCTTCTCCTGCTCTCCAGCGCTCAGCTTCTCCTGCTCTCCAGCGCTCAGCTTCTCCGGGTGATACAGCACCCTCCCGTACTGTGTCCGCAGAGACCTGGTCCTCCTCTCCACATCAGACACTGGAGAAAACACGAGACACATGCAGTCGTGAGAGTGCCTAACGGTGCATACTTGTTATGGTAAATAAGAATAACTTTATTTATCCCGAGGGAAATTCTTTTGTCATGTACATGCTCAAAGTAGCAGGAGAGCCAGAGGAACAGATAAATAAGATATACACAATAAGAATAGTAGTGCAAATGCGATAAATGCGATTCTTCTTACTGAATCGAGTTTGAATGAGTCACTCACCAAGATGAATCGGATTTTTTGAGTCAGTTGCCTAGAGAGTGCAAAAGTTTTTACATTTTCACTCAAACTTAATTTGTTTCTCTTTTCATATATATCCATAAGCAACTATTTTTATAAAGCATTAAAAAAAATTTAGATTTCTAAAGGGAACATGTATTTTTATATTATTAGTATTTTCCTCAGATGTGTCAAATATATATTTTCTCATCTAAATGTCCACAGAGCTGTGAGCCAGGGGGCGGTAATGCGCCTTAACATTGGTGGCCAACCAAGAAGAAGAAGCTGTGAGCCACAAGGGAGAGGGTGAGTGAATGGCTGTGTCCCAATTAAGGGACCGCACGCTTGAAGTACGCATTTTGAGTGCGATTATGTCACCGCCACGCGACGACGGCTGTCCCAATTTGAAGTGTACTTCAAATGCATACTCCAAATGCACCATCGATTTCCCCAAATATCAAGCGTGGTCCGGTGCACGCTTCGTGGTCCCGTATATCCCACAATTCATAGCACGGCGGTGGGTGTGGATAATTTTGCCGCAAAATACGGCAGAAGGGAGCGGCCGAAGAGTGAACTGTCAAAAGTAAGTACAGAATATCATGTCACTTATATATGTGCAAATGTTTAATAATGAAGAACATTAAAACATTACTGTTGGCCACAGGTCGGCAAAGTTATGTGACATTAGTGATGTTTGTACTTTCAGCGTTTACTTGGTTTTAAAGCCTCTACACACACACACATACAGATACACATACAGTTGACCTTAATCTTACAGAGAATGTGATGATTTTATGGATAATTAAAGTCAGTCATGTATCCACAAACACAACAAGCTGAAAGTCCGTGATGCTGCTCGGTTTGCAGTCCTGAATATCACAGCACAAGCAGGATTCACCGCACTGTTAATGTTAGCTATGTTATATTGCTGCCTCTGTTCGGTGGTGTCGAGCCAAACGGACTTTAACGTGTGTTTGAACGAGCTGACGGTTTACTCGTTAAGCACATCATCTGTGAGGCTTTGCACCCCTGATGATCCACCAGGATAAACTCAGCAGTGTGTGAGGAAGAGGAGGAGGAAGAGCCAGCAGCAGCTGACAGACGGAGAGAATAGACCGACTGAAACAAGTTTAATATTCAGAAGCCTAAAGTATGTATCAGCAGCAGAATGGACCTAAAAATAAATGTTTGTTTCAGTTCTATGAAGCTTTGAGTATTTTGGATTAGTAGCACTGCTGTGTTTGTTGCATCATATTGCTGTAATTGTTTATATGCTTTATATATTCTGAGGTAAGTTGATCTATAGTGTTACATCATATTCTATATGGATGTTATGTGTTTGTATACTTTCTGCCCAGTTTGACCCATTTAGCAGAAGCCAGCCTGTTTAAGGCTCTGATATCTATTCTGTATGACTTAAGCAGTTATGACGAGGTGTGATTTTCTCACCCAATAAAGGAATATTTAATATATCAGTCTACTCTTCATTCTATCAGAAACAGTTTTCACAGCTTGTACATTTTCCTTTTTACACATATATGTGAGCATTGAGCCAAATGTAATAATGCCAACATATTAAATGAACAATATTTGTCTCTTATGTATAACACATCTATATATACACTGTCAAAGATACTTGTCTTTGAGTGAAGATTTAAGGTGATAGGAAATATAAATAACTGCAACTTGAATCTTTGACCCAGAGTTCAAGCTCACTGCTGTAATATATCCTGTATATTTTATTTTTACATTACCACAGTGAGATGACTTTAGTCTCATGACCAACATTAGCTAATTGTTATTTACTAACTAATCTTGAAATGACTGTTCAGTACAGAAATGAAACCCAACTATCATGTTTTACAGTCCTGTGGTCTTAGCCTCAGATATTCAACTAATCAAAGTGATGTCATGACAAAAATGAATGACCAACAAAACATTTTTTCTCCTTCATTTAGGACACACAATGCTGTATGTAACGTTTCTCGCAGTTAGTATCATGGTTGCTAGGCAACCTGAGCAGCGCAAAGAGGGCTAGACCGGCCCATTTCACAGGCCTCTCACTTCCGCACTTCTCCTACTTATAGTGTGCATGCTTCAAGCATGCAGACCCTGAATTGGGACACAGCCATCGATTTGTTCATGCTAAGATTCAGCACAGGAAAGGGGGGGGGGGGGCTTGAGTGACTCAAATGTTCTGTTAGCATGTTAGCAGAGCGATGCTTCTACTCAGAGTTTGTTCTTACAATTCAGAGCAGAAATGTTTTTGTTAAGAAACTGGCAGTTGTTTCCCCCCCGCAATTTTTATTATAAGCTAGATATATTTGTACTAATGAAATTAGTTTGCTAACAGCAACAGGGATGAGTCAGTGAATGAGCCAGTTGGGTTTGTGAATCATGATTCACGAGTCAGTAAAGTGCTTCTCGAGTATTGAACGATTCGTTCATGATTCGCACATCACTAGAGCACACACACCGAACGCGACAGAAGCATCAGAATCAGAATACTTTATTGATCCCTGGGGGAAATTATTTATATATACCTATATGAGAACATGCATAAATTAACTGCCTACATTAATTCATTGTAAACATACCTTCTGACTGGGACTTCGCTGCTGCCTCTTCGGGCTGTCTCTGGTCCTCGGGAAGGATGTTCTCCAGGGTCCGCACCATATTGCAGCTAGTCTCCCGCGGGGTGAGGAAGGGGTCCAGAAACCCCATGACCGTGTAGAACCTCCATTTCCTCCCCTTTACTGCTGCAGACCCACTACTCTTCTCCTTAACTACCCTCTTCTCCTTGGAGTATGTGTCCCTGAGGCTCTTCCACTTTCTCCTGCAGATGTCCTCTGAATAAACACATTCTCTTGTTAGCGGAAAGGTATTTGTACATCAGTGGGAAATAGTGGGACAGCGTCAAAGCTTGCTAGCTTTGACGCGGCTTCCCCGGGTCAGTGAAAAAATTTAAAAAGAGAAATTAATGAACTTACCAGGTTGCCCTATATCTTTACATATCTTTCTCCAAGCTAGGTCCTTTTTATTCCTGTCTCGGTAGAAAGCACAGTTGATGTCATACAGCTCTGGGTGGCTGGCTACTGCCTTGATGAGCCTTTCCCACATATTGAATGAAGAACAAATGACTTTGGCTGGACCTGCCCCTTTGAACTAGGCCAGAGCGTCGCGTCACCAGGTTCCTGATTGGTTGTCGTGGCGCGACTTGAAGCTGGGGTCCGGTTTTTTCCAACTTGAGCGGCAGATGCGATAAGCACGAATGCATAAAATGCAGCGTGTATTTTATTTTGCGTCAGTCGCGATACTTGGTCGCGCGAATCAGGCAGAAAGCGATTTCGCAATGCAAATCTACTTGTGAAGTTTAGCGGGACCCCCAGTCGCGCTCCTCGCGCTCCTCCAGTTACTTCTTCTTTTTCTGTATAGGGTTTATTGGCGGTTGGCAAACAGCAAAACGGTGCATTACCACCACCAACTGGTGTGGAGTGTCCTCAGTTGACTTTACATGTAAACCAGAAGCTCTTCTTCTTCTTCTTGACGGAGGCTCGCGAGATGGCGGACTGAGCAGTGGCATCTGTCTGAACCAGTGAGTGTTTTCTACAGTCAATGGTAGAAACCCAGGTACGGGCTGACATCTGACTAAAAAAGGAATACACAGTGGAACATTTCGGATGATGGGACTTTTACCTCAAGACTTTCCTACTCCACCTCCTAAACCTGTTCTTTAAAGCTGTTCATGTGTTCCGTGTTCCAATTGAAAACTAACATTTCTTTTTTTCCCTTTAACACAAGGGAACTTAAAGACTCAATTAAGCATAAAGCTGTTTTCTGTTCTGCAAGGGGCGACAGGCAAATTGTTTTTTTTTCCTCCAGGAAACTCATTCTGAGGAATCTGATGTGAAGTTTTGGTCACAACAATGGGGAGATAAAAATTTTTTTTAATCATGGTACAAACAGGTCTGCTGGGGTTGTTTCAACAGATGTCCTGGTAGGTTTTTGTGCAATATGGCAGACAAAGATGGACATTGGGTTGCCTGTGTGTTAAATACTGATAATACTCTGATTATTTTGATCAATGTTTATGGATTCAACAATGATCAAGAGAATAAGAACCTTTTGTATCAAATTTCTACAGTTATAAAGGAACTTAATACCAAATTCCCCACTGATTATATTGTAGTTGGAGGTGATTTCAATGTGACTCCCGAATGAATGGTTGGATAGATGGCCTTCAAAATTTTCAAGAGAACATAAAAACCCAATATTTGAAATTTTCGCTAATGATACTAAATTAATAGATGTATGGAGATACTTAAACAAAGATGTCAAACAATTCACCTGGCACAAACCTAATGGTCAAAGCAGGTCACGTATTGATTATTGGTTGGTATCCAACTCAATTTTACAATAGGTTAAGGAAACAGTTATCTCTAATGGCCCCATAAGTGACCATTGCACCATTATGCTAAGATTATAAAGCAAAGACCAAAACAACACATTTAAGGATTATTGGAAATTTAAGTCTCAGATGCTGAGAAATGAGGAGTATTGTAATTCTATTAAAAAATAATAATTTTAGATATCCAGAATGACGAAGCCATCAATACACCGATACTCAAATGGGAATATCTTAAATTTAGAATCAGAAAAACCTCAGTCACATTCGGTAAAAAGTTAAACAGACAAAGGAAAGAAGGGGAATCAAACGTAGTAAAAGAACTTATGAATCTTTATGGCAAATTGAACTGGACTGAGGAAAAAAAAGGAAAAATTAACAACTTACAATCTAAATTGGACAAAATATACCTTCATAGAGCCAACGGCACTTATTTGCGATCCAAAGCCAAGTGGATAGAAGAGGGTGAAAAGAACACTGCCTATTTTTGCAATCTAGAAAAACGTAAACAAGAATATAATTCAGTATGTAACCTAATAATCAACGGAGAGGAATGTACAGACCCTAAAAGCATTTCAAATGAAGTATTTACTTTTTACAGTAACCTTTATAAGTCTTCATACTCAGAACAAATTATCACCTCCTTCTTTGACAAAATCAGTATTTGGATTTCAGTAATTGATGATAATTTTAGAGAAATTTGTGATGAAGACCTAACTATAGAAGAATTTGATTTTGCTATCAAGAGCTTGGCATCTGATCGCTCACTGGGACCAGATGGAATAACAACTAATTTCTATAAGCACTTTTGGGAAGATTTAAAATTACTATTATTCAGTGTGTATTAATCAAAAGGAGCTTATGACAACAATGAAAGAAGGAGTTATAAAATTAATTCCAAAACCAGGAAAAGATAAGAAAAAACTAAGTAATCTAAGACCTATAACACTCTTAAATAGGGACTACAAAGGTTTTAGCAACCAGACTAAAAACGGGTATTTCTGAAATAATTAGCCCAACACAATCAGGATTTCTCAAAGGACAGTTGATCCAAAATAATATCCGCTTGGTTTCGGACCTTATCGATTACAATTACCTAATTGAGGATGATGATTTTATGTTGTTCTTGGACTTCCATAAAGCATTTGATTCTATCGAACACACTTTTATTATTAAGACATTTAACCATTTTGGGTTTGGAGATGCATTTCTGCATATGATCACTATGTTATACACTGATATTAATAGTTGTGTTTCTCTTCCAGAAGGCACATGTTCCAGGTTCAGGGTGGAGAGAAGTATCAGGCAGGGCTGCAGCATCTCACCTCTTTTATTCATTGTAGCCACTGAACTACTTGCTATTACTGTCATAAACTCAAACATCAAAGGATTAGACATAAATAACCACAAATTAATAATAAGTCAGCTTTCAGATGATACAACAATATTTCTAAAAAATAAAGAACAAATTCCATTGGCCTTAGATACAATAAAGATCTTTTCTGATGCTTCTGGACTACGCCTGAACCTGGACAAATGTGAACTCATGAGTATCCACAATTGTTCTCACTCTTCTTTGTACGATATACCTGTCAAAAATGAAATCAAATATCTTGGAATTTGGTTAACTAAATGCATGGCTGATAGTGAAGAAAAGAATATTCAGAATACAATTGGCAAATGCAAAATAAACTCTAAACCATTGGCTACAGAGAGATTTAACGTTGTTCGGCAGGATAATGTTAACCAAGGTTGAATCTTTGTCCAGATTAATCTATCCAGCTTATTCCCTAGCCATCCCACCAAGGATTATAAAAGACATCAATAAGGTGAATTTTAATTTCATATAGAAAAATAAACATCACTATATAAGTAACAGGGACTTGATAAAAGACTATGAAGAGGGGGGTTTAAGAGCAATAGATTTTGAAATAATGAATGGCATGTTAAAGATTTATTGGCTTGATCTTTCTTAAAAAATGATAATGAGATCTGGTTCTTGATACCATCTCTTATTTTCAACAGAGTTGGGGGGATCCAATTCCTATTAGTATGCGATTTTGAAATTTCTAAACTGCCCATAAAACTCTCCAAATTTCATCACAAAGTTTTGTTAAATTGGAAATTAATGTTTAAACATAACTTTAGTCTGTCTGTGAAGGTTCTCAGTCATCCAGGTCATCGTAGTCAAAGGAGCTTGCAAAGAAAAGCGTCTGGACTTCTTTAAGTTGCTTGAAGACGTTTCACCTCTCATCCGAGAAGCTTCTTCAGTTCTAAGGTCAAATGGTGGAGAGTCCCAGATATAAACCTAGTGGGAGTAACCCCCCACAGAGGGACAAAAGGACCCCCTGATGATCCTCTAATCGCCTGAGCCAAGGTGGGAAACTGGGCGTGGGTCCCAATCAGCCAGAGTTTCGGGTGTGTTCATTGTGAAACCTGGCCCCACCTTATCATGCGAATTCCTGAGGTCAGATGGCCCAGGATGTGAGTGGGCGTTAAGGCGTCTGGGAAGGGATCTCAATAACTTTAGTCCCCACAACGGTCCATTGTGGAATAATAGGGTGATATTGAATCGGGGGAAATCTACGTTTGTGGAAGAATGGATGACAAAACAAATTTGGTCTGTGACACATATAATGGATGAAAATGGAGATATACTTGAATTAAACAGGTTTAATGAGAAATGTGACAGGAGTTGCTCGTTCGAGCTCTATAAAAAGGTTTCACAGAATATCCCAACAGACCTTGTCAATACGATAAAGAACAATTTTTCAAATACACCGACTCCAAATTTACATACAATTAAACTAGATGGTCTTGACTTGGTTAATGAAAAATGCAATAATCACTTTTTGAGGAGGTATTTGGTTAACACTTTATATCAAAGTAGGTCAAAACACTCACTCATCTTTAAAGATTATAACAAATCTGAGATCTCGTTGATGATATTAATATTTGAAATTTCCAATCCCCCCCAAACTTAAAGAAGTCAATTTTAAAAATACAAAAAATATTTACCCCTCCAATGAATTTATGAGAGAAAGATTTAAATTTGTGTCAGACAACTGTTATATTTGTAAAACAACTTTGGAAACAACAGAGCACATGTTTTATGGGTGTGTGACAGTCCAGAATTTATGGAAATCCCTCCATGTCCTAATATTGTCCCAGTATGGAAATAATGATTTTTGGTCTTTTCAAATAGTGATGTGTCGGTTGCGAACGAAACGGCTCTTAGAGCCGACTCTTTGAAGTGAACGACACCCTCTCTCTCGCACTTTTTCCGCTTCACTCTGCACGCGAGGGAAGGGGGGGAGGGGCGGTAGTTACACTCGCAGTAGCACAGGAACACAGCCGGAGGGAGAGACAGAGAAAGAGAGCCAGGGACAACAACGTCACATTAGAAAGGTATAGTAATCATCCACAACTATTTTCAGTTGCAGATGATAAAGGATTCAGAAAGTTTATTCATGCAGGTCCATATGACAGAGAATATGCATGTTCTTTTTGTTTTCATATTTTAATTTATATTTCATTGTGTTGTGGTTTGCAGTGTTTTGTGTTGTTTCCCTTTACATTTGTTTAAAAGAAAAAGTTGAAAATTTAATTAGTTAAAAGTTGAAATGTAAATAGTTGGTTTTTGTATTATATTATTTATTTATTACATTTTATGTGGAGTGAATAAATAAAAGTATATTTACGGTGACTCCTAGAGACAAAACACCTACAAACTCCAAAACACGTACAAAACACAACGGAAGTACTCCAGGATGCTAGGCGCAGTGTTGAGCTTTGTACATGATTTGTCTCTAGGGGCTAGGGCTGGGCTTTTCCTAATCAATGAATCTAGCGATTAACTCATTCACTGCCAGCCATTTTCAAATCAGGTAACTCCCCACTGCCAGGGTTTTTGAGCATTTTTACTCATTTTTGAAGAGCCACAGAAAACTGTGTGTTATGATCATATAAACGCTGAACCTACCAAAATGAAGAACAGACTCTCTTCTTTCATCCAAAAAAAAAAAGCTTGTTTCTACCATTTTCCATTCGTTAGTAATCAGCTGTAGAAGAGAGGTGGGTTCCACCAAAAATGCCTGTTTTGACCAAAAAAAGGGAGAAAACGAGCTTTTTGTGAAAAATACATTTCAAGCAGAAAAGTGCCTTTGACACTAATATTTCTTGCTTTGTGACACCTCTAACATATAAAATAGTTTTTCACTTCTATAAAACAGAAATAACACTGAGAAAGGTTATGTTTTATCAAAACAATTTATTTACAAATATATGAAAAAATAAAATTCACTGACAAGCTGCCTGAGGTTGTATTCTAGCCCCTCCCATTGAAAAACGAAATTGACGTCTATAGACGTCAATGGCAGTCAACGTAAGTTTTTCAATTGACGTCTATAGACGTCTATAGACGTCAATGGCAGTGAATGAGTTAATTTTTCAATCTGATTCTATTTTGCTTTGATTCGATTAATTCCCCATTATTTGACTTGTATAGCAATTTCACATTTACTAATTTATATATCTCAATGAAAAGCACAGATTTCTTCATTTGAACACCTTTTAATAAAAAAATTGCAAAATAAAGTTGTAGTAGTAGTACAATCTTATATTACAGATAGCATTTAACAAGAAATGAAATGTGCAAACATATATACAATTAAGGAAAAGTTAACAAAACATTTAAAACATTTAATCCTTTGCAGAAGCTGCTCCTGGATGCCGTTGTTTGAGGTGCTGGTGCATAGCCGTCGTGCTTTTATGATAGGCCATTTCCACCTTACAAAGCCGGCAAACGACTGAATCACTTCCTTTTCTGTTAAAATATCCCCATAATGTAGAACTGTGTGTTCGGGTGGAGTGATTTAAGTCAACTGTGGCTGCCTCACTCATTTTTCCACTACTCACTGCCGCCATGTCTGTTTTGAAAGTGATGACGCATCGACGCACTTTTTTTTTTTACGAGGGGCCACTGTATATATTTATATGTAAACATAGATAAATAAAACCACGATGTTTTTTACATTAGTAATTCCTTTTGTGCATAATTTCATATTTTTATTGATAATAAATAAATTAAAGCAACAAAACAACCTGAAGAGCCGGTTAGGAGCCGAAAGATCCGGCTCTTTTTAGTGAGCCAAGCCAAAAGAGCCGGAAGCCGGAAGAGCCGAGAGAAACAAGCCAATTTATGCCATTTTATTTGCTTTATTACATTTGAAATAGAAATTGAAAGAGTTCAGTAACAGAACGTGTGTAACAACCACGCTTTTTTCAAGTACGCTCACTGGTTTTACTTAAACAATAACATCTAAGTATTTGGTGGAATTTAAAGATAACATAGAAAAAAGAGTCAGGCTGGAGTAGATCTGCTGCACTATGTCAGACACAGGAAACCTTCAGCTGGACGACCTGAATGAGCTGCAGGTATCCAGGTTACCTGTCGTCACTTTGAGTTGCACCAAAGGAGCTGGAATGGACTCAAAGTGTTTCCTGCTGATTATGCAAACAGTCATGACTTTGATTATACCGACTGTGCCTGAATGTATAACTTTAAACAGCTTCTTGGGCATCTGTTCATTGGTTTCCTTCATTTTTCTTGTTTTTATAAGTGAAAAGGGAACAGAGAAGCCCACCTGACACCACGGCTCGCTGACGTAGTGTCCGTAAGCCTCCCGGCCATCCTTGTCCTCGGAGTGATGGAGGGAGCGGGCGGTTAGTGGATATCCTGGAGGAAGATTCTCGAGCAACACTTTAAACTTCTCGTCAGTCAGAGCCTGACTCGGTGTGAGAGAGAGGTTGGGAGGAACTTGTCATGGCCGAATCAGGAAAACGGATGCAAATGCAGACGGAGACACTTATGAATGTGATAACAACACTTTATTTATAAGCTGTGGAGCAACACTTAAAGGCAATCATGTACTGTGAACTGAGTCCCATAGACAACAATGATGCTAAGTTTAGCTAGTAAAACAGTTTGCTAGTGTAGCTGCTGACACTAGTCTCATTTCAGTTTGATGGTACAAACGTAACAGGAGTGACATTATTGATATTTTACTATATACACACTATTTTGGAAAAAAGAAAGCTCAGTGGTGGAATCAAATATGACATTTCAGTCCAAGGTATTTATTTCTATTTCATATCATTTATGACTCCTGTGTGAAAGCTTTAGTTATATTTAAGGACAATATCCCCAAAATAAAGTCAGAGATTTGATCCTTGTGTGTTTCAGATAAAATGAAGACAAACTGATGCAGTAAATATTCTTTTATTGATGAGAAAAATTTTTTTTTTTGTTTTCTCTTTTAATTTTGAGATTTTTATAGCTTTTTTGCAACTTTAATTTCAGTTTTTTTTCAAACCTGGCTATATATATTTATATGTATAAAACCTTAAAATAAGTTAACTTTACCTTTTTTAACTAAGTAAATTTTAGGTTCATAGAAATATTAGTTTTCATTTGTTACTCGCAATTTTATTTTTAAAATTCCCTTAAACATAATTCATTCATTTTATTTTATTTTATTTTTTGATTGATTGCTGATTGATTTTGGCACTTTTGGTCCGCCACACTGTGGCCCCGCCCTATCTCGGTGATTGACAGCTCCGCGTCCCTGCCTGCGTCGCTCTGCCCGGCCTCCGCCATCTTGCCTCTCCCTGCCTGCCAGAAGCCGAGTGCGGAAGTGGAAAACGGCAGTGTGCGGGGCTTAGGGTTCCGCCTGTGGACGGCCAGCCAGATCCTCCAGCCGACACAGCCAGCTTTCCATCATATCTTAACGGTTTCGTAGCGCGCCAGAGACCCGGGGGGCAGAGATGGCTGGACGGTTACCGGCGTGTGTTGTCGACTGCGGCACAGGGTAAGCTGTTTAGTTCGGACCGCCGTGCAGGCAGACGGGCAGCCCGGGGGCTGAGGGGGCTGTCAGTGTCAGCAGGGGCAGCAGCCATGGGTGTGTGTCTGTGTACACTCACAGCTGGGCAGCGAGCGAACATGCTAACAGCGACTTATTACTGCTTATTATCGGGAGCTTCAGGGTTAGTTTAAACGCCTTCCTGTTCTGGTTCTCCTTCCTGCCGCTCAGGTGGTGTTTTCTGGTGCAGACCTGAGGCAGGAAGGGTTCCCCTCATTCATCTGGAGCTGGAAAATCTGCACCTCCGCTCTCATGATAATATCTGATGCTAATAAGATAAAATTTTCTTTGCTTGTGTTTGCTCCCACTTTAAAAAAAAAAAAAAAAGATTGTAAAAACGAGTGTAATTCATAAATCTCTTTGCTCACTAATTTGGGATTGAGCATGCGCGGTACTACTTCCTACACAGCCTACACTTCCTCATTCACGTTTTTTAGTCCATATATGGTCGTCTCTCGGCATCCGAGCGTGGTTTTTTTTTTTATTAACTTCTCTAATTTCGCCTCTTTTACCGGTCCGACGATTCTTCTCATAACGACTTGGATCTCGCAGATAAAAACATCTAAAACTTTGGCATCGGATGTTGTGTTAGAGGACAGAGGGGAAAAAAACAGAGAAAGACAATCTGAGCTCCTCCTGCAGCTCCTTGCATTGATCAGAGTACTGCTGTGCAATGCTCTTGGAATTTTGGTATCAATCCCATAAAGTAAATACAGGGCTAGCTTTGCAAATATTAATGCCGATACTTTTAACTTATAAAGCCAGGTTATGTAGAGGAGAGCAGTCTGTCATCCATTATGAGATGAATCATTAATTTGCAAATTCTGAACGTATTTTAATCACCACCAAATCACTGTCATTTTTACTTTACACAATAACTAGCTACAACAGAACAAAACACACCTTTCTCCCCTATCCTGCAATCACTCTCTGATTTATTTATTTATTTTTTAATTTGGTTGAAGCTAACAGATTTTTCTCACATGCTATCTAAGTATTACAGCCATGTCTATAAATATTTGGACAGCGACACAGTTTTTTTTGTGAATTTGTAGCTCAACGCTGCCATGATGGAAATGATTTTGTATGCGTGGTTTTAATGGAAATGCTGTGTTAGGTGTCAACAGCCTAATTTTGGGTGCAGACTTTCTGTTAGATGATGCATTAAACCATGCATGACATTTGAAAAATGCTGTTTCCTTTTCTATGAAGGAGGAAGGAAAGAGTTAGAGTCAGTATTGAAACATGGTCAAATTTATTTTAGTCTTGTGGGATATGAGAATGTTTTGTCATTTTCCAGGCTCATAGGTAATTGGAAATAAAATAAAATGTTAACAATTAGCTGAAGTTTTGGAAAGGGATGATTCTGAAAGATATTGTTCAGCTGTACTGTTCCCTTTTGGGGACTTTGGGGGGGAAATGAGGTCAGTCCATAAGTATTTGGACAGTAAAACAACTTCAGGGTTTTTTCCTGCTTTAAAAAATGTTGACATCCACCAAATAAATGCTGGCTCTTCACAGAAGGAAAATCACCAAGACTGTGAGAAAAATGTAGCCTTTTTACTCAAGCTGAAGTCATACTCATGTGCATGGCCACCCTGAAAGGACACTTTGGAGAAAGTTTTTATTAAAAACGTTGTTACTGTTGCCACTCCAGTTCATGTGAAATGAAGCAGTCAGGATGTGCTGAAAGTTCTACAAATCTGAAGAAATTATTGCATTAACTCCCTTGGAACTGCTGCCCCTTTCACACGCTGCAAAAACTATAAATGAAAGGATTGTTTTTAATGATTGAACCACGCGATGAGTTGTAAAGATGAGCAGGACTGTTTTCTTTTTTATGAATGAGGAAGGAAGGCGTTAAAAAGTCTTTCTGTGAATTATATTTTTAAACCTTTGCTTTTTTTGTGCCCTAAAAACATGTTTACAACATTACAGCTGACATCATTTCCATAATGCTGCTTCATAAATGCTGCATGATGCATTTAAGGGCAGATGTTCTTTAATATTCCTGTTTAGGACATGCTGCAGGTTTACAGTTAAAGGTGATAGAAAAAATACACAAAAGTGTTTAGGGGGGAAAATAAAAAGAAATTAGGATGGTTTTCTGAGGTGAAGGTTTTGGTTGTTGGAAGCATCTTGTGTGTGTGATTATACACACAACAGTTGATCTAATGTTTCTGGTCATTTGATGAACAAAATGAATCTAAATGTGAAAAGAAAATGATTACAAACTGGTGAAAGGTTAAAAGATCTTTGGTGGGCACCACAGTGCATTCAAAATGCACCAACTGAGTCGTGATAGGAGTGCAGCTTTATGTAATGGCTTGTTTGAAATATTAAAATTGACTGTGCAGCCATTTTCAGAGGCTCAAACGCTGCAAGAACGTGAACAGTAACAAACAGAGGGAGGTGTTTTTTTATCCTAACTACCTGCAGCCCTGGCTAAAAGGTGGTGCCGGTGTGATAGGTGTGCTTGCTCTGTTAATCTGGGCTAAACGTGCCATGCATTGCTTGCATGTGGAGGCTTGAACTCGTCACAGTGTATACAGCTCGTATCAGCAGCCTGCCTATCCCCTCAGGTTGTTAACCAATCTACTGCAGCGAAATCTGTGAGCCAATTTCTCCTCAGCGAGCAGACTGCTTCATAATAACCCTCAGGTTCCACTTTTATACCCATGCAAACCTCTGACCAGAAGAAAGAAGAGTTTTCTATTTTTCCAAGTAGAAACTTTGCGGCGGAGGCACACAGTGCCAGCTGTGGGCAGATGTTTTACAGCTCTGATGGGGCTCAGCAGCTGCCTCTGACTAATACAGTGACCGCTTCACATCCTTTTACACATCATCAGGCCTCTGAGTGGCCAAGATGATATTATCAGATTAGACTGAAAGAAGCTCAGTCACAGTCATACTTGTTTTTTGGTTTTTTTGGACACCAAAGCTTCCTTAAAAAAAACAATCGCAGGTGTTGCAGCTGAAGTTTGGGTGGAGTCTTCTGTCTGAAGCAACCTGTGGGGGTCTCCTGACATGAGTTCAGCGGTGTCATAAATAAAGCTCATGCTGGACTTAAAAACTGTGTTTTCCAATAAAAATAAAGGATAATTTAGCTAAAGGCAGCATAAAACCTGCAGCTCGTGTTGTCCTGTGCAACGATGTGTCCGCTGTCGTGCTGGGTGACGTGCTTTTTTCTTTCTTTTTTTTTTAATTTAAAAGCGTGTCCGGGCAGGTCAAAGTAGGCAAGCTAGGACGGCTCTGTGGAATGAAGGTTTTCAGAGGACTTGTTGTTGTTACACATGTGATACAGCTGTTTGTTTTTACGATTGCCAGCACAGGGTTTTTCATTTTTAGCTGTGTCCAAGGCAATAAAACCCTGAATCGTGGTCATTTTTGTGATGAAATTTTGAAAGTTTATTTTCTTTAAATAAATGGGAAGTTGAGGTTTAGGAGGTGGATCAGGTTAGTGGTTTTATTGGTTCTCATTTTTCTCAGAAGTTTAGTTTTCTAGTGTTTATTCACACACTTATAGTTTTAAACAGCTCTTTGTGTCGCAGAATAATGTTTGTGTGAGTGTTACTCGTATCATAAAGTGCTTTGAGTGCTTGAAAAACTAGAGAAATGCAGTATTAACAGAGTCTGTTTACCATTCAAAGTTTGAAGCCATCACTTGTAGCATGTGTCAGATCATCATCATTAATAACTCTGTAGCTGTGACTTTAACAACATGAATGTGACTAATTACGCACTGATGAAGGAAATTAAGTTGCACAACATTTTTTATGGCAACTTTTGTCAGCTCACTCTTTTCCTTAATCAAGCAGCATAAATCTTTAAGGTTTCCTCAGAGACAAACAGCTCCAGTGCTTTCCAAATGGCGACCCTTGGGATTTTGTGTCAGTTAAATATTATCACTGTAAGCACACAAAAAGTAATGAATGATATTCAAATTTACTGCATTGCTGAAGACCGTTTGCCTTCTCCTCTCGCTGTCTGAAGCATACACTCTGGAAAAGATGAACCTAGCTTCCAGGTATCTTAAACGATCACTTTTTAATGGCCACTAGGGGGCGAGAAATGTGTTTGCAAAAGGACTTCCAGTCCTAGAAAAGTCTGAAGACCTCTGTAAACACTTGCCTGACTAGTGACTGTTGTGACGTCATGTCCAATGTTAAAACACCAAGATGGTGACGACGAAACTGCTTAGCTCAAGTTTTCGTAACGGGATGTCAGTGGGTGATGTCATAGCAGCTATGGGATACATTGCTGCCTGATTCACAGTCACTCATATGTCAGCAGTGCTTTCCATGAGCGTTTCTGCTGCTCCTTCTTGGCCTGACTGAGGTCCAGAGGGATGCTGCTCACTCACAACGACACGGTAAATCAAATCCTGCTTTATCATCCTTTGTGACCCTGATGATTCTAATTTACAACACAAACATCCTATTTATAGATTCAAATTCACTGAGGTCATAGCTCACATGAGGTGATTTCCCACAGACTCACGTCACTGTTTGACTTTGAGATAAACTTTCACAATGCAATAAAGGCAAAAAATATATTTTGAAATTTTCATTCATTGTTATGTTTTGTTTTTTTTTTAATTTATTTTTTTTTGTGAAAGGAGCCATTTAGGATGTAAAACAAACTGAAAGCACCACACTTACATTTCATCACGAAGAAAGAAACTGTGCGTTCACCGCGCCTGTTCACACTTCTTCTCTGTTTGGGCTCCACCAGCCGAGAAACTCGTTGCTAGCTTTGTGTGCTGTTGGTGCAGGTGAAGCTGTCTGCAAAGCAGCCCTCAGTTTCAGGCTGTGGTTTTAATGCTGTGGCTGGTGGGTGCAGTTATCTGTTCTGTGTGGCTTAAAATAACTTTGACTAAACCAAAATTCATGCGATAAGCTGCATGGTCTCTTAATAACTCTGCCTCAGTTTGTCGCTGTGAGTGTCTAAAGTACAAAAATCTGAGCTCATGTTAAGTAAAAATATTGAGTCTGCTGAGTCTCACCTGACAATTCAGTAAAAAGAGACACAGCAGACATGGTGACATCATACAGTAGGTCTCCAGGCTCCAGGAGCACAGGTTTGGTGGGTTTCCCTCAGAGTTTCTGCTGTGCTGTTTTTTCTGGCTGCACCTTAAAACAAATAAAAATCTGTGCTGGCCAGAGCTCTGTTAATATTTCAATGTGCTGTACAGATAAAGTGTGAAGATGCCAGATAAGATTTTACCGTATAACCAAAAGTTGTTGAGCTGAAGCGGAAAAGAGAGAACTGGGTGGTGTTTTCACTCTTGCCTGTCAGCTCGTACCTCTTGCTGTCAGAGGACTTTAACTTTATTTGACCCCAGAAACATAAATCAGATGGTGGAGCACATCTGCCTAGCTGTGAAGCAGAGTTTCCCTTTTTGTCTCCCAGCTACACAGACATGCGTAGATCTGCAGAACATGTGGGCTTTCTAACGGGGATTTTTATTTTTTACATTTTTCTTGCACATTTTTCACAAGTTATCAGGACGATTTAGTTATTTTTATGTAAAAGCTGATGTTTTCTCACAGGCTTTGGCAATGAGATCAGACAAAACAAGCAGTTAAAAGCGGTTTTTTTTATTTCTATGTTCACCATCCCAGCCGGTTTCTTCTTAATTGTACATCTCTGCTTCCTGTCTGTATTTACTCTACACAAACTGCAGCGTTTCCTGTGCATCAGAAGGTGCTGTGCAGGAAAAAGAAACCTGTGATTGGAAAGGAAACTCAAAAGCCATCATAACTGTCTTACAGGGTAAATATTCTAAATAGATGTTTGTTCCTGGATAAATCTCCTGAGGTTCATCGTCTCATTTTAAGGAGTTTCAGTGAAATATTACAGCAGCTTGAGGTCAAACAAATCTAATGAATTCATCTGTAGGTGAAAAAATTTAGAAAATATGGGAGAAGTGATGACATCATTGAACATATTTTGTTCACAGTTCAATTTTTATTTTTATAGCCATAGTTCAGAACAACAGTTGCTTAAAGGTGTTTTATATTGTAAGGTATAGACGGTACAATCAGATGATCGGCTGTGAGTAGCTTCTGGTGACTGTGGGGAGGATGAACTTCACGAAGAGCACAAAACCTCAGATAGAACCAGGCTCAGAGAGGGGCAGCCATAAGCTTCGGGCTGTTTTAGCAAGTTCCCATTTTACTTTTGGAAACTGTAGAAGTAAGACAGCAGTCTGAGAGAGAAATGCTCTGTTACGATAATAAGATACTGTGAGGTCTTTAAGAGTTTGAATGAATGAATTCCAGTCTAGAAGTAAAAAGTACATAAACTAATTTTTCAACATCACTCTGAGACGGGGATGTTTCTAATTTTTCTAACAATAATCATCAAATGAAAGAAAGCAGTCCTACATTTTTAATTAATCTACACATTGAAGAACATATACTGGTCCAAAATGACTAAAAGATTCCTCACAGTATTGCTGGATTCCAAGGTCATGCCATCCAGAGTCAGTATGATTAGCAATGGTGTTTAGAAGTAGAAAATTAGGCCATTATGTCTGTAAGAGGTGTCTGTAGTTAAACTAATTTATTAATGTAAACTGGTCTCGTAGGTAAATATAGGTGGGTATCATCTGATTAGCATTTAGTTAAATGTTTATTTACATTTAAATATTTTTTTATATTTTAATAATATTTGTTCCTGATTTCTTATGAAGAAGATCAAAAGCGAGCAGCCTCATATGAATCTTATCTTTAAAGTTGGTATTTGAGTCGTATTTTTAGCACATTTGTTGTGCCATAACTTCAGCGTCTTTGAGATACTGCTGATGTCCTTCCGGCTCCTCGTTTTGCAAAGATGAATTCAAAGCAGCCACTGTTGTGACCAGGATGTGGTTTGTTTTGCCCGCGGTGCTCTGGCATTCGTCAGCAGGGTCCTCTATCGGTCCCTCGGGCCTTGTGTGCAGGAAGTACAGGAGCCCTGAGCCGGGATCACATCTGGTTCACATGTGCCTGCGAAACATTGTTCAAACAGAGGAGAGACAGTTGTAAACTCAGTTCTTTGATGTTAAATCTGAAGGTGTGCTCTCTCAGGATCAGCCATTCTTAAATCTTAAACATCTTAAGTCATTTATCATGCTTACAGATTCTCTCGTACTGCAGCAACGCTGCAAATGCAGCTGCCCGAGTTATATGAAAGACGCTTGATTTCCTTGACAAACATAGACGAACATAGTTGACCAATACAGCATGAATGGCTCTTTCAGGGGGCTCCCATTAGCAATCCCCAGAGTCGCTGCTGCTTTTGGCACCCACCCAGTGCGCCTGAGGGACAGTGACGCCATTGATCAAAACGATAGGGCCAGAAATAATCTTTACTGAAGGAAAAGGCCTCGCATACAAATGCAGTTCCAACAGACTCGATGTCCATGACGTGCAGCCTGTTTCCCTGTAGTGAAACTGATTGTTGTCTGTTGCAGTTACACCAAACTGGGGTATGCAGGGAACACAGAGCCACAGTTCATCATTCCATCATGTGAGTATTTTGCATCCTACGTATTTAAACCAATTCCGCCAACGGGCCTCTGCAAATGTTTGACATTATTCCACTTTTCTAATGTCTTTAGTCATAAAATGCACCAGATTTTATCAGTTTATTTTCTTTCTCTGTTTAATTCTCTCTTTTCTCGTCAGGTATCGCCATCAAAGAGTCGGCCAAGGTCGGGGACCAGGCCCAGCGTAGGATGATGAAGGGGGTGGATGATTTGGACTTCTACATCGGAGATGAAGCCATAGACAAACCCACGTATTCCACTAAGGTACGAGACCTTTAGAGGAATACAGAGAATCCCGGTCGATGTGAATTTCATCTAAACAAGGAGAGATTGGATATTTTATCAAGGCTCAAGCTGGGCTACTTGGTTTTGGGGTGCATCGTGTAGATGTTTCTCTGTACCCGAGACAGACTAACAGCTTGTGAAGAGGCAGACTCAGGCAGCGCTCCCTTCTATTTTTAATTTGTGAGAACTGCAGGCTGAGCTGGACTCCCAGAGCTAAAAAGTGGGATAGATGAGAATGTAGGAGTATCTAAATTTAGTGGATGGTCTGTGACTTTGCTGAGGGTTCAGCTGTTGAGTGTTTGGAGGCTGAGGAAGGAGAGCTGCCATCTTTAGCTTCCCAGAATAGGTTTCTGTAAAGTCACTAATGTCACTCATTAAACTGAGCTTTGTTGCAACAGTGGCCCATCCGTCACGGCATTGTGGAGGACTGGGATCTAATGGAGCGCTTCATGGAGCAGATCATCTTTAAGTACCTGAGGGCCGAACCTGAGGACCACTACTTCCTGTTGGTAAGAGTCTTAAACACAGGGCCTCTCCAGTGATGTTAAACATTCAGTTTAACTGCAACAGTCACTTCTTAGAAAGATAAAGATAAATGAATTTAATGCTCTGCCATGAATATGTTTGAGTATTTGTAGATCTGTGTTAGTGTTTTTGATCTGCAGAGTTTTACTGTTAGGTCCAGACTTGAGTCTAACTGTACCACATCCTGTGTTTGCAGACGGAGCCTCCACTGAACACACCAGAAAACCGAGAGTACACTGCCGAGATCATGTTCGAGTCCTTCAACGTACCGGGGCTCTACATCGCTGTGCAGGTCAGGCTCCCTTACCCTAGAGCTCTAGTTTGTTTGTTTAACTGTGGAGGCATGTTTGTGTCTTTATTTTGCAGTGAAGACTAGAATTAATTCAACTGCACAGGGGGTAACTTTATATAGGAGTGTAAAGTTTGCAATAATAGGGTCCTGGAAATTTTATAGGGCAGGTGGCTCTAGCTGGTAGCTGTCAGCTAGTTGGCCTCTGTGTGCTGTTGGAACCATTTGGAACATTTTTAATGATGTTATTCATCAACAAAAAGGCCGCTGTGGGGTTAATTGTACTAACAGACCGTATAAAAAGTCTGTGCTTCAGATTACTGAGTGAAATTCTGGAGTTTTATTTGCACTAATTAGCAGGTATCTGTTCCTGTGTGACGCGCCCATACTGATACTGATATCTCAGTGTGAGATTCAGTTCAACATAAAGCAAAACTTGAGATTCTGAAATGGATTTTACTTAAAATACTTTTAATGTAGCGTTTGTTTTGTATGTTCTATTATAAAGACACAAACGAGCCTCCGTATGTGAACAGAATATGAATGTATATGGAGGAATTTGAAAGGTTCCGTTATAGCATGTCTGTTTTGAATAACTTTTCATATCATGTGATCATGTGACCATGTTTAGTTCACAGCAGTGTGTCACGATCACTAGCACTGCTGAAGTGTGAACATACTGTGAAGTGTGTGACATTCCCGTGTGTATGTGTGCGCGACAGGCTGTGCTCGCTCTAGCTGCCTCCTGGACATCCAGACAGGTCGGGGAGAGGACGCTGACGGGTACCGTCATCGACAGCGGAGACGGCGTCACCCACGTCATCCCTGTGGTGAGTATACAGATCACGCCATTGAAGGACACTCATCCCTGAGCTGCACTTATTTTTGTTTTCTGTTCATTAGAAGAAAATAGAAAGTTTCAGAGGGGAAGAATCGACAAGGCAACCGAGAAATGTTTTGTGAAACATGAAATGAAAGTGATGGTTTGAAAGCTTAAAATTAAAACATTTCTGATTCATTTCTGATCTGTTTACCCACCTCAGTTCATTTGAAGTAAAGACAATCATTTAAAAAACATTTAAAAATCGAGCAGTGGAGGGTCTGGTGTTTCTTTTTTGCTCAGTGAAGGTAAAATGGGAACAGAGCAGAGTTCTAGTATAACTTCCAATGTGCACGAAGAACCAGCAACACTTTTGTTTATAGACCGAGTTTATATGATTGGTGTGTTTCGACATGTGGCTTTCATTACTGAAGTCGTGCCTGAAAGCGCTGCTCTTTTCTTATAAATGTACCTTTTATCATTTTTTTTGTTCTGTAATTTACTGTTTATGTGAAAATTAAACATATTTTTTTGCATTTCCTCGTAGCTTTTCCCTGTTTTCCCCTTTTCACCAGGCTCCTTAACTGTTTTTTTCCCCTTTCTGCCTTCAGTGTGCACTACTACCTTATTGCAGAACCTCTTTTATTGAAACGATCCATCTTGATGTGTATATGAGACGTGAAATGTCGAGTTTCTAATATAAATCAGAAAACAAAAGTCCAGAATTTAATCTGATATCTTAAAAAAGCAAACAGTTTCGGAAATGCGTTTTTAAACCTTTGGAGAAACTAACCACTCACATGCATCTACTTCCTGGTTCAATGACTAACCAAACCAAATGTTTTCTAGTGTGTGCTTTAGGAGTTAAATGGAGTTTAATGTCATGTGTACAGGAAGCAAGTACACTGTTTTTGTTCATTAAAAAATGCTCCTGTGCTAATTTTAATCAATTATTTCTACAGCGTTTTAATTGATTGCTGTTTTCATTATGGTCATTTGTAACTGTTAATAAAAACAGATGGCTTTCATTTACCTGTGATGCAGAGCAGCAGTGTATGTTTCTTTGAAGTCTTATAGACCGTGTGCAGTGTTTATATATTTTTCCATTTTGCTGAGTAACCGGATAGTGCCGATTTTAAAAAGTAGGGCAGAGTGTCTCGGAGGCTGGAAGAAATTACTCAGTTTGAGGAAATGTGCTTGCAGAATTCGTTCTGAGGCTGAATCAGCGAGTCTGCTGAGCACGCTCACGTCTCCGTGGGGCCTCGCAGATGTGATGGAAAAACACATCCAGCTTTAGCCGCTGGAATCTCTGTTTGGTTGCAGATTGTATGACATCCTCTGTCTTTCTTTCTCCACCTGTCTCTTTCTCTTAGGCTGAAGGTTATGTAATTGGCAGCTGTATAAAGCACATTCCCATCGCAGGGCGAGACATCACCTACTTCACCCAGCAGCTCCTGAGGGAGAGAGAGATCGGCATCCCGCCGGAGCAGTCGCTGGAGACGGCCAAGGCAGTGAAGGTACAGCTCCAGCTCCCACCGCCGCCTCTGCGGGGGAGGCTGTTATTATAGTTATTCAATGTGTCAGCAGTGGCATGCAACATGTTGGTCTCCTGTGGCTGTAGAGGCTGAAAGCATCCCCTTGCTCTCTCTTTGCTCTCACACACAACAACACGCTCAGTGTGGTGATAATGTTATTGAAGAATGTTCTACTGACAGTCATTAAAATATCATTGTCATACTGCTGAATAGCTACAACAAAGACAAACTGCAGCATTCAAATGCAATATTGTGTTTTAGTGTAAAAGGATCGGCAGTGTTATATCTGTATAGCCCGAATTTTCTGTTTCTGTGCACAACAGAAGCTGAACGCTGTTTAAAAAAAAAAAAAACAACAGTATGAGACTAATTTCACTCCTTAGATTAAAATGCTTCAGCTGAAAAAGAGCCGGGGCACTCGAGCTCCGTTTGCTGCAGTGACAGCACCGGACTCCGCTGAATTATTTTTTAAATCAGGGAACAAAGTGGGACTGCACTGCATTTATCTCACAGTGACAGCAGGTGGCGCCATCAGTCTGTCTCAGGCAGCAGGCGTCCTTCACACACAGTTTCCCTGAAACTCAGCCTGAGACGATTCCTTGTGGGACACAGACGGCACACTTCAATATTTTCTCTGTTTTTTGCAGCTAAATTCGTGTCTCAAGAATTCATTATTTTTTCCTCCAATTAATTTTCCAACTTTCCCGGTCACGGATTGATGTGACTTTTATGTTAATGCTCTTTCTTTTATTTTTCCTCCCTCTGTCAGTCACTGATTTGCCCCATTTCTCCATGTTTCCTCTATGTTTATTAAACAGCTTGTTATCCAGGACTTTGTTCTGGATGTCAGGGGCCATTCTTCATTACCCCGAAACAGAAAACAAGAAATGAAGTGAACTGAAATAATTAACATTAGCACTGTCTGTCGTGCATATTGCCTATCGTGTCTGGAAATGTTAATTCCGGTGCCTCCTGGTGTGCTGGCACAGTGTACCCCAGTCCCTGCAAATCAAAATAATGAGTATGGGGCGCTGTTAGTGCTGCACGATTCAAATGTGTCGGTGCCTAATGTTCCTATCACTCCGGCATTACAACCCATGATAATAGAAGCTGTGACACAAATAGAGCCGCGATGATTAAGTTGGCAGATTCTGCTTTCTGTGACCTGATATAACACAACTTTTTCCTGTTGCTCTGACCACCAGGAGCGGTTCAGCTACGTGTGCCCAGATCTAGTCAAAGAGTTCCAGAAGTACGACACGGACGGCTCCAAGTGGATCAAGCAGTACACCGGCATCAACGCAATTAGCAAGAAGGAGTTCACCATCGACGTGGGCTACGAGCGCTTCCTGGGACCCGAGATCTTCTTCCACCCAGAGGTCTGTCTGTGCCGTGCAAATCATGAAACGCAAATTTGACCTGCTGTTTGTCGCAATTGGGTGCTGAGACATGTGGGAAATTGTGGTGTCAATATAGGAGTTTATCAGGATTGTTTACACATGCACTTAAAGACAAAATGTTAAATTAAAGGGAATTTGTGAGTTTGTTTACTTTACTTTGCAAGTTAGTAAGCAGCTAGTTTGACACACAAAGCTGTGGGGAAACCAGTGTGTGTCCTGCTGTTATGCTGCTCTGCTGCAAACTTGCAGGACTGTAAAGAAACAAGTCTGAGGTGTTCTGCTGGATAAACTATTAAAGAGCCCAAAAATTAAACAAATGAACACACGCCCCCAGTCCCACGACATTATTAGGCATGCACAAAGCTCTGATATTTTGTTATGGCTGAATTAGGGTGGCTTGTGAATGTTTTCTGCTGCTCATAAATGCTGATTAGGTGGCTCTGCTGTTACCTCAGTGAACCACCCGTGGTAATTAACTGCACATCTTTGTTTTATACTTTGCTGTTTGAAGGCTACATTTAGTATCTACCTCCACGCTGCACCCGACGACATGTCAACCTTGTTTCTTCCTCCTAGTTTGCCAACCCGGACTTCACCCAGCCCATCTCCGAGGTGGTGGACGAGGTCATCCAGAACTGCCCCATCGATGTCAGGCGTCCTCTCTATAAGGTGAGCTGACACGCATGAAGACCAAACATCTCAAAGAGTGAAAAAATCTGCATTTTTGTAAGACTTATTCACATCATGCTGCTGTTCGGGGGAGAACTGAAGCACACGCTCCTGTTTGTGCGTTTGATGGATTGTTCAGGTAAAAAAAAACAACAACAACAACAAAAAAAAACAGGTCAAAATAAAAAGATTACAACAGGTGGACATGACACTGGCTGACAGAACAGATGGTGTTCACCATGCTGAGCTCGACTGTTTTCATGAGCCCATGGAATAAAACATGTTTGATATTATCCCAACCCCATAGTGGGAAAAAGACAGACTTAACACGACCATTTGACACCAAACCATCGAGGTAACAGGAGCACGGCACAGCTTTAGCAGACTCACAGCTGTCACATTACATTTTCACTCCATTTTATCATAGCCAAAAAATTATCCAATAAATAGTTTCTTGTATATTTATAGAAAATTGAGCAACAGTGTGATTAATGTTTATTTTTTTATTAGTAAAAATCATCTTTGTTCAGCATGTGTGTGTTTTCTTTTTGGTAAATCGCTCTAAAATGACGTAAATTAAGGTGGAGAGTTTCCAAAAAGTTCAGTTACGCAACTGTTTATAGGATCATCGTCTTCATTAACACCATATCCATGTTTAATCTTTAAATATCAACATTGGCATGAGTACAGGTATATCTCTTAGAAAGCCAGTATTACTCAGTCTTTTTAAGGGTCTCATGGGAATGTTTGTTTAGTTTGAAAGAGACAGGAGTGAAAAAGTAAGAATCACAAGTCTTGAAATGTTTTTTTTCTTTTTTCTTTTTTAAAGCTTTTATTAAAACAAAATCATGTGACGTGATCATTTGTTGGGTTTTAATGCATTTTGAGTTTAGTTTGTAAGAGTCATACAGGCCGCTGGTCGGCTGCAGGTCACTGGTGTTAAGCGTTTGTGTGATTTTTCGTAGCTCTGTAATAGCGGCGTCCTTTTTCTTCCACAGAACGTCGTCCTGTCGGGAGGCTCCACCATGTTCAGGGACTTTGGGCGCCGTCTGCAGAGAGACTTGAAGAGGACGGTCGATGCCCGCCTGAAGATGAGTGAGGAGCTGAGCGGAGGCAAGCTCAAGGTGAGCAGAAAAAATGAATTTACACTGGGCACGGATCGATAGTTCTCAATCAGCTGAATTACAAAACGGCACACAGGTTTATTGAAAGTAGATGAACTGATTTCAACAGCAAATTTCTCCCTATAAAAATCTAATGAGGCTTAAAAAGATTAGAAATATTTCAGGCTCAGGTATGCAGGGCACAGTTTTTTATAGCTCCATAGATGCTCAGGTCATAAAGGTGATTCATTACGAGCGGACCTGCAGCTGTAAATCTACCTCAGACGGTAGAGGAGCAGCAAGCAGCGACTGCAGCTAATTTAAGGCGGACCAGAATGTTCTGAACCTCAGAATAAATCTCCTCGGTGTGCGTAAGTAGAGCAGGAGCAGGTTCAGGTTTAGCAGAAATGTCCAGAACCTTCTTGAAACACTTATTTAAATCACATGCAGATAAACTTTTAAGTTTTAAGTAATACCAACCTCCTAACTGTTGATTCAGGTTTCTCTTACTGTACTAAAAGCTTTCCAATAACTGTTGGAAATGGAGTTTTTCAGTCATGCCAGCTCACGTGACCACAGTCTACACTTAAGTGAATAAATGTGCTGATATCAGAGCGATCCGTCCCTAATTTTAACGTCTTTACACTGAAACCCTTCCAGGCCACACGGTTGCAAACTTGTTAAGTATAATTTTGCACCGTCCTGGACAGCTGGTGGGATCAGGCTTTGTGAGTCAGGATTAGAGAGATATCAGATCAGCAAACTCTTCCTTTTACTCATCTGTGACAAGGTACTCCTGACTCTCTTCTCCATCCACCCCGCCTCAGCTGGACTCTGTTCTTCTCCTCTCCTGTGAACCCTCACAGCTATTTGTCATTAAAAGGTGGAATTACAATTACATTCAAGGAAAACAGGATAGGATCTTCTTGGCCTTGATTTTGTGAAGTTGTTTCAGTTTGATGTCACTTGCTCGATGTCGTTATCCCACATTTATTTATATTAAGATATAGTTGACACACTAGGGGGCACCAGCAATCACAGGTTGTATGTAGATGTTGTCATCACCTGGTTTATTTGTTACATGGGTTGATTAGTGGTGGACGCACCGTAGAAACCACACCCGTATGTTATTGATGGATTCCTGTTCTGCTCAGAAAAGCCCAGTAAATGTGAAAATATTCACAAGTAAAGCATCAGTTACTTTTAAGTATAGTAACTTTTAAGTACTAGTAACTTTGGCTAATTCATAAAGGTCTGAATATAAGGCGGCACTTTCTTTGGTTTATTAAGCTCCAAAAACAAAGTCTTAAACACTGATTTAGATTTTGAAAACATTGAGAAACTGTCAGTCAGGGTTCGTGCACGGTTGCACGGTTTCAAATATAATCTGTGGTGATCAAAGTGACTAATTCTTGTAATGTCACTACTACAGAGTCCTCCCCTGGCTGCATTCACTCTGTAGCTCTCTCAACTTCTGAAATAATCTTTCCTCTGTGTTTCCTCCGCAGCCCAAACCGATCGATGTCCAGGTCATCACTCATCACATGCAGAGATACGCAGTGTGGTTTGGTGGATCAATGTTAGCATCAACTGTAAGTATTTCTCATGTTATCATCATCATCATCATCATGTGGTTAAACTTTATTGCAGGAGAAGGAAATCTGCTTTTAGATTCACCCGCATGTCGGCTTTGCTCCCGTGTGGCATTTAAGGCCACACGCACTTTAGTTAAGCCCTCATTTATTGTGTCGTTTCTTTTAGTCCCTCTGAGTGGAAGTGAGTGCTGTGGGTGGTTGTGACATTTCATTATTCTTTTTCCTCCCCTGTCTCTTGATGAGTTATTTGTGTGAGTGAGGCGGATAATTTTATCAGCAGGAAACGTGAGTGGGAGCGGAGGTCTGACAGCTGATTCACCAAAGGCTAATTGATGTTAAAAATCGAATAATCCGATAAGAATAACAATCCTTTTCATGTCTCAGGATTCACAGTTAAAGAAAGTTTTGTCGGATAATCGCAAACATCTTGAGTTTGTACCTCGACCCCTGTTTACCCCCGCGGTTTGGTCTAAATTTAGAACCAATATATCGATCAGTCAATCAATCAAACATCACAAAGGAGTCGTGCTTTTAATAAATACACTCCAATTCAAACCCACTCCAGCACACGTACAGTTCAAACCTCAAACAGTTAATTAAAGAAAAACTAAACTAAGATAAAGCCACAGACTGTATGTAAAAGATGGAAGTACTTTTCAGGTTTGTAAAGTGAAACCTGAGTTTTGAACTTTAAAATAATTTGCACTCTGATCTCTCCCTGAAAAGTTTGAATCTTTCTGCCAAACATAGTAAAGTCCTCCATCAGCCTCTGTGTATTTATTACACGTCTGCTATATTGTTATTACAACAGCATTCTTTATAATGACCAGCAGGGGGCGACACTTCTGTTTGCATAAAGATTTCCAGTTGTGTAAGAGAATAAAAATACAGTTTTATTCATCCCAAATTTAGGAAATGTTTGCTCCAGCAGATGTAGTAGTAGTAGTAGTAGTAGTAGTAGTAGTATGGTCATTTATTACAGTCTGCGAAGATCATCCATAGAGTTGGCTAATGGTTTTTCAGTTAAAGGAGAATGGACGGTACCATAACTCGCCTGGTTGAGCAGGTCACCGTGTCATTTCCTGTCAACTCTCTGTACTTCCCTGTTATAGAAATAAGCCCCCAAAATCTCATACTTTTGTCACGATAAGCTACTTTTAGATCTTGGAAGCTTTGTGTTTTGTGCTACTGGATGTTTCACATGAGTTCAGCACCGTGTTTCATCCATGTTTTCAGCGATAACAGTTTAGTTTTCCACCACGCCTCCTGTTTCAGATCTTTGGCTGCTGATTGTTTGCAGTATTTTAAATGTTGACAAGCTCCTGTTTTGTGTTTCCTCAGCCGGAGTTCTACCAGGTGTGCCACACCAAAAAGGACTACGAAGAGATCGGGCCGAGCATCTGCCGCCACAACCCCGTGTTCGGAGTCATGTCCTAACTTTCTGGAGTTTTGCTGGCAGTAGGAGGGTGGGGTGGGGTGCGGGTGGGTCTGAGGCAGTGATGTTAGGCAGCGCTTGGTGGCATGTGGAGGTGTGTGCAAGAATCCAGGAAAAGGAGGAAAGAAAAAAAAAAAAAAAGAGCCCAGACCAAACAGACGGGCTGGAAAACGTGTTGTGAATGTTTTTCCGTTTTCTTGTTTCTTTTCTTTTTGTTCTTTTCATAATGAGGGAAAACAGTCTGTAAGCCAAAATGATTTTAAGACAATTTCTGGATCTGTTGAGTGGCGATGATGATGACGGTGTTGGTGGATGTTGGTGGGATGGTATTTTCCTGACACCAGAACATTATTTATGCGAATAAAACGCGAGCCCAGGCGAGATCTGGTGACTCTCTGAGATCACGCTTAGAACATATTTTTGTCCTTTTTTCTTTCAGCTTCAGCATCTGCCTGTCTGTTTGCATCCTGGGAAGAGCTTGTTTATATTTCATACTAAAGTTTTTATATGTAAAACTTGGGGAAATCAGGGGTTGAAATAATGTTACGAATATCAGTGCCAGCGAGAGACTGTTTTAATCCTCAGTGCAGCTTTGATACGCAGTATTTACTGAATTCGAGTAGGCGTTGTTCTTTTATTCCCCGCGTCCTCGCTGTCTGCCCTCTCATTCTTCACACACAGACCACGTCAGGTTTCCAGGAAAGAGAAGTGAAACTGAATAAGGATGACTGTCAGATCAGTATTGTTAGACTAGAAGTCTTTTTTTTTTATTATTAAATACCAAATTATGAAAAGAATGGGATTTGTGTATTTAATGCAACATTCCAATAAAGGCTCAAATTTGTTTCTAAGCCCCGCTGTCGTCTTTGTGACTCCTTATTAGAGTAAAGCTCAAGTATCCATCTCAAGATTAAGAGGTGACTATGTTAAACTATTTTTAATCCCAGATCGGTCGAAATAGAGTGGTAATAGAAACAAACCCTCGACTGACCAGTCTTCTCAGGTTTTGGAGTCTTTTAGTCACCCGCCTTCAATCACTGCTCAATCCAACTAGCAACAGTCCCCCAAGGCTTTCCATCTGTGGGCCCAAACAGGCCCCTCCCCAGGCTCAGCTCCAGGATGGTCTAGGTGAGGTTCCTTAAATCCAGTAGTGGATCTATAAAATCTTACATGGGGGGCAAGGGAGGACTAGGGAGGGTGACATGTGAAAATCCCCTATATGTAAATGGAGTCCACATATATGCCCCATGTCCTAGCACCTCTAATGAAGGCGGCAATATGAGAATCAGTGATGGTGTCAGTCTTTGACCAAGTGTCAAGTCTTTTTCTAAGAAGAAAATAAAGCCTAAAAGTGACTGTTCAGCAGCATCCCATCAGGTAGGATGGAAAGAGATGGAAATGGAATTATTATAAGCCAAAAGATTAAGTAAAGACCTCACCTGATCATAAAATCCAGGATCTGATTTTCCATTTTGAGGCCTATAAGAAGTAATGACTCTCATGATAAGAACAAACCACCTCAGAGTCTGAGGGTTTTATTACCATCAAACATCAGGAAATAGGAAGTTCAGTAAATCACACCCCAGAAAATATCCTTAAAAAAATCGCTCTGAACTTCTGACCTTCAAAACTTCCTTTGGCAGAAAAAGTCAGGTTCACTCTGCAGTTGTTCCAAGCACGAATCCCACAGAGCGGCGAGTGATGAGGAAACTGCAGCAGTTTATAAAAGTTTATAAAACGTGACACGTGGTTAATGTCTGTCAGTGGCAGTCTGCTGCCTCCAAGATTGACTACTGACACATCCTTCCTATCAGCCAATTTTAGGTGGAATAGACTCTGGCCTCCTGCAGACCTGCACAGCAAGAATTCCCAACAGGGCAACGAGCCCCCTGCCGGGGGTATGCAGAGGGATTACGGAGTCGCTGAAACGGCATCAAAAATTGATTGTGTGCAACATCCCTCATCAGTCCACAAGATGGACACCCAAGTAACTCTTTGCCTTTTTCTTTCATGATGATCATGATGATTATAAAAAAAAAAAAAATCACACGCCTGCCTCAGCAGCCCACTGCACACATTTATCAATACCTGATGACGAGAAGATAACTTTCAGTAAATACATTTAAAAAGCAAAAGATTTTATTTAAATTATTCATTTTAAAAGAACATCTTAAAGGTGTTTGTTGTATTTACCCTCTGCACAAACTAAGTAAAACTTACAGTCACCACCAGGGGGCGACATTTACCAGAAGTGTTTCGAAGGCCAGCACCTTCAAGCCTGAGGCTATTTATGGTTCTCTGCTGGAAAATGGTGTTCTGTCTCCTGTAGGTTGTGGGGGTGAGGCTACCCCGAGCAAAGGAGTTTAAATGTTGTGGATTGATGGTGAGTGATGCTGGATGACTGGCAGATTGGTGGAGCATCAGCAGGAATGTGGGCGTTGTACTGGAGGGTTGTGGTAAAAAAGGCAAAGCTTTTGTTTTACCAGTCCAGCTACATCCCAGTCCTCACTTATGGTCATAAGATTTGTGTTGTCTTGCAGTTTCCTGGTAGGCGGAGTTAGTTAGTGCAACTGGTCATTGTCTTTGGCTAGGCACTCCCAGCACCATGTTTTCATTTGGTTGGCTTTGGGCTGGTTATTTAGATTTTTACTTTCCACAACCCTGTACAGCTGACATTTAACCAACTGCTGCTGACGCACTGATAAAGTGCTAGCACACCTCATAAAGTTAATCACATTTGCTGCTTTTAAACTAGTCAAGTTTGTTTTGAGTTGCATCTCTCTTGTTATTTATCATGCCTCTTCAATTTTAGTTTGTGTTCTTTTTAGTCAGCAACAGTTTGCGCTTTTTGTTTTGTTGAGGTATTTTCCAAAGAGAAAAGTTTCATCTCACATTTGCTTGATGGAATGTGAGATGAGACTTTTGGGGAAATATTCTCCGGACTGATGGAACAAAAGCTGAAACTTTTGGAAGGTTTGAATCTCATTATATGTGGCGTAAAAGTAACTCAGCAATTCATAAAAAGAAGATTATAGCAACAGTCAAACATGGTGGTGGTAGTGTGATGGTCTGAAGGTGCTTTGCTGCTTCAGGATATAGATGAATTGTTGTAAATGGTGGAATCGTTAATTCTGCTCTCTACCAGAAAATCCTGAAGGAGATTGTTTTGCTTCAGGACATAAACTGGTGGCTGGACAATCATCAGAAACACACCAGCAGGTCCACCTCTGAATGACTCAATAAATAAATAAATAAATGAAGGTTTTGGAGCGGCCTAGTCATTGCCTAAACTTAAATCCAGTTGAATTCTTTAGTGTGACCTCAAACAGGAGATTACTCTCTCGCAACCATTGCAAATGTCTGATTGCAGTTCTTGCTGCCAAGAATGGCACAACCAGGTGTTGGGTTTAGAGGGTGTTTAATTTTTCACACACTTCTTAAAAAATGAAATCATCATTTAAAGACTACATAAGACAAAGATAACCACAGTAAATATGTCAGTGTTGAAACTTGTTTGATATTCTGAAACATGAAAGTGTGACATAAGCAAAAAGCTAGGAAAGCAGGGAAGGGGCACATACTTTTCACAGCACTTTATCGCTTCCATTTTGCTGTGAAAAATGATGTCTGGATGCCTGTTTAGCTTGCTGCAACTTGACACATAAGTAGAAGAGGATGGATGGATGGATTTTCAAATGTACCATCTTCTTTTAGCAAACCTTAAAAAGGTTACGGGCGTATTTTGGGTTCATGGTTTTCAGCTTTTTTAAAATCTGACCTTTGTTAAAATCCCCAGTATCTTTGCACAAGGCCATTCTCCCTGCAGCCAGCACACTGACTTTAAAAACTGACTGCTCACTTGCCAAAATAACCAACAATACTGGTTTCATTTCTGAGTGTTTTTAATGTTTTGGTACATCAGTGTCAGTGTGTTGTGCTCAGGTGTCTGGGCACTTTTAACTGTGTACCGGAGCTGTAAATCTGTCCTCTTCAAATTCCAAAAAAATGTGTGAAATCTACGCATAACGCAACAGCCTCTATTATTTCTCCAGACGGCTCAGCGGTTTTTCTCAGCTGTCACTTTGGTCCTTGGGAACCACTTATTAAAGTCTTGTCTTCAGCATTTGGATCTCTTCTGTGCGAATGACAAATAAACTTGGAGGCAAAAGCTTCATCTAAATGGAGGGGGGGTGTCGCACCCCGCCCATGCACTTAATCGTTTCTCACTGAGAGTCAGACAATACGGCACAACACCAGGTAGAAATCTGCATTTAAATGGACTAATCCCCCTGACAGGAAGTCAATTTGTAAAAAAAAAAGAGCTTTGCAATGGTTTTTGTGTGGCATTGTTGTTAGCAGGCAAGGACGCATCAAGCTTCTGACATCTGCATTAACCGGACAGGGTTTTTGTTTACAGTGCACATCACCTAAGGCAAAGTTTAAATGAATTCTTGTGTGATAAAATATGCAGTGTTTTACTGTGTTTGGAGTTGGGAAAAAATGTCTTTGGAGAAGTTGAGCTTTTTGAGTGGTGTCAGTCTTTCTTTCAGGAACATTAAATAACATACAGAGACGTAGTTCCCCATGTGCCCAACAGATGTCACTCTCCCTGCATCCCGGGGGTTGCTCTTTTCCTTCCTAACTGTTCTTGTATGCCTTTGCATGAACATGCAATCCATTTGGCTCTAAATGCTCCACGTACGCTGCAAAATGAAGACCCTGCTCAGTAAAGACATCCTTTGAGCAACTTTTTTTCCTTTGCAGCAGGTGAAAGGTCTGAGGAGTGGGAGGAACAATTCTCCACAGCAGCCCGGTGTGCAAAATCATGTGCCGACACCATTCAGATAGAGACTGCAGGAAGGTTAAATACTGATATGTCACAGCAGGCAGATCGATTTGACAGGGCATTTCCTCTTTGCAGCCTAAATTGCCGCCGCTCTCACTTGGCACGGCCATTGTCCTGATTCATTTGAGGGCTAATGACACACGCACTGCAGTGATTGCCGGTCTCTTTGCTTCATAAAAGAAAGTAATATCCGTTTATCTTCAATAACTGGCCAGAAATCAGATGTTGGCTCTCTTGAGTGAGTGCCAATCACAGGATGAAGGCTGACAGACCTCACACCGTAATATGAAATCAGACATCATGTAGGTGACAGCTGGTTGGTCACTGTAGCCTGCATCAGCAAGAAGGTGCAGGAGAGCTGTGCAGCTCTGCAGCGGATGTTTTATAGTTATTACTGTCATCATGACAGGAATGATAGCGTCCTTCAGAGTAATATCAGAGCAGAGTTTCATTACAATACCTACTGGCTAAACGGCAACAAAGAAGTGGGGTGATACTGCACAGCTTTCCTGTCTAATTTGGCAAATCAGGAGAGTCAGTGACTGTCAGTGGAAAGGTCAGATTAATCCTCAGAGTGTTGTTTGAACACATCCTTAGAAATTAACGTACTCAATCCAGAGTCAGGGGTGATTTTGGCCCTGATGGTTACTGTCTTGTTGAAAAAACATTATAAATGCAGGAGGACCGACATCACAAGTTTCAACTATGAAGCAGAATTTAAGGTAACTTTAGGTTTCTTACCAGGATTCATTGCCGTGGTAACTTAATGCTGCACACTTAGTCTGCTCTGGATGAGGGTATGTTTGAGGTAGATAAACACATACAAATCACTGCGATAGAGCGTTCTCCTTCAAAGTAAAGGTTGTGCCTTTTGAAATTTCTTGGGGGGAGCAATAATGAACAGCTTTTACTTTGAAGGACAATATTACATGTTTCTGTTGCGTCCCACTTTTTCAAGTTTCACTTCAACTCAGAGCAAATGGTGAATATTTGTGGACGTTATTAATCTATGTCTCTCTTCCACGGCATGTCTTTATCCTGTTTTCCTTCTCCCACCCCAACCGGTCGCAGCAGATGGCCCCGCCCCTCCCTGAGCCTGGTTCTGCCGGAGGTTTCTTCCTCTTAAAAGGGAGTTTTTCCTTCCCACTGTCGCCAAAGTGCTTGCTCATAGGGGGTCATATGATTGTTGGGCTTTTCTCTGTATCTACTGTACAATATAAAGCGCCTTGAGGCGACGTTTGTTGTGATTTGGTGCTATATAAATAAAATTGAATTGAATTGAATTGAATTGAATTGAATTGAATTGGACAAGTCAATATCTTCACTGCAAACTATGGGTGACCAAGCTAATGTCCGAGCGACCAGTGGAACAGTGCAGCAGCTCCAGCAACCACTCGCCTGCCGGTCATGTTCTTACTAGTGAGCATTGGATTTTCTGATAGTCGCTGACTGGTCCCTAGGTCTGTGTAACTGAGACCTAAGCCTGCTTAAATTAGACTGTTTCACACTGCAAAGAGGTTAAAGGCCTTTACACACCGATGGTGTTGGAAAAAAGTGAAAGGAAATTCAGAACTTTTCAGATGCAAATGTTAAACTAGTTGTGTTACATATACAGACACTGAAATCGTTGCTTTGTTACAGAAAATTAATCCTCGAAAAAAGATGAAATTTAAATCAAGCCACGAAGAGCTGGTCCAGATGTTTCCAGACCAGCAAAAGGAAGAAAAGGAGTTTCTGAGTTCATCTGTCAGAAGAAGGCAGCAGCAGGGAGAACTTCATGGTTTGATCTGGGACTTAAAGATGTATCACGGATGCTTTCGTACATATTTCAAGATGTCAGTGGGGCAGTTTGAGCAGAGTTGCGATCACATCTGCGGAGGCAGAGAAATAATTTCAGGGAATTTCAGAGAAACGTTTGACTGAGAGCAGCTGTGCTTCTGCGCTAAAATGCGCTAAAATGTTATCATTTTACTGTTTCCATATCATTGTACATTCACTACCAGTCCACTTGTTGCCAAAAATGCACTGACCTGATTGGTCATATCTGTTTTTTCAGATCCAAAAAATTGAGTTTGGTTAAAAAAAAAATCGCAAATTCATCCTGCGAAATTACGCAACTTGACATATAAGTAGACTGTGAGGCAGTGTGAAGGTTGTATTTAGAATAATGAGTCACAAAAATATTTTTAACATAAGAAATATTTGTATGAATTTTATGTGTCCAGTGTGTAAAAACCTTAAGACCAAAAATAAATATCAAAAGTTAAAAGTGCGTATCTGAAAACATCTCAACAGACCCACTGGTAAAACACTGCCCTCTGGTGGTGAGAAGTTTAGTTGAATTCTGCAGAATTCGTGTCAGTACTAAAAGTACCTTTAAACTGACTTTGGTGTTTCTCCAAATGCTTAAAGTGCACACACACATTTATACAGTGTTTTTCAATATTAGCACTTATTTCTTTCCTCTCTCTCTCTCTCACACACACACATACTTGCCTTTTATATCCTTGTGAGGACATCTAATTGTCATAATGCTTTCCCTTAGCTGCTTACCCTAAACCTAGCCATCAAAAATTAATGCCTAAACCTAAACCATAACTTTACTGTAACGCTGACACTAAAACCAAATTTTGAGCCTCAAAAATGCCTTCAAACTTATGGGCCCTGATCCCAACAAGTATAGTAACACAGTAAATTTTTGGTCTCACACTCACACACACACACACACACACACACACACACACGCGCGCGCGCCTGGTTAACCTCGTTTTTCTAACATCATAATTTCTATTCCTTTGTAAAATATGCAGCTCTGCCTCTTTGATGTGAAAGTGCCAGACTGGGAAACCCCCGACTGATTTAGCGAGTCCCATCAACGTGTGACTGATTAGCTGGATTGCTGATGTTAGGGGCAGCATCAGACTCTGAAGAGTCTTGAGGCCTTCAGAGTTTTTCAGTTCACAGTTACTGAAGCCACCGTGTTCCTGTGAACACTTAATGCTTTAGGAATGCATCCTGATCTTTGCCCTGTCACATTTTTAGTGTGACAGACTTCAGAGAGGTCTTTGGATTTGATGTTTCAGTGCGTGTTTTTCTAACACGATTCCAAATATTTCAGTTTGTGTGGTCAGATCTCAAGATTAATTCAAGGATCTCATTTGTGAAGTACAGCTGACACTTGGTTACTGACCGATAGGGGAAAAAAATAACATTTTTATTGCTTTAAAATGTCTCCACATTTCTTTTTCAAATCATACTGAGTGTTGGAAAAAGAAGATTAAGTTGAAGAATACTATCACACAGCACTGAATCAGGCAAAAACACTTAACTCTGGTTCTTATTTTGCACCATTGTGTGTAATTTAATTCCATTACAGCCCAGTTTGAAAGTCCCAGTCTCTCGCCACGTGCCAGACGGCCTCAGCTCTCTTTCAGTACAGATTCAAGCTTCGTGTACTGTGATGGATTTTCCTACATTTAAAAGTTTTCTGCTAGATCTCCCTTTAAAGCTTTTTTCCCCCAAACTACCTCTGCTGAAATCCAGAGAGTCTCTAGGAAAATTGGAGTCATTCTGTCCAGGAGAGTGAACAGATCTAATATTTCAGGAGTAGCTGCTCTCTCTGTATACAGCCCTCAAGATGAATAAATATTGCATTTTTAAAAATCTCAGCCCTGAGCAGACAGAACGCGGCGATGTTTCGGTGTTCATCACAACCGCACTTTGAATATTTCATGCTTATGTCACGGCCAAAAGGCATTTGAACGGATGCTGAAGTGTTCATTTATCTTTTGGAGCACAAGTGCATCTGAGAAAAAGCTGATTTTAAAATTCCAACGCATCAGCATCACTAGTGAACAGGTTATATCGACTTTATTTTAATGGCTTTTCAGAGGCGTTATGTCTCAGGCTAAAGACCTCCTTACCTTCCCCACACATATATCACATTCAACATAACAAACAGTTTTTGAATAAAATTTGTGTTCTGTAGTTTATATTTATTTTTTCCATAGGAGATTTCGATGATTTTCAAATCACTGCATTCTGCACATTTAATGATGAAAAAGGGAAGTTGTTACGACCCGGCTCTGCTAGGCGACAGTGGACGTAACAGAAGTATAACATCTTAAATTCTGCAATGCATAAAATATATTGTACTTATTTATGTAATACATCGTATATATTTGAATAGTCTGGTGGTTTACTGCCTGTTGGGCTGTACTGGTGAGAATGCAAATGCTGGACATTTGAGGCAGAATAATTTAAAAGAAAAGCGAGTTTTAATGCTGAAACAAGTCTAGAAATCCAAAATCACAAAATGCGAGGAGAGAACAGGAAACTGGGACTGAACATGAGCAAACAAAAATACAGAGTTCTGTTCCAGACAAACAAGAATGTAGTACTACACTCACTGGCCACTACATTAGGTACAATGGATCAGAAAATCACACGGCTCTTAATGTCTGACTTTAGGCATGTAGATATCATTACAATATCATTATAATGAAGGTTTGCAGAAGGACATCTCTGAATGAACAACATGTTGAACCTTGAAGGTTCTGTCAGCTGAGAACAGGAAACTGAGGCTACAGTCTACACAGGCTCACCAAAACTACACAGTCGTTGCCAATTTCTGCAGCGACATGAAGACTGAAGGATCAGAATTTAGCATATAAACAACATGAAAGCATGGATTGATGCTACCTTGCATCAACAGTTCAGACAGCTGGTGGTGTAATGGTGTGGAGGAGATTTTGTGGCACAGTTTGGGCCCCTTAATACCAACAGAGCTTTGTTTAAACACCACAGCCTACCTGAGTGTTGTGGAGTTTGCTGAACTTGCTGAATCTGTGTCATAAAGAATAAAGTTGATTTTGAAGGTAAAAAGGAATCCAACGCAGTACAAGCAAGGTGTAACTAATAAAGTGGCCGGTGACTACCTATACCTATCTATACGTACACATATGTATGTATATGTATACACACACAACACTATAGGTCCTACCCAGTCCTTTTTTAACAAACTGCTACGAGACTGGGCTGATTAATGTCCAGGTTAATATCTGTGTCATTGCCAGTTAAATATGTTTTCAAGTCTCCCATTCTGATTTTAACATTTTTTTATTTTATTTTAAGGGCAGCACTGTTGCCTCACGGCAAGAAGGTCCTGGGTTTGAATCCACTATCTGTTTGCGTGGGTTCTCTCCGGGTACTTTGGCTTCCTCCTGCAGTCCAAAGACAAGAAGTTTGTGGGTTTAAGTGAACTGGTGAATATAAATTGCCCATGGGTGTGAATGAAAATGGTTCCAGGGTGTACCCCATCTCTCCCCCTGTGGTAGTTGGGATAGTCTCAACCCCTCCTGAGACCCTTGATCAGCATAAGTGGAACAGAATGGATGGATATAATAATGCAATATAATATTTGGCTTATAAACAATGCTTTTCTAAATCAGACAACAGAAGAGCACACATACTACACCTTCAGCTGACATTGTTATACAAAATTATTTAATTACAGTTCTTGCTGGTCGTGAAAATAACCGATCTGACATGAAATGCATTGCTTCCTTTATCAGTACATCAGTTTTAAGCCATGTCAGTGTGATAAATCAGCCTTTTAGCGTGATAAACTTTCATGAGATAACGTAATGTGGTGCTGGAACACGGGAGTGAAAATGGGACTTTATATGCCATGAATGACTTACGATGAATGACTCCGATTCATCCTTAAAGCTTTCCTGTTCAATTAAAATATTACATCAGATAAAAAAAAGAAGCTTTCTCAGAAACAAGGACATTTTCTAAGTGACCCCCAAAATCAGAGAGGTACTGTGAGTTATTATTAATGGAGGCCAAATACAAATGAAGTTAAGCTTGAAATAAACCTCGTCATACACAGTAGTGTTTTTACCATCTGGGGCACAAGTGCACACTCTTTTGTATCCTTTTAAAGCGTCCTGATAAAAGGTTCAATCACCTCTAGTACTCTGACTCAAAATAGTCAGGGTGCTCCTGCTTTTATTTCAGAAAACGATTTAAAAATGAAAAATTCCAGTTTGGACTCACAGGAGACATGAAAGCAGAAAATATGCCGTTAACATGTGAGTTCGAACATCGGTATTAACATGAACTCGCAGCAGTTTTAAAGAGGTTTACGCAGAAATCATCCATTAAAATTAAAGTTGTCACAGCCCAAAGCCCTCGCTTCTGTCTGATCTTCCTTTTTGTTGCTTTTCCTTCAGTAAACTACAAAGAGCATGGTCAAGCTGAAGAGCAGAAGGAGGACATCAAGGTTGTTGAAGGGCTTCTTTTTTAATCATTTGGGGCCTGAACTTGGAGGAGTCTGGGGAGAAGAGTGGAGATAAAAGCGGCTGAAGTCTGAGGGCTGTATAGAAGTGGATAAGATGGAGTCCAGGAGGACATATCAAGGAGGCAGCCAGAGATGTGGAGGGTGATAGGACTTTGGAGGAGGGATGGATCCACTCCCCTCGCGGCTAAGAGCAATCAGAGATGGTAGGAAAAGAGACAAGCCACAGCCTATCTGTCATATTCTCTTCATCAGTGCCTCTTTCATCTTTGTCAAGATTATCTCTCTTTAAAAAGACACAGATAATGCCAATGTGGGCCGCTATAGAAACAAGATAAGCGGAGATTTACCATCGCTCTGAATCTTAATGTGACCCCTAATGTGACGTGCTTGCTGCCCTGAAAAGAAAGTAATACTATTAATTTAAACCCGATGATAAATCAAATCTAATGATACCGTAGCTGTTCATGTTTTGACTTATTATTTCTAACATGTTTAATTAACCTCCACAGCCTGTGCAGAATAGCCAAGGTAATATCCTTGGCAGAGGGAAGGCATTTGCATGAGGATGTTAATGTGTCTGGCTGGCGATCATAGATGGGGCGGGGGCGGTTTTTGAGTCTCTCCAAGAGGTAGAGTGTGAGCCCCGCTCGGCTGGCAAATGTACACATTATGACATAGAGCAGCAGATGGTCAAGCTGACCTTAGTGAGCGCTTCCAAAAACTAAAGCTGTGTTTCCCAAACAAAGGGCGTTATGGGATGCCACATTTTGACAGTACCCAAGCCAGACAGGATTATTTGCCACAGAAATAATCATCCAGCACCACCGTGATGCAGTGAAAAGACTAAAGGATGGTTGTAACAACATAATAACATAAATATTAGCAGGTAAAATAAATATAAAATTGAAGGAGGAGCTGGGCACACAATAACTGAACAGCATAAACCTTCCTTTACATCATTTTTATGTAATTTGTACAGGAAAGAACCTCAGACATTGACAACACTGTAGTTCTGCAAACAAGCATCCTAGTGCACTTCAGACCCAGTAAGACCCTCAGAGACTAACAAGAGCTGGTTCATCATCAGGACAAAACACCTGCATGCAAACTGATGAATGCTGTGTACGATGTGCAGTGCGCTGAGGAGTGCTCAGACTTCACGTAGGAGAGAAGAAACAACCAATCCACAGGTGCATGAGACCGGTGTTGGGTAAGTTACTTTAAAAAAGTAATTAATTACTAATTACTAAGTCAATATTGTATTTAAAATACTTATCTAATTACTATGTCAGAAAAGTAACCTAATTACTAAATAAGTAATTTAACTAAATACTTCTTAAAATCCCCATAAACCTTGAGTGGACAAACAATAGAAATTAAACTCTTTAAATAATAAATACATTTTTTTAAAAGACGTAGACTCTACAGTACGCAGCGGTAGCATCTCTTCCACAATGTAGCCTGCATTCCTTTTTTTAAGCTCACCTTCAGACGCTTTCTGTGCTGCTGAAGTAAAATCAAGTTTTGCTGCTTAGCAGGAGTTGCCGCGGTGTTATCCATGGATGATGAACAAGGATCACTCAGAAGTGTTCGTCTATGCTCTCGTGTCAGGCGCTTCAGTAGATTACTCGTGCTATTAACAGCGGCCAATAGTTTTTTCTCCCCAGGAGCTTACATATTACTGTAATATTCTTGTCTGCTTGTTTCTGAAAAGTGAAGAGTATGTCCATTTCATTTCCACTCGCTTCAGCCGAGTCCGACATCTTCCGCTTTAGAATACGACTATGCAGAAAACTGGCGCGAAATGACGTGCAGCTGCACTACAGCGATGTTAAAGCGGCAGAGTTTACTTCTACGTTTAGAAGATAAATTATTGAAATTAAATAATGATATTCAGCGAGTTTAATTATTTTACAATGTAACGCAAGTACATTGTAAGTAACTGTAATTAAAATACCTAAAAATGAACAGTAATTAGTTACTCTACTTTTTCAGTGGAAAAGTAATTTAATTACAGTAAAGCGTTACTTAGTAACGCATTACACCCAACACTGCATGAGACAGGAGGAGAGTCACATCTTTAGGGCAGGACTCAACTGTGCATCGGCGCCTAATGGAAAAGGGACACTCCATTAAGACTGAAGACAGATAGTTTGAGAGAGAAGGTCAGCTATGCCCACCATCACTGAACAGAAGTCCTGAGACCGTTCACCTTCAAAGTAAAAGCTGTATTGTACTGACTGAAAAAAGAAGACAAGTGGACCTCTTTAGGAATGTGAAGACTTTTCACCTCTCATCCAAGAGGCTTCTTCAGTCCTAAAGAAAAAAGTCCCAAGCAATCACCATGAAGTCTTCTGTGCAGCACCATGCAACCTCTAGTGAATGCCAGTAACAAGATGCATGCAACCATGGGGGAAACTACCTGCTCACCTGGTAGTTGCCAGTTGCCAGAGGGTTTTTAACTGGTCTCTAGATCTGTATTAATGAGGCCCCACACAGTCAGCATTTTTGCCAGCATTCCCTCCTGACTTCATATAAACCAGAGTTTATTGAAATAGTAGGCCTTTCTCAGTCTTAATGGCTTAAGTGTTAAAAAAAACAAAACACTTTTTTTTTCTTCAACACCGTGTGTGTGTGTGTGTGTGTGTGTCTGTGTGTTAAAATGCACACACATTCACTTTGAAATGATGGCTTCCCCTCTCTGAGTCTGGTTATGATTCTGCTATTGGCTTCTTCCTGCTGAGACAGGAGTTATTCCTTCCCCTTGCTTTGTTGCTTTCATTCTGTCTTATGAGCTTAATCTCTTCATATTTTTCTTATATTATAGTTTTGTTTACCTTTGTATAATTAGCTCAGGTTAGGCTGTGAGGACCACCCCTTTCATGTAAATTGTCATGGCGGGGAACGCTGGTGTGTTTATGAAACAGACCCAAAAGCAGACATGGAAGAAATGAACTGGTATTTAAACAAAAGGTGAGCCTTCATTGACACAAAAAACAGAAAAACAAGGCGAGGCAAAACGAGGACGAAACTAAACTGAAACCTTAAAAGAACATGAAACTGAACAGGAACATGCAACAACGTAACTATGAAACAGTCCAAACATGAACAGTAGGAAACGAAAACTCTGTGACTTGACATGACCTCACATGAAAACAAGCAGACGATCTGAAAAAGAAAAGAAGGAGACAGAGGACTTAAATACACAGAACGGTAAAGAGGGAAGTGGAAACACCTGGAGACACAGCTGACACAAATGATCGTGACGCCACAGGAGGAAGTAAAACAAAACACACTGAACATGGAAACACTAGTTTCTTCAAAATAAAACAGGAAACATGGAGAGACGTAGGCATGACTCACTAGCTTCACAAGATGGACACGACACACAAACACATGACAGACAGGACAGGAAACATGACACATAACTAAGGAGACATAAATGCAACAAAAACCAGAATAAAACTCAACTAAATCGTAACTAATAATAACACAAGAACTAATTATCACAAACTTAACATAAGAAGCTCAAAAATACAAAATAAACTCAAAACGCTCGGTCCCAGCCCCTGACGTGAATGCTCTTGTATCTCGATTGATAAACCCTGATGTTATCAAGTTCATAACTTCTCTTTGTTTGAATGGATTGTTGACGTTACGGTAAGGGAAGTGAGATAAGATAAGATGGGAAAACGTCCTGAGGATGTTTGCTCCTCCAATTTCTCTTTTTTTTACTTACACATCTAAAGTGTCCCATAACATTAAGTCACCTTTGAAACCTTGAAGAATTTATTAAACTCTCAGTGACCTAAAAAGTAGCTGTATTAGCGGGGGAACCCAGTAAAGAGGCAACCACTCTTACTGATGGGCGTCTTTTGTGGTACATCAGGATGACTTCTTCAAACCCTAAAATCAGACTGAAGGTGGGGAGGCTTTTATCTCTATGGTGTTATCACTGCTCTGGACAGGAAGGGCATGATGAGTATGGCGTTAATAACACCTCTGGAAAGTTTTCTTTCCATCAAAAGGGAAACTTACCAGACTCGATTTCACAATCCTTCTAACAGAAGTTTACATAAAATATTTAATTCACTTTAACACAACCTTGAATACAGTCAGGAAGACACAGACACACCTGAAGGAGAAAATAGCTTCTCTTTCACTCTATTAGAAGCACAATTATTGGAGGTGTTATGATTGAATCAAATGTTGTGGGTAGTGATCACATGCTTTCTGTTTTGATGTGTGGTTCCTCCCATATTGGTGTGTGGGTATGTGTGTTTTTTGAATCTCCCCCTGGCTTGGCATGTGGGTGTGTTTGGGTAATGGCTGGTGAAACAAGCTGAACTGCTGATTGGCTGATTCAAACAAGCTCCTGAAGTCCAGATTGGATGATTGACAGACAGCAGCCTTTTAAGCTCCAGCTGAAAGTCATCTACTGCTTCCTTTATCTCTTCTACACCCAACAAAGAGCCAGCCGGTTGTTTGTAGTTCTGTGAATTTGTGTGAGGAATCCTCAGTGATGGTTTCTTTTGTAAAATGTGAAAGTTTTGTAATGTAGTTATCTGATGTTTAAGAGCATTGCTTTATTTTGCAAATAGTTGCTGTAGAATCATTGTAAATTCTCATTCACTGTAAATGTTCAGCACTGCAGTAATTTAGTAGAGTGAGAAGCCTCTTTGTTGAAAGCTTTTCCTGTGTTTGGATGGGAGCTTAGGTTAGAGAATTGTCTTTTGTTTGCTTTTATTTTCTGATAGGGAACATTTTTTTTCCTTTTGTTTTGACACCTCTTTCACACCCGTCCGAAGAAAATAAACTGCTGTTTATCACCTTAGTTACCGTGTTGCTGGCCTTTCTTGGGAGCCATTGGAGTCACCTAGATGTTTAGGCCCGGTTATACGTAGGCCGGGTCGTAACAGAGGATAGAACGCCATGTTTTTTTTTCACATTACAGGTCAGTGTCTTTGAGGTCAACAAACAAACATACTTCTGAAAAGTAATCATAGAACTGAAAGAAGTTTTTGATCTCCAGCATTTTCAAGACATCACCCAAACATTTCAGATTGTATTAAAGAAGCATATAGAGAATAAAACAGGACCAAGAATAGACCCTGGGGAACACCGTATGAGAGTGAGGCCTAAAGTAAGGACAGTTCTCAGTCTACAATGGAAAAGGATAGGGACTGGAGGACATCCATTGGCTGCAGGTCTTAGACCTCAGCCAGTGAGATGAAAGGCCAAGTAGAAAGAGGAGGAACCCCAAACCGGCAAGGTTACCTATTAAATTGCCTCTTGTTTTTAGGTGTTAAGCATAAGGTAGGTCAGAACATAACCTGGCCCTGACCAATTCTGTTAGAAAATAGGTAAATGTTGTTGCACTTGAGTCTAATCTGCTGAAAAGTCTGTTTTGCACTGGTGGAACTGCAGCTACTAGAACATAGACACCCAGAATAACTGTTCAATCAAAATGAATTCAATGAATTCGCTCTGTGCGCCAAATCATTAGATTAATGATTTTCTGCAGCATTAATCTCAGTCTTATTTGCATAAGGTTTTATTGTTTTATTTTCTCATCATGGTTACGCGATAACGTCTCTGATCGAAGTAGGCGGTACTCACAGGGATCATTTTGTGTGCAAGAGTAGTCACATGAGTTGTGAAACGCACATTTTTATGTGAGCGTGCACAGACGCTTAGAAACAGAAAGCACGGCTTAGAAACAGAGATTTTTCCTCTTTCCAGTAGTGGGAGATGACATATTTTAAGCATCTTCTCTGGTTGTAATAGTGGCTGAAGGGAGACAAAAACTACAACAGCAAACAGGAAGCTCTTCTCAGCCAGGCCAAGGAAGATGGCCCCGCCCGAGACTTTTGGACCAAGACAGTGCTTTTAGGCTGGCTAGTGTAGCTGAAGGCTGAATGACCATACAGACCTAATAGGATGAAGTCCATTGGTTTTCCCTTCTATTTACAGATTGTTTGGCCCATTTCAGCCATACGTTTGTGAGTGGGCCCTAAACAGTGCACTAGAAGTTAGTATTGTGTGTATTTTTTCTGTAATAAGTAATAAGTCCAGTTAATTGCGCAATCTGATTTAAACAGGAAGGCAATCCAATGTTGATGAACTCAATTATAGAAATGTTTAAATCCTAAGGTCTTAATTGTTCTCTAGAATTCAGTTTTCTTCAGATAAACAGCCTTTAAATGTATTTTATGCTTTGGCCAGACATCACATTTATTTTTCCTACAAATGTGTATTTAAGTTTCTGTGGGCCTTTTATAGTGTTACTCTGTCTCCTCATTATGTGTTTTTATGTATCTGAATTAAAACTTTTGCTCAGTCTTTCCTTTGTTTTATTGTGTTTGAGGCAAAGAAGTCTTGTGACGAAGCAAAAGGAGATGTTATTGTTTGAAAAATATCAAACCCTGCGTTTTCCCATTTCTTAGTGATAAGTAATCGAAAATATCAAATGACATTACAAATTATAAAATACAGTTACCAAAGAAAAAGTGTAAAAAAAGCAGTTTTCAGCAGGTCTTTTTTTTTTTTAACTTATTAATAATAAAAACTGTGACCCCTGTAAAGACTTAATCTGAGGTGTTTTCACCCTCACCACGATGTCTTTGCTTCTTTTGCATGCAGACATAGAGGTCTGTACTGCACTAATATATAATCTACTTCATTGATCTTACATTATGGTGTTAAGTGCCTCCTTTGAAATACGGCACATCATGGAAAAGCACTTACGAACAAGGTCATAACAGGTTGAATGTTAATTAGCAACATTTTTCAGCAGTAAAGAGTTCTGACAATCAACGTGTTCATACTGCTAACAAAGCTCCAATTACGCCGAATTATCTGTCCAAACTGCGTCATTATCTTCAGATTTTATGAGTCTCTATTCATGGCCACTCATGGCAATCTATTCAGAATCACAGCATCAACAGTATACGTGCTGATGAGCTGAAATTACTGACCAGCACTTGGATCTTCTGAGGTTTGGGTGTTTGATGTGTCCTCTGGTTTCTGGCACCCAGACATTTGCAGCAAGTCCTTCAAATCCTGCTCAAAAGTGAAAATGCACAGTTTGAACTTCATAACTGGGTCTCACAAACCAGACAAACCAAACCAGTGGGCAAAGACAGGAAGACTGTTGGCAAGCAAAAGAAGCAAGATTGACATTTTATAATTTCATAACCTAAAAAAGAGGGTAATCAATAATAATCACAGCCACAGCCATCTATATAGCCTGAAAATACATTTAGAAACTAATAATTTGCAACAGTAAATGCATTTTGTCTTGTTTCTAATGAACACAATGGATATACTGTACATCTGTTTCCTTAGTGATCACTCACAACACATTTTCATCTCAATGTTACAACTAATACGAACAAGGTTATCGTGAGACACAGTTAAAAAACAACAACGAGGCCTTCTCCTTCTGTAACCTCTGGCACACAAGGCTGTTTTAAAAAATTTGCTATCTGGGAGAGAAAAAAAACTCACATTCAGTCAATAACAGCTTCTCAAATGTAAGGCCAACTAAGAAATTTCCTTGTTCCCATATATCTTGGCCACAATAACATGTGCAGCAAAAAAGAAGAACCAGTTTTACTTCGACTTTGCAAAAATGTAGAGAGTAAATACCACAATAAATGAAAAAAAAAAAGGTTGCAAAAAGACTTCTGGTGATGTAGAAGTCTATGAGAAAATGAAACATGAAAATGCTGGAGATTTCATAACTGGACCACCAGAAGTCACTGGGTGAAGACATCCTAACTAACTACACCTTTCTACTGTCTACAGTAGAAACATATCTGCTTATGAATATGCAGAGTCTGTATGAAGCTTAGCTTTCTGGTGTTCATCTGTAGTCAAATAGAACTACACTCTGAAAATAACATAAGCTACTGTAATTTTAAACAGGTGCATCAGCTTTGGGTTGCGCTCTCTATCAGGGCTTTTCACATTTTTCTGCACATCACAGAACGAGCTGAAATATCACACCTGCCTTCATATCTCAGCAAAACCCCTACGCCATCTAACCTGTGCAATGATGAGCTCTTCTTCTGCGTGCGGGGTCAGAGGAAGGAACATCAGACAGCCCATACAAGAGTGTCAATCCATTCTATGGGAAATACGTTTTTTAGGTGCACGCATTGTACCCATTATAGTCTCGATTAAACCTTAACTGTAACTCGTTTATTTCTTCTCTAAATACAATTTTATCCTTGTAATCCTTTGCCAGCATTTCTGCTTCAGAAAAAATAAAATGCCTGAAGAAAAATTGTCTAAAGCAGATGTAGAAATTGTTCTGTGGATGAGATCTGGCTGCTCAATTTTCACTTTTCCCGCAGTGACTCCCAGGTGGTTTTATTGAATTTTGTGAGCGTGGATTGGAAACGGTGCTCCAGGTTGCTGCACTTGAAACTGAAGGTGGTTTGGTTGCATATTAAACTCAATTGGCTCCTCGGAGGATAAATTAAAATTTACTGTCCTCTTTTTTTCTTCTTTGTGCTGAAATTTTCTGTTTATCTTGTTTTGTAGTTGGATTTTTCCACCGTTTGAACTTTCTGTGCTCTTTCTGATTTATTATTTCTTGCTGCATGCAACAGACGGTGTGTTTGTATAGTGCTGGATGCCAGATTGCAGGTGCAGTTTCCACTGTATGCCTTTATTTCTAGGTTTATTTTTAGATGCAAGCCTACAGTGCAGTTTATCCTACATATATTGTACTTTTTTAATCAGCTCAAAGCCTCATGCACCAACTCACGTGCCCTGATTAGATGCTAAAACTGTAAGCGTTTAATGAAAGTCTGCATTGTCATGATTATTAGCTGCCAGTTAAAGTTTGATGATGAGTTAAAGTTCACACAATAAGTAGTTTTAAAAGAAAATCTCATTGGCATGCCCTATCTTCATAACAGCACACAAATTTTTCCCCGATTCAGAAGATCAGAAGATTTTTGTCTCTAAAAGGTTACTATGCGGACAAATGAAACGCGGCCGTGCCGGTCAAAAGCATGTTGTTGCTCCTGTGTTGCATCCAGCAGATCAAAGGCAACAAAAGCCTTTGAGCCAAGTGACAGGTGTGGTAAATAACCCTGTCTGTGACCCAGAGGAATCCTTTGAGGGTGCTGTGTACAGTTAATAAGGTGTGAGGCGAGCTGCAGTGGTGCTGTCAGGGCAGCAGGAAGGGCGCTGTCAGAACTGGTATTTGGGGATGGCTTTTAAAGCCTGTGTGTCTCTCAGACTGTCTGGGGTGCTGATACAAGTACCACTGGTTCAAAGGCTTGTATTGTGACCAGAGATCTGCAGGTCTGATGAATAATCTTCTCCGAGGAGCCGTCTGGAGGGGCTGGGAGTGGCTGATATGTGCTTGTAAAAAATAACAGCGTGAGTATGTCGTGCAGCTCAACCCCTGTGTCGCTCAGAGAAACAGGAGTTTTGTTTCGTGCTAACAAATCGTTTGATTGATTCGGTAATCAAAAGAAAAATAATCCTGCTGGTCGATTAAGCTTTTATTTCAAGTGCCAATTACACTCATTTATAAGGACTCTTTACTGTTTTGTATTATTGTGACATTAATTACTTTAGTGTTGAGACATTCATTAAAAATAAAAAGCAAGACTGACATTTTATAGTTTCATAGATTAAAACTGATCAGTTATTTTTAAAATAAGAGGGTAATCGGTAACAATCACATTCACAGCCATCTATATAGCCTGAAATTACATTTAGAAACTACTAATTTGCAACAGCAAATGCATTTTGTCTTGTTTCTAATCAACATAATGGATATAGTGTACATTTATTACATCAATCACAGCACATTTTCCTCTAAATGTCCGTTTATTACAACTAATACAAAGTTCTAAAAGGTTATAGCAAGTCACAAAGCACTGTAAAAGAATAAGACCAGGACCTTCTCCTTCTGTAACCTCTGGCACACAAGGCTGCTTTTAAAATTTATTATCTGGGGGAGAAAAAAAAAACTCACATTCAGTCAATAACAGCTTCACAAATGTAAGGCCAACTAATAAGTTTCCTTGTTGCCATATCTCCAGGCCACAGTAAGATTTACTGCTAAAAAGAAGAGCCAGTTTTACTTCAGCTTTTTCTAAAATGTAGAGAATAAATATCCTAACAATGACCAGCCACTAAAAAACAAGCATTAAAATAAAAATTAAAAAAGAACCAGTACAAGAACAGAAAATCGTATATAAAAAATAAATCAGTGAAACTGGAATCACTGAGATTTCAAAAAACACTGAGGAGCCTGACTGACATGTATTTATAGTCTAATAAACCACAGTGGAAACTAATCAGAAAAGCAGGTGACAAAAAATATTAGCAAAATAAAACAAAATTGAGACACAGGAAGGACACACTGACAAAAAAGTTTTTCTTGAACTCGACAGAAAATGTCATGATGACAAGAAAAGAAAAGAATGCACATAAATTAGACTCCTTCACACTGGCGGGAGATGCCACGTTAAAACGACACTGTCCTGAGGATGGACTACAAAATATGCAGCTTACGTTGTTTTATTGAGTTCAAATAAACGAGACCCACTGGTGAAAAATGTCAATGTAAAAATTGGAGGGTTTTTTTTCACCTAGTGTAAATGTAACGATAATCCTACAGGCTGACAATGCAGAAATGGACAAAACTAACACAAACTGATCTGGAGTGAATCTTAGCCACACTTTGACATCTTTTGAAAAATCTCACCCTGGAAGGTGTGAAAAAGCTATTTCTTACCAAACCCCACATGTAACTGTGGGCAAAGCTTAATATATCATCATTATATATATTGGATATTATATTATTATTATGGGAGAAATGTTTCATCTCTCATCCAAGTGACTTCTTCAGTCTCAGCTGACTGCAGGTTTCCCCAACCTTATAAACAGTACCTTTGTACAATGACTGAAACTAACACAGTTGAAGAGAATCAACTTTTTGGGATTTACTTACCTGGATGATTGAGCATGCATTAAGATATATTATTATTATACAATTATTGTTTAAGGTAATTGTAAGTACTTTGTCTCTTTGTACTCACTTTCTGTGCTGTCTATATTGCAGAACATGATAGTGTTTGCAGGGTAATAGCATTGGAAGAAAAACTTAAAAAACAGGCCAGTAGCACTAAAACTTAAAAAACGTACGTTAAAATGTTCTTTCTGTGGAGTGGCTTGTGATTCACTTTTATAGATTTTTTAAACAGAGAAGCCTTTGACAATACACACTTAGACGTTGGTGGTCAATATGAACGTCAAACAAATTTCTGTGAAAACCATTGTGGACTGTTTAAGTTGTTATTAATTATTAATTATTATTTTTATTAATTTTGTCAGTTTTGGTTCTATGAGAAAAAAATACTAACCACAATCTTTTTGTTAAGCCTGTTCCAAAAACTCAGAACAATACCAAGTCTGAGAAAACTCAATTGAAGCACAAAAAATGCCACCTCAATTTTTTTCATAGTAACTCAGTGTCCTCTTTATTTAATGCACCTCACTCGCCTGCCAGTTAAAAACTGTATTAAAGCAGTTTTTGATTTTCAGTGTCAAAGTCCTGTGTCCTAGAAGATGCTGTGAACAGATATTCCCCCGTAACTGAATTTGGCAAACCCATTTGAAAATGGAAATCTACTTTGTAGGAGACAGACCTGCACAGGTTATTTATGCAGTTCCTCATTCAGAACGTTTCTATCCCAATAATTTTACCTTCTCTGAAAAAAACCTCCTAAATTCATGGATTGCTGCGGCGCAGTCAAGCCTTTTGCTTATCTGTACAAAAAGTCATTCAAGTTTCAGCTGAGCGTGATTGAGAAATAGCATTAGCTCCGAGCCTTTGTCACAATCAGATAACTTTTAACATTGAGAGCTGAATGCATTTTATCTGATTGCTGATGCAATTTGTGGAGGCTCATAGAAACTTTGTTGGACACGATGCATTAGCTGGACCATTGTGTGCAAAGGAGAGCAGACGGGGTAACTTCTGAGCGAGCTGATTTCATGTTAGATAAGCAGTGATGTGGATGGAGGCAATGTCTAAAGAAATGTGGCTGTAAGAGAGGTGGGCTGTCAAACAGAGAGAGGCTGTTATTGGCTACCTAAATGTTTTTGGACTACACTTCATAGAAACTCAAGAATGTAACTATTGCTAACTTAAGAGGGGCGAGCTATACTAACTCGTTTGGGGAGGATGAACTGAATTTCGCATTCTAAAGTAAATGAGGACTATTTAATTTTAATGCTCCATAATACAGTTTAGCTAATGTTATAATAAATAGACTCAAAGTTAATGGCCCAGAAATGTAAAAATACCTCCACACAAAATTGTAATTTTCTGGACAAGGCTGGACAAGATTTACTATATTGATAGTTTATTTAGTGTATTAAAAGTTTAGCTTATCTGAAGCCAGGAGAGAAAGCTGGCAAAAAGGCAAAATGTGTGAGATAAAAGAAGAATCAATATCACAGCTCCATGACTGAAACACCAGAGAATCTGATGGGTTATAATTGAGTATTTTATTAAATGAATGTTTAGATGCAGCCCCAGTGGTGTTTAGTGGTCTGAGAGAAAGTAAGAATCAAAAACAGAATTTAAATGTAGGCTCAGACTACAGATGAATTTGATATCAGGTCAGCAGCTGCTCTGTTTTAGGTCATAACAGGTCTAGAATAATAAAATTGTCTAATGATTTAAGTTGTGTCTAAGAATTTTCATTTATCCCTGATTCTCCTCAGGGAAAGAGAAAGATTTTAGATGCTCTTAAAAAAACAAAAAACCTAGATCCTCCTGATATCAATGCAGAAAAGTCTGAAGGACGTCTATTTCCAGACGCTGTTGGTCAGTAGGTGGTGATTTCCTACCTGTAAGCTGGAACATGGCAAAACATCCCAGTTAGAAATGATCCACCATCATAGTACAGAAAACCCAATGTTAATCCTCAAGTTACCTGGATAGTCTCAAATCCTGCTTCACAGTACAAGGCCCAGGTGTCAGAAGAACTGAACCTTGCCAGGGACCACTCTCTTCAAGGATGAAGAGGAAAAACAGGGTTTTTAGCCTCATGACTACACAGTAGCCGTTAAACTGGGGCTGTCACACTGCTAAATTAACCTTTTGATAGGAAATGAGTACAGTCCCCGGAGTCTTTGTGCTCACCATTGCAGGAATATTCTTGAAAAATCAAGTGCAAATGAAAGATGTATACACAACTATATTAGGTTTTATATTGGAACAAAGTACCAAAAACTTAATTTTAGTATGTTAAGTTCAAGGAGAGAATAGGAAACAAAAAGTGGGATAGTCCAAAAGGTGAATAAAATAAACAGGAAGCACCGAGAGGCAAAGTGTACAGCAAAGAGACAAGTGGTAAAGGAAAAGGCACTGAAGAAGGAGAAAAGGACTTGTATTGATTGAAAAATTGCTGGAAAGGATGTGCAGCAATTTAGGGTGATTAAGGAGAGAGATAGATCAACGACTGAAAAGTGTGTTGAGAAAATAGAAGGAGTACTTTAAGGACCTGAGAATTTAAGAAATTGATAGAGAGGGAATGATAGTTGGAGGATTAATAAGGAGGAAGAAAGCAGCTATGATGAAGCTGAAAGGTGGAAAGGCATTTGGTCCAGATGACATATCTGTGGAGGTATGGAGATGTCTGGGACATAGGGCAGTGGACTTTTTAACAGATTGTTTAAGGTTTAGGGTGTCAAAACAGGCCATTTGGTACTGTATGAGGAAGTTAAGTCTGTATGTGGAAGTATGGACTTGTATGAGAGTAGGGAACAGGTGGAAAACAACCTGGAGAGGTGGAGGCATGCTCTGGAGAGAAAAAGAATGAAAGTCAGTGGAAGTTAGAATATGTGTGAATGATAAGAGACAGGTGGAAAAGTCAAGATGCAACGAGTAGAGTAGCGTAGTTTGAATACCTGGTGTCAAAGAGCAAAAGCCACGGACAGTGCAGAAGAGAGGTGAAGAGGAGGTTGAAGGCAGGGTGGAGTGGGTGGAGACGCCTTTTATGGGAGATCTGTGACAGAAGGATAGCATCGAGAGTAAAAGACAAAGAGCTGCTGTGATCTATGGTTTGGAAAGCTTAGCCTGGATGAGACCTGGTTAAGTGGTTTGGATACAAAGTTAGAGAGGGAAGGCTTGGACACGTGCAGAGAAGAATGTTGAATATGGAGGCAGGAGGAAAAGAGGAAGAGCACAGAGAAGATTCATGGATGTAGTGAAGGAGGACACGCAGAGGGTTGTTGCGACAGGAGGAGGATGTGAAGGATCGAAAGATGATTTGCTGTGATGATGCCTAAATGGGACCGGTGGAAAAACGAAGAAGTACTCCAAGTTCAAAAACATGTATAAATAAAATTAAATGCACAAATTTAAATGCAATAAACCCTTGATTTGCTTTTACAGTGCATCATTACCCAACAATGATTCTTGGCCTTTGAGAGCGAGCGCCATGTGAGCTTACTGATAGAAAGAGGAAATGTGCACACAGCTGGGCGTCTCCAGTGTAAGAGTTAAGTGTTACCTGCTATGACTCATGTCTTGAAAGCCATGGGAAATTGAACACAGTTCACCCACCTTGTTCCATCCAAACAGGTCAGGCTAGACTGCCCTTTCCCCCTTCAGGTTTAATCTCAACTTTCTTCCATGTGTATCACCTCGTGCGGTAGATGAGAACACACAGCACCACAAGATCTGAACAAAAATGAGTAGTGCTCAGATAAGGAGATTGCTCGTGTTTTGAAGGATTACTTTTTGCTGGAGCTGATGTAATTTCAATGCCAGGACTTCAGGGTAATCTTAGAAAGGTGCTCAAGTACATTTGAAGGACTTTTGTAACTTTTCCCATTATATGTGCACTTTGAATCATAATAAATAATATAATACGTGTAGAGACAATTTTGCATACATACGTAACATATTCAACACTATTTTTCAATGGAAGTAATCCACCGAATGTTGCTGGTTTTTCATTTTTTTATCATATTATTATTAAGTTATCATACTGGAGGTTTTATAATTCCTCATTTCATTTTTTTAAATTTAGCTTTCAATCTTGTATTAGTCCAGTCTAGTTTCAAGTTATTTCCAGACAGTTTGATTTATTTGGTTTGGGTTTTAATGTTAAAAAAAGTTCAGGTTCATTAAATTGCTTTAGTTTAGTGTTACTTTTAGTTTTTCTGTATTACCTTAATCTATATGTATTTGTCAGAGGAAAGACTTAAGAAATTCAGAACAGTACGACAAAAGAAACATTTGATTCAAAGATATGTAAATATTATGCATCCAATAAAAATTTGTTGGGAACCTCAATCCCTAAATATAAATTTGAGGGATTTTTTTTGTTGACTGAACTTAAATGACAAAAAAGGAACATGGCATATCATGTAGTGCATGAGTGCAAGCATTTATAAACCTGTCAACTGTAAATCATTGGTATCTTTCACTCTCATTGGTAGTCACTTCAATCCAAAACGCTGAAAAAAGTTGAACTTCACGCCGCCATCTGTCTGCTGATATTTTGCCCATCATTGCTTGACGTTTCTGAATGTCTCTGACTCACTGTGGGTCTCCGGTTGCCTCATCGCTGCTGGTCAGCTAGTTGTTTGGTTCCTGTGTGGACGCCCCTTTACTGGAATATAATCACTGGAGATTTTTTGGACCAGTTCATAAGTAACATTTATAAAATCTACCAGTCCTACGATTTTTCTCCAAGTTTCCTTTTTGTTCTCTCTTTAAAAGAAAGCTGAATTGTGCATCTGCAGTTACTCACATAAAGCAACAAGAAGGTCACCTGCCATTTATATAATTGTTATAATTGTTGGTGGCATCATGAGAATCTCAGCTGTGAAATATTTGTAATTTACTGTGCAGCGTAAAAACCTCACCTTTCAGTTTGTACCAGGTGCGATAGATGTATGCTTCCATGAACAGATATCCAAATGTGATTATTTATCTTTCAGCACAAAAACTGTGAAGCCAAAACTTGGCGTAGCGGTTATGGACATGAAACTTTGGATGTGGATTTAATCACTTCCTTCAGCACCGATCTTGGCAGAGGATTCCCGCTCCAAGTGCTGATTTGTGTTTTGATCCAACTTCATAAATCTTAATTTGAACAAAGACTTGGGACGGGTTTTCTATGAGTGAAGAAGAACAGTAGTTTTGTCCAATTTCACAGTTTTAGTGGTTGTGAGCAGAGCGGCTCACAGTTAGCAATCGTGTTATTGCTGTCAAGAGACAGCAGAGAACAAATATGTTTTAATAGATACCTCGACTCAAAGGATGAAGAAGCGGACTCCTTCTGTTCAGAGTGAAACAAAAAATATTTAATAAATGCATGGAAAGGGCAAATCTGATTCTTTCTTCTAATAACAATGAGTGAAGAATTGATTTCCCTGCAGACGCAGTTTCATAGTCACTGATCCTCAGTGACCTCAGTAATCTTGTTAAAGCTGCATGTAATTTTTTTCCAAAACTTTAACACACACACACACACACGCGCACACACACACGCACAGAGACAAAGAGTCTTCCTCTCTCTTCCAATTTTCTCCTGGTCAGATGATCTGTCAGCTAAATGTGAATGAACTGCTTTGGGCTGAGGGGGTGGATTGAATCCCGTCACAAGGGACAGTGCAGCAGGTTTGAGAAGAAGAGGCAATCAATTGTGGCATCTTGCCAGAGATATGGGCTGTTTATTCAGACTGAGGGGAAATAAGATGGGTCTCGAGATAAGCTAGAGGAGACATAAAAAAGCTCAGAGGTAATCAGATTTTCCCCAAATTTCCATACATGGGATCTTTTCTTAAAGGGAAAAACGCTTTAATTTGTAACTAGACAGCACAAGTCTAACCTGGAAATGTATAATACTACTATACATTAAAAATCATCCTATACGTTATAACAAATGGAGGAACACACTTAGGAACATGGGTATTAATGAGTTTCAGCTGCTTTGGTGTTAATGAATTTAACAACAGGTGCACTAAAGGGGCAACAATGAGACAACCTCGCCAAGGAGTTGCTGTACAGGTGGAGGCCACTGAAATTGTTCTCACTAGTTTTGCAATTCAGTGTCACTGATGCTAACATGAGGCGACACCTGGACCATACGTAGTCTGTACAGGTCATACTCTTCCAGGATAGCACAGTCAGAAGGTTTGCTGTGTCTCTCAGCACAGTCTCAAGAGCACCGAGGAGGTTCCAGGATACAGTCAGTTATTCAAGGAGAGCTGGACGGGGCCGTAGATCCTTAAACCATCAGCAGGACCAGTATCATCTCTTTTGTGCAAACAGAAACAGAGCGATCACTGCCAGAGGTAGAAAATGACCTCCAGCAGGCCACTGGTGTGAATGTGTCTGACCAAAGAATCAGAAACAGACTTTAGGTGGGTGGCCTGAAGGCACGGCGTCCTCTGGTGGGCCCTGTGCTCACTGCCCACTGCCCCTACGCTGGTGCAGTCTGTCCTGGGTTCCTCCTGCTGCGCAACAATGCCCAGTCTATATACAATATGTCTATATCCTCTTTAACAGGTGAGAAAATTTTAGTGAAACTTTGAAGAAACATCATCAAAAATACAGTAATTATTACCATATATATGTTTAAAAAAAGATTTATTATAAATCAAAATTCTTTGGATTTTCTCATTTATCATCCTTCTTTTGAAGTAATTTATGTTCTCTATCTTTTCTTCATGTGTAGCATAACTTAAAAGTCTCCAAAATTTAATTTAAGTCCTCATCAAATAAGGAACGAAGAATTAGAAAAGGCGCCACGGGCAGTATATAATAAAGGGATTTGATTATCCAGGTAAGTTTCATTGAGATTAAATCACTTTTTATCTAAATGGTTTCAACGTAACATGATCACTTTTTAAAAAGTGACTTTTCCAAGTCAGCATGTAATGGCCGAGCTTACCTCATTTAGAAAATCCGTCTGTCCGTTTGTCCATCTAGGTTTCCAGAGAACCTATCTGAGGACAGCTGCCCACTAACCGACCTACGAGCATGTCTTCGTCCTGTGGGTGGAAACCCAAAAACCATTACAAATTATTGAAACTCTCTTCTTCTGGATCTGTAGGAGGGCCAGTCCAAGATAAATAAAGATTATGTCAAAGGATAGAAAGGTGGTAGAATCCAGAAATAAAAATATGCAGCATATTTGAACCTGACTGAGCAAATTCCTGTATTAGAAATTCCTACACAAAGATCTAATGAACTTTAAACAAAACAGTCACATTACACCGAAATTCCTCAGCACCAGTGCACATGGACATTTTTAATAAAAAAAACATAATTACATTTATAGGAATATGTTTCTGCACCCACAAGTGATTTCTGCTTTCATACCATGTTGGCTTGCCAATGTTCCCTCACAAATGGCAGCAGGAGTCTGGCAGTGATTTCTCAGAGACAAGCACAAACAAAAATGTCCAGCAAGGTTTTGGTTCGTGTTCAGTGAGGCCAGCTCCTGATCAACCTCAGGGTTCCCTCCAGCCCGCAGCAGGTCATGGCATTCTGTAATGTTTACTTGGAATCGGAGCATCTTGTTTGCTTTACTGTTAATTTGGAGTCACAGATATTTATGCTCTTGCCTGCCTTTATGATAACACAGCTCCTGTTAAGGCAGACCTGGGGGGGGGACAAAACAATGCTTGGACACTGCTAGCACAGGGCACCCACACAAACGCAAAGCAGGAGATGAAGCATCACTGAATATGTTTCCAAACCAACTTCATTCTAAGCCGAAGACTAGAAAATATGGTGAAGCATATCTACCCTTTGGCTTCACCTGCACAAGTGCCAAGGTAGGTCTCCCCTGCAGAATTGGTTTTCCCTGCATCGGGAGCAGCGCTGGGCTTTTCAATTCATGGACAAACAGTATCCCACATTCTTGATTTTTAGTTCACAAACACTTCTCATAATGACTAACTACTCCTGACATTTTAGAGATTTTAGCTCTTTATACAGTTACAGTGGGATACAAATAATATCAGGCTGATCCTGCCACGATTTGTTCCCCCTGTCCACATCACGGACAAACAGTATCCCACAGCTGTTTATGTTTTTAAACCCATTTTGCACAGAGAGGCATTTTTTGAAAAATGTATTTATAGCAATGTTGAATATTATTACACAGGAAAAAAACAACTACATGTAAAATAATTACACCGTGACACCTCTGCCTTTCTAAATGTCTGACAGACGCCAAGTGGTCAGACTGGGCAGCATCACCTCATCCCCCGTCACACTGAACACTGGTGCTCCACAGGGGTGTGTACTGAGCCCTCTCCTGTACTCACTCTACACCTACGACTGCACAGCCACTAACAACTCCAACATCATTGTGAAGTTTGCGGACGACACTACAGTGGTGGGTCTTATCACCAATGGTGATGAGACGGCTTACAGGGAGGAGGTCAGCGCCCTGACCCACTGGTGTCAAGACAACCATCTCACCCTCAACGTCGCAAAGACAAAGGAGTTGATAGTGGACTTCCGGAGGTGCAGAGAAGTACACACCCCCATCACCATCAACGGCGCTGCTGTGGAGAGAGTGAGCAGTTCCTTGGCGTACACCTGGCTGAGGATCTTACGTGGTCAGTACACACAAACAAAACAGTGAAGAAGGTGCAGCAGCGCCTCTTCTTTCTCAGGAGACTGAAAAGATTCGGCATGAGCCCCCGCATCCTCAGGACCTTCTATCACTGTGCCATTGAGAGCATCCTCACTGGATGCATCACCACCTGGTATGGCAACAGCACCGCCTACAACTGCAAAGCTCTCCAGCGAGTAGTGCGGTGCTCTGAACGGATAATTGGAGGTGAGCTTCCCTCTCTCCAAGACATCTACAGGAAGCGCTGCCTGAGGAAAGTGGGGAGGATCATCAAGGACTCCAGTCACCCCAGCCATAAACTGTTCAGACTACTTCCATCAGGAAGGAGGTTCTGCAGCATCCGGTCCCGTACCAGCAGACTGAGAGACAGCTTTTTCCATCAGGCCATCAGACTGCTGAACACTTCATAGACACCTCAGCTTCACTACTGGAACTTTAACATTATGCACTCCATACTGTACAGTAATGCCACTGTTTTGCACATACAGAGTCTCAACTCTGTATATTTTATTTTATTTGTTTTATATATTCTATTCATTGTTTACTCTATTTAATTTGTAAAATATGTGTACACACACACACACACACACACACACACACACACACACACACACACACACACACACACACGTAGAAAAATATTTAGTATACACATCCAGAAATGCATATACTATTATATATTGTACATATATTTATTAGTTTCAGATGTAGCCATTCTTGTATTTTGCTTGTTTACATTATTGTATTTTGCACAACTCTGTTGCTTGTGAAGCTCGCACACAAGAATTTCACTCACATGTGCTGTACCAATGTACCTGCACATGTGATGTGACAATAAAAGTGATTTGATTTGATTTGATTAAATGGAGGGACAGTAACTGCGTGTAAAACCTGAAGATAGAGACAAAATACTTTTAATCTGACTTTCTGCCATTCTGCAATTCATCTCATGTAAACAATAACGTGGCGCACAGCGTGACCTGAAAAAAGGCACATACCTTTGACGTTGTGTGACGAACTCTAGTCCTCGTCCACACATAAAAAGGAGTTTTAAAAATCTCGTTTTCGGTGATTCGAAACGCCGTTTACGTGTGAACGAAACAGCTGCGTTTTCAAAAATACCGGTGTAGGTGTGGACGAAGCGTAAAAGAGTTTATAGTTTATTTCCTTACTACCTGTAATTTATCGCCGATTACTTGTATTTGCTTAATTGTTTACTAAATGTTTGAGGTGTGAGTGTGTGTGTGTGTGTGTGTGTGGGGGGGGAGGGGGGGGGGCGAACATTTTTCTTGTAAGACAAAGGGGGACCCAGCAAGAAAAAGTTCGGGAACCACTGTGTTAAGGTAAGACCTCATATATGATTCTGTAAGACTGCATTTAGATATTCTTTTAATAATACAGTATACTAATACAAATTTTATGAATCTCCTTGACGGTTCACTAAATGTAACAAAAAGTCATCATGGGTAAAATTACTGGGATTTATGATGAAATTGTTGCACTACCCTTCAATTACACACAGCCTAAAAGATTCAAGTTAAAATCTTCACTTTTTATATTTCAGACACACATTAGGTATATACAAAAATCACTGGGGGGCAACCAAATGGGTTAATATTCATAGTGGTGCTGCAGAGTTGGAGAATGATGCAACTAAAGACAGCAGGAGTCAATAAAAGTACATATGCAAATATGCCAAGCTTGCAGTTAGTCTGTTATTGCTTGTGTGAAACGGTTATTGCTGTGAAAATGACGCTTTTGCTCATTTCTCTGTATTATCTTGGCATTTTGTAACTTGCTTGGAAAATCAAATGGGAGCAACAGAAACATCACAGCAGCAATAAAACCATAATTTATTACAGGAGGGCCAATAGGGGAGAAAGTGATGACACAGTGTGTTTAAAGCTATGATCACATATTGTGGGGATTATGGAAAAATAAGTTTAGAGCTTTATTTTCTACTCCTCTCTTCAGTAGCTAATTGAAATATACTGCTCGGGCTTCTTTTAACCTAAAGTGTTAATACTGAACTGTTCTTCCTTTCATCCTTTTCTGTTTATGTTTCTGAAACATTAGACACCGCTGTCCAACTCTTCAAAGATGTAGCCTAATGCAAACTGCCTCAAAACGAAGCGAGAACTAGTACCAGACAATAATAATTGTTTGGCCCAAATGTGCCCATATGTGCACTATTTGGCCCTGACTGACAGTGTCAGCATAGGGTAAAAGTGGCTGGCTCATTTTAGCAACAGGCCAACCTTATATGAGCTGTATGTCTGGTGTGTTAAGGCCACATCTGGCCCATGTGAGCCAAACGTCCTAAAATACGTCCGGAATAGGACATATTGTGTCTGCAAGCTAAGGTGTCATAGTTTTCAAAGGAAAGTAGCTAATGTCTACTTGAAGTGTCTCTGTAATGCCTTATATTCCAGATATAATCCAAAACTATAAGCCGAATTAAACCTGAACACTTTGAATGACAACTTAGATTCAGTTCATAATCTATTTTTGCACAGTGCCCCCTGTGGCCACATGTGGTAATTATGTGCTTGCTTCAAAGTTACAATAAGCTGAATTAGATGTCAGAAAGCACCACAGCCAAGCACCTAATAATAAACACTGTAAACCTAAATTAAAAAAGTTATAAAAACAATCAAACAACCAATAAAATGACTTCAGGTGCAGTTTTCGTAAACTGAAAAATCAGCTGTAGAAACCATTTTTGTTTCAGGTTCTTTTAAAAAATCGCTGTCTCAGACCCAGAAACACATTCAGACAAAAGCTGCTCATCCCAAGGACAAAACACCTAAACACCTAAACACAAGAGGAACAACAAAGCTTTGTGCTGCACAAAGCAGAAAGGAGTCCTCAGACCTTCACAACCAGTGACAGATGATTAGAGAGAGGCGTAAAGGAGGTCATTTATGCCCACCTGTTAGAACCATCATTGAACAGAGGTGGCAGCCTATGGCGCCAACTATCAGCCACCTGTAATGGGGCAGTTATGCTCGCAGTTCTTTCCTTGGTGAACAGCGCCAGATAAAATTGAAGTCACATCTGCTGGTCCAAGCAGTTGCTTTCTTTCAGCCTGATGTGCCAGTTAAAGAAACGTGTGCAAGATCATGTTGGTTTTTACCGCTTTTATATATGTTATCAATCAGTACAGAACCTCAGATTCACAGATGTAATGCAACCGTTTGAAAAATGAAACTTTCTGAGAAATAAAAAACACTCGGGGGTTTCTTTACTTCTGGTTTTGACTTCTTCTTCTTCACCACCAGCACTGAAGTGGAGTTTTTGTCTGAGTCATTTAGGAAATCACTGTAATGGGTACCAATGCCCTAATTAACAGTACGGGTAATATGAAGCTGCGGTGATATCAACGGCGACATGTGAAGCAACTATTGTGGCGGGTAAAATGGGGTCTTCCCAGGTGATTCAACTCCCACTCACACATTGGTTGAAATGACGCCAGTGACCCATGGTGTCATGCGTACCATCCCTCATGTGACCATAATCAGTCAAGAGCACCTCACTAAACCTCTAGTCCTCCTCCAAGGTGATACACTCCCACTAGAGTTTAAACACTGGGACTTCCCTTTAGGCTCTGAACACCTGAAGACCACTTTATGCATTTGTTAAGCCCCAAAGGTTTCCCCTCCTCCCCCCTGCACGTGACACGCCTGTGCATCCTCGACTTTAACTCCTCGAACAGCCTGCTGTAACTCCTCTGTGCTCCAGAAACATTTAAGAAATTGAGTCATCCTTCATCATAGAGTACTGAGATTGATTTCCAGGTCACAGGCAGGAAGATGAGGATGCCCAAAATAGAGAAATAACAAAAACAAGCATTTAGGACGTGGGTAATACAGAAGTGCCATTCTAACTGTGCAAGTCAGTGCAGCTTAAAAATGACTTTGATCTGTGATCACAAATTAAAATAGTTGCATTATATTGGTTTGAAAGTTACGTGTGCTTTAATCTCACTACTTCTTTTAGACATTATAGAGAACAGACACTTGGTAACACGTAAACCCTGCAGAATGTGTTGAAATTTTAAAGTAAAATTAATAAATTAATGCCCTAATTTAGTGCTCGACAGTGAGGAGAAGGCTTTGAAATAGGATTAAGATCCTCTTAATGAGAAAGAAAAACTGCACACATTATTACTGAACTTTAAGTGCATAAATTAAACATGAACAGTGTATCATGACCTCGGTATCTTTAATCCTGTGGATGGAGCAACTGGTGGGAAATCTGAGCTGGTTTTATAGTGTTTGGGATTTATTAGTTTCATAAACAAAACCAGCCGGGCGCTACTGTATAACCCAGTTTTCACTCTTTTTAAGTTTATGCAGAAACTGTTTTTGCAGCCTTCTTGCAGCAATTAGACACAGAGTAAATATCTTGTTTGCATTCACCGGCTTGGATTTAATGCTCGAGGATCATCATCATCATCAGTGGAGAAACCACATCGAGGCTGGAAAATAATAACACCGACCACCAAGAACAACCACAGCAGAAAAGAATAACTGTGCTCCATTAACCCAGAGCACTGCTTCTCTTATGTGTGCCTCTGGATGCCTTATCAGTGCGAGAGCTCAGCAGTGTCTGCACACTGCTCTACATCACAGCTCGTCATCTGCCGCATTCTTTTTCTCATGCAGCAATGAAAAAGTACCACGGTTAAAGTACCCTGAACAAAGGCAAGTGAACACAGTGGAGGTCTGTTCTTTAAGAATGAGCTACAAAGCTGCAGCCTCTTCCATTTGATGTGATTATGTGTGTCCACGTCTCATTACAAGGATGCTGCTTATTTTTAGGAACACACCAGAGCACAGTGATGCTGCCTCTAATCACAACAGCTGAACCGCCACGAAGATGATATATTTGAATATTTCCATTAAGCTTAAGAAAGAACTGTATGAATGTAAAAAGCTGTGCTGCTTCATTACTGTATATCGTAAATTTAAAGTAAGTAGCTGATCCAATCGTCTGCTTAGATTGGGTTCATTTTGAGTTTCCCAGTTCTGATTGTTTTATTGTGAATTTAAATAAAATATAAGAAATGCCGTTGGCCTTGAGTTAGAATTCTTCCTCACTGCTTTTCCTCCACATGCTGCTTCCCCCGTCTTCTCTGCTACTCCTACAGTTCTTCCTATTTCTGTAGGTTTCATAAATTTCTACTGTCTGTCCTAAGCATCATTTTATTAAATTTGCATTCCTTTTATTGATATTTATTATTTATAACAGTCTGTTGGTTTTAGTAACACTATTAATAGATATCTGTTTCATTTATGTCTTCTCTTTCTCTCCTTTTTCAGTCACTACCATCGCTAAGCTAACCGTTGCATTACTTTCACGTTACTCTGTTTTTTCTGTTTTCTTTTTTAAAACTCCTGGATCACCTGTTGAGAGAAAAAGAAGAAAAAACAAGCAAAAAAAGAGAGCAACATAATAAACACAACACCATCGCATTAATCTAGCTAAGTGTAAACAGCAGTAATTACTAAATATTGAATGTTGTGGTGCAGCACGCAGGACTGACAGCGCACAATGTGCTTTGAATTAGCAGCCAAGAAAGGTGTAGTTTATGTCTATGGACAGTGAACACCCGTGTGCACACCTGTGTGGATCAGCGCGCTTGTATTCAAAAGGTTTCCCCACGTAACGGTCTGCTAGAGGGTGTTGGGAGCCATGCCCTGGGGCATGAATCAAATCAAATCAAATCAAATCAAATCACTTTTATTGTCACATCACATGTGCAGGTACATTGGTACAGCACATGTGAGTGAAATTCTTGTGTGCGAGCTTCACAAGCAACAGAGTTGTGCAAAATACAATAATGTAAACAAGCAAAATACAAGAATGGCTACATCTGAAACTAATAAATATATGTACAATATATAATAGTATATGCATTTCTGGATGTGTATACTAAATATTTTTCTACGTGTGTGTGTGTGTGTGTGTACACATATTTTACAAATTAAATAGAGTAAACAATAAATAAAATATATAAAAATATACAGAGTTGAGACTCTGTATGTGCAAAACAGTGGCATTACTGTACAGTATGGAGTGCATAATGTTAAAGTTCCAGTAGTGAAGCTGAGGTGTCTATGACGTGTTCAGCAGTCTGATGGCCTGATGGAAAAAGCTGTCTGTCAGTCTGCTGGTACGGGACCGGATGCTGCAGAACCTCCTTCCTGATGGAAGCAGTCTGAACAGTTTATGGCTGGGGTGACTGGAGTCCTTGATGATCCTCCCCGCTTTCCTCAGGCAGCGCTTCCTGTAGATGTCTTGGAGGGAGGGAAGCTCACCTCCAATTATCCGTTCAGAGCACCGCACTACTCGCTGGAGAGCTTTGCAGTTGTAGGCGGTGCTGTTGCCATACCAGGTGGTGATGCATCCAGTGAGGATGCTCTCAATGGCACAGTGATAGAAGGTCCTGAGGATGCGGGGGCTCATGCCGAATCTTTTCAGTCTCCTGAGAAAGAAGAGGTGCTGCTGCGCCTTCTTCACTGTTTTGTTTGTGTGTACTGACCACGTAAGATCCTCAGCCAGATGTACACCAAGGAACCGGAAGCTGCTCACTCTCTCCACAGCAGCGCCGTTGATGGTGATGGGGGTGTGTACTTCTCTGCACCTCCGGAAGTCCACTATCAACTCCTTTGTCTTTGCGACGTTGAGGGTGAGATGGTTGTCTTGACACCAGTGGGTCAGGGCGCTGACCTCCTCCCTGTAAGCCGTCTCATCACCATTGGTGATAAGACCCACCACTGTAGTGTCGTCCGCAAACTTCACAATGATGTTGGAGTTGTTAGTGGCTGTGCAGTCGTAGGTGTAGAGTGAGTACAGGAGAGGGCTCAGTACACACCCCTGTGGAGCACCAGTGTTCAGTGTGATGGGGGATGAGGTGATGCTGCCCAGTCTGACCACTTGGCGTCTGTCAGACAGGAAGCTAAGGATCCAGCTGCAGAGGGAGCTGCTCAGTCCTAGATCCTGCAGTTTCCTGTCCAGCTTCGAGGGAACGATGGTATTGAATGCTGAGCTGTAATCTACAAACAGCATCCTCACATACGTGTCTCTCTTCTCCAGGTGTGACAGGGCAGTATGTAGTGTCAGGGCTATGGCATCATCAGTGGACCTGTTGTGGCGGTATGCGAACTGTAGAGGGTCCAGTGAGTCGGGTAGTGCAGAGCAGATGAAGTCCCTGACCAGCTTCTCGAAGCATTTGCTTACGATGGGGGTCAGGGCTACAGGTCGCCAGTCGTTCAGTGAGGAGATGGTGGAGGATTTGGGTACAGGGACGACGGTGGCCATTTTGATGATCACACTGATGTCATCCGCGGTGCGCACACTGTCCGGTCTCATGGTGTTCGCTGTGTCGAATCTAGCGTAGAATACGTTTAGATCCTCACACAGAGAGGCCGTGGTCTGCGGTGTGCTTTCCCTCTAAAGTCTGCGATCGTGTTTAGTCCCTGCCACATACTCCGAGGGTTGTCAAACTGTTGCTCCACCCTGTCCCTGTACTCACGTTTGGCTGCTTTGATTGTCTTCCGGAGTTGGTAATGTGCGTGTTTGTAGTCCGATGTGTTCGCGGAGGTGCTTGAAGCAGGCACGGAGGAGATCCAGACCCCAGACATCCAGAGGTCCCAGAGTGCGAGAGCCCAAGGAGGATCACCGGAGGGGCATCTGTGCCACCCTCCCGGAAAGACCTGAGGAGAGCCCCAGACGAGGGGTCATCCAGCAGCCACGGAGCAGAAGCCGGGGACTGCACTGGCGTGCCAGAGTGCCAGAGTGCCAAGCTGTGCCAGAGTAAGCCGCAGTTACTCTGTAAAATTACCAGAAATAAACGGTCTCATAATTACCATTTAACACTATAAATCTATAGGTCAATGTCATACACACAACACAAATTCTTATCTTAATGAAAACACTCATGATCTTTCTCTTAGTATTTAGGTTCAAACACAAAGCAACAGTACAAAGCAAAAATGAAAACCAGTACAAAGAGACTTTAAAGGAATCTCCACAGTGATAATAATTGTTAGTAATTATTTGCTAATTACTGATTACTTCTCCACAAAAGTAATCCAGTTATTTTACTGATTACTTATTTTTACTTAGTTACTTTGAAAAACATGATACACAACCTGATATGTAATAAAGAAACAGACCTTTCAGACCATTTCTATTTTTTCTGCATAATCCATCATATAAAATTGAATGAAATGAAAAAGTCTCTTTTTAAAAATATTTTTAATTAGTTTTAACTTTAACTTTATGCAAATTGTATGAAGCAAAAATTTGCTTATATGTAACAGTGTTTGACTTGAAGAAATGTGTTTGACATTTAAACCCATTTTCTGCATATTCCAGCATATAAAATAAAATATTCTTTGTGTTTACAGTAAGTAAAATCAAAGATTCAGCTGCATTAACTGTCGCTCTCAAGTCTATTTTCACCTGTTTAGCAGAAGTGGGGCCGTCAGAGGTTTGCCCGGTGCTGCAGCAGTCCTGTCAGTGGGGATCTGGGGGTTTCTCTGTGAATTTCACATTCCTGTGGCAGCGTGCTAGGTCCTTGCTCAGATTTGAAGTTTAATTTTTCGCTATAGAAAGAAGTTTTCTTCCCACGGAGCGTGTACAGCGGACACTGAGTTTGATTTTGTAAAAAGTAACAAAAACATTAAAGTAATGTCAGTACCTTCAAGCGTTAAACGCTGCATTATCGTACTCTCTCCCGCACTCCATATGATCCATTGTTTATCTACACATGCCTGTTGCTGACACGGACGTCGCACACTCGTAGGTCATTGTCACACAGTAATGCAACATGCTTACAGGAAAGTAACAGTAATCTAGTTACTTTTCTTTGCAATAGTAATCCCTTACTTTACTTGTTACTTGAAAAAACTAATCGGATTACAGTTCTGGTCATCATCCTGGTTCGTTGACTTTGTCTTTTAGATTTTGTGGACTTTCTAGTTCTGTTTATTTTAATATTATCTGTAGGATTTTTTCCTCTTGGTGTATTTATTCCCGAGTCCTTAGTTCCGGGTTACAGTTTTGTTTATACTTCCTTCATGTATTTTCTTTAGTGAATTTAGTCTCTGGTTCTTAGTTTTTCTCTCAGTGTTTGTTGTTCCATCTTCTTGTGTTAATTCCCCTATATTAACTCTATTTATGTCTGCCTTTACCCAATTAGTCATCATGTTGCACTTCTGGCTTTTTGTCCTTCCTCTGATTTAGCTGCTTCTTGTTGTCTCCACTTCCCCTGATTGCCTTTGTGTGTGCGTTTTTACAGTGCTGTCTTTCACTTAGTCATTGTCAGAGTGTCTGACTTTCCTCCTAGTTTGGTCCCTGCTGCATTTTTTTTTATTTTACTTTTTTCATGGACGTAAAAGATAATAAAGGTGTGCTTTTTGTTTACTCCATCTGCCTCCACATGTGTGCATTTGGGTTGTCAACATTAACACTCCACACAACAACAGTGGCTAATTATACACCACAAAGTCACACACTGATTATAGAAGACTACTGTGATGCTTCTGTTTGGGTTTAAAAAAGAAGTCATGGAGGCAAGATTGTAAAGGTAGTTTTTTAAATTAATATTTAAGCAGTTAAGGTCTGGGTCATCTGGGTCTCTCATTCTTTTCTTTTTTAGCCATCCAGGTGTAAATATGCTGCTGTGGTTGCGATCAATGTCCTGTAGCTGTTAGGTAGATGGCCTCACATTTGACTCTAGAATACTTTAGTAAACAGAAGAGTTCATTGTCGACTCAATGACTTCAAGGACACACTCAGGTCCAGTGGCTTCAAAACAAGCCCAAATCATCAGCTCTCCACTGACAGCTGATTTGAGCTGTTTATGCTGTGTTTGGTTACAAAGTGTATACGATAAAGGTCTAATCATCTCTTAGTTTACTCAGATTGCACAGAGTGTATATTTGTTAATAATTTGAATCATTTTGGATAAGGATAAGTGTAAGATAATGGGGAATTTCAGTTTTTACTTTATAATTTGTTTAGCGTAAGATTTACAGTTAAATTGTATTTTTTCTTGCCTTATTTAATTTTTACGTACTGTTCCTTTAACATACGGTAACTGTGCACGGGGGGAGCGTTCGCGACGGGCAGTGTGGAGCTACGGGGGCTTTAACTAGCTGTGGAGAAAAACCGTTTCTTAGCGTGTTTGCAGTGTACTGGAACATTCAAATGGATCACTGTATTTCAAAACTGTGGAAATAAATGTTTGCCTGTGTGTTTTTCGACTACAAGCGGACTTTGTGGATTATGTTCAACTGCACTAAGACACGCGTACGGCCCGACTACCAGCTAGTGCTTCCGCGGTGATACAAAGGATTCAAGCTGAATGTCAACACCTTCCTGAGGCATAGAAATTTGAAAAATAACTTAAAATAATGTCCAGAAAAGACTGCTTCAAAATGTTTATAGTTTAGATTAATATAAATATTCAAGCTAAGAAAAAACATGCTAAAAATAACTGATATGCATGCAGTGATTAAAATGTGATTAAACATGTTATAAAAAAAAATCCTAGAAGTTTTGGAATAATGATGGTCATTGTAAACAAAATGACATAACACTAACAGTTATCATCGGGGTAATTTGCTGCTAACCATATGGAGTTATGTGAGAAGGACAATACAAGCAGCGGTTTCGATTCTTTTTTACACAACACCATCAGAGAGCTGTATCATCGAGTCCTCCAACCTGAACAACCTTACTGGTCACTTATCTGTATATTTAAGAATTTAAAGCAGCATGAGCTGCTTCTGTGGTTTTGGAATTACATCACTCCATTTCTAAAGAGTGCTGCCTCAGTGAAGAAATGTATAGAAATAGAAGGAGAACTAGAAGAGCTCTTGGAGAGCTCACGGTCCTCCAAGGCCAAATGCCCATGGATCTGCAAAAAAATTTAATAGATTCTTCCTTTCACCATGCTGCCCTTCTCTACTGTGTTACATGAATTTTGTTGGTAGTTCTTGTGTACCCTTCCTGACGGACATCATCACAGAGTCAGCCTGAAACTCAATAAATCTACAGAAGAACTCTGGCAGGTTCTCCAAGAAGGTTGAGTCATCCTGCAGAGTGCCCTGAAAACCCATACCAGAGAGAAGCAGTGAATTTTGAAAGCCAGGGGGTGTTCACTCAAAGTTTTCATCTGTCCAGCACTCTACGTGAAGTTGAATGATAAATAAAAGGTGTTCACATCGTTGCTGCAAACATTCACCTCACTTTGGGGGGACATCAGATTATTACATGCAATAAGTAGACGACCCCAACCTCCAAACCCGTACTTTTTCCTGTCATAGCCTAAAGGACACACACTACTGCATCGGTCTTTATACTGGAACGCTATGAGGGACAGAATCATCCGATATAGACAGATGCTTGTAACAATATTAAAAGTAATAAAAATGTGATGTTTACAGACTCACCTTGATTGGGCTCCAATCAATATGCCATCAAAGGAGCTGCAGTCATTCTGCAGCAAAAATCTTTCTGAGAAAGCTTCTGAATGAATCAAAATAACATACGCTGAGCAGTAATGGGTCACAGTAATCTCGAGTCACACAAAAGGGGGCTGTCTGAGGAGCTGTAGGAGCAGCAGGAGAGTGGAGAGTGGGCAGCATCATATAGAGGAAACGCAGTGGGGAGGAGTTCTACCTTAAGGCCAGCAGTGTGTTTTATTCCCCTTTTTCTTTTTTCTTGTTTATGAATTCACAAAGAAAACCTAACCAAAAAGAAACATGCTGAGCAGTGCAGCAGATTCATCTTCTGCAACTCAACAACTGTACTGTATGACAACAGAGGGGGGCACACCTTACTAAATGAGGGTTACCGGCTAATGGAAAAATAATGTATTAGCCGGTACCTGTTTCATAGTTTATAGTGTTGCATTTTCCTTACAGTGATAAAAACATGCGCGCACGTGAGTGTGTGTGTGGGCGTGTGTTTGTCATTTTTACTGTCTTGACTTTTTTTGCATTTGTCATTAAAGCTTTATCTTTTGTTTATTTGGCCTTCCTCCACATCTTCACCTGTCTCTCATAGCCTATTTTACTTGTTTCACTAAAGCTGAATTTAAAAAAAAAAAAAGCTCCAGCAAGAAAAGATCATGGTTTGGAATAAAACCGGGGACTTGTTGACCCAACAGTCCCCTCCGGCAGCCTCTTTGTGCAGATTATGGAGACTGTATAGCTCTAGATTTATCACTCAACTATGATTACCTCCAATCAGGTCCCTTAAATGGTGCCACCTCATGAAGTCATCTATGGTGTCTAGGTGTGTCCTGCCATCTCTCCTGCCTTGGGTGCCATCTTGATTATACAGCTGACTCCACTCAGCAATTAACCCAGAGACTAAGGCCAGAGAGAGCTGTAGTGCCAGTGAAAGTTTGTGATGCAGATCGTGATCTGTGTGTGTTGCTGTTTACGCTCTGCTCTGTGGAGAGGAGGGTGTTTGTGGTGATTTAACCTTTTAACTTACTTTTCTGTTTAATGACCAACTTTTGGGTTTTGTTACATTTTCTTTCTTTTCAAGGTGATAGCGTTTGTCCCTTAACCTGACTGAAATGCTGTGGTTGGACTTAAGGAGAGCTGTGCATAAACAAATGCCAACAAAAGTCAATAAGCTAACTTGACACTGTAAATAAGATTGGCCAAAATTGCTCCACAATAATGTGAGCGACTGAGAAAGTCTTGCTGATGATCAGCACAGCTGTTTTTATTTCATACTGAAAATTACACAGAAATCTGTGATCTATGATGCTGAGGAACCCGAGCACACGGCATCATATGCAAATCAAAAGTTGCTCATCACTTGGACAGCACGCACGGTGCATGCATACGTCACATTCATGAAAAAATATGCAAATGCATAAAACATGAATAACCTGAGAAGTGCTTATTACAGTATGACAAGAGCAAATGCTTCATGAAGAAATTCACAGCCCGATGGAAGACACAGACATGAAATATGAAATTTGTGGGTGGAGGTGGACACAAAAAAATGAACCGGATCAGTAGAGTGGGAAGCACAAAAATAAAGCTTCTTCTAAAAACCGGAACAGAAAACCAGATTTGGACAATCAAATAAATTCTTTATTCATGTTCAAGCAATGCATTACGCTGATATCAAGCCGAATTTTTATGAAGCCTTCAGAGTGGCTGTGGCAGTCTTTTTGAAGTTGAACTGTGAAAACTTAAATATAGCTCTTGTGTGCACACACACACACACTGGAAGAAGTAGTGATTCTCAAAATGATCTCTGAGCTGCTATAGACAAAGCCCTGATTTTAAAGGCTATTTTTAAGATTTAGAAGCTGGTGGAAAAGAGCTAATGTGTAATATCGAGGCCCTTTGAAGAGTATCTGCAATCCACTGTCACCCGGCAAAGAGAGCAATTAATTCTGTATCACAGAGGTTCCAATAATATGCAGTATTTTAGCACTCAAAGAGTCGGGAAGTCTAGAGTACGTACTGTACGGCGTTTTATCTTTTCGTACTGCCACATTTACATAAAAATGAAACCACAGTTTTGTTTTATTAGACACTTTGCGTGGACAGGAAAGATAAGCAGAGACTTTGAACTGTACGCAGTAAAGATCAGGAGTTAAATTAGAACATTTCTCCTGCACAGACCCTGCAGCTGAGGCAGCCCGATACTATTCAGAAAATTTAAAGTTTGAACTGGAAATTCAGAACAAATATAAAAGTGATTTGTTTCCTCTGATAAGTAAGGTTTTGTGCCAACAACCTCTAATGAGGGCCAAATGTGCATTATGTACATCATCTCCTCCAATTAGCTACAAAATGGCAAATAGATGAGAAATCAACTTTGTGGCTTGAATGCCAAAAAGTATGAAGAGTAAAAGAGAAGTGAATATATTGGAAATTCATAGATTCATTATGAACCTAAAGCCCAATGAACCACCTTCATTTATTGCACATTTGTGACTCCACCTGAGCATGAAAAGTACCTGTACAAACTACATTCAGCTCAGTAAGAATGGTAATTATGTTGAATATGAATCTGTAAGACTGAAGTAGTTTTACTTTGCAAGCTATTTGTGAAGAACTTTTAATTATGCCTGGATTCTCGCCTGAATGGTTGCTTTTACTGCAAATGAAGGAAAGTGAACACTTCTAGTACACATGTGAATGAGTGTATGATGTGACAGAGCCACAGCACCACTGCTGTCACTTGTTTTAAATGTTATCATCCCTTTAAATGGCTATTGTTGGTATTATAGATATTACTACGTTGCCAGACATCCTACTACACCTACTAGTATGACAAAGGCTGTTGTCATATGCCAAAAGTAGGTGTCATGACATTTCACTTCTAGGCTTCAGGGTTGCTTTGGGATAAAATCTGACACTACTGTTTTTGGGTTTATTTTACATTTTGGTTGAATGATACCTGCAGGTTTCCATGCACTTCTTTTTTTCCCCACGATCACAATACATGGAAGTAAGATTTGGCTCTTAATAATAAACCATGAGTAAAAATATACGGGAGGCAATGGCTTACCTGTCCTGTTGCCAAAGAGCATATAAACTACTCACATGGGAAACTGATGAGCCACTTTCAAGAGTATTGAAGAAGGATTTATTTACTTGTTATAGTACAAAAAAAAATCTATCTATCTATCTATCTATCTATCTATCTATCTATCTATCTATCTATCTATCTATCTATCTATCTATCTATCACCAATGTGAGGGAGTATTGCCTTAATTTCATTACCTAATTTCATGTCTTGCACTTGAAAATAATTCTAATAAGTTTCTTACACTCAGTTCGTCCACTGTCTGGCAGAATCTGTTTAGCTCGGCTCTCTTTAACTTCCTTCTGGTTGGCTGTCCCTCGTAAACAGAAGGTTTAATCAGCTGGTGGGTTGGACTTCTGTGCTCACAGCCAGAGCTGCATGCCTGAGGATAACTATATAAAGATAGCCCAGACTATACAAAGCCACACAAAGCCAAGAATAGGGAGCATATGGAGCAATCTGAAGCCTGAGCTTCACATACATTAAAATACCCTCATTGTCTGAAACTAAACAGCTGTCTCAGAACGATGGCCAAGCAACAAAATAACAACAGCAAGGCAAGGGTGGTAAGAAAAAAACAACAACCCCAAACTCCTTCACGCAGTGACATAAACAGTGACAAATACACAGCTCAACACAACGACCAGCTCCTCTCCCTCCGCTTCTGCACTCCTGGCGGTGATTGCTGAGTGGAGTCAGCTGTGCACAAATCACCAGCTCTACAGGAGAAAGGATGCTACCTGAGACTAGTGAGAAGGAGAAAGAAACACTATACACAAACACACACACACACTACAACCCACAGTAGGCCTACCAGAGCAGTAACACACTGGCTCACATTTTAAACGCACAAGTGGGACACAAAGCATCTTTTCAAACTTTATTTAGTTGCGACATACTGCAGTAGCAGATTAAAGTATCCTCTGTGATCAGGGCAATATGCTAATACTTGCTCTGTGCTTATACAGTCTCAATCGACCCCTTGTCCTCTCTTACAATCATTCTCAGAGACCTACACAAAGCTCATCTTCAAGTGAGCATACAATGCTACAGAGCCCTTGAAAGTTTACTGCAATAATTATTTTAAGTATTTGTGTTCAGTATTGTCTGGTGTACAGTATCATGAATACGGCTCCCTCAGCTGTTGCTGCACAGGTCTGAACCACTGTTCCTGAGATGAAGACTGGCTTTGATTAGAACTGCAGCCTTGGAATTTCACGGATGTCACTGAGGCTTTAGCTTTGCTTGTTACGACTCTTGGCTGTGACGGATTTGTTTTCAATGCGAGTGAGACTGAATATAAGCAGTGAGGGCTGAGCAGTGTGTTAAAGCCGCTGTATCCCTGAACTCCTGTCGTGTGGAGGTAACATTGGTCATAGAAGCACTGCTGGTTCAAACATGACTACAGCTTATGAGCAGCAGCTGAACCAAGAATGAAACACATATTGGGTCCATATGGCAACCTCCAGGCCAGAGAAATGAGGCAGTGACACAAACTGCAGTTCTTCTAATGGCCACTTTTATGTCTGTATCTCTGTATTGCTTTTTAGTTGTTAGACTGACAAGCCAATCCAAATCACTCCTTCTGTTAGGGGTAAAGGTTTGTGTTGAACCTGTGGGAGCGTACACAGAAGCTATCGTCTGAAAAATATGCCATAAGGCATCGTGTTGCATATTGCATCAAAGTTTTATCATTGAGGTTGACTACTCATGGTCCTGACATTAATTTTGTTGTGATCGGCCAAAGGTAAATGAGAGTGTGTTCCTTGACTTTGCACTGTAAATAATTGTTACAGTGGTGAAAGTTATCTGATGTTATCTAGTGGCCTGCTAAATAGCGGAGCTTGCTGCGTTATTGGAGGTAATACCATGCTGCTTGTTTTAGCATTGGGATCCACATTTAAAGCATTCTAACGCTAAATCGTCATGATATAGTGTCTGGTATTGTAGTTCAACTGTTTTAATGTGTTTAGAAGTGAATATACTCTGTGAAATGAAAGAGGTTGCTGGCATGGATGGAGCCTGCTGTTTCTCACCTCTGATTGCCTTCACTTCTGAGTCAGCTCTGTACAGTGCGACCTATATGTTGTACATGAGATGAAAAAATCTGTCTGTGTGATTAAAAAAAATGCTACAAAACTAGCAACCTTTATAGCACTGGTGCTATAAGCTAACAAAGCTAACATTAGCTTATAGCTAATTGCTTAGCTGTGGCTGCCATTACCTGATTTTCTGACTACCCCTACTAACAAACTCATTGGACTTGTGAATACTAACTGAACTAAAGTGCACATGCTTTTTGTTTATTGCTCAGTTTGAGTGAAGCGGCCATAGGTTTCATGCTCAAAGCACCTGAACTTCAAAACAGGCCTGTAACAGATAAATATTGTTCAGGTTAACAAGGACAAGTAAATGTGTGTGTGTGTGTGTGTGTGTGTGTGTGTGTGTGTGTGTGTGTGTGTGTGTGTGTGTTTGCCCACTGGTACTACTGGTTTACGTTCACGAGAACTGTTTTTAGCTGTACCCTGCAAAAAAGAAAATATGTTACAACAACTAAATTGGACTATTCAGTTTGGTGGTCACTCTATATGCTTGTTAGAAATATTGAAAATAATTTACTTTTGAGGTTGATAAAGATAAAAATGAATTGTGGAAAAGCTGAAGGCTCCTTCGGGTCCCTCTCTGTCATTTGGACAGTTCGCCTTGCTACAAAGCCTCTGGAGGGGTGACACTGATTGAGGACAGGAGCTGCTGCTTGTTGAGCCGCTGACATGCTGCTTCAGCTGTTGTAGACAAGCTGTTGGTTCAGCACCAGGCTGTCAGAACTAACTAAGAAAAAGCAAAGCATTGCTTGAAAATGGTGTGCTGTTTCACGGACCGGTGAGACCATAAAATAAGATCCAGGAAAGTGTAACAGAGCCATGATTTGGAGGCTTTTCCAGCACAATGAAACACTGAGACAAAACTGCTGCTGTGAATAATCACATTACTCTGCTCAATAATGTAACAGAGTGTCTGGACACTTTGGCCTGTGTGTTAATGCATTACAGGATATTTTGGCAAAAGCTGAGCCAGATTTAACTTTTTTGCTGGAGTAGTGAATTTAGGCACTAAAGCAAGAGACTGAAAATGTAGTTAAACCATGAGAAGGTAGGATGCAGAAAACTCCACTAAAAGCAGGAACAGAGGGGCAGTCATGACATTTAAACAAATTCAAGAGGACATGACCGATAACAAAAACTGTGTATCAGAAATGAAGGTTGCCACTAAGTCTGAAAAGTCAATCCAATGTACTCTTTTTCAGCAGACATTTTAAACTTTTTACAGTAGGCGTATTAACAACGTCTCACTGCACTTAGAGGAGGTGCAGGCTGGTTCACTGTCACCAGTGTTGGGGAGTAACGGAATACATGTAACGCCGTTACGTATTTAAAATACAAAATATGAGTAACTGTATTCTGTTACAGTTACCATTTAAAAAGGTTGTATTCAGAATGCAGTTACTTTGCTGAAATAAAGGGATTACATGGCAGTATTTGACTTTTCATATGTTCGGCTATGTCCTCTCTATTTTTGGTTTCCACGCCCCAAACAAAACACGCATTAAGAGGCTCTAAAGGCTGTGTCTCAGTCTCGCAGCCCATGTCACTCCTACTTGCATAATGACGTGCAGAAATATTTTTAAAAATTATTCACAAAAATGATTTAATATGAAGGCAATAGGCAGAGTGTTACAGGTATAGCCCTAAAGAATGTAGCCTCATGGGCGGTGTAGTCCGTTCTGCAGGGAGAATGGACTGCCATACCCGTTATGTGTCTGTGAGCGAGACAGGGAGAAAGAGGCTAGTGGAAAAGTACGAGCTGTCATCGAGCAGAAACGGGAGCTGGAAGCATGTAAATATAATAATAACCACTGCAGCCAAAAAGAGTGCCTGACGAGCCCAGCTGTAAGTAAGCTATTAAGACTCGACTGTACACTTTTTTCGTGTTTTTCTCCGAAACAATAAGTTCCGTTGGAGCAGCCTTTCAACGCCTCTCTCTGTCTCTCGCTAGCAAAGTTGACCCAGACAACAAAGTAAAGCTAGTTTTCAGCTATGAGCCCGACACGAACCCGACGTATTAGCCAGTTGTCCCTGTTTTCTATACGCGTGGAACAGTTTTCTATACGAGATCGCTGCAAAAACTGCAGCCTTACCTAATGTCCACCCTAATGTTACTCATTTTATATTAAGATTTAAACATCTAGTTGGTATGCGAGTAGCCTTCAGTAATAGTAATAAATCACACAGCAATAGTACATTCATGTATTTGTAAAAAAGCATGATAATATAATAGGTAATCCAAAGTATTCAGAATACGTTACTGTCATTGAGTAACGTAACGGAATACGTTACAAAATACATTTTGGGGCATGTATTCTGTAATCTGTAGTGGAATACATTTTAAAAGTACCTTCCCAACATTGACTGTCACTGGGGCACTAAATGTAACTGAGCCATGATTAATATAACTGCACTTTCGCTATGAAAGGTCTGCTGTGAAAAAGGTTTAACAGGGGAAATGCCATAAACATGCATTCTTTCCAGTGGCCAGCAGGAGGGTACAAAAAGTCCCAAGTATAGAATACCTCTATTTGACATAGCTTAACTTTATAATGGGACAATTAAACATAAGTAGCCTATGGACAATCTGAACAGGTCTTTAAGGTGGCTGTAATTAAAACATCACCCAGCTTTTTTTTTTTGACTAATTAAAGGGCATCCTCTAATCTTCCTTTTATTTAAAAAAAAACCTTGAAAGAAGTTACAAAACTGCTAACTGATCATCTTTAGAGGAATGGTTTAGTTTAAGAGTTACAGCCAGGTTTCAGAACTCAAAAACAAACAGCTTTAGCGAAGGTTACAAATGCTCTTCTTATGGGCTCTGACAGTGGATTCATCTCTGTGTTTATCCTGCTAGACTTCAGTGCAGCGTTCAAGACAGTTGACCATAATATCCTATTAGATTGATTAGAGCATGCTAAGTATTACAGGTACTTCCCTGCATAGGTTTGTGTTATATCTATCTAATAGACTCCAATTTGTTCACGTAAATGTAGAGTCCTCTTCACAAACTAAGGTTAACTATAGAATTCCACAGGGTACTGTGCTAGGACCAGTTCTGTTTGCATTATACATGCTTCCCTTAGGCAGTATTATCAGAAGGCATAGCATAAATTGAGAGGTCAGTTTCTCTATCATAAATATGCAAGTTCTCATGACCATTGATCTACAACGACTGATCAAAGCCCACTGATCAATGGCCATTAGTACTATTCACAGAGAGTTGGGAATGGCTGTAATCACAGCATTGTAAGCCGAAAGATGTACCCTCAGGCCCCCTCCTTGATTCAGAGATGGTCTTTCCCTTTTCACATAAATGGCCTACTTGACTCCCAGCTCAAACCAGTGTTCCTCCCTGTCCAGGATGTGTACATCCTCATCATTGAAAGAGTGTCCACCGGCCTGTAGGTGTAAATAGACTGCAGAGTCGTGGTCTGACGAGTTAGCTCTTCTGTGTTGTGCCATCCACTTCGCCAGAGCTTGTTTGGTTTCCCGATGTATAAATCCTGGCAATCCTCCTGGAACTTAACAGCGTACACTATGTTACTCTGTTTGTGTCGGGGAACCCAATCCTTGGGTTGGTGCAGCGTGCTTTGGTTTAAACGCCACAGAGACGTGGTGTTTATAAAAATGCGTTTCAGCTGTTCCGATACTCCTGACACATATGGGGTCACTAAGGGTTTTCGCTTAGGCAGCAGTTGTCCTTCTCTCCTGAATTGGCTGAAGCTTTCTTTACATGCCTTCCACATTTACTCAGGGCCTTCTTGACGTGATGTTCTTCTGCTTCCCTGGCTGCTGTGTCTTTGGGGATGGTGTTCGCTATATATTGTAGCGTCCTGATGACACCCAGTTTGTGCTCCAGTGGATGATGAGAGTCAGACCTTAAACACTGATCCGTATGCGTAGGTTGATGGTACACATCAGCTTTTAACACAGCCCATTGTTCATTCAGTGGGCTGGTTTCTGCTAGTGTGCAAGTGTACTGTTTATAAGGTTGGTGAAACCTGCAGTCAGCTGAGACTGAAGAAGTCACTTGGATGAGTGACGAAACGTTTCTCCCATTGAAGACGCTACGTCCAGATGAACAGAATCAACCTTTTGGGATCTTAACAGATGCTTTCTCAGAAAAGCATTACCTTGGCCTCCAGTAACACTCTGAGGATTGTTGGAGTCATTTTTCATGTCCTTCAATGTGTATATTAAACGAATATGTATGGCTGCTTTCTTCCATTTATGTGATATCTCTAAAATTAGAAATATCTTGTCACAGCCTGACCCTGGAAAACTAGTTCATGCATTTAGTTCATGCATTTACTTCTAGACTGGACTACTAGTTAAGACTAACGATCTTATCTCATTTCCAGAATTTAGGTTCTGAATTCCTTTGTGTTAGTTTCTTTCTACAAGGATGTGAGCACAGGACGCAAGAAAGAAACACAAGGAGAGAGGAGCCAGGGCAAAGAGCTCAAATTTAAAGTGATGTCTGATAAGAGGTTTGAAACAGTTTTATTATCAGTAATTTCGTTATAATTCAAATTTTAACATTCCACCTGTGTGCCACGTTTCTTTAATACACTGAAGGTAAAAGCACCTCCTGTACAATTCATGTAGCCTCCTCACTACACTCTCTTTCTGACTCTTTTTAGAAATTGATTTTGAGTGATTTCTGGGTCACAGGCAGGAAGACGGAGGTGACAAAGAGGGACAAATTAGTACAAACAGAAATGTTTCATGCAATCCGATAGGTTGTGCTTCATTAGAATTTCTTGTTCTAATGAGCAACAAGTAGACCTGTAAAAATGAATAATATGAACCTATATTGAATAAATTCTACTGGGATAAGCAATTAACTACCTGAACACAGATGGAACTAGATTAAACACGTCACACCAAAGAGGCAAGGAGTAAAACTTAGGAATGATTTAAAAAATAAACATCACAAATTCCAAAGCAGGACATTGGAATTTAATAACAAACATTAATTTCAATCAGTACTCTAGTTCCTGACATTAGTTATTAGGATTTTAGCTCATTTCTGATTGTTTTATGGACTTTAATTTGTAGGTTCATGAATTGTACTGCAATACTCTTGATCAAGATCACGAATTACCAAATTCACTTCACATAGCGTCTCACCACCCTGTTCCTTCAATATAAAAGAGTAGTCGTTGCCAAATCCATTTAAGTCCTCCAGTCTGTCACTAAGGATGTATTGAATCCTCTCTAGGTGGAGGGTATCAGTCAGTGTTGTTATCCAGGACTGAAAGGTTAGCCCATCCTTTTTCTTCCAATAGAGAAGAATAAGTGAACAGAGGAGGCCGTAGGACAGGAGGTGATGACAAAATATTGCCACCCAAAAGTTCTGAAATTTAGAAGAACAACAAGGTCGTTGGAAGGACAGGTGCTGCAAAGCACACATCACAGCATCAAAACACTTTGAACACTATTTATTTAATAAAATGCTTGATTTAGGAAGATGTGAAAAATAAGGTGATAAATAATGTCAAGAATTGTGGTAAAATGGCATTATATTTTTTGTCATTAGTCACTAGGAATGCTGGTGGATTTTTTAAAATGTGCTATTACATAATACTTATTAGCAGTCCCAACGTTAACTACCAGATTATAAAAACAGAACCAAGTAAAACCACCAGATTAAGGATCTGCCATACCCGTTATGTGTCTGTGAGCGAGACAGGGAGAAAGAGGCTAGTGGAAAAGTACGAGCTGTCACCAAGCAGAAACGGGAGCTGGAAGCATGTAAATATAATAATAACCACTGCAGCCAAAAAGAGTGCCTGACGAGCCCAGCTGTAAGTAAGCTATTAAGACTCGACTGTACACTTTTTTCGTGTTTTTCTCCGAAACAATAAGTTCCGTTGGAGCAGCCTTTCAACGCCTCTCTCTGTCTCTCGCTAGCAAAGTTGACCCAGACAACAAAGTAAAGCTAGTTTTCAGCTATGAGCCCGACACGAACCCGACGTATTAGCCAGTTGTCCCTGTTTTCTATACGCGTGGAACAGTTTTCTATACGAGATCGCTGCAAAAACTGCAGCCTTACCTAATGTCCACCCTAATGTTACTCATTTTATATTAAGATTTAAACATCTAGTTGGTATGCGAGTAGCCTTCAGTAATAGTAATAAATCACACAGCAATAGTACATTCATGTATTTGTAAAAAAGCATGATAATATAATAGGTAATCCAAAGTATTCAGAATACGTTACTGTCATTGAGTAACGTAACGGAATACGTTACAAAATACATTTTGGGGCATGTATTCTGTAATCTGTAGTGGAATACATTTTAAAAGTACCTTCCCAACATTGACTGTCACTGGGGCACTAAATGTAACTGAGCCATGATTAATATAACTGCACTTTCGCTATGAAAGGTCTGCTGTGAAAAAGGTTTAACAGGGGAAATGCCATAAACATGCATTCTTTCCAGTGGCCAGCAGGAGGGTACAAAAAGTCCCAAGTATAGAATACCTCTATTTGACATAGCTTAACTTTATAATGGGACAATTAAACATAAGTAGCCTATGGACAATCTGAACAGGTCTTTAAGGTGGCTGTAATTAAAACATCACCCAGCTTTTTTTTTTTGACTAATTAAAGGGCATCCTCTAATCTTCCTTTTATTTAAAAAAAAACCTTGAAAGAAGTTACAAAACTGCTAACTGATCATCTTTAGAGGAATGGTTTAGTTTAAGAGTTACAGCCAGGTTTCAGAACTCAAAAACAAACAGCTTTAGCGAAGGTTACAAATGCTCTTCTTATGGGCTCTGACAGTGGATTCATCTCTGTGTTTATCCTGCTAGACTTCAGTGCAGCGTTCAAGACAGTTGACCATAATATCCTATTAGATTGATTAGAGCATGCTAAGTATTACAGGTACTTCCCTGCATAGGTTTGTGTTATATCTATCTAATAGACTCCAATTTGTTCACGTAAATGTAGAGTCCTCTTCACAAACTAAGGTTAACTATAGAATTCCACAGGGTACTGTGCTAGGACCAGTTCTGTTTGCATTATACATGCTTCCCTTAGGCAGTATTATCAGAAGGCATAGCATAAATTTTTATTCGTGTGCAAATGACACCCAACTTTATCTATCCATGCCGCCAGATGACACGCACCAATTAGTTAAACTGCTGCAATGTCTTAAAGACAAAAAGACCTGGATGACCTCTAATTTTTGTCTAAATTCAGATAAAACCGAGGTTATAATACTTAGCCCTAAAAATCTTAGAAATATAGTATCTTGATGCATGCTCAATCGTCCCAAAAGGTTGATTCTGTTCATTTGGACGTAGCGTTTTCAATGGGAGAAACGTTTCGTTGCGCATCCAAGTGACTTCTTTAGTGTCAGCTGACTGCAGATTTCCCCCACCTCATAAACAGTACATTTTCACAATAACTGAAACCAGCCCACTGAATGAATAATGGGCTGAGAGGTCAGTTTCTCTATCATAAATATGCAAGTTCTCATGACCATTGATCTACAACGACTGATCAAAGCCCACTGATCAATGGCCATTAGTACTATTCACAGAGAGTTGGGAATGGCTGTAATCACAGCATTGTAAGCCGAAAGATGTACCCTCAGGCCCCCTCCTTGATTCAGAGATGGTCTTTCCCTTTTCCCATAAATGGCCTACTTGACTCCCAGCTCAAACCAGTGTTCCTCCCTGTCCAGGATGTGTACATCCTCATCATTGAAAGAGTGTCCACCGGCCTGTAGGTGTAAATAGACTGCAGAGTCGTGGTCTGACGAGTTAGCTCTTCTGTGTTGTGCCATCCACTTCGCCAGAGCTTGTTTGGTTTCCCGATGTATAAATCCTGGCAATCCTCCTGGAACTTAACAGCGTACACTATGTTACTCTGTTTGTGTCGGGGAACCCAATCCTTGGGTTGGTGCAGCGTGCTTTGGTTTAAACGCCACAGAGACGTGGTGTTTATAAAAATGCGTTTCAGCTGTTCCGATACTCCTGACACATATGGGGTCACTAAGGGTTTTCGCTTAGGCAGCAGTTGTCCTTCTCTCCTGAATTGGCTGAAGCTTTCTTTACATGCCTTCCACATTTACTCAGGGCCTTCTTGACGTGATGTTCTTCTGCTTCCCTGGCTGCTGTGTCTTTGGGGATGGTGTTCGCTATATATTGTAGCGTCCTGATGACACCCAGTTTGTGCTCCAGTGGATGATGAGAGTCAGACCTTAAACACTGATCCGTATGCGTAGGTTGATGGTACACATCAGCTTTTAACACAGCCCATTGTTCATTCAGTGGGCTGGTTTCTGCTAGTGTGCAAGTGTACTGTTTATAAGGTTGGTGAAACCTGCAGTCAGCTGAGACTGAAGAAGTCACTTGGATGAGTGACGAAACGTTTCTCCCATTGAAGACGCTACGTCCAGATGAACAGAATCAACCTTTTGGGATCTTAACAGATGCTTTCTCAGAAAAGCATTACCTTGGCCTCCAGTAACACTCTGAGGATTGTTGGAGTCATTTTTCATGTCCTTCAATGTGTATATTAAACGAATATGTATGGCTGCTTTCTTCCATTTATGTGATATCTCTAAAATTAGAAATATCTTGTCACAGCCTGACCCTGGAAAACTAGTTCATGCATTTAGTTCATGCATTTACTTCTAGACTGGACTACTAGTTAAGACTAACGATCTTATCTCATTTCCAGAATTTAGGTTCTGAATTCCTCTGTGTTAGTTTCTTTCTACAAGGATGTGAGCACAGGACGCAAGAAAGAAACACAAGGAGAGAGGAGCCAGGGCAAAGAGCTCAAATTTAAAGTGATGTCTGATAAGAGGTTTGAAACAGTTTTATTATCAGTAATTTCGTTATAATTCAAATTTTAACATTCCACCTGTGTGCCACGTTTCTTTAATACACTGAAGGTAAAAGCACCTCCTGTACAATTCATGTAGCCTCCTCACTACACTCTCTTTCTGACTCTTTTTAGAAATTGATTTTGAGTGATTTCTGGGTCACAGGCAGGAAGACGGAGGTGACAAAGAGGGACAAATTAGTACAAACAGAAATGTTTCATGCAATCCGATAGGTTGTGCTTCATTAGAATTTCTTGTTCTAATGAGCAACAAGTAGACCTGTAAAAATGAATAATATGAACCTATATTGAATAAATTCTACTGGGATAAGCAATTAACTACCTGAACACAGATGGAACTAGATTAAACACGTCACACCAAAGAGGCAAGGAGTAAAACTTAGGAATGATTTAAAAAATAAACATCACAAATTCCAAAGCAGGACATTGGAATTTAATAACAAACATTAATTTCAATCAGTACTCTAGTTCCTGACATTAGTTATTAGGATTTTAGCTCATTTCTGATTGTTTTATGGACTTTAATTTGTAGGTTCATGAATTGTACTGCAATACTCTTGATCAAGATCACGAATTACCAAATTCACTTCACATAGCGTCTCACCACCCTGTTCCTTCAATATAAAAGAGTAGTCGTTGCCAAATCCATTTAAGTCCTCCAGTCTGTCACTAAGGATGTATTGAATCCTCTCTAGGTGGAGGGTATCAGTCAGTGTTGTTATCCAGGACTGAAAGGTTAGCCCATCCTTTTTCTTCCAATAGAGAAGAATAAGTGAACAGAGGAGGCCGTAGGACAGGAGGTGATGACAAAATATTGCCACCCAAAAGTTCTGAAATTTAGAAGAACAACAAGGTCGTTGGAAGGACAGGTGCTGCAAAGCACACATCACAGCATCAAAACACTTTGAACACTATTTATTTAATAAAATGCTTGATTTAGGAAGATGTGAAAAATAAGGTGATAAATAATGTCAAGAATTGTGGTAAAATGGCATTATATTTTTTGTCATTAGTCACTAGGAATGCTGGTGGATTTTTTAAAATGTGCTATTACATAATACTTATTAGCAGTCCCAACGTTAACTACCAGATTATAAAAACAGAACCAAGTAAAACCACCAGATTAAGGATCTTCATCTTTGAAAAGTCCTAGCATGGCTTAATCCAGTGATTTCCCCCCAGTTTGTGATGATTAAAAACACAGTTATGGTCTACCACGATGGAGAAGAGACTCACACTCTTGCCCCTGATGAATGTCCTCACATTTAGAACACTTTCGGCGTTAGTACCCCTAGTCCCAAGTGATTTTTGGAATTTGGAGTTTTTACATCTTTGCACCCAGATGAAGGTAAAGCTTTGTTAATCTGCTGGGTGTAATAAGCCATAGTCAGTAATTTCACACTACAACCTCTGTTGCAAAAGGACACTTGACTGTGTTGTGTGCAGTGCAAATTTGGTTTCTGGACCTGATAAAATATTCTGCATATTTAGAAATGTTCAGTGTGTCAGCTGTGAGCAAATAGGCTTACTGCATGTCTCGACTGCTGTGCCTTAGGAAGCCCCACAGCCACAAGACTGGCATGCTTTATGCTTTTTTTATGGTGTCATAATAAATGTGTTCACCTGTGTGTTATTAAATTATTCTGTTATTATATGTTACCTTATATATGTAATCAAAGTAGTTGAATTAGAATACTGCTGTAGATCACATTATACCCTTTAATATAGAGTGTGTGAGCTGTATGTAGTTTAGTTCTCATTATACTTTTGAGTTAACAGAACATATTCACATATTAGTTCATTAGATAAATGTGCATCACTCTGTATCCTTGATCTGCTGGGAATGTGTTACACTGTTTTCTTGACATGCTTAAGTGTTGAATCATGAAGAGAAGGTTGTAAGCAGGAGACTCTGTGTCTAAAGACAGGGGAGATAGATAGACCACATTCCACACCCCCACCTTACAGAAAGCAGAGAAACAACTGCCGAGGTCATAACTTAGGCGCTGTAACAGAGAAAAAATGTGATGTTTTGGCTTTTACGACTAGCTGGGGGCCACTAGAGACTATAAAAAGCTGAGCAACCCGTCACCATTTTGAGACATGTGCCTGACCCTCTGGTAGCATCTCTCCCGTCCGGACGTTGTAATGCTCTTATTGTTGAATTGTATTGAAATAAATGATTGTTGATTGAGCATTTATACACCGAGTATTGTCCTTCCTTCAGCCCAAAGATTCAAAGAATTGGGAAAATTCAACAACTTGGTGCCGTGTGACCCGGATCTTTGGTGTGCTGAGGAGGTGCAGATTTGACCTTTGGTGAGATCGTGAGGCGAGGTGAACAGAGGACCGGTCCAAAAATAAAAAGGTAAGCACAGCCTGTTGTATTATAAATACCAAATGTGCATATTGGGCTTTCCAAATTAATCTGTTCGCTGAGTCACATGTATTTTCACAGTAAATTTGTCGGTGTCTGGTTTTTGGCGCAAGATACTAACAACATAAGTTGAGGCTGAATTCCAGTGTGTTAAATAAACTGCTTCTACCGAGATACTAATAACATACTACGTTGGACTAGTTGCAGTAAACTGCTTCTACCGAGATACTAATAACATACTACGTTGGACTAGTTGCAGCCACTTTACCTTCCACATTTAATTTTGTCTAATACTGGCTTCTGTAGCAATAATACATTAGAGTTTCTTCTGAAGACACGGCCATTAGTTCAGTACATTGAAGTCGAGGTTTGAAGTTTGTTTATGGTGTCGGTTACGTCCTGGCTCTTGCCGGCTATGAAATAGAAGTTGATTTAAGGAAAAGCAGATGCTGGCTTCACGGTGCGGTTGAACGCTGGCAACGCGAGAGCGAAACACGTCCGTAGGTTTGGTTTATGATACGGCCGTGTTCCGGTGGTGCGGCCGTGAAGTGCAGTAGTGGTTGGTGCTAATTTTAGTACATTGAACAGAGGCTTGACGGTGGTTTGTGGCGTCAGTCGAGTTTTTTTTTTAAGGGCTGCGGTCATAAAACAAAGTAAAATTTTACTTGCCAAGAAGTACATAGAGCAAAACCTGGTTTATGATGTCGGGTATAACTTCGGGGATGCAAGCATCACTTTTATGATGCGACTTTGCCCCGTTGTGGCGGTCATAAGCGCAGAGAAAGGGGTATTTTGGTCTATGGTGCAGTGTGCTTTAAGAAGATCTAATAGTTGAGCTCAGAGGTTTCTGTGCAAATTTCTGCTGATGAGGAGCGCTCTCTGTGTGTCACACTGATGGTGTAACGCGCTGTGTGTGTAAGGCGCGCTCTGGCCGTGGGTGAGGCGCGCTCTGAGTGTGCTTTTTGTGTGTGTGAAGTCTGAACACAGTGACAGTGACGGTTGATGTGTTTGATTAGGAGGACATTAGAGCAAATACACATTTTAGGATCAAAGGTTGATGCCTAGTGTACCTGTGGAACATTTTGCCCTAGGAGTGGCGACCCTCCTGTCCGTGGACGCGTGGCCAGGACCGGCGTCGTCCGGGTGCCGAGGTGGTGACTTGGGGAGGTGAGGGCCCCCGCATAGCTACGGAAATAACACTGGAACGGCCGTGTAATCACGGGTTCACATTTATTCCGGACTAGAACAAGACACATTTTGCGAACAAACGTTGAGTCTAGATTAGTAAAGAAATATAAAAAGGTTGAATTCCTCGTTTCAGTGGTTGAAATTGTTGTGTGCCTGTCCCCTGACGAGTGTGAAATTAAAATAAAGAGGGAATTTGGAGCCACATAGAGATAGACGGGCATAATTGGGTGTATTACTCTGTGGTGTAATAAAAATAAAAAGGAGAGATAGTAAGAGGTGTGCAGTGGAGAATTATGGAGGAGTAGAGAGAGGAATGTGTTGGGAGACTGGCGTACAGTTTACGCTGTCAAGGTAGGCGGGTTGCCTGCTTATCGGTTTAAAAGTGATGAAAATGAAATTAAAATAAATCTCTTAGTGTGTTAATACAGGAAGCTGCGGACCTGGACCAACTGCCCCCACAAGCACAGCGGCCAAAGCAAAATTATAGGTAATGGGAACCACACCCAGCACGAATCAGCAGCTGTGAAAAAGACAGCAGCGAGGAGAGAATTAGAGGAGAAATTAAGAGAAGTTTTAACACATAAAATTGGGGCCAACGGACTTGTGGAGGTTGGGAAGGCGTCCGGAGCATCACAACAAAAAAGGTGAAACAAAAACACACACAAGCAGAGAAATCTGAGAGAAAGGCTCCTTTTAAGGTAACGCCTAGTTTGAGAAAAGATAAAATTAACCTGCTTTTATACAAATGCACATACACGCAATGAAGAAACAGCTTACACTCATGAACACGTGAAGATTTTCCAGCAAGGTTAAAGAAAAATTAACATACTTAAATGATGAAGTCTATACATTACTGACAAAGAAACCCTCTGGGTTGCAGGACAACAATTTAACTAAAAAAAAAAAAAAAAAAAGGAACACTGGTCTAACCAACCAGGCAAGACACAACAAATTTAGTGGTTAAAAGATTCAAATTGTGACATGTTTTCTGTTGATTGATTAATATAAGTGATTACTGAATGAAAGAAAGTTCCTTTTTTGGGCTTTTAAACATGATCTTAAGAATTTTAACATATACCGGTGTTGTCCTGTCAACTTGGTGGGTTAGGAGTTGATTATATCGGGAGACAAAAAACAAAAAAAGGGGGAGAGAAGGCTGACACAGGGCCTGGCCCCATTGTCTCCCCTCTGAATAACACAGCCAACACAACAACATTTTCCTGTTCGTTTGTTTTTGTTTTTTGTTTTTTGTTTGTTTTTGTTTTGTTTTGTTTTTGTTTTTTCTATACATATTTAATTACAGGCTGCTTTGCCGGCCCTGAAAGCCGAGGCTGACTGGACTCCTGCTCTCCCCCATACGTGACACTGACCAAATGCTGCAACAGCTGGACCCACAACAACGACCTGAGAATGTCAACAGACCTGCAGGAATGTGATCTCATGCAGCCGAGACGGAGAGCACTAAACCTAAGGCCCGTTTCACTACACGGGGGAAAATTCCCAGACTGCGTCAGCTGACAGAGCTGTGACGAGACGCCCGCCAAGCCCGAATGAAAAGTAAGGCCGAGCGAAAGAATGCTGACCTTGATAACTTTGCATTCACACTGTGCAGGACAGTGATGGACCAACACGGATGATCGGGTGGCGAAAAAGGGCGTGACCGAGACAAGAGGAGTAACTGAGGACAGAAGGCACCTCAGAATGGACAAAAAACACAGAAGAAGATGCAGGTTTCACCTGCGGTGAACATCGACACTGGAGAAAGGACTGCCCCAATTGGGGTCAGAACCAGGACGGACTGAACTTTGGGCAGCAGCAGCAGCAATGGTCGCGAACGAACTGAAAAGGAGGGGGGCAGGACCCCAGGCCATGCTTCAGGCAGTGGTTTACCCAGAACACCAGAACAGGAAAGTGATGAACACAAACACCCACACAAACACACACATCTACATGCACTGACTCAGAATGAAGAGAAACAAACACACACACACACACACACACACACACACACACACACACACACACACACACACACACACACACACACACACACGTCTCCAAACACACAGATTCAGAATGAAGTGAAATACACACATGAACACGTGCACTCGTTGAGTGAGTGAGAAATGACACACACACACATATACACACACACACACACATACACACACACACACATTGGAATGCTGATTCACTGAGAAGTGATCCACATACACACACACACACACACGCTGATGCAATGAAGAATGCTTTGCTTATGCTGATATGCAAAATGCTGCACACAAACATCCCAATGCATAATTTTTATGAGGAGCCATTGATTACTTAGAATGTGTTATATGTCACCTAGAAGGCATTTATGTAGATTTTAGGAATAAGGTCTAAAAAAGTTTGGTTATGAAAACAATGTCTGTGCGTGATGTCTGTTTATGGCTCAAGGCCTTGACTGAATTCTTTGCTGTGCTTCACACAGCCCTGATGAGGAACAGTGGCACAGAGTGAAAATGATGAATTAATAATGTAAGTTTTAGGTCGGAGTACGGCATTTTCTGTGATTGAGTTTTAATTCAAGGAGGAACAAAAGGTGTTACGGCACCTGAGGTTCTCATTCCCACACAATATTGTCCCGGCAGGAAGCAAAATGTTCCTGTGAATTTCTGGTTGATTGTTTGGTTTTGTTTAGCGCTAGCTTGATTTTATCAGTGAGCTTTGGCTTGTGTTCTTTCTCGTAAGCGAGAGAGGGATAGTTTTATGCTTGGACATGTCTGCAACGGGCCCTAGTTTGTGTTATTTTAGTAGTATTTTGTTGGTTATGTCTGTTTTCGTTTTTGTTACAGTGCACTGGAGAAAAAACATCTGAGAGGTGTGATCCACCGGTGGTGATATGTTGATATTTTGTGAGTTTATGATTTAACAATCAGCTCTTTAAACAAGGCCTGAAAGATTGAAATTTAAAGCGCTATGAAATATTCTTACAAAAACAGTTGCAAAGTGTGCTTCTCCATGATTGTAATTGGCTTGGGAGAAATTCACTTATAGGGAACACTGAGAAGTTCTGAGTCTAAAAGGATTGCACCGAGTCAATCCGGCCCAAAAAACAACAAGGAATTGTTTTCCTTTAAAATGATGACGTCATCTTGCTGGTGATGGATGCTCGAATAGGTTGCGCGTGAGACTCCATTATCAGCAACATCTGGTATGAATGTGTATGGAGGTATGCATGTGAATGGACTGTGATGGACTGACGACTAAAAGCTTTGACTGACTTGATACTGAGACAATGACTGCACCTACTTTAGGATTAGTAAATGCCAATAAACAATTCACCCAGCCGACAAGAGAAGGGTGGATGCTTCGCTTTGTTTTGTTTTGTTTTTTCAGGAGCAGGAGGATAAGAGAGACTGGAGGAGGAGACTCTAGCTTCACATAAGTATGAACTGCAGACTTAACACTGTGGTTGCTGATTTTGAGTTACCGATGTTTGCATTAAGAAAACTGTGCTATATTAACTGTGTTTTGATTAAGGTATCATGTTATATTATTGGGAATGCCAAATGCTACAGTGGAGAAGACTTTTGATGCCACTCATGACTGGAACATGTTATTATTAACCATAGCAGGCCACTGTAAAAAGTCAATTAAATTTTATAGAGGAAAATCGCCAAAATTGAACAATACCTATGAATGACTGGCCACATTCAGAATAGAGATATGCAATAATAAACATTGGTCCACGTGATTTAGGTTCTCACTTGAAATAGTAAGTTATTAAATGTAGAATATAATCGACAGGGACATTTGATAGGATGTGGTACTGCAAAAGAACAAGAGCAAAGTAAATAAAGAAAATATTGTGTTTAGTTTGGATAAATTCAAATTAAAATGTACCATTACACTCAGAGGATCAATATGAAATAAAACATATGCAAAATTTGTAGGAAGTACATGACTGATAACTGTTCTGTCCTGAGCGTTTGTTTCTAGAGCACCCACTTGACCACACCAACAGTTTCTCGCCACCGAGGAGGGGTACTTGCAAAAAGAATAAAATAAAAATCTGAGTTTAACAAAACATTTTAAATGTAAATATCAAGATTACCTTTCTTTTTCCATGAAATGTGCTTGTGGGCACGCCAGCCATTTTGAAAAGGTGGGCAAAACAATTTGCAAGGCCACACCCCCACACATGTGATATAATTTTAAAGGTACTGTTGCCCTCTCTAAGAAACATCAGGAATTAGAGGAGTGGCAAGTAGAGTATGCGAGCTACAAGCAAAAACTAAAATGTGTACTACAGTGTGCAAAAATGAAATACTGGGTCATCAGGGGGACATGAGGGACATTTATAAAACTAAAAGTCCCACTAACCTTAAAGTGCACTTGAAAAGCTCACACAAGAAGGCTAACCTAGCTTACCTAGAAGACCTCATCAGGGGGAGCACACTCCCCCTCCTTGAAGAGCTCACCCACTCAACCCGCATCCCCAGAAAACAGCTAACCCCAGATAAGGCAGCGTGATGTATCCCGAGACAACAGGACTGGGACATCTAAATAAAGGTGTGAAACAATCGCCTTCAAAAGGTTATCAATTCACTTGAACCAAAATTAGGAACACTCGGTGCGGCAAGAGTTAATAGTTATTAGTCTCAACACCCAAGGATAACCAGAAGAGCATGACTGATATGATGGAACTGGGATTTTGTTACACTTAATTTTTGCAAAACACAAACAAAACTAAATTGAAACTAAGGATTTTCAGAAAATAAAAACTAAACTAAACTAGCAAACAATTGGTAAAAACTGATTAAAACTGATGAAAATTGCAAAACTATTACAACCCTGGTCCAGACTAAGATGGTGTTGGACATCTTCAGGGCAGAAAAGGGTTGGTGTGACCAAGGTGTGGTTTGGCTTGTTGTATGTACATTTCAAAATGTTACAGCTCTGGATGGACCAGTTACCAGGGCATGGAAGGATGACAGACTTTATTACATGAGGAGAAGGGACATTTTCGGGATCGAAGATCCTCAGGGATGACAAGGCTGGAGCAACGGTACTCGAGAGAAGAATTTCTGATACTTTCTGAGATATGATGTCACTAACCTTCTCTTTTAATTGTCTAGCTCCAATGAATTGACACATGGGAGTGTGTCAAAAAGGGGGAGTTGAGTTTGAACATCAAACAATGGTGATATGAAAATTTCTATGAGTTTATTTTTGTGTTTAATAAATTAGCTATGGTAAAACTTAAGCTTATAATGTGTTAGACTTAGAAAGGGTTCACTAATTTTTTATTTCTTTTACACACACATAGATTATGATTAGAATAAGTCCTGAACATAATATTTTAAACCAAATTTGAATCATTAGAAGAACAATGGATAACAATATTAGATTATCAAGGCTAGGGAGAGAGGTGTTTTGGTTTTCTGTCTCTTGCAGAGAAAGGAACAGACACCAGACGGGGACCCGGAGATGTGAGGACCCTTCACAGCAGGGACAGATGTAGGGACTGCCGAGACAGCAACTGGGGTCAAGTGTCATGACGTTTGGGCTCCTGGAGAAGATGGATCCCACAAACACAGCAATAACCATGAAGGGGTTGGCGAAAACCAGGAACACCAGACCAACGAGGTTCGAGAGGCTCTTGGCAAAAAGGGGGACACGCCGGTGACCCCAAAATACACAGATCTTTGTTTGAAATCGGGGCAGAATAATCCCCAGAACTGTGCAATGACTAAAGGGTGGTCTAACCCCGGAGGTCGAAGAAAGAAGCTGAGAATCACCCAAACTGGAAGACACTGGTAGCTGCAGCAATAAAAATAAAGGTTAAAAGCTCCTTAGACAGAGGTTCTAGTCTAAGTACATTTGAAAGGTATAAGGGGGCATTAAAATGGGAGTGGAAAACTGGAGCACCAAAATAAAGCTGTGGGAGAATTGGGGAGTGATGGGAGTGTCATCTGTAACTGCTGTTATGGTTGTAAATCTAACTTTGCTTGCATCTGAACTGCGTGAACACAGAGGTCATCCCACATATGGTCCACCCGTTAAAGGGGGACAGAGGGCCTCAGGATCAAGAAAACTTGGACCTTGCGACCCTGGAGTGCATGTTGTAAGTGATCTCTTTCAGAGATCAAAAGGGGGAATTATTAAATTATTCTGTTATTATATGTTACCTTATATATGTAATCAAAGTAGTTGAATTAGAATACTGCTGTAGATCACATTATACCCTTTAATATAGAGTGTGTGAGCTGTATGTAGTTTAGTTCTCATTATACTTTTGAGTTAACAGAACATATTCACATATTAGTTCATTAGATAAATGTGCATCACTCTGTATCCTTGATCTGCTGGGAATGTGTTACACTGTTTTCTTGACATGCTTAAGTGTTGAATCATGAAGAGAAGGTTGTAAGCAGGAGACTCTGTGTCTAAAGACAGGGGAGATAGATAGACCACATTCCACACCCCCACCTTACAGAAAGCAGAGAAACAACTGCCGAGGTCATAACTTAGGCGCTGTAACAGAGAAAAAATGTGATGTTTTGGCTTTTACGACTAGCTGGGGGCCACTAGAGACTATAAAAAGCTGAGCAACCCGTCACCATTTTGAGACATGTGCCTGACCCTCTGGTAGCATCTCTCCCGTCCGGACGTTGTAATGCTCTTATTGTTGAATTGTATTGAAATAAATGATTGTTGATTGAGCATTTATACACCGAGTATTGTCCTTCCTTCAGCCCAAAGATTCACACCTGACGTGTGCAGCGAGGTCTGGTAGTTACAAGACTGGCATACTTTGTAGTGTTTTATTATAATGTGACAAGATGAATGGAATATTAACTAAAAACCTTATACCTTTAAACCCCCGCCAGAACTGCAGGTGTGAACAGAAAATTCACTTCGACTTTACTTATGAACAATGCAGACTGTGCAAAAGTTTAAACTTTATCAAACAGAGCACAGCATCAACAGAACATGGATTAACTTAATTCAACCCCTTATTCCAGACAGCTTCTGTTTTATTCATTCTCAACTCTATTTCTGTCTTTTTACAGAGATATCAAAAGAAATCTGTCCATGACAACTTGAAACTACTGGAGTGTTGCTGATACAAACACCCCCTGAATGTAGAGATCCCCAACATCACAGAGCCCTGACTTCTTCTTTCTTGGTCTTCTTTTTATTTCTTTCATCTAACTATGTAACTATTTAAGAACATATATAGATATTTTTCTGGCCTAGTGTTGACTCTTTGATTTTATTGGTGATTGCCCTTTCTTAGTTATTTTATTACTGACTTCAGTCTATTGATTTAGTTTAGTTTTCATCTATATGCTGTCACGCTGCAGTCTGTGTGGTTGCTCTTGTGTCGTGCAGCGTATTGTGCTTCAACCTGGAAAAAAAAGGAGCTAAATCACTACAGTTTTGCCCACCTGCTGTGAAAGTGGCACAGATGATGTCCTCTGAAAGACTGACTGAACAGGTGTTGAACTGTTGAACGATGAATGTTGTCCTCACCAGCTTGTCAGTATGTAACAAATTTAATTTGCATATGAAGAGCTGCTGGGCTGGAATAACTGGATTTCATTTAACTCGACATTGACTATTTGTAAGGCAACTGTCCTGCTGCAGCAGTATGTAATGAATTTGAATGTTCGAGTCATGAATGTCAGTTTAGTCCCAAGCATTGCTCTGTGGGTGTTTGGCACAAAAAGCTGAACTAACGTGGATTTATAGGATCCCGTCATGTTTCTGACACTGGCCGCTGTTAGCAGCTCCCTCGAGAGGCCTTATAATGCAGCTCTATAACACCCATACAGCAGTATTTACAGCATCACCACTCAGCAAGCATTTGATATGAGCTTTTATTCATTCCCAAAGAGGAGAAGCACATTTTCCAGAATCGAGTTGCCTTTTTTTTCCCACCCAAAGACTCGGAAGAAAATTATTTTGTTCTCAAGACCACACACAGGCAGAAAACGCCATAAAGAGTACTGATTACATTAGCTAAAGCTGTTATTGCCTCGATACCATTACCTCTAACTCCCATGGTGATTTCCTGCTAATAGAAAGGTGTGTAGCTCACTGCATGTGTGGGTGAGTGCGTGCTGCACACCCACAGCTGTGGATGTGTTTGCATGTATTTGACATTATTATTTTCCTGACTGCAGGTCACCCGGCAAAATAACAGCATACATTGTGCACTGTGTTAATTATAAAATCTCAGTTATTTCCTGTAGTCGATAAGTGTGGAGTCTAATGGGGTTTTGTGGATTTGTGTCACTGACATGCTTTGGAGAAATGAGCTCAGGTGTAGTGACATAACAAGGGAAAATGCCAATTTACTGTTGTGTATCAGAGCTGACCTTATCAAGGTCCTGAATTTCATAATTCCAGAAGAAATAGCTGTTCATTATAAGTTTAATTTGACAGTCCAGTGGTGTGTGTCCTGGTGAACTTCTCATTAAAGAATCATAATTAATCATAGCGTGTGTGTGTGTGTGTGCCTGATATGATATTTCACAAATAGGTAGCCTTTATGCAGTGCCTCTGTGTGAGTGGTTATCTAAACAAAGGCCTCTGCGTGCTCTTAGACGGGAGTCACGTAACAGACGAGCAGGTTTTATGGATTCAGCTCAGTGTATTTGCTTCGACCTGACAGCCTGACAGGAAGCGCTGTTGCTCCAGCGGCGGCCTGCACAGTACAGTTGCAGGGGCACAAAGGTGACACGAATGTGCACAGCCGGGGTTCAAGTTGCTCAGCTGGTGAACTGCTGAGTGAAGATTGAAGTCACTTCACATGCTCACATTTTGCAGAAGTTCACACAAGGAGTATTCAGAAGCATCGTGATGCCACCGCTGTCAGGTGCAGTTGTGTCAAAGTGACAATTACGTGAATGCAGATAAAATCTGCTCCTCAGTAGAATTTTTTTACCTTCAGTTATCAGAGAGTCTACAGGTTGAAACGAAATGAATATAAAACTTTAAAGTCTGTTTTACGTACTATTTGAAATTATTTTAATCCAAACTTTAGATAGTCCAAATAATCCAAACTTTGTTGTCTTTTGAAGAAAAGATACTGAAGCTTGCCCATAGTGAAAATCGATGCATTTATCTTTTTAACTGCCTATCCAGATAAAGACTGGCCCAGCTGTCACAGGGCGAGAGGTGGGCTACACCTTGAATATATGGCCATGAAAGAGCCAAAGCAAAGAGACAGACAACAACCAGCCATGTCTTTAGGCTGTGAGAGGAAGCCCACGCAAGCACAGGGAGATAAAAACCTTTCTGCTGTGAGGTGATGATGCTAAGCACTGCACTTCTGCCTCAGAATGGACAGTAAGGTACGAATAAAGTTAAATCTAAGAACATTTCCCATGTGCACATAATAGTGGAACAAGACAATAAAAAATTGGAGAACTGCAGTTTTTTTTCTACACATTTTTTTTAGTCATTATAATATTAAAAGGTTTTTTCGTAAACTTGCATCTCCCCATTTTCACAGGCTGGCTGACAAGGCCTTTTTTATTCATAATTTTTAAGGTTTCTAACAGTAGATTAGGCTGCACATCTTCCCTGACTCCTACCTCCATTGATACCAGTTTTCACACATAAAACTTATGTGAAAGGTCCAGTCAAAGAAAAATGAAAAACAAAAGACTGAATAATACTTTAGAGTCAACTGGGATAGGCTTAAACTCTAAGCTGTATGAGTGGTATATGGGTGGATTTTTGGCCAATATCTATCTACAAATGTTGACTATTTGGGTAGTTAAAAATAAGTATTCAATCACCAGTTGATGGGGGATTGACAGAAGATGCTTGCTGTCACTAGGGGAAATCGGTTTCAAAGAGCTATTAGCTATAGCAGCATTGGTTGCTGGGAATTCTCACACTTTTCAGTTTAACAAAGTAACAAAATAATTCAATAGCTTTTACTCTTATGAGTAAATGTACATTGAAGATTTTCAGCTGATTGGAAATTGTTATGTTAAAATACTATCATGGTACAGTATTTGTTGGGTTATTTGACCTGGTTCATTTAACTTTATTTGAAAATATTAACACTGTTTTCCAGCGAGTTGTAGGCACAACGAATAAAAATAACAGTAGTTTCAACAAGCACAGAAGATTCAGAACCTTGACTTTCTAATATTGTAGGGTCTTTACCTTACAATACAAAGCACCTTGCTGTTGTGATTTGGCACTACATAAATAGAGTTGAACTAAACCGAACTGAACTGTGTTGATGATTAAAGAGAACTGACTTTAAAACAGTTCTTGTGTCAAACCTCGAGAAAATGTTGTGTAACTATCAAACTACTGCAACGAGTCCACAGGCAGCCAGGAAACATAGTAACAGCTAACAAGCTGAGAAACATGGACCGGTCTTGCCAGCCTCGAGGTCAACATTTGGTCTCTTCTGTGTACTGATGATCATGAACAGAAAGCATCAACAGCCCTGCAGGTATGGGAGCTGGTATAATCAAGAGTAGTCGAGTTGAGTTTGCAGTACACCGTAAGCCCCTCACCACCACTAGTAGCAAGCTTGCTACTTGCTACAGGTGCATTGCACAGATATCTGATTAAGAGAAGAATAAAATATTAGAACTCACAAAAACTTGAAGACTTCTTGGTTGATCTGTTAGTAGAATTAACCCAGCAACAGCCATATTATATTATTTTGTAAGATTTTTCTATTAAAATGTGCCACAGAAGGCACCATCCACCCAATTAGTTAATCCGAAGCCCCAAAAATGATCAGCTACAACTACCTAAGTGGGTGCACTTGTTAAGTTGTTATGTCACTAACTTTATGAAGACTGAAACTCTTTCATGTATTAGACTGGGAACCATTCTTACGCCATTTGTCTAAGCCCTCCACAGAAAATAAGTGAAGAGAATATTTGTATACGTGCTACATTTACAAGAAGATTTCACATTATTCTGAAAGTAATGACCCAACTGTTACCAAGTGCCTCCTTTTAGTGACACTTACTGTGTGAATAGCCTTGATATTAGATACAGCAAGGTTTAAATAAAACTTGAATTGCAGCCAGATCTCACCATAGAAATTATAACAAAGCGTAACCATGTTGTCAGTAGCCAGTGTGACGTACCCTATTAGTTTGTGAAGGGGTTGGTAACACTTTATAATACGGCTTGTGGTTAAGGACATATAAATCCTGTAATTTAATGTAATTTCATTGTATTTTGTTCAAAATTATGTAAATATTTAAATAAAGATAAATAAATAAAGGTAAAAAAAGAAATAATTATGCTATAAAGTATTGCGTAACTTCAGCTGTTTCACAGGAAAAGAGACACATCCATCATGCACATCAACAGATGTAAAAAACAATAAAAATAAAGCTTTAAAAAGGCTAGAGTAATCCACTCTGTAATACTGCATGCACCATGAAAAGTACAGTGTACTTACATCAAACGTGATGAGATATAATTTTTTCAGTCACTCATTGGTCCCTGCAGCACCACAGGTCCCCATCCAGCCAATCATGTAGGCGCTGGCATGCTTGGATTTCCTTGAAGGAAGCCGGTGTTCTGACAAAACACCCTACCTATCAAGCTGTCCTACTTGTTGTTACTGTGCATGTTTTGGTGTTAATAGTACACGCCTATTATTTGATCCTACCCCGATCTCGTGCGTGCGAAAAAAAGACTAGTATTATATGTTTTACTTCTTTATTACAGTTGATACTTGTTTTCCTTAAGCTGTTGTCAATTTGTTAACTTTTCAAGCTAACATGCGTTTTGTTTTTTGTGCAAAACTTCTGTAAACTGGCATACAGCTTAAACCTTGTCAATTAATTTTAGGCCTCCTGCAGTTAGTGGACACCACGCTCCGTTGTTATGTCGAAGAAAGTAATATTGCACTAGCAGGAGGCATGTTTTGATAGTGTGATTTGGCCATCAGAACATCCTACCTGTAGATACGTACGATGGAAGCATAAACCACATAAGGTAGTATACATTTCACTGTGTGTTATACTTGTATAACTATGCATGTGACAAATAATAAAGAACCTTGAACCTTGAACCTATATTCTGATAAGGTAGCATGGATTGATAGACATGACTATAAATTTACGCTACTGTATGATGTTTTGACAAAGTAGGACGTTTTGTCAGAACACCGGCTCTCTTCCTCCGAGGCCAGGGGCCGTAACAGTAAATTCAATTAAAATACAGTAAAATTCCATTTAATTACAGGAGAATTACACCCTTGGTCATGCATCATATTATAAATTGTTATAAAGTCCTGTTGTGATGTTGTGAGCCTTGAGCTGTTGTCATGTTTCCAGTTTTGAAACTGGATGTGAGAATGAAGCCCCACACTTATTGTCTGACTTAGATAATCCTCCTTTCTAGCACTTACAACAATCAAAATTAACAAAATGGGCTTTAATGTTCTATTCAGTGACCTGAAAGAAGTGATTAAGATCAATATACCGATCAGGAAAGTGTTCCCAGCGCTCGGAGCCAAAAACTGACAGTGCTCAGAAAAGTTCTTACTACTGGAAAATACTCTGTTAGGATTAGATGAGAGTGGCGCCTGGGTAGAACGCACAGGAGGCAGGACACATTTTTTCCGCTCGCTCGCTGTGACTACTTCAGATGACCTGCTCTGTTCTCATACAGGCTCAGCGGGCTGTCACAGACTCTGTACTCACGAGTTTCTGCCTGATCGTTAGCGTTTTCATTCGCACATCCTCTGAGCAGAACAGTTCGGGGCTGAGTTGTGCGTATCTTCAGCTTATCTCACCAGATGTGTTTGGGGTGAAAAGAAAATTGCTTGTAATTATTTTAATACTTTTTAATTGCAACTTTTATTTCACTCTTGGGTTCAGCTTGAGAGTGTGTTCTGCTTTTCTAATGTAATTTTTATCTCCACCCGGGACAGTAATGAAGTGAAAGCAATTAGAGTATTACAGTAATGACAGCGGATCATGAAGTCATTTAGAACTATTAAAATATGAAACGCAATCAGGTGATTCACATCAGTTCATTACTGGGATCATGAGAGCAACAGGGGACCTCGACTACCCCTCCACGCAAACGTCCTTGGACCTGATGATTATCCTCCATTGCCATCCCACCACCACCCATCCCCCACACACCTCTCTGTCTCTCTTCTCCTCCTGTTCCTCGTTCAGGTGTTTTTCTCTCCTCCTGCCTAATGATTCATGCTAATTGTTTTTAAATGGGATTTTTTTTGTGCTGGTGCACCTTCCATCTCTTCACTTCTATTATATGCACTGGACCATGAAAAACCAGGGAAAAAAACCCCAACAAAAAAATACGTCTAAATACAATTGCAAGAAAACTTGATGGGCTTTTGAATCCCTCCCTTTTTAGCCTTTACGTGAAATAGAAAAGAACAAAGAAACTATTCTGATATTGGTGCTGCAGTATGCTCGGATCGCTCCAAAAACTGCCTATGAACCTTCAATACCGGCATCACATTATGTGCCAAATGCAACAGAAGGCATGGTTATTTCTTCCTCAGCCACAGCAGTTTAAGTGGAAGATAATGAATGGCTTTGAACATGGAACGCTGTATCAGTTGTTCGCTTTGTTATCCAGTTTATGATTATAATTTCTGCTACAGTACATCCCAGCTCCATATGGCACATTTTAACTTTCCATATCCCTGCATTATCTTTTATTACTTGCCTTGTTGGCAGTGACACAAAAAATGAGAAGCGCCAAGAAACAGTGCCTAGAAACAATGCTCGCAAAGATGAAAGGAACAGGTGGGGAAAAGGAAGGGAGAAAAAGATTTTTTAAAACAAAATATATGTGTGCGTGATTTTTTTTTTTACTTCTTTTCCTCCAGCAGCTGTTCACGGCTTTTTAATTTCATCTGAGACTGCTGAGCGTGATGAGCTTAGTCTTGTTCCGAATCCCTTCACGCGGGCTTCTCCGGTGCACCCCCCCATGCTCTGATGGAGCTCCATGAATTCCCCTTATTGCTGTTTAATGGAGATGGGTACCCAAACAAATGAGCAGCCTTTGCCTGGCTCAGCACCATGGGTTCTCATTAATCCGGATGCTGAGACGCTGATGGCACTAATTTTTCAGACTAAGCGGCGTCTGCGCCTTCGCCGCTTCACGGCGCTCCCACAACAAGAGAGAATTTGCTTCAATCAGAGACACAGCCCAAAGGCAAAGAGGGTGTAGTGTTCATGTCACACCTGGTCTGTTGAGCTCTCTGCCTCACTGTTGGAAATCTCCCCCTACAGTGCCCATCTGTGTCAGTGGGAATGCACATAGTGATGCAGGCGTGATGAGAGTCCCTGCCTCAGTATTAAAGGGATTCTAAAGAGAGACATAAGTGCAAATTACATGTGAAATAAAATTTTATCAGCTTCACTTTCCTGTGTAACTTTTTAAAATTAAGGCTAAAAATAAGAGTCTGTAATAGGGGGAGTGCTTCAGAGGTAATTACACTGAGAAAAAAACACACAAAAACACTCATGAACAAGGTTATTTAGCCACATGGCAAATATGATATTACCACTAAGAAGAGATGAATACACTTAGCACAGCATGCGGTGGTCTAATAAATGTCTCTTAAGTGTAGATGTCAGTGCTTTAAGTGTAGCTCAGGAATTCAGGGGCTTGTTTCTGCCTCATTATTTACCATTTATACAAAATCTGGAATTGGCCGTGGATACTAATGGTGGAAGGTGGAATATATATGAGGTTGTTTACGTGAAGTAAATCCAATCCTGACTTCTGGAAATTGCATTTACGCAGTAAAGGTTGCTGGTAATTTGCAACAGCAAATGTGGTTCATACATTTAATCAAAATAGTTGCAGAGATCACATACTGAAAGCGGCAGTAAAACTCCCCAACAATATTTCCTCATAGCTGCTTTACAGTCATGTTTACAGTTATAGTCAAAAGTGCCAGAAAACAAGAGAAATGAGCTTTGGATGGATCTGGGTGGAGGCAGAGTGCTGCTAAATGACTGATCATTTCATTTTTATTTCATTTCATATGACCCAGCCTGAAATAATCATGAAAACTGATTCGTTTGTTTGTGTTTAGGGGCAAACATGAGTCTTTATTTGTGTCTAAGTCAGCACAACATAAAACCTGAATGGTTTTCAAGCGGATGTTTGTTTCATGCAGATGCGAGGGGACCATACACTGTATATAAAGGATGTAAGTAGCTGAAGTGACGTCACTCATTGGTCATCAAAGTCTGGTTTTGACAACTGAAGGCAAACATTATCTCGCTCACCATCTTGGTGTCTTGAAACAAGACAAGTGAGAGTTGAATTTAATGGGGAAGTGAGGGACGATGCGTACTTATATAGTAGCAATCTGTAAATCACGATACAGACACACCCTAAGGCAGGGGTCAGCAACCTTTAACACCCAAAGAGCCATTTGGACCCGGTTTCCACGCAAAAGAAAACACTGGGAGCCGCAAATACTTTTTGACATCTAAAATGAAGATAACACTGTATATATTGGTTTTTACCTTTATGCTTCAACTAAGGTGTGCTGCTTATGAAATCCATGAAGAGAAAATTACATTATATTTATGTAATTAACACATTTTGAACTCTTAAAGAAATATAACTAAAGGAAAGACACCCAGCTGAACTAAAACGATCCATGTAGCAAACAAAAACCGTTGTGAGCCGCCACCCTTATATCGCCTTTGGGCTTTTGGAGCCTTGACCTGGCTTTTAAAAAATAATTGGGAAAAAAAGCACTATTAAAAAGGAATGGACTTCATATTTAGACTTTAATGACACTCCCGGAATATCTGCTTCTGTTCTATGGGAAGCAGGGAAAGCTGTGATGAGAGGTAAAATAATTTCTTTCTCATCACACAAAAAGAAAGAAGAAAACAAAAATATTCAGGAATTAGAAAAAAACATCAAATCACTAGAAGAAGCCTACGCGTCCCACCAAGATCAGGAAACATTGAACAAAATATGCAAAACAAAACTAGAATTAAATGAAACTATTAATAAAAAAACACAATTCCTTATACAAAGACTTCGCTTGCAGAATTTTGAACACAGTAACAAATCAGGTCGATTTCTAGCTAACCAGCTAAAAATAAATAAAGAAAAAACAACTATATGTGCTGCTAAAGATTTATCGGGGAACACAATATATGATCCTGGAAGAATAAACAACATTTTTAGGGATTTCTATGAAACTTTATACTCACCACAAATAAACCCATCTAAAAATGAAATTGATCTGTTTCTTGACAACGTAACTCTTCCAAAATTACTAGACAGTCAAGCAATGGAATTGGATTCGCCACTGACGCCAAGTGAACTCCAGGAAGCCCTGATAAGTATGCCCAATAATAAGGCTCCAGGTCCAGACGGCTTCCCTGCAGAATTCTACAAAGAATTCTGGACAATTTTGGCACCAGTATTCCACAGCATGTTGCAGGAAATCGAGGAAAAGGGCAGACTACCACCAAATATGAATTCTGCCAACATTAGTCTCCTGCTAAAACCAGGCAAAGACCCTTTATTTCCCTCAAGCTATCGTCCAATTTCTCTTTTAAATGTAGACCTTAAAATAATCTGCAAAGCTCTCTCAAAGAGATTAGAGAAAATGACCCCCCTCTTAATTCATCCTGACCAAACTGGTTTCATAAAAGGTCGGCACTCCTCAACAAACACTCGTAGATTACTTAATTTAATAGACTACTCATACGATAAAAACATCGAAGCCATAATATTATCTCTAGATGCAGAAAAAGCATTTGACAGAGTTAATTGGAAATTTTTATTCGCAACTTTACACAAATTTGGTTTTGGAAACTCTTTCATAAACTGGATAAGAATATTATACAATTCCCCAACGGCTCGTATCAGAACAAATGACCAGACATCCTCCAGCTTCTGTCTCCTGAGGGGCACCAGACAGGGATGCCCACTCTCCCCCTCACTTTTTGCAATTTTTATCGAACCTCTAGCAGCAGCATTTAGACAGGCTACAACAATTAAGGGCATAAAATGTAAGAACATAGAACATAAAATCAGTCTCTATGCGGATGATGTGTTGCTTTTTCTGCAAAACACACAAACCAACCTCTCTGAGGTAATTACTTTAATAAACTGGTTTTCAAGAGTTTCAGATTATTCAATTAACTGGCCAAAATCTACAGTTCTCCCCATTAACTGCTCCTTCCATAATTCTTCCTCTGCCCCACTGCAATCCGGAAACATTAAATATTTAGGTATTAATATCTCTCCTAAGCTTTCAGACTTAACTAAACTAAACCACATCCCACTTCTAAAGAAAGTAGAAGGCGATCTGACTAGATGGAAATCTTTACCCATATCACTCATGGGAAGGGTCACCACTATAAAAATGATGATCTTGCCAAAAATAAATTACTTATTTTTGATGATCCCTAACAAACCATCACAAGATTGGTTCAGATCTCTGGATTCATATATTTCCAAATTCCTTTGGAAAGATAAACCCCCGCGTATTAGCTTAAAAACGCTACAAAGAACCAAGGATAGAGGAGGATTAGATCTGCCTAATTTTCACCAATACTTCTTAGCCAATAGGCTTCAGTTCATCTCAGAATGGTTAAAACATACCTTCTTAGTTGAGCCCTGGCTAGATGTTGAACAGGCACTATGCAAGGATCTAGAGATTTCAGACCTACCATTTATTAGCTCAAACATCAAAAGACATGAATGCTTTAAAAGTATCAACATCAGCTTTTCTCTAACAGCATGGTGGGAGTTTCTAAAAATAACGGAGTCTTCATTAATCCCATGCAAACGTACACCTATCTGGAATAACCCTGACATATTACAAAACAATAATATGATTAATTTCCCAGAATGGAGTTGTAAAGGAATTAAATACTTAGAACATATATTAGAGGGAACAGAATTTATTCCATTTGACAGACTAGTTGAACAATATGGGATCAACAAGACAAGGTTTTTAGAATATCAACAAATTAAATCCATAGTAAAAAAGAAATTTAACCTCAGTCAAGTTGAATTACAAACACCACTAAGTGCGGCACATTTTCTTACTCTTAAATCCCCCAAATTATTATCTAAAATATACAGAACACTTTCTAAATTAGATGAATCAATATCTCTTCCTACTGCAAAGTGGGAAGCAGATTTATCAGTCAACCTAGACCAAAACTTCTGGTCTCAGATTTGCTTAAAAACTTTTAAATTAATTAAAAATCCCAGTCTGCAATTAATACAATACAAAATACTTCATAGAGTGCACTATACAGGTCATCGGATGTTCAAGATGGGCTTTACATCTTCCAACAACTGCTCACACTGTCAAGGCAATACACCAGACAATTACATCCACGCTCTTTGGTTCTGTCCACCAGTGCAAAAGTTTTGGCGCGAGATATGTGAAGACTTATCAAAATGTCTGAAATGTAACATTCCAACCTCCCCCTTAGTGTGTTTGTTGGGCAGCTTAGATAATGTCACTGATGGTCCTTTCTGAGATTTATTTTGAATTTGCATAGATTTCAGTGAAGGATGCGAGCTAGTAGAGGAAGGAGGGTGGCTAAGAGAGAGAGAGAGCGCTTCCATTTGCAGCAGTGATACCGCCTATTTTAGAAATTCAATATCTGTAGTGTGGTTGAGAGCTGACAGTATAGATGAAGGGAAGGCGATGATGAGACCTTGCACTATGGGGTAATAACCTTCAGGGAACGTGGGCTGAGATGTAAAGTCCAAATAAAAAACCCGCAGATGTTCTTCCCTATGGATGCTCACATGTGCTGATGCTACATTCTCAGAAAATAAAGTACCATTTTGTACCTTTGGGGCAAAACAGCTTGTCCCTGGGGCGGTTCACTCTAAGGTGCTGCTGTTGTAACCTTGACAGAGAAAAATCACCAGGCACAAGGAGAGAAAAATACACAGGATTTGACATCTGTTCCACCCAATCCCTCAATGTTAAAGCGTTACCTAATGCAAAAGTTTATTCATCTTCTATTTATCTTTATTTTCATGCAACATACCACATACTTTCAGGCTGTAATTAAAATGCATTTAGTTGATCCAGCTGCATATTGCTGCATATCTCTGAGTCCTGTCTCCATGGTTGTCTTACTGTGTCAAGTTTGTATGTTTGAATCTTTCTCTTGATCTAACTTATTTGTTTTGATAGTTTCTTGGTTCATGTGCTTTGTCCTGAGTTTAATCTCCTTTGTCTTGTAATTCCTGCTTTGTTCCCACTGTGTTTCCCACATGTTTCCTGTTCTATTATCATCCGGTGTGTGTTCATTGCCTGAGTCTCCTCTTGTCTTTTGTTGTGTCCTCCCTCTATGCTCTACACTCCTCTGCTCTGTAGTTCACGGTTTTCAGTGTGTTTTGCTCCTGCCTTGCTCTGTGTATAATTTTTTGTTTTCGCTGTGAGTTACCAGCAATAAAAGCTGAGTTTTGAGTTCACATTTTGTCTCCCGAGTCCTGCATGCTGGGTTAGATGTCGGCATATATTAGTTAATCAAGGACCAACTTCCAACCTTCCTTTTATATTTAAAATCCTTCAGAATTATTTTAAGTCAACTGTGTGATCAGTTCCAGAGTTTCAGTCAGGATTTATAAAAAATAACACTAGTCAAGGTTACCAAAGATTTTTCCTATGGCCTCTGATAGTTGACTTGTGTGAATCATTCAATGCAGAATACACTCTTGCTATTAAAGGAATAGTGTTACAATAGTTACAATAACTATTTGTTATGCAGTATCAATACATTTTCAAATGGGTTCTGTGCTAGAACCAAACATGCTAGCATACATAAAAGCTTCCCTTAGGCAATATTATCAGAAAGCACTGAATACATTATACAGATGATATCCAGCTATATTTATATATGAAGCCAAATGGCACAGATTAAGTAGTTGAACTACAGGCATGTCTTAAAGACATAAATACCCGGATTACCTCTAAAATCCTTGTGTTTCTCATAATTATAGTGTCTAAAAGCATACTGTTACTCTGGATGACATGACCTCATTCTTTGAATGTAACACACTGAAGAATGTGGAGCCAGAATATGTCCTTCAACATTCACATTAAAGAAATATGGAGGACTGCGCACTGTGGCTAAAATTAGAGAGAAATGATTTCATAAATTGGTTACTTATAGACTTGATTATTGTGATTTATTATTATCAGGCTGTTCTAAAAGCTCCCTGAAAGGTTATCATTTGATCCAAAATGCTGCAGTGAGAGTACTGATAGGGAAGAGTAAGAGAAAACCTAGAAACCCAGAATCAAATGTAAAATCTTTCTCCTCACATACAAGGTTCTGAAAGATTAGACCTCATTGTATCTTATAGGCTTTATATTACCATATTATCTCAGCACTGCACTTCTCTCTCAGACTTCTGATTACTTATGGTTACTAGATTTTCTAAAAAATGGGAGGCAGAGCCTCTGCGGAACCAGCTCCCAGTTTGGATTTGGGAGACAGACATGCTGTCTACTTTTAAGATTAGGTATAAAACGGTCCTTAAACGTATAGTTAGACCTAGGTCAGTAGATCCTTAACCCCTCTTTAGTTTAGCTGCTGTAGGCTAAAACCACTTTGGGACTTCCCATGATTTTACTGTTGCTCCACTGCCCATGTTAATATGCCACAACTACATGTCATAAATTTTTATTTTGCCTTTCCTGTAGTTTGTTATACCTTTGTCTCTCAATGTTCTCCTGTGTTATTGCTTCCTTTCACCCTCACCCCCACAACCATGGGGGGCCAATGGCTGCCCTCCCTGCGCCTGAGTCTGTTTCTTCTGGTTAAAAAGGAGTTTATCCTTCCCACTGTCACAAAGTGATGTTCTAGGGGATTGTCTGGTCACTGGGTTCTCTCTCCAATGTTCCAGGGTCCTTATCTTACTAAAAAGCAGCTTTAAAGGATTGTTGCCATGTGCTGAACTCAGTTATTCCCAAAGACTGGGCCAGGCTCCCCTGATGGGCTATGAAAGTAGTGAGATAGTGGGTCACTTAACACTTTATGATTACAACAGGGTACCATTAACAGTTTATAACAACACCTCTTAAGTTTTTTTTAAATTGATTTTTTATGAAAATTTATTATTTTCTCTTGGATTTTTATTAGAGGGAAGATTTAAGATTGGATGGACCCCATAGGTGGGCTGCAGGACTCTTGACTTTGGGAATGGCTGAATAGGTTATGCACAGATATGTACCTGTGCTCTACTCATATTTGTGAGAGTGTAGCCTCCGCCTCACTGAAGAAAAGCAGCGTGTAAGTGAGGCTGATTTGCATTGGTACATCTTTTACAACTTTCTGATGGATGTTCAGCATCTGCTCATTTACACGAGATGATCTCTCAGCATGAACCATCATGCTGTGTTACTCCCACTGTCTTTTTGCTGCTTGAACGAATGTGCAGAAGTTCCCCAACACCCCAGATGAAATAGACTATTCGGAGATCATCTTTTTGGGTGGAAGTATCATCCCTGCAAAGAATTTTTTGCCCGATATTGTATTATTCATGAATTGTGCAGATTCTAATTAAAAACAATAACCAGATGCAGACAGTAAAATATCTGCAATATTGGGAGAGCTTTCAGTTATGACCCCCTGCAGTTTGTATTTTGCGGTGCTGTAATACATTTCAGACCACATTTAATCCTTTGATCATGAATGCCTTTAAAACATTTGATACAGAGAATGAAATTCAGTTGGAAGGCCTTGAGATTCATTCTGTGATGGATGCCACTCAAGAATGAATTTTTAAAACCTGTATGTATCTGCAGAGCAAATAATGAGAAGGTTACAACAAGAAAGGAGATTTCAGGACATCCGTGATTGCTTGAGAACGCAATATTCAATCAAAGAAAACTCATCAGTCCATTTTCTATACCCACGTTACCTTCCATCTTACCTTCTTCAATCCTTGCTTACCATCTTCTCTTGTAAAGGCCACTGAGATGGAAGTTTCACAAAGCCAGATTATTAACCCTTTAAGACCTACCATAGAACCAAGTCCGCCAGAGCTTATATTATATTTTTACATGCTGTGGAGCCATTTTTGGGAGCATTTCAAGTTGCTATACATCAATACAACCATTACAGCCTAAATTTTAATAATATGTCTGCATTAGGTGCATAGTAATTACATAAATTGCAAAAAAGTGCAATAAACTACAAAAAAATTGAAAATCGTTTTTGTTTTTTTAACATATATTTCTAGTTAGAGAAATTTAAGAGGCTTATCCCTCAAAACTGTAAATACAAAAAAGTTGCACAAACTAGTTTCCCACCACAGGAAATTTATTTTGAGTGTCTTCATAGTTTTATTTTTGAAATACACCAATTTTTATACACTGCAGGAAAAACGAAAATAAATATTATAGTGCAAATTTGCAAAATAACAGCATATGCATCAAAATAAACTATTTCCAGCAGTGCAATATGAGTCCTAAGCATCCCAGAAACGACACAGAAAGTCATAAAGTCAAACATAACTTTTTAAAACACAAGTATAGGCTCATAAGGCCCCGATCGTAAAAAAACTACATTTCCGCAAAATGACGTCACTTCCGGTTTCGGGCAGGTCATGCGGTCATGTGATAGTTCGCGCTGATGGACGTAGGAAGTGTTACAAACAGCTGATCGGATCGGCGAAGCGTGTTTCTGGAATATCATGTTTTTGTTGCTGCAAGTGATTTTTATGCAGTTTTTGCAAAGCTATATGTGGAAGGAAACTGTGACCTAGGACAAGCTGATGGCATCAGATGTAAGTACAACTCCTCCGGTTTCATATGCAAAAAAAATTATTGCGCTAGCTTACGCGGTTGCAGAGCTACCGGGATTTAAAAATATTTACGCAAAATGGAGCGTGCCCGCTCCAATCGGCTGTAAAGGGTTAATAAAGCTTTTTTATTTCACAATATTTTTACCTTGGGTTCATGATGTATTAATCAATAAAGAGGCTGATTTGTTCAGGACACTAAAGTGGATACACAATTTTCCTGCAGAGGAGCCATGTAACATGGCAGCAACAAATTCCTGTTTCTCCTAAACCGCAGTATATACAGACACATCTTAGCCCACAGTAATGCTCACTAATATAGCATTATTTTCTCTTTTACCCTCTTTTAACATAAATGACAAATATGTTTATTAGCTGTGGCATCATGAATACATTCTTTTCCTCTGCATTTTATCTTGCATTTATTATAACAGAGTACGGTATGCATAGTAAATGTGGACCGGCAGCAGGGTTCCCTTTGATGAATAATATGGTAGATCCCAGCTTTCGGACTCAAAATAACCTTATGTCATCCTTAGTTTCTCTCCAAACCAACAATTCGGTCAGTAATTTAATATCGACCTCAGATTGTTGCTGATATTTACCCAAAGTAAATCCAGGGAAGAGATGGTGAATGCTGAGGAGCTTAACAACTATTTCTGAAGCACCAGGAGGTTAATGTCATTGGAAATGAATTTTTAAACTCTGAAGCTGTCTGAAACGTTTTTGTTAGTATGAAAACTTTTACATAAGAGATCTGTGAGCCTGCACAGGTGCAACAACCAAAACGCTGGGTCTGTTTAGCAGCAGAGTGCTAACATTTTCCAATAAGGGAATTTTAAAAAATAATGTCGAAACGATTTTCTTTGCATATCTGATGCAGGTTGATAGACGACAAGTGCAATGGTAAGTCATTTACATGTTATCACCATACATCCATGTGCAGTTTATGAGTCATTTTAATACATGAGGTCAACATTACCCTTGAAATCTGACATCACCTCAGTGATAAAAAATGAGCACCTTGTTTGTATTTGTTGGGTTTTTACTTCAAACTCCTAATAGAATAGAAAGAAGGTAAATACACAAAAAACATATATAATAATTTGTTATAACTTGTTATAGTGGAGTGAAACCAAACAGCTGCTGCCTCTACTGTTTTGATCTTTGATGCCGTCTCGTGTTTCTCCCTCTTTGTACTAAATTCCACCGTTGTTTCCTTTCTGTTTTGAGCCAATGTTTAAACCAATCAGTCTTTTATAATTGCTGTCAAGCTCTGAGCTGCTAATATATATATTGCTTTAAGAGTAATACTTCTCTTTAAATGACCTTTAACAAACTCCATTTCCCACTTGTTTTGTGTGTTTGTGGATAAATGTCACCACTTCAGTATGACTAGTATTTGAAAAGGCTGCAGATAGAGAGAGCATCTCTCTCTCTCTCTCTCTCTCTCTCTCTCTCATCAGCTTCATTTTTCAGCATGAGAATCATCCAAACACAATGCCAGTGAAGTAAAAATCATACCCGGTTAAAACAGTGGAACACTATCATGGATGGCCTACCTCAGCATTATTGTAGTAGTGTGGGATCGTGATGACAGAGAATCGAACAAAAGCCAGAAACATCTAAAGAAGAGCTTTGAATGTCTTTCAAGAAGCCTGAACTATTCCTGGAGACTATTTAAAGGAATTATAAGAAAGCTGCCTGAGAGAGTTCAGTCTGTGTCGAAGAATAAAGGTGGTCACCCAAATGTTGACTTTCAAACTTATCAGAATTTTGCAAACTCTGTTTTGCCCTCATGTACTGTATTTCAATATGCATTTATCCCCCCCCCCCCCCCCTTTTTTTTTTTTAGCAAAAAAGTAAGATGTAACGAGAGACTCTAGATTTTTGCACAGTGGTGTGTAGGGAATACACCAAGTCACAAAGTTTTTTTTCTTTGAAAATATCAGAAAGTCAAGCCCAGCAACATGTTGCATTTTTCAGAAAGACCAGAGATTGCACTGAGTTACAGAAGCTGGAGAGAGACTGGTTGTCCCAGAGGGCTTCTGAATGTCTGATTTCAGGACTTCAGATCTCGATAGCAGTACCAACATTAGCACCGCTACTAGTAGAAATACTTTATTAGCAGCAAAGGCAGTACTGAAGAGGTACTTGTGCTATTGATCCTGTGAGGACAGCAGCATGGTGGCTTTACAATCCAGCCTCCCCTGAGAAATCTCTGCGCTGTTTTGCATTAGCAGTTTGTTACTGGAGATGCACTGAAACGCTGACACGCTGATAAATGTCCTGTCACCCGGGGACATACTTAATAAACATTTTATTAGCTCTCGCTAACAGCCTACGGAGGATCAAAGACATGCTTGTTTGACATTTGGATGCATTCAGCTGATTGGCAATTCATCATCTTGCTTCACACTCGGCAACGTTGCCCTTCCATTCATAATTTATCTGCCTATTCACTGAATGCTTTCTAATTCAATAAATTGCTAGGAAAATTGGTTTGGGAAATTCATAATGCCATTAATAATGTGCCTGGCCTTGAAATCTGAATACACAAATGCTGAGTTAAAGAAATTCAATTATGGAGAAAATAATTTGTTTTGTCTGTTTTATTGCTAATCTGTGACACGGTGAAGGGGCTCCTTTATTCCTTGGCACCGAGTAAAAAAATAAACTGTGTGTTGCGGAGTTGAATAAAATGAAAAAAATACTCACCATTTGCAGTTGACCACACAATTGAAAAGATTTAACCTGTGAACAAGCTGCTGCAGGAACATTTGAACACAAGAGGTGAGAAGTTTAACTTTGTGAAGACTGACGGCAGTTTTCAGAGTGTAATGGTGGACAGTGGCAGTCATAACTCACATACATTTTAAAATGCCACAGGCACGTTTTGTTTAAGGTACAGACATCTTTCTTAAAGTCTAAGGACACTCTGTCAGTTATGTAGAAATTGTTATTTGGCTCACAGAAAACTTGAAATGCAATTTTAAGATGTTCCAATTAATTTGGAAAGTACTGGGACATAGAAACTAAGGATGACTTAGGAAGGATGACCTCCACAGGGAAATTCTGCAACAACTCCACATTTATGATCACAATAACGTACTTACTAGTATTTGAAAAGGTGACTCTGCTGAATTTTGGTTCGAGGTCAAACTTGATTAAAGTCTGTTTTATGGGGTTTTATTTAAGGCTGCTTTATAAACAAATATCAACTAAACATATGAAGTGAGTCACACAGCGTACTGTTGCAAAAAGGCTCTGTCAGCGTACTCATAAATGCATTTTCATACATTTGAATTCTGACATTTACATATCCATTCAGAGCACAAATCGGGGTATAAATAGTATCAAACAGAATCTTATTGGTTTTACATATAAAAGTCTATCATGGATGCCTGCCACAAATGCCAAGCTGATGTACAAATGCCTCAGTCACACACCCACACACACACCCACATGGATAGACATACAAACTTGGTGGTTTCTCTGCTTTCATTAGTCGTGGTCTATTTTACTAAATGAGTAGGCTGATGCAGAATTAGAGTGTCCCTGCAGTGCGTCTTTCACTGCGGCTATACGCTCCTAATAACAGCAGTTTTCTCTGTATGTGTGTGTGTGTCTGTAAGAAAGGCAGAAAGCAAAGATACACTGGAACAGTGTGTGTGAGAGGTGCACAGGGAGTGAGGGGAACCTTCGCTTAACAGAGGTAACACTTGCCTCAGGGAAGAAGGAGAGAAAACGTGGCCTTGGCCATTTGTCATGTTTCCCATTTGCCTCCCTTTAAACACATTTTCTTTCCACAACCTTTCGCCTCCCACACACATGCATTCGCGCATCTATACATACTGTGCACATACGTTCTTGAACAATGACACCCATGTTTCACAAAGTGCTAATGAGCTCCCTGTACTGAAAGGATTCGCTAATAAATCTGCACCTACACAGCAAATCCAGCATGTCCAAATTAACACTGTCGGATTTGATTTCAACACTATTAAAGTGTCTATATGGGTCCACACCAGAGAGTGTTAATTTAACTCTTTTTGGAGAGTTGGTACGTTAACTCTGATTTAGTGTTAAACACCAAATCTGTCTGGAGTTGATAATTTAACACTTGGTGTTAAGAGTTTATATATTAACTCTCAAAGAGTATTTTAGTTTAACTACATAAGAGTTATCTTCTAATTCATTCTAAAAAGCGGGAATTTTACTGTTCTGAACTTCTAGAAATTTCTTTTGGAAATAAACATTTACTAAAAAGATGCAATGGTTTTTGAAAAACATTTATTCTGAACTGTGCACCACAATTTCAAAACATTTTCTGAAAGATGTAACAGTATACATGTTCTCACTTTCATTAGAATTTTGTTTATCAAAAGGTCTGACATGGTAAATGCAAATAACAGCATTCTCATCACTTATTTCTTCAATACAATATGCATGTCCTTCATTCATCACTTTGTGGAACTTCAACGCACTTCTGCTCTCCCCCATATTCCATCTTCACAAGCATATCCTGTGCGGAGTTTGAATAAAAATTAGTTGACACTAATTAATGGCACAAATAATCCAGTAAACAATTGCAGCACAGTAAAAAAAAAAGGAATCCTTTTTGAGCCATTACTTGTGTAAAGTATTTTCCCAAAAGACAAAGACACAGGCAACAGGTAATACTGAACTAAATGTAAAACCTCAACCTTTTTCATTTTTACTTAAACCATGTGCACAAAACTCTGGAGGGATCTATGCTAACGTAGAATCCAGTCAGGACGCCTGCTACTGCTGTTTGCTCGTTTTTTTTTTTTATTTTTTTATAGGCGATCGTTTTCAGGCTTCAAGTAGCACCATTATACCAACATTTCACATTCTAGACATTGTTTTAGGTGTATTTGACCAAATGTTTGACTGAAAATTCACATGCAAGCTTTTTTTCAAGGCTGTGGTATTTGCCCGCAAACAATACCCTTCAGCTAGCTAAAACAGAATATTATGCTATCAGCGAGCAACATGGCTAATGCCTTCCACACAGCTTTGTCTCAACTCCAAAGAGCCACAGAAGTAAAAGCTCATAATAATAACAATTGAAACAATCTTTGAAAAAATGACTTACCAAGCATGGCAAACAACTCAAATATGTAGAGCAAAATGTTCTGAAACGGCTTCACTTCAGCTTCGATTGGAGCCGTGCTGGGGGCGGAGTCTGTGAATTTACTCTATTGGTGTCATAGCCCCTCTAGGAGTTCAGAGTTAAGAGGTCAAGAGTTAATGTTTCCATTGTAACACCTCCAGATTTGACAGAGAAACACTCATTTTTAACACTCGATTTTAACTACTATCATTTTACACCTCAGAGTTACATTAAAAGAATGTGACTCTGCTTAGAGTAAAATTAACTCTACTTTTGCAAGAAGACTATTAACACCAAAAAATTTAACACTTTTGAATTTGCTGTGTAATGTGATATTGCCTGTTGCACACTTTAACTCCAAGAAGCTGTTCTTTTTGAAGTCACCCTGTAGATTTTAATGGTGGAAACAAGTCTTGAAATGAACTAACTTAACTGGTTCATTTAGATATAGTGGACTATATATAACAGATGGACACAGCCACCATTTCTGGACTAAGCCTGAATATTTTGGATGCCACCATGTTTTTTTTTTCTTTTTGGAACCAGTAGTGAACAAATTTGAACATTTGGTTAGCAAGCTGGCTCCACAGACTGTACAGGTGTAATACACAGATACCTGCTAATTAGCAACAAGGTTAATAAAGACTAACAAAATGCAAGGATTTCACTCACTAAAACCAACATACAGACCTCTCGGGTGGGCTTTACGCCATAGAATTCAAAGCTAGATAATGAATTTGGCCTACACCTTTCAGATTCCATTAAAAGTAGTTTAAAGAGAACCAGTAAACCAGAAACACAGTTTGAGAGGTCCAGTTACATGAGACTGAAAATGGATGGAATTTTTGTGCATTTGGTGTCTGATTGCAAAGAGTTGCACCAACCAAGTGGTCACTCACAGGCTGCATGTGCAGCACCTTCAAACTCTTGGTGACCACTTTCAATCTCAAGGTGATTGCACAGGTAGTCTGGCTGGAGACACCTGTCTCTAACAATCACAGCTTGACTCATACTAACTGCAAGCACTCTCTAACATGCTTGTGAAGGTTTGCAAAGAAATCCCGTCTAATTTAACAGGAAGGTTATTATTGAGTTGCAATCAGAATTAGTCAATCTGAGAGCATGAGGGTGGGAATGGATGTTTGTGTCTGTGTGTGCCTGTATGTCAGTGTCAATATGTCAGGTTGGGTATCAGACGCCACCTCTCTGGGGACACCTCAGGCCCTCCAAGGTTTGGAGGCCTATCTCCACCCACCACCACTTCCCCTGCCGGTGGCGGACTCCCTCAGGTGTCGGTGTGTTGGTGGTTCTTTGTGTCTGGGGGTGGGCGTCCGGGTACACACCGGCTCACTCCTTGGCGGCCGCTTGTCGGGGCCTGGGGCCTGGGGCTCGCTCGGGCCCCTTTGGAGGTGGGGTGCCCCCGGCCTCTCGGCCTGGGGCTCGGTCACTCAGGCACAGCTGGGGGCCGGCGGAGCTCACGGGCGCGTCACTGCAACTCCCCCTGACTTCTGCTCCGCGGCTGCTGGACGAGCCCTCATCTGGGACTCTCCTCAGCTCTTACTGGAACAGTGGCGCGGCTGCCCCTCTGTTGGTCTTCCATGGTCTCTTGTGTTCTGGGGGCCTCTGGATGTCTGGAGTTTTGATCTCCTCCATACCCGCTTCACACCCTGGAGGACGGGGCTGTGGCCCCCCCACACTCCCTAGCAGATCATTACATGGAGAAACCTTTGGAATGCAAGCATGCTGATCCACACAGGTATGCACACATGGGTATTCACAGACGCGGACTAAAGCTTTCTTGGCTGCTGCCTCAAAGCACACTGTGCGCTGTCTATCTTGCGTGCTGCACAATATCGTTTATTATTTAGTAAATATTGATATCTATGACTAGCTAGTTTATTGTGATGGTGCTTTGTTTTCTCTATTATTATGTTGCTCTTTGTTGTTTGCTGTCTCCTCTGTTTGTTTTTTTGTTTGTTTGTTTTTTTCTCCATACAGGTGACCCAGGAGTTCTTTTTTTTTTTTTCTCTCTCTTCCCCCCCCTTCTCACCGTCTCTTCTCCCCTTTGGTTTTCTTTCTTTCTCTCCCCCTCTTTCTCTCATTCATTCCCCCTGTCCTATTTATTAAAAAAAAAAAAAAAAAATGACAAAGGATGAACTGAAGCTCTGCCATCACGTAATGTCGCATACTGCTGTTTCTGATGTCATTTAGAAAAAAAAAAAAAAAAAAAAAAAAAAAAAAGAATTAGTCAATCTGCACCCTTGCAACACACTGTAATGCGTCCATTTGCAACATCTGGTTGCCACCTGCTATATTCTGGTTATAATTTTGCAGCTAAAATCTATTCTTGCAGCAACTACGGCACTATTCGTCAATGAATTTCTGAATTTTTGCTTCACATCAATGAGGTTCTGGCTGGAGTCTGAATTTCAGTAGTTCATGTTAATTTCTGGGTATGTAGACTGCAACAGATTTGTGACTTTTGAAAATTTATCACAATTAATTGCTGTGTGTAATTGTCAATTCGACAATATTACAACAAGAAGAAGACTGACTCCATTTTATTGACATTTCAACTGTCTTTTGATGCACCAAAGTTGTGCTGATGATGGCAACTGACTGAAGTGGTGCAGACCTGGTTCCCAGCTTTGAAGCAACCATTTCAAAAGAAACCACTTTAACAGCAATACTTTTTACTTTAATACTTTGAAATAGTGGCTCCGATCATCAGAGTGCTTGATGTTCCTGCATGATAGGAACATAGCTCCCCATGTTCCTATCATCAGAATGAATTACAAGAAAATACACTCCTGTACAATTATTATGAAACTGGAAACTATCCATAGAGACCAAATCTGTTCTTTTGTATCAGGCTGTAAACGTGTTTGTTCCTACTGTGAAGTTGGACACCTTAACATGGGAGTCTATGGGAACTCACTCAGTATTGGAGCCAAGTGGCCAATAAAGGTTGCTGCCTAGTACATATAGTACAAAAACAATATCATATCGTATTTTTGGAGTCTCTTCAGTTAGAAATGTTTCATATCAGGACCAATGCAGTCATGCGGACTGAACACAGCTCACAGGGTCTGAACTGTTACCCTGCTGTGATTTGATATTTTGTGTTCCAATATGTCTGCGTGCCCACCTGACAAAGAAAGATTCTTTCATATACCATACCCTACTTGACCACAGAAAGTCTGACACTGATACAGCGCTTCAGGTGCGACATTATTCAGAGCTGTCACACTTGAGCAGTTATTTGCCTTGCAGGGTTTTTCATAGAATGTATGCACTGTTTGCACTGTGCAGAAAAATTTAGGTGATTCTGAAATCATCATCTGTGGAAGACGCTTTGCCCTGGGCAAAGATAAGCAGTATACTCTGCAGCACTTGAGGCGCAATGGCACGATTGTTCTACTGCACCACTCAGTGAGGTAAAGGCATTTACTTTCCAATTCTGTGATAAACACATTGCTTCTCCTGGAATTTCTGCTATAATTTCTTCCTAATAAAAGCCTTACAGGTTCAACAGGGGAAATCTAACACACTCTGAGGATTCACACACACTATTGTCAGTGTTAGCAAATGCAAAAAAGTCATATGCAATTTTATATTCAGCACAAATATATATTTTTTGTAGAATAGTATGTAAATGCTGAAAAAAGTAGATTATAAACTATAAATTAGCATGACCTTATACATTGTGACAAACTGTGTGTGGATGTCAGGGACCAAGCAGTAAAGCATAAAGGACACCGGTGGTTTTAATTCAAAAAACGGGTTTTATTGACCCAAAAATATGAAAATATATTTAACAAAGCCAAAACTTAAACAGGCAGACCAATAAAAGAGGTCAACTCAACAGACTAAACTCAAGATAATAATTAACAAAACCTCAAACAAACATATGGTAAACTGACCTGCTGAAATGACACACAGGGGGACTTAAATACTGGTTTAGCTAAACCAAATGACACACACGGGGGAAAACAAGATGGCTGCCATATAACCAACTAATACAAAACATTTAAACAAACATGAAACACCCCCCAGGCAATGAAGCATGTGGTGCAATCCAATTAGGCTGTCAGCAGTACTTCAGGTCTCCCAGCCCTTTGCCACACCTTTTGCCAGACAGGAGGAGACACCAACCCCCAGGTAACATGTGTGGCATGCCATCACAGTGGATCAAGCACAAATTCTCTAACCTGCTGCATTGATTTGGACAGTTAGGTGGATTAAATTCTACAGTTGCCCCTAATAAAACACCCTTGAGTGTGTGTGCCTCGTGCCCCACATACAAGCTCTTCTGATGCGTCAGACTGGATGCCACTTAAGCTCTAGAGGTCTCAAATGTCTGTCAGCTGATCCACGGTAATGTAAATATAATCTACCACAACAGTTCTTCTCAGCTGCCTGGAGGCTTCTCATGAAATCACAATTATTGATCTGTCAGGCAACTCAAAAACATTTTAATCCCAGTCATCTTCACTGCACCACTGCGTCAGTCCCTGGGTAAAGACCTTACTGACCTTTAGCAGGCTCAATATGTCGTATGTCTGTCAACACGCTACACGGTTAATGTATAGTGGAAGTCATAAATAAATGTCTCCAGGCACGAAACAGCTTGGTTGCACCATAAGACACCCGGCTGGATACTTCTGACCTTGGCCAGGTAATATAACTCAGGCGCAAAAGGAGGAAAACTGAATGCTACAGTATGTCCTGTGAATTACAGTTTCACCTCAGCAGGTGGTCAGTCTTGGTTAGAAAATTGTTCTTTAAGTTTTCCATTTAGCTTTTCTAGAACTGAATAACACCTTTGGGTAACACAAGTGGAGACTGACATAATGGCAAAAAGTAAAATGTTACAGTTAGAAAAGCTAGTTAGAAAATGATTTTAAAAAACTTACAGAAGTTCATATAATGCAGAGTTGCTCAACAAAAACGGTATCATGTTATGTATGAAATATTAAATGTTTTCTCCAAAATGTTAAAGGAAGATTTCTGAATTGTTCCCAGAGCTACGGGAACAAGTTGACCTACAATGATCCCATAGTAGAAAAATTGGCTGCAATTTACTTGAAAGCACAACAAGGGGCGTAAGTAAACAAACGGGAAGAGTTCTTAACGAAAATAAAAAGCATCTTTGGTGCTGACATTTACTTTTAATTTTACAAATTAAAATAAAGCCCTTCAGTTTTTCTCACAATTTTTTAAAATTACAAAACTGTAGCATGTTGCTAATAGTTACTGATCGGTTGGTTAAGTATTCATGTCACACAAAATGGAATTCACCTTCACAACTTTGACAACAGACACCTATCAGCCTAATTTAGTTTTGGCACCTGCAGTTTAGTCGTGGGACCAGCATGTGCTTTGTGAGTCAGATGCAGCCCAAAGAAACCAGGTGTCAGTTGTGTGTCAGCAGCACACCTGATATCTGGTGCCATTAAAGGTGGACCTATGGCTGAGATCGGCCAGTCAGACTCACCCTGGAGTCAAAACCAGGTGCCGGCCACAATCTTTATGTGGCTTTAATTAATTTACTCAATTAAAAATGTCTTATGACTTACAAGAGGTAAAAGCTAAAAACAAAGCTGGTGTTGTGTCATAAATAAAATCAAGTGAAACCACGCAGCTTTCCACACACCCAGTCTCAGATGGATAGATGTGGGTGCCATTTTCGGGTTTCTGCAGTCATCATCTTGGTTAATAGTCCTGACCTGTTCCTGTTTAACAGGTAAAGAATTTCATCAAAGTTATATCAGAAAGATGATATTGTATATTAAGTGTCACTGTTTTAAATAGTCTTATTTGTATTAAATCTGTTTTATGTATAAGCATTCATCAGTGAGCCTGCACAAGCAACCTGAATTTAAGCAACATAAACATGCAGAGCTGCACAGCGTTGTGATGGAGTCTCAGGGTAGATAAAATAAAGTCAGAAGACAGAAGAAAGGATAGAGGCACTGATGCGAGGAGACTTGTTTAGTGACTTGTTTATAACCCTCATTACAACTCAAACATGGACAAGACTCTGGACTTCTTTCAAAGGATACATTGCTGCCAGTTTTTATCAATACTAATTTGAGATTTTTTGGCGTGGGGAGGGGCATTTTCCCCTTTATTAGATAGTGTAGTGAAGAGAAGGCAGAAAAGCAGGGTGGTCTTTAACAGATCCATATGCAGGCCACCAAGGAGGCGGACAAGCAACGAGTGAAACAAGAGAGATTTTAATTGATTTGCAGAAATAGATAAAGCATTGCAGGCAGGTTGAAGGATATTCCAATTAGTTGATGGGATTGGAGACAGTTAGAAGTAGAAATTGGAAAAGACACAAGCAAAAGATGCAGTATGGTGAAGAGACAATCCAACAATGACAGAATGGAAAGATACACAAAGAGGGCTGATTAGGAAATAAGGCAACACAGGTAGGAAGAAAAGAAAGAAAGAGGTGGAAACGAGGTTGGGTGGCAAATCAGGAAAGGAGGGACGAGAAAAAAAGGCAGGAGGTAAAAACGCAAGAAGAAAAAAAAACAACTCCCAAAGAAAAACAGCTAACGGTGGAAACCATGAAGACACAACACTGATGATTTCCAACATGGACTGACTCTGTGGCTCATGAGTCGTCCCTGCATTATGAGTTTTGACTGTCCTTGAACAAAATGACAGCTGCACTGATGCATCTAGCCAATGCAGCATCTCCATGTTTATCTCTTTGCACCTGACCCAATGATGAAGCTCCTTATTTAAGTCATTTCTCACCCGATGGAGTTCATGAGTCTGTGAATCCATTTAACCTTACCTTGGGCTGGCAGTCATGAATACCACAGTGAAGAGGGAGAGCCATTCTTCATGGACTGATGGTCACAGCCGAAAAATGTGCCGAGCCTGCCCGTCACATTGCTCTGGCTGACATACAGTGTCTGCTTTACTCTTCTGATCTTTCAGGCATGGTCAATGATGTGGAGAAACCCACATGCTATAAAAATATAATGCAGAAAACGCCCAACAGAAAGCAAGATAAAGCATTCTGATTAGGGTTTTCTCAACAGGTAAACTCTCAGGACTTAAATATGAACTACAGTTCTTCCATGCTTCCTTGCAAAGTGTCCTATATTTCCTAGTCATTGGGTTTTATGAAGGAAGTGATCGGAGCTGCCTGTACCTGTAAACCACACTGATAGAGCAGAGGTGGAATAAGTGGATGTAATAAATGCAGCAGACTATAGCTCAGCACAGACACCACCACATATAATGTGGCCTTGATGGGACCAGAAAATGCCTGTAGGTCGTCTCAGCTGTAAGTGACTCACTGCTTAAGATGTGGACACTCGAGTGCAGTGTTTAGGCGTCATATCAACGGATGAACACTCATATATCTCCGCTCTGACCCTCTGAAGCTCATCCATAAAATCAGCCCGGTAACACTTCAGTCATAAAGTGCAGTTCATAACAACTGATGTAGGCTGTCATAAAAACAGATGATGTTTATGGCTTTAATTAAGCTCCTTAACGGCTTAATTCTTCACTGATCATTTGTTGTTGCTCTTATCAAACCTCATTGCTTAATCTGTGATGAGAGTGATTAAATGAGACACAGATCCATTTCAGGGAGTTCACTGCTTCATCTCAATCTTACGAGATGCTGTAAAATGTTCTCATCCAGAATTCAATTTTGGTCGGCCCATTCCAGACAAAATGAAAATCAAGGAGCCTCCAAAGTGCTGTGAGTCAGAGCTCAGAGAACAGTTTCAGTGGCCTGCCTGTGTGACGGAGCGCAGCACTGTGACCGTGTGCCATAGCAACTTGGGGAGAGCAGCACAGCAGCGTTGTCACTAATGTTCAGGCGATGATGACTTCCAATTGGAGCTCTGATCACAGCCGGGCTTTTGAAATGTCTAATCTTGTGGTGACCCTGAAAGCTCGAAGCGCTTTGGCTCAGGATGACGCACCCAAACAGACAAAAGACAAGGAAATGAAGAAAAGCTTTTCATCAGTTTGACAGCGCATGCAAAGCATTTAGAAAAAAAATCCCCTCCAAATCCTGAAACACACTTCAAAAGAAAAGGAAACAAAAAAAGCAATTACAGGAGCAGACAGGAAAAACAAATCATACTTTAAGACTTTGTGTCCCTCTACAGTCTCGCCTTCAGTTTCTGAGTTACAGTATTAAATAATAGTTTTTTCCCCATAGAATTACGAAAAAAAATGGATCTGGCTACGAGTTTGTCACCCACTGGTGTAAATGAACTGCAAAGGTACAACATGAAGACACACACATCTAGTTTAGTTTTAACTAGATCACAAATTTCTTTAAATGTTTACAAGGAACTGACAACTCCAAAAGATGACCAGCCTAGCAGACAGCCAGTAGCTACAGCTGTCTGTATTTCACCTGTCAATCAAAGTGGCCACACCCCTCACATTACACGTTACCAAAATCCACATAGCTTAATAAACGGTTACCCTCGATTCAGCTGTTATTAAATGGAAATGACTAAACAGACCAACTCCATTTTTGTATTAAGCTGTAAGCATGTTTGTTTCCGCTGTTTGAATCAGATAAACATGGGAGTCTATGGGGCCTGACTCACTGCTGGAGCCTCATGTGGACATGAGAGGAACTGCAGTGTTTGTCTTAGGTTCTTTTTTTTTTTTTCTTGAATTCATAGCTTATTTTCCTCCAACATTTAAAATCACAGTGGCGGTGAACTTTCTTGACATGAAATAGCATCATCATAACCATCATAATGCTTTTAGGCATTTGTCAGAATTTTGCCATAATTTGTGTATAAATTATGGATAAAATACTGTGTGAGATCACAGAGGTCGTGACCTTTAGCCCTCAACAATAAAATCCGAATAATTTCTCTCTGTTAGAGTCCAAAAATATTTGTGCAAAATTTGAAGAAATTCCCTACAGGTGCTCACAGATTTTATGCTGGAATATGTGAATGACGGATGGTTTTACCAACTGAAAACACAATGTGTTCCAGTCATTATCACGGGGACATGAGCATACCTGCGAAAACAGAAAACAGAGAAGAGAAATGTGAGGAAGACAAAGGAAAAGCACGGGTGCATTCCCCAAAGAATAATGAACATGCTATGTGGGTTTTCCCCTCACAGTTGACAGACTTGCCAAATGATGATTTGGGGCAAAATAGTGCATAGTTTATTTACAGTTTACGAACCATAAATTGTTATATAATTTAAATTTTTCATACACATGCACAAGATATATTTCCAGATAAGTTGCGAAGAAAAACTTTGAAAATGTTGGAAAGTGCGGTTGTCCTTGAATGCATCATTGCTCAGCTGGTCTTCGGCACAGCCGGGATTCCTGCTTTGCGTCTTGGGCTAGCTTTTCCCGTACTGTGTCACCCATGATGTTTATTTTGATGGTAAGTGCTTCATGAAGTTGTACAAGTCACAGTGTATTGTCATCCCAGTGCATCAAATACAGCTTCTCTGCCAGGTGTTGTTGTTGCAGTGATTTGTGCATGGTGGCTTGATGCAATGACTGTGGCAATGTTAGACATGGAGATAACTGCAGTCCTTCAAAATGCCTGCCAAAGTCTGTGTTTGAGGGTTGAGAGGAGGAGGAAGCTGCAATTTGTGTCTGTATTAGAATGTTTTGGCTCAATTGTCACTTGCTTTTTAAAAATGTGTTTATTTATTTTGTCTTACTTTAAATAAAAGCACCTTGCAAAGTTTATGCACTGACGTATTTGGCTGGGTTGAAGAAAAGAAAGTGTGGTTTCAAATATGACAAAATTAAACCTGCATGTTAAAAAAGCTGCTTTAGCAGTGCATTAAGCTGCTATAAACCAGGTGCGTCCCTGAGCTTAAGGACGTCTTGGGATTATCTGTGAAATGACAACAACTTTGACAAAGTGGCAGGATTTGGTGTTGTGGGAAATGGATCATGTTCAGTTTTATTTTGTTTTGTTGATACCACGGCATTATAGTCTTTTGCTTATTACTGGCCTATTAATCCAAATAATATAAAACTTCTGAATCATGCAATCGGAATATTAAAACAACCAACAATTTTTCCTTCTCTGCTTTTTATTAGGGAATCGTGTTGTGCAGTATTTGTGCTCTCAACACTGGGACACATTTTATAACCACCTAGACATTACAGTTCAGTTAGAGCAGCGCCCTCTTTTGTATTTAAACTGGCAAGAAATTGTAAGGGTTGCATTGTTTTTACAAAATACCTCAATACGTCTACTATCTGCAAATGATAAAAACACAGAAATTCCTAATGGCAGCTGGAAGTGAGAAAGTTGTTGAGTGGGCAATTCATATGAGCTCCACTCTGTTCTTTAAAGCAGAGACAGCAGAGATAAATGGTGCACACTCAGGGGGTCTCCCATGAAAAAGTAGACTGGGGTGGAAGCTCACCTGGTGTCTGATGGAGCTCTGGATAAGGTCCATTTATCAGCCTGACTCACTGAGAGATAGGCCTGCCAGCATATCCACTGCTCACAACGGGCTATGTTGAATAAATAATGGGTGACACGTAGGAGTGAGGGAGTGCCCCTGCCATTGACCACACCTGAAACAGGATCCTCTGTCAGCTGGATGATGAATTGTTTTTGTTGGGCTGATGAGGCCCGTTTTCTGAAGAGGATGACAGCTGCCGCTTGTCCACAGAGCTGATACGAGAGGAATGAATGTTTCGAGTGCAGCTTTCAATTTTCTCTCTAATTTAGAAATGACTGTAATGAATTAGAAACATAAATTACTTGATGCATCTGTCACAAAAACTGGCAGCAAAATCTATTCTCTGTAATCCCTGTGAATTAGAGTTTATATTATAGCTCTTTGCTACAGTTTTCTCCAGCTTATGCTAAAACCCATGTTCAAGTCATTTTCATTGATTTTAACTTGTCATAAAACCAAAACACAGACAGGTGACCCGGTTTGGTGTGGAAGAACTTGACTGGCCTGCTCAGAGTCCCAACTTCAACCTGCAGAACACCTTTGGGATGAATTAGATCAGAGACTGTGAGCCAGGCACAACATCAGTGTCTGACCTCACACTTCTTGAAGAATGGTCAAAAATTCCCATAAACACTCCTAAATCTTGTGGAAACCATCCCAGAAGAGCTGAAGCTGTTATAAATGCAAAGGGTGTGCTGGCATCTTTAAACCCTGTAATACGATTGCCAGTGTCATTTGTATGATGACCAGATATAATAGATTATAATGAGTTTCCCTAAGTCAGCTGTTGGCAGAAGTATAGTCCTCCTATCTGAAAAACTTGTTCCACTTTTTAAATTAAACTTCTAATTTAAAAAAGTAGCTGCTGGTCCCTCGATACAAGAGTTAGCCTTTATGTTTGAGCTATCTGAAGAAGATTTTCACTGAAACGCTCTAAAATTCAGTTTGCTTCTGTCTATAAAGACATACTTTAGCATTCAGTCCAAGGCTACATTAATTCTTATTAAATCAGTAATATACAAAAAGGTAAAACACATGGATTCCTTATAGGCAGCAACACCTCCTGCTTAAATGTTGACCAGTTGTAGAGCTGCTCATTCACCTTTTCCCTTTTCCTCTTTTTAGCTATTATTAGCATTTCTTGAGCTGTTTGATTAAACAGTCATGAGGTTTGCAGCTGTTACATCGATGCTTCTTCAAATGAGGATGTTTGTTCCTCAGAAACATCCTGTAATTCACTGAGCATTACAGACTGAGGTGATACTATTACACAGTATTTCACAAGACCATTGTGGGATGGAAATTTTGTCTGACCTCCATTTTCAATAATAAAACAAAGAGTCAATCACTCCAGTCACAAAGAAAAAGAGTTTGTGTGATTGGAATAGACCAAATTTATCAACCTTACCTCAGTCTACCCTGCAGATTTCCTAAGACTCTGCATGCAGGCAGTTTTTAATCCCTGCTTGAGTTTTCCTCAGTGGTTTGGTGGAATTCTACCTTGATTAATAATGTAGCACAGTCTTCACATAAAGTGTCCAAAAATTGAGAGGCAGCCTTTTTACTTGATGCTCCTAAAACAGTGCAGGAGGGGAGATTTAATCCTTTTTTTGGGTGGGTGGGGGGTCCACAACATGTTAACATGAGTGGACCCAGAAATACACGTGGGGGTGGTGCAGCTTTCCACCTGTTGTAAGCTATCCCAACCTTGACTCATTTCTCATTTGAAAGCTCTCTGATGCATCTTTTTAATGTTTGTGGAGTCAGACAGGAAGGTTGGCTTAGTTGAGCTTTATAGATATGAGGAGGGAACACTGCAGGAGCATCTCCAAAGATGGACGGCTTGTCTAACTTGTTTTATGGTGTTATTTACATATTTATGAAGTAATTAATTTGTGTCTCAGAAGCTGAGATCAGTCGTCCGATCAGAATGAAGTACAGATATGGTTGTTGTACCCTGAGTTGGGCTTTCCTGATGGTGCTTCTTTTTAGGGTGTCTACAGTTTACACCACTTTCTGAAGGTGTTTTCAAAGAGTGAGTGGCCGTCACCGCTTGCTCTCTTAAAGGGTGCGTATATAGTGGTGGGTAGCTGAAGCTTTATTGGCCACACATGCTTCGATGCCACTACTGGAGTTTATGATAATTCAACTTTTCAGCTTGTTGCTGCTGCTTAATCCGTAACTCCAGGGAAAAAATATTTTACAGGTTATCTAAAAGAGACACCCTTTTCACCCCTAGAGCAGCGTTCCCAAACCTCCGCCCGAGCCGCAACTCTGCTCGGGTGTGAAATTGATGGTTTTCAGGGTTTTTATCGTTAACTCAGTTTCCCTGGGTTTTTTCCCGTGTTGTGGTTGTGTGTCTTATTTTGAAAGAAATATTTACCCATTACTATAGTGACCAGAGAGCATTAAGGGGCAGGTAGGAGGATGTTACTCTCAATGTTGTTGGCGCATTTCAGGAGGACGCTACTAATAAAGTTACACAATTACACAGTGAATTTGCATTTATTATTATATTTACAAAATACCACAGTTTTGTCTTGATCGTATCATTTTGTTGTATTTATCCAGGACACCAGGGCGGTCCATGAAAACATTGTCTGACATTAAACCGGTCCGTGGCGCAAAAAAGGTTGGGGACCGCTGCCCTAGAGCATGAACAGATCAATGGAGAGTAAAAAAAAGGAAGCAGTTTTGACATTCTTGATATTGGTCAGCATATTTACTTTATTGTTTTTTTTAGTTCTGAGTCTTCTCCCCATTCAAAGCTATTACTTGCCCTATTTAGCTATATAATAGAAAATGAGCTCAGCCACAATGAGCTTGTCTCGCTGCTCACACGCATCAGGTGTTAGCTCAGCTGATAATTATTGACATATTCAGCTGACAAGTCTCATATGGATCATGCTGTCTAACCCAGTGCTGTTAATCTACAAGCTGCTTTGCAACCCATCTCAAAGAGGAAATGGACAGACAGACAACTTGGCTTCTGCCACGGAAACTACAGGTGACTGCGGCAATCTGCTAGCTGCAATCATAATAAAGATTGTGTAATAAGGAGGGTGCTGCAACAAAGAGGGTGGTGCAGCATCCAATGCAGTGGAGGTTAAGAAATCACGTTCAGCAGCTTCATTAATTTGACAACACGTGTGGGTGTGATTTTCAGGAGAAAATGCTGAAGTAGAAGCATGTTTTAATAACTGGTGTTGTACTGTATTAATCTAAAGTGATAATCTTTAATATTAACAATATTAAATGGCTTTGAGTCCATTATTTCCCATAGGAATAGATGATTCTGCTTGAAACACCTTCAGTGTTTTTATTGAAACTCTCTCTCTGTCTTCGTTGGAACGAACACTGCTTCCCACAAGTATTGGAACAAAACCCAAGGCTAGTAAGTGCTAGTATTTATTATGGGCAATAACATTAATGAAGGTGCTGTGCCAGAGTCATGCAGTTATCGATAAATAATGCATAGCCTCTGACCAATTAGAATCAAGTATTATCCTTGGGCATTGAATACTTTAATATCTACAGAAAATGTTCTTACTCAGGGGCTGTCATTCACAAACAGTCCTTCTGTGGAGAGTTTGGTTATTTATGCCAGTTTATCCAACTGCATGGGTGTTAGAGATACTTATGAGTCATCTGCTGGATAAAAAGACCTTTTCATCTGGTTTTGAAAATGTGCAGAACCTTTATGGGGTGATGCTGAAATACGAACAGGGCTTGACCTTATTTAGTAAAGTAATCAAAAGTAGTTCAGCTACAGTGAACCCTTTAATAAAGATAAGAGAACAATCAAGCCTTCCGCCTCCTAACACAGATTCTCATCTGTAATTGAACGAGGCAAACAGTTTGTGAAGCGTTGAAAGCAAAAGTCACCATGATGGGGCGTAAACAGTCAGGATCAGCTTGCACACTATGCACCAGGGTGCATTTAGTAATGATTTAAATATTATTTTTCAGAGCAGTTAGATTAGGCTAAACTTTCTGAACCCCATGAAAGGTATTTAATTATTCATCATCTTTGATCAAATGATTGATGCCTCTGGGGAATGCAGAAATTAAGCTTTAAAGGGGCACTTCATAAAAAATGTATAATCTTTTTTTTGGTGTTTTTCTCATTGAGAGCATCTTTAATTTCTTATGGAGATTAGAGGATGTGTTCGGCTTGTGTAAAAAGCAGCAGGTCAGTGGTCATTTAAAAAGGCTCACAGATCTTACTTTGAAAGTACATTAACTCAGCTAAGAGTACTTTTCCACTAAGTTTGGTGACAATAACAAATCTCTGCGCTTTGATATTTTCTGCACCAAGTCAACCTGACTCAGAGCTCTCAGTGTGACATGTTCTCATAGGAGGTGATCTTTTGTGAGCGTGAATATCAGTGACTCTTGGCAACGTCGCCTCTCAGCTCAGACTGAGTGTGGTAAATGCTAGGACTTCATCTGCTAATTAACTTTTATAAACTTTGTTTCCACAGAACACGTTCATAAGAAACTCCTTGATGTTACAGTTCAGTGGAGAAAAACAAACAAAAAAAGCTCAAAGAGATCATTTAGATCTTAGATTTAAAAAAACAGGAAGCCGAATTGAAACAGATGCTATTCTTGACACAATCATGTGTCAGCCATGTAAGAGCTTGAGTCTTAAAGGATTCCAGTTTAATTAAAAGAAAAACATTGCTTTGGTTCCACAAAAAATACTCCTGGTGTGAAAAACAAAGCACTCCAGAGGTCCCAATTGTTCCTGAACATAAGACAGATTTTAATAACAACAGTCATTTCAAGCTAACGTGCCATTAAAAATGGAATTTCAAAGGAAATGCACTTATAAACTGTACATAAAAGATGGATGTAGCCACAACACTGTTGCCTTTTTGTTTGTGAAGTTTGTAAAGCGTCACAAAACACTGCATGTCTTTATAGCAGCAACTTGTTAGTCACAAAGTAGCCACGCCCTATGTCAAGGCTGATTTGAAGGAACCAAATGTCGACACGGAAAGCTTAATGAGCCGAACTCAGAAAACAACAACAACAATTAGTATCACAATATGCTGTGTGGGCTGTTTTATTGCGAACCCAAATGCAGAAACACAGGTGACGGGAGTAAGTGTGAGCAAAGCCAGAGGATGCAATGTTTCAGGAAGCACTAACAAATAGGGATGCACCGATACCACTTTTTTGGAAAACGAGTACGAGTACGAGTACTTGCATTTCAGTACTCGCCGATACCGAGTACTTACTGATTGACAAATGCCAGCCATTTGACTTTCTGGTAGTAATAAGGGAAATGTATTTCATATTATATATATTGCATACATTTGTATTTGTGTATTTTAGTTACAAATATATAATATTTCAGATGTAAAATAATCTTACATTTAGTACTGTATTTTATCAGTGAATACCTATAGCACACAGACTTTACCTTGGGTCAAGTATGGTGGAGATGAAGTACAGTGGGTTGGTCTCGACGTCACTGAAGCGCTTCTTGACAGCTGCCTGTAAGGTTGCTTTCATTGCCTTGACGCCGTGGTCCTTGTCTGTTTCTCTGTTTAGAAGTCTCACTAGCACAGTCACAGCTGGGATGACATCAGAGGCTAGTGCGTCGTAGCTGCTCACTTTTTTAGTGTTTACTAGAAGGTTTTAAAATTTCTGTACTTTTAGGTGACAGGAGACATGTGGCCTGGTCAAAACACAGAGAGCTGCACTCTAAAAGATCTTTAAACATAGTAAACATACCTTGTGTGCCACAGACTGCTCCCAAACACGAGGGGACAAGTAATACCTCTAAAACACTTAAGTTGGCTTTATTAAACATTAGATCTCTAGCTGGGAAAACATTAATGATTTAATCACTGAGCACAGCCTTGATTTTATGTTTTTAACTGAAACTTGGTTGGACCAAAGTAACAGTGGAGCTGTTCTCATCGAGACGACCCCTCCTAACTACAGTTTTATCAGTGAGGTCAGGGCGAGCAGGAGAGGAGGAGGGGTTGCTGTCTTATTTAATGAATCATTTCAATGTAAGCAGCTATCTCCTGGAAGTTTTCAGTCTTTTGAATATGTGCCTTTACAGCTGAAGGCCCCATCCAAAGTTGTGTTTCTTAATGTTTACAGGCCTCCCAAATACTGCACAGACTTTTTTAATGACCCCAGTGAACTGCTGTCTGTGATCTGTGTTGATTTTGACTGTGTAATTATTGCTGGGGATTTTAACATTCATGTGGACAACCCTCAGGACAAAGGGACTAAAGACCTGAGTAACACTCTGGGCAACTTTGGGCTGACTCAGCATGTAACAGAGGCCACACATAATAGAGGACACACTCTTGACCTACTGATCTCCAAAGGCCTGAGCATTTCAAAGGTTACTGTGTCTGATGTGGGCCTGTCTGATCATTACTGTGTTTTCTTTGAAAGTAAAATCTCAGCCCACACAAATATATCAACAACAGTGATCACAAAACGGTGTATAACTGAACACAGTAGTGCAATTTTTAACCAGGTCTTCCCATTAACACCTGACCTGCCCAGAGGGTCAGTCAATGAGCTCGTCAATAGCTTCAATGCTAACATGTTAAATGTAATGGACACTATTGCTCCCATTAAGGTGAAGGTTATCTCTGGAAGGAAAAAGTCTCCATGGAGAAACTCCACACTGGTGAAAAATGAAAAAAGAGATTGTAGGAAAGCTGAGCGCAGATGGAGAAAAACAAACCTCCAGGTTCATTATGACATTTATAAAAAGAAACTTCACAATTATAATTTACAACTGAGGAATGCAAGGAGGTCCTACTTCTCTGACATCATCACTAAAAACAGCCATAATGCTCGGGTCTTATTTTCTACAGTTGACAGGCTAACAAACCCCCCTGTGTCAGTGGCAGCTGAACTTCATTCGACCATGGCCTGCAATGACTTTGCCAAATTCTTCACTGCAAAAATCCAAAAAATTAGACAAGCAATTGGTACATCAACAGCAGATCCAGGATATGTACTGTGTCCACCAAAAAACTGTTTAAACACCATGAAACAGTTTCAACCTATTAACAGCAAAGACCTGGAGGACATCTTAGGTCAACTGAACTCCTCCTCCTGCTGTTTAGATGTCCTGCCAACAAGTTTTTTCAAAAAGGTCTCAAAGACTTTAGAGTCAGACCTGTTACAGATCGTCAACTTTTCTTTATTATCAGGTGTGTTTCCAGAATCACTAAAAACTGCTGTAATCAAACCTATACTGAAAAAGGACAATCTTGACAAGACACAAATGAACAACTACAGGCCGATCTCAAATGTCCCGTTTTTAAGTAAGATCATTGAAAAAGCAGTTTCTCAACAGCTCAGTTACTTCTTAAAACAGAATAATTGCTACGATGCCTTCCAGTCAGGTTTTAGACAGAACCACAGCACTGAAACCGCTCTGACCAAAGTGTTTAATGACATATGTCTGAATACAGACAGTGGAAAAATGTCAGTCCTAGTTTTACTGGATCTCAGTGCAGCATTTGATACAGTTGACCACAACATATTACTCAAACGACTGGAGAACTGGACAGGTCTTTCAGGAACTGTACTAAACTGGTTCAAAACATACGTAGAAAACAGGAAATACTTTGTATCAATAGGTAACTTCACATCTGAGCAGACAAGTATCACATGTGGAGTTCCCCAAGGTTCCATCTTGGGACCCCTTCTGTTTAACATCTACATGCTCCCACTGGCACAGATTATAAACAACAACAAAATAAACTATCACAGCTATGCAGATGACACACAAATATATATCACAATGTCACCAGGAGACCGAGGCCCTGTACAGGCTCTTGGTAAATGCATTGAGGAAATCAATGACTGGTTGTACCACAATTTTCTCCAGCTAAACAAAAACAAAACTGAGGTAATAGTCTTTGGCGCCAAAGAAAAACGATTACAGGTCACCAGAGAACTTCAATCTATACATCTAAAAACCACAAACCAGGCGAGAAATTTGGGTGTAGTGATGGATGCAGACCTAAACTTAGAAAAACACATTAAGACAATAACAAAGTCAGCTTACTATCACCTCAAGAATATATCAAGGATAAAAGATCTGATGTCTCAACAGGACCTGGAAAAACTAGTCCATGCATTCATCTTTAGTAGGCTTGATTACTGTAACAGCATCTTTACAGGTCTACCTAAAAAATCAGTCAGACAACTACAGCTCATTCAGAACTCTGCTGCTCGAGTCCTCACTAAGACCAAAAAAGTGGACCACATCAGTCCAGCTCTGAGGTCCTTACACTGGCTGCCTGTCCGTCAGAGGATAGACTTTAAAGTTCTGATGCTGGCCTATAAAGCTCTGAATGGTTTAGGACCAAAATGCATCAATGACCTCCTGACCCAGTATGAACCATCCAGATCCCTCAGGTCATCTGGATCCGGTCTTTTATCAGTTCCCAGAGTCAGAACCAGACACGGAGAAGCTGCATTCAGCTTTTATGCTCCTTATATCTGGAACAAACTCCCAGAAAGCCTCAGATCAGCTGAAACACTCAGTTTATTTAAATCCAGGTTGAAGACTCACCTGTTCTCAGCTGCATTTGAATAAAGCACCAAATCCACACTTTAAGCTTAAATTTCAAAACTTACATTTAACTACTGATTTTATCTACTGTTCTGATTTTATCTGTTTTGATTTTATATACTGTTGTTTGTTTGTTTGTTTGTTTGTTAATTAGTTAGTTCGTTTATTTGCTTGTTTTAATCAATTTGAAATCATGCTTTTTATTTGTTCTTGTTTCTAATGTCTCTGTAAAGCACTTTGAATCACCTTGTTGTTGAATTGTGCTATACAAATAAACTTGCCCTTGCCTTGCCTTGCCTTGCCTTAGTTAGTTCCTCAAAGGGGGTGAGGATGGCAACAGTAGTCTCCATAAGAGCCCATTGGTGAGCGGTGAGATAGTTTGGGAGTTCATGCTCGGACACATACACCTCCAGTACTTGCTTTTGTTCAATGAGGAACTGGAGCATGTAGTACTGGTATCAGTCCCCGGTATCGGGGGACTTTTAATGAGTACGAGTACTTTAAAAAATGTGGTATCGAGGCCGATACCAGATACCGATATTGGTATCGGTGCATCCCTACTAACAAACACGTGGAAACACACAGCTATGTGGGACAACTTAACAATGGATATGGTGAGGCTGAGAAAACAAACACAAGAGGTAATGAGGGAAGAGGAAAACAGGTGGGGACGATAGCTGAAGCTAACCACAGAAGATGAGACGAGAAAAGTAAAAGTCAATACAAGGCACAAGAGACAAAGACTACCAAAATAAAACAGGAAGTAACTAAAGATTGAGACAAAGACACTAAAATAGAAACTTGGCACAGATGGACACAAGGGGAAGAGTAAGAAACAATGACACTATTTTGTTATATATTATTATACACCTAAGGCAGAATAGAATGTGGTGATATTAACTGAAACAAGTAACTAAGGCTGAAAATACTAAGAACAATGGTGATCACAATAATCCCTTGACAAACTGAGAACCAAATGGAATATCAAATAATAACAGGGAGCAGTAAGTAAGTAAAAAAAGATAACATTTCAGGCCCGGCCATGAGGCTAGGCAGAGGAGGCAGAGACCGTCTAGAGGCTAGTGACCTTTACCTGCCTCTAGCGGTGACGGTGACCCTCAGGAAGTCCAATGGGGGGCCAGCAGTGGAAGCATAGATGATCTTCAGGCTTGGCTAGAGGTAGGCAGTTGCAACAAAAGTGGGACCCGTCAGGATGCTTGCAAACTGGCTGAGCATGATGATGGAGTGAAGTGAGACCCCTCAGGTGGCCTGGCTGACAGTGACCTTGGATCAATGTGGGGCAAATGGTGACTGGGGATGGGTGGTAGGACAAATTCTGTACACTACCCAGAAAAGGAACACACCAACATCCATACGTATTTCCAGACCTTAACATATTGTTAAAGAGAGCTAAAATGGCCACAGTAGTTGTGTAAAATTTTCACTTCACTAAATAAAATAACAAGAAATAGTACTGCACCAGGTGTTGATAGATTTGGTATGTGGATTATTTCAGAGCAGAATTCAGTGGGATGATGAATCTGGCATAAATCAGTTTCTTTTTAAATTGTTGTTGGTTTTTTTTTTGGCATTTGCCTTTTATTAGATAGCGACAGTAGAGACAGACAGGAAAGTGGAGAAAGAGCGAGGAAGACATGCAGCAAACGGCCACAGATTGGACTTGAGTCAAGCCACTGTTTTCTGGCTATGTGGCATATGGTTGCCTGCTCACTGGCGCCCCTAAAAATCTGTTTCTTAATTGTGTAGCGCATGCTTTGATGCACCTGAAATATTGGTCTGAGGGCAGACGTTCAGGCAAGTGATTGGCAGGGTTTGGCTGGAGCTGCAACATACTTTAGCAGACAGCCTGATGTATGTGTTTCTTTTAGAGCAGGACTGTGAGTTGGTGATCTTTGTGCAGTTTTTCTGCACAGCTATTAGCATACCATGAGTAAGAGTAGCCCTGCATCACACTTTGAGTGATGCAGGGCTTAAAGACAGGAGAGTTCTCAGGATATAAAGTCTTTGTTAATGAGGCAATGAGTGATGTATGTCCTTACGAGCTCTGCTGTGATGTGTTTGTACCCAGGAACCTGAAGCTAGAGTCTCTCCACCTCCTCTCCATTTATATTCAGTAGTAGGTGGGAATTCTGATTTCTCCTAAAATCAACAATCAGCTATTTGGTCTTTTTGGTGTTGAGAAAGAAGCTGTTCTCATTGCAGCACTCTGTCAGCTTCTGAACCTCCTCTTTGTATGCAGACTCATCTCCTCCAGTGACCTGTCCCAGCATTGTAGTGTCATCTGCAAACCTGACAGGTAAGAGGTTTACGTACTTGATTGTAGATGGAGACTCACTTTCACAGATTGAGCTCACATTCACACAGATAAAGGAAGAGAAAAGAAAAGGCAGATCCACGCACCCTGAATCACTTCACAACTTACTGTAAATGTAACCAGAATTTTTTAAAATGACCTCAGTGCTGTTCTGAGGAAGAAACGATTGCTTGGGGCCACACATCAGGACATTCAATTTCATAGACTTCTATAGAAACATCTTATTGTAAACAGAGCAGTTACCCTGTGCTGCCCATTAGCCAGACTGCAGGTTTATGGCACTTCCACATTGAGACAGCACATTTAAGTAATTCTTGCAACTGAGGAAAAAACGATTCACGGCTCTCCGCTGAATTTTTATTGTGTTTTATTGCGTGTTTCAGGTGCCAAAGGGTGGAAAGCAGCAATAAACTGTGGGCTCCTGACACGCAGTATATCTGTGGGCTCCAAGCATAAATCAAACCAGATGTCAGTTTTATCCAGACGTATTTCTGTGTTATAGTGGAGTGTGAACCATTCACAAAGCTGTAAGTAACTCGATTAGGCTTAAAGTAGCTTGCTATTATCTCTGGTGGTATTTGAATGTCTCCATTATGCGTTTGTTGATTCTGGATTAATATTGTTCCAGCTTTACTGAGGTCAACAACCTCTATATCAAGAAGCACAGACATGGCTGTTATTTAGCATTTTAGCATGTTTTAGTATGTCTTGCTCTTTACGTTATCTCCACAGTATGGAGAGCTGAAGCAACAGCTAAACAGCAGCTGATCTGTCATGGTCTCAGGCTTTTCTTTAGTTTTAAGTTTTGGATTCTTGTTTGTTTAACAAGACAGCTTGGCTTTCATTGTGTCAACTTGCTCACCAAACCCTAACTTTCTCTGTTAAGCGGGGCTTTCTGTTTCATGTTCTGAGCACGCTCGTGCAAAATGGGGTGTTTCGCTGGTTCGACTGTGACTCTTGATCTGCACAAAATGATTCCTATAAGTCGAGTCTACTCCAGTCAGAGATGTTTCCAGATGATTCTGATCAAATGATGATAAAACATATAGAGAACATACAAATCTAACAATAAAATGCAACACATTTGTAAATAAGACAAGAAATTAATTCTTAATTAGAGATTAATGAAGATTAAAAATAGATATCAAAAATCTGGTTATTTAGTAAAATAATTAAAAAAAATTATTTTAATAATGAGTGCACTCTCGGTGCTGTTGTTTATTTCTAACGTGACAGCAGCGGATTAGAGCGCTGAAACTTTAAACAGGATCTATTTAAACATTAAAGCTTATTGTTAGAAAGCTAAAGCTTAACAAGTTGCACATCTAAAACAATCTTTTCCCCCAGCAGAGAACCTACACATGCTGTAGATGAAAGAACCAGTCAAACGTGTTGCTTCCAGGCCTGCCAGATAGAGTCATCCAGCTTTGTAGCACAACAAACCCTGAAATTCCAAACTTTACATGGCTCAACAATGTATTAATATTGCTTTGTCACACACCCCTTTGTTCAGATTTTAATGTACTGTTGTCATGTGAAGCTTCACTTCCTGTTGTATTTGTGAATTCTGGTTCTGGTTTCATTACTGTCATGGTGGTGTTGAAGGTTTTGATTCTGCTGTGAGTTTTTTACTTTGTAGTTATTCTAATGAAATTTTAGAGTTTTTTTTTTTTTAATGTTGGTTCTTGATGTAGACGCCGCAGTATGTCTGACTGTCTGCTGTCATGCTTTTGGTTAGTCTTTTGTGTCAGGTTGTGTTTTTGGTAGAGTTTGCATACATGCTCATCACTCTGTATGTAAGCACGACAGCTGAAAAACCTTTGATTGAATACTGATCAACTTTTGTAGGGGCGTAGACTGGAGTCATGTTAACAATCAACGAAATAAAATACCCTTACAATGTCTCGAAGGAAAACGTAATAATTTATTGATGGAAGAGTCTTATAACTTAACAACTAGAAACTATATAAAGATTTAAACTATCATGTCACATTTGACCTCTGTCTTCACTTTTACATTTCACATCTGCCTTTCTTGCAAGTTAACCATAAAATGTGTTATATCTCTTTAGAAAGTGCTGTCAGGAGAAAGAGCAGCCTCATTAGTTAGAAATATATTGCAATGCAATATTATATAATAAGCTCAAGTTATTCATGTCCAATTCCTTACAAATCCATGCCTATTATCGATTGCCCACCCCTATATAATGTTTATGTAATCAAAGTAAACATCTGTCAGGATACCCCTGTCAAACTTTTACTGCACTACAAACTTTGTAAAGTACGTTTAAAGAGAATAAAGAAAAAATATATAAAAAATATCTATATTAAAAAATATATAATAATGTCCCCTGAAAATATAAATGCTTCCTAGAGGGTCAGCTGCCTCCGTGGAGTTTTGCGCTCTGTGAGTGCTTGTTTTCTTTCGTTTGTTTCTTGCTTTACTTTGAAGGTTACTTTTCTTTCATGTCACATTTTTTTCTTTCGTTTTTCTCCTTTCTTTTTCTAATTTTTAATATCTGCTCATGTCAGTATCTGTTATTTGTTTCCTGTTTTACTTTGGTTGCTGGTTTTCTCCTGTCTTGTTTGAAGTTTGGCTTCCTCCTTGTGACTGCTTCCCCTGCACTCCTGGTTTTCATCTGCTGCTTAGTGCCCTCACCTGGGTCCTCTTTTTTGTGTGAATCCTCTTCACATACAGGCTTTTTGCTTTGCTTTATGTCTCTGATGATCGCCTGCCTGAACAGATACATTAACTGCACACACCCATTGAATTGCTTTGTGGGTTTGCACTGAGAGATGGATTTATTTACATGTACAGTGCATTTAACAGACAATTTGGCAACTTAAAATTAAAATTAGAATACACACATTTTGGATGTGTATTTTTGACTTATTCATAATAAAGTTGGACATTCAGATTACTGAATATTCTCAGGAAAAAGAGCAAGAGTGCAGGATGCTGGTAGATGCTCTCAAAATACACAAGATTGGGAAACATGGCAGGTGAAGACAGGGTGGAACAACAAGCCTTGAGCACAGTGGAATTAAAGTTTTAAACAACCAAATGCTTTTTATGTATACTGTTTAACTCTCCAGACGTTTTGGTGCATTCTGTCTATTGGCTTCACTTTTCAGAACCAGAAGTTATGTCACGGTTTATTTAGTATAAATCAACTACAAACAAAGGCTTTTGCAGCCTAATAACTATAATACATTTATTGTTAGTTTAGTTGTATTGGGATGTGATATTGTGCAACATAAATCTAGACAGTAGTCCATCTCTCATTATTGATTTTTCATTTAATCCTTGATGTTGTTGTCCTGAAGGGGATTTCAGTGTTTTCCAATCATCATTCCTTTGCAATAGAAACATAAAAAAAATAAATTATTATTGAAAAAAATGTTTTAGTTCTCAGTATCACCACCAGCTGTAATAGCAGCTCAACACATTCTGTCCTTCATTTTTTTGCTGCAGGCACACACTTACAGAGCGCAGATGTATTCATTGCTTCCAGGCCAGATCTAATCTATATATGAGGATGGATTAGGTTATAGATTATTAGTCTAAAGATGGATGAGGACGATGAGCTGTGTGGGCCTCAGGGTTTTGGCTCTGTCACTGAGAATTCTGGGAAATCTATCTGGGATCTTTTACTTGGTTCACACTGGTCTGTCACGGAGGGGACATGCCCACTGTGGCTCCAGGGGAGCATTTATTCATGTGCTGGTGCACCATCGTGGAACATCTGCACCGTCCGTTTGCTATCTTATTGTGCTCTGTTTGCACAAAACGAGGGGAGGTGGGATGGGTAGGGGGAGCAGCTACACAGCCTACAGAGCATTAACCACTAACTTCTAATTGTCACAAGATGAAAGATGAGGCATCACATGCTGATCTTTTTTTCATCTTGTTAGTCAGCATCCCACAGCATGCAACGTTATTGCCTTTTTTAAGCACGCTCTGTCTTTGGTGCCCGCCGTGTCACAGAACCACTTGAAATGGGTTTTTCATGAGCCATCCTCACCCTCATCCACAGCACTTTTCTAATCATGGAAATTTAATTGTCTGCTGTGAGGGAAGCAGGAGAGCGACTTCATATGCATTCATCCTCCGGGTTGTTTGAAGGAAGAGTGGACTACGGTGACAGAGGACCTTGCATGTGGGTGGAGTCAGAAGTTTGTTGGAGGTGGGGACAATGTTGTCTGTTTGAAAATAGTTCCTCGGTTTGAAAAGTAAAGCTTTAGGTCCTGTTTTCCTTTTAGAAATCTAAGAAGTTTATATATGTCAGACATTCACATATCACAAATTCACAAAGACATTTTAATCACTGAGGAACGACCGAGCAGTATTTCGTTTAAATTGAATGCGCACCATGTTCTCAGACTGTATATAAGGACACCGCATGCCACTCATTGAATTGTGATGTTTTTAAAAGAATAATTTCAACATCTTTGCAGAAAATATATCAGTGACTTGTGAATCTATTCAATTCAGTTTTAACTATATAGAACAAATACCACAAACAATTGCCTCAAGGTGCTTAACATTGTAAGGTAAAGACCCTACAACAATACATAGAAAACATCAACAGTCAGATAATCTCCTACTGTGCTTAAGCACTTGGTGACAGTCGGGAGGAAAAACTCCTTTTAACAGAAAGAAACCAGGCTCAGGGAGGGGTGGGTCATCCCACCATGACCAGGTGGAGGTGAGGGGAGAGAGACCAAGCTAGGAGCTGGTACCACGGAAGAGGAGTCTGAAAACTGAAGGCTCTGCCTCCCATTTAAATATTATAGGAAACATAAGCAAACCAGCAGTCTGAGAGAAAAGTGCTCTATTGTGATGCTATGAGTCTATGAGGTTTTTAAGATGGGGTCTGATTATTCAAGACCTTGTATGTGAGGAGGAGGACTATAAACAGGGAGCCAATGAAGAGAAGCCAATATAAGAGAAATAATATCTCTTTTTCTAGTTCCTGTCAGTACTCTTGCTGCAGCACTTGGAGCAACTGAAGGCTTTTCAGAGAGGTTTTAGGACATCCTGATAATAATGAACTACAATCATCCAGCCTAGAAATAATAAATGCATGAACAAGTTTTTTTAAATTTTTTTTTTTAGCATCGCTCTGATACAGGATGAGTCTAACTTCAGAGATATTAGATAGAAATACAAGAAATCAATCCAACATATTTGTTTAATATGTGCATTGAAGAAGATATCCTCAGATATCCCCAGTGTTGTTGGAGGCCAAGGTAATGCCAGAGTAAGATCAGAATAAGTATCTGGTTAGACACCATGTTTCTGAGATTTTTAGAGTCTTAGAAACATGGTGGTGAATCACAAAAGAGGTATGTCCTGAATCTCACCCTCATTTCTCATTTATTTAACTCCACGGTACTGTGGAAAAGCCTCGAGCCATTCTTGTTTGCTGATAATCTTTTAAAGTTGTTCTTTGGACATTGGATGCTTTTTCACACATATTTAGTCACTGAACCAGATCATTTTTGGAATAATGTTTTTATTAAGCTGCTTAACACTGACCTATAAATCCATCAGACATATAAAAGGCACCTAACTCAAGAAAAAAGCTCAACACAACTCAGCATTGTCTGCACATAACAGACAGTTTAAAACTATTTTTAATTTCATAATTAGGCTCTTTGTTACCAGTAGCCTGTCATTTGTTCCCATTTGTTTAGACGAATCTGTGAAAAATGTCAAATACAACCCAATCTGAAAATCACCTTGTTGATGCAAAAATACTATTAAATTCTATTCAAAGAGCTATTTGCAGAAAGCTTGGTATATTTCAGCATGCTGTGTAACGTGTCCTTAAAATTCAATGAATATGGGCAAGGAGAGGACAAAAGAAGAAAACATATATTCAGTAATATGAAGAAAGAATATTGACACAGGACATCTGGAGCTTCAGCTGATCCATCGACTGTTCACTGAAGTCTTGTCAGAAATGGTCTCTGAACATGATACTGCAAGATGACTTAAAACTAGTGTTTGGGACTATAAAATAATCAGGGAAGTGTTTCTTGAGGTGTTAGATAAAGTGAGAAGTAGGCTGTATTCTCATGAACTTGTAGACTTCTAAAGAATCTCACTTTTTCCAGCCAGGGGACTCACCCCCTGCTGGTTGCACTTTGAGTATATGTGAGAGCTTCTGTAAGCCTTTCTTTAATTTTTGTCTGGTTCTTTTCATAGATATATAATTGTTAATGTTCAAGAACTTTTTCGCTCTACTTTACAGTCCATTTCTGTGGCCTGTGTTGCTTGCAGGTATTCATTTCAGGTAACAGGAAGAAAAAAAAAACTCAGACCAAAATTCACTTTGTGCATCACTGCTGCTTGTTAAGCTTGTTTCACTGAGGAAATGGTAATACGTCTGACTGAGACGTCTCATCTGCATTGTGGTGGCTCCAGAATAAAAGGATAGCATTTAAAGAGACTGTATTACTGCATTTAATCACACAATAAAAACTATTAAGAGTGGAAACGTAGCCCATGGCCAATTGTATAGCTCATGGTAATGTTAAGATTGGGAAGAATTAATGTCTTTTTTAACTGCAGTTACAGTGCCTACTTTAAATTTATTAGGACAAAATCTCCCAGAATACACTTTTTTTAAATTTTTGCTAGATAGCAGTTTGAGGTGTAGAAATCACCTTTACTGGGTTTATACCTTTTTGTAATTTGTCACTGCATTTTGCTGCAGTAAACAGTGACTGTATTCAGAGCTCAGACATCACGAATGACAACCTGCCCACGTAAAAATGTACAAGCAAACACGGGATAAAAAAGGAACATGTCAACAGGAAGACAGCAGACAGATGAACAGTAGTGAACAAACCAGAAGGAAAAAGCATCCACAGATTTTCTTTGTCCATTAGAATAAATCTACAAGACAATAAAGTGAAGGGGGGTAAATATTTTCTGAAATACTCTGTATTTAAAATTCCATTAAGTTGTCTGTTTCTTTGTTGTGCAGTAAAACACTCACAGATGGAAGCAAATAATCCCAAGTAATATAATACAGCTGGGTCTGCACATGTTGGAAAGTGAGACAATTTTCACACGAAGTAGATTTGAAATAAAACAAGAAACAACTGCAGACTTTCAGCTTTAATTAGATAGCTCAAACAAAAGTATTGGATGTTACAGAGTGTGGGCTGTTTCTTCATAAATTGAGCAGGTAAAAGGTCTGAAGCTGATTCTGAATGTGACATTTGCATTTGAAGCTGTTGCTCTGAATCCAAAACCAGGAGTCAAATAAGTGAAACAAGATGTTCTTGGGCTGCAAAAAGTAAACAGATGTGCCAGAGAGAGTGAAAACATTAGCAATAAATAAATAGAGTACATCCTGGAAAACACACACACACCAGTGAGCTCAGCAATGTAAGATCTGGATGTCAGTGAGGAGAATAGTGGCTTTAAGAACATTTTCACAGATGTAAAGAATGTAACCAATGGTAGCATGTAGAGCCAAGGTTACATCTGCAGTGTCTACATTAAAGCACTATGATTCACTATACGATAATACAGGACAAATTAACAATATATGTAAGTGACAAACAGCAAATGAATTCAACCGTAGCCACTTTGTCACAGTCCCCTGTAAATGTACTTGTACTCTGGGAAACCTGTTGGCTGGTGATATCCATGGGTTCCACACCTCAGTCAGTTATCAACAAATCTTTAAAATTAACATTTTTTGCCCTTAAATACAAAATTGATGCAGATTTTAGTTAAATTTGAAAATATGGGACTTTAATTCTTATTTTTGTTCGATCTCAAATTTATTTGGGACGTCAGTATATTCGTTTATTTGTCAATACTTCCCCCAACCCCTGCCTGAGTATATTTGCTGATTTTCTTTTTAGGCTAAATACATGCAAAGTTGTTGACTGCACTTGGAGTACCTCCTTATCCTCGGATTTTACTGGATTTCCCCATCTTTGAATAGCAGCTCATGTGCACAAACCACCCTGTCAGCCATATTCTAATACTGCCGACCAACATCGAGGTAGTGCTGAGAGGATTAGTGCCAAATACAAACAAAATAATCCAGGTGTGATGCTTTCATCTTCTTCTGCATATCTTACAGGCTTTTATCCTCGAGTCTCTAATACTTGGAGAGAGAGTCGGCATCTGTTCTCTTTATGGTTGTTTTGAATCCTGCAGTAATTATTCCAGCCTCTTCTCTAACATTTCTTTGCCGATTTTTCCTCAGAGTGCTGTACAAAGATGCACTAATTGTGAGTTATTTTTTCCATTAAACTTCTACTGTGGAGTTTCCATCTGTTTGTCATCTTGTACTACTGTTTTGCACCACAGCAGATTTCTTTATTTATCCCTAGCACATATTGTTTAATGGACCTATTTGTGTGTATTGTGCTGTATGGTTTTATTTATAAAGCTGGCATGACCTACAGCAGTTGGCTCTAATCATTTCACTTCCTTCTATTGTTGCACATCCACTCAAACTAATCATGTGTAATGGAGTTTCTCTGATTGCGTTCATTGGGAGAGTCCCATTGGCTCTTGGTCTAATTGCCAAACCTGATTGCTCATGTTCCATCACCCTCATAGATCCTACACCATATGGAGTTATTAACAGGTGCAAATATGTAATTTTGAGAGAAACTAAGCATGGTGCTTAATTCAGTCTGTCAAACTGCTGTAGCAAATTATGGCTCTGTGAGATGACTGTGCTGTGGGGTATTGTTTTAATTATGAGAGCGGATCAGTGAATGTTGAAGACAGCCACATAAAGAAGGGCCCTAGCTATTTCACTAGCATCCTGTTTGACTCCCAGTGTTGATGACCTGCTCGGTAAGCTGTTCCAAAAATGGCTCCTTGTGTTGACCCCAAAGTCCCCTAAAATATATGGTGAGATACAGCATCACATAAAGTGTCTCATCACCATCAGCACCTGTGAATGAACTGCAAACCAATTCATGCATGATTGTTTGCTAGGACCTACCTACCCATGCAGCAGAACACAGACGCCAGGGAACTGCAGTGAATGGTGTTTATTTACAATGACAGGGAAAACATGAAACACAGATTCGGGACGTGCAGGAAAACTGGCAGAGGACTTGATCGGTCTATGGGAGGAGAACAGAACAGAGTTAAGGGGTGAATCTGAAAGTCAAGGGTTAAAATATGTTAGGTGGAGAGTTGGAGAGCTTACTTGGCACAAACTGAAATACAGACTTGGATGGAGTGTTCTCGTGACCGGAGGCCGAGCCAGGTAAACGTGTAGGCAGGTGGTGGGACAGGTGGGTGAGAAATCCCAGTTCTGACCGAGGAAAACGATCTCCAGAGGCACAGGCAGGTGGAAGGGCAGCGTAGCAGGCTAGCGGAAGGAAAACAGGCAAGGAAATGAATCATAAACACTCGGCACTATATTGTGGCGTGCTGGGGGAGCAGCTAGTTCTCTCCCATCATGCCTTGGGACAGGTGCTGCTGTTTCGATGTTTTTGTTTTATTGTTTATGGTTATCTTACTTTTAACTGTTATCTTGAATGTTGTGTTTATACTGCGGTTCAAAGTCACTGACAGTAATTGTTTTATAGAATGAATGCAGTACCATAAGTGAGTTCTGTTATGCTGTTATTGACCATCGAAGCACAGTGTAGCATCAGCAAGTCTGTTTATTAGAGAGCGCCCCCTACCAGCTTGGGATCAAACAGCAAGCTCCAACTTTCTGTGGAGCTTCTTTGCTAAGATTCCTCTGCATGCCACAATGTTTTAATAATAATTTTTAAATAATGGGAACTAATGCTAGCTGTATATATTTATTTGTGATCAATTTGGTCTAATAGGGCTAGTGGGAAAAGGTCAGTAGGTGCATTGTGACCACTTCAGTTAATCAAGGGATGGATATCAGCTCTTCAGTCAGTTGGTTTCAGTAGATTACAGTTTTCTTTGCTGATTACAATCCAACCACAAACTTGGAAGATTATTCAATAGTAAGCTAGCAAGTCTAACATGCTAGAAAAGAAAGGTACATGAATGCTTCAGAGAAATCACCGTAACATTTCAAAGGCACATTTGGAGCTGAAAAATGAAGTAGAAATGCCTGAAAGTTTATTTCACTTCAGTGGTCACTTGAGGTTGGTTCCAAACTCAAGTTCATCCCCATAGAAATGAATTAATTTAGTTAAGACCTTAGAGACAGTGATCAACTTCAGAAGGAAGAGTATAGCTTCATGGTCATGATTTCAAACCAACAGAATGGCCCTAAGGCGTCCTCAGACTCCAGAAGCAGTTCAAAGGTTTGTTGACAAAAGTCCAAATAAATTTGCCTGATAGTGACAGAAAGAGCCAAGGAGAAAGAAGATGAGGGCGAGAGAAAGAATGAGAGAAGAAAAATGAGGGAAAGAGCACAGAAGTCAGTAGTTAATGTTCGATTGGTTGTAGGGCTAATTAGCAGGTATCATTGTGACACACCCATGTAGTTTTTAGAAGCAGCTTTAGGTAATAGCTTCCCATTACACTTGGACGTCTAAATATTTTTTTACTACAAGTTATCTTGGTAACTCCTTGATCTGTACAACCCAAAGAGAGCATTAAGATCCTCCAGCCAACTGCTCCTAATGCAACCAAGGTCCTGTTTAAAAACCAGAGGTGACCGTGCTTTTGCCATTGCCACTCCTAGACTCTGGAATAATCTCCCAGTTGATATCGTGCATCGGAATCAATTCAATCGTTCAAATCACACTTAAACTTGTCCAGCTTGTCCAGAATGCTGCGGCTCGCCTTCTGACTGGCACTAGAAAGCATGCCTCTATCACCCCAGTTCTTATTGAGTTGCATTGGTATATGCATATATATCGCATTGAATTTAAAATATTGTTGCTCACCTTTAAAATTATAAATAATTTAGCCCCTCGTTATCTTGTCGACCTATATGTTCCTGGGCGAGCCCTCAGGTCTTCAGCCCAATTACTCCTGGCTCAGCCTAGATCTAGACTTAAATCTAGGGGTGACCGTGCTTTTGCCCTGGTTGCACCGAATCTGTGGAACAACCTTCCTATCGCTATCCATGCGTCAGACTCCGTTTTATCTTTTAAATCCCGTTTAAAAACTCATTTATTCAACATAGCTTTTCCATCTAGTTAGTGTCTCTATTTTATATTTGGTTCAATTTCTTATTTATGTACTTTATCTTTTAGCTATATCTGTTCTCAGTAACTTTGTTCTTATATTCCCTTTTATTGCTGTATAATTAGTGCTCTTAACCTGATGACATATGTGGTACTTTGTTTATAGTGTTTTATTTATTGTCTTAATTTTCCTGTTTTTATTGTAAAGCACTTTGGTGTGCCGCTGGTCTTTTAAACGTGCTATACAAATAAAGTTGTATTGTATTGTAAACACACACCTGTTCAACTTAGCTTTCGAAGCGAATAGTCTGACTTTAATTCGGCCTGCACTACACCATGTAATGTAATTTTAATTGTAACTGTCCTATTTGTTCCTTCTTCTGCCTGCATTGTGGTTTTGTGAAGCACTTTGATGTACACTAGTCTTTTAAATGTGCTATAGAAATAAATTTTGACTTGACTTGACTTGACTTATACAGAAAACTGGGCAACTTTGACAATTGGCTAAAAGCTAGACTCAAATGCAAAAGGAAAGTTTATACACAGACAGGGGAGTATTTAGCTGATAAGACTCAGGTGAGGTGGAAATAAGTATATGTTGATAATGGTGAATTTTCCATTTGCTGTGTCATGCTCACATATGAACATTAAGGGGGATGGACTTAATACTAACAGAGATAATCTTGCCTGGTCAAGATCTGTCAGTGTTTTATTATAAGGGAGTGCTTACCGGTAGTCACAAAGGCCATCAGGACATGAAGAATGATGGTAATATAGTATGATGATAGTAATTCAGTTGACTATATGAGCCCTATTAATCTTGTGTGGGTGAAACCCATTACAGTGATTAAAACTCACACCACTGTCAGAAAGGGCAGCCTGTGGATTTTGATAGATTAGCACACACCAAGACCTTAGCTTATAAAACCTCAAAGTGTTCAATATGACATAAATTAAAAAAACATAAATTCGGAAATAAATATTATCATGAAAAAATGATTTGGAATAAATGCAAATCCCAAATGGAGACAGTGAAGGGAGTAGAATCTCCCATTCAGCCCATTTCTCCATCTGAAAGGTTTATGTTCCAGCAGACAGGAATACATTACAGCCCTGCTATAGCCTGCAGCCTCTGCAGTTTACACCACTCACCTCAATCTCACACAATCAAAAGAGCACTTCTTAGACATCGGCATTTCCTTCGATGTCTAAGGAGAGTTACATAAAGAGTTTGGAAATAAACTCACTGTGGCCCTACAATGCAACAACAGCATCATCAGAGGTTACCGAGCAGAAGGCCCACCACCAGCACGTAAAGACATCTATGAAGCTTAAAGATACCAGCGCTGTTTTAAGTGTTCTGTTTGTTAAATGAAAGAGTTCAGCATTCCCAAAGCAAGCCACATTTTGATCCAAAGTTACCATTGACATGTGAAAAAAGTAAATCCCAAATTGTTGATTTAGAGAAGCAAACATTTGATCATCTTGATAAAAAGAACCTGTGCTCAACATGGCACTCCATCAATCCTATAAGGGAAGTTTGCTGTGGAAAAAGTAACTACACCCCTGGCACAAAAAGCTAATTTTATTCTTTTAGGAATGATTTTTTTGGTGCTTTTTTAAAAATTCATTTTGCATAATTGTTTGGTGTGATGAAACCTTTGACAGCATTACTTCCACTTTAAAGATGCTTAGTTTTCGATTTGTAGTTTAATAAACAATTTTTAACAATTTTCTTTGCATGTCTCAAAGGTTATGAGATATTTTAAACAAGGAAAACAATACCCGTGGATTTAATTTGCTTTTCCTGTGACTGAATGCCTTCCTGTGTCTCCAGTGATAAACTCTTACACCACCTTTATTTTTTTTTTTTATCATAAGAGCAGAATAAAAAGAGTATAAAAACATCCTTTCTACCACAGAACTTTGAATTTTGAAGTCACCCCATCTCCTTGTGGTCTCAATGAAGATTTTGATGTAGGATTTTTTTTGTAAGTGGTGTAATTTGGCTCGTTTAGACTATTTGGTGAATGTCTGGCAACCAACAGTCACTGAGAAAAAGTTATTATTTGCAGGCTTGTTACAAGTGGTGATTGTTAAAGCTCATACAGGCCTAGAGTGGCCTAGAGCGGCGGTCCCCAACCTTTTTTGCGCAACGGACCGGTTTATGCCCGACATTATTTTCACGGACCGGCCTTTAAGGTGTCGCGGATAAATACAACAAAATAAAACTAGTACCGGTACCGAAAAAAAGAAGATTTATTCATAACACACGTGAAAAGACCCAGGAAAACCGAGTTAACGATAAAAACGATAACAAAATAACGCTGAAAACCGATAAAAACCCTGAAAACCATACATTTCACACCTGAGCCTCAACTCTTGCGGCCAGGTACCAAACGACTCACGGACCGGTACCGGTCCGAGGCCCGGGGGCTGGGGACCGCTGGCCTAGAGTATTCCGTGACTATTTGGCGAGTCGCAGTTGGAGGTTGCTGGCATTTGCCATAGTTGTCTTTTTACTGCCATCTTTATTCAAAATCCAATAATTACCAAGAGAATTAGAGGTAAAAATTAACTAAAAAAAATTTAATTCAAATGCAAAATAACAGAATTTTACAGGTTAAAGTTTAAACTTGTAGATGGTCAAATGCTGTTTTCGAACAGTCTGCTTTGATTCCTCCCATTATCACTTGTATTTCCTATTGCCACTTTAGAATATGATTGCAATATTGGAGGAGCTGTTTAGACCCATTTATTTTTTTTCTCAGAGATGGTATTATGTAACTCACAGTTGGAGTTCTCATATGCCTGGGATCAGCATGAAACCCTCCCAGTGAAATTATCACTACAGAAGCTTAAGAGCACCGTTAGTAAATGTAATTTTCTCTTATAAATAGTAGAAGGTACAAGCCCGAGTTCATAAAGACTTTGATGTAGACTTTGATGCTTTGACGAGTAACACAAAGCTTAACATTCTGTTATACGTCTGCGCAGAAGCTCAAAATGCTGTGAAAACTGAAAATGCAGTCTTTGATCGTGCCAAAATCATGTCAAAACATGATTTCTTTGAAATAAGGTTTAAATTTAAAGAAAAGGGAAGTAGCTGTCACATGTCACAAACCTATAGATCGTAGCCTACAAGCCCCCATTAGGCTAAGTGGAGCCCCTGCTATACATCAATAGACAAATCACATACAGGGTGCTCTATTTAAGCAGCTTTGCAACCCCTTGTGATGTTTGACATACTCAATGTCACACCTGTTCTGTCATTGATATTCCTCTGTATCTGTTCTGTGCTCTACATTTCTGCATGAGTGTGGAGGTCCCACAACAAATTCATACAATATTAATTTCTGCACATGAAAGAACATTTGGAAAAACTTTGCCATACCAGAGGTCCCTGCTGCTTCACAGCTCTAGAATTGCCACAATCACGTTCAGCTCCCGTTCCTGTCTTAAATATGCAAATTCAATGACTAGTGCCAAATCTTTCCATTTAGTTCCTCACATTCCTTTTGCCTTTCCATTTTTTTTAAACTTAACAAACTAAAAACCCCAAAAAACAAACATTCACACTGCAAACAGAGAAAAGTACAGTGGTATAAAAAGGCCATTCTGAGTTAAAAAAAAAACAAACAAACAAGAAAGGATATTTAGAGGAGGAAGCGCTCTGAGAAAAACAATTAAAAAAAAATCTACAAATTCTGAGATCAAAGCTGATAGTTTCATTAATAATAATATAGTAATATAGATAAAGTAGATAAATCAATAGAAGTGGGAGGTGGCTCTATCAGTTAGCTTTGACCACAAATTCTGGTCTCACATACACTACCCTTCAAAAGTTTTAGAAAACCCCAATTTTTCAAGTTTTTTATTGAAAATTATGCATTGTAATGTCACATTGTACTCTGAGATGAAAGCATAGTAGAAATAAGCAAATGGAGTTAAAAAAGAAATCATGGAATCAATTTAGAGACCAATTTATGGTGAAGGGTTGGAATAAATAAATGTGCACCTCTTCCTAACTGATTCAGAACCGCTGAGGCAATATTGAAATGTATTTTGCTGTATTTTGAGCAGCATTTTTTCTTCTTTTCTTTGCTAAATGAACTTCTGTATATTGTTTAAATGATCAAAATAAATAACCTAACAAACAAATAAGCAAACAAAAAAAATTCATTCTAAGCTATGAACTCATTAAAGTGGCCACTTTTAACAGATATAACAGCCGAACACACCCGTGGCATTCTTTCTACAATAGAAATCAAATATTCTTCAGAAAGTTCTTCCCAATATCTGTTGCAGAAGTTCCCATAAATGTGTGGCACTTGTAGGTTTGCTTTCACTCTTCTGTCCAGTTCATCCCAAACCAGCTCAATGGGGTTTAAGTCTGGCCACTCCATGTTTTCAAGCTTACCATCTTGTCTTTTTTTCCTGAAGTACTTCTGTCATAGGCAGAAGGCTCTTTGTCTTATTCTGATGTCTTAGCAATGACCTTCCTTGCGGCAACTCATCTGTCAAACCTGCAGCTCAAAGTCACAGTTGAAACTCAGACTTGCTTACTACGAACACTATTTAGCTACGCCGTTGTCCTGTGAACCACCTATCATGCAAGTTGTTAACTCTCAGAAACCTCTCAGTTTTGGTTTCAGGTCTGCCAGACCTACTGTCAGAATTTGCCCCAGTTTCTGTGCGCCGTTTGATGGTGAAGGAACTGTACTCACTGACACACTGACTTTCTTTGCCATTTCTCTGTAGGAAAAACATACATTTTAAGTGTTATGGGAAACTCTGCCTCTCTTCCAGTCTTAATTGCCTTTTTCTTGGATTTTTGTAGCAACACACTAATTTCTGCAGTACAATACTGTTCCACTGATTCTCACATGGATATGGTACCACAATGTGTTCCAACACTGCTTTTATGCAGACAGAGGGGGTTGTAAGTAATCCAGAAAAGTTAGAACAGCTGTAGGAATTAGTAGGAGCAGCTTAGTAGTTGATCAACCTCCTTGTGTTCCCTGAAAAAAAGAGCTGTTACTCCCCACATGCACTATTAGACAATTACATGGAGAAACCTTATGAACACAAGCTTTCTCACGCACACAGGTGTACACACAAGTGTTCACACAGGTGAGCGCGCAGGTACTCACAGACACACTCTATCTTGGGCAGCTGCTGCCTCTTGAAATATCTTGTATTTTTAATACTGTGTGCTGTTCAGTAACAGTGTCATTGCTATTTATGCATATACTGCTTGTTGCTGTGGTTTCTCCTGGATAAATGGTGTGTTTACAGTTGCACCCAACCATATTTGGGCAATGATGCAATTTCTGTAGCTTGTCTCTTTTTTTTTACCATCACAGTGGAGTTCAATTAAGATATCACTGAAGTGCACACTTTCAGCTTTAAATTAAAGAGTTTAATAAAAGCATTTAAGCAACTATTTACAGGATTTTTTTAAGAAGAGCTGCCCATTTTCAGTGGGTCAAAAGAATTTCTGGACATGCAACTTCACAGCCAGCTAAGGCCTGTACGCTCGTGATGTCATTACCGATTACGTGGATAAAACATCTGGAGTATGAGGTCCAAAAAGATCCTGTTGTTTTGATTTAAACCCTACTGTGTTGGCGTACAGACTAAAAATTGCACAAATTGTGTCACTGTTCGAATACATATGGACCTAACTATAAATATGACTTAACATTACTAACCTGCAATGTCCAGTTACTGCTGTAAGTTGCTTGGTCTTTGGTTTAAGGTAATCTCTTCATGTTAGCTAGTGTCACTAGTGTCATTTCACATTTCAACACCACCTAGCTAATTTGTTAGCTAAGTAGATTATGTGAAGCCTTATGTTGCTATATAAACAAAAAGCAGATTTCATGATATAATGTTTAGCTACAGCCATAACTGGAGCAGACTGGCTAATGCTTAACTGATTATTCTAACTTAAATCTACAAATGCTGACATATGCAGGTTATGCAGTAGCTACATGTCAGGATTTATACCTGTGTGCACTGTATTGATGATGAAGTCTAGTTACATTTCTGGGGACATGTATGTCAGGTTACATCACAGGGTTTTAGAAGGGCTATGATGTATCTATGGCATAGATTTAATACAGAAGGGTAAGTCTGTTAGATTCTGGCAGCAGATATAAAAGCTACCATAATAGATAGCTCCACATGTTTGATTTGGCAGTTTACTTCCCCCTCACCGCCTAGACCCCTAGGTCTAGGTGTATGATTCTCGCTTTGGGTGCGAGAGGTCCCGGGTTCAAATCCCGGACGAGCCCCCACTTGTTACTTCCCCCTCACCGCCTAGACCCCTCAGGGGAACGTAACACCAAGGAAATACATAAATCACTATACTATAGAGCCACACAGAAGCTGGTAGGAGCTTCTGTGTAAAGATAAAAATATCTGACTAAGAAGAAAAGAAAACCACTGACAGTGTGACATTAACATTACTCTTAGCAAGCTCTGATGTAACAATCAGCTGACTTTTAAAATTTGCTTATTCAGCAAATCATTATATTTCCCTTCATTGGCCTCCATATTAGCTCTTTTCATCTGGCTGCTGTTATCTTGTTATCTTTCTTTCAATTTTGTTTGTTTAAGTTTAATCTGTTTGGCTGCGGGTCATTAATGTAATGTAATGGATGTTGTTTGTTTTTTGTTTGCCACCTAATATTTTCCTCACCATCTGTAATCTGTTTCTTCTGAGCAAACAGGTAGATGAAAGAGCTGAAACTACATTCTCATTTCATGGTCTTGTTTCCCCTGTATGACAGGTAGGCTGCCAGCTTCATCATAAATTTAGCATAAAACATGTGTGTCGGTATCAGCGCCTAATGGTCCCTTTTTGTCAAGCTCCCGTCCGCAGGGTAACAACTCAGCGGCCATGAAGATTTGGACAGGTAATTCACTTTCCCAGCCACACTTTTCATGCAGGCAACTCAGCTGAATGCAACAGAAGGTAGAAATGGCTTAAAAATCTCATTTGGACTCCATTGCATGGGCAAGGCAGGCAAACCCCAGAAACGGTGACCCATGAAATCAGGGTGAGGACAACTGCCTCCACTAGGCCCCATCCTCATTATAACGTCTTGAAAAACTGGAAGGAAAAGGTCAGAGAGGGTACGAGAATGAGGAGATGTGAAATGCAACGCTAAAAATGTATCTCAGGACATATATATGTGCCAAAATATGTAATGGACAGTGTATGCCGTGCAACAAACATCCCAGGGATGCTGCGATTATGCAGGATACTGTACGCCTTGACCTTAAGCACAGTCTTGACATGGTTTGGGGGTATCGTGACTGCCTGTAATCAGAGTGTAGAGTTAGATGAAAGGGTTTGCTTTTCATTTAGTCTCTGCATGTTCAAAAAAAGTCAGGTAATCAGACATTGTTAAGCCAGCTTAAAAAATGCAAATTGCCAGCTTTTGGTTTCACAACAAAGAGTAAAGAGGGACAAGTCTTTGTGTCCCACTGAGCTGTGATGGACTCGGCGAGATGAGGAAGCTATTTCCCCTTCAAAGCAAATTGAACAGAATTGATTCCGTCCCATCCTCTGTGAGAGAGCGGCTTCAAAGAGAATGTTTCTCCAAGGCCTCGTAACTGATGTCATCTTACTGAAGCAAAACCAAATCCCCTACGTTGTATGTGTGATCCGGTCCCCAATGAACGAGCAGTTAATTAATTCCTCTAAAAGACAATTAGTCTCTTCAATCAAATCCTTTGGGCATGTTTGAATTTTGGTGAGTCCAGTTTTCCTCCAAAGCAAACGATTAATCACACGGATTGCCCACCGCGCTCATAAATAGAGCTTTCACACATCTACACACACACCAGAGTAGGTTAACCTTTCTTATTAGTGATCGCAGGATTTTGGTCATGCGTGATGATTCACACCACAGCATTTTGGGTGTTTTTTTATGACTCTTTGCACAAATGACTCATTAAACTTTAATGCTGATCACAATGCATATGCATGACTTTAAGTATTATATTTACATATCAAATGGGTCATATCTGCAGTGCAAATGTGCTCATGTTGTGATCCTTGCAAAGATCAGCTCAAAGTTCAAGATGTTTGTTAGAGAGAAGAATAAACACTCAGGCTTGGGTAATTCAGCATTCAAGGTTTCTGTGTTTTCACAGCTATATAGCCATGCTCTAGGCTACAGGTTTTTCATATCCATGGAAACACAAAAACCAAGCTGGATATTTCCCCCAAAGGGGCTAGGAAGGCTGAGGCTAGGAAATAAAAAGCCAGGAAACAATGAGACAAAAAGGAGTTCCATGAGGACAAACAGAAGGATCAGTATTCAGGTCAGAAGTTCAGAAATATAAATACTTTTTGCATCATTTTGCAGAAATAGAAATCGTTTTTCTTTATTTTTGTGTTGAAACCGAGAAACATTCTGCAAATTGCTATAATATCTTTCACACTAGCTAAAGTTCAATGAAATGTCCCCAGCCGTAAATGCATTTTTTTCCTTGAACATTGTATGTGTGTGTGTGTGTGTTTATTTTTCATTCATGAAACCTTTTTTCTAACCAACAGTGCTCCAAAGAAGCTTAGTAAATCGCTAGTTACATGTGTATAGCTTTCAAATATTTGGTAGCTAAAGGGATGAAAAGCTCCACATATGTAGGTTGTGTCCATTAGCACCAGCTTTTGCATGTTTCTCTTTTATGTAATGCAAAGCTCCCGGTAATCACTTTAATGCTCAGCACAGTCAGTGCGAAGAGAAGGCATTCACCCATTCACTGAGTTGGGTGAATCCAGTTTCGCCTGCAGGTACCAGGAATCTATTAGCCCCATCCACCCCTCTCTGTGCATTGAGCACTGTAAACTCAATGGGGCTTTGTGATAACGGAACAAAACCTGGAAGTCAATGAAAGAACTACTCCATGCATGCATGCTGTAAGGCATATCACCTGTAGCGCTACCCTTATAGCCACCCTAAGGAGGAAATATTAGTTACTGAAGAGTGATTTCAGTCCGATATGTTTCGTTTTTTTGCACCAGCAATGGTGAGGATATCTTTATATTTTCTATTATCCAAGCATAAAGATGCTAATTTAGTGGCATGATTAATTTCAACACCCAGAAATAGTGATATAGTTCAAACAAGTCCAATCAACATAAACGTGTAATGTGATTTTTTGGCGCTTGGAAGATAGTTCAAGCTCTGAATGGTCAGTAAGACTTATTTAGCAAGTGGTAAAAAAAGGCCTAAGTGGTTAACTGGCGACCTGGTGAATGTTAAGAAGTTATTAGGTTAATGGAAAACAATATCCTTGACATCATCGTCCATCAACAAAACCCCATTTTGCACTATCATATGTATGTTCAGTTTGGTGTAGCTGTGGGAGCCTGAAGGAAGCAGCACACATTGGCCTGCCAGTTGTGAATACGCTGGAATACAAGCTGTGGTTGTTGCACATCACACAGACTTTGCACTTGGAGGTGGCAGGTTAAAGACTGGCTAATGTTCAATCAAACTGCCTCTGACATCTGTGTCCTCACATTAACCCCCCATCAGGTGTTGTCTGGAAAGGTTCAGGGCTTCGCTGCATGTGTGAAAAAATTACCCGCAGATACATGCGTAACTACAAGATAAACGCACACCCCTGCATGTGACCCTACACATCAACACACACCCTCATCACCTATTCAGGCATGACAGATTAAAAGCAACCTGAAGCTGTTAGCATAATGAAAGTGTGCATCCCACCCTTGCATGAAACCAACCCCACACATTTATCCTGAACTCACGGTGCAGCCCATTAATTCATCTGCCAATACACATCTGTACTAATTACCAGAGTCTGAACATGTACATTCACCCACCATTAGTAATTTACACCTGGCTGCATGGGGCAAATTATCTTTGTTGCAAATGATCACCTGCCTCAAGTATTCCCACTAAGCCTCCAGTTTGTATCAAAACTTTAAAGGCTTCCTTAAGTATGATGTTATTCCTGGCATTAATACACTGCTGCAGTTTGTCTTCTGATTGAAATGCAGCCTCGCTTGTAAGGCGAAGACCCAGTCGAGATGCAACAGGCAGGTCTGGTATACAACATTCCTCTAATGAACCCTCTAGATAACAGTGCATGATGGGAAGCAGATGTGCTACAATTGTTCATTTAACCCCCTAGTCCTTTGATTCAGAAGGTCTCTCAATATCTCAACATGCTCAGCCATAGCTATCTGCAAACCAGGACCCAGGGAGACATGGGGAGGACAGAATGAGACAAAGAGAAAAATAGAAAGGAAAAAAAGGATGAAAGACATGCTTTTTCCCCCCCTAAGACAAAGAAGCAAAGCTGAAACGCCACAACACCAGAGAGCTGCCTACATGTTATTTATCAGCTTCTGAAGGCCACCGCAGACACATTTACTCACTGTGTCATGAAGAAACATTTTTCCCCTGCCAGCAGAATCACCTCATATCAGAGCCTTTCCCTGTAACTGAGAGTTTTCCTCTGTAGTGTAATAAGATTGTGTCCCTATATCCCTACCAACCATGATTAAGGTATTTTTCAATGTTAAATTCCATTATTGATGCACAAACTGTCAAGAATAGTGAATTAGGTGCAGTGAAATTGGGTGGATTCTGACTACTGTTCCTAAGGTGTGCCATTGTAATAGCTTGTATGAAAAAGTACTAAGACATCCTATTTCTCATTTCACAAGTGTAAAAATGACATTACACTTCTCAGATATCAAGGGAAATGCTTTGGGGGAACAATTAATGCTGGGCATGGGAGTTCTAGCCAAGAGTACAGCAATTAAGGTTTAGCTTTCACTTTTCATCTCTATTTGTCACATTTGCAAATAAACAAAGTGGACTCAAGTGTGAACAAATGGAGATGGACTGGCACAGAGATAAAACTGTAACATAACAAAAGGCATTGTTCGGGAAAGCAGGGGAGTCCAAGACAGAAAAGCAAAGAAATCCAAGAAGAGAGCCAAAAGGAGAAAGTAACAAAGGAGACCGAGGAAAGCAAGGGACTAGAGCCCTGGTGAATGTCACAAAGGCTGAGGATGCCATATCATAGCTGTATACAAAAGATGGACATGGCAACAATTAGGTCATGCTTTGGTTTTTGGGCTGTGCATTTTTTAAATGGTAAATGGCCTGTATTTGTATAACGCTTTACTAGTCCCTAAGGACCCCAAAGCACTTTACGCATTCAGTTATCCACCCATTCACACACACATTCACACACTGGTGATGTCAAGCTACATTGTAGCCACAGGCACCCTGGGGCGCACTGACAGAGGCGAGGCTGCCGGACACTGGCGCCACCGGGCCCTCTGACCACCACCAGTAGGCAATGGGTGAAGTGTTTTGCCCAAGGACACAACGACCGAGATTGTCGTAGCCGGGGCTCAAACCGGCAACCTTCCGATTACAAGACGAACTGCCAACTCTTGAGCCACAATCGCCCCATTTTTAAAACCAAAATAACTAACAGAGAATGAGGCAAATGGTTGTTGGGTGGTAACTTATTAGCTAATGCTAAAAACTTGGTTAGCAATCTGTGTTCATGTGAGTCTGTGCATTGTGTATGACAAACAGCCATGTCTCCAGTTCATCTTAACACCCCTAACCATTTATTGAGGAGGATTAGTTGTGAAAGTAAGCCATGAAGAAGGAAACTTTCCATAGAAGCTGTGTCTAAATATGTATATTACTTCACCTAGTTTAGTTCTGGGAGGAGACACAAACCCATCCTAGGGAGGGCACAGCTAGTATATTCCTAATGTTGGTCCCAAGCCCGGATAAATAAGAGTGTTATGAAGAAAGGAATCTGGCGTAAAATCTATGCCAAAACAAATGTGCAAATCTGTCTGCTGTAGCGACCCTTGGGAACAGGAATCAGCTCCAAGTATCTTCTGCTTTAAAGTTGGAGATTTTAGCATGGGAGTCTACAAAGATTCACTCAGTTTTGGAGGCAGCCTCAAGAGGCCAGTTGTGGAATTACGCTTCTATATTTGCTTCATTTTTCAGCCCTGGAGGTTGCAGCCCCTATGGAACTCCAAAGTGTTCAAAATTAAATAAATAAATAGGTCAAGATGAAATAAATAACTATGTGAATAAATAAGACACAGATATGTAATGTGAGAATGATATTGTGAAATCATGGAACACATTTTGAAAAAAATGCTCATTATTGTGAAATATATTGCATTCTGCTATATTAATTTACTTATTATTGTGAAATATTATTTCATGGTCATTATTTTTCACAATAACAGAGATTATTCCTGAGGCATTTTATTTATTTCCAGCCGTTTTTATTCCAAAATGTCCTTTTTTCAAAGTCAGTCTTTATTTCAAAATCCCGTTTTTCCCGATGGTCTATTTATTTCATAATGCGACTTTTTAGCAGAATGACTTTGTCTGTCAATCAAGAGAGACAGGGCGGAGCCAGTTGTGTGATTGGTTGCTCCTTTACTCAGACATAAGTAATAGCACATGAATTGTCGATTTAGGTTTAATGGTGCAATGCGTCTCCTATGCAGCTGGCGGCAGTATGCAGCTCAAAATAAAATTAAGGCACCGACAAATGCAAAACACTGGGCGCGAATAACGTTACAGGTGTATCAATTCTTGTGAAGGGCATGGCTGCAGGAAACAAGTCCGTTTCTGAGTTACTCAGAGAACTTGCTAACCGCTTAGATTGAACGTCTTCACCTCAGTCTGCGTATTGCAGCAGTGTACTGGAGATGAAGTGGTCCCTGGTCCAAGTTCTCATCACAAACGCAGTGTTAACGTTAGCAAATGCTAACGCTATCACAGCTAGCTCCACTCCACGAAACGCTGTTCAGGGTAAGTAACGATATGTTATTATTGCTTGGTTAGTCTGTCTGTCTGCCAAAAATGAGCTTTTTAATCAGTTCAGTCACAGATTTTTTTTAATACTGTTTTTTATCATAACAAAGAATTCTATAAATTAGGTAAGAGAAAATAATTGTCTTCTGGGTTAATGTCTGTATTACTATTTACATTGTTGTAGGTAATAGTTATTCATGACTGTTTTAAAGTGGCTTATGTTCTGTGCTAATATGGAAGACAAGTAATCTATGTGAAAGAAAAGAAAGCAATTTTAGTTCAACGTAGTGATTTTGTAAGTGGGTATAATTTGAAAATGCTTTTATTAGTACAGTGGATGTTCTTTAAATATTTAACATTTAAAGTGTGTGTCACTTTACAGACTCCAACTTCAGTTTTGGTTTGGTCTCACCGTTGTAGGTCATAACACAAACAAGTCGTCAAGTCAAGCAGCTGAGGAAAGGGCTTAAGGAAACCATGGTATGGCCGCTTCTGACAGAAAGATCAGACATCATTCCTCTTTTCTTACCAAGGGAATCAGAGACTGCTCCCTGTTGTGAGGTAAGGTCAGGTCACATCTTTTAACATCTGAATAGTAAAGGTTAATTTATGAAGGATGAACGTTAATTGTTGACACAAAACACCAATATACTATTTTATATGCTTGGGTTAGTTGAACAGCTGGGTTACATTTAATAAAAATACACCTAATGTTGCTGATACAAGATAAGTAAAGCTATAAAATGACTGTGGCCTGCCACAGAAGATGAAGATGAGGAAGAAGAGGAATGCTCTCGAGGATAAATGCAGAGTGGCAGGTTACCTTCGATCCTTCATTGAAAATGGTAAGTCTGCTGCGATAGGTATTTTGCCATTGGTTTTCTCTGATTATACTTTGGTAAATTACATACAGTCCAGCGATCTTGGGTCATTAACAAAGTACACTATAGTATAATTTTGTTTTGTTATTTGCTCCATGCAATACATAAAAAGAGTGGTGGCATTATCAGTTGCACTAGAATTGTATGTAGACTACTTTTAGCTTTGTTAACATGATATCTATAACAGCTACAACAGTAATTTGAGTGGGGCAAAAATGTCTGGTGCCCTGTATGTAAGTGGTCATCTTTTATGGTATTTTTCCATAAAAGATTCAAAGTAATGAATATAGGATGTCATTATAGTTTAAAACAATCTTCTGTTGCAGCATCTTGTGCACAACAAAAAGCCCTCATTGAGTTTTGGACAGGATGGGAAGTCCTACCGAGAGAAATGACTGTGGAAGTGGTCAACAGCAATCTTCCAAAGTCTTCCACCGGTTTTGAAGTACTACGCCTTCCCGCACACTACTGTACCTATGAGTCATTTCTAATGGACATTCAGGTGTGTCTCAACTCTACTGACTCAGGTTTTGGTCTGGTTTACGATTGATTCCATAACCACATGGTAAGATTAGACCATTTCTTCTTTCTTGCATCACATTACTGTATTCAGTGTTCAAAGAAACAGACAATCTAGTGAGTTCTAGTTCTTTTTAATACACTTGACAGTGAAAAATACAGAGTACAGGTGAGCATTTATGGCTTTTTTAATATAAACTGATGAAGAGTTAAGATATCAAACTCAGTTGTTCACTGTACATTATAAATTACACAGTATGTTTTGTTTATACTCGCTACTGGTACAAAAACATTTCTAGAAAAAATTATTTGAATTAAGATGTTACACTACTGTACTGTGTTCATTGTATTAAATCTGCTCAGAGTTGACATGTACTGTATATCCAACCAAGAGATGAATATCATTAAAGTGACAGCTGTATAAAACAAATCCTGTTTTATAGCCACTCACTGTTTTGTTGAAAATGAAATTGGTTATGCTGTTTTGAGTCAGTATTAGCTACAAAGCCATAGATGTAGAAATTTAAAAAAAAATCCTCCTGACATAGAAACTGATTAAATGTGATAGTGTCTTTCTACAAGTGATTTTGAAGTATTGGTAGCACAGCAGGGTCTTGTTCATTCAGTGCATGTGGGAGCTGAATCTCAGGAATGGTGATCTCATTTGATGGGCAGCGATTATGTGGTCCTGTCCAGTCCACACCATAATCCTCATCAACCTGAAAGAGCATGCACATGTTTTAAATCTAAACTGAAGAGCTGTTTCCTGCAGCTGTTCCTAGATGGACTTATTGAGTCTGCCAGGGCCTATGTGAGTTGCTTAGGCATTGGCTACCAACTAATTATTCATTCACCCATTCTAGGTCAGGATTGGTTCTCTTCAGGTATAACAAATTTAACTTTGTTTAAAGTATTGCCATCTATACCTGACAGGTGGGATAAAAGGAGAGAATGGCTTGGGAGACATTTCCACTTGCAGGAAAAAGATTTTTGGTACACCAACTTGCACAGTAGAAAAACTCATCTCCACTACAGATAGCAGAGTTCTACATACAAGAACAAATATGGATCAAATAGTCATGTACCTGTGACAAATCTTGTCCCTCCTTTCTGTGCAGCAACCAGAGGTGCAGGGGTGAATGGTTGTTTGCTTTTCTGAGTCCATGCTGATTCCATGCTTCCTGGAATGACTGAAGATGATGTTGAATGTGATGCAAAAAGCATCTGTGCAGAGCAAACAAGTGCATTCTTTCACCAGGGTTGAGCAGTCCTTGAATCTCCAGCTGGGTGAAGATGTTTTCATATACATCCCTCCACAGGCGCTCAATGCTGATTTCCATCTATATGCCAAAGGTGATTTGCTGCTGATACACTGTACTGAAAACGCCTTGCAGTCTTAATAGATAACCGTCGCATCTTGACCCCTTCTGGATTGACTCGTCTCATTGAATCCATCAGTCGAAATCCTGATTAACAAACAGATCATGTCTTAGTACTAACAACTACAAAAAGACTGTATTGTAAACACTAATGCATATGGGACAGATCATCATTGTGTCAGGTAAGTATCCAGGTGCTGTACAGATTTAGTGAGGAGAGAGAATCGTGTACAGACTGGTTCAAACAGGAACATAACTGCGTAACAGTGATAAGAAGATGCTAGTCATTTTTGATGCCTACATTAAAATATCACATCAAGGCCGGAAACTGATGTTTGGATATTTTAACAATATCAGCTTACTTTGAATGTATATGCCTCTGGATCGTAGATGTCCCATCATCATTCTGCAGTCGGCCACTGAATGTCCAGCACTTTTGAATCCAAATCCACATCTCCAATAGAAGAATTCCTATCAGATTTTCTGCACATAAAACATTTTTTCATATAACAGCAAATCTCAAAGTTTTCCAATTAATGCTGAAAGAACCAAGGATGTAAATGTATTCTTGTTTTAGCTTTACCGAAGACACCAGAGAAAGTATGATATCTATAATGCTGCTGAAATAGACAAAACCATTTCAATAAACTCGCTATTTAACATCAACCTTGTTATGCGTTATCAGAGAACAATCAACTGCAAACAGCAATGAAACATTCAACTATGTACTATTTAAAGCACTAATGACCCTGCTGTCTAACAAGATGTGATAAGTAAGTAGACTGTGGAAAGCTGGTGGGTCTACTCTCTGTGTAAAAGGTTCCTACAGGCTCCACTGACCCCAGTCTCCGAGTTAACACACTAACAGCTAACACTGCTAAACGTGTCTCAACGCCGAGATGGCGCCGATAGCTTTAGCCGTAGCTGCCCCACTTAGTTTAGACCGTAACAAAAAAAAAGTAAGCGATAATAATTCATTGTCAAACGTCATAATTAAGGTCAACATCTAAACAATGCTGTGTACAGAATCACACAGGTGCTCAATTACAGCATAAATTTACCTTAGACCTTCCTCCGTCATTTCCCTCCTAATTGTGCTCGGAGACACAGAAAACGTATCGACAATTACCTCGATGGTTATCCCGGACAGCACTAAAGTGCTGCACTGGGATTTCAAGACGTGGATGGCCAACATTTGAAGACTGTTCTTCCTCGGCGTATTCCAAACGAACACGGTGCTGAATTGATCTTAAACCTTCGACAATGCTGTCATCGATGCTAACATCTTGAAGAGCAATTATCATCCGGGCATTTCAGAAACATCTAAACGACTCAAAACAGTATCTACAGGTAAATGATCCCTCTCTATCTGATTTGCTTAAATGAGCAGAACTGGCTGAAGTTCACACCAGTCCGCCATCCTCCGTGACTTTTGACCTAGCACGCTGTTGCTAGCTGTATTAGCCGTCCGCGGAGGCGGTATCCAGGAAAACTAGTCGATGGAAAACGATAAGCCAATAGGTGCAAAGGTCCAGCCCACTTACATTGATTGACAGACAAAGTCATTCTGCTGAAAAGTCGCATTATGAAATAAATAGACCATCGGGAAAAACGGGATTTTGAAATAAAGACTGACTTTGAAAAAAGGACATTTTGGAATAAAAACGGCTGGAAATAAATAAAATGCCTCAGGAATAATCTCTGTTATTGTGAAAAATAATGACCATGAAATAATATTTCACAATAACAAGTAAATTTATATAGCAGAATGCAATATATTTCACAATAATGAGCATTTTTTTTCAAGATGTGTTCCATGATTTCACAATATCATTCTCACATTACATATCTGTGTCTTATTTATTCACATAGTTATTTATTTCATCATGACTTATTTATTTATTTAATTGTGAACACTTTGGAGTTCCATAGCAGCCGGGATAAAAAACACTAAAATTAAATACACTAGTACAACACAGGGATAATATGGCACAGGTGAACTCAATCAAAACAGTTACAGAGCTTCTAATGTAACAGAGAACTTCCTTTCTCTACAGTCTCAGTCGTATATTCTAAAAATGAAGCTGTGGGCTAAACATTTTTCCTCTGGAAATGTTCATATTTCAATATGAGAGCATCTTTTTGGTTTCATGTGGAATTGTAAATATTTTTTTTTATATCTCTGTCTATCTCATCAGAATACACACCTATCCATCTGTCTGAATTTCAGCCAATATTCCACAATGTGAAACAGAAAAACTGTAAAATAAAACAGGAAGCAGAATGAAGAAAGGTGAAGAATAACTCACACATATGCTCTATATGTGTGAGGTATTCTATATGTTGGGCAGAAAATAAGAAACAGCATTCAATAACATAAAGAAGGAGAAAACTGAGCATTGCAGCAGAAACCACAGGCAATTATAACGACAGACTCTGACAGTGAAAGCAAATAACTTTACAAGGGAAAAATAGGACAGCCCCCCCCCCCCCCCCCCCCCCCACACACACACACACACACACAAAAGTACATTAACAGTGTAATACACCATGACAGTAAATTCATCATTATCATCCTCCATCATGTGCAGTGTAATTATTTTAGAGTGAGACTTTTGGTCAGCATTGTGTCTGACAAGTTTCTCTATCATATTCGCCATTAAATCAAACCACAAACATGAAACGAGCACACCGATGATGATATCCATTTGCGTCCATTATCTTGTAGCGCAAAATGAAGACCAGCTAAATTACAAAGGCAAGGAAAATTTTACCCGAGGCATGTAATTACTGCCTGTAACTCTCCAGCCTTGTTGTAGAATCACTACCATTTCATAAATGCACTATATATGCTCTGCACAGGACTGCTCTTTATCTGCATTTAATTATGCACCAGAGAATAATATAATTAGAGCCATAAGCACTTAAGATTGTTGATGAATGTGAATTGAATAATTGAATAATCTTAATGATGGCTCCAAATTTTATTTGTCAGTAGGTAAGACATTTCTATAAGTGTAGTCCATGTTAAGTTTTAAACTACCAAAAAAATAACTAAAGATGGCAAATGTCAATATTATTAGGGAAAGGTTACATGAAGTCCCAGAGATACAGTATTATTGTCACATAATACATATCAGATACATCTTGATTTTACATTTGAGGATGCAGAATTCATTGCAAAAGGGTTCAGGATCTCATAATGTACAGGAAAGCACATGGTGGTGGGATTGCACTTTATATTTAAGAGCCAATTGAGATCAGAGGTGATTTGACACCAGATGAGATTGAAATGGTTGCAAGTGCATTTACCTACTTGAGACCAACATCAGTGTGTTGTTGTTATAGAACAACAAGTGCAAATATTTTTTTCTGGATATAATTTGTGAAAAATTAGATCAGGTCATGTGTGTGATCTTAATAATAAACTCTAATTTATGGGTGACCTGAATATCTAATGAAATTTACAGAGCTGTCAAATGAAAAATAGGCTCCTATATAGCAAATATTTGTGGATTATCTCAAGTAAATAATGTTCCAACAAGAACATGGCAGAAAAGTGATGGCACAGAAATCTCTAGTTGTATTAATTGACACATCTTAACCAATTACAATGTTGCAGTATCATGGGCCAAAGAAATATCTATACTGTTAGGGTGTAGTGCTAATAATTGAATGGAGCAGCATTTGTTGTCCTTTGTTGTGGGTATAGAACAAACTGCAATGATGCATAAATGTCTTGACTGTTTAGCTGTAAAACAAACAGTTTACTCTTGTGTTTATTGTTGCAAAAAGCCAGTTATTTTGTACAAAAATGTCTACTTTAGTGCAAACAGACATGATTGTTCGACCAGACACGGTACATGGGTACAATTATTTTTTTTTCACCCACAAAACAAATCAATTGAACTAAATTGTGTCAGACTATGAAGGAACGGCATTCACAACCAAAACAGATAACACAAGAAACGAGTAAAATAATAAAAAAAAAAAAAATCAACTTCAAAACAAAATCTATTTGCCCTGACTCTTAATCACAGATAAAAAAAAAAAAAAATACTGAGACGTTTGGATCGTTGTATGTATGTGTGTTGTAATAATGTATGTTATTTTCAAATGATGTTTTATTTCTCTGTGTAGGCTTTTAAAGTGCACTGTCAAAGCGTAAAGGTTTGAGGCCACAGAAAGAACAGCTGCTACATTGCTAAACTAAACTCATATGGCAATCATGACATAAGAGCTACAGAAGAAAAAAATTATGTACAATGAATAGTTAACTTATTTAAAAATGTGTGGACAGCATATACTACAGTGATTTACACATCACACTGAGACAATCTAATTCCATTTAGTTTATTAATTTTTGTGGATATTATGCTTACATGGTGCACCTGACCACGTTTATGCTTAATCAGATTACTGCTAATTAATTGATGTATAGCAAACATGGGCATATGTTGCATTCTGATGCTGGCTGGTTTATTTGACTCTGGGGCAAAATATAATAAAGCTGCTATGTTTAGCCTGCTGTGCCCACTTAATGGCAAATTAAAGGCGTCCAGGGTGCATTTGTGAAGAATCAACTGTAGCTGTAGAGTGAAACTGAGCTTAAGATAAAATAACATAATTTTTTGATGCTCAGTTGCAGTTTACAGGAGACATTTAATCCTGTGTATGATATTTGATTTTTGTGAGTTTTTGAGACCTTTACATCATCAGTGTCAAATTGCACAATAAACCTACCTTTAAGCAACAAATTGAACAATTAATATAAATTCCCTGATGTAACAAAACTGATAAAAACAAAATAAAATGACTTTTTTAAAAGTTTAACAAACACCCAGTTTCAAAAAATTATTTTGCATTGTTTCACAGGGTTAAGATAATGTGTTTCAGCAAGAATTCTGCTCCTTCTCAGAACCTTTTTGCATACTTTTGCGTATCTTTGTTGTAGGATGATTTCAGAGGTACTATAAAAGAGAAAACATATCAGACCTCTTCCTCCTTTTCCTTCTATGTCTTATGGTTATTGACTGTCTACATGACACCAGAGAAGATGCTGTGCAGCTGCTCACTGAGATCATGCTGAATACTGTCTTTGTGAAAATGTGTGCTGAAAAATAGTAGCCTTATAGCCCAAAAGATGAAGGAGCTGTATGGACTAATATTAATTTTTGGGAGTAACACATAATATATAAAATATTGCCAGTCAGACACACTGTCAAACAGTTACATGGTGGCATTTTAAGTGCATTTGCACAGTGCATGTATATGGGTATTACTTGCCTGCTTTGTGGTGTTTTTAGCCACATTGTTGATTTAAAAAAAAAAGTCAGTTTGGCAAACCTCCAACAGAAGTAAATTATTCTGTAATAATGATGTTGTGATACATCCGAGGTTTTCACCTTCGCCACCCCTTTCAGATTTTTCTGCAGCCGCCCCTGGTCACCAGCCACCACCGGTCATTTGTGCACATACCTACCTACATACCGCGCTGCGCGAGGCACATACAGTGCCTTCAAATGCGGTTGCGCGCTTCCACCGCACGGCAAACAAAGAGCGAAAACAGTGAGCATCCCTGGCTGTAGAGTTGCACCTGCAGGAGGGCTTGCTTTGATTCTTTTCTCGGCTGTTTTGTCTCACTTGGATAGGAGGACAGTTTGTGTCTGTGTCCCAAGATGAACCAAACCGCCACCGTATCGCATCAAGTGAAATGCCAGTCTACAAAGGCCATCAAGGTGAGTTGTATGGATTATTCTTATTCGCCGCGGTGAACTTATTGGTGATTTATCGAACTGTTTGTCGGCAGGAGCTCCGTGACAGCTCCAAACTTCAGTGCGGGTTTGGCGAGCGGGGATGCGCATTGACGCACAGCACTTTGGAGATGGTTAGGGGATATACGCGTGAGCATCCCCGTTACAGCAACATCGAGTTATTAAATAATTTTCCTTTATGAGACATTCAGATATAAAAGAAAGAAAGATAACAGGACTCCAGTGGCTAGGTTTGAACGAGAGACGTCCAGTTTGAATGCCTTGGATGAAGAGTCACACATTGGCGCAGTGGCGAGATTTCATTCATATCACGTGGTGCTTCTTGTTCTTATTTTGTCTGTATGTGCTGACAGCAAATTAGAGGATATCCCTTCGGACTTTAAGGTGGTTGGTGAGGAAAAAATGTGAACATTTGTGCCTTTGAAGGTGCTTAACTTTACCTGTGCACGGTCCCGGGAGATCATCCCGAATCCCGACCTGTTGTCGGGACAAACAAATTGATTTTAAACCTTCTGGAAGGGGGGGAGTAAGAAGTGCCAGCTCGTAAACGTGAAATCAAGACAGAAAGAAAGAAAGAGAGAGAGAGAAAGAGCGAGAGAAGGGATAGCGGCGTTTTCTTTTCCAGTCACGATCGAGAAACGTCTTCGCTCGGTGGCATCCGCATTGTCTTCGTATAGCGCACCTAAATCTGGGTTGAAGGAGTGTGAAATGTGTGTGTGTCGGTGTGTGTGAGGGGTTGCTTCTCCTGCAGCACGCATGTGTGCGCGCGCACGCGCCTGCGTTTGTGTGTGACTCAACAGCTCGGTATCGATTTTGCCGCGGGTTCTGCATCACTTTTCAACCTCCAAGTCCCACCAGAGAAATTTAGCTTGGGGCAAATTTATCGATCCTCCTTCCTACTGTCCCAAAGGCGAGCAATTTAGGAATACAAGGCCGAGTGTTTGGAATTACCCAACTTCAACTTTTGAATGAAACATTTTGTGGAAAAAAAAATTATTTTAATTGAATTCTTGAGGTATTTCACCAGTCTCAGGCAGCCATCATATACTGTGTGCACCTGGTGCCGTTTCCTTCTCCGGGACTGTTGAGCTGAAGCCAACTCTTCGTGTGTCATGTGGCTTTGTGCTGCTGATGGAGCTCAGTGCAGGATGCTCATAAAAGCCACTGTGCTGTGTTCAAAATGAGGCTGCTGTCACGTTTTTTTCTACCTTTTGGAGGAAGGGCATAATGGGATGCACCCAGCTGAGTTCAGGACTGCTCAAAATTCAAATACAGTACTCTAGTTCTTTTAATTTGAAATGTTATCTTCGACAAGACTTTTAATTATGTGGTTGGTTGGTGAAAAAGCAATTTTTCAAATTGCTTCTTCACATACTGGCAACCTGAGTTTAAACATGGTTTAAAGGTACTTACTGTAAATTCAAATTTTTTGTAAATTAATTGATCAATGCTAATCAACGCTCAGATACAAAAATACTTCAGTCTTTATTGTTTTGAAGAGGTATCAACAGAAGTTGAACTACTGTAGGCCTGGGCTGTAGTTACATGTAACACCAGTTACTAGAAAATTCTTCTTTTAGCTTTATTCCCATTCTCTCAAGAAGCTTTGCCTTTTCCCAGGTAAATGCTGTCAAAATATAACTGTTAATTTTCCTTGATAAATAAAGGTTAGAATGACTCAGTACACCATCTAGTGGTCTATACTACTATTGTGAGAAAGTACAGCCAGGCTCTAGGTCAACTTCAGTTGGTGTCTCTTAAACACAACACACAGATATTTTTTTTAAAATAAAGTCAAAACAGTCTTCTATTTACCTTCTGTTATTGGTGTTTAGTTTTTAAAGAATTTTAAAACATGAATTTACAATAAGTACCAATAAAGGAAACTGGTTCACTTGAGTCCTGTTTGTCTGCAGATTTGCTTACGCTTTCTGTCAGTTATTACGCTCAGATTCAGTGCAGAGATCTTGGAAGATTGTGAAGTTTTCTCCATGCTATGAGTCAAATGAGGGAAACCTGGTGCATATAACTGAAAATGTCACTACTTTACCAAAGCTCAGCGATGAACCCAGTGAAGCAGTGTATCTGATATGAGAAGCGTGGTTAGAAAGGCCAGTTCATGCTGCGGGCTGCAGACCGGCACATGGTCACTGGACTTGGTCTTATACCACAACAGGAGGTGTGTGTGTGTGTGTTCATGTTCCACATGTGCACGCTAGAAAGCATAACACCCAATAGCCAGTTTTCTTTGCTGAACTACATTAAAAAAACATAAGAAGCTGCAAGTGAAAGAAATATGTTGGTCTGTGAATACAAACGCTGCTGGATAATTGTCTACAATCCAAATAACGAGTTTGCAAGAAATAATGCACAATACACTGACCGGCATGAGATGGCAAACAAAAAGGGATCAAAAGTGAATTTTCCAAACACCACAGTGGCACAGATAGATGGGTCGAGGTGGTAGCACTTTGATATACCTTTGACACGCCAAAACCAAAGAAGCACAGGTGTTTTAATGATCACAGTGGGATGCTGTACTATTGTGCTTGCTGATTCAGCCTCCACCCAGATCCTGGAGTGCTGGGACTTCACTAAACCGAGCCTTCATCTGTGTGATTAATTAGATTTGCACTTTTCCTGCTATGTCCAATCGCACAGTCTAATCACCACACATCCACTGCAGTCTGACATGACTCAGAATTACATAACATAGTCTAACTGAAATTGAGATCACCCCTATCTGGCACACTGGGCACAAGTGGAGTACAGCACATACACCAGTTTATTTTTCTCAGCATATGCACTGTTGCTGTCAGGTCATGCTGGGTTGGACACAAGAGGCTGGACACAATTCCTAACAACACAGTAATGCTAGTTGGCGTGGATGTACGAGGCATTTTCAGGATTTCTTGGAGTGGCGCAGACCAAAATAAAAGTAGAGGGCCCTCAAGAAAATCAGAATATTTGATTACAAGTAAGTATATTGGAGAAGCAGGGTATATTATCGATTTAGTCTTCTGAAAGTGGTGACACTGCTGCAAACGGTAAACACAATTCTGGGCTTTTTAGACCTTGTACAAAACACTTGTGGGGTTGTTTTCTGGGGTTGGATTTAAACATTTTTAGCTTAGTTTTAACTGACAATACAACATTTCACATTAAGAGGTTTGATACTAGAGTGTCATAACATACCTCCACTTATATCATGCATTTTATTCACTCATGCAGCCAGTCAGACTGGAGCCACCCATCTTTTCCATTTGACTTGAAGTATCTACAAGCTGTCACTAGGATGGGGAGGGTCATTTAGGAGTCACTCACTGATTTAAACCAATCAGGATTGATGAATGTAATCAGAAAGTCATCTGGTGTTTGCAGCCAGTGCAAAGTAAACAGAGTGGGCAGGCGTTCAGCTCACTTTAATTTGTTCATATTGAAATACAGTCTGAAAAGAAGAAAAGGAAAGATTGAATGTTTAATTTATGCTACCATGAGTGTGTCCATTTTTGGAAGTATTTGCCTACAGAGTCTCTACGGACAGGGGTTTTCAACCACTGGAAACATGCTTACATGCAGTCCTCCAAACTACATGGTACTCAATGTGGGTGATGTTTTGCATCAGTTGAATGCTAATTGGTTGACAAGTAGGCTGGAACCGGGAAGGGGGAAACAGTGGAGTTCACCAGGAATGGGAGAAGAGAAAAAAATCCCCAAACACCCCAGATTAAAAAAAAACAAAAAAATGGAGCATGAGAAGAACACACAGGATTTTTTTTTAATTCGATAAAGATTATGACCTGCTTCACACCATCAGAGGTTTTGTTGTGTCACTTGTGGTCTGTCACTCAGCAATAATTGGCAGCCATATGCATCTTTACATTGTATATATACACTTTATGGATGCAGCTTGCTAACTAAGCTTGCTACAGTCTGTAGATAACCCATCACTCCATCTTATTCTCTAATTATCATGCAGTTTGGCTCTAACAAAACAAAATGGTGGAAGCCAAGGGCTAATAATGAGGCTTCAAAATGTAGAGCCTGCAGAGTAGTGAGTGAAATCATGGTAACCTTTGCTTTGTACATCTGTTATATACAGTCCTCAGGCATAGCTAGTAAATGTGGGCTGTTTAGATTCTGTTAGTGTGTGTTATAACGTTAGTTGTTCTAACTAGGATGACTCAATGGCTACAAAGTTCGCACGAGCTGATGAGAAGATTCACCCATATCTTCTGTTGCATGGAGAGCTGCTGTGTACGAATGCCCTGATGGTTTGCGGGAGAATCTGCTTTCTGAACGTCACCGAGCAATGCTTTTCTCTTTTCACACTTTCCCTTTCTTTGTTTCTTTGGGAGATTCTGAGCTGAGGCAGCATTTACGCTCTTTATTGTTTAAAACCGCTGCACATTATAACAGTGGTGAACAACAGCCCGGATGTCAGACACCCCGAGGCATCTGCTCCAGATCAGCTTGATGCTCTTTGCTTTCACCTCTCAATGAACCTGTCTCTATAATCAGTGAAACAAGCAGGGATCATAGACAGGATTAAGTACTCCAGAACTCATCTATGTTGCGCAAACCTCGCCATCTAATCTCTCCCATGTCTGACCCCCGTCGAGTGGCACAGAGGTCTTAACGGCTTTTTATCATCCTCTTAAATGTGCCCTCTTTGTAACATGGCTGTGTCCTTATGCCACGAGCCAAGATAAAAAAAAATCCAATTAGGAATGAGGCAGCAGATTTTTCGTGGGCCTTAGATCCTGTGGTCTCACCAAGTTTAACATGGCTGGCTAAAGCTCGTGCCATCAGCGATCTTTGGAAGTGTCAGGTCCACCCACATGCAGGCTGCAGTTATAAACCGGGATTGTCAGAGAGGCAGGGAGCTGTGTCAGTGCTCCACTCCTGCTGCATACATCAGTGTACAAGGTCGTAAAAAAGAAGGCGCTATATTTCTCCGGCTGTGCTGTTACACCGTGGACTTGAACTAACTTCACTCAGCAGGGATCTCGACAGAAAGTTTGGGCAAGAGTGACAGTTTTAAGTAAGTGCCAAAGGACTGAGTCTCTTTCTCTGAAATCCCAATTTTAGGATACTGTTTCATGATGACAAGATAAAGTAGATCTGAGTGTGAGTGTGCAGCTGTATCTGACACCCACTACCTTCAAGCCATTTATAGTCACATCACTTATGCTTCTTGAGTGACAAAAAGCCTGGAACTTAAAATTAAAGTGACACGAGTCTTTAAGCTGTGTGCACAAACAGTGTCTACAGTAAATAAGAGTCTGCTGGATGAAAACATCAGCCTAGAGAGAAAGATGACTGAATAGAGTTTCTGAGCCACAATGCATGAAACTCTTTATGAAAAATAGACAAAAACCTGTAAATGTCTGATATTCTGAACCTACACACTGATTTCTGTCACACATATTGTGTCATGCGCTGTGATTATTAAGTTCTAAAGTACTCCCATAAAAAACTAAGCAATACCTGATTGAGATTTGAACAGTTTCAAGGTCATCTGCAGTCTGTTTCCAGCACTGGTGCTAATGTCAGATTGTTTCTGGTGCGCACAGTGAACTTGGATCTGATTCACCTTCTTTTGGCTTGTGGTGTTTGGCTTTAGGTTTGCAAACAAAGCCCAAGCCACATCACAAGTATGAGCTGATTCTGAAGCTCAGCTGTTTTAGAACCGCACATCTGTCACTGACCAAAGACATTCAGAAATAAATTTCAATCTCAGATAAAAAAAAAAAAAGATAGTACTGTGCAGCAATACAGACTGAGCCACGTCTTATTTCTTTATTTTTTGCATGAAAATAAAATATTGCTGCAACAGTTTATTGAAATGTATACGCGTCAGTGGAAACGCAAAGTTTAAAAGTTGATAGGAGCTTGAAAGTCAATATTTCGTATGACCACCTTTATTCTTTAACACAGCCTGAGCTCTCTTAGACAGCTGTCTTGTAATTTCTTTAAGCAGTCTTCAGGAATAGTTCTCCAAGCTTCTTGAAGGACATCCAAAGCTTTTCTTTGACTGTTTGCTGCCTTTTGTGCCATCCTTCATCAAGCTATTGTTGCTATATACCTTCAGTATATTTATGTCTTTTAAACTATGTTCTCTTTTTGTACTTGAATCATTCACAGGTCAGTGTTAAGTGGCTTTACTAACAAACAAACTAAAAACAAGATACAAGGACTGGATAGAAAATATGTGTAAAAGCAACCACTGTCCAAAGAAAACCTTTGAAAGACCTGGGAAGTCTGGAAAAATATTGCACAAGGCCACTTTAAATATTGCATCAAAGTCTGGCTCCTTGAAAGTAAAATTAAAAAAAAGAGGGGTGGCTCCAGATGTTTGCACAGCACTGTCATATCTTCGGGTCCATATTTGACTGGGCTGTCTCTTTAGAGAGTTAATTTCATTGCGGCTTACCAGTTTTTATCGACTGCAAATTGCAATGATGAGTCTCATTGTGAAAATCATTATTTGGAACGCAACCCCAGTGATATTAAATCACTTGCTCCACATTACACCGGCCAAGTGGAGGAAAAAAACGTTCAGCATAGTCTGTCATGTCAACCATGAATACTGTCTGTTCTCAAAATAGTTTTCATTTCCCCACTGGAGATATATTGGGAGTTTAAACACTGACGTGCTTTGATCCAGCTCACACAGCGCCCCATTTCAGATAAAGTACTTTGACAAGTTCTTTTGCTGCAGCTGAAGTGAAAGCCAGTCCGATTTTAAAGATAAGTAATGAGGACATTGTTGAGACGCTGAGCAGTAATCAAACTCTGGCTTAAGTTGGGGAGGGGGGGTCTACTTCAGAGAAGTCATTGAACTGTTTAATGTGAAACTTGTCTATCTTTCATAGTGTCTGCCTTCCATGTGAAAAGCCAAATCCCAGCAGATGTTCCATTTATTCAACAGTTCAAGTGATGCTGGCTCGATTACTGCTGGTTGCTCTGTATTGCATAATGTGTTTGTGCTTTGAAAGCTAGACAATTACCAAATGATCCAGAATATTCACAGAGACTAGAAACAAAAACAAAAATGTTTCTTGGATAAACAAAATATCAAATTCCAAAACATCTCACTTTCAGTTACATTTCACATTAAATATACACAACAGCATGCACAGAATTTCCTTCTGAGCTTGCATTTCTGCCTGGAGCATTGTTTGCAGTCACTCCGCCAGCAAACGGCACCGACGGCTCTCATCTCAGTAACTCAGTACCATGGATGCTCGACAACTCAGCCAGCAGGTTATTGAACCTGCGAGGCGTTCCCCTGTTCAGAAGATATATCACATAAACAGTCTTTAAAAACTGCTGGGGACCGGCTCGCTCTGCACGTGATAGATTGCTGGAATCAGTCTCATAAGAATGATTGCATTGGCTCTTGAGTCAGTGAGTCTATAAATTACAGAGCTATGCCAGCTGATCTCAATATATTCTCCCCTCCGAGTACACCTCTGTCCCCAGCCTCGCTGAGGAATACAGCATGTGATAGATGTGTCCCTAATTTGTTTTGTGGTTGAGACATGTCTGACACTCATTTGCATAAGAGTGTTTTCTCCTGAGAAACTTTATTTGTCCCTGTAAAGAAAATTAATTAAACTCGCACTCATGGGACCTATAGAGTGTTTAATGATGTGTTATGACCTCAAACTTGAATATCTCATGAGCAGCTCTTAACAGAAATCGTTTTGTTTTGTTTTGTTATTGCAGAAAAAGCAAAAACATGCTGAAAAACTTAAGGATGAAAGAGTGAAATGAGTAAAAGATCTTCCCTGAGCCAGAGAGGTTTTCTTGGAGGTCACATTTTCCAAAAAGAGCTCAGTGTTCTTGGTGATTAATGGTTTCAGAAATTAAATGTTTCTCTTTTGAAAACACAATCAGAAAGATTGAGTTCACTCATTCTCAGTTTCTTCTGAGTTTAAATGTGTGCTAGAAATGAGAATGCAGTGCAAGAGAAAATACCATTTAGAGACTTCATTAAAACAAAAAGTTTCACAGTTTTTTTTTTCCAATAATAATCTTCCATTATTCCTGTAAATGTATTTATGTGTCTGTAAGATGAATTAAAGTCAGTCTGAGAGATTATCTCAGGGCCAAATAGGCTTTACAGCCCGCTGTGCAGTCAAATTAAAAGCCATAGATATATCATGAAAGTGAATCTTGAGGTGCAGTGTGAGAGTAACATAATGAGGGAAAACACCATCGCTGCACAGAAAATTATACAAATCTTTTTAGTGGTAATGATCATCTGCAATATTAAAGAAAGTACGTTTTTGTTGGAGTGGAGAATGGCAGGTGGGATGTCATGTAACGGTTTGGTGATTAGGATGCAGAAAATCTTTAGATTTACAGATCTAAAGTGTCTAAAGTGGAACCCATATGGCGGTAAATTCTTTTTTGATGCTGTATGAAAACTCTCCATAAGGCAGACTGTAGGTGTTCATATCCCACAAGTGTTGTTTGTTTTTGTTTGCTTTATTATTTTCATCTTTTGTGCTGTCTCCATATGGTTGTACCACATGCTTTCGTCTTATCTGGCTGTCCCGTTTTTGTTTTTTTGGAAGAAATGTTTGGAAACATGGATCTGACTTTGTGTTATTTTTCAGAAATCATCAACTGAAAGCAAACTTTGCAGTTAATCCCTATGTTAAATATAACATGCTGTAGAACAGGAATGGCAGCATTCTCAGACATGTAAATGTCACTTTCTTATAGTGAACATGTTCTGCTTTTCTTTTATTTTCTGTCACACATTTATTTTCCAATTCTACTCATATTAAACATAAGAAACCTAAATATTAAAACACAAGGTTATTAACAGAACACTATGTACTCCTGGGAAAAACTAAGTACAAGTACAAGTTAGTAGCAGACAGGTGATACTAATCAGGGGCTTTTGATTAACTGATTATCAGTAAGTGTGCATACATCTATAAAAGCAAATGCTTTAGCAGTTTCTGTTCTGCCGCATTGAAGTATGTTGACACAAAGCCACACTCTTCCCAGCAAATTTACCTTAAGGTCAGATCGTTCAAGTTAATCAAGCCAGTAAAATGAACTGAGGCAATAAAGAAGCGGTGATACGTGTGTTCTCCTGACCACTGAAATAAAAGTTATGGCCGACGCCCTATTCATTTAGATGGGTGATTCAGAATAACTGCACAAACAGGGTGCAAAGATGGCCAGAATAAAGCTGGAGTAGCAGTTTGGATAATGCTAAGAGAATGGGCTGTTACATCTATAAAGGTAAGTCCAATAAACAAGCTATAACTACCATCATATCAGTCACATGTTTTTCTTTTCTTTTTTATTTCATACCACTTGCAGCTATTTTCTATTAAACCACTCATAAGCAACATTACAGGGAGATGCAGCACAGTCACTTAACACTTAACATGATCACAAGAACATTTTACTCGCTATATTGCCTTTGGGATTTCTTAACTGAAGATATTTAAATTTGAAAAGTATTGTATTTGAAAGTCTAAATCCACCATTATGTTCCCCAGTAAGAACCTCATAAGCAGTTTATGATGTCCATTCTCATACAAACCAGATTTGGGCTCAAGCACACATGGCTGGAACTGAGAAGTTTCCATTTCAAATCAAGAGAGAAAAATTGTGCTTGTGGTTACTGCGTCCTCCTCTTACTGATGAAAGAAACTATGTTCTGCTTGGCAAAAGATGGAGCAATCAGAAGAAGGTGGGCTTTTGGAGAAGGGCCTTCAGAGTTCCAGGATACAGTAAGATAGATATGAATTATATTGAGCCATGAATCATGCTAAGCTGCTGTAGTAGAGTTAATTTGAAGCTGGAAATGAATACAATGTTTCCAGTACTTACTATGTTCATGTTAATTTTTCATACACAAGATTATGTATGAATGAATGTTTGAACCTGATCCAGAAGGGACACATGGAAAACCTACTGAAACCTGATATGAATACATTAATTTTCAAAAAAAGAGAAACCTGATCTGAGTGAGACCAAAGCACAGCCAGACCCGATATTCAAGGATAATTGGACTTAATCCTTCATGCAGTAGACCAGAACAGATGCTTACATAATGAGCTAATATGAAATCATGGAAACTAAAACAATTCATTTATATATTTCAAAGACGAAACTGCCAGACCTTCAACACCAGATGGAATAATCATCTTTTAACATTGATAAATTATAAATGAAGTCCTCATTATACATGAAAGAAGATTATATGGTCTATTTGGATCCACACAGGTAAACTGGTGCCTGGCAGATCTGTGGCAGCAAAACGAAAAACATTTCTTGAACATTTTCTACATTTAAAAACAGGGAGCTGACCTGAGATCCAGTCTGATTCAGGTGTCAGGTTGGGTTGAAAACCCCTGAAGACCTGTACAGTGTTGTTGCATCAGTGCAGTGAACCAAATCAAATTTTGAGAGGGGATTTATGAAACTTTCAAAAAGCATTTTCAAAATATGCATTGCACCTTTCAAAACTGAGAAATTGTGTCATAAGTGTGAATTTCTTTCAAAAAAATCCCAGTGAAAAATCAATATATGTCAAGAGGAGCACACAAGAAAAAAAAAAGAAGAACCATTTCAGATAGATCCAGATCTTTCAGTTTGAACAAGACGTACATAAGTACACACAGATGTGAGAAGACCATAAAATCTGTGTAGGCTGAAGTGAGTGTGACTTGTAAAAACAGATAAATGCTGAATCCATGAATTACAAAGGAATTCATCGTAGCTTGCAGTCTATGATGTTGGAGCAAAAATATAATTATATATTATATATAATAATTAAATGTAAATATAATAAACTGATGAACTCAGACACTAAACTTACCAGGAATTTCAGGGCACCTTTAGCTTTAGGCTCAATATGAAAAGTGAAAAAATCCCTCTTTCAATTCACCATTCTTTTTTTCTCCACATGTTCTTTTCTCTAGTCAAAGTCTGATGCCTAAATTACCTGAAATGCAGAGTTCATCCCCATCCCTATTTTGTGGCTGCCTCCGGAGTGTTCTTTTTGCTTTAAAGCGGTCAGGATTCTTATAGTTATTGTTGTGTGAGACCTTCTCATCCTTCTATGTGCATATGTGGAGGCAGAGACAGCAGCAGCAAGACCTCAAATATGAAAATGATTAAGACAGAAAAAGTACAAAAAGGAGGAGATGTGAAGGTGTGATGTGAAGGTTGCTGAGTAACAGATGTAGAGGAATGGTGGGAAGTACAAGACATCTTAAATAGAAAAACCAAATGGATGTGTGGTAAGAAAGCAAGCACTGAGATACACTGGATTAATCTATTCTTTGTGACCTGCCAGAATTAACTCTATCATTAAATGCAAACAATTTTATCCAATTCAAGGTTGTAGGGGGACTGAAGCCTATCACTGCTACCATAGGCCAGTTATACACACATATCAGTCTGTCACAGGCTAAAACAGAGACAAACAACCATTTCCACCCATATTCACACCTTTAGGAACTTCAGAATCACCAGTTCACCTAACCCCATTAACTGCATGTGTTTGGACTGTGGGAGGAAGCCATGGAACCCAGAGAAAACCTCAGCAGATTCAGGGAGATCACGCAAAGATCTCAAGGACCTTCTTGCTGTGAGGCAATAATGCTAACCACTGCACCTCCATCTTGATCGTTGCTGTATTAAATTTGTTGAGTTTCAGGTGAATTTTTAGACCTGGTATCACTTGATTGGAAATAAGAACAACCCTAGGTTTCTCTTCAGCACTGATGCCAGGCTGACAAAAAGTCAGAGTGCTGTTGTCTGTTGTCTAGTAATGACTTTGTGAATTTATTTACAAATAAAAAACTATTAGACAAAAAAATTAATTCGAACATCTAACAGATGTAAAATTATGTACATTAACTTTCAATATCATTGATATTTAATTAGACTGTTTTTTAAAAACTTTTAAATCTCAAGGTGGTTTACTGCTGGAGATTACTTCCTGTTATAAGGGAGTTTTTCCTTCCCACTGTTGCCAAGATGTTTCCTCACATGGGGGTCATATGATTGTTAGGGTTTTCTGTTTTCTTTGTATTATAGTAGGGTCTTTACCTTACAATATAAAGTACCTTGAGGCAACCGTTGTTGTCATTTGGCGCTATAGAAATCAAATGTTTCCAGTTGGAAATGTTAAAAAAAGAGAGAAAAAAATGCGCCTTCCCTCTTGAGTCAAAATCATTGGTTTCTCTGCAGTAACTCCGTCAATGAACAGCATGCTGTCTCCTAAAACGTTTTTAATGCAGTTTTGGTAGCTCCAGGCACAGAAACCACGTTTTAAAGTTCCAGGAAAGGATATCTTAAATTAAATTTTTGGCCAGTTAAACATACATATTTAATTTATATGTGTATTTATTTATTCTTATGTTGAAGTATTTTTTACAGTAGGATTGGTGAACCTGCCTATGGGTCACCACCTCAACACAATGACCTGTAGTGGTGTCGCGTAATTACACTCTTCCATCTTAAGCTGTTTGTCAGTCAGAATGCATCTACAGATACCTTGAGTTGAAATACATCTTTGAAAAACAACAAACATCAGATTTTCAGGTGATACTTCTTAAAATTTCACTTCATCTTTGCAGCACGGAGGAAAAAGAACAAATCTTTTCTTTGTCGAGGTAAAAGGTGAACAGGAGAAAGTGGATTTTGTCAGCAGATGATGAAAGGCTTCTTGTCGGCTTCTGGTTGGATTTGCTCAGCAGTGTTGACGTTGGACTTTACAGAGCTGTTGTGTTTTTGGAGTTGGGAGATAATAATTAGGGGAACAGCTGGCAGAGTGAATCAGAGGAGAACTTTTTGAAGTGAGGTCACGGCCTGGTGAGACCTCGTGCAGAGAGGAGGGAGCAGCCGCGGTTCCGGCTTTTTCTTGTTAACAGTGAGATTTGATGTGTTAGAGATTTGTGCAACACCACTGGCACCACAAACGCTGCTACTCCAGCATCCCTGCTGTATAATTAGGACAATTCCACCCTTGTGTTGATCTGAGGATTATGCTATAACTGTTGCATGTTTCTAATTTTTAAATAACACATAAAAGAAAAGAGTGTTTTCAGTTTAAATAAATAATTTCTTTACACACTATTTTTAATGCTGTTCCTGGATACATAATAATATAGAGTCAAACAGCAGCTTTTTCTCCAGGGGGCTGAAGAGTGAGTGTGTGTGCGTGTGTGTAAAAATAAAAAAAAATAAAATAAAAAAAGCTGTTTGTTGTTTTAATGTTTTGATGAAATTATACTTGAGGATGAGCCCAGAAATAACCAACCACACTGCTGTGAGCACATTAGTATGTCAGCCATATCGCCCATTTCCTTTGCAAAAGCAGTGAGCCCCCTGATGGGCGAGAACAAAATCCAAATGTTTTTATTCTAATCAGCAGCAGGACACCAACACCAAAGTGTGTCTGGGCTGATTTGCAGCTATCACAACCTCTTCTTGAATGAAGGTGGCTGTCTGATGTTGCACATATAGTGAGTCTGTGAAAAACAAAAACAGGTGTGGGTTTTATGGCAGGTGTAGACAGAGGTGGAGATATTAGTTGTAGCTCAGATGCTAACTATAGCTACCAAACCAAAACCAAGTCATTATTTCCATCACCTGTAGACGCTGTTGGCATGCTGGTTTTTGCTTGGAGGGATTTTTAGAAGCAGAGAAGTTTATTTTAAAGATATTTTCAAAGAAATGACAGCTATGGACCCTTTTAGGGACTTTTAGCTTAGTGTTTTCTTTTCAGTCTCCCTGCTCATCAGCACTCTTTTCAACATAACAGACAGCTGTTAATTTAAAAAAATAGTGTTCTCACTTTCTCTTCTCCAACGAACTCTCCTGTTTACAGTGGTGCAGTTTTTACCTTTCTAAAAGCCCCAGCTTACCTCCCCAACAGGTTGTAGCAGGTCAGCTCCAACCAAGATCCAGCTTTTAGATTAAATTGCTTAATAAGAAGTTGTAAGGAAGAGAAGTGAACCCCAGAGAGTGGCTGACTAACTGGTTTTTAGAAACCTGTCAAATATGCTGATGCTTGAGATGAAAGCAGAAGGGGATGTTAGCCACGACAATAGTCGATGCTCACAAAGTTCGTATAAGCACACAGAACTGTCTGGAAATCCGTTGGACAGGGGACTGGTGTTCATATTTTGCTGCATTTCCACCCCTTGCTTTCTAAAGCTTTTACTTATGCACCAAATGTACTTGATAAAGTTTAGATCCAAACACTAGGATTGGGAAAATGTTGTAATTTGGGTTAACTTATGGTCCATAACAGCATTATTAGCAAAGTTAACTGGATTCAATTCTGATGTTGAGTGTTCCTGTTTAAGCATCCATATGTGGCATACTGGAAGTTAAGTTTACACTTAAATTTCATTGTTTTTGACAAACAAGGAGTCTGTAAGGTGCTCATAAGTTAATGCAGTTAATTGCATGCGGACAACTTTCTCAGGCTTTTAAACGCAATGCAAGATGACTGAATTACATCAAGTTATTTTAGTTTACAGTTAAGTTTAGTTGCCAGTTATCCCTTCCATCCATTCATCCAGTCTGAGCAAAGATACCCAGACACATGTATGTGTGCATGTGTGTGTAACAGGTGTTACTGGCCTGGCTGTGGGCAGAGCTCAGCAGTCAGGCGGGAAACCATCTGTTTCACAGCTTGCCAGCAGTCTGTCCAGTGGTTTTCAGCCTCTGAACTCTGCCAGGTTTTGATGTTTAAAGCTGAGGGGGACATTTGTGGTGTGGGTACATGAACCAAGAAGAGGGCAGGTGCCAAACTAGTGGTGATGAGAAGTTTATCTGTTGCCTAGGACTAAAGAAAAGGACCTTTCTGATATTGAGTTACTGAACGATGACAACCTGTGGCTCTCATGCCTTAGGTAGAACAAAGTATGTTATTTGTGATCATCAGGCTGCTGATGCAATGCATTAATTTAACATCTCTTTTAAAACAGCACTTATCTTTTCCTACCTTCAAACTTCCACTCTTTTCATCACTCGACAGCTGTCAAACACTCTTGAATGTATCTAGTTAAAAGACGCCTTGTTCAACTGTTCTTTCATCACGTAAAACATCTGAGACTATTTCGGCATAGCAGTAAATATGTTTACCCAAAGCTTGATATTAAATTTCATGGTCTTATTTAATGAAGCACTCTAAAGTTCTATTTCAATGCACATTAAAATTCACTGAGAATGCAGAATGCTTAACTATTCCTTTTAAGCAGTAGCATTATGTAAAGGTCACATCACATTCACAAGCGGGATATGTGTTTCCCCGAAACACTTCCAGCAATACACTTACCCAAATGGTATGTCACATTTTGTTGTACTTCATCTGGAGTACAATGTTCTCAGTAGATGCATGTGAATACGCTTTTGCAGGAATGTTTATTAACAGTAAAGACTTACTCTCCCAGAGAGATGATGCAGTGGGAAAGAAAGCTGAACCACAGGAGACGAACTGGCATTAGTATGTGTTGTCGTCCTGATGTTACTGTAGGTATGACCAGCTAAGGGCCACCTAACTCTGAAAGGACTGTCTCCTGGTGATAAAAGACATTTCGAAAGGTTTTATTCAGAATGTTAGTGTGGACCTAAAAGGCATTCAGTGACATTTCAAAAGTAGTTTTCTTTAGTACTTTAGTTCTGGCAGGTAGAAAATATTCCTTTCATCTATATTTTAGAAGATGATACTGAGAAAAAAATTTGTAAATGTCGAGTTATCCCTTTAGGACAGAATATTTTAAACATAAATTGATATCATCTCCCAAAGTATAATGCAGAAACCAGAAGAATAATAAAATGCGAACTGGAAGAGAGTTAATTGTCAAATCATAATTGTACTTGTTTTTGTCAAAATAGCCTTGAGAAATAGACAAATAGGAGTATATGCTATATTAGAAATCAGTCTGATTTCATGAAAACATCTTTTTTTTTCCTATAATGTCTGGGTTGTCTAACGCTCATATTGTAGTGCTTTTGGTCTTTTCTTCATAACGAGGTACAGAGCTAGGGTTTGCAGAGTCTGCAGAAAGTGGTGCAAATACCTGTGAAGAGCCTTCATAATGCAGACCACGAAGGTCTTAATGGGACAGAGCTTCAAAGTCTCTGCATCTCTATGTCAGCCAAAGACATGGACTTCTGGGTCTAAAAACTGAAACCAGCACAGAAGTCCTTTAAATCTGCATTCTATTTAATGGCCACCAGAGGGCAATACCTATAGCCGCCCCTTTCAAGTCGCATTCGGTTTCAAAACATTAAAATGTGGATGATAGACGCTCTCATTTCAAGGCTTTGAAGTGTGGGCTTTAGAAACCAGCAGATGACGTCATGTAGACATTAGGATTGGACTGCTTTTGTTGGCACCTGTATGCTACATGCTTATTTAAGAAGTTTAAGAATTTAGACAAGGGTAGAAATGAAGATAATAACTGTGCCAAGATTGTTACACTAAATTATTTTATAGTGAAGTTGACAGTTTAACACAACACCAAAAGTAATGTCATAGGCTGATAAAAATGTTAGGTCAGCTAGTCAGCAATGTTTTGTTTTATATATTTGGTGTGTGTGTGTGTTTTAATTATTAAAGCATTCTTCCCCTGTTTCCATGTAGCCAAGATGGCTATGATTCAGGGTGAGAAGTGTACAGCTTTCAATGTTTACTGTAGGGTGTCTGTGGTGCTTTTGGGGACATTATAATTCTTTGAAACAGATCAGAAGATTTGGATGTGTTATGTGGGGACCTGGAGCAGGTACTCTGAAGTAGACATTAAAAAGAACAGGCCACAAAAATGTGGTAAGTAGGGATTTCATGATTTTCAAATATCTGAATACTGACCGACTTAAAAAAACAAAACAAAACCCACAAACAATTTTTGCAGCTTCTCCTTGAATGTATGTTTATTTTATTTTTTAAAACCTTTTTTACCATTTGCAATCCAGAAAAACAGAAGATGTTAGAATCTACCACATGCTGCGGTGTGGTGAGATTAGATGCACCATCTGGAGAATGATGCAGGCCATGAAGGTTCTGGAAACCAACCAAACAAAAAAAGATGTCTATTGTCTAGTGCAAACTCCACAAACCCCACAATACTACAGGTATGACTGTCATTTTAGAGATTTCAGGAGTAAAAAATATTCAAATAGTTCCCTGTAAATCTCAAACAGCATTTATGTCTGAAATGCCCATCTTTACTGGTAAGCTCAGCTCTTTTGATGTGTAAGATCTGAGCTCCGCAGATTGCTTGCTGAAGATTAAGGACATCTAAGTAATTTATTTTGTAACTGATTTCTCACTAAGCCTTGCGATCACTCCTGGGAACGAAACTACTTCAACAGAGACGGTAAAAACATTGATTTTGGTATAGCATGTGAAATTCTTTTGTAGCTGCGTGTTTAATCGACAGCAGGGGGATCAGTGGAGGATGATGTAAGCAGTAACACTGTTGCCTCAAATAAAAACAAGCTTCGGTAGATGAACAGGAGGAAAATATTCTGCCTGAAAAACTTTGTTCAAGAACTAATATTTATGTTTGCAGGTCAGGTTGCATTCATCCACATATAACGACTGAACCTGCAACAACGTTATTTATTTTCGGTGGTGATTAGCGATGTTTTCAGGAAACTCCTGACCTCCCACAGTCAGGACTTAAAGTGCAGGCTGCTGGTCAAGGTAGAGCTGATAACCTGCGGCACTATCTGACGTGATCCTTTTCCTCTTGGGGGTCTGTGTGGGAGAATGTCTTGCTTCGCTCTGCTCTCGGCTTGAAAACAACAGATTTGATCTGTCCAACTGTACCCACCATCTGCTGAAAGGTTGTACTTTAAACAGAATATAAGATGAACAGTGTTTTTGTCCCAGTGATTGTTATAGCTGCACCTGGTTGAGGAGGCTTTAGACAAAGAAATGTTTCAACACGGAGGACAGCTGCTCTTGTGGAGGGAAGTCCTTTAAAAAACCTTTACTTTGGAACCGGGGTGTTTTTGTTCTGTTACCCTTGTTCATTTGCCTGAGAGAAAAGGTGTTGATTAGTGTTGCACTTTGACATCGGTGTGTGAAAACCTGGCCAATTAATAGTGTGTATGAAAACTGTACTCCCTTCAGTGTGAAGGTTTTTCTTTCATATTTTTTAATAACTTAAATAAAAGTTGATAGATCCATTGGCAGGTTTAGATTTGTTTTTAATTATTTTTGCAAAGTTACATTACATATATGTATGCTTGGAATGCTTCCACCAAGTCACAATTTAGGGCTTAGGTTTGTCTGCTTTTTAGCCACATGCTAAAGAAGCCTGGTTTCAGAAACTAAAAGATATTTCTTACATGTATTAGGTTTTCTGTCGCACTGCATGTAAAAGGGTAAATAATGGCCCAAACCTAGTAATTAAAAAAAAGGGACAAATCCCTTTAGCGGTGGTAGTTATTATCACAGTTTTGTATTATGGAGGAGGTTGGGGTAGATGGGTGGCACAACAGGCCGAGTCTCTATATTACAAATATTTTTTGTTTTTTGACGGTTTTTCTAACACTAATCAAGTTGTTTCTGTAAAGTAAACCCAACTAAACTTTTAACACTTGTAATACCCACATCATGGAAAGGATGGTTTATATTTGGGTTATCTCCAGACATGGCAAGCTAATATTAGTTGTGTTTTAGTTTAAGATCACATTACATATGGTCTGTAGGTTGTAAAACTAGTGTAATGGACAACAAGTGCAGATGATGATTTTTGACTTATAACTAGACATTTGTCAGTACCCTAAAGCTTAATTAAAGCAACCTTTTACCAACCCCTTTAACTTTTTTACTTTTCTAACCGGCTAAGAGAAATGTGGTGTCAGTGCTTCCAGGCACCTGCATGTAGAATACATTAAGAACGTCTTGCAGTCCCAGTCTGGATATTCACTGAACAAAATAGCCTGGACTGTGAAATGAATGTATTCCTCATTGCCTTTGCAGTGGCCTCAGGCTGCCAAAGAACTCTGGGGAGAGAGAAAGGAGTTATTGCTAAAGTGTGTTATGTTCATGCTCTGCGCATTTGTATGTATAAAGTGCTGTACTGATGTGCCTGAGGAGGAAGCCAAAGCTCATCCCTGTAACACAGTAGAAGGGAGGGAGGAGGTGTCAACACACTAATGAACAGTTGTGTGCTACTTTATTCACGACTCCAGTGTAGTGACACAGCTGCAATAATAGGGACAGCACATAATGAGTTGAGTAGAATAAACAGAAAAGTGCACTTGCACATAACCACATACAAACTTGCACACAGAGTTGTACACACTGCAGAAGAGACTGTCTTCAAAAGACCGTCGAGAAAGAGAGCCGCTGGCCCCTATTGGCTGCCAGAGGTAGTGACCGAGAGTTGGAAAAATTCAGCTGGAATGATTTCAATTATTTAATGCGGTGGCTTTGAACTTTCTTTTTTGTTCTTGACTTTCACTCACTGAACCTACAAGGCCTTGGCATGATGGATATTTTTAAATATGTATTGTAGTGGTGCTATTCAGTACTACGCGCACTTTTGGACAGGTTTACAAAGTACTTCAAACTGTTTTAAGTTCAAACTGTTATAATATCTATGGCAAGTGAAAGTACTGTTAATTGGCTCTTTTTCGCTCAGCCTTATTAGATTAAGTTTAGTCTGTGTCATTGGTATCAAGAGCAAAAAGCCAACACAAAACCAACCAAATATATGTGCTTCAGTCTCACTTGCAAACCACCAAATGTTTTCTCATTTACAAAGAAATGAACTTTTCATGGTAAAGAGACAGAAATCAACCAAAAATCCAGAAAAAATGGATTTTTATACATCCATTTGTATGTCACTGAGTGAAATAAATATTTTATCCTGTAAAACAGGGGTGGGGGAACTCCAGGCCTCAAGGGCCGGTGTCCTGCAGGTTTTAGATGCGTCATTGATCCAACACAGCTGATTCAAATGGCTAAATTACCTCCTAAACATGTCTTGAAGTTCTCCAGAGGCCTGGTAAGGAACTAATCGTTTGGTTTACGTGTGTTGACTCAGGGTGATATCTAAAACCTGCATGACACCGGTCCTTGAGGTCTGGAGTTCCCCCACGCCTGCACTAAAATATAACTTAGTACTTGGTGGAGAAACCCTTGTTGCATGAAGTTTGAGACTGATTTCTTACTGATTTCTAAATAATCACATGAACACTTGTCACCATCAGCCTCTTGCGGTGAGTCTGTGGGAGCCAGAATTCTGGCTGGGTTGTAGGGGATCAAATACTTTTTTCACTCAATTACATTTTTATGACTTTTATGTACCGGTAATGTGATTTCTTTATCTGGATTCTCCTTTAAAATGAAACTACCATAAAAATGAGAGACGATTCATTTCGTTGTAGGTAAGCAAACTTACAATTCCAGCAAGGCATCAAATAATTATTTCTCTCACTTTATATTCTATATATTTAGTGGAGGGCAAGTGCCTTTGTAAAACTGATCTGCACATAATGAAAATCCTGCTGTATTCATTCAGAAGTAAAATCAGTGACTGACCATAAACTCAGATAAGGTTCTGGTGGTGCCATAGATGGATATAGGTAGAGGATCATTTACTTCAACCTTTGTGAGAAAGAATAGAAATTTTAGAGACTTCAATATTGGCTCCATTTTTGTGCCAAAAATATAACACGTAAATCCCACCTAAATGAATGAAGTGACATTGAAACAATATCCTGGAATTTCACTCGTGAAAACTGGAGCACAGATTTCGTGGACAAAAAACCAAACCAAACCCCGAGTCCATGACACCTGTAGGCCTTTTCAGGTATAACTTGCTGGACACAAACTCTCAGCATTTGTTGAGTTCAGTTAGCTTCAGATCTTTGTACTAAAGCCTCCACCAACTGAGCATGAGACTTTTAAGGTTAACATTCAGACTTTTTTATTTATTGGCTTTTTATGTAGTTCTTTTTACATTTCTTTGTGAAGCTGTCACTTAATTATCACTTCAGACTGGCAGCATTGAAGGCTGTCAGAACAGAAGAAGTCACTCATGTCTATTGGGGACTAGATAATCACTTCTCTTCCTCATGTACAAACAACACAATTCCCCAGAAAGTGAGCCAGTTCACGATGTAACAGGATTTAATGGTGGCAATAATCTCTTGCAGGGAAATCTGACAGGTGGTGCAATTTCCCAGGCCTTTGCTGTTCTTCTAATCTGGCCTCTAATCCCTTAGCATGCTCATAGCCCGACTTGGAATGACAGGCTACTCGGAAAATTATTTACTTGGAAAGAGATTATTTGGTGCGCTGAAAGGTGATGCAAGTTTAGCCGGGGATTGTTTTTGCCAGCGTGCATCTCCAGGATGTTTTGGGGGCTGACAGGGACACAACACCAGCTCTTCATTGGTATTCTGGAGGTGCTCTGCCTGTCTTGCTGTACTATACAATACATAGACTTTGTGACAAAGTTGATGAAGCATGCATTTTCATCACAGTGCCAGGGCAGAGCACCGACAGTGGCGATGGGAGCATTAAGCAGCAGTGAAGAAGGAAGTTTGGGAGGACATAAGCAGTGCAGAGTTATGCAATGTGTGTAAGATAGAGTGTAGAAACCATGTGTGTGTTTGCTTGTGTTTGTGTACTGCTGTATTTCTATATAATGAATCTGTGCATGGCATTTTGGGTGTAGCGTGCAGTATTTCTACCCATGTATTCACACATACTGTCCTCTGGAGTCAAGCTGAGTAGGAGGATTGGCCAGTTGTTTATATAATAAGCATTTTACTCTCATTACTTGTTAGAAATGAGTTATCACTTGGCCTAGAGTAAGCAGCTTACATAGGTCTAATCATACTACAAGAACTTATGGAATCAGATAATGTAGGTAAAAACCATGAATAATGTGAATAATGTGTAGGCTGTGTAGTATATATAACTGTCATGTCATTACTCGACTGGAGCCCTGAGTAACTGCCTACAGTGAATGAATGCAGATACCAACCTTACAGAAATGAAAGCCGCTGGTACTAATGCTGCTACTATTAGCTACATTCTGACTATTTCCTACTCCAATGTTACATGATTGGCCTAAATTTAATCAAATATTAAATCAAATGCAAAATTACTTTCTAGGAACCCCTCTTCTACCATAGATAATTGCTGGAGGATCCAATGATGACGCGGATACAGAGTATTTATAAAAAATAAAATGCGGGTGTTACTGTCTTTTGCCACAACTTTTGAAAGGCCAACGGTGCACCCAGCTTTGACCATGTTGGATGGTTCACCTTTATTTATGTTAATGTTAATCCGTGAGAGACTGCAGTCCCCATCTCTCACAGTTCGCTAAATGCAGCTACCTGTTCCAAAAGTAAAGACTGCCTGGTGGGGTCATCGGTGCTGCAGTGCACTGCTATTATACACTTATCTGTATAATTGTATCATCTGGTATATATAAACAATTTAGTGTGATATACACAGCCAGAGGAGACTGTTATCTGCGATGTCTGCTCCAGATACCACAACTTCTCCTTTCAATGTTTGACCTTGGCTGAGAATGTGTACATTTAACATTTTTCTCAGCATAACAAGGGACCCAACTTCTAATATCCAGCGCTGTGTATATACTTTTTTTTTTATTACTGGACTTTACTATAGGAACTTTGGACAGTTTAAAAAACGCTTATTCCTAAGGGTATTTTAAATTGTATTATTTTATGCCCTTATTTATAACCCATATTTATCTTATACCATGCTCTGATGCTACCCAGTCTCTGAAACAAGTCGTTCATCCTCCCTAAGCCAGCTTTCTTCTGATGGGCTGCCCCCATGAGATAATTCAATAAGTAAAAATAAGTAAAGAGAGCCCCCCTCTACTGTATACAGAGAAAAAGTCTGAAGCTAAATAAACTAAAACTGAAACCTGAGCTTTTTACTGACAGGGATTACTTATACATACACAGATATCATTATTTGAATGTTACTGTGATTATCCATCTCTCTAACAGTATGCTGACACACTAGCTTTAGACCCCAAACACGCTACACATCGCAAATCTCTCACATCTCAAAGCACCGCCGTCACTCCTAAAACTCCCCCCTCCCTAGAAACTAAATGCCATGTTGCCATATAATTTTTTTGATTGGTCCACATGGTACATTTTTGCACCAATGGGAAACGGGAGGGAGGAGGAGTTTGGGTTTTGTTTTTGCTCGCAGGCGGAGAGTGCTTTTGAGCGCTTTCCTTATAAAACGCCGTTTTTACCGTTTCTTCCCACAGTAAATATAAACAACGAAAGTATTCGGGAAAAGACCCAAACATTGCATATATTTTTATAATAACTCTGGTTTTACGTGGCCTATCAACACAATTTAAAAACTGGTATAAAGTCCGCACTTTTTCCGTCAATTGTCCTACTCACATCTCCAATGGTTGTACGCGTTGTCATTAACGTGGCTTCACTCCACATCAGCCGCTTTGTTAGCTAAAACGCCAGTGTCGGCACATAAGGACGCTGTCATAGTCTTTCAACGACGTTGATTAGCTGCGTATATACGAATGTGAATCGCATCATTGGCTGGACTATGGGATAAGGTGGCATCGTTCTAATCCCATACTGGAGCAGCCAGTCACTTACTGACTAACACTGCAAAACAGAATTGTTAACGTATTTCAGGGATTACACCACTGATCTACAGATTAGTAAACTACCAGCTCTACATATTGAAGTACAGCATCCTGTTGCTACTTTGCCATGGTGTGCACCAATGAATGCTAAAGGAGCGTGAATCACTGAACCCATGGCACCATTCTCCTTTCTTTATGCATCCCCCAGGGATCTTGTGGGTGCACTGGGGGTGCAGTTGGGTTTTGTGTGGGAGAAGCCCACCCTGTGAAACCTTGCAAACCCTGGTCTTAACTGCACCTCATGTAGGCAATTAATATGTGTAGATCAATTAATAGTTCATGAATCTGATTAGGTACTCTGTCGTTTAGCCTACTAAGCTCTAAGACTAATGAAAAACGCTCGAGGCATGTTTTAATACACCGCTATGTGTGGTGATATTTTTTTAGTGTGAAGGATGCCTTCTCGCTGTGTTTTCAGTTGATGTGGTTTAGAAGGATCAAATGACTCTTTCCTGTTCACTCAAAAAAATGAAACGTTGACTTTAATTAAAATTATTTTGTCAACAGGTTCCACGAAATTGAATTGTGTTAGTTTAAAGCAAAAGTCTTTAGGTCATCTAATTTAATAAACTTGCATTAAAGTAAAACAATCCTTTTGAAGTGAGCCAATTTTATAAATCTATTTAGGATTAATTAACAAGCAATATTTAAGACCACCTAAAACAAGTTATGTTGTATGGACATAAATTATGTATTTACAGGTTAGATAGATTAGATTCGTTTTGTGAACACATTTCTTGTTTGTGGTATTTAAATGTTAAATTTAAGTTAGATTAATTAAAATATTATATTTTCAGCGAAATTGTGCTTTACTAATTAGTTTTACACAAATCTATTTTGTCAACAGGTTCCACACAAATGAATTTAATACAAGCCACTTATTTTCTTTAATTTCCTTTATTGCCAAGACATTCATTAAACATTTCTTTAACAAAACAGCTGCACCACACATTATTAACCCATTAAGGTTAGTAACTAATAGTATGCACACAGATGCACCATAAAAATAACGATTTTAAATTAAATGTCTCTGCCAGAAACAGAAGAAAAAACATTTAAGATCACATAATAGGTTGACCACAAAACCTTTAACAAATCAAAATGAACTGTTCACCTTAACAGCCACAATCCTGGACGGCATCCCATGACAAATTTGTGAAGAACAGAATAAACAGGTTCCAGTCACCAGGTTAGATAAAAAAAAAGTAATAATAATAATAATAAAAACAAATAGTCTACTAATATTCCCAAAATGATATCACCATCCCAAATAAAACTTGAATAAAATATGCAAACATTATGATCTGACAATAAAACAGCTTGCCAGTTTTCAGTTTTTTGCAGCAGCTTAACAGAACTCATTTAACACTTGCCACTGACAGCATTTATTTTACCACTGTATAGGGAAAAAGCTCAAGTGGCAAACATTTTAACATGGAAAGAATTGTTCTTTTTTAAAATGCGGCAAAATGCACATTCATCCTGTATCGTCTCTCAATGAAACCATTTAAATCTAAATACTTTGAATAATCTTTTAGTAGGCCCTAAACCCCCCCCGCCCCCAAAAAGAGTAAAATCTCTGTAATTGCAATTGTTTACAAACAAATGTTTTAAATCTCTCTCAAATTTTGGTTCCCCCCCCCACCAAAAAAAAACAACATTTTTTAAACCAAATTTCCATTTTATTCGCCTCCCAAAAACTTCTGTCCATCTGACAGAACATTCATCCAAATAAAAGAAGGGTTGGATTATTCATACAGTTTATTCTTGAGCATCTGTACCTTTGTTGAGAGTCTGCTGGCATCCAGATGAAGGAAGACCTTCTGAAGTACCTCAAAGAAAGCTTTCAGTTCCCGAGGATAACTGAGATTGAGTGCATATATCACACCCATTAAGACCGCACACGCAGAGGCCATGTCTCCCAGGTCATGCAGAACTTCAACACCCTCGATGGTTATACCCACATCAGCTGGAGGAGTGCTGGCATCACCTCCTTCAACACTGATGGTGAAGATACCAAGGGTAATTTGTTCCAGCTCCCTTTGAACAGCTGTAGCATCAGAATCCTTTAAAACAGAGAGTAAAACAAAAACCCATCGCATTGGGAATTAGACACAAAAACACAGAAAAATGCATCCTTAAAAAAAAAAAAAGCCAAAGTCACCCTTTAATGAAATAAACACAATATCAGGAAGACTAATGATTCTGCACCCTGGTGCGCCATTATTTTCGACTACAGTTTTAACAAAAAATGTTAAATAAATAAATACTAAATAGAATCACCATTATATATATATATATGCATCCTCTAAGTATTATGTATTACTAACTTTTTAGTATTGGATTGCATTACATTGCATAACTCTTCCTGAAATGTGTGTATACATAAAGATTCCTGTTGAAAGATTTTATTATGTTTATGTATAGAAGTACATTTCATTTGAGGTTCTCTAGATGTGTTTGCTCTTTTTACTAGAGAAGTTACACTGTGCAAGCTCAGCACGAAGTCTATGCCATTGTATGTTATCTCTTCCTGCATGTGATGAAGTCTCTACTGTTATATGTTATCTCTTCCATTCATGTGACTGTGACGCAAACATGCTTGAGTATAAATAAAGGGTGGTGACTGCTGCGGAGTGTGAGTCTCCGTTTGAACTCTCACCCATGTGCACGTTAAACCTGCAAACCTGTCTGAGTGTCATTTATTCTGACCTGAGTTGCATTACAGGAAAACTCCTAACATTTCCCCAAAGCATTTAAACAGATTCCATGCAAATTATAACAATGTGACAACATTAGTTATTCAAGATTTGGTTTAATACAGATAAAGACTACGCTAAAATTACCAACCAGGTATTCTTTAAAGAGGATGCTTGGGTCTTCATTTAGGTAAAGAGGTAGTGCCCTGAGGACACACTCCCTCCTCTTTTCAATAGTTTCATTCTGGAGAGAGTGACAGAGGTACAGAAAGAGAAAACAGAAATACTTTAGAATGACACAAACTGACAGTATATGCAAAATGAATGACATATCCACTGCTGACACAGACATGTACACAAGACCAATTAATGATCACATGAATATTTAACATGTGGGCAGGGTTTCCACCATATTATACATATCCATATTAAGCAACAGAGGGAAAGACAAACTAATACGGCATCTTTTTTTGCATACCAAAATGGAACTTACAGGTACTATACACTAGCTGTTTAAATTTGAAAGTGATCTTATAATGCCATAACATTTTGCTGCGAACAGAAAAACGCACCTGTGTGGCTGGGGCCAAAATTTGCCTGATTTTCCTCCCTGCAGCGCCTCCTTTATTCTTGAAGACTTTTATTAGTTGGTCAGTGTATTGGTCAAGTTGTGCAAGAAACCTCGGAACCAGTGGAGCAGTAGTAATCCTTACAAATTCTGCTTCTACCTAAAAACATGTCAACAAACACAACATACTGTACTGTAACTATATTTATATATACTATACGTACACATATACATACTACTGGAGCCATTACAGCTTTTATTGTTATTTATAAAGATTCATACCTCAGCCACACTAAATAGTCCTGGCCATCTGATCTTGAAGTCGGCGATCATGGGATTGTTTTTGACAAGTTCCTGCCTCCTGTATGCAAAGGTCCTGGCCATCTTCTCTTTGATAACTATCTCATTATGCTTCTTCTTGACCTCAGTTAGCAATGCCAATCTCTCCCTTTCAAGGCTGTCCTGGGTCTCTCCAGCCGGATAAGGAGGACAAAAATTTACCTCTGCCTTTCTAGGTTTTTTGACAGCATATGCTGGGTGACATCGATCGGTTGGTTTGTGCTTGAGGGAATTAATGCTCACTTCTGGGCACCCCAAGTTTCTAAGCTTTGTCCTATAATTTGCCATCTTGTACTTGAGGCTAATCTTCCATCCGTAGAAACCACTGAAAGATCCTTGTTCTCTTAAGCATGGATGTGCTTTGATTAAAGCTTCAGCAACAGATTCTATTTCCAAGTTTGAAGGATATGCCTTAAACGTCATGATTTTCTCAGCTAGAGCTTCTAAAATGTCTGACTTAAGTTTGTGTCCTGGGTTCAGAAGAATTCCATTTGATATGAAAGCCTGGTTTGCACTTTGAAGTTGCATCTCCACGTCATACGGAAACTTTGGTATTTGGAATTCTGCAGGCCACTGAGATCGAGCAGTTTCGGAGTCAGAGGATGAAAGTAATAGTGTGTCAGAAGATGATAGTGACGTTTCTTCCCCACTTTGGTTCATCCCAACTTCACCAAAGTCTGAAGCATCAGTCAGACAGATGACTTTCACTGTGCTCTTGTCCTGAATATCATCCATTCGTTTAAGGTTGATAAACTCATTATCAAAGTCACTGTCCATGTACTGGAGTCTAATGTCCCCCTGAATATCAAACTGACGTTTGATCTCATCTGAAAGATCCTCCACAGACTTTGGCATGCCTGATGCTATCGTCAGTTTTTCAGTATTGTTGGAACCAAGGATGATCCGCAGTTTTACTGGTTCAGCCATCATTCGATTCCGTGCTTCAGTCTAGAAAAGAAAAAATATATATACATGAACATAAATCCAGTAACTACGTACAAAATTGAAAGTATTAAAATTGAGATGTCAACATCTCTGATGTTGAACTTCTACAACTGTGCCATCAGCAGCGTTCTGACGTATGGATTTCTAGTGTGGTTCCCCAGCTGCACCAAGGCCGATCAGCAAGCACTCCAGCGGGTGGTGAAAGAAGCTGGCAGAATTATTGGAACAAGTCTGCCAGAGATCAGTAATATCTTCCCAACTCGCTGTCTGAGGAGGGTGCACAGTATCCTGCGGGACCAACATCACCCTGCGCGCCACCTTTTCCATCTGCTGCCCTCAGGGAGAAGGTACAGGTCTATACAGGCCAGAACATCCAGACTGGCCAACAGCCTGTATCCACAGGCTGTGAGGCTCCTGAACTCTCTGCCCCCCTCTCACGGACAATAACCATATCCAACTTCTTAATAGCAATGAACTGGTCTGCATTGGTGCATCATATCTTTATTCTCTTCCCCCTCCTGCCCCCCCCCCCCCCCTCTTTCTTAAATAGATAACTATCATATCTGATATCATATCTCACAGTACAATAATATTGAATGGGTTGCATTGTTGTATTTTGTCATGTTTCTCAGGTCTTTGTCTGAATTTCTACGAACATTATTGCTAAGGATTGTCTTATTGCATTGGAGTCACACTGGGTTAAATATGTACACTTGGGTTTTAAGGGGTATTTATTATTTTCTTCTTTTTTTTTTTTGGGTTGTATGGAAGCCCCAAACGCAATTTCATTGTTCTTGACAATGACAATAAATAAATAAATACTAAACATGTTTCACAACGGTACTTAACAGAGAAGTGAGAAAAATTCTGGCTAATCTCAACATAAACACAGATTAAAGGTTTTCTTGTCTAGAAGATGTACTGATGGGCCTAACAGACTGTTAGATTCAACAAGTCACAAGGAGTTAGTGGCTGAACATCACAATAAAGCCAGATGCTACTTTAGGTGCTTATGCCAGTGAGATTAAAGTGCATATTGAGTAAGGTATTAATTACAGCTGTTTACTCACATATTCATTGTGTGCTTTTGATGTAAGGATATCTTTTCAATGTAACCATTCGAAGGGGACCAATGAAGTAGTCATTTAATGGGTACTTCTCTGCCAGTTCATCATATGTTATCAGGGACATTTTGCCACTTGTACATGGTTGCAGTTCAAAGGCCCGGTAGTGCTCCCTAAACCAAGACGAAAACTTGCTGACAATGAAATTCAGTGTACCCTGAACAACACATAATCTGATTATCTCTCCAAATTCAGGCAGCCCATCAGTAAAACCACAGATAACGATCATTCTATTTCTGTAGTTGATCCCTCTATAGTCTGCACTTTTAGTCATGTTTACTTCTGTCATGTCAGGATACATCTTTTTGATAGGCAGAGAAATGTCATCTTTCAGAACCTCAAGTGGAACTCTTGATGCACTTGACACTTCAACTCCAGATTTCTGTGGATGTAATGAGTGTAAGTGATAGGCAATCAGCATTTGATGTTTCCTTGACAGTGTTAGAGCAACATTCTTGAAACACTTGGTATGATGAGCCACTTCCTTGAAAAAACTGTGTTTTCCCTCAAATCGCATTGTCCATAATCCAACAAGAGGACCAAAACATCGGATCATCTGAGGGTAATGTTCCAAGTAGTGATGCTTTGGCAGAAGTTTTTTGTTGGGAAATGCTTCTTGATATTTCTGTCTGTGATCAGAAATTTTGAACTGAAGATATCCAATTGATTCTTCTGTATGGATCTGGGCAACAGCAAGTTCCACTATCTCCTTTAAATCCAAAATGATTTCCCACACTGGATCACCGTCAGGTATAACATCTCCAATCAAGAAGGGCAGCAATCTTAACAGAGTCCAATTTTCCGCTGCATTGCCACCTATTGTATTTTTTCTTAACAATGTTCGTGGAACAATATGTGGACGGTTTGTTTTATCTTTTCCCTTATAGGGAAAACTGACAATCACTTTATTTAAAGAGTCCAAAGTGATGTATTTTTTGGATATGAACATACCCAGACACTGTGCAAGTTCCACTGGAACAACACCTTCCAAAAGATCGTGGAGTATGTCAGGTGGATATCCAGTTGTCACATGAAAATGAGAAAGATTTTCCGTCAGCACACATGGCCTTTTTACTCCAACACAATGCTTTCCACTCTCTACTGCATGTTTGACATGTTCTTTGTGCAGGTCTTTGGATCGAAGAGTAAACTCTCCAGAAAGTACCGGTTTGGTCTGAAAGTCGCTGAAGCGTCCTGTGCAAAATCGACAAACATACTCTCCTGAAAAGCTCTCCACAAAACCTGCAATCCCATGAGCACCTAGATTGTCTGCAGCTACACACTGTACCGTGCCTTTAATATTTTTTCCAATCTGTGGGACAAATACCCCATGCTCCTCCAAGACTGCCAAATCACACAAAAGAGGTTCAAGCACTTTTTCATACCCATATTCCTTGACGTAGCTGCTTTTACACAGTATTGCCAAGTAGATGGATGACAAAGAGGAGTGTTGGTCTTGGGATAAGTTGCTTAATATCCAGTACACTGCACAAAGTTTGTGCTTCTTTCTTGAAGTACCGAGAGGGTTGCATACTTCAAAATCATCAATGTAAAGCATCACGGTAATTCTCAATTCATCAGCAGACAGGAACTGATTTTGTTTGAAAAATTCTCCATCTTGAAATGATCTGTATTCTTGTTGCATACTTTCAGTTTCCTTGGATTGAGCATTGTAGTTTTCTACTATGTCATCTACTATACCATTCTTTGTTAGGAGCTGTTGTAGGGTCTGCAGTAATGGTATATATTGGTAGGTGTGGTTGCTCTCCTTATCCAAAATATATTCAATTGGTTCAACGACATGGAACTTTTTGCTGAAGTACTGTTTCCGCTTAAAAGCAGTTCCAAGTGTACCCATATGTCCAAGTGTTTTTGTCAGAGGGTTAGAGATGCAGACTGCAGAGGCCAAATCCTCAATTTCTTTCACATTAAGATTAATATGACTTTGCTTTGTACAAAAATCTGTAACTATGGCATTTATTGCAGTCAGGGATGCAGAACTCATCAGGAAGTGCAAGTCCTGCAAAAACTCATCCACTGCACTGCTTGGAACATGGAGTACATTTTCCAGCTTAAGCAACATCACTGCAAATTTCTCTTCTATCATCCTCTCATCACTTTTAGAGATCCCAGTCTGAGACAAGTCTTGCACTTCCACCTGGCCTTCGTCAAATACTTCACTGTCTTCATGTTCCCCTTCAGGAGCTGGCCTGTTAAAACGGTCTCTTACTGTTACTATTCCACCTTTAAAGTCACTGTAAGAATAACCAAGATGTTTTCTATTTTTATGTGATTTGAATGTTCCATAGATGTTTGTCATAAATGTACAACCCTTGAACACGCATGGGACCGTTTCATTTGCTTTCAGATGCAAATTTATGTGACTAAAATACTCCTTTTCAGAGGTAACTTCAGAGAATCCACAAACATGGCAGTTGAATGTGGCCAGTGACAATGTTTGCTGTGATTTCTCTCTGTTATGAATCCTACAAAAATGGGACCTGAGTGCATTCCATGACTTAAATGTGCATGGACAACTAATATATGGGCAAGGATATGGGCGCCAGTGCCCATAATCTGGATGTTTTAATCTATAATGTTTAAGTAATTGGCCCCTAGTTGAGGTCCTTGCACTGCAACCTTTACACTGCCACATTCAGATCTGGAGAAGACATAAAAGTAAAGTAAACAAAACTTAACTCGTAAAACAGTTTTTTTTGAAAAAAGTATGACAGTTCACATACCACATGCAAGCACAGGCATACCACATACACCACATCAGTATAAGAGGGAGCAGGTAAAGGCCAGGAAAAAACTTAAAAATTATTGATTGAATTACAAGTAAATAAAATCTTACTCAGAAGAAAAGCAAGAGATTGACACTGCCATGTGCCAACTTTCTATAGAAAAAATTATCAGGTCTGTTGACCTTCTGTCTGTCCAGTTATTTTTCGTCAATAATTTCATTTAAAAAAAATGTAGTGTTTATTTAACAAAATTTAATTTATAACCATGTTGATATGTATAACTCTGCTAGGAAACATGCTGTCTTTACAGACCATTTTCATATAATACAGATGACTGAGAGCACAACAATGGTGTCACAGTGGCTTCTGGCCCTCAATTTTTGGATTTTAAATGTCACAACTTCATGCTATCATTGTTATGCTATTAGACATTTGTGTGATTCTCAAATTACAATAAAGCAATCTCAATAAAGCAAGTGGAAAAATATCCTAGAACCCCTTTAGCTAATCACTTTAACAAGCAAAGAAACATTAAAAATGTGTCTTACACATTCCGCAAAGTAAGGATATTAACATGTTAGCAGTTAATACAATTGTTTACAATAACCTGGGATAAACAGGCACACTAAATTTTATCATTTGTACTATTATATCTCATCTTATTCCCAGGTTTGCTCTATGAGGGACATACTTCATCTGTGCATCTATTCTGAGCGCAGTAAAAAAAAGAAATGCAAGCTCAAATGTTGCATTTTGTGGAGAAAATTATTTTGATCTTAGAAAAGTTTAATTTCAGCGAAAAAATTTCATTTCTGCATGCAAGAAATGTATTTCAGTGTTTGCTATTATCCATATACACACACAATGACAGCCCCTCTCGCTCAGTTGTTTGCATTTGCTCTTGATCAGATCCGCTCAACTCTCTGTACACCGTTTTAAATGTGCCACAAAACCAACCAATCACAGACTTGGATGCTAAAATTCTGATTGGCTGCTACAGTCTCCAATCAGCTTGCTAGCTACTACTTTCCAGAAACACGGTCCAGAATGTAGCTAAATCGAGTTTGGAGAGCAGAGATCTGAGCAAGAGCAAATACCAACTAGTGATGGGATTTCCGGCTCTTTTTGCTCGGCTCACTAAAAAGAGCCGCCTCTTTCGGCTCCGAACCGGCTCTTCAGGTTGTTTTGTTGCTTTAATTAATTTATTATTCACAATAATATAAAATTATGCACAAAAGGAATTACTAACGTAAAAAAGTGGTTTTATTTATATATGTTTATATATAAATATATGCGGTGGCCCCTAGAGACAAAACACGTACAAACTCCAAAACACATTTCTAGCATGAACTGAACTTCCAAAGCAGAGCTACTAGATCACTTAAATTACACAATTGAAAGCATGTGTGTATTGTTTGTGTATTTATACACAGGCACTCAAATATATTCAAATAATTTAAAAAAAAAGTTCATCTACCTGTTACTATCACACACCAAATCCGGTCGTTGGTACTTGCTGGATTGTGTAGCCACAAGATAACAAAAGCTCAACACTGCGCCCAGCATCCTGGAGCACTTCTGTTGTCTTTTGTAAGTGTTTTGAGTTTTTATGTGCTTCGGAGTTTGTACGTGTTTTGGAGTTTGTACGTGTTTTTACGTGTTTTGGAGTTTGTACGTGTTTTTACGTGTTTTGGAGTTTGTACATGCTTCAGAGTTCGTACGTGATTTGAAGTTTGTATGTGCTTTGTCTCTAGGGACCACTGTAAATATACTTTTATTTATTCACGCCACATAAAATGTAATAAATAAATCATATAATACAAAAATCAACTATTCACATTTCAACTTTTAACTATTTAAATTTTCAGCTGTTTCCTTTTACAAATTTAAAGTGAAAACAACACAAAACACTGCAAAACACAATTAAATATAAATTATAATATGAAAACAAAAAGAAGATGCACATTCTCTGTCATATGGGCCCGCATGAATCCGCACTTTCTGAATCCTTTATCATCTGCAACCGAAAATAGTTGTGGATGATTACTATACCTTTCTAATGTGAAGTTGTTGTCCCTGGCTCTCTTTCTCTCTCTCTCCTTCTGGCTCTGTTCCTGTGCTACTGAGTGTAACTACCGCCCCTCCCCCCTCTGCCCAGCGTAAAGCACAAGGCTCGCATGCAGAGTGAAGCAGAAAAAAGTGCGAGAGAGGGTGAGAGAAAAAACCCCCCCCAAAAAAACCCCCACGAGCCGTCACGGCTCGCGATAAGGAGCCGACTCTCGTCGTTCACGTCAAGGAGCCGGCTCTCGTCGTTCACGTCAAAGAGTCGGCTCTAAGAGCCATTTCGTTCGCGAACGACCCATCACTAATACCAACAACTGAGTGAGAGGGGGTCACGTCGTGTCCAAATTCATGTGTAGATGGATAATTGCAAACAATACATTTCTTGCACGCAGCAATGAATTTGGTTCGCTCAAATTAAAATTTTATTCACTCAAGAATTTTTTTCTCAAAATGCAACATTTGCGCTTGAATTTTTTTTAAAAATTTTTTTTACGTGCGCTCAGAATAGAGGCACAAAAATACCGCCCTAGATGTATACCTATACACACCAACTTTCCAATGGTCTCTCGGTTCCCTTGTTTGGATGACAGGATGAAATATCTGACATCTCTAACTTGTCTAAGACCCAGTAAAACTAACGCAGCACAAGCATAGACAACATATGTAACATGTCTTGTGCGACAAACACAACATATAACCATGCTCAATATGAAGATACTAGACAACATAGTCAAAGAAAGACGTGGTCTTACCTCTCACAAATGAAAATCCAACTGCAGCTTGCCGCCAAAACAACGTTTTTTCGATAAATTTCAAGTCTTGCGCATGAGCAGGCCCAAGCCTGTTATTCTTTGGTTTTTTATGACCTCTGTTGTTGGATTACTGCCACCTTGTGGATATATGAAGTATATCAATCCTAATTAACTTAAATTAAATGTTATGTCTTCAAGTAACACATTAGTCTTCTGTACAGACAATAATAGACACAATTATGTAGACTTTATTAGAAAAACATATTTTAACTCAACAAATACATATATTTTAAGTAAAATGAAAATAAATAATTATTTTAAACTGAACAATTCATCCCGTTCATTTTTTTGAGTGTTGGTAAGCTCTTCAAGTGACCCTCTCCTCTAGTGCAAAGGTGCTGCACATTTGTCTCTGGCAAAGACACAATGGGACTGCTTTGGTGGAGAAATGATACCGTGATGATTAAATAGCTGACTGCTGAGCTGGGTTCAGTAGTGATGGCAAGCTGCGGCCTGTCTCCCACAACCCATAATTAAACCATCTGAAGAGGCGCAAAGTATAGTGATTATTTGTAGTTGGTTTATGGCACATTCAGCTGGTGCCTGCAATACTTTCTTTATCTTGTCATGTTCCCTCGTCCCCTTAAATAAGCCTCGTTCGTTACACCCCGTTTGCCCTGTGAGGAGCTCTGTTAAAGGGCTGCACTTTTCCCACAGCTTGTGCTGGGTGGCTCAGGGCTCCATCTGCAGAATTCATCCACGGCAACAAAAACACATTCTTTGCTTTTTTGAACCACTTTCAATAATAAAAGAGAGGAGCTAGAAAGACCTCAAGTTTAAGAGAAAGTAAAAAAAAGTGATTTACATGTAAAGTCTGTAATATTTTTCTTTTCAGTCTGCGAATATAAACTGTAGAGAAATGGAAAGGTTTTAATGGCAGCCTTGATTTTTTTGTACCTTTTGCACTTGTAGGGCTGAACAGTAGATGAGCATGTTTGAAGAAAGAGCAGAAATATGCTTGTTGAATAGTAGTGAAGTTCAGAAAGTCAGTTTTTTTTCTCTTCCTTTTTAGTCAATAAGCTCGTTGACCTCTAAGTGTTCCCTAGTATTCTGCTTTATAGAGGAAAGATAAGATGGGTTTTGCACCGTTAGCCAGAATTTTGATTTCAAGGTTTTTGTCACGATGCCATTGTAGCTCCGCTTTAACAAAAGTAAAGGGGCCACTTCACACTTGTGTCTGACTGAAATGTAGGTTAAGAGATCAGTCAAGTCTTAAGAATTGTCAACTTGTCTCAGTTATTATTAGCCAAGTTAGCTGCAGAAAACAAAAGCATATTTACTTGACTTTATACACCTAGAATAGGAAATACAACTAATACTGCCAGTGCTGCTTTTGAACACAGTTGTGTGCGTTTTGTGGCTCTGGAGGGGCTTTCTCATATCTAAAAAGAAGCCTGGCGATGTTGTTGTGTAACTGAAAGCTTCCTACAAAACTCAAAAGCTATCGGCACGAACAGAGGGATGGATAAAATTAAAATAGACATGCAGTTATATACCGCTCTAAATTTGGTGGCTGCAATCAAAGAAGCACATGTTTATAGTGATGAGTCTTCCAACCTGAACCACCATATCGACCCCCTGAATACTAAAGAGCTAGAAACACAAACAGCACGTCTTTAAAGAAGCACTCATGACAGTTAATAAACATGTACGACGTTGCAATTTACAGCATTTATTATAGCAGCTAAAAATAATTTTCATAATAGTTCACAGTTTTTGCCCAAATGATATTTGGAGGAAATTATAAGACAATAATCCAGTTTATACTGTAGCACATGCAAACAATAATTTATGTTTTGGTTCCTGGTGCTGTTGCATGGTGTATTTAAGTAAGTAAAGTAAAGTAAAGTAAGTAAAACTTTATTTATATAGCACCTTTCAAGATAAAAATCACAAAGTGCTTCACAGAAGCTAAAACCTAAAAATAAAAATCAACCAAAAGCAAGTTTAAAAAGATGGGTTTTTAGCTGTTTTTTAAAAGCGACCACTGAGTCCACAGATCTCAGGCTCAAAGGGAGAGAGTTCCACAATCTGGGGGCCACAGTTCCAAAAGCTTTGTCGCCTTTTGTTTTCAGCCTCGTGTGTTGGACAGCAAGCAAGCCCTGGTCACATGACCTCAGGGACCTGCTGGGAATGTATGGATGTAAAAGTTCACTTATATATGTTGGTGCTTGTCCATGCAGAGCCCTGAAAGTCAAGGTCAAAACCTTAAACTGGATTCTGAATTTAACGGGGAGCCAGTACAGCTGAATCAGCAGGGGTGTGACATGGGAAAACTTGGAGGACTTGGTCAGAAGCTTTGCAGCAGCGTTCTGAACAACTTGCAGACGCTCCAAAGAGGCTTTACATAAACAAGTAAACAAAGAATTACAATAGTCCAGACGAGATAAAACAAATGCATGAATGACAATTTCTAATTTGGAGCGCGATACAATGGGACTCAGCTTAGCAATGTTTCTCAAATGATAAAAACAGGAGCGAACCAAAGATTTTACATGGGCATCCAAAGTCAGAGCTGAGTCAATACTAACACCAAGGCTCCTGATAGACGGTTTTGCAAATGTAGCAAGTGGACCCAAGTAACACTAGGTACAAAATTTTTAGGAGCACAAACAAGAACTTCAGTCTTCTCCTCATTTAGTTGAAGAAAGTTTCCAGCCATCCAACATCTAATGGAGTCTATGCACTTGTGCAAAATCTGTAGCTTGGAAACATCATGGGGCTTAAAGGAGATATATAACTGAATATCATCTGCATAGCAGTGATACGAAATGTCCTTAAATGTGCTCAATAAGTGTTGAAGAGGAAGTAAATACAGTACGAACAATAAAGGCCCCAAAACTGAACCTTGTGGCACACCATAGGCAAGAAAAGTAGAAGAGGAACTGTACTTAGAGGTAGCCACAGAAAAGGCTCGTTCATGCAAATAGGATTCAAACCAGTCCAAAGCAGCCCCTGATATACCCACCCAGTCTCTCAGTCTATCTAGCAGAATATGATGGTCCACAGTATCAAAGGCAGAGGTCAGATCCAACATCAACAGAATGGAGCATTCTCCTGCATCACATCTCATCAAAATGTCGTTGGAGACTCTAAGAAGTGCTCTACGAAAGCCAGATTGGAATTTATCCAGAATGCTGTATTCATCTAGAACAGCTATAAGCTGCTTAGCCACAACCTTTTCTAAAATCTTAGAAATGAGCGGTAATTTTGAAATCGGTCTATAGCTACTGAGAAGAGAAGCATAAAGCTTAGGTTTTTTTTTAACAGTGGGTGAATAACAGCATTCTTACAATAAACAGGGACCTGGCCAGAAACCAGTGAGGTATTGATAATTGTGAGCACACAGGGACCAATAGACTGAAAGACATTTTTAAACAAAGATCCAGGTAAAATATCAAGAGAGCAGGAGGATGCTTTCATTGAATTAACTAACTTGACCAGCTCAGGTAAGGACACAGGTAAAAATCTTTCTAAAATTACAGGCCTAGCTTGAGTTGGAGCAGACAAGAGAGACACAGAAGGAGAGATATTGTTCCTCACGTTACTGACTTTTTCAACGAAGAAAGAAAGAAATTTTTCACAATCTTCATTTGATGAAATTGGGACAGCATGTGGAGCAGGAGCAACAATATCACTAATTGTGTCGAATAGTACCTTAGGGTTACCTCTGCTCTTAGACACTAAGTCTGAGAAATAGGCCGCCCTCGCATCTCGAACTGAAGTGTTGAAAGTGACTAAAAGGTCCTTTAAATGAAGAAGATGGACATGCAAACGCGTGTTCCTCCATAAACGCTCAACCTTACGGCAGCAACGCTTTAAGAAGCGAATGCTGTCATTTATCCAGGGAGACGACTTTGAAACCGGAGCTAGTCTAACTTTGACAGGACAAACATTGTCTAAAATACAAAGACAATGATTATTAAAAAGATTTGTTAAAAAAATGAACATCTTTATAAGGAGATAAAACTAAATTAAAAGCATCGGAAAATTTAACAGCACTAGAGGAAGTTAAGATGCGAGAGCTAACCACATGTCGAATAGGAGAGAGTCTATCATTAGTTTGGTTTGCTGAGGGCACTGTACTGCTGAAACTGCCCTACATTGTTTATTTACCATACTATTCTTATAGTTGACTGTATGTCAAAGGTGGACACAGTCACACAGCATCACCCAGTATTTTGTGGACAACTGATTTTATGTCTTGAGTTTTGCATTTTCTTTGTTTTTGGAACTAGAAGTGACCAATCCACTCTCTTCTCAATACATTAGAAACGGATGAGTAATAAAAGAGTTGCTGCTAAGGGGGGGAGGGGGGGGGGGGGTTACCTTTGTCCCTGAGGTTACCTTATGAAATCCCTGAATTCTCCACAGCCAAAATGACACTCGGTGTACAGGCTCATTTTCGGCTTCACACAGGCACACTTGCAGAAATAACCAAATAATTAAGCTTATGTCACATATCCCTCAGTGCTACAATGATTCAAAAACTTTAATCTGCACTTACTGAGAAACACAACTGAATTGTATTATGGGAAATGGAAATCCATGTGGATTAAAAATCTGAATATGTAGCCGCCTCTACTGCTTCAGCTTCCATCATTCTTATAATGATCTGTCTCTCACAAGCTGCCCACCTCCATGAAAGTTCAATATAAAGTCAGTGGAAAATTTCTTTATTATGAACAGCTTACATGGCTCACTGTACCTCAATAAAAAATGGCCAAAATGAGTCTTGAGACAGCTCTGTGGCTGACTCCTTGCCTCCAGGTATTCCCTTCTGCTGCATTAGTGGCTGTATCTGAATTCTGCTTCCTCATTGTGGACAAAACCAAAAGATTTTTATGGTTTGAAGTCTTTGGAGATGTCCTACATCACACTGTAAAGAAATATAGAATCCTTTCACATGCAATCTTTATATTAGTGCTGAGACATAAAATCACTGTAGGATAGTGAAAGATAGGTAACAAAAGAAGACCTGTTACTTCCGAGCAAACGTGGAGATTTGAAAATAACAGAGTTAAAAATAAACAGGGAAACAAACGTGTTTTTTGCAATCACTCTGAGTAAAAATGAAATAAATTTGAGTGTGGCTGTTTTGGTAGTTACTGTGATTCAGTCCCATAAACACACACGCAAATATTAACTTTACTCTCACCTACTCATTCACACTCAGGCCGCTGTGAATAAAACTCACACTTAAAAACTCAGACACAGTCACACAGACACACGTGTGACTGAAATCTGGTGATATATAGTTGCCAAGGCGCTGACTTATTTATTTATATTCTCTCTAGATAGCTGATCATAAACCAAAAAATCCTAGAGAGGGGAGCGAGGTTGTAGAGAAGCAGCTTGATAAATGGTTGGGTGAAAAAAATGGACACTTGATAGGCCACTGTGATGGGAGAGACACGGATACTGGCCAGAAAATAATAACCCCTCCCTCAGCTGTGAGATAACACCTCAATCTGTCTCTTAAAGCAGGGGAGAAAAACGGAGCGATAATTCCATTAGGGGGCACAACCAATTCTTTTCAATATCTTTAGACAATAAGTGTGCTCTCGCGTCCCCTTCTCCGAATGTCAATTGTATCTGTTGTTGCTGCTGCTCGGGCCGCCAGTCAATATGTAAACCTGGCAGAGATGGATCGGTCGCCAATAATCAGTTTCCTCTGGGATTTGCTGATTACCAATCCTAGAAAATTGAATACAGAGAGCAGACAGAGGTGCAAAAATGCATTTTCCATTGCTTTGAGCCTGGGATGAAGCAGAAAACAGATGCATTTGTTGGACGTTGCAAAAAGCTGCCCTGTGTCCTGCCTGAATGAAAGGAATGAGGAGCTTAATGGGCTTCCTATTGCTTCTCATTGAGGTGAATGCTGTTCAGTTGTCCCTCATTCTGTGCATATTAAGAGAACTGCTGCTGACATCAACTCTATTAAATACAAACCCCCTTCTTCCTGAACTGCGTGTGCTTTGAATATCCGATCCAATCAAGGCACCCTGTGCAATTTCGTTTTTGTGTTCAGAATTATTTATGTGAGCTGCACGAATAACCAAAGGTGATGGTTAGAGTCTCACACACAATAAGCAAGCCTTCAGCATCCTTTCAGACGGGATAAATGTAGAATGAATTCAGTGTGCATTGGTTAGGATGCTCTACTGCACATATACACCGCGGCAACGTCTCGGGAGAGCAGCAGCTTGTCACGTCTCGGGTGTTAGAAGATCTTTGTTGCTGTTCTGTCTGTGAGAAACTTGCATGACGGAATCTGGATCGTCCTCAGTGAAAGCTGTTGTTTTATGTGAACACCCTGCTTGTGCATTTCCTTCTTCTTGCCAGCAGAAGTCACCATTGCTCTGCCTAAAAGAGAAGAAGTTTTGCCCTTCAAAAGCAGCTCCTGTTCAAAGTAGAGTTGGCTTGATGAACTCTCTACCAGATGGGAAAGCACAGTGTTCTCATCAGCAGGCATTTCTGAATAACCTTCACAAATCAGAGCCATTATTTTACCCATTCAGAATTCCATTAAAAAAATAATAAAGATGATATTATAGACGGACATGCAGGAAACTGAAGGGGGAAATACAGGACATAAAAAAAGTTTAAGACCACTTGAAAAATGCCAAAAAATAATTTTGCACGGTTGGATCTTAACAAGGTTCCAAGTAGAGCTTCAACATGCAACAAGAGGGAATGGGAGTGAGATAAAACGTTTTTTGAGCATGCAATTTATTGAAAACAATGCTTAAGCTGACACAGGCTTCATGTGGGCTTAAACTTTTGTTCAGGACTGAAATTTGCCTTACAGTGATTACCCTTTATTTAAAATGTGGTTGCCACAATTTTTGATCTTTTCACCTTAGTCAGAAGCGAGATTCGCGGTGTTTTAATTTAGCTTTAATGTGGATGGCTGTCTCAGTATATTTGAAAATGGAAAAACACCTCTGTGAAGCCTGAAGTCCCCAAAATGGTGAAAATTGATGAAACAATTGTCAGTCCAAAACTGATAAAACAATTGAATTCATTTATTTATGACTTCCTTACACTGAAAGTGCTATCCATGTGACCATAGTTGAAGTGACACATAAATATAGAAAACATCCATGCATACAATTAGAATGCTGACTTTGAATTAAATTAGAAAAATAATCAAAAAATTAATGAAAAATTGGTTTGAGGGTCACACCTTAACCAGCAGTACAATAAAAATCTTCTGATAGTTCTGTGCAGACTCTGAACTTAACCATGAATTGATGCTACAAACAGATAAACTGTGACCATGTGAGTTGAAGACAATGTTACAGATTTACTGTTAGATTTTCACAAATCACGTGTGTCAGATACAATATTATGTAATAATTTTATTTAAGGTTTGGTGTGCAACTCTTCTGCTTTCAGCTGCTGCTGTGGCTCCTGGTTACAGGAATTTAGGAAAAACTCCAGGAAAGAGTACAAAGAGCTGTAAGCAAGAAACACAAACGTGTTTGTTATATTTTATCATAAAAATTTGCTCTTTGAGAACCACTAACAGACTGATCTGTTAGAAGCTAAGCATTATGCTGAAAATATATCCTATGTGCAGAAAATTCTTCTTTCTTTTTAAATAAACGTATTTTTGGCACAAGATTCATTTAGACAGCGTGAGAGCAAAAAACTTTAGGTGATAGCACATGTCTAATGCCAGAACAGAAGTTGGCTATGCTGGTGAAACAGATCCCAAAATGTCACATTCTGGTCTTAACCTGTAAAGCCCGAACCATGAAATAATTGTTTTAATTTGTATTGTTTGTATCATTACATATTACTGGGTAAATTCCATTTTATCTAGAAGTTTACTGTTGGTTTGTGTCTCTGTAGAAAGAAGTGGCTTTAGAAAGATCTTTAATGCCTTCTTACCAAATAAGCTTTAAGTTCTATAGCAGCAGTGACTCACTGAAATGTTCCTTCTGAGGATGTCTGAATGTAGGGCAATGTCAGGTCTTTTTTTTTAATCTGCAAGAGGAAAGTGGAAGAAGAGGAAATGATGCCAAAATCAGAGATAGGAAAGCTAAGGGGGGCTCATGCTATAGACAGCAGGAGACGGTGAAACCAGAACAAGAAAATGTCACACTGCACATAGAAAGATAATAGCAAACTGCTCATGCAGTCATGGGATCACTCTGTGCACTATGGGGTCACAGCCGGTGCTTTTTTCATTGCTTCCAGGCCTTGCCGGGGTCTGACATATACACACATACAGGCATTTCTGCTGGCGTAAGCTCACACTGTCAGCATGGAGGATTTACTGTGAGCAGGCCTGGCTAACGAGAGGTCACGCAGAGACCCCTCCTCCTGGGTTCATCATTACTCCCGCCAGCCGCTGTCGAAAAATCGATTTTCAATTCTTTGACGGTGCGAGATTGAGGACTTTGCTTAATGCTTTTATGCAGTGTAACACTCAGCAAGTGATCCCATTTGGAAAATGTTTGGAGTCACCGTGTAGGGTGGTGTGATCAATGAACATAGCTATATGCGCCCCTCTGGTGATTAAAGTGCAAGCATCATTGCTTAGATCTTCACATGACCCCTCAGACTGCATCGCAAAGACAAGATGAAGATGATCCATCTTCATTTACAGCCCCTCATATCTGACTGAGCTGTTGTCTGTTTATTCAATTGATCTGTTCATAATGTTATGAATTTATATAAGGCAGAACGCCTATCTGCATTCCCCGCGCTCAGATCTGCCTCTCATCTTTCACATATCAGTATAATCAGCAAGAACAACGCTGATATTCAGAGCCTTGACAGTAAAACAGCAGGGACTCCTTGGCATACTAAATCACACACAATATGAATACAAAACAATGCTCCGAGCCTCTTGTGATGCATGGATGTGCATAATTATACAACGCAGGATTTTTCTCTCAAGGCACTCCTTTGTTTGGAAATTGTCCTTCTTTCTGACATAATGTTTTTTTAGTAAGTTGCCCCCAATATATTCTGTAAGAAATGGAGAAATGTGTATGATTTATTTCAAAGTGGCAGTGGAATGAATGTAAGGTTGGTATTATTGTATGCTACATGTTTTTTTTATTGTCATCAAATCCAATAGATAAAAACCAACTAATAATAATGTTTGTGTACCAAAGTCTAGATATAATATGTGCTTTTGCTCTGGGCCATAGAGCTCCATTGTCTCACATTAAAACTAATCAGAGAGCTCCAGTCCACACAGGGATATATGTTCCTCCATTACCACGAGCACACAGTGATGTCTATTTTCACTCGGCTCCACAAACACCATCCTGCTGCACTACGTATGTAAATTTGTAACAATACACCAAATCGGAGTTATTCCTCCATTAAAAATAGTCCCCAGACAAAATGCACTATTGCGTTCTGTTTTTTAAAACCTATAGGTTGCAGGTATTTAATAAGCTCAGTGGAAAGACTCCTTCAAACAGCTGTGAGGACCAAACCCAAATGTAGCTCCTGGTAATGTTTTGTCAGTGCAAATGTCTCATGGCACCGTTGCTTGTTAAAGACTTATGAAATTCATTCGTTCCCGAGGGTCTTTCGTAAGTCAAAAATTTTCGTAAGTCAAAGCACCGATCACGCCTTTTGAGTGAGGCGACGCTGAACGATAGGCTATAGGCTAATTGCTAACTAGAAGAACAATACGTCGTTCAAGTGGAACAGCGAAGCGCAATTACGAAAGCCAAGGGGTTGTCACATGATTCGGAAGGCATTATGGTCATTCTGGGCTCGGCCAACCAGAGCCAGCGGATTTCGCAACACGGGCATTTTGCTGTAACACGGGCAGAAATATTGCCGTTAAGTGCCTTTGTAACTTTTTAGTTTAACGGGGTATTCGTAAGTCGGGGTTCCACTGTATTGAGTATGTTGGTTGTAACTCCTGTATAACCGGGCAGCTGGTACTGTACTCTAATACAGCCAGGGGCTTCACATCATTCCCCTGATCTGGGCCAGCTTTTAAAAGCTGATAAATAACACAGCACGCAGGGAAGAAGGAGACTGTGAAGTGGTAACCTTGGATTTTGGATGATGTTTACTTTCCTAAAAAATTTATGTAGTAATGTAATTAGAAAGTAGAATGTAACACTTTAATACACATTGGGGATACACTTATTATTGAGCGACCAGCAGAGGCTGCAGGTTTAAGGCAATGTGGCATGGGCTCCCATCACCTGATAGATTAAACTCTTCCTGAACACAGTAGAAAATTCATTTTGTAAATTATGATCCTTGTTAGAGTCAGAAAGCAGGATAAAGTATTGGAGGCTTTTGATTGTGAGTGACTTGTGGTCGACAAGGCATCCATAATATTAACTGTCCAAGCTGGTGTGATTAAGCTTTCCAGGCATCCATTAAAGTGAAATAAATTTTTAGTTGAAAATGCAGTCTGTAATTTTATGGATTACACTTTGTCTGTTTCTCTCAATCATCCAGATAAACAAAGACCTGGCCTTCCTTTTCAAGCTCTCAAGACTGCAACAAGATTTTATCCAGCAAGCACATATACATCACAATTTGGACATCTTTCCTTATACCTCTAAAGGGGAAATATATTACCAGTTTTAATACTAGTGTGAAATGATGGTAGAACGAAAACAGATAACCAAAAAGACACTTAATAGTGGATGAAAATGCCGTAGGACTTCAACATGCATTGCATCAAAAAACATTTGTGCATCTGTACACATTATATATTATACTGTGGCCTACAACACAAAAGACAGTCTAAAGTTTGTCTGGCATGTAGTCCGAAATATCCTGCGGTCTGCAGCAGGGGTAAACTGTATATAAGAGAGGCATTCAAATGCTGTACATCAGAATGACCAGTCAGTGTAGGGGCTGAGCCCTATTGATTTATTCATCAAAGAGAAATTTTACTGATGTTTGGAGCTTGGCAGGTGTTTGGATCAGACAACAGTGCCAAAGTTTAGCGCTGAATCAGAATGATGATAGGCGGCCAGTGGGATTTTCGTTTGCGTGTGTGTGGAGGACAGAAGAGAGGCTTGAGCTCAATTCATAGCACCTGCAGGGAGAACTGATCCACTGGAGCAGCTCATTTCATGCTGGTGATGGAGAGAATGCATATGTATGGACAGGAGTGTCTTGGAAAAGGTGTCTTTGTTTATGTGCATGCGCATGTGTGTGTGTGCTTTATGTATGAAAGTAATGCAACAGCTGTGTTCGAGGCACTTTTAATGGCAAGGCCACAGAGCCATCTGGTGGATTATTATGTTAAGCCTTGTCAAGCCTCGTCTTCTGAAACGAGGCGGCCAAGCAGAAGCCACTGCTCACTTTGCTAAATTTAGACTTTGACATTTGGGAAGATTTTCTTTATAAATTAAAAATCCATACCACTGTCATGGTGAGAGCATAAAGCTACAGCCAGAAATGTGTTTATTTGCTCTCCTGACAACTATTTCTTTAGTAGTCAGTAAAAGAGAAGAAGAAATCCAAACTGCTTCAAATATTCATTAGTGGAGGAGTGTGTGTGATTTTCAAAGCAGAGTGTTTTCTCTTTTATATATCCCTCCCAAAGGAATACACATTGTGGTGCGCATGCTATATGGCCTACACATGTACTGTATACTCGTATGGTTGCTTCTCGCTCGCTGAAGTTCATCTGTTTGAAATTCTCAGCTTGTATCACAGTAACTATCAAAGTATGGCTGTGGAGGAATTAATTACACCACAAATGGTTACCCACAGATGGCAGCGGGAACCAATCAGAATTGATTTGAGCAATCCGTTAAGCATCTCTATCTGACCTGTGCAGAACACTACCTCATCTGATATGGACATTGTTATGCACTCCATTGATTGCCTGGTCAAAGGAACAGATAATTAAAATCTTTGTTTGTGTGTGTAAGTGTGTGTGTGCACGCGCGCGGGGCAGCCTTCCAGATAATCTGTAACTTTTTCTCTGCTTGTTTGAAGTATCACAACAAAGAAAATATTCCATAAAAGTTTTGAAAGGTGTGAAAAATTGCTTTGAACTATCTCCACCGGCTTCCAGTAATGTATTTCTTATCGCAGCTGCGGTGTCTGTAATGCACCGTGGCATCGTGTTGTTATTAGATGCATATTGCAACTTTTAGGGATAATTCCAATTTTCCATGAGATAGGAAGAGGCCGCTTCTTTGGCTTGAGAAAACACCAAGCCCAGCCTGAATAAATGCACCATTTGGCAATGCAGATACCATTATGTAAACCTTGCAGCTCATTTAAATCAGAATTTAAATCATAGTCACAACTTTTTACTTATAGCTTTCATTATTAAAGATGGTGCTGGCCAAAAATAAGCATCCTGTTTGTCAAAACATAACGTTTGTTCCTGTTTTGTTAGTTGAAGGTTTGAAAATATGTCAGTTAACTGGAAAGTTATTTTTAAGCATAACAATGATCCCAAACAAATAATGCAATTACAGTAAAAGTATACCTGGATACACACAATGGAACACTATCTGTCATGGATTGGCCTCCCCAGAGCCTGGACCTCAAGACAGAATGGAATAAAAGGCAGCCAACATCCAAAGAAGAGCTCTGAATGCCCTTCAAGAAGCTTAGAGAACTATTCCTCAAGACTACTGAAAGAAATTAAAAGACATCTAGGAACATACAATTTCTTATGAAGGCGTATTAAAAGATGTAATAAAGGTTGCCATCAAATGTTGACTTTCAAACTTATAGGAAGTGTAGAAACTCCATTTTCCCCCATATACTTTCTGTGATGGTCCTGGGTGTCTGGTCCAGGATTTTCAACATTAATGCAAATCAGTTTCAATAAAGGACTGGAGCCAATTTGTCATTTCCTACTGAAATATAAGCGACAGAGGGGTGGCCCAGGACTTTTGCTCATTATTTACTACTGATTACTACTGATATTTATACTGATTCTGTTGATTCAGTATAATTGTCTTTGGTTTGTTTGATCTTTTTAAATTATTCCTTGTAGATTACCCATCGAGTGACTTTTTGCAATAATACTACCGTCTTACTGTCTTAAATGTGCTATACTTATGTCTTTTAGACCTCACCTCCATCACCTACTTTGTTACCACTAATGCTAACACTGACGCTTCAAAATGCAGAGTACATAACTGACTGATGGTGACATGGTGCCTACATCGCTTTTTTATATAAAAGATGTGTTCTAAGCCTCACGATATTTAATTTTGGATTTATTTGGATGTTATGTTTGTCTCTCAGTGAGTATTCTGCTATAAGCAGGAACTCACCAGCTATCATGAGGAAAAGGCACGAAACAGAAAACCAGCAGAACAGATACTCGGAAAAATAAAATTACATCTTAAACCCCTCAAAGTAGGTCTCATGTGATGCTTGATGATAAAAAATTGCCTCCCTTTGCCAAACAACATTTTAGCCTCCAGTGCACTAAAGCAGCAGTTAGACTAAAATGCCTAACTGCTGAGAACCTTTTGAAACCAGCTCTCTCTTCATTTAATCTTCTTGCTCCCTAACCTGATTCCCCTTCATCTTCTTTGCCGACTGTGGCCTTGGGAATCTAATTCATGAGAGGTTGATGACAGAATGGGGCCTGCGGTCCCGTTAAAAGGCTCCTGTGCTTTTGCCACTGCAGTGAGATTACTGTGTTGTTAGAGCTGGACATCAAAGGATGAGTGTAACAGGGTATTTATGAGAGTGGTGTTACTGAAGTTGAGATGAGCTTGACGGAAAGTTATTTGAACTCCGACTGTATACTGTGACTACTAATATTGATACTTCTGGAAATATAACTTAACAACCACTGAAATAGAATTTGGCTATCTCAGATTCTGTGCTGATTACCAATTCTAAATGTCTAAGATACTCACCCTATTCGTGCACCATATCCTTTATGATAATGCTTTTTGAGTTTTAACACTTTTCATATTGTAAAATGTTAAAGGGAACAACTTCTTCTAACTAAAAATACTGATGCTATGCAGGCACATTTTCCCAAAGGGAAAAAAATCTTCATAGTGTATTCTGTGGATACTAATGGGGAAAACAATGTTTATATACAGGAGTGTAAAAAAAGTGCTTTTTGTTTTTAGGGAGACGGCAATCCTTTAGGAAAATAAGGGAGTAGCCAAAAGTACCTATTATCCCTAATTTAAAAACTTGTAAGAAATGTGTTGTAGTTTGAGTGAACTGATTCTTGAAATGCATTATTAAAATGTGCTGTTTTGCCCCATGGGAATCAATCTTTTTGTTGTACCTTGCTACCCTGGTAAATGTCCACATTTCTGAAATTCTGTGTGCCTAGTTTGTATCATTTTTTGGATACTGAAAGCTTCTGTGTGCATAATTTGTATTTTGCTTGTTTTTAAAACAAAAACATGTATTTGGTGTTTTCTGCAGAGGATGATGTATCGCAGATTTTGAAGCCTTTTCTGTGTCATGTTTCCAATGCTAATCCAGTGAGAAGCTATAAAAATAAAGTATTTCATTATGCTTGGCAAGAAAGCCACAAAGTCAGGCTTAACCAAAATGTGGTAGTTGGTAGGGTCAATACCTTTTCATGTATCTAATCCAAAACTTTCAAATCTTTGATTTACTTTATCATGTCTGTGGCTGCTATGAATCTGTAAGCTGCCATGCAGTCCACCTTCAGCCCATCCCCTCTGCACTGATGCCTGCTTTGCTCTGGACAAGGGGTCCTGGTGTTGCTCTCCATGCATGTGAAGGCAGGGAGGTCCCACAACAGAAACATCTTGCTAAAGATGAATTACAGCAGATAAAAGTGACAACCCTTTGATTATAATGGCCCAGGCTCAAATGTGATAGGCTCATGTGTAACTTCTGGCTCACTTTAAAAGTACATATGCTATTAAGCTAAGTAGGTGATTTCTTATTTAAAGTTCAGGCAAAGAAGAAGAGGCTGGTGTGCTTTTGGGAATTTTTTTAATGAAGTTTAAGTTTATCAGGCACAAACTTATTTTTCAAAATTGCCCACTGGAGCAACAGTAGAAGGCCTTTCCTCTATTTTGTCTCTTCCCTGCATAAATACATTAAATGCCAGACAGAAAATGCCAGCTCACTTTCACATCATTTTCATGGCTCTAGTAGAACAGAGCAGGAAAAACCTCAGTACCACTGTGCTGCTGTTGCTTTGGTCAATTTATGGTTCATATTTTGTTGCTATTGACCGGCCTTCAGAGAAGAGCTTCTGGGTTGCCTACAAAAGTGATTTCCCTCCTGCAGCATGAGCACCCCTTGCCCAGGCATGAAATTGACCTTGGCCTGCAGGCTCAGTGCTGAGATAAGCCCAAACAGGCGCGATAAAAACCCGATTCCCTAGGCATCCATGAACAGAGCAGTGAGAGAGCAACCTTGGGGCCATGACGTCAGAGAGGTTTTATTACCCCCTTGCTATTGGCTGGAAGAGACATGCAGATAGTCTGAACATAGCACACCTGCCACCTGCCTGCCTGTACTCTTGTGTGGCTTATTAAAATTCATGAGCTGTGTTGGTTTGAATGCCAAGGTTTATGGTAGTGTTCTCCCTCTGCATAGGTCCTGGGGGATGAACACTGGGAGAGATTAGAGAAGGACGGTGGAGAGAGATATGGGATCAAGAGGGGAAAGGAGTGAGAGGAAGAGATATAGAGGATGGAAGGAGATAAGGGAAGAAAAGAGGAAAGGGAAGTTCGAGATAGTGGATAGAAGTAGAAGACTCTGCAATATTGCCAGACAGACTTGTGAGGGTTTACACTTGGATTAACTTCAGTGTGTTTCAAATGTATCTGCACACGGCGAGTAGTGTTTAGAGTTTGGAACCCATTGAGGTCATGATTTAAATTACTAATGAAAAGCCAATTTTAAAAAATAACATAATTTAATTCAGGGGAAAGACAGTGTGTGTTCTATTTATTCATATGAAGTTAAAATCTAATTTGTTTTAATGAGGCTTTTTGTTTAAACATATAATGCAGACAAGGTGGCAACCCTGAAGTTGTGCCGCAGCACCAGCATGCCAGCATTTTAACAGGAATCTGTGATCTTTATAATTATTACCCTCATCAGAAGGATTATTAGTCTTTTAGATTCATTCAGTCTTTGTAATTTGTACTGGTAACATACTAGCCACTGCTAATAAGCTGATGCTGATTAGAACAGATATTTGGTAAAGTATTAGTTAAAAACTTAAAAAATTGGTAGACATGCAACACAGAGTATGACCAAAGTTATTATATTTCATCCAGATGTGGACATGAATGTGTGAGCCAAATGGCAGCAAATCACGTATTTGCAGAGACATGCAAGTTAAAATTAAAAATGTAATTCTGCTTGTGGCACTTAAGGAAAGGGTAAGGAGTTAACAACAACAACAACAACAACAACAACAAAAGCCAACACGTTTTGCCAAAGTCTCTGGTAGATATTTAGATATTTCACTACATCATCAAAAAATGAATCCTCACGAGCTGTCATCTTAGCATCCATCCATCCATCCATCCATCCATCCATCCATGTATTCTCTCCTTTTTGTAGCCTGTCTGAATGCAGTTTTGTTTTGCACTTTCCTTTATCTGTTTATTTATTCATTTCTATTAGTGTTATTTCTGTTATATGTGTAATATGGAAATGTCTCAGCTGACAGGCAGGAGGAAAGCTACACTGTAATGACCGTTGATTAAAATCAACCAGAAGACCAGGAGATGGTGCTAAAGAATAATTTAGGGTCTCATCACTATTAATGGTAAGTATAGTGAGAATAGCAATAATAATAATAATTTAATAATTTCATCCTTTGGATGTCATAAACACCACAAGCTTTTAACATTGTGCTTAAATTATTAATATCAGGCAGTCTAATTATATTAGAGGCATGATTATTGGAATTAACCAAAGTCAGTCACTTTAAATGTTTAGTGTTATATTCTGTGAATCCTGGGATGTGAGCAGGACCTGAAATACATTTTTGTCAGCGTCAAGGCAAGCAATCAATTACATTAGAAGGTTACCGGGACTGTCCACAAGTGAACAGCTGTAAGCTTCGGGTGACACGTGGTGAGTGAGCTGTTTCCAGTGTGGGCGCAGCTTAAAGCACTCAGACATTCAGCAAGGGCTGCAGTTATTTAGGAATTTATTACAATTCATTGTCTATATTAATTTGAACCCAGTGAGACATAAAAAAAATAGTACTGAAAAAAAAAAAAAACCTGACACCCCTAATAGTTTGACTTTTCCCCAATATAATTTTAAAAAAACTTCCTACCACTGTCATTATTGCCAAACTCCCATAGGTTACAATGGAGAAATCACTGAATGCCCCGTGTCTCTCTCTTATGTCTCGACTTTGCACACTATAGATCCATTCACCACACTGACCGCCACATGTTATTCTTTGCTTTGTTACATGAACACACTTCCCTGTATTAGCCCTGAAGATTGTTGGCATGTGTACTAGTACTTCTTAGGAATACTGTGTTGACGTGCACTGTAGTCTGACCATGGAACATGGCAAACATTGTTGAGACAAAAGATGGGTTATAGAGACAGCCAGAGAAGATGAGGTGGCAGGAGAGAAAAAAAACAAGTGTAAGAAACTAAATGAATTAGATGTGGCCCAGAAGAATGAATCTGAAGAGGTCTGAACTACAGCAAGCTCGGGCAAGCTTCTATAAAAGTCACAAAACATAAGAGGCTTTCAGAGAATAAAATGTTTGCGTGGTAGAAAGAAAGAAAGCCTGACCAGTGCAGGCTGCTGACAGTTAGAAACCTGGCAACCAAGAAGTGTACTGTGATGGATGGGGGGAAAGTACAGGTGAGTGAGTGAAGGGGAAGTGAGGTGTGCAAATAAGGAGAGAGGGATGCAGTGACTGAATGAGCGGGAGACTGACAGACTGAGAAAGTGAGGCACTGACTGAATAAGGGAATGGGACACGGCTGACTGACAGATAGAGAGAGAAGGCGAATGAGGGAGAGATTGGGTGACAGTCTTACTTAGTGAGACTTTGGATGGAATAAGAATCACAGAAATGTGATGGAAGAAGAGATGTGCTGTGTTTGGGCACAAGGGGGCATTGTTTCATTGAACACTGAATCTCACTCTGCCCTACAAAAGTTTATGATGATGGTCTGATGTTGATCAATATCTTTACATAAAGTTCATCTGTAAGATTGCCCAATGGACTGACATGTAAACATTCAATAAACCTTATTTTGCACACCACTACAATCATCCATCATGCATCCATCTATATGAATATGAAGTACTGTTTGTTGATATTGCATTCAAGCACATTGATAAAGGGTGTGAGGTGTTTCTCCAGGCTCAAGAAAAACAAACAAGCTACCGCTAAATCTATTTAAGCTTCGGGTACATTTATATACAACGTGGTGTATAAAAACATAGTAAAACTTCTTAAAAACACATTTTCAGAGTTCTGTGCTACATAAATTTTTAACCATGTCATCACAGAAATGGTAGTCCGTCTTTCAAAAGCTCCACTGCTGATTTCTTGTTCCAGACTAAACACTTCACAGAGATGCTGGCATAGCAGAACATTCAGTCTTACTGTGGACAGATTGCTACTAAATATCTCACTGGACACAGAAAATGTATTAAATTTGTTTAAAACAACAGAATCAGAATACTTTAATAACCCCTAAGGAAATTATGTGCTATATGATTATGTGCTATAACAGAGCTATAATATTAATGTTGGGCGAGTTTTTCCCTTACCTTTGCCTTGCCACACATCACAAAAAACACATAAATAAATAAAATAGATGCAAGTCTCTCTAAAACCAGTGCACTTTTTTCCATTAGCAATCACTTTAGATCATTTTAAGAGCTTGCTTGTCAACTGAACCCTGCAAAGCATCCAAAGAAGTCAAGCATCCAATTTTAGTGTGATGCAAACAACCTTCTTTTATAATATTTGTTCTGATTTACTCGAAGCTAAAGCACTTTTGAAGCCTATTTTCAGCAGATCGACCGATGTGCAGTAAAGCTTCAAGTTGATGTGCTGAAGTTAAGACCTGCTAATCAGGATCCTGAACTAAGGGCTGCTGTAGAGGTGTTGAGAACTACAATTCCAATTCTGAAGGCAGGAGACCATGAACAACACAGAAATAACTTTCTGTGTAGTTATTTACACTATTAGATCAGACAACTCTTTTCGTGTAATAGTAAGTTTATTTTTGTTAACAGTAAATCCACTTTGTTTTAATGTTAGCCCTACACTGTCTACACAACACTGTCAGCTGAGAACTGACTCTTGACACAGTGAATTAGAGTAGCAGTGAAACTAAGTAGGTGAATATCTCACACTTAATCAGCTGGTTATTAATGGCCTGTCAGTGCTGACTCTTAAAATAACTGAAAAAACAGGATCCCCAAACACCTCATTTAAATGGAAATGTACGGCTTTCCCCTTCGCCTTGCTTTTCTTGACATTTTCAGCAGTCGCAGTGAGATGCAAATATATGCTTGTAGGAAGAGTTCAGATGAGAGCCATTCCACTACCCATTAATCCTGCTACACAGAAGTTGGCTGCAAACCAGCCTAAAATGCACTAGGGGGCGCTTGCAAGCTAATCCTCAATATTTTTATACACTGGCTTCTAGACCTAAAAGTCCACATTTTATTTTAGTTTTTATACTGCATTGATAATGTATCTGAAATGAAATGAGATATCACTAGCTTACCTTAAAGTTGAGGTTCTCCTGGTCTATTAAGGATTTACAACAGGACATATGTCCTTGATGTGTCCTTGAGTACATTTCTAAATAATACCTGTGTGTAAGATGTGTATTTAAACCACAACAGAATCCACGTGTGTCTAATAAGCAGCTGGTGGTGGTGGCTGAAACTTTTATCTGAAGGCAGTTTCTAGAAAGGGTCTGTAGCTCTTTAGATTGAGCTTATGTAAGGGGCTTTAAGATCTCTCCAGTGACGCAGTAGAAAGGAGAAACTTGACTGTTATTTTGCATAAACTATGCATAACTTGACTAGAGGTATGACTGTTTATCTATTAATTTATTTTGTTGATAGCATGTTTTTCTGGTGAGATTATTTTGCATTAAGTCTTGAAGTTAATGCTGCAGTCACATCAGAGAAAACTGTGGTTAGAGACTGTGGCATGACATAATGATGACTTGTTGCCTTTGGTTGCTTTGAAGATGGGGACCAGGTGTGCACCCACTTGGCATCTTCAAAAAGACTTTGGTGCTTGAAAATGGCAACACAATGGCAATAAGATGGAGTAAGTCTGCTATCAGTCTGCAACTAAATGGAGTCAGGCTGGCAATTACATACAATCTGTGATAGTAAGGTGATTAAATCGGAATAATCTGTGAAAATTGCAAAAAAGTTGCAGTGTAGTTGCAGAGAAATTCACATTTACTGTCCATCATGTAGAAGAGAGTAGAAATCACAGAAATTCAGAAATTCCTCCTGAAATAGTGACATATCTGCTGCAGAATAGTGATGTCACAAAAAATGATGTAGGTGCTCAACATCTTTGCATTTATATTGGAATATAACCAGAATACAGCCAGTTCGTAACCAATTGAGTCTAGGTGAGCAAAGAAGAGTTGCAGTCATTGGCTCAGGCTGAGTAATTGATTGCAACACAATAATTTGTAACCCTTCAGAAGTCTGAGTGACTACAGTCGGACTGGAGCTGTTTGGAGTGAGGTTGCCCCACCGTACAGGTGACCTGTGCAATTGCCTTATGATTAAAAATAGTTAACTAACTTGCACTAGATCAATGAAAAAAAAAAACAAGATCAATGTAACCAGTCAGTAACCACTGACTTTTTCTAATTGCAAAAATGTTGCCATTCATTTTTACTCTAGTGTGACTGAGCCATAAGTGACACACTTTGACAAATGGTGCTATTTAAAGGTCATGTTTAACCTCCTAAGACCCAAACTCTTCCATGGCGTGCATTTTTAATTTCTCTTTGAAATTTGGGCTGATTGGGATCCGATGAATGCAAAAACAAAGAATTACCAGATTTTTTTTTTTTTTTACCTGATTTTTGTTTCTGTGAAAATTAGAGCCACATATGAGAACATTCGTCTAAAATGTCAATAGAACAGTGGCATTATAATGTCCTCGTAAGTGGATATCAGGCCCTTGTAGAGCAAAATTTAGTATTTTGGTCTAAACAACCCAAAATGTGATGTCCACATATGTGGACGCCAGGTCCTAGGAGGTTAAAATAGCATTTGATCTAATATACTGCATTTTGGATGCAGCCCTGTGTGTCCAAAAGAAGAACAGACATAACATGGAACTTTAAATGTATTTGCACATGAGCAGGAGTTACTTTTAACTTCCATCCATGCTATTAACTACTTAACCACACAGGGCAATGGAAGGACTGGAGCTCATCCCACTGGGTATGCTAGTGCTCACATTCACACATATGGCTTATTTAAAAATCACTTAACATGTCTGTGAATGTTTGAGGAAGCCTGTACCCAATCAGGAAGAGAGAAAACAAACTGCAAACTGCACACAGAAAGGCCCCAACTAGCCATGATATTCAAACAAAGAACTCTCTTACTGTGAGACGACAGTGATGACCACTGTACCACCTCAAGTTTTTTTTCTTAAAAGCACAAAAACGTTAGAAACTTTAAGTTGAAATTCACAATTAGTCTTTGAACACTGCATGGTTTTGCAAATAAATGCATTTCAAAAATCTGTCCCCACAACAAATAAAATGAAACCCTAGAAAATAACAATTACAGTGGTCATTAAATCGCTCTTCATACATACAGTATGAGCACTTCATTAATAGAAATTTTTTTTTACGCCTGCTCTGGTTCAGTACCATTTAAATATTTACAGCCCATATTTTTATACCTACTTTGGGGTCATAAGCTGCATACTTAAGAACTTCATAAGGGTCAATAATTCTGGCTTTGTGATCCTCCTCTACAGATTAGATGTTCTGTTTTGCACTGGCAATAATTAGAAAAGGCTTACTGGGCACGTCCTCACGGGTGTTGTCCCCAGAATGTGGCTCTTACGCTGTAAAACACAAAGTTAATTGCTGTGTTGAGTAGTTGTACAATTGACCCATCCACACTTATGTTCTTTTCCCCTCCTTCGATTTTTTTTTCCTTGTCTCTTGTACTCAACAACCTCTGTTTCTTCCCTACTTCTTTGCAGCCTCTCTTTGGGCACTATGACATGAGGAAATGAGTCCTATTTTAAGATGGGGCACATCAGACTCAAAGACCCTGGAGTGTCTCTTTCTCCTCATTGGTCTTCCTGTGGTACATTTTTTGCTGTTAATTATGCAGCCCCTCTTTGCACAGAGCTAGACATTTTCTCTTAACTAGATACAGTTTTGTTCATCAGTCCTTTTTTGAAAAAATAAAATAATAAACAAACCCCAAAGATTTTACACTTCATAGCATATTTTAACAATACATTCTGAAGCCTTGTGTTTGTTATCATGGCAAAGGCCTCATGGTAATATTTTGAAACCAGACTTCCTCAGTAAGGTTTTGACCTGACTGAGAAACTAAGGGATGCTCATTTGCTAGATTTGTCATTCCCAAGATGGGCATATTGGGGCTATTCTAAGAAGAATTATTAGCTCATTTTGAATTTGATATCAGTAACATATCTGGAAAAGTTGGGGCAGGACCATGTTCACTACTGTGTAGGATCCTCCTCTTCTTCTTCAGTGTAGAATATGGAAAAGATGTATATAAATCTTATAAAGTTTGTATCTGTCTTGTGTGAAACTTGTATGAAAAGCATACAAGAGTGAAAACAGATATAAGATCCTTTGAAAAATTATATAAATGAAACTTGTATGTTTTGGATACTTATTAAAACAATATATGAAAGTAATGAGAAAGTGGCCACTTTCATGAGTAAATCATATAAGCCTTATGTGATTTACTATATGAAGCAAGCCAAATCGGATGCAAGTCTTTTATAAGTTTTTTCTATTTCTTTTCCATATGGGTGAGGAGATCCATTGCTGGAATTTTTGGGAGAGGACTCTATTTTAAATGAGCTTTCACTTAGAGAAGACGGGGCAATGTCTATATCATCTTTACATATAACTTCTTTGCATGATATAGTTTTTTACAGACTGGTGAACCTCTGCCCAACTTTATGTCTAGAGACTGCCTCTCTAAGATGTTCTTTTGATACCAAATCATATTACTGATCTGTTGCCAATTAACCTAATTATTTACAAAATGTTGCTACAGCTGTTTCTTTTTAGCACCACTTACTTTCCCAGCATTTTGTTGCTGCCATCAAATTCAAAATGAGCTATTATTATTCATTAGCTCATAACATTTGATATTTTTTTCTATCTTCAACTATGAATAAAATATGTGTTTATGAGATTTGCAGAGCATTGCATTCTGTTTTTAAAGTACATTTTACATAGCATTGCAATTTTTTTTGGAAGCGGGTTTGTATAAAATGAACATCATGTCATATTCAATTTGAAATCACACTCTCATGAGGAAGATCTTTAATGAGCAATAGGGTGGATTTCTCATGGACGTCTACGCAGCCAGACTTCATGCTACCACGTGAGTTGCCCAGTGCTGGCCATTTAAAAGAAAAGAGTGACATCTTTGAAATGCCTTGTTTGCCTAAGGAACCGTGTGCATTTGAGAGATGGAGGTCTGGAGACATACGCAGCTGTAGGCAACTGTTAATGATCCTTCCATGGGTTCACTTGGGGAAAATTTGTTAGGACTTTTACTTTCTCTAATTAGATCTTGATGACCAAAGGCCCACTTTCAGGCTTGAGTTAAACTCAGTGACTTTGGGTTTAAGGGAGGGGAGGAATGTAGTGCTGCAAGGGAAAGGACGTGCTTGATTAGTAAAGCAACAAAACAAAAAATAATGCGGTAAATTAACGGGTTTATCCAGCTTCCAATCCAGTGAAATCGAAAATCCTAATTGAAATTAAAATCCTATAGAGTGCCCAAAAGTAAATAGCTCACTGGAGTTGTTAACCAAGTAGTGTGGACCAAATTGCCAAACTAGTGCATTTTGCTGTGCTGTGAATAACAAAGAGTTTATCTAACAGACTTTCTGTTCATGTTCTCCAAGTTTTGTGTGAAATGTTTTGCTGCTACTAATTTGACTTTCCCTGCTACTGTACTGCAGGTCTGAGCTGATCAGGTGATGGGGAAAGTTTCATAAATCTGCTCCCCAATTAAAGACGAGCATAAAAGAGAGAAGCACCCCGAAGGTGATGTGATTTAAATAACTCCTTTTAATAGGCAGTGGCTCGGAGGGGTTCTCTGGCAATTATCACTTGTGACCCACAGCAATTATCACCTGCTCCCAGCAGACAAAAGGCAATTTTCAACTAATTGAGTGCTAAGCCACAGGAATTGTGAGAGCTTGACCTTTTAGTGCTGGTTTGGAAGAGGCATGGCCACATTTTTAAGGCCAAAAAGCCATTTTGAAACAGTGACAATCAGCTGTACCTTCCAGACTTTAATGATGTGCAGAAAGCCTGGGGAGGGAAGCAAAACCCCAGGCTTGCTCACCGTATGACTGTACATCCCATCATTTGTAGAGCCTCCAAGTCTAATGGCATTTTAAATGGCATTTTGGTTTCACAAGGATTAGGTCAAGTCTTTGAAGTTTTTTACTCAATCAGCTGAAGATGGCCTTCTGTCACCAGGTGTTCATAATCACAACACTCCTGAGGATAAAATTGATCAGTTGGGCCGCATTATGTTTTTGCTTGTTCAGAGATAATCGGGAATATCAGCAAGTTATTTTCAGACTCAGGTGTTATGTTAATTTTCTGCTATTAGTGAGGCGGCTCATGTAATCACATCCATGTGCGAAAACCTGAGCAAATGTTCAAAATTTAAAACACCAATCAGCTTACGTATGAGTGAGAACCAAAAATGCTAATCGTCACCATGTTGAAGGTCACTTTTTGTCCTTGCGCAGCTAATTATATGAGCATTGTGAGTGGTAAAGTTGGATGGTTATTACACTGCTTTTCCATGATGCTGACATTTGTGCATCTCTTCACTCTCAGATGTGCTTTTGTTCTGCGCTCAGAAGCAGAAGAACTGCATTGCATAAAAGTGCAAATGTAATAAATCTTTAAGTTTCATGGTTTCATAATTAGCAGCCAATGTCTGATTTACATTCAGTAGACTACAAGATCTCTTAAGATGCAACACATAAAGCGATGCATGCTTTATGTAAGCAATGAACAATGAATGCCAGAAATTTAACTCGGATGAAACTAGAACCCCCAAACAAAATACAATAGATATGAGGTAAGGGTTTATTTTAAAAAAATGAGTGGAATAATTACAGACTCGAAAGAACCCTGTTCCTCCTACGCAGCCCCTCACCCACTGGAAGAATAGATACGGGTCTGTGTGGATAGATTTTACATGGCTTGAGCTGAGGGCGAGGTTGAAGTAGAGTAGACTCGTAGAAAAAGCTCATTTCTAAGAAATACCATAGCAGAACAGTTGGTGTGGGAGTGGTTCGGAGGCAACAGTCAGGCAATCCAATGTGGAGACATGTTGTCACGGTCTGCCAGCCAGACCGTGGGGATGTGGGGAAAGGAGGACCCAGGCGCGGTGCTCTATGTATAAACAGTGTGTTTATTTACAGAGTGGAACAAAAACAACAATAAATCCCCGTGTTCTCCCAGACTCCCGTGTCGTGTCTCTGCGTGAATAGTTCGTGTCTCTGTGCTCTCCGCTCCCGTGTCAGCACCCCCCGGTGCTCGCTGCTCTTCGTGCCTTCCACGCTCCTCGTGGAGTCTCAAGGAAATGATCCCGCGTCGGTGGGAGCTCCAACTCTCTCCTAAGTAGCTCCCCCGACGAGGCCTGATCAGCAGCAGGTGTGTGACTTCGGGTGTGGCCAGTCCTTCCGCAGGGCCACACCCCTCAGGCCTGCAGGTGGCTGAGCTCCATCCTCCAAGCATACCCGCAGAGACACACACACACACACACACACACACACACACACACACAACACACACACACACACTCTCACATCTACAAGCATGGAGAAGAGCAGCAGCAACACCAAAATACATATAATAATAATAATATAATTCATAACTGCTCAGGGATCCTGGGTTGCTCAGACCCAGGACCCTGACAGTACCCCCCCTCTAAGGGTCGGCTCCCGACGACCCCAAAACCAAAACAAAAAACAGCACAACCAACCCAGGGCGGGCGGCTGGGGGAACCAGGACGGAGGGCCAGAACCAAAACAAGCAAAAACAACAAAACAACAAACCGACCCAGTCCACAGTCTCAGAGTCAGACCGCGCATCCCGCAGCGGTGCAAAAAGAAAACGAAAAGACGCCACAAACAGTCACAGGCGGCCCATCAACACAACAAGAGAGTTCAGGGGGCCTACCTCGAGCCCAACGGCGGCGACGTAGCAGCTCCGGCGGACGGCCCCGGGTCCGGCGGTAGCAGCAAAACAGTTCAGGGGGCCTGCCACGGGTCCGGTGGCGGCGGCGCTGCTCCTCCGGCGGCCAGCCACGGGTCCGGTGGCGGCAGAACGGTTCTGGTGGCCTGCCACGGGTCCGGTGGCGGCGGCGCTGCTCCTCCGGCGGCCTGCCACGGGTCCGGTGGCGGCAGAACGGTTCTGGTGGCCTGCCACGGGTCCGGTGGCGGCGGAACGGTTCTGGTGGCCTGCCACGGGTCCGGTGGCGGCGGCGCTGCCCCTCCGGCGGCCTGCCACGGGTCCGTTGGCAACCAGAGGCGGAGCCAGACATTTGAAACACCCGGGGCTTAGCCCAAAGAGTAGTATGCATGTGGGATTTTTTTTTTTTTTTTTTGGGGGGGGGGGTGTAGAAATGACTAAAAGATTAATAGGCTCTGTTCAAAAAAGAATGACTTCATATAGGGAAAAATATATATCACATGTGCAGGACACCTTAAACTAGTTTTTTAATTAAGCAGCAAGGCAGAACAAGGTCAGGGCTGTATCAAGACACGAGGACTAAACCCCAATTCAACCAGACCCAGAACTGATCCAGAATTAAAACAGGACTCCAACAGTTCAAAATCAGGACTACTGAGGACTTAACCAAGACAGAACCAGAATCAGAACTAGATGATAGCACTAAAAATCATCATAGACCTGCACTACACTTATTTTTTAATTCTACCAAAGTCCACTATTTAGATTGAGAAAAGTTTATATAATTATTTAGCCTTGTTGTGCAAACAAGCCTGCAGAACTTAATAAATACAGAATTTGAAAAATAACAAACCTAAAAAGAAACACTAGGTACGAGATACATGAGGACCTATGATACGGTGATACTTTTGGTAAACAACCATTTGACTAACATGTGTGTCTCACCTGCTCTTGTTCATCTGTTCTGTCCTCGTTCTCCTCTCTCTCCCTCTTTGTGCTGACAATCATCAAATATACAGTTGAAACCAGATATTTACTCTTCAGATAAAAACACTTTTTTAATTGTAACATCAAATCAGACTAAATGTTTATTTTTTTAGATTGATAAATATAAAAACATATTTGTTAACTTTAAGAGTAAAGAGAGAAACTATCTGTATTTCTTAATTGCAAATGGCACCAAATTGTATTCAAACTTGAGCCACATTTATGGAGCGCCACAGTTCTTTTCCTGGTGTTTTGGTTGATATCTCTTGATTTTCCCATGTCAAAGAAACAGGCTCTGTGTTTTGCCTTATATGCATCCACAGCTGTGCCACCAATTTACTCACATGGACTCTACTAACCTATCAGAAGCTTCTTCAGCTCAGAATGGAATCGTCTGGAGTTTTCTTATTAATTAACAATAAATTTAGTGTACATGTACTCCTAAATTTGATGAAAGTGATAAAAATAGCTCTGTCTCTCTTTATTCTGAAATTTAACTAATTCAAAATATATTTCAATATTTATCTAAAACAAAAGTTTACTCTAAATTGATGTTGTACAGTAAAAATGTTTTATGTTTTCTCCCTAAAGTGTATGTAAATATCTGGTTACAAATGTGAATATCCTGCTGTGTACTGAAATTCCTCTTGTTTTGCATAGAAATATACTGAACAACATAGTAAGCATAATATATAAAATAACATTTACCTGAGTTTTTTCTTTGAAAGTGTCACGGTTCTGGGTCCGTTGGACCCAGTATTTTGAGTTTCTTATGTTTTGGTTTATTTTGCATTATGGATTAGTTATTTTCTGGTGATACTGTTTTGATTACAATTATATTCTGATTCTTTAGTTATCTGATGATGTTGATGATGATTATTTCTGGTTTAGGTTTTGTTATCTTGCCCTTATGTTTGGTTTAGGTTGCCTGTGCTTAGTCTTCTCTGCCCGTATGTCCCTCTGTTTGTCCATGACGTCATTATGCCTGTTTACAAGTCTGTCTCTGTCTGGCGTGTGCTTCCTGTCTTATTTTGTAGGTCTGTGTCCTTTGTCAGTGCGTTCAGCTTTGTGCTCTCCCTGTCTCGTCAGTGTAATCTACGTCAGCCGTGTCTCCCAGCTGTTTCCTCTTTGCTCCGTTCACCTCTTGTATTTAGTGTCTGTGTCTTCCCCTACTCGGTGTCGCATCGTTAACGTCTGTTCACCCTCATGCCGTGTGTGGATCTCCCTGTGTCTCTCTGTGAATTCTTAGTTTGTAGTTTTCCCAGTTTAGTTTTGTATTTCCTATGTTCTGCCTCTTCAGCAATAAAGCTGCTTTTTGAGTTTATTCCCTCGTGCCTGTGAGTCCTGCATTTTGGGTCCTACTCCTGCCTGCCACACAGCCGACCATGACAGAACGATGCGACCATTTCCTGGACCCAGCGGATTCATCCCGGGAACATGACCTCTCCCGCATCCACCGCCTGATCGAGCGGGTCTCCCACGCTAAGGACGCTAAGACTATGGCAGTTGGGATTAACGCTATAGAAGCGATCCTGGAGGGGAGTCCTCATTTGCGCACACTAAGGGGATTTAGGGGCTTCATAGACCAGCTGCATGAAGCCCAGGAGGTGCTACGGGCTCGGGAGCTTGCAGCTTTTGTCCGCGCCCAGTATTCTTCGCCGAAGCCGTTGCATCGGCAGCAGCCGCAACACAAGGAGCTCTCCGCGGAGTCGGCCGCCGTACAGCAGCAATTGCAACAGAGGAAAGGCGTTTCCGCACCGCGGCCACAGAGCTCCACTTCTTGCCGCTCAGGGCTTAGTTCACCTGCCTCCTGCTTGGCGGCGATGTGGTCGCAGGACGAGGACGAGGACGTCTTTTCTCCATCGTCACCAGTTTCTCCTGTCGCCTCAGCCCCTGCCGCCAGGAGGAAGCGGCGCCACCGCCGTCATTCCTCACTACAACCGGAGCCCAATCACTCGTCAGAACAGCAGGCAATGAGTAGTGAGGTGAAGGCGGTTTGTTCCATGGACGTTCACCCCGGCCCAGTAGAAAGAAAAGACTCCCTGACTCATTATGTTGATGCCTTTTCCGCTGAAGAACCAGAATGTATGGGCAAAACTCTGATTGTGCACCCTCTGTTGGAGCCTGCTAAGAACTTTTCTGTCGATACAGAGTTAACCCCGGACAGTTTGAATTCGGTTCTGACATGTACTGCTGAATCTATGAATGGCGCTGTGGGTTCGCAACCCAAGAATGGGGAGGGGGACTTAACGGGCTGTTTCTGCCCTGTTCTCTTAGAGCAGAGAAGCCTAAGCAGAACTGTTTCTTCTGAACTCCTTCAGCTAGTTAAACCGAGCCCTAGAGGCTCAGGGGAGCCTATACCACCCCCTGCATCACGCTCACTACAAACACCTCCTCAACCGTTAGCCCGTTCAGCAGCCCAGCTAGCTGTTCAGCTGCCCTCAGCTCAGTCAGCTGCCCAGTTAGCCACTCCGTTACCCGCAGCTCAATCATCTGCTCCTTCACTAGTTTCATTCTCCCCACAAGGGTCACTTCAGTCTTTCTCAACCCAGTCTCCTGCTGAGCAGCCATCTTTTCTCACTCGTATTAAGCAGGAAAACATGCTCAACAGGACTGTTTTCGTTCCTCGAAAGCTGGCCCGATTAGAGACATTTACTACCTCCAGGGCCTCCCCAGAGTCCGAGTTTCAACCCGCAGTTGACTCTGGACCCCTGGGGGCTAAGGAGTCAGCCGATGACTGCACCCAATTGTGCCTCCTGAGCCTAACCTATGTGTTGCTCAGCCCCAGTCGGCATCAACGCTGCCAGAGGCCCGTGTGCCTGCTGGTCCTGTTCTGTCCCTGCCGGAGGCCCGTGTGCCTGCTGGTCCTGTTCTGTCCCTGCCGGAGGCCCGTGTGCCTGCTGGTCCTGTTCTGTCCCTGCCAGGGGCCCGTGTGCCTGCTGGTCCTGTTCTGTCCCTGCCAGAGGCCCGTGTGCCTGCTGGTCCTGTTCTGTCCCTGCCAGAGGCCCGTGTGCCTGCTGGTCCTGTTCTGTCCCTGCCAGAGGCCCGTGTGCCTGCTGGTCCTGTTGTGTTCCTGCCAGAGGTCTCCGCACCTGCTGGTTCCGTTCTGTGTGTGCCAGGGGCTCCAGTGCCCACTGGTTCTGAGACTGTTTTTGCTGGGGGGCCCGAGGAGCCCGTCCAGCCTCCTTCCTCGTCAGCTGGGGGGCCCGAGGAGCCCGTCCAGCCTCCTTCCTCGTCAGCTGGGGGGCCCGAGGAGCCCGTCCAGCCTCCTTCCTCGTCAGCTGGGGGGCCCGAGGAGCCCGTCCAGCCACCAGCTGCTCCACCTGCAGCCTCTGTGTCTCCACCCACGCCAGCTGCAGCCTCTGTGTCTCCACCCACGCCAGCTGCAGCCTCTGTGTCTCCACCCACGCCAGCTGCAGCCTCTGTGTCTCCACCCACGCCAGCTGCAGCCTCTGTGTCATCCTCCACGCCGTTGCCTGGTCCGGATTCAGCATCCTCAGCGTCGCCTGGTCCAGCGCATGCTTCGACTTCATCCGCCTCGCCTGGTCCAGCCTCCGCATCACCTGCAGTGGCCTCCTCTTCAGCTTCCTCATCAGCTGCTTTGCCTGGTCCGGCATCCTCATCTGCATCGCCCGGTCCGGCATCCTCATCTGCATCGCCCGGTCCGGCATCCTCATCTGCATCGCCCGGTCCGGCATCCTCATCTGCATCGCCCGGTCCGGCATCTGCATCGCCCGGTCCGGCATCTGCATCGCCCGGTCCGGCGTCTGCTTCGGCGTCCTCTTCGCCTGGCCCGGCATCTGCATCGCCCGGTCCGGCGTCTGCTTCGGCGTCCTCTTCGCCTGGCCCGGCATCTGCATCGCCCGGTCCGGCGTCTGCTTCGGCGTCCTCTTCGCCTGGCCCGGCTCCAGCCTCCTCACCAGCCGCTGCCTCGGCGTCCTCTTCGCCTGGCCCGGCTTCAGCCTCCTCACCTGCCGCTGCCTCGCCTGGCCCGGCTTCAGCCTCCTCACCTGCCGCTGCCTCGCCTGGCCCGGCTTCAGCCTCCTCACCTGCCCCGGCCTCGCCTGGCCCGGCTTCAGCCTCCTCACCTGCCCCGGCCTCGCCTGGCCCGGCTTCAGCCTCCTCACCTGCCCCGGCCTCGCCTGGCCCGGCTTCAGCCTCCTCACCTGCTTCGGCCTCGCCTGGTCCAACTTCTGCATCGTCTGGTCCGGCCTCCGCTTCGCCTGGGGCTGCAGGGGCCACGAAGCCTTCAGGTCCCCTACTACCGCCTCCACATCGTCGGTCATCTGCCAGGCCGCTTGTTGGGCATCTCCGCCACCGTAGGCGCCCTCCTGAACACCCTCCTGGACGCCGCCACTGCCTTCCGCGTGGCCGGCCCCCGGATCTGCTCTGTCGCCGCCACTGCCTTCCGCGTGGCCGGCCCCCGGAACTGTTCGCCCGTCGCCGCCGTTGCCGTGTGCACGGTCGGCCTCCGGAACTGTACGCCCGTCGCCGCCGTTGCCGTGTGCACGGTCGGCCTCCGGAACTGTACGCCCGTCGCCGCCGTTTCCGCGTGCACGGTCGGCCCCCTGAACTTTTTGTGGACTCTTGGTGAGCTCTGGTTTCATTTTGTTTTTGATATGCTCTCCTGCGTTTTTTGGACTCTGGTGCTCCTTGTTTTTTTTTGTTTGGGCTCTGTCCCTCCATCCTGGACCCCCTCCGCCCGCCCTGGCCTGGTGCTTTGTTGTGCCTTTTTTTTGTTTGGGGCTGTCGGGAGTCAGCCCTTAGAGGGGGGGTACTGTCACGGTTCTGGGTCCGTTGGACCCAGTATTTTGAGTTTCTTATGTTTTGGTTTATTTTGCATTATGGATTAGTTATTTTCTGGTGATACTGTTTTGATTACAATTATATTCTGATTCTTTAGTTATCTGATGATGTTGATGATGATTATTTCTGGTTTAGGTTTTGTTATCTTGCCCTTATGTTTGGTTTAGGTTGCCTGTGCTTAGTCTTCTCTGCCCGTATGTCCCTCTGTTTGTCCATGACGTCATTATGCCTGTTTACAAGTCTGTCTCTGTCTGGCGTGTGCTTCCTGTCTTATTTTGTAGGTCTGTGTCCTTTGTCAGTGCGTTCAGCTTTGTGCTCTCCCTGTCTCGTCAGTGTAATCTACGTCAGCCGTGTCTCCCAGCTGTTTCCTCTTTGCTCCGTTCACCTCTTGTATTTAGTGTCTGTGTCTTCCCCTACTCGGTGTCGCATCGTTAACGTCTGTTCACCCTCATGCCGTGTGTGGATCTCCCTGTGTCTCTCTGTGAATTCTTAGTTTGTAGTTTTCCCAGTTTAGTTTTGTATTTCCTATGTTCTGCCTCTTCAGCAATAAAGCTGCTTTTTGAGTTTATTCCCTCGTGCCTGTGAGTCCTGCATTTTGGGTCCTACTCCTGCCTGCCACACAGCCGACCATGACAGAAAGAACCCTCGAATGTCCATTCTTATGTTTCAGTACATAACTGAAACCGATTTAGTCGGGGAGGGTAAGAACTGAAAATATGAAATAAACACACGTAAGCTAAGACTCTCTAAAAAAAAAAAAATAGCATTTGTTCGGCTTTTCATTTCGCCATTTGTTGATTCACTTGAAGAGCAAGTAACGTAATATTGGTCAAGTGATCAGTTTGATATCAATCTTTCGTGATGCACCGTCATATTTACATTATTTGTACGGTACGAATGATTTGCTTTGGTACCTGCTCAAACTTAAGCTCTCCTTAGTATGGCTGGTTCCGTCTCTCCAACAGCGCACTGACGGGCAGCAGCTGCCCCGCCCCCTCGCTCAGTCGCTTAGTGCCTGAGCTTGGATCATACCAATATCAGGGGGGGATTCACGCACAGTCGTAAATTCCCACAGTGTGCACTATGTGCTTCGAATATTGTGTGTACTTTTTGTTTTATACAGTTGTCAGCCAGGCATCTAACTATGAAAAAATTACACTCCAAAATACCCCGGGCTTCTGACAAAACAACCCGGGCTTAAGCCCCGTAAGCCACCCCCACGCTCCGCCCCTGTCCGCTGACCTCCTCGGCCGGCAGCGAGAGCTCCTCCTCGGCCGGCAGCGAGAGCTCCTCCTCGGCCGGCAGCGAGAGCTCCTCCTCGGCCGGCAGCGAGAGCTCCTCCTCCGGCTCGCTGAGCTCCTCAGCTGGCAGAGCGGGCTCCTCCGGCTCGCCGAGCTCCTGCTCGGGCATGCTGAGCTCCTCCGGCTCGCCGAGCGCCTCAGCTGACGGTGCGGGCTCCTCCGGCTCGCCGAGCTCCTGCTCGGGCATGCTGAGCTCCTGCTCGGGCATGCTGAGCTCCACAGCTGGCGATGCGGGCTCCTCCGGCTCGCTGAGCTCCTCAGCTGGCGGTGCGGGCTCCTCCGGCTCGCTGAGCTCCTGCTCGGGCATGCTGAGCTCCACAGCTGGCGATGCGGGCTCCTCCGGCTCACTGAGCTCCTGCTCGGGCATGCCGAGCTCCTCCTGCTCGCTGAGCTCCTCAGCTGGCGGTGCGGGCTCCTCCGGCTCACTGAGCTCCTGCTCGGGCATGCTGAGCTCCTCCGGCTCGCTGAGCGCCTCAGCTGACGGTGCGGGCTCCTCCGGCTCGCTGAGCTTCTGCTCGGGCATGCTGAGCTCCTGCTGCAGCTGGACGAAGTCTGAGGTTTCCCGAGCTTGCACTACCCCCCGGGCTTTACGCAGGGTGCAAAGGCAGGCGGAAACTCCCTTGAGCTGGCCGAGGTAGGGGTTTCCCTCCAGGATTGCCTCGATGGCGTTTAACCCCACCACTCCTGCCCTTGCGTTGGTGGTGTGAGTTACCCAGTCCATCAGGCGTTGGACGCGGGTGAGGTCGCTCTCTCCGGACAAGGCCGCTGGAGTGGGCAGTGGAATGGAGGCTGCTGCTGGTGGAGAAGATGGCTGAGCGTGTGATGTGGATGGTGAACAGGATGAAACGGTAAGCGGTGAGGTAGATGTCGCGGGGGATGATTCAGCAGGTGACGGCTGGATCACTAGCCGGGCAATAGGCTGAGGTACAGCGACCAGCTGGGCCGCGGGCTGCGCTTTGGCTACCGGCTGGGCAGCTGACCGTTGTTACCGCGCCAGATCCGCGGCCCCGAACCGTAGTAAGGAAACCTCTGGCAGTTACTTGACTCGCAGCCGGCAACAGCTTACTATACAGGTCAACTCCGCTAGCAAGAAGATCGAGGGAGGCGTAGGAAACTGCTTTACCGAACCTTTATTTCTCCTCCAAGGCACGAACACCGCGTACAGTGGGCTGAAACAGTTTACTCACAGCGGGCATCGCCGATACAACTTTGGCTGCCGAGGGAGTTATTATATTCCTTTTATTTACTTTCTCTTCGTCTCTTCTGTAGTTAACCGTTACTTTTCTTTTCCTTCTCCGCTCACCCTCACACACCCGACAGGCAGTTCCGCTACACACACCCGCATACATTTCCCATCAGGCTTCACCCTTAAAGGACCATGCCTGTAACACTACCCCCACTCTGGATGATAATTAAACCCTTAACATCATTCCAGCACATGAACCCCCCCATTAACAAGGAAACATACAGCATTCGTGCCCCCAGTCCAAAAATGGCGATCCTTAGGATGGAACAATCTTGAAGTAGACAACTGTCCATATTTTAAGCACAAGAAAACATAGGATGTACAGGGTTCACTTTGAGGAGGGTGCAAGTCAATGTCCATATCCCGCCCTTCACATAGACAGTATTCATAAAGAAAGACATTAAGGCACTACAGCTGAACGTTTACCCCTATATCCAGCTTTACCTCATTAGTATAAACAGTTCAAACAATAACTTGCAGCCCGTCGACAGCCATGTTGCCAGGAAACAGCAAGACAAACAAGCCCAACAGTACACGTAAGAATAGCCCCCTGTAACAACTCAATTTACAACAGTCATATCACTTAACATATGTAACATGAACAATTTTTTTTTTTTTTTTTTTTTTTTAAACTACTGAGCAGGGCAGCGATCCGCCTACACCCCGACTCAGTTAGGACATACTAGCCTAGTGACTGACCCAGTCACCAAACATGTCCGGCGCCCGCCGCACACGCTGTGGTCTGGAAGGGGGTGTGGACCTGAAGGAAGGGTGCTGTTCTGGTCCTTCAGCCCCATCCACGTAAGGCTGAACAGGGCTGGCTGGCAACCCACTACCATCTCCTTGAGCGGGTGGCGGAGAGCCAGCTCTCAGGGAAGCACCAGTATCTGGTTGATCTGCCCCAGCTGGGGTCTCCCACAAGTCGAAGGGGCCGAAATCAATGTCAGAATCGCTTTCGTCGAGCGCTGGAGGAGGCACCTCGGTGGGTGCTGCCTGGTCGGAGTCTTGGAAGACCCAGCTGTTGTCCAGCGGCGTTCTTGAGTGATAAGGCTTGAGTCTGTCGTGATGAACCACTTTAGCCTTTGCTCGGGGCCCCTTTTTAATGCAGTAGACTAAATCATCCAACAGGCCCACTACGAAGTAGGGGCCCTCATAGGAAGGCAGAAACTTGCGAACCTTGTGCCGCACTCTCTTGGTCCCTTTGATCAGATGCCACACTGCAGCGCCGACTGGATACTGAACTTGGCAGATATTCTTATCGTACTGTTTCTTAGCGCGCTCAACAGATTTCCCGAGAGCCTCCCGTGCCAGTTGGTGGGAAAGCTCCAGCCTTTCCCTGAGTTGCACCACATACTGTGGTGTAGTGCAGTTGGGGGTGTCGTCGGCCGGCAGACCCGCGACCAGGTCAATAGGCTCGGTTATCTCTCGGCCCAGAAGCATCATGTTTGGGGTCAATCCTGTGGAACTGTGCTTAGTTGCCCGATAAGCCATGACAGCATAGGGGATCATTATATCCCAGTCCCAGTGGCAGCGCTCCGCGGTGGTGGCTAAGGCCTTCTGCAGGGTAGCATTAAAACGCTCTACCTGGCCATCGGACTGTGGATGAAAGGGCGTGGTGCGTGTCTTTTTGATTCCGAACAGTTCACACATCCCCTGGAACACAGCCGACTCAAAGTTGGTGCCCTGGTCGCTATGCAGAGACTGTGGGGCTCCATATCTACATACCCACTCCGCAACAACCTTTCCTGCCACCGTGGGCGCTTGTGCATCGGGGACTGGATAAGCCTCCACCCACTTGCTGAAGTAGTCTTGTACCACCAATATGAATCGGTTATGCCTTTCTGTTTCGTTCAACGGTCCCATCAGATCGACTGCAATCCTCTCCATGGGGGCGCCAACACGTACCGTGCCCATCGCTGCCTGGGGGGTTTTTGGGGGCCGCGCCCTTTCAGCACAACTGGTGCAAGTGCGGCACCACAGGGTCACATCATCTTTCATGTTGTACCAGTAGTACCTATTCTTCAAGCGTGCCAGGGTCCTTTCTGCCCCAAAGTGGCCACCCACTGGGCCATCGTGCATCTGCTGCATTACGGAGTGACGATAGGCGTGAGGCAGAAGGATTTGGGGGAAAAACACATTACTTTCTGTACAGTGGAATTTCCTCACCAGCACTCCATCTTTTAGGTACAGTCTCTTCCACTGCGCCCAGTAGGCTTTGGTTGCGGGGCTGCATGCCGCTACATCGGCCCAGACGGGCCGACCTTCCCCTTTTTCCTTCCATTCCCAAACTGGGCCTATATCCACATCGTTCTTCTGGCTAGCCAAGAGCTGTTCTGGGGTCCAGCCACTGAACAAGCTAGTGTGATGGGACTCATCCACCCGGTGGATATTTGGGCAGGTGTCGTGGCTACTACTGGAACAACAGTCCACTGCTGCTACGGGTGCACACTCTGGTTCTGCTACCCGGCTTTTCCCATCGGTACCATCAGGCCCCACTACCCCCACTGGGGGCTGCCCTGGGGGGGTCATGCTGGTACCACAGTCCTCTAAGTTACACTGCACACCTTTATGCTCGAACCGGTCGCTGTTGATGGTGGGCTCTGGGAGTGTGCACGGGCATGAAGCGCGGCAGGGTCTCCTGGAAAGTGCATCCGCATTCTGGTGGTTTTTCCCAGGTCGGTGCAGCACCTGGAAGTTATACTCTGCCAGCTTCTCCAACCAGCGGGCCAGCTGGCCCTCGGGCTCCCTCAGCCTGGTCAGCCAGCGGAGGCTGCTATGGTCAGTCCGGACAGTGAACGGCCTACCCAGCAGGTACTGTCTGAAGTGGGAAGTGAACGCCACAACCGCCAGAAGCTCTCGCCTGGTCGTACAATAGTTTTGTTCGGTAGCCGACAGCCGCCTGCTCCCATAGGCCAAGACCCGCTCCTCGCCCCCTTGCACTTGGGAGAGAATCGCTCCAATCCCACAATTGCTGGCATCAGTGTCGAGGAAGAAGTCACCCTGGTCCAGTGGGTAACCCAGGACAGGGGCTGCCGTAAGCCGTCTTTTTAATTCCTGGAATGCTCCCTGGCAGTCGGCAGTCCAGTTAAAACGGGCATACTTCTTAGTGAGTTCGTGGAGGGGTTTAGCCACTGTGGCAAAGTCCTCCACGAACCGGCGGTAGTATGAGGCTAAGCCAACAAACTGACGCACTTCTGTGACGGTCCGCGGTGCAGGCCAGTCCGTCACCTGCTGGACTTTCTGGGGGTCCGTGGAAATACCTCCAGCAGAGATGATATGGCCCAGATAGGCCACCTGCTCCCGAAACAGGCAGCATTTAGATGGCTTCAGTTTTAGGTTGGCTCCACGCAATCTGATGAACACTTGCTCGAGCCGCTCCAGCATCTGGGTGCTATCCTGGCCCAGGACAATGATGTCATCTAGGTACACTAGGCATGTCTCCCACTGCAGCCCAGCCAGGACTCTGTCCATAAGCCTTTGGAATGTGGCCGGTGCGTTGCACAGTCCAAACGGCATCACATTCCACTCGAACAATCCCTTACGGGTACAAAATGCAGCTGCTTTTCGGGCTCTGGGGGTCATCTCTACCTGCCAGTACCCTGAAGTCAGGTCTAGTGTACTGAAGTACTTGGCAGTAGAAAGCGTGTCAAGGGTGTCCTGGATGCGTGGCAGGGGATAAGCGTCTTTAAGGGTTCGCTCATTTAGTGGTCTATAGTCCACGCATAGTCTGGGACTCTGGTCCTTCTTCTTCACCATCACAATTGGAGCAGCCCAGCCGCTATTGCTAGGTTGAGCTAGCCCAGCCTCCAAGCTCTGCTGTACTTGCTGGTCGGCCGCTATTTGTTTGTCCCCTGCCATCCTGCGCGGCGGGTGCTTAACTGGTGGCCCTGGCGTGGTCAGGATGTCATGCTGGACAACACCAGTGCGACCAAGGTCATTCGGGCCAGTGGAGAAGACATCACTGTAGGACCTCAGCAGGCCTGCCAGATCGTAGCGGGCAACGTGAGTCAAACCGGGGCTGCTCTCGGCGTAAAGGGCCTGCAAATGGCTTGGTACAGAAGCAGGGGGAGTACCATTAAGTTCGAGGGCTGCCAGGACCCTTGGTGGGCGACCCCCCGACCCCTCCAGGACCTGCACGGGCTGAAGAACCCCTGCCACGGCACCACGCTTTAAGGTGACAGCTGCGGCCCCAGGGTTAAAGACTCTGATTGGGATGCTAGAGGGTTTACTAGGTTGCACAACTGCGTGAGCTACCAGTACTTGGTGCTTCTCCACAAAGCCCTTTGTAGGGCTTAGCATCATGTCTCTATGGGCGGCACAGTGGGAGCTGGAAAACCCGGGGACCACATACTCGCAGCCTGGTTCCAAAACCGTAGTGCGTGCCACCCTAACAACAAGCACCTGGGGTCGAGGGCCTACGCCAGAACATGGTATCTTTTCATTAAACAGGGTTATCTCTTGGCGGCCGTAGTCTAAGCAAGCGCACGATTGTTGCAGGAAAGGGTGCCCCAGAATAACTTCAGTGCCTTCAGCCATGTCGGCCAAAAGAAAGTCTACATTTTCAACACCGCTCCCCACCTGTACAGGCAGGATGACCTCGCCCAGAACGGCCAATCCCTCTGGACCAATGCCTTGTAGAGTCTGAGCAATGGATGCCTGCACCTGAGGTCTTGACTCTGCGGGGATGGTGTTAAAATAGTGGAGGGGCAGCACATTCCGCCGTGCACCAGAATCCAGCAAGGCCCGTATTTCCCGTCCCTGTATTGCTATCTGGACACACATCACATCTTGGCCTCCGTTGTGGAACACTGTGCCTGGGTCAGGGGCTGGGCCTCTAGCAGCTTTTACAGGCTTTTGGGCAGGTGAGCGAGGAGAGGGGCAGTTCCTCTGTAGATGTCCTATGCCGGAGCAGTTATGGCAAACAGCCTCCTTCCTGCTTGACCTGTTAGATGTGCTCCAGCTTTGGCGCCCACGCTGGATAGGTCTTTGGGCCCTCTCCGGTGGTTCATAACTTAGCATATGAACACTCTCCCGTAATGCAGCTGTTCGGGTCCCCTGTGCTGTAGAGACTCGTGGCCCTGGCTGCATAAGCTGTGTGACTGCCCTGGCGGCCCTTTTCGTTGTCTCGAACCTGTGGGCGATTTCATAGGCTCTTGCCAGGGTGCGTGGTTGTTCTTCCAACAATTTCTGGACCATTTCAGCATCTGCCAAAGCATTAGTGAAGATCTCTACAGCAATGCAGTCCTGCTCCAGCTCGGAGCGGTTGGCATACACAATGGAAACCTTCTCGTATATATCATCTCTGAGGGTGTGCAGGGCCTCACCTGGTTTCCGGATTCTCTGCCGTAGCTCAATGCCAATGGCTGCTGCATGCTCTGAACACGGCCCATAGGCAGCCTCCACCTCCTCCACAATCCTCTGGTAACTCCAGCGAGCAGATTTGGGGTTTTTGTGGATTATGGCTCCAGCTGCGCCCCTCAGGCTGAATCTCAGTTGGACAGCCATGGTGTTCTCCGTCCAGCAGTTGGCCTTTGCACAGGTCTCGAACTGATAGAGAAAGTCTTTCCATGACCCTGACCCATCGAAATGGTCTGGTTGTAATGTGGGAATTTTCTCCTTGCCCCTCGTCTGTCCATCAGCACTACAATCTGCAAAACCCCCGTCTTGCACTACACCAGGAAAACAGCCGCGTGGCCCTGGCATGGCTTGTTTTGAACTGTGACCCTGGTCATGCTTGCAAAGCCCACACCCCCCATCTGGTGCTGGTATTGCCATGCGAGTTGTTGGGGAAAAATAGCCCTGAGCTGGCATTTCATAGCTGTACTGCGCAGGTTGGGGTATACCCGGCATAATGTGTAGCTTCGCTGGCTCAGTAAACGGCGTTTTTCTAGGGACACTGCAGGTACAGTTCATGGCGGTGAATGGCTGGCTGCATGGCCGAGATGTAACAATCCGAGGTGGGTGATCATGCGAGCCATGCTGTCCCACTGTGAGCGGTGTAGATGCAGTGTTACCAGGGCCTCCGCAGTCTGAGCACTGCAACTGCTTAAACTCACTGCACACTGCATTCTGCTTCGCTATTGGTGTTAAGAAAGGGTTGGTGTGAGCTGAAGGTGGCGGGGTGAGATGCCATGCAGCCTCAAACTCCGTCGTATAGACTGCTGCTATGCTCGCCGCTGGCGTTAACTCTATGTCCGTGATGAAGGGGTTGCTGCTGTGGATTCTATTGTTTACATAAGTGGCACGGTCCACATTAGCTGTGCCACTCTCTGGGGTTTCTGGCAAAAATGGGTTGCTGCTCTTACTGAAGTACATTCCCATGCCATCCCCTTCAGCATCTCTCGGAGCCGCCATTTTCTCTGTCGTCCGAGGGAAAAGAGAAAAAGAAAGTTCGCTCCCTCTCTCTCGGCGCTTTGCGGAGTTTTATCCCGGAAAAGAGCCCCCAGTGTTACCGCGCCAGATCCGCGGCCCCGAACCGTAGTAAGGAAACCTCTGGCAGTTACTTGACTCGCAGCCGGCAACAGCTTACTATACAGGTCAACTCCGCTAGCAAGAAGATCGAGGGAGGCGTAGGAAACTGCTTTACCGAACCTTTATTTCTCCTCCAAGGCACGAACACCGCGTACAGTGGGCTGAAACAGTTTACTCACAGCGGGCATCGCCGATACAACTTTGGCTGCCGAGGGAGTTATTATATTCCTTTTATTTACTTTCTCTTCGTCTCTTCTGTAGTTAACCGTTACTTTTCTTTTCCTTCTCCGCTCACCCTCACACACCCGACAGGCAGTTCCGCTACACACACCCGCATACATTTCCCATCAGGCTTCACCCTTAAAGGACCATGCCTGTAACACCGTATAAACATAGCCCCAGAGTAAACAGTTGAGGTGAGTGACGATGAATTGTCCATATGACTCACCACAGCCGGCTGTTGAGATGTCTGTGGATTTAGCTGCGGTGAGGAACGCTGGCGGCGCGAACGTCGTTTCCGTGTCGGCGTCGGGGCCGGCGTCTCAGGCAGTGAATCCACCAGCTGTCCGAGCTGGTGGGCAGCCTGAGGAGGAGAGTGGAGGTGGAGGGTGGAAAGTAGGAAGTCCAGGACCACCGCATTAAGGGAGTCCACCAGCCAGGGGAATTTAAAAAGCATCTCCTGCAGCCGCCTCTCCACGGCGCGACGCAAACCTTCCGCTGGCTTCTCCCACCACACCTCACATAGGTGGTACACTTCGTCCATAACTTCCCTCCTGAGCCTCTCCTCGGAGACCGCTGGGTCCATTAGAGGCGGGATCATTCTGTCACGGTCTGGCTGGCAGACCGTGGGGATGTGGGGAAAGGAGGACCCAGGCGCGGTGCTCTATGTATAAACAGTGTGTTTATTTACAGAGTGGAACAAAAACAACAATAAATCCCCGTGTTCTCCCAGACTCCCGTGTCGTGTCTCTGCGTGAATAGTTCGTGTCTCTGTGCTCTCCGCTCCCGTGTCAGCACCCCCCCGGTGCTCGCTGCTCTTCGCGCCTTCCACGCTCCTCGTGGAGTCTCAAGGAAATGATCCCGCGTCGGTGGGAGCTCCAACTCTCTCCTAAGTAGCTCCCCCGACGAGGCCTGATCAGCAGCAGGTGTGTGACTTCGGGTGTGGCCAGTCCTTCCGCAGGGCCACACCCCTCAGGCCTGCAGGTGGCTGAGCTCCATCCTCCAAGCATACCCGCAGAGACACACACACACACACACACACACACACACACACACACACTCACATCTACAAGCATGGAGAAGAGCAGCAGCAACACCAAAATACATATAATAATAATAATATAATTCATAACTGCTCAGGGATCCTGGGTTGCTCAGACCCAGGACCCTGACACATGTATAGCAAAATTTACAAAAAGATTAAGCCAGGCTGACTGTTACAAAGCCTACAATCAAGTGATGTGGACAGAAGCAATTGGATGATTACAGAGCCCAACCCTACCACCTCTAATACCAGAGAAAGGAAGGAAAACTATCCTAACTGAGAAGGAAGCAGATGTAGTGGATGTATAAATAGGGCTATGCGTAAAGGGGGTCTATTATACCCATTTCTAACTCCACCAAGCGTTGCTTTGCATATTATTACTTCCACCAAGGAAGTTACGTTTCTGGCAGCGTTTGTGTATCATTCAATCTGCTCAAAAAGTTTTGAATAAATTCTGATGAAACTTTATAGCAGTTTAGAGTCACATCATATTTACCTCTGAGGTAAACTCCTTGATTTATTGGTCAGAAATTGACAGAAATTCTTATAACTTAGAAACTATGATTCTTACATGTGTGGTGTGTATTCTCAGCATAAAGAAAGTACTGTTTAAATATTTAATATATCTTGTCACAGTTGACCTCTGACCTCACTTTCAAGGTCAACAGATTGATGTGAATCAGAATCAGAATCAGAATACTTTATTAATCCCGAAGGAAATTAGGGTTACAGCAGGCAGCACGCTAATGGCGCGTGCGCACTAAGGTCAAAGGTGAAGGTGAAGGTCAAAATGATAATAATGCTATAGAGCGCCAATTAAACCTATGTTTCTTTCTGCTGTTTATATTGATAACAAGAACGTGTGCAGGGAATAATATATGAGGTTCTAAATATAAAGTAACTTTGCACTCCTGACCTCTTCTTCAAGGTCAAAATAGGTCAAACTTTCTTGAAACGTCTTTTATCTTTAAAACTGTGCTTAAAATTGTACTGCACTGCCTTTTTTGTATTGGCAACATTTAGGAAATAATACTGGTATATGTGGATTCTAAATATCACATTAAAGTTGACCCAAGTTTATCCCAAAATGTGATGTATCTTTAAAGAAAGTGTTGTCAAAACAATTAAAATGAGCTGCCTTCCCAGTTATATACTGTGGTATGATATCACGCTCAGGTTATTCTCATCCAGTTATTTACAAAGCATTACCTATTATCCATTACCTACTTCTACATAATGTTTGTGTAATCAACATCTGTCATGCCACTCTTACCTGATTTGTACTGCACTACATATTTTTTAAAGTATGTCTTAAAAAGAACAAAGAAAATAAAATGAATATATACAAAATATATTACTTTTCCCTTAAAAGTAAGTATTGCCCAGAGGGTGAGCTGCTTTGGCAGAGGTTAACGCTCTCAGAGCTCTTGTTTATCTTACATCTTATAAAGCTCCTCAGTTCATCTTCTGCCTGCAACAAGCCTCTGTAGCTGCTCCTGGCTTCTTTAAGTTAACTTTCTGATAATTTGCGGTGTCTTACAAACTAAAGGTTTGAACAACAGGTGGTTGGGCGCTTTGTGTTCACATCTATCAGAGTATTTCTGAGATAACTACAATAATAGATACTCATGCAGAGCCAACAGTGGAGAAAATCTTTGAGTTTTGGCTAACTTCTAGATAACAGGGACTTTGTTGTGTGTACACTGACCTAATGATTTGACCACACGTATTATAAATGTCAAGTTAAATCTGAAACCAGTTAAAACATCTTAAAGGTTTAGTTATTTGATTTAAAAAAAAAAAAAATCACCAAATCTATTAAAATATCTTTTTTTTTTTGCATTTCTGTCTTTGTACTGTAGCATGTAATTGAAAGGGGCATGGTATGACAGCAAAGTCTTTCATTTCACTCTCACTGAAGCCAGATGAAGGAGCTATTTTGGGCGTGCTGAGCGTGCTGAAGGTCAGCTGAGACCGTGTGCTTTGATCTTGGAGAAAGATGCAGCCCATGAATGAGTAGGTGTGAAGCGCTTGCTTCAAAGTCCCAAAAGAAAAGAGATTAAATGCTTACATGTCTGAAGCTGTTCTTCCTTTCTCATTTATGATCAAGAAGACTTGTCATTTCAGTAGACTGCAAGATTTTACTTTGCTGTTATTTTTTGCAGTTCTTCTGAAGTCAGTGCCCTTCTGTACGGTGCTCATACGGATGGTTTTCAGAAGCTCCACTTCCATTCTGAAAAAAAAAAGTTGGTAGTATTTATTTGTCAGTAGGTGAAAACCACTCAATTTGTATTTATTTCGGCTACTGCCATCTGATGTTTTAGGAAACCACACATTATAATTATTTGATCTAGTTTGACTATTTGCTAATCCTGGCTAACTCTAGCTGGTTAGGTGGCTAGCTAGTTAGCTAGCTGTTTATTCATAATTTACTGGAATACTAATGCTATGCTAATTGTAGCTATTGAAACCTGACCTTACAGCAATAATACATCAGTGGTTCTCTTTTTGGTCAATCCAGCACATGAAAATCAAGGTGACCATGTCTTGATTTTTGCACAACCTTATTTCTTAGTGAAGTACCGCACATAAAATTGAATTCTTTCTGTAAAGTTGGGAACTTAAACATAAAAGTCTATGAGAAAACAGCCCTACTGCTGGTAACTGATCAAGTGATCATTTGAGAACCTTTTTAGCTTCAGATAAAAGTTTTGGCTAAAGAGCAGGAAAGGTTTGCACTCTTCTTCTGAGTTCCTATAAATAAAAAGTCTTTTTCTGTAAAGTTTTCTCATACTTTCATACCACGGGTAATCCATCATTTTGAGACCGCTTTTTTTGTTGGTTAATGACAATAGTAAACGACAAATAAAAGCAAAAATTAAGTCCAGGAGACATGTTTCATGGACGAAAGTCAATGTAGAGGTGACAAAGAAAGATACAAACAAAACTGTTTGATATCACCGAGTTTTCTCAAATGTTGGCTTTTTCCTTGGGCTTTCGTGAAATACTGCTGCTTTTAATAATTGGTTCATGTGTGGTGTTGTGTGTTGTGTTTTGCTCTTCATAGCCACCGTAGAGGCTGAATAAATCCTTTTGTAAAGCATTGATACAGACAGTGTTTTGTTGTACAGACACATTCTTATTCATTCATGCTGAATAGAAAGCAATATGGGGTTATTATAACTACAGATATGTTGGTCCTTGCCAGAAAACAACCTTTCAAAGACACATTCCCTAGGCGATGGTCAGTCAGGACTGAGTGTAGATGTTTATGGTCCACTGCTTGCAGAAATAGCAAACCCAGTCATCTGCTCCCGCTCGTGCTGTCTGGCTCGGCTGATCAGTGATTAGGTTGCCGATTGCTGACAGTCCCCGCGGACGATGGCAAGAAAATCATTTACAGTGTTACTCTGAAACATCATCACATCTCACTTTAATGTTGGGGCTATCTTTGTGGATGAAAACTGTCAAAACACAGTGAATAAAATAGACTATGCTCGCCTTCTAGATTGGAGATACAGAAATGCATATAATAAGCTTTTCTTGGTTCGATTTGGATGGGATGCAGCTTCTTATACTTTTTCACCTCTTGCTGACCTTTGCCTCCCACTATCAGATCTACTTATTTGATATTTGCCACAAATCAATCTCTCTGAAGCAGTCAGTGTTTCAGAGCTTCTCCTACAGCACACTGATACACATACTATCTACCTGCAGTAAAGTCTTTTCAAACCTCTCATACCTGCAAACTGTCTTTTAAACCTTACATACATATGTCAAAAAGCTAAAACTTTTAAATAAAACATGGTTTAAAAGTCCAAGAGAAATGATCTCTGAATTCCTGTGAGGTATAGCTGCGTTTTATTGACAATACAAAGAAACCTGATGTGTTTTTCGGGCCAGTCCTATGACCTGTTAAGTGTATCCGTCAGTCAGAAGCTCTGCATAGCTTCTCAAGGTTATGTGAAATTTCCTCTATGAATGGTTTTCTGCATGGCCTTAATGTTGGTAATTCCAGATGAAATATGTAACCTCTCAGGGTTCTACAATGAGCTCTGCCTTGAGTATCACAGGCTCATTGAGTCAGGTGATGGACAGCAGTGTTCATCTGCCTTTATTAAAATTATTTACCCCACCTTATTATTGCCAGACACATACCTGAATCAGAAAACCATGAAACACCTCATTTATTCTGTCCTTATAGTTATTCTACTTGTAATTCTTTGCATGGTAATTATTTTTGCAGATGCTAATTTCTGCAAATTTCAATTTGCCTGCAAGGGAATGTTTTTAGGGAATTATTAAGCAAATGCAAATTAGAGATGAAAGCTGATGAAGAATTTTGCCAATTAGCAGGTATTGCCTAAATGAAGAATTTAAAACCAATCAGACACGTGAAAATGAACGTTGAGATAAAAAATAACAAGAACTGATGGAATTAAATTATGTGTCCTTCCCCTGCTTATTACACTGCTCTTTTCCTATAGCACACTCTATAACTGACCTTTCATATGTAAATGGAACATTAGCCATTTTCTATGGCTCACAGTATAAAAGTGTTGTTGATGTATTTTCTGCTATTTCTTCATGTCTGTAAGCTCGGTCATTCATTTGAGCCAAGTCTGGTAGCAGTGAATTGTTTCTTGCTGCGCACATGTTAGCGTGGATAGCATGAAATAGCTTATTGATTACTCTGGTGCTGGGGGGTGATTAGAATTCATCGAAGGAGAAAAACCACAACAGCAGGCATGGAGACAAAATGCTCAGCCTGACCTTAAGGGCTCTACCTAAACTGTACATTTCAGTCAGTTGTTGTCCAGTTGCTCATCTGCCAGGACATCGGCTCGGGTGCAGAGGTTGACAATCAATGTGTCTGTATTGACGTTTGGGCTATACATTTATATAGAAATTGTGGCTGTATACATCTTCATAGAACTCTGCCGTGCTGAGATAAGACCTCTCTGTCTCAACTCAGATAATGGCAACCTGATACCTTTCTGTAACTGTGCACTCTGTCATCAATAATTTTTAATCCGGATTCACAGGTCAGATGCCGCTGATTTGAATAATGGATTCATTTGGTCTAACAGCCTAAAAAAGACACTGTCAAAGCTGTACTGACTGTAGATCCAGCAGACAAGGTTTTGCATTCCTAGTTGTGCTTGTACTCTGAGTCACATGAAGCAGCATGCAGACCATCCACGCAGCTTCATGCAGCCTCTGTATTTTTTGTACTTTTAAGGACAGATTAAATAGTAAATCTAAAATCTTTGTGCTCTTTTCAAAGGTTGTGATAAAAACACACACATAATATGATTTTATAGCATAGAATTTTATAGCTATATACAGATAATTAATTTGGTGTCAGCGTATGTATTTCTTGTTTTTTGCCATCTTATCCTACACAAAATCTACAGAATTTTAATAGAGCGATGTTACCAAACATAATTAACATGCATGGTTACTGGAATCAAATGTACGACACCGCTTGTGTTTTAAGAGAATTTCTCACACGTTTGTTTCATGGAAAAGAAAAACATTTTTAGAACCTTCATCAGTTTTCTGAAGTCACGGCTCTTCATTCATTCTCTCCAGCTGTGACCATAAGCAGCTGAAGGGCAAAATCTTTTCTAGTGGAGTAAATTTGAAAAGGAAAACTACTCTTATATTCATAACAGCAGGACAGAGGCAACTGAAGAAAGTAATGAGATTCCCTCGTCTTTTTCTTATCCTCATCAGCCTCATGGAGATCCTTGCTGTTTTCATTTAAACTCTTATCAAAGAAAAGGTGCTACAGGTTAGGTGCGCTAGCATGTTACTGTGACAATAAGCTGAACTCTTTTGGAAGTTTGTTGCATGGTGAACTTGGTGTGTGTCTTTTTCTATTCTAATCTTGAATTTTGGCTGGAAGAAATACATCCAGCCACTAATGATGTTACATCCCCAAATTATTTTTCAATCAGGACTAGATGTGAGCAAAAGAGATTCAGCTAATGTTTCTTGTGGATTAAAGGTATGCTGGGGCTTTGCTGCTTATAAAACTTTCAGGTGTGTTATCATTTAGTTTTGTTGTTTCTGGAGTTCTAGAGATCTTGGTCTATATTTGTGGAGTTTATCTTGCTGTTTTTTCTGTTCTCACTCCAGGAGTCATAGTCAGAATCTTATGCCTTTGGGTTTTATGTCTGGTTATTTATTCTTCCCAATTTCAACTGATTTCTAGTTGTAACACTTTTTGTTTTTATGATACATCCAGGGTCTTGAGGTCTTTTAGTGTTTTCAGTTCTTATTTATCTGTTAAGATGTTTTCGGTTGATTTAATCATGATTGTTTGTTCTCAGTTTTGCATTTTAATTGGATGATTAGTCTTTAGGATTCTTGCTCTTTGGAGTTTGTTATTTTTATTTGGGTCTCTATAGTTTTTTATTTTTATTTTGCTTATGTCCAGTTTGTAGTTTCATTCTTGTGGGTAATTACCTTGATGATTTTCAGCTGTGTCTTGTTTCCTTCCTGTTTCCACATCCATGGTTGTCTTCGTGTGCATATATGTAGTCTTGTTGTATTTTATCACCATGTATCCTTCCTGGTTAGTTCCCTGAACTTAAGGGTTTCAGTTGGCTACATTGTGGATCTATTAAACTATAAGACAAATCTTTGACTTTGGTTTAAAAGCCCAGTTATTTCTCCCTGTCTTTTTGAGTCCTGCATTTAGCTCCTATGGTAAAAAAAAATCTTGAAAAAGTCATTAACCTGATTGCTGGTAAAAGATTAGCTGATACTTTTTGGACTGAACAGTTTTAGTTGAGTAAGCATACTGCACATTTTTCCCCTCAGTGTGGCTTTAAGGTAAACTTGACATAATTCCTCAGTTGAATGAATCATTTTACTTTTCTGGAAAAACAAAATCAAAATTCATGTCTGTGAAGGTTCTCCAAGCTCCTAGAATATCAAAACAGCATTTCTTTCGGGTTGTAATCCTTTGTAATCTTTGTTTTGTAATGTACAATTACAAAACAGAACATGTGTAATGACTGAATGTGATTTGGCTGGGACTTCTTATCAGATCACTCTGGTTCTAGTGATGATGACAGCCAGCAGATAAAACTATTTAGTGTTTGATACATTCTACATTTCAGACAGAATTGTTGGCAATCATTCCCACTAAGACATACCAGAGAATAAGCAGTTTTTAGTTATCTATGATAGTTTTCACTTGCCTTTACAGCCCAACAAAGAAAATCTCAACTTTTTAGCTTCTTTTTGGGACAAATCAAAACATTAAAAAATATTGTTTAGATAAAAAGAAACATGAATACGTTCTCTCGAGACATTTGCACTGGGAGCTAAGACCAGAATACAAAGTGGTTCAGGCTATTGTCTATTGTATTTTTTCAGCCATAAGGTGCAATGCACTCTGACTGTCAAAGAGTGGATTCTGTTGATAAAAACAGTCTTCATTTTGTCTGTCTATGTTAGTTTCTTTGGAGGTTTCAGCAAAACTTGTCTTATCTGCCTTTTATATCTTATGTAAAGTACCTTATGTGTATGCCCTGTTGTTGAGAGGTCCTATGCAAATAAGTTGCCTTGCCTTCTGCAACTCTTTGGCAGAAATATGATTCAGTCACTTTGCATTAATAGCTAGGGGTTAGCACAACCCTACTTACACACATAGACAAACAAGATCCACTGGCAAGAATGCAATATGTAAAATAACAATAGACTTCTGAGCCCAGCCGTGTGTAGCCTTGTCTTGCATGGCATTCCTACAGCAGTATACTATGTAGTTATTTATTATTCATCCTCCAGATCTTTAATAAATAGGGACTGTAACAGTTCCTATTTGGTCAGAGCCAAACACAATGTCTCAGATCAGCAGAAATGGGTCAGCCTCTGTTCACTGTATTGGCTGAAATACACTGTTCTGCTTTTTGTCAATTTGATTGTCATAGATCAATCTGTCTGCACCCATGCTGAGGTCACAGCATTTGGCCATGCGACTGCATTGTGACCAAATGGATGTGAAATTGATATTGATCTTCTGGTTTGCCCAATTGTAGGTATTATTCATTCAGCAAGAAAGTCGAAAATACAGAAAACGGGTGAAGAGAAGGTGAGCAAGGGTAAGGAGGCTTGGTGCATTTATTTTATTGGGGTTCGAATCTGATAGTTTTGTTGTAATGACATAAGACAAGAAGACAAACAGTGTTTAGTGTTTATAGATGACTTCTAATCGAATGGATTTAAAGATCAAAATGAGTCACGGTGAATCATAACTCGCATTCCTTCTTGTTAATTCGAGCAGGTCAACACAGATCAAATGGTGTCTTGAGGAGAGGCATTTACAGATTGCTTTTAACCATCTAACATTGATATGGTACATATGAGTATGGATAAAATTAGAACTTTAGAGACTCTGTGCAAATACAACAAAACAAGCATTAATGTATTTCAAAAATGTACTTCTTGACTTTCCACAACTGAGTTTTCCATTCAATTCATGTTTTAGGAAAAGAAAGGGTACTTGATTGCATCCAAGACAATTAGTAGAAGCTTTTTAATACCCTTATCATTTAGAACATGGGTGAGAAGGAGCCAAAAGAGACGGCTCATATCAGCTTCTAGTACTCATTCCTCTTACACAGTCTCACGCTCACTCTCAAGTACGCGTGAGATACAAGCCAGTGATCACATGAAATTCTTAATGCATGCGCACTGCTACAACCCACATACGTGCTGTTGAAAATGTCAAGAAAGAGTCATGACTTCTGTTGTCTGTTTGATGGAGTGAAGAATAATGTCACACTGAAGAGGACAGTTAATGCGACACATAACGCTTTGGCTTTGTGGACGGAAGCGGCACTTTAAACCCTGTCTTTATTTGCTGGACTAGCCAGAAAGAGGCTGTAATTAGGAGATCCATTTGTAATATAAATGCTTCAGTGTGCAGTGAGGGGAAGTCATTGTCCCCTCTGCCTCATGAATTAATAATGAAAGACATCTCAGTGATGGAAAAGGAAGGGGTGGCATCTTGAAAAATGAAATATCTGACCTGCTTCTGTCACAGTACGGTAAAAGATTTCCCTCTGTGGTTACAGAGAGGGAAAGGTACTCTATAGGATGTATAAAAATGCAGCTGTTTGGGAACTTGTTGATTGTCATAGCTCAATGGGCAAGGCAGCAGCATTCTTGTACTGTAAACACCAGGTTTTGAAAAAGGAGAAGAAATATATGGCATTAAAAAGTTGCACAACATAAATCTTTTATGTTGCGTAAGCAAGGTTGTAAATGGAAAAAAGGGTGAAAAGGAGTCCTGCATTCTTCTAGAAGAAATTCTACTGGCAAATTGGGACATTTACCTTAACATAAAGATATATGAAAAATGAAGAGGACCCAAAATTTGCATCACCCTTAAACTGTTTTCTCAGTTTACCTGATAAATTTTATTTCTATATCCAGGAGTTCAGTGAGTCTAATCCCGTGACTTATTTCAGTCGGGACAGTTCAACGTGCAGGTTTTTGCATTAAAAGATTAAGTAGTTAATTTACCCATTCACTTCTTGTTATTGCTAGAAAGTGTAAACTATTTCTCTTGCTTTCAAATTGTAATTTTTATTGAGTTTAAACTTTAGTTTTGATGTTAACAATAGGAGATCAACTGATATTTTCCTTCGTGTCCATGGCACTGCCATAGACAGGCAGCAAGTCCAGGGTAAACCCCGCCTTTGACAGCTGGAGTGGACTCCAGACCCTCACGGACCCTGGTTAGCAGTCAGATGGATAGATAGACTGCTGTTTTTTCATTAATATGATTAATTAGATAAGTCCAAAATGGGTCATATTACATAACTTCCAATGCTTATGTGCACTCATGTGAATAACATGTAAAATGCACAACATTTTATATATGCATGGATAACTGGCAATTCATCATCATAAATGATCAATTACAACAACAACAATCTTTATTTATAGAGCACATTTAAAAGCCTTGGGCATACCAAAGTGCTTTACATAAAACAATAAAAGTTTCAAACATTGATAACGGATAAAAAAAATAAAAAATAACGAGTTATGTTCATAGATAAAAGCTACCAATAAGAATGACTACAGCACATGGGTAATAGCAAGATAAAAGCTGTACCACCATAATAAAAGACACCAATAGAAAGATAGGAGGGAATTAATACAAGAGGTCAATAGGTCACAGCAACCAAACAAACAAACAAACAAACCAGCAATTAAAAGGTGGAGAAGGCAAGTTTAAAAAGATATGTTTTAAGCTGTGATTTAAAAGAATGAATAGAATCAGATGCCCGGATGCCAATCGGGAGATTGTTCCACAGCACAGGTGCAACAAGAGCAAACGATCGATCACCTCTAGTCTTAAGTCGAGATCTGGGCTGAGCCAGCAGTAACTGTGACGATGACCTTAAAGCCCTAGCAGGAGCATAAGGGTTTAAAAGGTCCTTAAGGTAGCTGGGTGCAGTGTTGTTAGTAATTTTAAAAGTAAACAACAAAATTTTAAATTGAATACGATATTTGACAGGCAACCAGTGCAGATCGGCAAGGACAGGAGTAATGTGGGCAAACTTGCTGGTTTTGGTTAGAATGCGAGCTGCAGCATTCTGAACTGTCTGTAATCTCTGTAAAAGGGAAGAGTGGAGACCACAATAAAGTGAATTACAATAGTCTAGCCTCGACGTTACAAAGGCGTGGATGAGCTTTTCGAGATCTTTATGCGGGATATAGCGCCTAGCCTTAGAGATAAGACGAAGCTGGTAAAAACTAGATCTGACAACAGCAGACACTTGTTTGTCAAGTGAAAAGGAGCTGTCAAATAAGACACCCAGATTCCTGACAGTATCAGAGAGAGAACAACTAAGAAAACCAAAGGCATCTCGGAGTTTGGCACGAAGGGCATTACTACCAAAAATCATAATCTCGGTTTTCTTCTCATTAAGGATAAGAGAATTCGACAACAACCACTTCTAGGGTCACACAAACAATTTCACAGGACAGTATATTCTTAGTATACAAAAACAGTAATATTCAAGTGCTTAAATTATACTCTTAAAAAAATCTACAAAACTCTATTTTTTTTTTTTTTACAGTATTTTGCAGCATCATTGAGAATTGCTAATGACATACAGGGTAATTAATAATATACTGACTTCATGTCACTTCCCAGGAGTTCCCAGTAGTTTTCCGTGCTACCTAAAATTTCCTGTAAGTAGTCTACACATCCACTGTGAGTTTCACTGCTGCTTTCTAAAGCAGGAAAATGAATAGCAATACTTGTGCATTTCCCTAAGTAAATAATATGACTCTATCTACTACCAGTAGGTCAAATAATGTTGTTCTCATCTGAATCTATTTTATTTGGTGCTTTACATAAGATCACGTTCAGTTTTCTAAATGCAAATAACTTGCATCCCAGATTGCTTGTGTTTGTCCCTTTTGGTATAACTGAAATTACACTGTGATAAATAGCTTCTCCTTGGCACAATATTAAGCATGTCCTCTGCTCTAATAGTGTGATCTCAAGTGGTGGATGGCCTCATGATGATGGACTGTCTGTCCTCCAAACTGCTCGCCATCCATCCACATCTTGAACTGTGATTTGGCTAAATGTTTCCCAGCATTGCCGTTTGCTGCCAAGTTATGGTTCAGCAAAGATGATAAACAGAATCTATGCTGCCCGTTCTGGTCCTGATACTGCTATGTATGGAAAAGCACCTATGTGACATTGTTGCAGAGACACGAGAGAGATGCACAAAGGCAAAAACGCTACTGGACACATATAGAGAGGACATACAGTACACAGCTCCATCACAATGTTCAGCCAGGCTGCATGATGCACTATAACGCTGTAGATACAGATATTGGATGGCGAGTTTTCAGCAGCGCAATGAACCACAGCACCAATATACTTGTAATGCTGTACGGAATGAAAATGTAACCACACAGCACAACATATCCACTGACAGGATGCAATGACCAAAATAACCACCAGACACTGACAGCGGTCCCACAGGGCTAATAGCAGCTCTGTCCCCGCACCCCTTGGCTTAAAAATATAATGTCTGGGCACCGAGGCGATGCTGAAGCTTGTGTTGCCAAACATCGGCGTGCCATTATCACTGCTTCCATAGTGGCAGTGAGGCGGAGACATTTAGCAGGGTGTCAAACTCACTGGAGTCCTCCATCAAACAGCAGCAACCAGAATAAAGGCTCTGTCAGAAATACTGACAGCTGTAATATTTCACTTGGGCCCTGGAAGCCATTCCATCAGCCAAAACACAGAGGCAGAGAAATATTTCTTTTCTTTAGCCCCCACACCCCTTGTATGAATATATATGAATATTTTGGGGGTTATTGCATACCCAGTTGTTGTCAGTGTTGGGTTAATGCAGAGAGAGTTAGAAGAGCAATTTTCTTTTATGCTACCTTTGATGACATTCGGATTCAGGTGGACTTTTAATGGATACATTCTCTCATTGAGCACTTTTTTCTTCCAGTTTTAGTCATTATTCTTGCTCTGATAAAATGTTTTCAATTTTGCCTAATTGCATCTGGCAGGAGATTGAAAAGCAGCTTCAAAGTATAACTCCACCTTCCGTTATGGATGTTCCACTGAGGTGCAATTTTGCTGTTGCACAATTAAGAAAAGTGCAGGGGGAACTTTCATATCATTTATAGCATCTGCAAAGAAATCCAAGGGCAGGGCTGCAATTTTTAATCAATGTAAGTAAGTCATAGATTTACATTAATGCCACGTTTCTTAGCAGCATGGATTTATAGCTCGGCCGCATCATAGTCTTTAAAGGACAGTAGGCACCATCTGCTCTAATTTCTAATATAACCTTCCCACACCTTTAATTGTGATGCTACTGTCTGCTGTTTTGTGAGCAGGGATAATGGTGGGTTGGCAGGACAGAGGTGTGATTTTTTTTTTTTTTTTTTTTTTATTCTGTTTAAGACTTCACTGATGTTTAGCTGTCCCTCTGAGATCTAGTACTTTACCTACAGTAATGCACACTATCTGTAATTTAAACGTCATGTTTACCGGTCATAATTAGCAGATGTGAATGGGCTCATATTGCACTTCGAAGTGTACCTAATATTTTCTTATACATGAGGAAGACATATCATGTTCTACGTGTATTTCATGTTGTAGGACAGTCTCGGTCGTTGTGTCCTTGGGCAAGACACTTTACCTACCGCCTACTGGTGATGGCCAGAGGGGCCGATGGCGCGATATGGCAGCCTCGCTTCTGTCAGTCTGCCCCAGGGCAGCTGTGGCTACAACTGTAATAGTGGAATTGTAAAGCACTTTAAGGGTCTCGAAAAGCACTATATAAATGCAGTCCATTATTATTTTCATCAGGTTCAAGTGCTCAGAATACTCTCTAGTATTAAACCGCTTTTATGCTCATTTCCAGCTTCACATTCTTCTTCTTGTACTTTTTGCATAATTTGCAAACTATTCCTTATTTGTATTGTCGGGGCTTTGATTCAACCCCTCCAATCTCTAAAACAAGCCTTTTTAGCACCCTTGAATGCGTCTATCTTCTGGTTGGGTGCCCATTGTAGACAGAAGGATTGAACAGCAGGTGTGGGGTTTCTGTGCTCACAGTCACAGACGTGTGCCTGAGATGTTCAGATTAGGGACATTTATGACATTAGAAGATCTAAGAGAAGAAATAAATATCTGAAACTGAGTGTTTAGAGCTGACTGCCGCCTGAAAATTAGGAGTCTCTACTGATTGCCACCTTCATAGTACCCCTTACTATCAAGTCTCATTAAGAAATATTCTCATGTTGCTGCTTTTGTCTCACTTTTAGCCCTTAGAGTAAAAAAGGCAAGATCTGTCCTCTAACACACCATGGCTAACTGATTTAATCTGTTTTCCGTCATTAGAAAAGGTGAAATATTTGGTTCATCCCCTAATATAATAGTCCCCTATTATCTCATATATAAGTAACCTTACCTTTCTGAAAGCACCTTGAATGTCTTTCTCGCTGTATTTCCCCGACAACGATCATTTTTAATTGATGTCACAGGCGCTATACTCAGTGTCACTCCTGGAGAACCGATACAGGAAATTGCCATTCATTTTTCTTATTATATATTGAACTGTCCACAGTTTCACAGCAGCGGGAGAGCTTTATGATTACATCACAAAGCACGCGAGTGCACACATTACAGCTGGCTAACCATAAGCACACAGCATCGACTTAGCGCACATCAATACTAATGCATGCAGTGTACATGCAACCAATCTGCCAGTGCTCTGTCAATATTTATAGATGCATGGATCCCTCTGCCATCAAAATGCAATGAAGACCAAAACCATAATCTATCATTTAACACTGTCATGCTGACAGCAGGCTAATGGCTGCTGAAGACCTGACACTGATGGAGTGGACCAGGGGAATATTGTAGCTTATCAATATGTCACTTCCCCTTTGTGTGACATTACAAGCACAGTATAGGAAAGCCTCTTTATTTATGCAGACGCTTTAGGCAAGGAAGCCAAGAAAGCAATTCACCCCTTCAAGATGATATTAGACTCAAATGAAAATAAACATTAAAAGTACTGTGTAGTGGTTTTGAGTGCTAGCAGTGACCCCAGGAGTGGCTCGTCAAGCTCTGCAAGATACACATTGGATTTGCACTATTCAGCTCAAAGGTTTTCGCCACGCACCTGCTAAAGGCAGAAAGAATAAGAGTACAAGCATATATGCAAAATCCTGCTTTTAAATATTTTAAATTTGAATGTTTTAAGAGGAAAGAAATGCACTGAACTTGATTCTTAAAACCCATAGAGGCACTTTTGAGGTCTCATGTTCCCAGACTAACATTTGCTTCATATGAACTGCAGGTCTGTGTAATAACTTTCCTGTTAATAATCCGGTGCACTATCACTCAATTTCAAAGAAATAGGGAAGACGTTAGGGTCCTTGTGTATCACAAAGAACAAGGTGGGCTGTATTACTCTAAATCAACCCAATGAAGTGAACATCTTCCAAACATAGTGTTTTTCCTGTGGACAGATCACACCAACCAATGTGTACACACTAGATTTAGCTAACTCAGGCTGCTGAATCCTCAGGGATGGTCAGTTTTGTCCTCCAGTCTTTTTAAAGTCTTGTTGCTCCACAGGGGATTGCATAATGGCCAGTACAACAAGACGAACAATTAATCTTACATTCACCCTCTTTGTACTCATGCCTGCAGGTGAAGATCATTGCTCAGGAGCTTGATCACCCACTGTGAGGAAATCATGTTGTGTTGTAAGTGTATTTCAAGAAATAATTATAACTAATAGAAGAATGGACATGGGTTTAGGGTCATGCTTTTACCTGGCGGAAAAACCTATTTTATTTCAGTATTTTTTTAAAGGTCAGAATTCAGAGAAGCAAATGGAAGACAACAAATGTGGCCAAGTGCATCAAAGTGCATTTGTACAATTGCCCACTGTACAGTCATTATAAAGCATCAGTAAACTTTTGAGTCCATTACTGCTTGTAGCAGCTCTAAGCCTCTAACTGCTGACTTCATTTTAAAGACCCAGAGGATTGAGGATCGTATAAACGAATAATTGCCTTGTACAATCCTACTTAAAAACATTGAGCTTACGCATTACATCAATAAGTGTTTAACATTAAATCCTTATTTTTATGTCCAGCTTTGGACACAAGTGCACACTTATTTCTTGAACATTTCTGTTTCCTGTAGACTCTTATCTAATGGCAAACTATTGAAGTTGAACTTCTCTTCCAGAAAAGCTCTAAACTAAATTGAAAACGGATTTTGTTCGGAGGTGGGGTGCCCCCGGCCTCTCGGCCTGGGGCTCGGTCACTCAGGCGCAGCTGGCTGCCGGCGGAGCTCACGGGCACGTCACTGCAACTCCCCCTGGCTTCTGCTCCGCGGCTGCTGAGTGAGCCCTCATCTGGGACTCTCCTCAGCTCTTTCCGGGACAGTGGCGCAGCTGCCCCTCTGTTGGTCTTCCATGGTCTCTTGTGTTCTGGGGGCCTCTGGATGTCTGGAGTTTTGATCTCCTCCACACCTGCTTCACGCCCTGGAGGATCACACCCACAAACTACACCCTTTTTGGCTCCTACCTCAAAGCACACTGTGTTCTGTTGATCTTATGTGCTGCACAATAATGTTTAACATTTAGTATTTACTGTCATATTCCCATATATCATTGTGATGTTGTTTATTCTATTACTCTTGTTCTCTTCTGCTTGCTTTCTTTTTTCTTTCTCAGCAGGTGATCCAGGTGATTGATATATGCATTTTTTTTCTCTGCCCGTTCTGTTGGTTTTTGTCTTTTGCCCTTCTCCCCCGTCCCTCTTCTCAGCTGTTTCTCTTTCCCTCTTTTTTTCTCCCCTTCTTTCCCCCAGTCAAGTCTGTCTCGTATTCAGTAAGTGAAAATAAAATAAACAATAAAAGGTGAATCAAATGGACCATTACGGCAAGGCTGGGATGGTCAGTTTGGTAAAGTAAATCCGTTGGGCATCTTTCTTTGCCTTTAGACAACAATTCTGATGGCAAAAGAGCCAAACGGGACAGGCCAAAAAAAAAGAAAAAAAAAAAGAAAAAAGAAAACGAATTTTGTAAATCATAGAACCGTGATACAGAAACTCCAAACAACAAGAACATACTTCACTCTGTGCACGACACAAAATGAACAATTTAGCACCACTAAACTATACCCCGAAACACACAAAATGTTTTTTTTTTTGTTTTTTGGGTTTTTTTGTACAGCGTGTAAGATCTTTGGCAGAGGGTTCCAGCCATGGTTTTCTCTACTTTCTCTAAAAACAGTCCTGTACTTGCCAGAATTTCTGTTTTTTAATGACCTTTCCAACTCAGGACGATGTTTTGCCAAGACATCTCTGCTGGCTTTACAGATGCCCAAAAAAATAATGAGTTGGAAATAGAAAGCTACAAATTCAGTGCATATACAAATATTGCTTGGTGATTTTATAGATAGAAAACATAAACAAACGTTTTGAACTCGGGGTGGCTCTAGCTCAGGAGGTAGAGCAGGTCATCTGGTTGGCGTTGTGATCCTTGACTGCTCCAAGCGTGAAATGTTTGTTTGTGCATGCCTGAATAGCCTTGAGCAAGATACTGAACCCCTAGTTGCTCTCTAATGCATTCATTAAAGTATGAATGTGTGTGAATGTTATATAGAAAGCAGTTCAATGGGTGAATGAGGCATGTTGTATAAAGCGCTTTGAGTGCTCAAGTAGAGTAGAAATATACAGGAACCAGTCTATTGCACAGAAAATCAGTGATTAGTACAATAAAACCCTTAAATATCTCCAGTGGGATGGGAAGATTATATTGTTATATATGTATTTGTAACCCAAACATTTTACAATCATCATTACAATCCACCACCCTTAAAAAATAAAATAAAATGTTTAGATTCAGTTCACAGGCTTTGCTTTAGGAGAGTTCTACCTTGTGATGCTGTTGCAGTATAAGTCTATATTGTCCTCTCAATCATACCCACCACTTGCCTTTTTGGTCAGTTATAGTAAAATAGCATTATATTAAAATATGCTTAAAATAAAGCTGTTTATCTGGTGGCATCACATATGCATAAAAGTGCTCAGTCAAGATAATTCTAACGATGACACAGAGAGACTGTTTCCTTTGGTTGTATTTTATTAAATAAAGAAATGTCAGAAATAAAGTCTAACTGACCAAAAAATTCTGATGTTATCAAAAGACTTTTAACTTTCTTCACCCTTTCTTCAGAAGCACCTATATGTAGGACTGTTCAGCACTTTTCATCTATCACATCAGCAGCCTGGCAGAATATTTCCACTCCACCTCCGGCTGCCTTTACTAATTAAAGTACTTCAGTAATTGAACTTTCTATTTTCACCTGTACTCGTCATATGCTGGCATGAGTTAAAGGATGGTATTAACGACACTGCTGCCACAGGAAAGCGTGAGTGTGAGACTGTAATAAGGTCAGAAGAATTGCACCACTGTGCACGTGTGCTTGCTGATCTTCATGAATAGCTGAGCTGTTTTTTTAGATCGAAGAGGCACAGGGTGGATTTGTGTGTTGCTGCGTTGTAAACATCTGTGATCTACCTTGTGTGTGGGCACAGCGTGGCATATGTGCCCATTTCCACCGCACACTGAAATGATGAACAGGTGGGTCAGCGTGTGAAGAGCAGCTGTCAGAGAACTAGCCCATACATCTTCCCACACAGCCGAGGCATTTGCAGGCAGCGCACGGACAAAGAGAGACTATCCCCAGCTTAAGAGGCGAATTGCATTAGAAAAAAAAAATTAATTCAATTGCGTCTCCAGCTTGTCCTCAGACAAAAGATCGTCAGGGAAACAAATCATTGATCTTTTCAAGAGCAAAGAGGAGATGCTTGCTCGTTATGAATTTTCTCGTCGTGACGGTGAATTGTTTGCCAGTAGAAGAGGAGTGCACGCTTCATTAAATGTGTGAAATCCTGCACTGCTTTGACAATCACTCTGCAACAATCATGCAGTCTGATTGCACACTATATGTGTAGTCAGTACATGGATGAGTGCAAGCCTGTGAGAAAGAGCATGACTGAGATTCCCTGTGCCCTTGTTTGTCTTTCTATAATAGAGGCTCATTGGTTAAAATGTCAAGAGGAGCAGTCTCCAGAGACAGAGGAGCCACGCTGTGCTTCATAAGGGAAGGGCACCTTTGGCTGGATTTGTATTCTGCGTCCGATGCTATTCACCCAATCAAATGACATCACGGTCCTCAATCTCAACACCATCCCAGGCAGAGGAAATGAATAAAAATAAGTCACCAGAAAGAAAATAACAATCCTGCTTTGGTAAAATGTTCAAATTCAGCTAAAATATTAAGTGAAAATGGGACCGGTATTGACTGTACATAACCTCTAAAATGAGGATATAAATTAAAGTTTTCACATTTGAATTTGTAATGTCTGATTTGATTCCCTCAATTTAAAATGAAGGGGAGAAATGGAAAAAGCATTTTTGTTTAGAATAATGAGAAGCTTTTTAGGCATCCATCCATTTTCTTAACCACTTACCCAAGCCAGGGTGTCTGGGGGGCCTAGAGCCTATCCCACAGGTTAACAAGATGAGAGGTAGGTATACCTTTAGCAGGATGGTAGTCCATTACAGGCCAACACAGAAAGATAGACAGCACTCACATTCACCCCACATAACTTAACACCCGTGTCTTTAAACTGCGGGAGCACGCCAGTGTACCTGCAAGGAACCCACACTGGTACAAGGAGGACATGCAAACTTCAACACAGAAATCCCCAGCCAGATTTAAACCAAGCAACTTCTTACTATATGGGTAGAGTGGCAATGCAGTGATTAGCACTGTCAAACCAACTGAGTTACTGCAAAATCAGATTGCAAGATCAGGCAATAATAACCAGAAGATAAAAGACATCACATGTAACAGAATCGCTTTAAAGCAAGCCTTTAAAAATATTTTTAAGGCGTGATTTAAAGGAAGCCACTAATTCTATGAACCAGATCTCCTCAAACAGAGTCTCAGTTTTCAGATGGTGTCAGCAATTCCATGTGTCTCATCCAGTTGTGCTTTAAAAGTGATTAGTAACTTATTAAGATCAGTTCTAAAATGTACAGGAAGCCAAAGCAGAGAAACCATGATAGGAGTGATGTAATAGTGTCGGCTAAAACCAGTAGGTTTTGTCCTTCTGTGACCTTTCTCTGCACACGATTCCTGCTGTACTCATTATGGCCAAAATCCACTATTATTCTCAGACATACTACACAATTTGCACTATGCAACTCTACATCAATGGGTTCAAAGCACACTGGTGCCTCGCAATCTGCATTAACACATACCTCTATTACTTTCTACTCGAATGTTTACTCAGCAGTAGTAAGGTGCAGAGCCTCAGTGGACAGAATGTGCCATTTCCTAGTTTTGATGCCCCAGAAAAGAATCGCCTGATATACCTCCTTCATTTCTCACACGACCATCATGGTTTCACTTCCTTTGCTGGCCAGGTGATCGCAGGTCCTGACACTCCACTCTGCTCTTGTAACTATACAAGAAATGAAAGAGAAGCTCACTGATGAGGTAGGAAAATATGGTGACCTTTACATCCTGTGATCCTGGGAGTGTAAAGATCATTTTAAAAAGACATAATGAAGCATAATGGAGGTTGGTGCTCAGTGATGAACCCAAAAGATGTGACACAGCACTCAAGTGAAATTGGTGCATTTAACTTGAACCTTTTCCAGACACTGAATTAACTGGGAAAGTTCAGTTAACTCAGTAAAAGCAGGTAATTTTAAGTCTTGTATAAGTTATTTCACTAAAGAATTTGTGCTTGGTTGTTCATGTATTTCCTGCAGCTTCTTCTTCTACACAATTCAGCAACTAATGTTGCTGTAAACAGTGTTGTAAACTGTATTCCATTACAGTTACCATTTAAAAAGGTGGTATTCAGAATATAGTTACTTTGTTGAAATAAAGGGATTACACGGCGGTCTTTTCCTGTTTCATATGTTAGGCTATGCCCTCTCTATTTTTGGTAATTCCACGCCGGTGGAAACCCAAACAAAACACGCATTAAGAGCCTCTAATGCCTGGGTCTCAATCTCGCAGCCCATGTCATCCTCTACTTGCGGCCCGCATAATGACGTGATGAAATATTTTTAAAAATTATTGTTCCAAAAATTATTCAATATAGCGACAATAGGCAGAGTGTTTTACAATCATCACTCTAAAGAATTTAGCCTCATGGGCAGTGTAGCCCAGTTGTAAGTAAGCTATTAAGACTCGACTGTACACTGTGTTCGTCTTTTCCTCCGAAACAATAAGTTCTGTTGGAGCAGCCTTTCAACGCCTCTCTCTGTCTCTCGCTAGCAAAGTTGACCCCGACAACAAAGTAAAGCTAGTTTTTAGTTACGAGCCCGACACAGAATCCGACATATTAGCCAGAGGTCCCTTTACTACCGTTCGGAGCCGTGGATCTGTTTTATATAGGCATGGAATAGTTTTCTGTCATGGTTCGTTGTGTGGCAGGCAGGAGAAGGACCCAAGATGCAGACTCACAGACACGGGGATAAACTTAAAGAACACAGCTTTAATGCTGGCACGGCAGAACGTAGGAAATACAAAACTAAACTGGGAAAACTAAATACAAAGCTCGCCAAGAAACACAGGGAGGAACACACACAACATGAGGGAGAACGCGACGCCGAACAGAGGGAGACTCAGACAGAAATACACAGAGGGTAAACGAGGAAAGTGGGCACACACGGGGAACACAGGTGACACTGATAATCATAACGAGACAGGGCGGGGTGAACTGAACATGACATGTACAGGCACAGAGGTTCAGACAGGAGGAGAGAGAGCACGGGGAAAACACAGACATAACGGGCTGGGGAAACATGAAACAACCACAAAGGGAGACGAGGGCTCATAAATACATAGAGGGCACACAGGGGGGAGAGAGAGCGCACGGGGAGAACTTAGACATAATGGGCAGGGGAAACATGGAATAAAACATAAGGAGAGACGAGGGCTCACAGATACACAGAGGGGCACACAGGGGGTAAAAGCCATGAAGGGAAAACACTTAGGGAACAACACAACAGGGCAACTCAGAAAACATGGCCTAAATAAGGAACGAAATACAAAAATACAAGGAACTAAGAATACTGGGCCCACATGGCCCAGGACCATGACATCACCCCCCCCCCTAAAGGGCTGGCTCCCGACAGCCCAAACCCGAGAAACAAAAACAAAAACAGAAAACAACCCACCCAGGGCGGGAGGCGGGGGACCAGGACGGAGGGACCAGAACGGGAAACAAAACAAACAACAGAAAACACAGGAGCACATGACCATAGTCCAAATAAAGTTCAGGGGGCCGACCCAGAGCCCACAGGCACAAGAGTTCACGGGTCACACGGTCGGGGGGCCGACCAGGCGGGTGGCACAGGTGACAGAGCTGGTCCGGAGGCCGGCCGTGCGGAAGGCAGCGGCGGCGGCGAAGGAGACGACGGAGCAGTTCAGGGGGCCGACCGCGCCGAAGGCAGCGGCGGCGGCGAAGGAGACGACGGAGCAGTTCAGGGGGCCGGCCGCGCCGAAGGCAGCGGCGGCGGCGAAGGAGACGACGGAGCAGTTCAGGGGGCCGGCCGCGCCGAAGGCAGCGGCGGCGGCGAAGGAGACGACGGAGCAGTTCAGGGGGCCGACCGCGCGGAAGGCAGCGGCGGCTCTCCAGTGTCAGGCGTGCTGGCCATGGCCCGGTGGGCACAGGACCAGACGAAGCACAGGCTGAAGACTCAGAGGCTGGACCAGACGAAGCACAGGCTGAAGACTCAGAGGCTGGACCAGACGAAGCACAGGCTGAAGACTCTGAGGCTGGGCCAGACGAGGACGAAGACTCTGAGGCTGGGCCAGACGAGGACGAAGACTCTGAGGCTGGGCCAGACGAGGACGAAGACTCTGAGGCTGAAGCCGGAGCCGGACCAGGCGGAGCAGGAGCAGCTGATGCAGAGGCCGGACCGGGCGAGGATGAAGGCTCTGAGGCTGCAGCTGACGAAGCACAGGCTGGAGCTGCAGCTGACGAAGCACAGGCTGGAGCTGCAGCTGACGAAGCACAGGCTGGAGCTGCAGCCGACGAAGCACAGGCCGGAGCTGCAGCCGACGAGGCACAGGCCGGAGCTGCAGCTGACGAGGCACAGGCCGGAGCTGCAGCAGACGAGGCACAGGCCGGAGCTGCAGCAGACGAGGACGAAGACTCTGAGGCTGGGCCAGGCGTAGCAGAAGCACAGGCAGAGGCTGGCCCAGGCGTAGCAGAAGCACAGGCAGATGCAGCCGGACCAGGCGACGACGAGGCGGTCGCAGGTGGCGGCTGGACAGGCTCCTCGGGCCCTCCAGCTGATGCGGCGTGAGGCTGAACGGGCCCCTCGGACCCTCCAGCTGACGAGGCATGAGGCTGGACGGGCCCCTCGGACCCTCCAGCGGAGACAGGAGGCTGGACGGGCCCCTCGGACCCTCCAGCGGAGACAGGAGGCTGGACGGGCCCCTCGGACCCTCCAGCTGACGAGGCATGAGGCTGGACGGGCCCCTCGGACCCTCCAGCTGACGAGGCATGAGGCTGGACGGGCCCCTCGGACCCTCCAGCTGACGAGGCATGAGGCTGGACAGGCCCCTCGGACCCTCCAGCGGAGACAGGAGGCTGAACGGGCCCCTCGGACCCTCCAGCTGACGAGGTAGATGGCGGCGTGGGAGCCGCGGAGTCCTGGATGAGCTCATCCGAGCTCCCAGCAGGAGCTGATGCAGAGCCAGAGAGATTTGAGACCCCTGGCTGGATGTTAAGCTGACCAGCGGACCGTACTGCTATCGGGGACTGGGCTACAGGAGCTACTGGGGCCTGCGCCACAGGCGGCACTGGAGCTCCTGGGACCTGCGCCACAGGCGGCACTGGAGCTCCTGGGACCTGCGCCACAGGCGGCACTGGAGCTACTGGGACCTGCGCCACAGGCGGCACTGGAGCTACTGGGGCCTGCGCCACAGGCGGCACTGGAGCTACTGGGGCCTGCGCTACAGGCGGCACTGGAGCTACTGGGGCCTGCGCTACAGGCGGCACTGGAGCTACTGGGGCCTGCGCTACTGGCGGCACTGGAGCTACTGGGGCCTGCGCTACAGGCGGCACTGGAGCTACTGGGGACTGCGCTACAGGCGGCACTGGAGCTACTGGGGACTGAACTGGGGGTGACACTGGAGCTACTGGGGACTGAACCGGGGGTGACACTGGAGCTACTGGAGACTGAACCGGGGGTGACACTGGAGCTACTGGAGACTGAACCGGGGGTGACACTGGAGCTGCTGGAGACTGCACCGGGGGTGACACTGGAGCTACTGGGGACTGAACTGGGGGTGACACTGGAGCTACTGGGGACTGAACCGGGGGTGACACTGGAGCTACTGGGGACTGAACCGGGGGTGACACTGGAGCTACTGGAGACTGAACCGGGGGTGACACTGGAGCTACTGGAGACTGAACTGGGGGTGACACTGGAGACCCAGGTGACACTGGTGTACTGGGGTGAAGGCAGCGAGGATGCAGTCTCTCTCTTAAGGGAGGATCGAATGATTTAGCGATAAATCCTGACGGGAAAAGATGCCGATGCTGAAAATACCAGGCAGCGGGGGCTTCCGGGAGGGTAGCCGACTGAGCTGTGAAGGGCTGCGAGGGAGCTAACTGAACTGAGGGTGGCTGCGAGGGAGCTAACTGAACTGAGGGTGGCTGCGAGGGAGCTAACTGAACTGAGGGGGGCTGCGAGGGAGCTAACTGAACTGAGGGGGGCTGCGAGGGAGCTAACTGAACTGAGGGGGGCTGCGAGGGAGCTAACTGAACTGAGGGTGGCTGCGAGGGTGCTAACTGAACTGAGGGTGGCTGCGCAGGCGATAAGCAGCTCGCTTTGACCTCCGCCACACAAGACACAGCTCCTGAATGAACAGTCATAATGTCTGGAAAAGACACAGAGTCCTCACTCACCACAGCAGGTGAATTAGGAGTCCGAATGTCCGGCTGTGGGGTGGTGCGACGGCGGCGTGAACGCCGTTCCTTCTTGACTGCAGCTCCCGATGAACCAGACAACGGCGCTTCATGCGCGCCGGGCGGCGTCGCAGAGGCTGGTGAACTGGGTGCTGATGGAGCGGTAGATGAGAGTTCCTGGAAGCTCAGGGGACCCCCGAGAGCCAGGCGGGTTCCCCGGAAGATCTCCTCATAGTCAGGAGCTAGCCACGGCTTCCACCGGAGCTCTTCATCCAGTTGATCGCATGCTGCACGCTGCCGCTCCTCCAGGTCGAAATCCATGACCTCCCCCGCATCCTCGTGTGGCTCGTTGGAGGGCGAAACATGCCGTAGCGCGGGGCGACGGCGACGCGAACGCCGCTTCCTCTTTGAGGTGGTCGTGGATGAAACTTCGATTTCTGTGGCGACCGGCTCCTCGTCTTCTGACCACATCCGTGCCAGATAGGAAGCGGAGGACGGGTAGGTCGGTCGAGGCGGTGAGGGTGAACGACTGAGCTGCGACAGCGAAGTGGAAGCCGGCGAGTAGAGGGACGGCGCCAGCGTAGAGGAGTGTGGTGCCGTGGCGAACCTCAGCGTGCCGACTTGTATGCTCACAGCAGGCGGAGGGGAGGCTGCGCGGCCACGGGGCTGTGGTGACGCAGTCCGCACACCGGACCGCTGATGCTGCCGAGGGCAGGCTGGGAGGATGGTGCGGAGGAAGTCCGAGATCAGAGGGGGTAGCGCCTCCCATAACCAGGGAAAAACCGTGACGCTTGTCCCCAGCGAGGAAAGTAACTCCTCCCTCTCCTCCTCACTAGAGCTTCGGCTCCACTGGTAGCATAACGACTCCACCGCTTGTATTACGTCTCTGCCAGGAGTCGCTGGGTCCATATCGTGGTCGCGTTCTTCTGTCATGGTTCGTTGTGTGGCAGGCAGGAGAAGGACCCAAGATGCAGACTCACAGACACGGGGATAAACTTAAAGAACACAGCTTTAATGCTGGCACGGCAGAACGTAGGAAATACAAAACTAAACTGGGAAAACTAAATACAAAGCTCGCCAAGAAACACAGGGAGGAACACACACAACATGAGGGAGAACGCGACGCCGAACAGAGGGAGACTCAGACAGAAATACACAGAGGGTAAACGAGGAAAGTGGGCACACACGGGGAACACAGGTGACACTGATAATCATAACGAGACAGGGCGGGGTGAACTGAACATGACATGTACAGGCACAGAGGTTCAGACAGGAGGAGAGAGAGCACGGGGAAAACACAGACATAACGGGCTGGGGAAACATGAAACAACCACAAAGGGAGACGAGGGCTCATAAATACATAGAGGGCACACAGGGGGGAGAGAGAGCACGGGGAGAACTTAGACATAATGGGCAGGGGAAACATGGAATAAAACATAAGGAGAGACGAGGGCTCACAGATACACAGAGGGGCACACAGGGGGTAAAAGCCATGAAGGGAAAACACTTAGGGAACAACACAACAGGGCAACTCAGAAAACATGGCCTAAATAAGGAACGAAATACAAAAATACAAGGAACTAAGAATACTGGGCCCACATGGCCCAGGACCATGACAGTTTTCTATACGAGATCGCTGCAAAAAGTGCAGCCTTACCTAATGTCCACCCTACTGTTACTCATTTTATATTAAGATTTAAAAATGTAGTTGATATTTGTATGGTGAGTAGCCTTCAGTAATAGTAATAAATCACACAGCAATAGTACATTCATGGTAATATATTAAGTAATCCAAAGTATTCAGAATACGTTACACTCATTGAGTAAATTAACAAAATAAATTACAAAATACATATTGCGGCATGTATTCTGTAATCTGTAGTGGAATACATTTTAAAAGTAACCTTCCCAACACTGGCTGTAAATGGATGTTGCTTAAGATTGGGTAAAGCTGAATTACATACAGTGAGAAAGGGACAGTTCAAGCCCAAAGTGTCACGGTACTGGGTCATGTGACCCAGTGTTTGAGTTTTAATGTAACCTTTTGCATTCATTTGTGTTCTAGTTTCAGTTTAGGTCATCTAGTTAATTTCTAGGTTGCTGTTTAGTCCTTTGTTTCTTAGTTCATTTTGTCATCTTTCCCTGTACTGGATCTGCCATGTTTCATGTCTGTGTGGTTCTTGTTGTCAAGGTCGTGTCATGTCTACGTCTCCATGTTTCCTATTTTATTTTGAAAGAGTCTGGTGTTCTTTGTTCATTGTATTCAGTTTCACTTCCCCTGTCCTGTCATTGGGATCATGTGTGTCAGCTGTTCTCCCTCATGTGTTTCCACTTCCCCTGATCATCCCTGTGGGTATTAGTCTCTGTGTTTCACTCAGTCTGTGTCGCATCATCTGCGTTACCTTCCCTGCCCTTTGTCACAGTTTCCCAGTCAAGTCATAGTGAGAGTCACGGTTTCCAAGGTTATGTTTAGGTTTTTCCTCAGTCTCAGTTGTTGTATTTCCGTGAGTTTTCAGCCCTAAATAAAGGCTTGCTTTTCGTTAAGTCCAATCTTGTTTCCTCGCCTCTGTCTGCACTTGGGTTCTCTACTCTCTCCACATGGCCTGCCCCGGCAGCTCATGACACAAAGTAAATTTAGATGTTTTTACTCTGGCTTAAACAGCTATTTGTAAATAACTGTACTAGACTATTCTGGTAGAGAAATTTCTGCAATTTCTGGAATTTAACAACTCAGAAGAACACCTCATGGTTCCCACATTTGTGTCCTTTGCAAGAAATCCAGGCTCTGCAAGAAATCCAAAACATTGCTCTGGAAAACTGGAAGTCAGGAAAACATACAACAGAAAGGACCAAATATGGAAGAAACAAGGATGGAAATGTATCAAAGGATGTAAAACTGACAGCAGCAACAGTTACAAAGTAAACAAAAACACTTATTTCAGCTAAAACATAACACTCCAAAGCTACGGAAGTGTTGCTGATGTTTCTGACAGCATTAGGAATGTAAATACTAACAGCATTCCTCTCAGCAGAGCTGTAACATTAGCCACACACGTTTGATTTGACAAAAGGGGAAAAAAATCTCTTATATGAGGCAAACACCATTTAGTTCCATTAAACAGTCAGGCATCTCTACAGCTGATATCTCAAAGACTCTTTAGGGTGAATGTTCTATGACTTGCCACTTTAATTTAAGAGACAATTCACAGCAAAGTTTTTGGCTTTGAACTTCTCACTTTAACTATTCTGCACTCAAAATAAACAAGTTCTTGCAACTCTCCATCAAAGGTTTGCTTAATTTTCCTGCTGTGAGCTTGCATTTTGAACTGCTGCTGTATCTTTTTTGTTTTTGTTGTTTGAGCGTGTAGAGTCACATGTTGATGATAAAGTAAGTGCTGGTTGTTATTATCACAGTCAGCAAAAGCAGACTGTGTGGAGAGTGAATAGACAGTTGGAAACAAAACTATAATTTAACAAAAGGTGAGCTGTTTCATAAGGCTGATTTTTTTTTTTTTTTTTTTTTTTAAAGGCACAAAAATTGCATAAGGCAAACCGAGACGAGAATAAACTGTAACCTAAACTGGGAAAACTAAACATAAACATGAAGAAATCCTAAACATGAAAATGGAGACATAAATACTTGGAACATGGAACCATGGCGTGAAACAACAGACGAGCTGACAATGAATGCATGACAACAGACCACATAGATACACATGAGGGTGATGAGGGCAGTGGAAACACATGGGGATACAACTGAACATGACTCCACAGGGGCCTAAGACACACATGGCGGTTGGGGAATGAGAAACAAGGGGAAACACGTAAAGAAGAGGAGGCAGACACGACACTAACCAACATAGTGGGGGAGACACAGACATTCGAGGAACCTAAACTGGGAAACCTAGAGAACTCAAAGAGACCTAACTGAAGCTTAAACTATACAAATAGAACATAATAATACAAAAAGGCATGAAACTCAACATGCTGGGTCAAAGACCCCAAAACCATGACCGCTATAAAGTTAACAGTGTCACAGCTAATGTACAAAGCTGAGCGTTTTGTCTCTGGAGGAATTCCTGAGTCAAGGGAAGAACAGCAAATTACCTCAAAGTAACTGTCCTGGAACAAAAACATTATATTTACAACACTATTCAGTTACAGTAAAAACACAATTGGCTGCAGTGCTGTCATTGTTGATTCCCTTTAACCTCTGTTTGGTGAAGGTCGAGCATCACGCTATGATTCTGGAGATGAGTTACTGGTTATCACATGCAGTCTCCTATTAATCTTCTCTTAATCCAGCTGATATATAACCACAGTTTGTGCTTCAAAGCTGAGCTGTTGTGTAGAGGCAGAGACAGAGTCTGATCATGTGCAAAAAACATTGAATGCGAACCGTTGCAACACTCTGCCTCATGTCTGAAGTAAGGACAGTGAGATGGAGGATGCACAAGTGGCTGTATGTTTCAGTGTTATTTTGATACAGATCAGCATATCATTGCAGCAGGTCTAACAGACCACGCACGAAGCAGTAACTACACTATCCATGCTATCTAACAGGTTAAATAAACAGCTCACTGACTGCCGGACTACATGCACAGGTGTGCATGCTTTTCCACCTCACTCAGTGAGCGAGTAACAAAGTAGCACAAATAGTGATTTCATGAAACTAAGCACGCAGGATCCTTAAGGGAAAACTTCATCACCTTAAATGAAAGCAGTGTGCATATGGGAAACCCAATCAACAAAAAAATCTGGAGTGCTACTGTTCGCTTATCTTTTTGAGCCCTAGTGTAAGTCTGGTACTCCCTTAATAGTTTTATAATATTCCAGCAGTGGCTTACAACATATCAGGTGTGATTTAGTGACTTTCCAGTGACTATAATGAGGAGGAAAAGACCAGTTGCACTCTGGTGTGTAACACTTGTCCCTTCAGGCTCGTTGTTTTATATTTGGTTCATTTCTCCTCCTGTTCTTTTTCGGAATAGGGTTGAAAGTGCTCACAGAGGACCAGAAGGCAGTGCCATTAGGTGAGTTACTTGCTGCGGTGTCTTCAACATGCACTTGCCCTACAGTCCCTCCCTGTTCTCCTCCTCTGTGTCAGAACTGTCTAGCTAAAGCCCATTTCAGGTCTCTTTCCTGCAGCTCCCACGTTGCGGACTTAGGCTCTGACAAGCCACATTTTCCGCACTAGCAATGTAGTTACAATTCTTCTTTGGAGAACTAATAAGAGAAAGCCTTTGCCAGTCAAACAAAAAATCCAATTAAACAGCAGGTTTCAGTGCCAGTAATTAAAGAAGCTGAGCTGAGGCTGCTAAATAAGACACAATAAACAAAAAAAAAAAAAAAAAAAAAAAAAAAAAAGACACAATAAACACACACTTATTACTGCTCCTCATCCCATTGTAATGCGACTTTTGTTTCAAAGTTTTAATTCGTAGCTAACCTTACAGTAAATGTAAATGCTTCTCTTATTGTAACTCCAGCAAAGTACCAACACAAAAGAAAAGAAAAAAGAAAACAAAACAACATTTAAAGAAACTTTTTACAACAATTTGGGGCCGCACTTATTTCAGGTGTGCAACATATGTTGAGGTATATGTAACGTATATGTTGCATCAGCTGTATATAAAAGAAGGACATAGGCACCGTGACATCAGCTATAAGTTTGTAGTCATCTTGGGTTTTTAACACTAGACATCAAAATTGAAGGGCGGATCTATACTCTGGAAAAGTCCACAGATCTCAAAATAATGTTAGTGACTTGTTGGACACAATCTAGCCAAGTCAAGTGAGAAGTACAGCCCCTTTTTCCTAGAGTAGTACAGAAAAATTAATTTTTTTAATTTGTTCATTTGCCAGAAACTACAATCACATCTGTGTGCTCTTTTAAGCCTTTTATGTCAGTTAGTATTCAAAATCAGTCAATCAATAAATCAGTGAATCAACACATTAACATCAAATTGTAACATTTGTTGCAAAATTGCATTCATTTTATAATTCTGATTCAAAGATATGGGCCAAAAAACCCCAATATAACTAAAAGAAATTTAGGCTGTCTGAAAAGCTACACGCTGTAACATTCATTAATGTGCTGCTGTTCTGTGTGCTAAAGGTGAACACTATTGTTCTTATTTTCAGCCTAAAGGCTTGTTTATGTTTAAGTAACTTACTTGGTTATTTCTGAACACTTTAAGCTTGACAACTAGTCTTTCTATTGCAGTGTGTATTGCATGTGTATGCCCTCTAAAAGACAACTACTTTTTGTCTCTGATCAACACAACGCTGATGTCTGTAGGTGTTAGTTGCACATTGAGTCCCTGCTATTAAGCATCAGCAGATATGTTTTCTGTAAACACTGAGGCACAGACAGTGGATGTCAGAAAGCACACCACACACCACGTGCTGTTGCTTTGTCTTTACATGCAGGTAGAACACTGACCTGCTATTTCCTCCACATTCTTGGCAGAAATCTGTTTTCCCAGTCATGAAAGAAGAATGAGTGATGTGGCCGAAGCCCTCCCCTCCAATTCTTTCTCTTCACTGCCTCTCATGTATTTATTAAATGTCAAGCAGCCAAAAATTACTCTTTTTTTCCCGGTGTACAGACTCTTCAGAATGGGATGTTAGGGTTGCAACGGCGAGGCAGGCGGCACTAACCTGGATGGATGAGCACCCAGGACACAGCCTGTAATTTAGATTTCATTATGATAGTGGTGCAGGTACAGTAAAAGACGAGAGGCAGTTTGGTGATCCATCACAGCTCCCCACCATCTTCTTCCTCACCAAAGGATAGCGTTGCACGGTGGAGGAGAAGATGGTTGTAGCACATGGTAATTAATAGGATGGATTTGGTTTTTTAAAAGAGGGCTTGGGAATGGTGACTTTGTTTGTTCTAAGGCATGAGGCCTGCTGAGTTGCAGAATGGGCACTTGTGGATCAAAAGTTGGACTCTGATGAAAATTGATGGGGAGGTGAAGTCTGGAGTGGCTTCTAAATTAAGGCAGTGGTGAGGATGGACATTAGGGAGGACACTCCCTGTGAAGCAATTGATGCAACAAGACTTACATCAACTGTTCTGTGTCCCTTTGGCTCGCGACACAGCTTAAGAATCAGAGCAGCGGGATTAGCGTAATAACATAATTTCCCTGGGATAAAGCTGGAAACTGGTCAAAGCATGCTAATGTTCCAAATGGGTATTTAATAAGCTATGCAAAGCAAGTCAAGCGAACAGTGAGCTGCATACATTGCAGTCCTATTAAAACTTTACCACATCTCAGCTCTTACCTCTGATCTGTCGAGCTGCAAACCCTAATCTCGCTCCCAGCTGTACCTTTTTTTTTTTCTGATGCCAAAGGTCTGAATGTCACCTCCTGCAGTCGCTTGTTAATTAGATGTTGTTAAGATGTCCACTCTGCAGCAGCCTTATCAGTTTAATTGTCTTATTAATGAGCTTCAACGGTCTAAATGATTTAGTCTTGACATTTCAAAGACTTTTTTGATGAATTTGTACTCCAGCTATAGACAGTGTCCTGAATCATGAGCTGATCATAAATCTTGTCACAATTTCAAAAGCATTTTCAAAAACATCCAGAACATTTTCTGCCTTTTTCTATTCATGTTTAATTCTGGTTGTATTTTCATTCAAATTACTTTTGATTTTGAAAAACTTTTTAAGAGGCACTATTTTGCTCTTAGAAATACCTGATGAAGTTATTGTGCTTTGCACTCCAATTAACTTTAGTCAAATGCCAATTTGTTGACTGCAGCCTGTTGAGGCTGCCTTTCAAGTTTTATGCACTTTTGAAAAACCTTTTAGTATTGCACACAGGAACACCTCAAATCCACCCTCAAATACAGTTTCTGAAATTAGATGTAGAGTGCAGTAAACTGGATGTTGGGAAGAAAATAGATGGATGGGTGGACTTAGGTTCATATTCATGAGACATAGCATCCCAAAACAGATAAGTGAGCTACATTCTGCTATCAGAACTAGTTGTCTCCACTCTTTATGTTCAGTGTTGGTCAAGTTACTTGAAAAAACTAATCATAACTAATTACTGATTACTTCCCCAAAAAAGTAATTACTGATTACTTCCCCAAATAAGTAAAGATTATGCAGTAAAAGTAATTCTACTTTTACTGCATAATCCATCATACAAAATGTAATCAAATGGAAAAGTCTCTTTTTTTAACTTGTTTTATCAGTTTTAATCTTTTAACTTTATGCATCAAGCAAAAATTTAATTATATGCAACATTCTCTGACTTGAATAAATTAGTTTAACATTTAAACCTATTTTCTGCACATTCCAGCACATAAAATAAAATATTTTTTGTGTTTACACTCACTCTTTCAAATAGATGCAAGTAAAACACAGCAGAACATAAATAAAGTCAAAGACTCAGCGGTCCTGTTGCTCTACTTTCACCTGTAAAGCAGGACTACGGTAGGCGGAGGTTTACCCTGGTGCAGGTGTGCCGCGGTCAGTTGAAGAATCCGCGACTTTCTCTGTGAGTTTCCCATTACTTCATAGCGCACTCGGTGCTTGCTTGGAAGTTTAGGGGGTTTTTTCGCTGTAAAAAGAAGTTTTCTTCCCACGCACAACGGACGCTAATGTTTTTGTCACTTTTTATGGAATCAAACTCAAAGTAAGGTCAGTACTTCCACGCTTTAAACGCTGCACGCTCATACTCTCTCCCACAATCGATATGTGATCCATTGTTGATCTGCACACAGCTGTTGTCACTAACGGCGCACTCGCTTACGTCACTGTCGTGAGACATTCTCGCAAAAAATCACGGTTTTAGTAACGCAGTAACGCAGCGTTCCTACGGGAAAGTAACGGTAATCTAATTACCGTTTTTGCAATAGTAATCCCTTACTTTACTCGTTACTCGAAAAAAGTAATCAGATTACAGTAACGCGTTACTGCCCATCTCTGTTTATGTTATATAAGGCTAACCCACTGCTGCCTGTATCTTCTCCTAACTCTTAAATAATATTTAATTAAAATAATTAAAAACAAAAAACACACAAAAACCACGGGAAAACTATAAAAAATTCACATGCACTGAACTGACACGCTATTTTCCTGCACTCTCCTTACCTGTTGCGTATAGTCACCAGCTCTACTGCTGTGCTTACTGCCGCTCCAGTGAAGAACAACCGCACAACTCCCAAACAATCCTCCAGAATGTAAATTACCTTCAGCATCGCTGCCAGCTGAATTACAATTACAGTGCACACTTTATATTTTCCTTGATAGCCCGACAATCAATGCAATGCTTCCTGGATGGCAATAAGTGCAGTTGAAATGCTGAATCTCACAGGTAAAAAAAAAACATGCATTCTGAGAACTGTAGTCTGACTTCTTTTTTTTTTTTTTTTTTTTTTTTTATAACAACAAATGTTGAGACCTGGAAAATGTTATATTTGGAAACGCTGCAAATGTAACAAAACCAAAAACTCACAAAAACTCATACAGTGCATGCCTGCAGTGAAATGCAAACCAAAGGTCACAGTGAGAACTCAGAGTCTACAGATGTGGAAAATGCATCCAGTTGCAGTCAGTCAATGAACTATGTTAAAATCCTCAAAGACAGCTTGTCCTGTCTGCTTCACACACACAGTTCATTTCTGTACAATCCAAAACTATTCATATTAACAAAGAAAAGAACAGTTGTTCTGAAAAGGAAAAGCAAAAGAAGGAGTAAAGACGATGATTATTTCTAATTATGTCACAGGCTGGGTCTCCGACCCAGCACTTTGAGCTTTCTTTGTATTGTTCTCATTTTTTGAGATGTTGTTAGTTTTGTGGTATTTCCTATTTGCCTTTAGTTTAGGCAGTTATTGTTCCTGGGTTTTCTGTTTGAGTTCTTGCATTATTCATCACGTATTTGGTATGTTAAGTTTGTATTGTCATGTCTAGTTTTAGTGTTTCCTGTTTTATTCTGACAGTGTCATGTGTTCTTTGGTCATTGTATTTAGTTTCACTCCTCCTGGTCCTGTCATTAGATTCATGTCAGTCAGCTGTTTCCTCATGTGTCGCCACTTCCCCTGATCACCTCATGTCTGTATTTAAGCCTTTTGTTTTCTTCATGCCATTGTCAGTTCGTCTGTTTATTCTCACCAGAGTCATAGTCATAGCCTGTTTATTTTTCCACCTCGGTCATAGTTATAGTTTTTGGTCTTAGTACCTTTAGTGTTTTGTTTCTTAGTGTTTTGTCAGTTCAGTGTTTTGTTTCTTAGTGTTTTGCCTGTTTGCTTTGGTCTCTTGGTTCATTTCCTGCCGTCATCGCAATAAAGGTTCACTTTTCTGTTAATCATTACTATTCCTCGTCATCATCTGCTTTTGGGTCCTGTTTCCGCACACATCGGCGCACCCCGCCGTGACAGAACGAACTGACCAGTCATGGACCCAGCGGATTCTGCTCTCACCGAGTGTCTGGAGGAGACTGCTCGGATCCAAGCGATCCTCGACCGCTTCTTTACAGCGCCCGATTTGAAGAGCAAGCTAGTAATGATCAACGCTGCTGAAGCTATTATGGAGAGGGATCCCCGCCTTCTCCAGCTCCCGGACTCACCTGCCATCGTTGATGCCTTTACGAGGATAAAGGAGATGCTGCAGGCCCAGGGACTGTCGAGTCAGGAAATGGCTTCCAGCACCCACCAGTCACAACAACCCCACAATCAGTCATCTCCATTGCTGCCTCCGGAACCTGAGTGTGTTCGTGTCGGTTCGCTGAGATTCGCCGCAGCGTCACCACCTCTCAGCTCACCAGTTTCCACGCCCTCATCACAGTCTCGCCATACTCCTGTCACAGTTCAGCGCGAGGAAGCGCCGCACACCATAGACTTGGACGACGACGAGCGCCAGTCTATATTCTGCGCTCTCTTGGAGGAGGAGCTCCGGTGGAAGCCGTGGCTCATTCCGGAGCACGAGCACTCTTTCCGGGGAACTCGACTGGCTCTCGGGGGACCTCGGAGTTACCAGGGACTTCCACCCATCGCTCCGCCGTCTTCCACTCCTAAGAAAAAGCGGCGTGCGCGCCACCGACGCTCCGTATCACAAACGCAAGTGAGTGATTACATTTTGGCTCCTCATGTTTTCTCTCAGGAAGTTGTTGAAATTGACACTACTTTTCCGGTTAATGAGCCCGGCTATACAGAGACTGTTTGCCCTGGAAAAGCTAGCCATCAGGCTCAGCTAAGCTGCTGTGGTACTGCTATCCAGGCCGGTCTGGAGCCAGAGACGGAGGTACAGCTGGTGCGGCCAATTTCAGTGTCAGCCGGAGGGCCCGGGGAGCCCGTCCGGCCTCATGTTTCGTCTGCTGGAGGTTCAGGAGAACCCAGCCAGCTTCATGCTTCATTTGCTGGAGGTTCAGGAGAACCCAGCCAGCTTCATGTTCTGTCTGCTGGAGGTTCAGGAGAACCCAGCCAGCTTCATGCTTCGTCTGCTGGAGGTTCAGGAGAACCCAGCCAGCTTCATGCTTCATCTGCTGGAGGTTCAGGAGAACCCAGCCAGCCTCATGTTTCGTTTGCTGGAGGTTCAGGAGAACCCAGCCAGCTTCATGCTTCGTCTGCTGGAGGTTCAGAAGAATCCAGCCAGCTTCATGCTTCATTTGCTGGAGGTTCAGGAGAACCCAGCCAGCTTCATGTCTCGTCTGCTGGAGGTTCGGGAGAACCCAGCCAGCTTAATGTCTCGTCCGCTGGAGGTTCGGGAGAACCCAGCCAGCTTCATGTCTCGTCCGCTGGAGGTTCGGGAGAACCCAGCCAGCTTCATGTCTCGTCCGCTGGAGGTTCGGGAGAACCCAGCCAGCTTCATGTCTCGTCTGCTGGAGGTTCGGGAGAACCCAGCCAGCTTCATGTTTCGTCTGCTGAAGGTTCAGGAGAACCACATCAGCCTCGCCATGTCCAGCCTCACGCCACGTCTGCTGGCGGGCCCGAGGAGCCCGTCCAGCCTCACGCCACGTCTGCTGGCGGGCCCGAGGAGCCCGTCCAGCCTCACGCCACGTCTGCTGGCGGGCCCGAGGAGCCCGTCCAGCCTCACGCCACGTCTGCTGGCGGGCCCGAGGAGCCCGTTCAGCCTCATGCTTCGTCAGCTGGAGGGCCTGAGGAGCCCGTCTGGCCACCTTCTGCTTCACCACCTGTGGCTGCCTCACTGTCACCTGGTTCTGCCTCTGCTACGCCAGGACCAGCTCCAGCCTGTGCTTCGTCAGCCGCAGCTCCAGCCTGTGCTTCGTCAGCCGCAGCTCCAGCCTGTGCTTCGTCAGCCGCAGCTCCAGCCTGTGCTTCGTCAGCCGCAGCCTCAGAGCCTTCGTCCTCGCCTGGTCCGGCTTCTGCATCAGCTGCTCCTGCTCCACCTGGTCCGGCTCCGGCTTCAGCCTCAGAGTCTTCGTCCTCGCCTGGTCCGGCCTCGGCTTCAGCCTCAGAGTCTTCGTCCTCGCCTGGTCCGGCTTCTGCATCAGCTGCTCCTGCTCCACCTGCTCCGGCTTCAGCCTCAGAGTCTTCGTCCTCGCCTGGTCCGGCCTCTGCCTGTGCTTCTGCTACGCCTGGTCCGGCCTCTGCCTGTGCTTCTGCTACGCCTGGTCCGGCCTCTGCCTGTGCTTTAGCGTCACCTGGTCCTGTGCCCTCCAAGCCTCGGCCGGTACGCCTGACACTTGGGCGCCGCCGCCGCCTTCCGCACGGCCGGCCACCTGAACTGTTTCTACGCCGTTGCCGTCCGCACGGTCGGCCCCCTGAACGGTTTCCATGTCGCCACCTTTGCCGTCCGCACGGTCGGCCCCCTGAACGGTTTCCATGTCGCCACCATTGCTGTCCGCACGGACGGCCCCCGGAACTGTTCGACCATGGACTTCTGTGCCGTCGGCCTCCGGGCCGGCCCCCTGATCACATGAACTATGATTTTCTGGACCGTCACCCTCCGGGTCGGCCCCCTGAGGAGTCATGAACTGTTCCCTGCGCTCCTGTGATTTTTGATGGACGTTTTGTTTTTGGTTTTTTTTGGCCTTGTTTCTGGCCCTCCGTCCTGGACCCCCACCGCCCGCCCTTGGTGGGTTGTTTTTGGTTTTGTTTTTCGAGGTTTTAGGGCGTCTGGAATCCGCCCTTGAGGGGGGGGCTCTGTCACAGGCTGGGTCTCCGACCCAGCACTTTGAGCTTTCTTTGTATTGTTCTCATTTTTTGAGATGTTGTTAGTTTTGTGGTATTTCCTATTTGCCTTTAGTTTAGGCAGTTATTGTTCCTGGGTTTTCTGTTTGAGTTCTTGCATTATTCATCACGTATTTGGTATGTTAAGTTTGTATTGTCATGTCTAGTTTTAGTGTTTCCTGTTTTATTCTGACAGTGTCATGTGTTCTTTGGTCATTGTATTTAGTTTCACTCCTCCTGGTCCTGTCATTAGATTCATGTCAGTCAGCTGTTTCCTCATGTGTCGCCACTTCCCCTGATCACCTCATGTCTGTATTTAAGCCTTTTGTTTTCTTCATGCCATTGTCAGTTCGTCTGTTTATTCTCACCAGAGTCATAGTCATAGCCTGTTTATTTTTCCACCTCGGTCATAGTTATAGTTTTTGGTCTTAGTACCTTTAGTGTTTTGTTTCTTAGTGTTTTGTCAGTTCAGTGTTTTGTTTCTTAGTGTTTTGCCTGTTTGCTTTGGTCTCTTGGTTCATTTCCTGCCGTCATCGCAATAAAGGTTCACTTTTCTGTTAATCATTACTATTCCTCGTCATCATCTGCTTTTGGGTCCTGTTTCCGCACACATCGGCGCACCCCGCCGTGACAAATTAGAATGGTTATGAATATAAACAAACAAGCATGTTGCTTTGACATACACTGCATTCATGTGCAGATAACATGGTGTAATTTCCTTGATTTTACATAATCACAGTGTAATATTAAAGTGTCTGCTTGTAGTTAGCTCTGGTGATGAGATGTGATAGGCCAGCTAAAAAACACAAACACACTAAATGGGAGTGGCACAACAATTTCATTATTCCATTCAGCAGTTTCCTGTTGTCTCATGATGTGATTGAATTTTAGGCCTGTCTTCTTGACTCAGTAATTGCTCAACTCATTATCTAGCAATAGCAAAACCATTTGTTCTGTATTCATCAGGTAATTAGTTTTACAGATTAGTTAAAATGCATTTTTCAACACTCAGTTCAACTCAAACCCACTCTGTGTCACTTATCAACAATGCACAAATCCTCAAAAGTCTCAAAAAAAGAAGCAAAGAAAGTCATTGTCCTTCTTCTTCTTCTTCATCGGCCTCCACTGGGGCCACCGCTGGTTTCTCTTCAGGGACTGGCTCAGGCATGGTTATTCCTGTGTCTTCTGTTTGCTGCTGGAAGACTGAGGGCTTGTGGGGCTTTTTTCCTTTTTATTTCTCCCCTCTCTCTCTTTCTGTTATTCAAAGCTTTCCTGGCACTCAAGTCACCCACGCCCTCCAGTGAGCGAAGAGTTTTGGAGATATGACACCCTTGGGGAGTTCAAAAAGAGACGCACCCAGAGTGAGACCTTGTTAAGGTGGAGACAAAAGAGGATAATGTGATGTTGAAAAGGGTCACATTTGCAGGATGACGAGATTAATAGGCTTACTAAACCTGTTGAGCTTTTGAAACTTTGCTGGACACATACAGAATACACTGAAACGAGTACTAGGCGATTAAGTTTTTGACACTTTATCTAGCTCCTTGCAGTGTCAGACTAATCTCTCACTTATCACCTTTTATGCTCACATTAAAATTGAGATCAACAAGCAGTCTGACTTCCTTGTGAACTGAGTTTGTGTGATTTTAAGATTTTTTTTTTTTCTTTTTCCTCTCAAGAGGTAATTTGGGGCTTGATGGCATCAGGCAATCTGATTGTAGAAGCCTGCCAGCGATGTGGGCTTCGAGCCATCAGGCTGTGTGAGTGTAAAAAGCCACTATTTGCTTCTGTAATTTAGAGCCACGGAGAGTATTGTGGGGATTTAAAAATCATTTGACGAGGCTGCCATCCTTTCAGGAAAGCAGCCTACGGTATGCCAACAAGTGATTCAATTCAACCTGTCAGGCTTTCCACAAACAAATATCAAAACTCTTAAATCAGAAGTGAATGAGCAATCCGAGGCCTCTATCCAAGCTCGTATTGTAAAATGTAATACTTGTTTCACAGTGATGCTTAAAACCGGACAGCTGTAGGAATTTCAAATATACACAAGCATCTGTTCCTTTGATACTTTCGACAACCTGTTTGAAGGCAAATGAATCAGCAGCACTTTTCCACATTCCTGTGTGAGGTAGAGGTGATGGCATCTAACATGTGGCTAACAACCTCGACTCTTGGATGGAATGCAGCCTTGGCCTGCAGTTAGCTGAATGGCGATCCAGGCTATCCATCAGGACGGGTTATTTTCTCCACATCAGCTATGTTGTTCCCCTCCCACACAGAGCTGCGAGAGATTCGGCTTTGCAGCATGCAGTCACTCTGTCCTTTGCTCTCCCTCTTCATCGCTGTTCTGCTGTCTCGCCTCTCTTTTCCTCCTGTCCCCTTTTCTCCCACCTTTCTCTGTCAGATCACTGAAAAGCGAGAGATTCCCCTCAGTTGTTCCTTAATCCTGTCAGCTGCTCCATTTAAGGTTTTGTTTCTTTTTGTTTTGACAGAAATGCCTTGAGGCAGCAGTGTAGACTGCTGAGTCAATGCAGCAAGTCACTTTCTGTGTGCCATAAGCAATTTCAAATTTGAATTTTATTTCTGTATGTGAATAAACAAATGCAGTTTGGAGTGGTGCGAAGTATTTGATCTCTGTGTACCTAAGTAAGTACTTATTTCCATCCAAAATGAATATTCATTAAAAATTTCATTTTACCAAAATATAAGCCTAAGTACAAGCACCAGGTGAAACGGCACAAAGATGCTGCTGCACCAAAAACCGTCTTGCTTTGGCTGCTAGGAAATTAAAGGAGTTTTTTTGCACTTTGCATGGAAGATGGCAACTTCCACAAATGCTCACCATTTACTGCACTTTGTAGTTTATCTGCAGAAATCCAGTAGTGATACTTATTTGAAGTGCTCTGCCAGCAGTGAATCAGACTGCAGGTCAGCGAGTTCAACCTGAACATCACTGGATACATTATCCACACCGCAAGTGAAATCATGTGCATTTCACTCTCAACTGTTTTGACGTCTTCAGTTCGCCTTAAAAAAACGATCGTGCTGGGCTCCAAACATGGGTGAGAGCCAGCTGAGGCGATCAGCTGATGGTTTGGCTTCTTTCACTGTTTCCATGTGAGCAAGAATGTTGCTCTCCAGTTGGGTTGAAAGAAACTACAACTTTCTGCAGACTGAATGTTTCAAATGCAAATGCAAATGCCTTACAGTTTGGTGTTTAATTAATTCATGAGTGCAGTCACATCAACTGCAGGAGCAAGACCTGCCTTCTGTTCTACACCTGAATGTCCCCACCTGTTTCATGCCTATGCTGAACCACCTGATTGCTGTGTGGTAGCTCATTTCACCATGCTCAATCTCATGAACCTGGAAAACGCAACAATCTGTTTGGGATTCAGTGCTCTCACCCTGAAGAAGTTAACCACATTGTTGTTGATGTTGTAACTAAAATATTGAATTTTAAGCAGCTCCTGATGTGTAATACAATGCAAGGATACTCATTTCTGTCTTGGGTTCATTTCAGTCATTTTATGTTACATCCTATTCAAATGTCTGAAAACCATAGAAAAATTACAAGGTTTTAACACCTGCCAGTTTGTCCCATTTCAGCCCCAGTCTAACCAAGCATGCGGTCATCTCCTTGAAGTCACTCCCTGTCATAGTCCCTTTCACTGAGTGCGTCGCTGCCAAATAATCCATAATTGCTGCTCTATTAATGGATGTGCTAATCTCGGTTTTAAAAAAGCCCTTGTTGCTTTTGAAGATGTCTGTTTCTGCTATGCATCAGTCTTATATTTCTCAACATATTTAATCTTGTAATGGCAATCTAAACTCAAACGCACTAATCTGTTCTCCAAAAACTACGCCCATGGCTTTACCTCTGAAAAAGTCCACTTGTTGTTCAAAATCCTACATTCTGCGTCAACCTATTTTTTTTTTTTTAATGTGAGTTGACATCTTTCAGGACTAGCAAACTAACAGACTTTAGAGCTTTTATTGTCATTGTGTGGTTTCTTGCACAGCGAAACTGGGTAGCTGGACCACAAAGGTGCAAAAGTAAAGAAAACAATATACAACGAGGAAAAAGCAATATATATATAACAGCTCTCATAAACATCTGTGCGCACACATTTACAGTAAAAGCAGCCTTGCATTGACACACACACACACACATATATATATATGTATGTATGTATGTATGTATGTATGTGTGTGTGTATGTCTGTGTGTGTGTGTGTGTGTGTGTGTGTGTGTGTGTGTGTGTGTGTGTGTGTGTGTGTATATATATTTAAAGTTTAAAGTTTAAAGTTCTTCAAAATAAAAGCAAAGAAAGTTGTTTTCTGATTTCCCACAAAACTGCAAAAAAAGAGTGAGAAAAAAAGCAAGAATTATTTATTTGAGCTACGTAACATTGGTGGCGAAAAAAAACTCAGGATGGGTCACCACAAGCCTTCATTGGTTAGGATGAAATAAAATATATCTTTTTATTATGTGTACTAATGTATAGAAGTCTGCAGTGGCCAGGATGGCCTACTGAGCAACTCCACCTGGAGGACTCCACCAGAAAGACAACAATCAGACATTAAGCACTGAGAAGGTTGAGGACAGGTCGTGAACATGGAGCGCTGAAGCCAGAGATATGCACAGAAAAGTACACTATGAGAGTGAAAGAAAAGGCAGAAGACAGTGCAAACTAAGGGAGAGAGAAGACAGAGTTTATGCCTCGCAGCAGTGGAATTTAAATGAATGGAGAGGAGAAAGAGAAAGGGTTTCCAGCAGCCTGGCCCTATAGCAGCACAACTAAGGGATGGTTCAGGGCTACCTGATCCTAACTATACTCTTTATCAAAAAAGAAAAGTTTAAAGCCTGATCTTAAAAGCACAGATGGTGTCTGTCTCCTGAATCCAAACTGGGAGCTGGATTCATAGAAGAGGGGCCCGATAGCTGAAGGCTCTGCCTCCCATTGTGCTTTTGAAAACTCCAGGAACCACAAGTAAGCCTGCAATCCGAGAGCAAAGTGCTCAGTTGGGATAATATGCTACTACGAGGTCTTTAAGATATCATTCAGGCTTTGTAGGAGGAGAAGGATTTTAAGCTGAAGAGGAGCTGGTAACGGAGAAATATGATCCCCTCACTCTGTCTGCACTCATGCTGCTGAGGACCTCGAATGCTGGATTTTTACTTGCAATGGAGTATTTGTAAAAATAGTATTTAATCTGTGCTTTTGCTCATTTAATATGTGAACCAACAATATGAACAATAATAAAATGCATCAAAAGGTACTATAGAAAATAATGTGACACAGCACTGTGGTGTTTCTTCTGATCCAATTAACACTTCAATGTGTCTTTTTTTATTTGTATTTTTGTTTGTTGTAGTATGTGTACAACAAATGTGCAATTTTTTAATATCATCACTCTCACCACTGTTATAGAGGCTTTCTTTATTTCTTTTGTTCTTTTTTTTTTTTGTTTAACCACAGCAGGCATCTGTGAAAAATCTTTAAAAACTCATTGGTTTGGGCAAGTAGTGTACAAACAGCAAACACCAAGACCAGCTGGTAAACCTAATGTGTCCATCCATCCATATATCCAGTGTTTTCCAGTTCTTCCCGGACTGCTGGGGTCCTCCAGTTAGAGTTGCTCAGTAGGCCATTGCTGCAGACATTCTATAAATTGGTACACATAATTAAAATAATTTAAACTCTTTGTTTTTTAGCTTAAATAACAGTATCATCTGGTAATAAAGAGTCACCTGTTTCTTTAATGTAACTATTTGTGTTATTGCTGTCTATATTTTCTGCACATGCTTTATCAAAGTGAGAAAAGTCCCTTTGTATCTGTAAGCTTCCTGAATGTGAGGTTTGATGGATAAGGTGACAATGAAGGCATAAATGAATTAAACTGAAACCTGAGACTAAACAAACCTAAGTTCCACATCCACTCAGACTGAGTGGACTGGTATTCCCTCTGAAGAGCCTGGTGGAGGGCTATTGCTGCTGTTGCAGACACTGGCCCACTTAAGGGCCACTGGTGAGTTTCTATCTGGGCTATCATTGATCCCAAGGCAGCTCCCAGTTAATGTTTAAGCTACCTAGGGCTAGCTGTCACGAGCAACACTGATCCTCACTGATCTCATCTGCAGTCTGCCTCTCCCGTCTATTTTTGTACCCATGGGGGAAAAGTTTGCTACTCTAATTCCTTCCATGTCTGAGAAGAACATGCACACTTCTGTTAGCTCAAGCTCTTTACTCCTTTGGGGACTGAGCATGGAGGACTGTGGATATGACTCTAGTTGTAAGAGACCAGAATATTTCTTGCAGGAAAGGAGCCAGTGATGTTGTTTTGAATTTTATGTAAGATGTGAGTATTTTGCTGTGCTGCATTCCCTTCTAAATATGTTCACACGCAACTGGAAAGGTAATTTTAGCCAATCAGCATTTACTTATGATTTAAATTGTTGTGTTTCCTCAAATGATACAAGTTTTAGCTCCTTTTTGTTTTTTCTTACTGTTTTGGTATGTTTGCATTAATTTGCTTTCAGTGGAACTACCACAAACATAAATATACTATACATCATACAAAAATACTGAGCAGGAAAATGTCATATTTTGAGCAGTGAATGCGAGCGATGCTATTATAAAGTGGTTGTGCTGATTGCATGTCACCACAATAATGGCTCTCAAATTCAGTGATTCACTGAAAGCAAAGTATGAGAAATATTAATAATTACAAATATTTGCATGGTAAGAATTAAGCTTGACTCAGCAGTTTATTTTGTGTAAGTGCATCCTGAATTTCAAGGCTCTGTCTGATACTACAGTTGGATCATGGCCAGCTACAAATGCAGAACAGAAAGAGCTGCCATATTTTTGATTTGAATATACCAACTTTCCCACTAAGAGACCTTACTTTGGTAGTTGGTCTCGAATTTTTGTTTTATTTCCTTTTTTTTTTTCTTGTTTTTTGCTAAAAGGAAATCACAACAGTTTAGTCACTGATGACCAGCTAACCTGTCCCTTGTCTTGTGGTTTCTCTGTTGGTAAGAAGGCCAGCTCTGTATAGTTATGCCAGTGTTACCAGAGTCTTCGACCTGGACCTGACAGGCGCCAAGTCCATGACTGTAGACTGAAACATACAATGTTGGTGTTTTCTTGCTCTCGAGATCTGCTTTGAGCTAGATGGTCATGCTAACCAGGACCTTCAGCAGTGGGGAAGTGGTCATATGACAGTGCACTGAGATCGCAGAGGCTGGAGGAAAAACATAACAAGTGTCATTGCCAGTTACAAAAGTTGAGTTAGAGCTTGTCCACAGGATGAGAAATTCATGGAAGAGCCAGCAACTACTACTAGTGTTATTTATGTGGAACGAACAGCAAGAAATAAAGGGAGCAGGAGCATCCCCATGTCTCCACTACAAAGCAAATTCACTAGCCAGTATTTTCATTGTACATTATAAATATGCATCCATATTTATTGTGTTAATGTTTCACTTACACGACATGAAACTAAAGCTTGAGGATTGTGAGTTGTGTTTTACCTGCTTCTTATTGATTCGTCCATCTCCACCACCCGCCAGTCAGAGAGGGTTGTGCTAAACTACCCCAAGTGCCTGAGTTTCAAATATTACAACAGCTTTAAAACACTTTATCAAAAGCATTCAGAAAGCCTCTGGAAAAGTATAAATTTGTATTTCATATGGAGTTCAATTAAAGAGTTGTTTTCTCGTTAGGTTTTGAATAAAAGCCTATATATTAGTTGTATTATTAGGTTCAAACAAATGCAAATATGTCCATTTGCATCTGCTTGCACATGCAAACTCCTTCATAACAGCTTTTATAATTGATTCTTCCATCTTTCAGAAAAACCCCTTCCTTTATTTTTTAAAGATTAGAATATTCTGATTGGATGGCTAATCCCTTAGTCGAGTCAGCAGCATTGCAGCCTTGAGGAAAAGAAGTATTAAGGGCTTTCACAGTCCCTGAGGGAGACCTTAAATACCTCCCAGTTTCACAGTGACAGTCTCTCGTTGTTAAACTTTGGTCTAAAGAACTTATTTTATATGACTCAAAATAGATATTCTTATGTCGTACGTGCCTGGTATAAGCAATCTATGCATTGCCTACAGGCGTTCCTGTCTTCCCTGAAAGTACATCTTTAAGTCTTAATGTCTATGAAATACACATATCAATCTAGCGCATATTTTATTGAAATAGCATATGATGCACGAGTCAGAAAGGAAGGACATGTAAACCAGTAGGGACCATACCGTGCTATTACATTAGAACAAATCAGGTTTTGCCCAATCACCTCAGAGCCTGTAGGCGTGAATATAATGAAACATCCTTATGTGCAAAACTCGTGTCAGTAATTAGGATGACTTTACACAGTGCAAGCTGCCTTAGCTTCTGAAACATTGCACCCAATGTCGAAGAATGCCTGAGGGCTTTCCGTACCCTTTACACTGTAGCCAAATTCTCGCCTACTTCTGTTGATCCATGATGCACAGAATTCAGAAACAAGCTTTTGAGAAGTGAGAATGCTGAGCGCTTCGACTTCGTCACAAGAGCAAATGAGGCAGAATGTTTGATCATAGAGGAAGGGCTGGAGCTTCCCGTAACGACCCCGAGGCTATATTGATTTAGAATAAGGCTTTGTGTGTCTTCTAGCTGCATACATGCATAATTTGCCTTCATTATGTTTAGTGCAGGGGGCTCTTTGCCTATATTTCCAAGGCAGGTTTGTTTTTAGTGGCAGAGGATGGAATTAGGGAGAGAAGTGAGGGCAAGTGGGGAAACAAACATTTTAAATTGCAGACGGATGACTTTGTTTTAAGTTGTAGTTTTGTGTACTTTCACTGACCCGTGCTTTAATATATACTGTGCCGATGTATGAGAGGTGGCACATGTTTACTGTAGAGTTGGCTCCATAATGTGTGGTCACAACTATTTAAAAGTGCAAAACTGACAATTTTCTATGTTTTTATTGCTTTCTTACAATTCTTCGTACCTGCGTAACTCTTCGACACGCAGCGTTTATTTGTGTCCGTTGTTAAAGCTTGAGTGACAGGCAAAAAAAAAAAAAAAAAAAAAGCTTGAGACTGATGTACCCTAGATGTTCTAGTTTTGATTCTGTATGACGTTACTGATTGTGCATTGTGGCCATGACACAGCAGAAGGTCCACCCATATTCTGGCTTTTCTTCTGATTTTTTCTGGTTTTCAGCAGATGATGACCCAAAGAGCTTCAACAAGGCCCAGCATTGAATGAACAAGGTTTATTTTGAACTGTGAGCCGTGCACAGCTACTCTAATAACGTCTAAGAATATAAATATAGTGCTAGAAATGAGTACAATAGATTGCCTAAAAAGCATATTATTTAACTAAAGTAGTTGGAGTCTCGTTTTTTAGAAAGCTGTACTCAAACAAGACAAATTAGTTCATTTGTTGATGATTTTTCAGGATTGAGCTCTAGCACAGCTGTAGCACGATGATAGAGCTTGCAACTTAGAATACATGCACTATGTGTTTCCATGCTAATGAAAGTAAATGTTCCACTTTGTTTTGTGGCTAAAATATTTTTACACAGGTGTGGAGCTCTGTGGTATACAGCATAGAGAATCTAAGCCATATAAAGCTTTGGAAACACACAATAGTTTACACGGGACAATAAGAAACACAGTATTGATAGCCTTCTGTTTTACAACCTAACAAATAGGGCTTATTTGTGTACTCAACATCAGGTGAGACTCATCTAATGGCTCTTACAAATAAGTCCTAAAGCATCTATATCAACCTGCTCAAGGCTCTAACCAGCTGCTTAAAAAATATGAGTGTGAGTGTGCTGCACTTCTGAAATGTGGAGAGCAGTATATTGTTATAATGGAGTGTGAAATGCTGGACTTTATTGATCCCTGTGGGAAATTCTAGCTTTTCACTCTCTGCCTTCCACAGTTAGTGGTTAGTTGTTAGGAATTCAGTGTTTCGGCTGAGGACACTTGGGCAGAGTGATTGCCTGTGGGTGCTTTGCTTGGGCCTATATCCAATAAAACATCCAGCTTTTCTAACATTGATCGGATGAATTTATTTGTGATGGTGAAAAAAAAGGCTTTTCGACTAGTGTTTGCTGCTTTTGTTTTAAACATAGTATATGCAATAAAAAATGGAACTAAAAATCTACCTGATTCAGGTGTGTTTTACATTTTGAGGCATTCATGTCATTACAGAATTCAATATTTATTATTTACTGTGAAATATACCTGCAATTTCGACTTGGTTAAAGTTTTTGGGAAAAAAGTAACACAATGCACATCTTCCAAATGACCTCTGTAGTGTAGCTATGGGAGTGCTGTAGAAAAGAGCAATATGTCCACATTAAGAGACTGAATTTGTGGCTGTTGTGAAGTAACTCATAAGTTTGTCGGGCAGAAGGCTGCAGCTTCTGTTCTGTCTCAAATTGTTTTTTGCACATATTTTGCTTTTTTCCCCACTTGCTGATTTGTTTCATTTTTACTCCATATTTCCTTTTGTTTGTTTGTTTTAACAACTTGGTTTCAGAAAAAGGTAAAATATACTCATGCATACTAAAAAGAATCATTCTTACCCCTTGCAGTTTTAGATTCCTTGTCAACCAAGGCCAAGAAACAAATTCAGAGTGATGAAAAATGAAAAACAGTTCCTCAAACGGCCACTCAAAAGCCAGCCAGTCCCTGAAAAATTTGATGTTAAAATGTCCAAATTTACAGCAGATATCAATGCGATATCAACCAGACTTGAATGTCACTGGTAACAAGGTGTTGAGTATTAGGCAAAGAAATGAAAATGTTCTATCTTGTCAAAAAAATTATAGGAGCCTGTGATATAGAATACTTTTTGAAAGCCTTGCGTTGCCCCTCATTTCTTTATATTTTGCTTCAAAAAAGCAAATGTGATGTTGAGCGAAAGTTCTTCAGGTCTTTCTGAACGACTTCCAAAGTTCTTTTTTGGATGTTTGCTGCTTTTTCACTTATTTTCAGTCCAGTCATTATACCTGGTCATCTTCAGAGGAGTGTTAGTTTTTTCAGTATCTTGCCAAAATTAATATACTTATGAACGCAGAGTAGCACTATTAGACAGTGTTTGGGGGTTGTTATGGAAAATTTAACAATAACCTGCAACACAAAGGAGCAAATGTGATTTTGAGCAAAAGTTGAGCTTGATTTGAAGTGGGTTTAATAAACACATTGCAATGTGGAGAGAACCACTCCAGTCAAACACTAGGGTGATCTCTGAATTGTGGCCACGACCTTTACATCTTACATATAGAGACGCAGACAACATTTCACAAACTCTTACATGTTGCCCCATCTCGGGGAGGGGGCTATACCTCCTCCCTCACAGAGAGAATTATGACCTTGTTTTCTCCTTGGCCGTCACCTAAGGATTTACATCTATGATAGGCAGGAGGAGTCTCACTATCTGTTTAACATCTCCCATTACAATGGCCTCACTGTGTGTGTAGAGCATAAGGCCCCTCTGTAGTGAACATACATACAACTAAGTGAGAAAGTGACATTACTATTACTAATGTGATATGATTAAATATGTGATTAATACAACAGAAAAGAAATCTGCTTCCACAACACTTCCATGCAGTAAAAGCTTTGCAATGCGACATACACAGCTGAACAATATCAATAAGGGATTGGCCTCCCCAGAACCTCAGCTTTGTTGAAGCAGTGTGGGATCATCTTGACAAAGAACAGAATGACAGCCAAGATCCAAAGATGGTCCTTCAAAAAGCTTGGAGAAATATTCCAAAGGAAAATTCAAGGAAGCTCCCTAAGAGAGTTGAGACTGTGTTGAAGAATAAAGGTGATCATACCAAATATTGACTTTAAAGCTCATTAGAAGTGTACAGACTCTTCTTTTATGTCTTATATACTGTCTATCCACATATGTTTGCAAATGTTTCAATAAATCATTGCCTTTATTTCCCGTTGTCCCAGCAAAAGTATATAAATAGAAATACAATCACCGTTCAAATACTGCTCAAATACTGGATTTGACCCCATTTTGCCTCCAGAATTCCCTTAATTCTTCATGCCACAGATTCACCGAGTTGCTGCAAAAATTCCTCAGAAATTTTGGTCCATGTTGACACGATAGCTTCACAGAGTTGCTGCAGATTTGATGGCTGCCTGTCCATGATGTGAATTTTCCTTTCCAACAGATCCCAAAGGTGCTCTTTTGGACTGGGGTCTTGTGACAAGACTGTTTGAGTACAGTGAACTCATTGTCATGTGAAGGAAGCCAGTTTGAGGTGATTTGAGTTTTGTGCCATGGTGGTGGCCGGAAGCAGCCATCAGAAGTACACTATCATCAGAAAGGGATGGACATGGTCACAAACAAGCTATGTTGTTTAAATGATGAGCAGCTGGCCCAAAGTGTGCCAAGAAAATAGCTTCCTGTTTCAAGTTCAGCAGAATGTCTTGGAGAGGTCTACATGCTGAAATGCTAACAAGGAGTTGTATAGGTGTATCTAATAACAAGGTTGGTGAGTGTAGTTAAAATACATCCTCTTATACTGAGTGACCCCCTCATTAGGATTTCATTCAGCTCATTTAACACACCCCTCGATGGTATCAACAAGCACAGCGGGATAAGACAACAGTAATAAAAGGATTACACTAGCTGCAAAAATGAATGACGTTGCAATGTCAACAGCAGGGTGCCTCGGAGCTGTATAATCTGAGCCCTGTTGCATAAAATTGACTTAATGAATTAATGTTTGCTGGATGGAGCACATCGTGTTTCCTTGTAGAGACTGAAGCTTGCTGCAGCTCAGTGTGATGGCATTTGGCCCTTAATCAGTCCACCCTCTGCATTTATCCTTTCTAAATATAATTACAGTTACAGTTACTTTGATCTATAGCTAAAGATGACAAAGCCATAATTTCTCCTACTATTCATTACCATTTAGTATATCTGTTGCTACACAATAAACTAAATAACCCTGATATTCATTTTTTAATTGCAAAAATTATGCACCATGTCTTCCACATGGGCAGTTATTGGGAAGTATTTTTCAGTATTATTCTTATGGTCACTTCAAAGGGACTACTGGTGGTCATTTGGTAGCTCTGATCTTAGATTGTCTGAAAAACTGAAATTGCTGTTCAAATATGAAAGAAAACATGGAGAAAAGGCTGCTGTTTGGCTTAGTGACTGTGTAGATCTCAAGAATGACTAATCCATAAATACACACGATCATCTTTTTTTACATTACAAGCTATAAGCCTGGATCTCTGATGGTATGGGGTGTGCAAAATATCAATTCCATGATTACTGATATCAGTCAGTTTGGCTTGGTGCAGCTACAAAACAGGATGCCTTGCATCAAGGCACTTGACAGAAAACACCAATAAGAAATACGCAGTGAAATCCAAGGTCAAAAAATGTCATTAAAAAGAATGCCAGAAATACATATGACTAAAATGTTTGGAGAACTCTGTCTTCACTTGCTTGTTATCCCAGACTGAATCCTATGGCGCCAAGATCAGGCCTCTGAGTGCATTTGTTGCAGGATTGTGGCTAAACATGGTGCTACATGACTCTGGCTGTATGTTCCAGTTCTTCCTTGTGCGATGGCATCTGTGTTTTTACTGGTTGAAACCAAACCTACACTTTGGTTGCTCTCAACATTTCAAACATATCTTTGTTTTTGAGCTTGATTTACTTCGTAATAATAGTCATTATACAGGATTTTCTTGCACCGCTTCCAAAGCTGATCAAAGAAATACGTGTGCAGTATGGCTTGGAAATAAAATCCCTGTTTTCTATCAACACTGCCCACTTTTATCAGCAGCGACAGCTTCCCTCTGCTTTTGAATGCAGAACTCAAATCCTACACTCAAGATTACAGGGAAAAACCCTCAGGAAGAAACAAATCACTCTTTAGCATCTGTCATTTTGAGTGACTTTGCATTACAAGGAAATGTCTGCTTATTGCAGAAACTAAAGAATTGTACATGAAGAGTACCAACCAAGGAAGAGCTTGACTGCTATTTATTAGAGAGTCAGAGTGGTGATATTGCTCCCCATCAGAAGTGCCAGCTGTTGCTGTAATAATGTGATGTGCTGAATGTGAGCTGCTGGGGCTAAGCCACAGAAGCAGACACTGGAGTTTGGTCATGAAACTTTCATCAGTGGTGAGGTGGCGTGGAGTTCCTGAGTGTCTGCACTAAATTGCCCCAGGGTCATAAATACTTTATCAACAGCAGACACCTCGGCGAAACACCTCCCCAGGGGCTCTCTTTCCCTCCCTCTCTGTGTCCCCACCTCTCCATCGCCTCCACACTTTCCTCTGCTCTTCACACCCACACACTCTGTCTCTGGCACTCCACAACTGTACTGGGTTGTTTAAAATAAAGTATTTCATTCTCACACTCTGGGTACCTTAAAATTCAGTTGTCACGTTTCCAATTATAATATACTCCCACACAGAATTACAGCACATCCAGAGATGTTTTTCACTCTTCATTGTTGGAGTGACATGCTCGCCCATCTCTCACAAACTGATCTTGTCACTTTTTTTTCATTACAATTCACTGCAACCCCCCCACCCCCACCCCCCCAAAAAAACACACACACACACACACAAACATCAAACATACCCAAGCAAAACTCCAAACTTAGATCTTTTAAGGCACAGACTTTGATCTTCATGCTAGCAGTTCAGCCTAGCCTGCTTAGCTTTAATGCCACCGCCTTTATTCTCCCAGTGCTGTGCATCATGTTGTTAGAAGCAAGACACCAAGAGAGGTATTCATCCAAAGAACCTCTGCAGACCAAGCTTCTGCATGAGCACATTTATGGGGGAAGGAAAAAAAAGTGAGCGCTTGTTGTGAAGTGCACAGATTACACTCAAATCCCCTCATCAATCTGACTGCAATCAGTGCAACTGTAACTCAGCTGTGTCATGAATCCAGCTGAGAATGTGCTGGAAGTCATCAGTGACACAATGCAGATCGGCTCAGTTCAGTTTCGTGCAGTTTCTTTATATTTGTCTGTGCATGTTAAAGGTTTAAATGTTTAAAGTTTTGATAACTCTAGATAACATTCGGGAAGTTAAGGTGTCAGTGTTAATGTATACTGTGCAGTTAAATCTATTTTGGTTATACCATGTTATAATCAGTTCGTTGAAGTATTATTTTATAGCCACAGACGGCCCAAAAGGTGAACTGTGGCTGCTACTTGTTTGTGAATTAGTGTTACAATTACAATACAGACAATTGTTTTCTGTTAAGAGCATTTACATGTGCATGTTTCAAACAAGCAGAAATTCTATGTAAATTAAAAAATGTTAAGCAAACTGAAACCCCAGTCCTAGATGGGTCACCAGTGATGTTATTATATTGATTATTTGCAAATCACTTTGAACGTAAAAACATTTGATGTTGTAGTGGAGAAAAACCTGAACTCCTGACAACAGATTCCAGATCCACAGTGAGAGAATCTGGTGGCTTCGTTATACTTTGGAAAGATGTCCCTGCAAATCAATACAACAGTCTGCTGTGTGATCATCTTTATCTGCGATCAAGCACTTCTCTCCTGAGTGGTCACTTCCAGGATGACAATACTGAAATGGTTTGATGAGAGTGAAAATGAAACAGCTGTAATGAGAATTAGCTCCTCCAAGTCTGAAGCCATAGTTCTCAGGTGGAAAAGAAAGGGTTAGGAGCTCAGTGATTCTGGTAGAGCTCACAGTAGCGCTGCCGTGTCTCCAGATCTAAAGGAAACCAGTGGGGATGTTTTAGGCTTCTCCAACTGGGTGGAGATCCCTGGGCAGACCGTGCAGACCTAGACCATCCAGGAGAGATTATGTTTCTTAGCTGTCTTTGAAGAGGGAGGTCCAGGCACCTCTGCTTACACTTCTCTTCCATGACCTGGACCCTGACAAGTGTGAGAAAATGGATAAAAGGGAGGCTGTAAAATGATTTATACGCTGTTATGAGGTCATAAGATCTCAACATATTTGAACACCTATTCTGCACCAGTTTGTGCACGGTATATTTATTGGTGGCTTCACTACTGCCATTTACAAGCCAGCTGTCAGTTTGCTTGTTGATACAGAGTGAACAGCAGTGTTGTGAGGCTGAAACGGCAAAAGTCCTCCCTAAATATTCTTTTAATTTGAGGCAACCGTGGTCATTCAGTCACATACAGTGACGGCTGTTCTGTGTTTATATTAAGATTTTTTTAAAAAAAAGAAAGAATAATGAATAATGAAGTAGTAAAACGTAACACTGTTGTCTTTTCACAGGGTGCTTATGTGCACTAATTACAAATAATATTTTTCTTTGTGAACAACATATGGTATATTCTGAAAAGTGGGAGATAAGCTCCCTGGTGTCTCTCAGATTACTGCACAGATTAGTGATATCACAATGTACCTGTTTCCACTAAACTGTAGCTCTACATAACTCCAGTAAAGTGAGGCATTAAACCACTCAAAAGTTTAACAGTTTGCTGAGTTGCTATACTGAACTTAAAACTTTAATTTTCCCTAAAAACAAAATAATTCACTTATCGATAAATGCTGCATTGTAAAGTCTAAGGAAGTTCGATCTGCCGACAGCCAGTTCAAACTGTATAAATATTAGCCAAAAGCTATTTACAACTAAACAGGAAATCTCACTCTGTCGTTTCTGGGAAACATTGCCCCTGCTTGCATCTTTCCATTGGTTTCTAAATGCAAACACATCAGGTTTAAAATTCATTCTTTCTCAGCAACCTGTCCTTAAAAGCAGTGTGTCCATCCTGTGTTCATTTACTGTTTCGAAGTCAGCGGTATGCAATCTCATCCTCTCATCCAACCAAGTCAGAAACTCATAGTATTAAGGCTGAAAGAAACTTTGAAGATGCTTATGGAGGCTAACCAACTTAGATCCAACCTTTACCTTTAAATTAAACAATTTTCTAAAGGTTATCGCATATATTCATCATCCAAGCAGATCCAATGTGTGCATCACTCCCTCTTCCCAAACAGGCAAACTCCATTAGTCTCCCTCAGAAAGTGGTACACGCAAGCAAAGGTTAAGAGGAATTTATGCAAATGTGAGCTCCACTAATGCACTCAACACACCCACAAAAAACATGAAACAGATTTTTTTTAATTTTATGATTATCATGTCAAATTCTTTTCAGACCCAGAAACCTTTGTCTACCATCACAGATGACCGCCCGACGCTGTTTGTACGTTTGTTACGCTGCATGTTTACTTTATATTAATTTCACGTCTCTGACATTCTGAAGGTAGAGCTGCTCAAACAGAACGTCAATATTTGAGCATCGCTGTTTTGGGCGAGAGATATGTTTAGTCTGCCCTCGATGCGAGTGTGAAGGTCTTCTGCTGGCATTTCTCCCAGTTCCTTGAGATATTTGACAGGGGATTTACTCTGCGTTGTCACTGTGCTGGAGATGGAAGTGAATCCAAGTTCTTCTTTCTGAAAAGCAAATTCCACATTCTATGCCCTGTTTGGACTTTTACACTTAGAAAGCAACTCTTCCAGAATGTCAGGGGCCAAAATAGTCCACGGCTGGCCCCAGGACATTTGGGTTTTTCCCTGCCAGCTAATAACCTGAGTGGACAGATGTGTGGTGACAGGGAAGAAAATGAGTATTGCTAAACGTCTCCCCGAGCAGGGATTTGCTAATCATAGCATATCAACCTGAATTAGGAATATTCACCCCGTCAGGCTTTTGCTTTTTCCTAATTGTGGGCTTCATGTGTCTGTATTAAGAACTATACACAGCATTTTAGGAGTTTTAGTATTTTTGAGGGTGGTACAGGATTGTAAGCTTTTGCAAGTGTTGCTAGCTTACAACCTACGTTAGTAACCAAGCTGATTTCAGTTTCCACATCCATTTGTTTTTGGAGGTCTGTGGTACTAGAGGTGGGAGTAAAGTTTGCTCCCCTAGGCTTTGTTAGCCAGCAGTACACATAAGTATCAGGCTTGTTTCCTGAACTCTTTATCAGCCGGAGAAGATGCTGATGTTTTGACTGAGATAAGCAGATTCATCAGCAGTCTGTCAGTCAGAAATGTGATTGTAATATAAGAACAGTACTAATGGAATGCCAATTAACAACACTGTCAGTGTTTTATGAATGGTTTCTCAAGTGAATGTTGAAATCTGTGTTTCCACAAAGTCCGCTTCAGCTGGTGTAGAGTGCAGAGCTGAACGGACTGAAGCTCAAGACACAAGTTCACAATTAGTGTTGGACTGTGATTTTTCACCCAACTTCCTGGCAATTCTTATGAATAAGTGGATGTAACATTTCCAACATTTTCAAAATTCTGGGGTCTTCACTAAACGTGGAACTATCCTGGAATGTGGAAACAATTAAATTCAAAACAAACTGTTTAAAATTGTAAAGACATTTTGAAGAAGTGTGTGTGGTAAAAAAAAATCATCCCCTCAAAGCAGCTGATAAAAATCACTATCGGTGAAGATGGACTGAAGCCAGGGTCCTATGTTAAATCTACTTTTAGCACTGTTATTGTTTGGGGATCTAAACTATTCAGATCGCCACAAACTAAAACATATGGTGGTAGGTGGAAGGGGAATAGTCAGGGGCAAGAGGACATTAAATTAAATACATTTCTGTTGTCCAGAAATGTATTTAATTTTTTAAAATTTGAGGTCATATATGTGCTGCTCCCTGCTTCCCAGAACAGAGTCCGCTGGCGTGGTGTTGCGGACCTATGCTCCACCAGGAGTCTACAGGAAAACTGATTGATGTGCTGTTCAGATCTGCCGTGCTTAAAGCTGGAAAACAACAGGTTAATCCAGACCTTTTTGAGATAACAAGAGAATTTACAAAGAAATCTAAATGTGGAAATTTTATTTATGTATTTACACTCTATAGGGTTTACATTATATAAGACAAAAACATATCAGAACGTTTTTGTTGTTTTCTTAGGAAAAAAAGATAAGTAAATGATCAATTTTGCTTCTCTTAATACTATTGCTGCAGTAGCTGCACTATGTGGAACTGAAGGCTGACTTGGACTGACTTCCACTTCAAAGTGGATTGATTACTCCTGTCCACAAAATAGAGCACGCAGATCGATTTGTGTCTTTATTATAATACAAACAGACCACTTTTTCAACACTGCTATATTCCACTCCACTCCTGTCCAATGAGATATCATCTCTGCGGTTCTACAGACGGATAACAAATGAAAGATGAAAGACATCTGAGTACAGACTCTTCCACGGCGGGTCACCAAATGATTTTATGAAAATGATGATGGCTTTCACGATCACATCAGAATAGACTTAAAAAAACAACAACATTTAAACACCAAATGCAGGAATCTCTTTTGGAAAAAGAATGGGGAGTGTATAGTGCAGTGTATTTAGTATATATCAGTATATTTTGATTCATTTTGGTGATTCATTTTAGTCTCCCGTGAGTTTTCTTTTGAAACTGTGGAATAGAAAACAGTTTGAAGGGTAATCAGTAATGCAGGGCCAGTTTCAAACTGCTGCAGGTCTGAGAGGAATGCTTGTACATCTGGAGGCTGTCCCTGGAGAATGTCGAGCTGTCAATGAGTGAAAGCAGGGATATGATTAGAGCACCATGCACACATGTCTCCGTCATTGTTGGAGCTTAATTTTGAGTTTACATCAAAGCTGTGAAAAATGGAAACAACAAACAAAAAATATTCACAAAATGCTAGAAAAAGGTGAAGTTTGATTGCCTTTGAAGAAGTATGTGTGGTTAAAAAAAAAAATCAACCCCTCAAAGCAGCTGATAAAAATCACTGAAGATGGACTGAAGCCAGGGTCCTATGGTAAATATCTACTTTTAGCACCGTTATTGTTTTGGGATCTAAACTATTCAGATCGCCACAAACTACAACATATGGTGGTAGGTGGAAGGGGAATAGTCAGCCACACACACACACACACGCACACGCACACACACGAGCTTATTAACTGTGATTGAAACCAAGAAAAAACAGGAAAATATCTAAACACTTTTAAAGATTAAATGGAGTGATTTACAGCTTACTCGTCTTTTCTTAGCCTGTGCCTTGATGCTTAATAGCTTTAGTCGATATATTTGATTGACATTCCTGTTTAAATTACTTGTTTGATTAAAGACTTCTTTCAGTACTGAAGCACATGACATCTTCCCTCCCACCCATTGCCCGCAGTCTGGTAGATGTCAGAGTGCGTGAGAGTTATTTCACCTCACAATCCCTAACAAGCTTAGTAATTCAGCAACAGTCAAACGCAGATATAAACTATTGATCTTTGTCTGGCGCAGGCGTTAGCGATATGAGCCTTAATATCACCGCCTCTCATTCTGCCTGCCCGGCTTCCATAAAGTTGAGCGTCTAACCACAGAAGCAGACCTCGCTCTCTCATAAGCCCCGCGGTGAGCTTGATATAGCGGCGGGTTCACAGGTGTCATTTCTCCGCTAAGTACTCCAAACACCGACGCGATCGTTTCCGTGCCCTGCGCGTATTTTAACAACCGGCGGCGAGGCTTTTGTGAGCCACGCTCAATCCTCCCTTTATTGACCATTTAAGCTCCTCGCTCGCCGCCATCTGAAAGGCTCCCGTATAACAAAAGCAGCGGGTTTCTGCGGCTGGAAAGCGGCCGTCTCCCTGAGCCCATGGCCGGTGTTTAACGCACGACAACAAGCAGAGGTGGGTCGGTGTTACGCGCGCCCACAACAGTAAAGAAGAGGAAGGCTTTCAGCACCGCGGACAGCTCCTGTGTGCACCTTTCAGCACATGATGCTAACACGTCAGCCGAGACAGCTCGCACTGTCTTTTTGTCTTTTTTTTTTTTTTTTTTTTTTTTGAAACTTGGGTCCTGCAAAAGCATCCCTCCCCGGAAACCATCACAAGACCACTTGAACACTCCCCTCCTCCTTCCCCTCCTCCATTCCGTCTTGGGCTATATCCTCCAAAATACCAACATCACTGAGAGTAGACAGGGAGAGAGACCAGACACCCTGGAGAAGTGTCAGGCTGGTAAAATGTGAGAACACTCCGTCTTTCTCGCTTCAGCAAACGAGCGTGTCCGAAACTCTCCTCCCTTTTCCCGGAGGGGGGTTGATGTGAACGCACAGGGCTGCGTTGGCTTCTCGTCACACGCTCGCCAAGACCTCGCACATATTCAATCGTGACGGATTCGTCCCTTCGCTCCACCACTCCTGTTTAAGATTCCGCAGTTGACAAGACGGCGCCTTGCCCTCCCCGCCTCTCTCATCAGACTTATTTTGCGCCGAAAACGGGATTCTGTCCGCTTTTCTTTGGGATTCGACCAAGTTTTCCCTTCCGAGGAGTTTTACAATGACAGCTACCAAGGAGCAGCCGAATCAGAGACAGAATCAACCGCAGCAGGATGAGGTGGGCAACTGGCTTTTTCTTTTGACTTCCACTTTACCCTTGTGCTTTATGTTAAACTCTGCGGGATAACCTGTTCCGCAGCCCGTTCTAGCTTTAGGGTTTAAGGTCTGCTGAGAGGCCACCGCTGTGGCCACATCCACTAAGTGAAATGTGTAAAAATTCAGTGGCCGATCGGCTCCCCCTATCAAGCAGCATCAGCTTTCTGTGCAGATAATGAGGCTGTGGCTCCAGTGCGAAGGGGCTCATTCAAGTTGGGTGCTGCACGTAGTAGCGTCGAATTAATCGTGTCGTCGCCAGCTGTGCGCGGAGCTTATTGTCAACTGTCAGGACTGGGTCACAGAAAGCTTGAACGCCGTGGGCACACGCGCTGTCAGTGAAGGGGGAGAGATTGAGAGAGGAGCACTGCAGCTTGGGCGCATTGTAATTCAGCCGTTGCCTCCTGTCAGCTGCCCCCGACACCTTGAAAGAGAACAGTCCTGGAAAAATCACTTTATAAGGGTGGGGAAAAGAGCGCAATGTGCTTATTTTTCTATCTGCAAGACGCACATCAGCTCTACCTGATGTTCTCATCAGCTCATTAGCCTGCAGGGGTTAAACGTTCTCGGTTTGGCACCTTCACACAGGTGGCGTTGCGCACTGCAATGCTTTTTTTTTTCAGGGCAATAAGATCAAGACTGCAACTTGACAACCACGCACGTGGGTTTGCGCCAAACCGCTGAGGCTAAATCAGCTGCAATTAATGATCACCATCAGTTTTCTATTCATCCATCAGTTTGCTTTTCAATTAAAACAAATGAACAGTTCTATGAATGATGCAAATTCCATCTGTTTCACCCCGGGCTTTCCTCTGAGAGGTCCAAATATATTCTGGGTGCTCTTAATTGAATTCAGTCATGTAGTCCTATTATTCTAAGAAATCAAAACCTCGGCCTCATAATTGAGTTTCTGTGCCTGAAATATTAGAAGGCCTCATGAGATGTTGGTGAAGTATGACAGCTCACAGTTTTCTTTGCTCCATCCTCTATACTTAAAGCGCAGTGGATACTACTCAGTAGGGCTCTCAGGCTAATTCAAAGTCATGTTGTTGATTTCATGTGTGAGCACTGACTACTCATTTGATTAGGGATGATATTGTGTACCATATGTTCATAAATGCCAGAAGTTGTTAAGCCTGCAGGCAAGCTGACTGTGTTGGTGCTTTTATGAAGGCATTTCTGGCGTGTTTAAAAGCATTCAGTAACATAGTGGTGACTTCAAAGCAGCAACAGCATGAAGATATATAAGTGTGTAAGAATCACAAAGTCAGGTGATGGTATTGTGAGCAAAAATGTCAGTGAAGTGAAGACAGTTTGAAAACACTCTGTGAGTTTTTCGAGCACTTTGTGTTGGGAGCTATTGCATAAGATTTGTGCAGCAGGCCGGCGTCATGTTTGCAAGCATTGGGGGTGAGAGTAGTGCCTTAGCTGAGCCAAAGCTATTACTGTCCCAGGCACTGTCAACCCACAGTGAGTATGTATAGCTCTTTGGCAGGCTCTTAACAGGGTAACTCTTCATCAAAGTTGCATGAAGATGCTGAGAGAATTACAAAAGGGGAAAAGACGAAGGTGTCTCTAAATAATGGGTGAAGGAGAAAAGTGGGCCCTAAGCTGTTTTTTAAATGCAAAGTGGAGGACCGGCAATTCTCTTTTCATACTCTGCCTCTCTTTACCACAGTTGAGTCCATTGTTGTTGCATTAAAAGCCTTTTTTTCTCTTTCTTTTTTGTGGTTTTGTCATTCTGACAAAAAAAGAGAAAAAAGTAAAAGAAAAAAACCCCACAACTAGCCACACAAATAACACTGGTGGGAACTGTGTGACGCAAATCCATAAAACTCTCCAGCTTTTCACTTGCTTTTTTAAGATATCTATTATTTTGTCCAGAAGGATGGCAGCCAGCTTGTTTTTTTTTTTTCCTCCATCATCCAACAATTTGCAGCAATTTGCAAGAACCACAAAAATACCTCTATAACCAAAAATCGGACCCTTCTCTTAAATATCCATCTGTGCAAAAAGCCAAATAAAAGTTTTCAAAATTCAGATACATGAAGAAAAAAAATACCTGGGAAAAGACATCATCTCATTCTTCATGTGTGTTTTCACAGACATGACTGATGTGTCGATTTTTTGTTGTTTCCAAGGACACATAGTCGCTTTTAAAGGATTCTGACAGATTTCGGTTTCTCCTACAATAAAGTGGATATATATTATAGTTCTTGGCATGTTAATAATCCAGCTAGTCATTCTGATGTATGGTTATTGGTGTGTGTAGGTAGTAGCAACTATTGTCCCTGTTACAGACTGCAACTTAGTGTATGTGATAAAATGCAAATAATAAAGCTGACTTTAGAGTGGTTTTGGCTTTGGCTTAAATTCTATGAATTTTCTCAAATGCTTTCCAATGCTGTTAACATTAATGTAGGAATCAGGTTTTCAAAAAGGAGAATGTGTGCATGAAGAAACAAACAAACAAAACCCCCAAAATGAAACAATATAACTCATTCTGTTCTTCCCCATTTTAAGGAGAATGGGCTACAACTAAATTTCAGACTGCAGGACCTTCTGCTATTCCTGGTAACTGTTAGAGTTTGCCCCCTCCTACTTCTGTGTCAACACAGCTGAAACAAGAGACATTTTTTTAGTTCTTAGAACTCCATTTTTATTATTCCCTTAGAGTAATTACTTTCCCGTCATAAGCATGACATAGGTGTACTGTGACCAGTCCAAAATTAGCAATGTACACTGCAGCTTTTAGCATTTTCATTAACACTGGAACAAAACACAGGGAAATGAATCAAGGGAAGGCTTTACTGAGCCCGTAGCCAATGAGAGAAGCACTATGCATGTGATTTTTCACTCATCAGAAAAGTATTAGCTTGCAATTCCTTTCAGCTTGCAAAGCCACAGTGAAGCAACACAGAGAGAAAATGAAAGCAGGATTGGAAGAAAGTAAAACATGAGGTGACATTGAATTATTAGCGACTGGCTGGCTGTTATATCTGATCAGAGTTCCTATTAGCAGCTCAAATGCAAAAAAGAAAAAAAAAGAAGGTATTCAACTCCTGAAGGACCCCCCTTATGGGTATTTGTGCCCACCAAAATTCTTTGGTCTGGACTAAAGTGTTTTAAGATGCTGACTGATATGCTGGCTCTCTAAGCCATTATGTGCTGTTGTGACGAGCCGTTCTTATGCTGACTGTTAAGACCGAAAACAAAGCAGTTCACTGGGATTTGAGACAACTCTGTTTTTCTTCATTTTTATGTGTTTTTCCTCTGTGTGCTGTTTCAAAGACTGGCAGCTTATACACTGGAAATCGTTTGTCCTATGGTGATCATTTTATGTTCTGGACTGATGATTTGTTCAGGTGCACATGATACACTGACTATAATGACTGTATAAATAAATGTTTTTAGTGATTGACCTTGATAGTCATAAAAAGCGTTATAGGCAGAACATCTTAACTATTTTTGCTTTGCTTTAAAGAGAATACATGCAGTCAGCCAACTGTGAACGGGAGCAGTGGAGCAGTCTTGGCAGTGAAACCATACAGTATGGCCAATCCCTCTTTAGTTTCACTGCAATCTTAGAACAAACTGACTCATTTGACATTGGCTGATCTCACGCTGTGCAGCCTCCTTTAACCACACACACAATACAGGCTGACTGAGAGGTTGACCTCTCATTGCGACCCTGTAGCCAGCTCAGACTCTGTGCAGTCAGTGGGGTGTATAGACTCAGCACCTGGCCAGACAGAGTGTTCCCCTCGGCTTTGTTAATGGAGCCGTTGCTGTCTGTGACTGGGACTAGAGGCGAGCGTTAGGAGAAAAGGATGCCTACCCTATTGTGATTAAGAGGTGTGCTTGCACATGCTGTGATCCGGTGGCCCGGGAAACTGTAATTCACACTAATGGAGAAAATGTCCTGGACACTGCTGCTGCTGCTTCAGTGGCCTCAGAGACAGTTACTGAGAGAGGGAAGAACAAAAAAGAACAGGTTGCAAGGGAACTCGTGAGCATAGGTGGACAAAGAAAAGGAAATGTGAAGGAGGCAAAGAAGAGGGGGAAGGTGAGAAGACAGGGCCGGTTGTGTAAATGACAAATGGATTTAAAGAGGATCACGTGGAAGATGATGATGTGTGAGATGAAATGAAGTGAAAAGAAGATGTGTTAGTATGTTCAGGAGTGTGAGGAAAGGGACAGTTTTTTATCAATTGCTATGACTTATAGCAACGATAATGTGAAAACACTGTTAGTTTTGAATAATGATGAACTCACAGAAAAAAACTTTGTCTGCAAACAGAAGTTTTTCATTTACTGCTTAGTGTCCAGCTAATTTTTAGCCTCCCATAAAGATAATTTTGTTACAGAGATTTGCAGAAGGAATGCTTTTGCATCAGCGACTTTGCTTTTTTTCTTTGTGCTACTTATAATTTGCCCTTTCACCCTGAAAAACTGTAATAAGAAGGAATTCTTCACAAGCGCTCATACGTGACAACCAAGGAGTGACATTCGTCTCACTTTTACCATAAAACTTGTGCATCATGTTTGGATAACCTATGAACCAATGCAACTAATGGTGTTTTTCCTTGGAATGACATTCCTATCTGACTCATCAAGTGTCACATGTAGCACCAACATTAGTGAAAATTCACTTTTTTATTTGCCTCTTATGTGATAATAACTGCAGAGAAAAAAATAAAACAAAGGTGATCTAAGGAGCTTGGAGAGAGGCTTCATCAGTTCCTGAGGTCACCGGTGCCCAGAAGGGAAGAAGTCTCTTGGATGCGAGGTGAAACATCTTCACAAAATTTAAAGAAGTCCAGTCGTTTTCTTTCTAAGCTCCTTAGACTGCCATGACTGGATGACTGAGAACCTAAACAGACAAGCAAAGGTCTGCTTCCTGTGGGGTTATAAAGTATGCGTGTTAACCTTTGGGCTTCCAAGGTGCGGCCTTATGTTGAGAGAAATAATGTTTGTATCAGATATATAAAATAAAATATGTGAAAATATAAGCAAAACCAAATATTTAGTTACTGTTAAATGTTGACTTTGGATTATCTTATTTTTGTCTTTGTGGGTAAATTAAATGGATTCAACAAAAGGGAAAAAAGGCATAACAAAACAGAATATTGGGAGAAGAGACTGAAAGATGCTGCTAAATTAGGTTTATTGTTAATATGATTTGAATGCAAGATATCATTTTGTATAAATGGGTATATAAATATCAATTATATAAATGGGTAAATAAATGTTCAGCCCATTTCTGCATTGGGTTGGTGTCAGGTTGGCTGGCAGTGCTTGAGTTTTGCATCACATTTTTCCATCTTTTGGGCTGAATTTGCATTCAGCACATGCTGTTCAATCTCAAATCGAATGGACAGAGAGGAAGAGCTGCTATTTTTTGAACATTGCATAATCAGAAGCACTGCAAAGTGTCCCAGCCTGTGTGCTGACTTACACTCACCACCTTCCTGTCATAAGCTTGTCTCTGTATCCCGAGGCGACCGGTGCCCTGAATTAGCTGAAGCTGACACATGTTCCATCCTCGAAAGGATTAAAAGGCAATTACAGAGTTTGAGTCATCAGTTGTGACACAGACAAGGGGACAGGCTGCAGTCGAACCCGAGATAGCAGGAATTAGGAAGAGGAAACAGTCAGACCTTCTACTTGTGTGTGTGATAACAGGGTAGCTTGTGAGTGAATGGGTAGTTGCAGGTAAAGCACACATCTCAGTCACCACTAATTCACCTTTACCTGATATTTTATTGAATGCAGTGTTGGATGTAGATGTGTGTTTTTTCTTCACTGGCTTAAAAAAGCCCTAAAATTTTAAAATCACCCCAGGCAACTTTTTCTCCGCTCTAATTGAGATGCAGTAAATTTGCCTGAGCTGCTCAAACCATAATTGTGGTGCTGGGCATGTGGACCAATCTCACTTGAGAGTGAACCAGAGGATTGTCTTCTGAACAACAGAGGCACCAAAAGAAGTAATTACAACAACAAATGTCCTGGGAGACGCACACTCTCTCATGCAAACTCTTTCTTTCTTGCGTATTCTCTCCCAGCAAACATGGTTTAAATATCATGGAATGATGGCAAAAACTGCACTGTAGGTGAGCAGATGTTAGCTGATTTTGGCATTTCCACAGACAACAGTGGTCACGTCAGACTGTTTCTTACAAAGCAAGGATTGTTGTTTAAATTGTTGCCATAAAGAAGACAAACTCAAGAGTCTACATTGTGGAAATTGTATCTCTTTGTCTTTTGCCTGGTTACATTTCTTGTCTGGAGTCAAGCGCTATATCCCCTTTTTCACTGTTTTAGTCAGCTGGCTCAGTGTGATAAGAAGTGGACTCCAGAGCACAGGTCACACATCTGAGTCCCTTTTCCTCTCTCATAAGCTGGAATGTTTTATATATGTCAAGTTAGGCTACATAACTGAAACTGGAGATACCTCCAATTTAATGTGTTAGTAATAAATGAAGCAACATACATAAGGGAGATACTTGAACTTGTTTTACTCTGGCTCTAGTCACACAGGTCTCGAGACCAGTCAGCAGCCACCTGGTAACAATCACTTGCTGGGAAAGATTTGCAATCCCAGACTGAATGATTGATAAAGAGCGACTGATTGTAAAGAGGTATATATTGCAGAGAAAACTTTCTTGCGATTGCTTTGGTAGCTAGACGGTTGCAACGGCCGCGATCTTTTTGTGAGTTTTTGCAGACATCTTCCATGCAAAATACTTGCCAAATGATAGTGCAACACCAAAATGTAAGTAAAGTAAAACTAGTACCTTTTGAAATTTGTTACTTGAACGCATTGCACATTTCACAGTTTCACGACACCTGCAAGTATCTGCTGATAAGTTGCCATCTTCTGTATAAACTAGCAACACCTGTGCAACTGATTTCATTTGACAAAATACAGCAACCTGCTTGTGGAATATATATTTATCTCAAGTGATCAGAAGTTGCTAGGGGTCACCAAACAGTCTCTAGACCTACAGTGGGGCAAAAAAGTATTTAATCAGCCACCGATTGTGCAAGTTCCCCCACCTAAAATGATGACAGAGGTCAGTAATTTGCACCAGAGGTACACTTCAACTGTGAGAGACAGAATGTGAAAAAAAATCCATGAATCCACATGGTAGGATTTGTAAAGAATTTATTCGTAAATCAGGGTGGAAAATAAGTATTTGGTCAATAACATAAATACAACTCAATACTTTGTAACATAACCTTTGTTGGCAATAACAGAGGTCAAACGTTTACTATAGGTCTTTACCAGGTTTGCACACACAGTAGCTGGTATTTTGGCCCATTCCTCCATGCAGATCTTCTCGAGAGCAGTGATGTTTTGGGGCTGTCGCCGAGCAACACGGACTTTCAACTCCCGCCACAGATTTTCTATGGGGTTGAGGTCTGGAGACTGGCTAGGCCACTCCAGGACTTTCAAATGCTTCTTACGGAGCCACTCCTTTGTTGCCCGGGCGGTGTGTTTTGGATCATTGTCATGTTGGAAGACCCAGCCTCGTTTCATCTTCAAAGTTCTCACTGATGGAAGGAGGTTTTGGCTCAAAATCTCACGATACATGGCCCCATTCATTCTGTCCTTAACACGGATCAGTCGTCCTGTCCCCTTGGCAGAAAAACAGCCCCATAGCATGATGTTTCCACCCCCATGCTTCACAGTAGGTATTGTGTTCTTGGGATGCAACTCAGTATTCTTCTTCCTCCAAACACGACGAGTTGAGTTTATACCAAAAAGTTCTACTTTGGTTTCATCTGACCACATGACATTCTCCCAATCCTCTGCTGTATCATCCATGTGCTCTCTGGCAAACTTCAGACGGGCCTGGACATGCACTGGCTTCAGCAGCGGAACACGTCTGGCACTGCGGGATTTGATTCCCTGCCGTTGTAGTGTGTTACTGATGGTGACCTTTGTTACTTTGGTCCCAGCTCTCTGCAGGTCATTCACCAGGTCCCCCCGTGTGGTTCTGGGATCTTTGCTCACCGTTCTCATGATCATTTTGACCCCACGGGATGAGATCTTGCGTGGAGCCCCAGATCGAGGGAGATTATCAGTGGTCTTGTATGTCTTCCATTTTCTGATGATTACTCCTACAGTTGATTTTTTCACACCATGCTGCTTGCCTATTGTAGATTCACTCTTCCCAGTCTGGTGCAGGTCTACAATACTTTTCCTGGTGTCCTTCGAAAGCTCTTTGGTCTTGGCCATGGCGGAGTTTGGAGTCTGACTGTTTGAGGCTGTGGACAGGTGTCTTTTATACAGATGATGAGTTCAAACAGGTGCCATTCATACAGGTAACGAGTGGGGGACAGAAAAGCTTCTTACAGAAGATGTTACAGGTCTGTGAGAGCCAGAGGTTTTCCTTGTTTGAGGTGACCAAATACTTATTTTCCACCCTGATTTACGAATAAATTCTTTACAAATCCTACCATGTGAATTCATGGATTTTTTTTTCACATTCTGTCTCTCACAGTTGAAGTGTACCTCTGGTGCAAATTACTGACCTCTGTCATCATTTTAATTGGGGGAACTTGCACAATCGGTGGCTGACTAAATACTTTTTTGCCCCACTGTATGTGACTGAGGCTTTAGGCCACATAGTTGATACGTCATTGTTTAGAAATTTTCCTGTGTGCAACATGAGTGACATATTGCAAAGCCACAATACGAAGGGTACACATCAAGAAGAGATGATCAGCCAGTGCCTGATGTTGAAATATTTGCATGAGAAAGTGAAGCTGGGCTGTTAGCAGAACCTTATCTTTCTACTTTGTGTTGTCATGTCTGAGAGCAGTTGTCACCAGTGCAGGAAGCCTTTGTGTCAACCTGGACTTGGCTATCTGCGGATGTTGTCGAAGGTTGATCTGATATCCTCGTGTTGGTGTTGTTCCCAGATCATCATACTAAATGTTGTTCCAGGATCAACATTGCAAGTGACCAATCAGAATGTTGTGACGTCATACCTTTGCGACTTCGGGAAAAACCGGCGTAAAACAAAAAACTGTACTTAAGCTGCGTGAAACCGCCTCTGTCCGCCGATCAACGGACCCTGACCCTAAGCCTAACCGTAACCCTTTAATAAACAGTAAGCAGAATTGATATTGTCCTTGCAACATTGGAATTTCATAAATGCACGAATGGCTTGGGGCGCAAAGGAATAACGTCACAACAATGTGATTGGTCACTTGCAATGTTGAACCTGGAACAACATTTTCATGATGGTCTGGGAACAACACCAACACGAGGATATCAGATCATCCGTTGTCGAACGCTGTCAAACATTCCAGCAGTCTCATTTCTTTTTAACACCAAACTACAGAAATTAATTTTAGCTTCCTTCCTTAATTTTGTTCTCATTAATATTGACTGGCTGGCTCCTGTCGGGCTTTTTCCTCAGCAATAGTTCATCAGCCCAGCTCAGATGAAGTGCAGGAGTATTTTCTGGCAAACAAGGTTTTCTGCACTTCCAGGACTTATAGTAAGCACTAAGGGCAGTCGCAGATCGATTTCACTCTCTGGGCAAGATAATCAAAGCCTCATCTGAAAGGCCGGTGATATTGATAGCACTCTACTGATACATAGATAGACCACTGCATCTATTTATCAACTCTCCGTTGTATGTTCACTGAACATGGATGAGAGGAAAGTGTACAGACCTGTACAGTGTGAAGTGCAGTGAACACTAAGACCAGGTAAAGGGTGTCACATGTGGTTGATGTGACATTTTGTAACAGAAGCAGAACTCTAAACGACTAAAAGAAAGATTTTCAGTTTATTTCAACCCGCTGTATTTTGTGGCTATTGAGTCATGCTAACATTGTTGTGAAAAACCGATCTCTGCAGCTGTTTTAGAAAACAACAGATTTCAGGACAAGAAGTTCAAGCTCCAAGCAGCAGTCGAAAAAAACCTGATAAATGCTCCCAGTCCTGCAACTGTGCCGATTCCTCTGTCTTCTGACTCACTGTAAATTTATTGTTCTTTTTTTGTTGTTCATGTTTTAATAGAGAGGAGTCCATTAAGTTTATAGTGATGGGTAATTCATGACATTTTATTATCAGGATGAAATGATTGCTTCTTTTTTTTTCTGACCTTTTGTCTTTTGTTATTATAAATCAAGTGCACCTGTTTTCTTTCATGCCAGCTTGCACCTCCCTAAAAAAGTATCAAAAAACAAAAAAGCTCACTCAATATTATCATATGAGCAGTACTGACACATTATCAATATTTCATTTCTAAATATCACAGTTACCGTCAATACATAATAATCGTGACACCCGTAGCTGAAACACAGAATTTTATGGAGAGTGACTTTCACCTTTGTCACAGTAATTAACTCGAGAGAAGAAAAACAACACAATTAAAGCCACACACACATACACGGTCTCTCTCTCTCTCTCTCTCTCTCTCTCTCTCTCTCTCTCTCTCTCACACACACACACACACACACACACACACACACACACACACACACACACACACACGCACTAGATTAAAAAATCACTGGTTAGGGCTTTGCTTGGCTTACCTAAAATGCACATCAGTTCTTCCTTTCTGCACGGATTTAGACGCCACCACAAACTGTAACCATACCGAACCCTTAAACACTGAGCATGCTGTGTTAATTCATCGAACCATCCACAGACTTAAAGAGTAAATCTCAGTTTGTGAAGTCTGCTAAAATACACAGCAGTACTGTAAATCCATTCTCTGCCATAGATTCCTGTCGAGAAATCTTGTACTAACCTTGATAGCGAGCTACAGTAAGTCACAAACATTTTTTTCTGTCAACCTTGGAGTTTTCACAGCTCACTTACTCAGACAGACATCTGTCACACTCTTTTTTTTGGCTTGTTTTTCAAGCTGCCATTTCATGATTCAAGATGTCACCGACATCCAAAGATGCAATTAACTGCAGTCATATCACGTAGTTGTCTTTGAAGTTAAATGGTGTTATTCGAGGCGGGGAACTCGCTTGCTGTTCATAAACCCTATATGGAACATCGAAAACAACAGTGACTGTAATACAATAGCAAGTGTGTGTGCATATGTGAGTCTCCAGAGTCTGATACATCTTTTTCCTATTAAAACCACATCAGCGTGCCTCACTGTTGTACTGGGTGATGTGTTTATTCATTATAATTAACATGGGCACTATAGCTCACCGTGCTGCTGCTGTAAATATGAGACCATTAAATCAGGATTAATCTGTAGCGAAACATAGCCCCCCACAGTGCACTACTCACACCAGTTTGGGCAAAATTAGCTAAAAACTACAGCTGTTCTAGGAAACAGCTGAGCCTGAGCTCACACTCTGTGGGACTGATGATGATCTTGTGATTTGTTGACAATTACAGACACCGGGTCTTTATGTTAAACCACTGTGCTAGAAAGTAATAGAATAGAATATCTGTTTATTGTCATTGTACGTGTACAAAGAAGTTATCGGTGCTCCACGCCAACTGTGCAGGAATAAAATATAAATAGTAAAACAACAGGAGAAATGTATACAAAACAAGAGAAATGCACGCACTGGAGAACAAAGTGATTGGAAGTAGTGCAAAGAACTTGGTCTGGGTATAGAGTCTGTGTGTGAGTGGCCTGGGTGATGAGGGTTACTCAGACCATGGCTCAGATTGGCAAGGTGAGTGGGCAGGGGTGGGGTGTGGGGGGGGATAGTGTTTATTAACAACCAGCATTACCAGTATAACCAGTATTAGCTACAATGATTGCTGATGCAATGCATTTTTCTGCTTCAGAAGCTATTTTATGAAATCTGTAGTTTCTAAAATTAAGATGTCCATTGGTGGAGGATGCACAGATGCCCTGTGACAGCTGGGATAAGCTCCAAAACCCTCATGATTCTGGATTGAATAAGGGGTTAAGAAAGTGGATGGATGGAAATAAAGTGAAACTTAGCACAAACACTGCTGGAGACATTTGGAGCATTAGATGGTGAGAAGGGGTTCACCTTGAAGAAGTTGGCAGTTAATCACAGGACTGCAACAGACAGACAGACGATCATTCACGCCTACAGATAATTTAGAATCACCCGTTAACCTAACAAGCATCTGTTTGGGCTGTGAGAGGAAGCCAGAGGGAGCTTCATGCAAGGGACTCAGCTGGCCCATCCATTCAAACCAAAGACCTTTGTGCTATGAAGTGACACTGCACCCCTGTATGGATGGATGGATGGATGGATGGATGGACTTTAAAGCTTTTTTTTTAATTCTACAAAGACTTTTCTTTAAAAAGTGACCTCGTGTGGGAGAATGAATTGTGACTGCTTTCTTTCTGCAGTGCAGATAGAAATAATGTACAGTGGAAGTGAGAAAACAGAACCTCTGAAGAAAGAGTCAGGCCATCAGACAGTGATACTCACTCGTAACACTAGCTATTAGTAGGTGTTCTTTTGAAAGCATGGTCTCCTCATAAAGGACTGCGAACACAGGAAGTTTTACATCTTTTTAAATCTTATCCCACACCATAAATGTGTAGCAGCAACCCAAAGTGTATTATTTGTATTCTTTTATTTTTTCTTGCTATGTGTTTTGGGGTCATAACACTGCCAAAATGCAGCTTACCCTGGTACCGTGTGTTGCCACCAGACGTATCTAGAAGTATCGATTTTAGCGTTGTGTCATCACATTTGGCTTTTACTTTAAAAGTGTCCATATCTGGATGAGAGGTTGCTAAAATGCTGACTAATAGTAGCAAGGTGCATACATGAATTGAGTGGGTAGATAATGTTAATAAAAAATGCTCCAAAAAACACCAACAATCAAAAGGTCCCTTTCAATTACTCCAATTAGCTGATGAGATCCACAGCTAAGCTAACTATAAACATGCTTATTCCTGCTCTGAAGTTGGACATTTTAATGCTGCAGTCTATGGGGACCGACTCAGTTTAGGGAGCCTTTATGAAATCTGACAAACAATGCCTGATAGGTAAATATGGTTGCGTGAGCTGTTTGACAAGACAATGAAGGACAATGTTGTTTGCTGTGTAGGAAGCTTGATAGTTGTTCCACACCCTAAACAGGTCACAGTGCTTCCCATAGAATTGCATCTGTAGCTGTAGAGGATTGTGTATACACAGCACATATGTGTGAGCGTGAAAGGATGTGTGCCCAGGATTCTTTAACCTCCTAGGACCTGCGTCCACATATGTGGACATCACATTTTGGGTTATTTAGATGAAAATACTCAATTTTGCCCTACATGGGCCTGATATCCACTTACGAGGACATCATACTGCTACTGTTCTATCAAAATTTTAAACGAGTATCCTCATATGTGGCTCTCATTCTTCTTAAAAACAAAAATAAGGTAAAAAAGAAATCTGGTAATTCTTTGTTTTTACATTCATCGGGCCCCAATATGCTCAAATATCAAAGAGAAATTAAAAATGCATGTCGTGGAAGAGTTCGGGTCTTAGGAGGTTAAATTAATTAACAAATACCATGTATACTTGTGGCCTCTGCTTTCCTCCTGTAGACAAACACCACTTTCATTGTCTGCTCTGTCTTCTGTTCTGCAGTCTCAGTGAGCTCCAGTTCAAAATGAACCTCCACCTTCCAGAACACGGACTAACATTGACAGCTGCAGTCCGAGACAATAAAGCTGGAGTTTGTTGAACCACAGGATCACAGAGGGTCGTCCTAACAGTGACCTGACCAGTCTGTTCATAGAGACACCCTAGGCAGGAAGGGCCAGAAAAATGTCTGGGCTTTTCTAGGCTCTGTTCTATTTTCACACAATGGAAAACATTAAAATGTATTTTATACTTTTTAAGTCAGCTGTGCATTATGTTAAAATATATATTCAAGATTTTCTACATTTAGGACAACAGGTAGTTAATGGTTTCATTTACGGCAGCAGAGAGACATGGTTCCAGGGTCTGGAAGGATGATGATAACAGTTTAAGCTAATTAAAAATACCCTAAAAGGGTAATTGCTATATTCCACTGTAGGCATTGTCTTTATTTTTATTGTGACGGGATATTTTTGTCTTTGTGTGGCAAAGCGGGCCGTTGCCCTTTTTATTCTGTTGTCAAGACATTGGCCATCGTAATCGCCAAGCCGAGAGCCACTGTAAACATCACTGAGGGTGAGATCATCAAATCAGTTGCCGCTGCACACCTCTTCATCCAACTCCCAACTGTGCTGTCCTTCCCTCTCCACCTCTCCACCCCTCCATCCCCACTAATTCCCTCTCAACTAGCAATTTTATAGCTCAGTGCCTGCTGAATCCTCCAATGTGACCCTATAGGTATAAAAACCACACAGTGCCACTTTTCAACCACACGAAGAGACAATTTCCTGCCTGCTCCAGACGCATTCAGCTCCTTGTCGACGAGCTTCTCTTCCTATTGCTGCTTAATTCAGGCTCTCCTTTCAATTTTTATTTCTCCCGATAAATGAGATTTTGTTTCTGAATTGGGAGGAAATGGCTGGAGTCTTATCCACAGCCCGGAGTGTAATGTGCCTAGGAATGTAGTCAGCTGTGTCTAATTGTGTTGAGATTGGAGATTTGACTGCTGGGGACTGACAAAGGCTTTAGTGTCCACCATGTAAATGAACAAAAAAATTGCATTTAAATGTGTGCGGAAAATTCAAAGCAAAAGGTGATTAATAGAATTAGCTTTATTGTCCTGTGTCCTTCACGTACTATAGGTGGTTTGAGCTTAGATTTATCCACTATAGCGCTCTAATCCAGATGAATGCATTTCATTTAATCCTCTCCAGGCCTTTGTTTGTCTAATAAAATCAGTCATTGCTCTCTTTTTGCGCATCACTGACTTCAGTGATTAGAATTAGCCAGGAAGAACATTAAATGTCTTTTGGCAAAATTCACACAATATAAAAGTATATTATAAATCTCCAAGCTAATGTGCCCCGCAGTAGACTATTCCCATCTCTAAAGAAAATGACTGTTATTACAGGATGTCAAATGTCTCCTTCATAGATTTAATTATATTTCACTTCTGATACACTGATGTTTTTCTTACTGTAAACACGCCGGGGAGGATGTACAGCAGTGTGTGAAACTGTTGTCATCATAGCTGTAAAACAGGATCAAATATGAAAAAGTGCATACACACAGAAGGAAACAATTTGTATCAATGAAACAGGCGTAACTCTACAACACCTTTCTGCGATAGATTCGGTCTAAAAGAAACTCTGATGATTGTGATAAAATCTAAAAGATCATCCAGGAAGAGATTATTAGCAATTCTGTGGAATCTAAACGAAATCCAGTAATGTGTTGCGAGAACAGGTACAATGACATCTTGTTGATGTTCACTCTTGTCATCCTCACATTTGAATGTACCATCATGTTGGTTTTTACCACCATTTAATTTAGGACAAGGGCTCAGAGATGGTCAGATTACAGAGAGATCCTACAACAAACCTGGAAAGGCAAGATGTTCTGGAGAAAATGCTGAAGAAGTCTGTGGTTGCTTTGGTTCCCTTTTGCAATTTCTTAGATCTCTATATAGGTTCTTTCTGAGGAGCAACACCTATTGTTCAGGTTTAAGTCTACAGCAAGGCTAACATGACTGCAGTGATAATCCAGCTGGCCTGCAACAGCGCTGTGGTGACCATAAACTAGGTGTAAGCGTCTGAACATAGGGGACGTCTGAGTGAAACATCTACAGTTTTCAGGTGAACAGTTGAAGCAACTGGACGTGGGAGTAAATGGGAACTACTCATGACCAATGCTCAGCTGCACACTGATGCTCAATGAACAAAATCCTCCACAAGCGGACAGCGTTATAGAAGGCAAAGCATCTAATAGTCTAAATTATTAGAAGCCTAATTTGTGTTAAATATTGCAACCACACATAGAGAGACATTGACTTACTGCTCAGCCCAAAAAGTTTGAGATCCTCCTGGTTTACAATATATCTGTCAGACTGAGTGATTCATAGTTTTGTGCTATTGTTTTTATAAAGCCTAAATTTGAAATTAGATGAAATCCTATCAATTATTAACAGCATCTCAACTGGTGAGAGTCATTGTTGTTTACCGTTCATAAAGACAAATGTCAAAGGAACGCAGCAGCTAATTACAGTTTACTGTGTGACTTGGCGAATAATAGCACATCTGCTAAAAAAATGACAAAAAAATGCAGTGAGTAATCTCTGCTGTTTTCTCTTGTTGTACACCAACAAACAAAAACCACATCACAAAACCCTTCAAAATAAATCCATTATTTTGCTTCTACTTTCTCACTTTGAATAATTTAGACAGTATGGTACAAAACAACAACAACAAAAGGCATTTTAATTTCTGCCCAGTATTTTATACGTAAAGGTGGGGCAAAGTCAAAGCTAAACAACAACCAACTTAAACTACCATTCACATGATGTGACATGAAATGATTGTAAATGCGGCGTAGTGGTGAACATGCCTTACATGTGTAAGATCCGCAGCTGGAGACCGGGGCAGGCAGAAGCCCACCCTCAGGGGATCACAGGCTAGTGTACTCCTTGATCCCACTCGCGGATAAATGGGAGGATTTGCATCAGCAGAGGCATGCGGTGTAAAATCAGTGCCAAATCAAACCGCAGATCCATCTGCTGTGCCAACTCCTCGGGAATAAAAAAACAGCTGAAAAGATTGATCACTTGAATCACTTGAATCATATTCTATAATTCAAGTTTCAGTGAATACAGTATAAAGAAATACTCTACCTGGACTTCCTGCTACATAATACATGGTTTAGTGCTAAGGAAGTATCATTAATAGCCAAATATGAACAAAGTGTAATGAAACTGTCTCCTATTAATCGATGTAATTAAACGGGATATGCAGGGGGTTGATGTCACACAGGGTGATGTTAGGGATAGATCGAGGCAGGTGATCCTCTGTGGTGACCACTAAGGGGAGAAGCCAAAAAAAGAAGAAAGAAAACGTATCTCTGTATGCTGGAGTGAGCATTGTCAAGGTTCATTATTGACAGGATTGAATTATTCAGACTTTCGTAGGTTTTGGAAGACAACCAGTGGAGAACTTGATGTGCCTGAACTCCTGTATATACACAAGAGTAACCATTTTTAAAAATAGATTTCTTCCACTTCATCATTAATGATTTCACTTTGCTGGAGCTGTTTAATTCTTTAATTGAACTTAACAAATTTCCCACGTGTGGGACTAATAAAGGTTATCTTATCTTATCTTATCTTATGAAGGCCAAGTCAGTTTGGAGCTACACTGCTGTAACTGATGACTTGGCTGTGTTTGTTTCATACGCAGAGTCATCTATTTGCATTCGTTTTTAATGTGCCAGAGACTGTTACATGCAGGCCACTGAGGAAGATGCACAAGACTGTAGTTTCTTTAATTTAATGTCAGTTTACTGCAGTGACGCGAAGAAGAACAGAAAAGACCATTCAACATTGCATTCAGTAGTATTTGGTTTCACAACTGAAATTAAAGGCATTTTTTGCTAATTGCAAGCCTTGTGTATGTTTGCGTGTTTTTGTTTTTTAATGTGTTTGGAACAGTTATGTACAAGTCACAGTGAATTAAATCAGTTGGGAGAATACATAGTGTAAAGTTAACAAAAGATCATATACATTAAAGCTCTAAAGCTCATTAGTGTGTGGAATGTAACATTGTTTTTCTATTAAAAAGCAGCATATATTAATGAATGCATTGGGAGTTTTATGTTTATATTCATTGACTGACATTCTGGCTTTTTGAATTTAAGCAGACACTCGATTCTATTGATGCCATACTACAACTGAGCATTTTAAATGAATAGATTTTATACGTAGCTACAGAAACAGCTTCACAAAGGCTTTATTAATTGTTAAGACTTCTATTTCACCTATCCACGCAGCCTTGTTGGAAGGAAAATAATCAAACTGGTGAAAACTGTGAGAGTGGTTCTTGAAATACGAGGTGATAAACAAAAATTACTTTCACAAAAGATTTCTTTACAAAAACTGTCCTTCCACAGTGTGGTTTAGTTCTGTTCTTTTTTCCTTTTACCAGTAGTGCACTATAATGTGGAAACTGTTCATGGTTCTTTTGAAACGTCATCACTAGTACAGAAAATGTTTGCTGAATATTATATATGAATCATGAGGATACAAACAACATTCTTTTTAGCACTTTTCTTGCTTCGCCAGGAACTAATTTGACTCTATTCTGCTTCTGTAAACTCAGCACTTGGCTGTGCGAGTCATCAACCCTGTATACGTGAAACCAATATAGTGGGGATGGTGACTAATTGAGAATTATCTTGCACGGACCAAAGGCCAATGGCAGCGTCCTTGAGGGCAGGGCTAATAATGCTGAATACAATAAGATGACAACATGTATAAGCTTGCCGTTTCCTGTTGCCCGTTGGATCAATTTGAGATGTTAAGCCTCGGGACCCCAGCATGGCTTTGGCGGTAGCTGTCAGTGATTCACGAGGCAGTGAGAAATGGTATTTCATGGGCAAACAAAAATAAACCTGTTCAGATGACGTTATTTTTTTTCTCTCGCACCGACCTGCTGTTATTGTTAAAATGGCTCAGCCTCTGCTGAAATGCTGCTTGTCATTTGTCACACTATCGCCAAGGTCAGAGTCCAGGCGAGAGTAAGCTCACAGCTCTATAAATAGCCTGACTCCTCTGACAGAACCGCATGTGCAGACACACATCTGTGCGCAGTAAAGCCTGTAAAAATTAGCTTATTAGCAGGAGTTTGATGAAGCTGGCAGGGGTCTTAATCAAATGTCTCAGAGGAGGCATTAGCATTCTAATATTACGTATTGTCTCATCATCAGGCTCAAAACTACAATGTTTGCCTCGAACAAGGTGTGTGTATTAACTGAGCAGGTGTTGGGACATAGCTTCTATTTGCATACCTTGAAAGCTTGAATTCTGGTGTATTACTGAGATGTCTTGAGGCTTTCGAGCGCAGCAAAGCCAACTACAAAGGGCACACTCTGCAACAGCTGGAAGAATACTGAACATATAAATGCAGGACTGCTAAAACACAGTGATAACCTGTGGTGTTTGTTCATGTTTTTGTATTACACATTGATATTTTTTATCTCCAACTCAGAGGAAGGAAGGCTGGGAGCAACAGCAGGGTTACACTATCACTCTTATTTAAGTTTTTTTTCCTTGTGGACGTCTTGACTGCTTCTAAACAAGCTTTATACCTGGGTCATAAGACCCTAACAAACAAAATATGGGGCAGGGAGTATTCTTCTATTGGACGTCGGTGTTGGTAATGCGGATAGGGAGTCTAAAATTGTGGATATATTTAACTTAAAACACATGACTATGCAAGTCACAGGTTTGGCATTTGGCAAATGAAGAACAAACATACTAAGCAAATACAATGAGCTAAGTGAGAAGTAAGTAAGTGGTGTGGAGTTCTCTCATATTATAGGACAGAGAACATAGTTGAAAAAAGTCTGTCTGTAGCCCCATATGAAGTGGGAAACCTGCCCATCTCAGTATAGTTGGAGATGAAGGCAGGGAGAAGGATCTCAAAGACTCCTACATGAAAATCAATATGATAGTGGCAAGGATAGTAACTGTCCTGTCCCTCAGTCTCACCAGGAAACATATTATCCACTTTCAGTGCTGCCCTGATATATTCAGCTGAGTTGTTGCTGACATTCAATGTGGGCATTTCCCCTTTTTTCGACTGCTCCTATGGTTCGCCATAGCAGATCATCTGCCTTCATCTCAGCCTATCTCGTGAATTCTCCTCTGTCACACAAATCTTCTGCGTGCCCTTTGTGTGTCCTCCTCCTTTGCTTTCAACCAAGACTAGCACAGTTTCCATCAGCACCCTGCTGGCCAGCAGCACCAAAAGCGTTTGCCAAATCACAAAGACTGCGGTTTCCATATCAGATAAGTCGGGATTTGGGTTAACAGGGAAGATTTTGCCTTTAATGACACAACTCTCCACATTTATCTGGGTTTGGGCCCAGCATCACTAGCAGTTCATTGGCTTCTACATATACAGTACAATATCTACATATCCATCCATCCATCCATCCATCCATCCTCATCCGCTTTGTCCGGGGCCGGGTCGCGGGGGCAGCAGCCTAAGCAAAGAGGCCCAGACCTCCCTCTCCCCAGCCACCTCCTCCAGCTTATCCGGGGGAATACCAAGGCGTTCCCAGGCCAGCCGAGAGATATAATCTCTCCAGCGTGTCCTGGGTCTGCCCCGGGGCCTCCTCCCGGTGGGACATGCCTGGAACACCTCACCCAGGAGGCGCCCAGGGGGCATCCTTGTCAGATGCCCGAACCACCTCAGCTGGCTCCTTTCGATGTGGAGCAGCAGCTGCTCTACTCTGAGCCCCTCCCGGATGGCCGAACTTCTCACCCTATCTCTAAGGGAGAGGCCATCCACCCTTCGGAGGAAGCTCATTTCTGCCGCTTGTATCCGCGATCTCGTTCTTTCGGTCACTACCCACAGCTCGTGGCCATAGGTGAGGGTAGGGACGTAGATCGACCGGTAAATTGAGAGCTTCGCTTTTACACTCAGCTCCCTCTTCACCACGACGGACCGGTGCAGCGTCCGCATTACTGCAGCTGCAGCCCCAATCCGTCTGTCGATCTCCGGCTCCCTTCTCCCATCACTCGCGAACAAGACCCCGAGATACTTGAACTCCTCCACTTGGGGCAGGAACTCATCCCCGACCCGGAGTGGGCACTCCACCCTTTTCCGGCTGAGAACCATGGCCTCAGATTTGGAGGTGCTGATCCTAATTCCCGCTGCTTCACACTCGGCTGCGAACCGTTCCAGTGCGAGCTGGAGGCTCTCACCCGATGAAGCCAACAGAACCACATCATCTGCAAAAATCAGAGATGAGATTCTGAGGCCACCAAAGCGAAAGCCCTCCGCCACTTGGCTGCGCCTAGAAATCCTGTCCATAAAAATTATGAACAGAACCGGAGACAAAGGGCAGCCCTGGCGAAGCCCATCACCCACCGGGAACGAGTCCGACTTATTGCCGGCAATGCGAACCAAGCTCTTGCAACGGTTGTATAGGGATCGAATGGCCCGTAGCAATGGGCCAGACACCCCATATTCCCGCAACACCTCCCACAGGACACCCCGAGGGACACGGTCGAATGCCTTCTCCGAGTCCACAAAACACATGTAGACTGGTTGGGCAAACTCCCATGCACCCTCAAGTATCCTGGAGAGGATAAAGAGCTGGTCCAGTGTTCCGCGACCAGGACGAAAACCGCATTGTTCCTCCTGTATCCGAGGTTCGACTAACGGACGAACTCTCCTTTCCAGCACCCTGGCATAGACTTTCCCAGGGAGGCTGAGGAGTGTGATCCCCCTGTAGTTGGAACACACCCTCCGGTCCCCTTTCTTAAAGATGGGGACCACCACCCCGGTCTGCCAGTCCACAGGTACTGCCCCTGATCGCCACGCAACATTGCAGAGGCGTGTCAACCAGGACAGCCCTACAACGTCCAGAGCCTTCAGGAACTCGGGGCGGACCTCATCAAAACCAGGGGCTCTGCCACCAAGGAGTTGTTTAACTGCTATCTACATATCATTGTTAGATATTCAATTTTCTTCATCATCTAACTCCTGTATCAACAGCAGGAATTAGATGGCATTTCCTTCAGTCGCTGTGGTAGGATTTGTTTGTCCTGTGCTGGTGTAATGTCAGAACTGAATAAACACTTTTAAACCTAATTTTGGTGCAAACCACCAAACACCTTAGCTGTTGTAAGGTGTTAGCTGTGGGGTGGCTATAGCTCAGGTGGCAGAGCCACTAATCAAAAGGTCGGTGGTTCGATCCCAGGCTGCCTCCTGGCTGTGTGCCAAATATCCTTGGGCAAGATACTAACCCCATGTTTGCCTCCTGGTGGTGGTCAGAGGGCCTGGTGGCGCCAGTGTCCGGCAGCCTCGCCTCTGTCAGTGCGCCCCAGGGCAGCTGTGGCTACAATGTAGCTTGCCATTGCCAGTGTGTGAATGAATGGGTGAATGACTGAATGTAGTGTGAAGCGCTTTGATTAAAGCGCTACACAAATGCAGGCCATTTACCATTTGTAATCAGGTTTGACTGCTGACTGATTCTTCACGTGCAGTTTTTTCCAGTTGGTAGCTTTCTCCACTCTTACTTAAGGCGTGGCCTTAGCCCAAACAAACTGCCTGGAGAGGTTACCAAGATGGCTGCTGAGTGCCAAGAACTGCTTCCACAAGGATCTTATCATAAAAAGTGTCATTGTAACAATGTTAACAGCACAAAACCAAATGCAGACTCACTGCTGCTTCTCTGTTGTGCTCTCCTGCTTCTGTCATAACAATCCACTGTTATTTATACAGTAAGTTAAGGCTCCTCATGCAATTACAAAGACAGGTGATGTGATTATAGAAAATCCTCTGTTAGTGCACAGCTAAGGCAGGACTGCAGAGGGAGAGGTGTTAGGGTGGTGTGTGATCATCTGCTTTGGTGCTTTAACGCACACACGGCCTTGAAAACAGTGTGGAATAAAATCAGTGCAGTACAGAGATTGTGATGAGGCACTCCACTGATGTTGCACACGGAGACCAATTTACTAATCATGGGAGGCAACACTCACAGAGCTTTGTGAAGCGAGAGAAAATAATTCTGATGGTGTCAGCATCTTTTCTTTTTTCATATTTTTGTGCAGTGCTATCCACACTAAGGAATAAAAGTCAACATAATCTCAGAGCAGATGCTATGTCCCCCATAAGAGAAGCTGCAGGAAAACATAACTAGAAGATAACCCAGTGCTGAGTTACTTTTTATCAGTCTGCACTCACCCTGAACGCTGCAGTGTTTCCAGCAGTTGGACCCCTCAGGTCCTGCTGGAATTCATGCATGGAATAACATCAGCAGCAGCGTTATCTCAGCTATGCCTCCAATGCTTCCCTAACATCCCATGTGACAGATTATTTTTCGTGGTCTACTCGACCTGATGAATAATTGACTGTATTTATTGAGTGTGATGGTGTTTGTTCCAAAGAGAGGCAGCTAGAATTACAGTCGAGTCAGTTTAATTAAAAGAGGATTCAGATCATTGTTCTTGTTCAATAAATAAATAAATAACAAGTCGAGGAAGTCAAATAAAAGGTATGAATTTATGCGTGTGCAGGCATGCGGGGTGTGTTTTTGTTCTGTGAGAACAGATTCGAACATCCATTCATGAATTTTGTCGTCCCATTGTATGAGTTGTGAGATATATATTTTACACGCACAGTATAAGTAATCATAACTACTACACAGACCACTTCAGCAGTTCTCATGGAAATTTTCAATTTGTACATCGTTATGTATTGAATAAATATCACCTGCTGCTAATCTAATAAACCAACTTATTTTCATAACTGTTGAAGATTTGCTCAAAATTCTATAAAGAATTGGATTCTTCATGGAAGCTGAACTGCAGATGACAAAGCTGAAAGACAAAGTTAAAGCCTTCTCACTAAACCCACTGTACACATTTTACCGCTTGGGCTGAGCTGTCCCTCTGATGTATTCATGTCTAATCTCATCCACGTCACTTCCAATAGAAATCTTCATCTTCAGCTCTACCGCCTGTCTTTTTGTCAGTGTCACCATCCCCAAAACATACAACATAGCAGGTCTCACTACTATCTTATCATTTTTTTCTTCCACTCTTCCTCTATCCTTCTGTCACAAATCACCCTTGACAGTCATCTCCACCCACTCCACCCTGCTTGCACCCTCTTTTTCACCTCTCTTATAGATTGTCTGTTGCTTTGGATGGTTGAGTCCAGGTACAGTGAAATCATCGACCTTCACTTTTTCTACTCCGTGCAGCTTCACTGTTCACTCTATTATTCACACACATCTATTCTGCCTCACTTCTACTAACGTTCAATCCTCTTCTTTCCAGAGTACACCTTCATAGCTGCCTTCACTTTTTCTTTACTAATCCACTGCACTTCATGAATCACCAACTTTCCTCAGTCTGTCCTTCTTTCTCTCCCCTTTTCTTCATTTATCAGCTCCTCAAAGTTTTTCTTAGTATATATCTATGTAATCACTCTAACCTGCTGCACATCCTTTCCTGCTCAAACTCTCTGCCTAGCCAATCGATACAAGTCCTTTTCTTCTCTAGTGTTCAGTTTCACATACAGCTCACTGCCACCTCTTTCTTTGTTGTATGCCTGGCCTCTCAGTACTCCTGTCTGCTTTCAGTCATCTCCATGACTATCCCACTTTTTCTTTGCTGACTTCACTCACTGAATACTTTCCTGCACTTCATCATCCCACCTCCAAGTCTCATTGTCTTCTTTCCTCTCTCCAGAGGATACACTGAATACCTTCTTGGCAATTTTTCCAATCACTTCAGCTGTACTCTCATGTTCATCTGGTAACGCTTCCCCGCCACCCTGTCTCAGCTCCTCTGAACTCTGTGCAACATTTTTCACTCCTCAACTTCCACCATTTCATCCCTGCTTCTGTCTTCACTCGCTCACTCCACTTGATGTTCAGTCATCTTACAGACTACGATCCAATGCTGCCTAGCTACATTCTCCCCTGACACCAACTTGCAGTCTATTTCTTTCAGACTGAACCTTCTGCAAAAGATGTAGTCCACCTGTGTACACCCTCCTCACCCTGTGTTCCTCCCTCTTTCTGAAATATGTGTTAACCACAAGCATTTCCATCCTTTTCACAAAATCCACTACCATGAAACCTGCTGAATTTCTCTCTAACACCATGCCTACCTATCACCTCCTCATCACTTCTGTTTCCTTCACTTACATGTCCACTGAAATCTGCTCATACCACCACTCTCTCCCTAGAGAGGAGACTCTTCGCCCAGCTTATCTGGAATTCCTCTTTTTTCATCTAACTGACATGGAACATATATAGGGCCTACCGATGACAACATTTAACACCACCCCTTCAATTTCCAGCTTTGAACCCACGATCTTGTCTGACACCCTCTTCACCTCCACAACACTGTTCATATATTCTTCCTTTATTTCTCTTCCTAAACCACATCCACACCATAGTATAACAGCTTGAACACACCTCCGTTGCTCCTGGCCTTGTTTCATTTCCACCTGGTCTCCTGCACACACAGTATGTCTAACTTCATTCTCTCCATCATATCAGTCAGCTGTCTCCTTTTAACAATCGTAGCTCTACATTTAAAGCCAATATTCCCACCTCCACACTCCTGACATTAATTCGCTCTCGCAGCCTCCAAACACGCCTCCCCCTCTCCCCTTCTTTTGTCTTCGGCGAACCACCGGCACCCTGTCGGTCAGCAGCACTGGAGGTGGTTGTTGTTAACCTGGGCCCCAACTGATCTGTTATGGAAATCTCATTCTTGGTGTTTGATTCGGCAAAGATTTTATCTGGGCTTGTGACCGACAATAGAAATATACTGGCTTGTGCTTCCCCCCATGGCTGGCTTATATAATTTGTATTCATTAATAGATTTGCCTATTTTATCCACTTTAGCTCAACTGTATCTTCCCACAATCAACAGGAGAGCCTCAGTGTAACTGCTGGTTATGATCAATAACACAGAGATCAAAACATCCCAACAGAGAGAGATTCGTGTGATGTGAACTGTTGCCTGCTGATACCTGCATCATTTTCCTGAGTGTTCCTCACATGATCCTTTCTGATTTGTTATAGTGTAAAAGATGCTGACATCCTTATAATGGTTTAATAGCTCTAAAACAAGAGGGTAGTTAATTCTTGTTAATTGATAAATGATTTAATATAATAATTGTGTTCATTGATTAGAAACTGAGATTATTCTCAACCATCTTATTTTATCTCAAGACTTTAACATGTGTGCAAAAACAATTGCCATTGTACCTGCAAAAATCAAAGACGTTAGCACACAGAGAAGCCAGCAATGACAGGCACTGTAAAGACTGAGCGGAAGACAGGACTTCTTATACACCGAGGGCTAAATAGGGAAACAGGTGAAAGCAACCACACATACACACATATAATGAAGGAACTAAAACAAACAGACATGAGCTAAAAAAACAAAACAAAACAGGATGCAGAACTGAAGCTCATTACTAGAAAAAAAACAAAAAGTAAAATCAAAAATTCAGAGAGGTCATTATAAATAAATAAAATAAAATATAAAACATTTGTAATAATAACAAATTTTTAAAAGGAGCCCAAATTCAAATATATTCACAAAGAATTCAAAGCAACAATCATGACTTTGCCTCCTATGTCCAATTCCATTTCTGTTATTTCCAGTTCCAAGTAAATGAGCAAAACCTAAAGTAAAATATCAGAATAATTTAGATAGAGAACACAGTGAGAGCTCAGCATCTTACTTTGACTTATTCTCAGTCAGTAGCTAACACTTTTCATACTTTTGTTACTTTTACAATATGCAATGATACAATCGCTGTGAATATGAGACTCTATTTAAGGCTCACAGCAGGCATCTTGGAAATCACACTTTAAATATGGAAAATCATGTGGCCCGTACCATAACTGCCTGACACAAATCCTGGTATGATGTAAATATGCGAAAGACTGTTAGAGGAGAAAAGGAGATACTTTCTTGGGTCTTTGTCCTTGTCCCTTTACTTTCAGGAAAAAAAAAGAAAAAAGAGGGCTTTCTTCTTAATACAGCCCAGCCTTTCAGGAGGCTATTTATAAGCCCGCGTGTCCCTCTGTTGCACAGATACACACTTTTTATGTGAAATAAATGAACACATTCTGAAAACGAACGATGTCCTGGCAGAAAGTCAAAGATGAAAAAAAAATAGGCAGGAGACGAGAAGAATATGCCTCGAGGTAAACTAGTTAGAGTAATGTCACTGGAGTATATGAAATACCTCATTTTACCTTTAATTAGGTTGTCGCTCAGGTAGTACCCTCTAAAGTATTGCTGTATACTTGACAAATGTATTTATTTGTACAATCACCAAAAGAAGCATAAACTTGGATACCTATGAATTAATTTATTTTTTCTCACTTGACAGACATCTGAATATCACTAAGATAGAAAAAGCCACTTTCAGAGCTTTTTCTATCCTAGATCTTCCCCAACAACCAGATTAGAATCACCAATTAACCTGACATGAGTCTCTTTGGACTGTGGGTTACAGCTGGGTTTTATTCTAGCCATGTTACAAATATTCACATTTTCCAAAACTAGAAACCCTTATGTAACACAGTAAGGGGAATTGTTGAAAAGAATATATCAATGGGCCAATAGGCTCGACTATAGGAGCACAGGGGTGTGTTCAAATGAGACACAGAGACAAGAATGTAACTCAAAAGAACCAGCCAACTTTAGTGACATAAACCATAAGGTTGACAAGCACAGGTTAAAGACACTTTACAACGGTAGAAAGGAAACTTACAAAAATTAAAAGAAAAGTAAAACACAAACTACTAAAGCAATGACTTGGCCAAGTGTTATTTTTGGTTTTCAATGTTCGGGTTTCAATGCTCGGGTTTCAATGCTCGGGTGCACCCTAGTAACCTGACTCCTTAACTCTTATAGAAACAGATTACACAAATCCAATGCACATTCAAATGAAAATTTCACACTCTTTTCACATGTGGAGAATGCTCTACACAACAGCTCATTATTTAAAGTCCAAATAAAAAATGTCCAAGGGGTAAAGTCCAAAAAATTCCCAGGGTGTGAAAGAGAATAGGGATGAGAGAATGTCAGTCAGTGGTCTTATGTATAACCAGCTGTGCGTGAAAGTGTGAGTGATACAGTCCTACCACACCGCAAGGTGCAGCAGATCATCAAGTGGAAAAGAAGCGAATCTCAGTCTCTCTAAGTCCAGGTGGGAAGGCTCGCCATCTATTTCACTGGAGGAATCCTATTTCACTGGAGGAATCCACCTCAGGAACAATTCAGCATACAAAAAAAACCTGACCTGTCAACAGACAGGGTCAGAAGAGCAATTCAAATATTAATTATGCTGTTCTAGCTATAATTCACAACTTAGGATTTTGTTTAAATCACATTCAACATAAATTTGCAATAAAAATACTCAATTTTGCAAAAATAAAACATCTCTCTTACACAAACTATGCATTAAACCAAGTAAAGTCAGTGCATATGCATATATGTCGCATATGCGGCAATTATTAATCAAACAATTGAGATTAATTCAGTTTCTCAACGATAAAATGTGAAACAGACATGAACTAACTGAGACATACAACATGTGCTCACCGATCTCAGCGCATCACGGCCGAAGACAATGGCATAGTGTCTCTCGGTCGGAAAATGCAGGGCTCTAAATAACGTAACAGGACATGTTTTCTCTTTAATAACCGTAATACGACATGAAGGAAAAATAAACACAAGTTGCGCTTCAAGTGTTACCTTACTTCTGGAAGCAGATTGAGATGAACTTCCAGGCAGTTGATAGCAACCAGAGCTAACAAAGGCTAACAGTTTAGCTCTACGCGGTACTTTTTAAAGTCACCAGAAAAATGCAGCATTTGCCTGCTTACTCACTGTGGCTACTTTTAACATGAAAGGTAGCTGATAACCAGTGAACTTATGTGCAACACAGTTGGTTGCAACTTATATCTAATACTTTTTTTCCAGCTCAAAAGCTTCAGTCTCTCTTTTCTCCTGCCAGCACGCGACTACCTCCACACATAGCAGCAAACACAGAGCACGTAGGTGGGACATACAGCGGCAGACTGCTCTCCCATTGGTCAAAACATACTGGGACCTGTGCATTTCGATTGGTTGGGCAGGCTGTCCATCTCTCCTCATATCAGTCCTTAAAGTGGTACCCCCATTTTATGTGGGTTACACCCTCCCCTCTTGATGGTATGCCCGTCCCTGGGCATCTGCAGGGTGGCACTGAGTTACACTGCTTTGACCTTTCCAACATAATTACTAGTTGGATCTTCAAATCCATTTAAAGAGCTAGTCAATGCCTCACTTAGGCCTTGAAAAAGAGAATTCACCACCGTTATCAGAGGATTCCCAAGTGTCACATAATGCAGTCTCTTGGGCTTTGCTTGCAATCTGTTAGAACGACGAAGAGATGGCTCAGTATCTTGAAGTCCATTATTCTGGATCATCACAGGTTCAGGCTGTTCAGTAACAGGTCTGTTCACATCACTTAATCCTTCTTCACATGCTGCATCAGAGCTCGTCCCATCATCTTGAGGAGCTTCCTCAGACTGCTGCAATTCTGAACTTTGAGGAAGTCCTTTGGCTGAGTCAAGCCCATGCAATATGTTTGCTTCAGGTGAGTTGTCACGTTCAGGTGAGTTGTCACGTTCAGGTGAGTTGTCACGTTCAGGTGAGTTGTCACGTTCAGGTGAGTTGTCACGTTCAGGTACATCCTGAATCATTCCTTCACCTTCCTCTACAAGGGATTTAGTGGCAGGAGGATCAGGTGGAAGTGAAACTGTAGGCACCTCTGGTTCTGCTGATTGTCTGACCACACAAGGAGGTTTACTCAACTTGTGAGTTTCATGTACTGGGACATATACGTCGGACTTTGATGTAATGAGAGGGCGAAATGTCCAATCAGATACATCATCCATATCAGAGGGAATTTCATCTTCCCCCTCGACAACAGAACACTGCCTTGTTCTGGGTCTCCTGTTTGGATGGGTTTTGACTGTCTCGGGTTCTGCAGCTGCTGACAGAAATCCACATGGGAGAAGCAAGTCACGATGTAGAGTCCGCACAGGTCCATCTTTACCCTCAGGTTTAACTGTGTAGACCGGCATTTCTCCAGCTCGCTTAAGGACAATGTAAACATCCGTTTCCCACTTATCTGCCAGCTTATGTTTTCCACGCAGCTTCACATTTCGTACAAGAACTCTGTCTCCACTCTGCAATGTTGATTCAACCACTCGTCGGTCAAATCTGGCTTTGTTGCGACCTGCATTCTTTTGTGCATTATTGGTGGCAATCCGGTAGCTTTCTTCCAAACGAGATTTTAGGTTACCGACGTACTGGGAATGAGTCTGCTTAGTAGCATTAGTGGGCAACCTAAAGATTAAGTCAATGGGCAGTCTTGGTTGCCTCCCAAACATCAATTCATAGGGGGAAAATCCAGTCACGTCACTCTTCGTACAATTATAAGCATGTACCAGAGACTTGACGAAGTCTCTCCAGTGGAGTTTATCTGACCGATCCAGTGTCCCAAGCATCTGGAGAAGAGTGCGGTTGAATCTCTCAACCGGATTCCCTCTAGGGTGGTAGGGGGTTGTACGCACTTTCTTCATGCCAGTAAGTTCACAGAGTTCCTTGATGGTCTTTGATTCAAAGTCAGGACCCTGATCACTAAGAAGCTTTTCGGGAAAACCATAATGGACAATGAAGTTGTCCCAGAGACACTTTGCTACAGTCTGTGCTCGTTGATTTGGAGTTGGCACTGCCACAGCATACTTTGTGAAATGGTCAGTTATGACCAATACATCTTTCGTGTTTGAGCGATCTGGCTCTATTGATAAAAAGTCCATGCACACTAGTTCGAGAGGTCTGCAGGTCTTAATGTTTATCAATGGAGCAGCTTTCTCTGGAGGCGTTTTTCGACGAATACATCGCTCACAAGATTTGACCATTTTTTCTATGGTCATGTCCATTTTCGGCCAATAAAATCTGGCCCTTGCCAAGTCTACTGTTCGTTCGACTCCAAGATGGCCCATATCATGATGAAGGCTTGTAAGTGCTGTGGCTCTTAGCTCCTCAGGGAGCACAAGCTGATATGAGGTGTTGGGACCATCTTGCCGCTTACGGTAGAGCACCCCGTTCTGTATTTCAAGCCGATTTAACTCTCTGAGTAACAGGGGAAGTTCTGGTAGCTCTAACCTAAGGCTGGGAGGTGGAGTTTCGCCAGTCTCCAAGAGTACAATCACTGCATTGATAGCAGGGTCCAATGTCTGCTTTTGCCTCAACTCCTTCTCAGAAATTGAGTGGACAATGGGAAGCCCATCCACTTGCTCCTGTTGGAAGCAGTCGGGAATAGCTGTGGACTGGTGAGTGAGGGATTCAACTAAGGTCAACCCAGAAGTGGTGGATCCAACATTAGCTACGGCTGAGGTGACCATATGGCGCTCACAAATAGCCTGAATTACATCCAAGGGAACAGTCTCTGGACTCTCAGGGTTGCTCAGATGGTACAGTGTGAACTGCCGGATTCTCTCACTCTCCTTCTTAGATGCATAATCATCCTCTGGTGGACTGTGAGGACGGCGCGAGAGCGCATCAGCATCCAGATTTTGTTTTCCCGCTCTGTACTGAAGACTAAATGAATAGGTGGAAAGACTGGACAGCCACCTATACCCTGTTGCATCAAGCTTTGCAGAGGTCAAAATGTATGTAAGAGGGTTGCTGTCAGTCACTACTACAAAGTCTGTACCATATAGGTAGTCAGAGAATTTTTCCGTGACTGCCCACTTAAGGGCCAAAAACTCCAGCTTATGGGCTGGGTACTTTCTCTCACTCTTTGAAAGACCACGACTTGCAAAAGCTATGACCCTGGACTGTCCATCTTGTACCTGATATAAGGCAGCACCAAGGCCAATGGTACTGGCGTCCGTATGTAAAACATATGGAAGCTGGGGGTCTGCAAATCCCAAGATTGGAGCGGAGGTTAGCTTTGCTATTATTTGGTCAAAGGCCTCCTGACATTGAGGTGTCCAACGCTGACCAAAAGGTTCCTTTGGGTTGCGATACTCTGAATTTGCGTGTGTCCTTGGCTTGTTGTTCCGCTTCCTAATTGGTGGGTAGCCCGAGGTTAGTTCGTTAAGTGGTCTGACAATGATAGAGTAGCCCTGAATAAACCTTCGATAATATCCAGCAAATCCTAAAAAGGACTGAAGTTCCTTAAGATTTGTGGGGATAGGCCAGGTCTTTAAGGCCTCAACTTTGTCAGGGTCAGTCTCTACTCCTCTTGCGGAAACAATGTGACCAAGGTATTTTACCGAGGTCTGAAAGAATTTGCACTTTTCTGGTGCCAGTTTCAAGCCATATGACATCAGTCGTTGCAGGACATGTTTCAAACGCTGTTCATGTTCCTCCAGGGATGATGAGAAGACAATCAGGTCATCAATGAACACCAGAACCTCTTTGAGATTCATATCTCCTACACACTTCTCCATCAATCTCTGGAACGTCGAAGGCGCATTTGTGATCCCCTGGGGCATCCTATTAAATTCCCAAAATCCAAGTGGGCAAACAAATGCGGTCTTATTCTTGTCCGCTTCCTCCATCTCGACCTGGTAGTATCCAGACTTGAGGTCTAGGACCGAAAACCACTTAGAACCTGCAAGAGCACTGAATGCATCTTCCAATTTTGGAAGGGCATAAGCGTCTTTGATGGTCTGCAGGTTCAGCTTTCTGTAGTCTACACACAGACGAACAGAGCCATTCTTTTTACGAACGACAACAATGGGGGAAGCAAACGGGGACTCAGATTCTCGTATAACACCAGAATCAAGGAGTGCCTGTAGATGTTGTCTCACAGCATCCACATCATTGGGGTGTATGGGACGTGCTCTCTGTTTAAAGGGTGTCGCATCACTGAGTTTGATATGGTGTTTGACTTTGTCAGTGTGTCCAAAGTCCAATTCGTTCTGAGAGAAGACATTTGGCATGTCGTTTAACATGTTTGTAACTCGCTCCTTCCATTCAGTGGGTAAGGGCGAATCTCCAAAATCAAAGCTCAGTTCTGAGGAAGACTTAGCTTGAAATTTAGAGCAGTCTGGTTCTCTGACAGTTTGCTCTTTGTGTAGCACTTGCAAGATAGCATTAACATCTGCCAAAGGTGTTTTGGGGGGTATGACAATGTCATGGTTGGTTTCATTTCTCACTACGACAGGGAGAAGACACTGATGTTTGCGTGGTAAAGTGACTGCAATTGCTGAAACTAGCAAGCCATTTGGTAGTGAAGAGGCTGAAGGATGTTCAAGGACAACATCTCTTTGCATGTTCACGGGATTTACATTGACAGAGGCCTCCAGGGCAACAGTCTGTCCTGCAGGAACGACTGCAGGCATCTTACCTGTCAGTTTTGCACAACCAAGGCTACCAGAGTTAAAGTTTCTTTGTCGCATCTCAAGTATTTGGAGAACTGCTTGATACCCATTAAACAAAGGCTGAAAGGGTGAAAGCTTCTGGTAATTAGCATAGAGGGCATCAAGGGTGTTTGTGCCTATGAGTACCTGCTCATGGGCTGTAGAGCGGAGATGGGGGATAACCAAGGCCAGAGTGTGAACATCAATATCAGAGCCTACAAACTCTTTAGGAAAGGTGATGGTAAGCTCAACATATCCTAAGTAAGGGACAGACTGGCCATTGGCACCCTCCACTTCAAGCAACTCATTTAAGGGATGAATGGTCAGATCTGCAAGATGTTCTTCATAAAAAGACTGGGGTACAGTTGTGACTTGTGAACCCGTGTCCAAAAGACAGTTTGTGTCTCTTCCTGCAATAGTTACTTGAGCTGTGGTCTTAGTTCCTACAAGGCCATGTGGAAATTTTGATCCTTCCACTTTAACGTTTTTAATGGCAGGTTTCAGGATTTTGGGACTGACATTGCAAGACTCCACTCCCATATGTCCCTCTATGGGAGTAGGCTTCAGTTTAAATGTGCCTCACTTCGAGAAGCATTAGAGGCTTCCCAAGCAGCCTGTTTTTCTTTCAGCTGTCTTTTCTTAGCTGCTACAAGGGAAGGGTTTGGCGCTTTATCACAAACTGAGACGACATGGCCATCCTCCCCACACTGGAAACAGTACCATGGACGTGGTCTACTGTTAGCTTTAAATGTGGAGGGATGCTGACTGGCCACTTTTGGTTTCACACCGTGGGTGTCAGGTGTGACGGACCTCGCTTTTTGCTGCTTAGGTTGTTTCGTCTTATGATTCTCAGATACAAGACTGTTAAGCTGAATGCTGAGGTCAGCAACTTGTTGCTTTAGCGTCTCAAGATCAGATTTGTCCACCAGATTATTGGTGGTGTGTGCGAGTTGCACGTGTGACGTGGCGTGCTGCTTTCTAGAGTTTTGGGCAGACTTAGCATGACTAAAATGCTGCCTCATGCGGCTCAGTTTTGCAGCCTGTTTATCTTCTTCTGTCCTAAGAAGAAGCAGCAGCTCTGCAAAGGAAGGTGGGTTTTCTTTTTTTTGTTCTAGCTGAAGATCGATTATTAGTGCATTCTCCCAACAACCTCGAATGAACTGCTTTAAGAGCTGTTGGTTAAAATCATGAGCGGACACACCACCACGTCTCATGGCTCTACTTAATGCAGTGTGCAGCCTCTGCAGGAAAACAGAAGCTCGCTCTCCATCATTTTGAAATGTGCTCATGAACCTAGCATGCAGCTCATCACCATCTTCGACTGTTCCGTAGGCAGAGTCAAGCAACTCAAGATAAGCAGAGGGTCTAGACTGTGGACTCAGATGTTTAATCATCTCGGAAGCAGGAGGAAGCAGACTGTCAAGTATACGATGTGTGCAGTGCAGATCAGACACAGAAGGATCTCTAATAAGGATTTCAACACTAGCTCGCCACGTATCATAATCTGCCTCATGGCTAGGACGTGGGCTCTTGCCCGAATAAGCCCTGAGTCTACCAGATGATGCGAACTGGGGTGAGCTCTCATTGCTGCGCACTACATGCTCAACAACTACTCGCTGAACAGCAGTTGGATTAACATCAATTATGGGGCTAGAAGCGGCCCCAGAAGAAGCTGGAAGAGTCTGTGAGGGGCTGAAATCAGTCAGGTTTTCACTGAAATTGGGAGAGGTAAGAGATTTACTTGCGTTATTTGGTGATGTCAAAACTGTGGAGTCTAGAGGTACACCTGATTGAGGGTCCTCAGAAAATGAAACGTCTCCCTTGCTGGTTAAGTCTTTCTGTGGAAGTGGGCTCTGTACAGTTGAGGATTCTGGACCAGTTTGAGATGACTGGGAAATAGCACTTCCTGCCGATGAAACCAGATTTTTAAGTTCTTCCTTTAACATCTCCTCTAATGAATTTCCACTCAGTTTGGCAATTTCACGGAGCTGTTCCATGTACATTTTAGTGGCTTTGTTTCTGGCATCAAGGGAGTAAACACTTCCTAAGGCCTTTAACTCATACACGATGCCTGCTTGGGTTGTACTTGGAAGCCGCAGAGGTAACAGTGGCTCCAATGTGTGCATGGCAGTCTCATGTGTAAACTCGATTATTATGTGCTTATGGTAATCTGACTCAGGATCGTCTAGACGAAAGTAACGGTTGATGGAACCATATTTTTGGAGGAAAGTGGACACTTCCTCATCAGTCTCTGATCCTGTGAGCCCACTAACAACTACAGAATTGGGAATTCTGACGGATTCACTTAGTACAACATCCATTTTCTCTCTAGAAGTTGTAGCTCAGATTAAGCACTTTTAAACACCACACACAAATTGTCTAGCACTTAAACACACACAACCATGCTCCTGGCTGGCTCGCCAAAGCTCTCACTGTAACACAGTAAGGGGAATTGTTGAAAAGAATATATCAATGGGCCAATAGGCTCGACTATAGGAGCACAGGGGTGTGTTCAAATGAGACACAGAGACAAGAATGTAACTCAAAAGAACCAGCCAACTTTAGTGACATAAACCATAAGGTTGACAAGCACAGGTTAAAGACACTTTACAACGGTAGAAAGGAAACTTACAAAAATTAAAAGAAAAGTAAAACACAAACTACTAAAGCAATGACTTGGCCAAGTGTTATTTTTGGTTTTGAATGTTCGGGTTTCAATGCTCGGGTTTCAATGCTCGGGTTTCAATGCTCGGGTTTCAATGCTCGGGTGCACCCTAGTAACCTGACTCCTTAACTCTTATAGAAACAGATTACACAAATCCAATGCACATTCAAATGAAAATTTCACACTCTTTTCACATGTGGAGAATGCTCTACACAACAGCTCATTATTTAAAGTCCAAATAAAAAATGTCCAAGGGGTAAAGTCCAAAAAATTCCCAGGGTGTGAAAGAGAATAGGGATGAGAGAATGTCAGTCAGTGGTCTTATGTATAACCAGCTGTGCGTGAAAGTGTGAGTGATACAGTCCTACCACACCGCAAGGTGCAGCAGATCATCAAGTGGAAAAGAAGCGAATCTCAGTCTCTCTAAGTCCAGGTGGGAAGGCTCGCCATCTATTTCACTGGAGGAATCCTATTTCACTGGAGGAATCCACCTCAGGAACAATTCAGCATACAAAAAAAACCTGACCTGTCAACAGACAGGGTCAGAAGAGCAATTCAAATATTAATTATGCTGTTCTAGCTATAATTCACAACTTAGGATTTTGTTTAAATCACATTCAACATAAATTTGCAATAAAAATACTCAATTTTGCAAAAATAAAACATCTCTCTTACACAAACTATGCATTAAACCAAGTAAAGTCAGTGCATATGCATATATGTCGCATATGCGGCAATTATTAATCAAACAATTGAGATTAATTCAGTTTCTCAACGATAAAATGTGAAACAGACATGAACTAACTGAGACATACAACATGTGCTCACCGATCTCAGCGCATCACGGCCGAAGACAATGGCATAGTGTCTCTCGGTCGGAAAATGCAGGGCTCTAAATAACGTAACAGGACATGTTTTCTCTTTAATAACCGTAATACGACATGAAGGAAAAATAAACATAAGTTGCGCTTCAAGTGTTACCTTACTTCTGGAAGCAGATTGAGATGAACTTCCAGGCAGTTGATAGCAACCAGAGCTAACAAAGGCTAACAGTTTAGCTCCACGCGGTACTTTTTAAAGTCACCAGAAAAATGCAGCATTTGCCTGCTTACTCACTGTGGCTACTTTTAACATGAAAGGTAGCTGATAACCAGTGAACTTATGTGCAACACAGTTGGTTGCAACTTATATCTAATACTTTTTTTCCAGCTCAAAAGCTTCAGTCTCTCTTTTCTCCTGCCAGCACGCGACTACCTCCACACATAGCAGCAAACACAGAGCGCGTAGGTGGGACATACAGCGGCAGACTGCTCTCCCATTGGTCAAAACATACTGGGACCTGTGCATTTCGATTGGTTGGGCAGGCTGTCCATCTCTCCTCATATCAGTCCTTAAAGTGGTACCCCCATTTTATGTGGGTTACACTTACCTTCCCAAAGAAGTCCCATACAGTCCCTATAAAAAGGTGACAAATTGAATCTAACCCTGAGTGCGTTCATAAGTTCCTAGCTACTTTAAACTCTAAATTTATATTTTTTTATTATGTTTTTGTTCTGTGCTAAACACAGACTTTCTCCTGATATTGTATTTTAAAAAATACAAGTAACGATACAAATTTGGTAACGTGGACACACCTTTTAGCTCTCAAAGGTACTTTGAAGTGCAGTAATCATCCCCCAGGTGTATACGTTGCAATGATTTTTGTGTTGTGTTGGATGTGGGATAAATGTGGCATATAAAGAAAGATGAAACTTAAAACCATTTATATTTTATCATGTTTAATACGAGAGAGCAAAAATGCAATTTGTGGTGTAGTGTAATTATTAAAGCCATAAAATAATGACTGCACTGGTTATTGGTTGGATTTTAATAAAACAGAGAAGAGAGGCCCCAGCCTGCCCTCCAATCAGCAGAGATTTATTGTCACGGTCTGGCTGGCAGACCGTGGGGAGATGGGGAAATAGGACCCAAACGCCGGACTCTTCAGTGCAACAGTGTTTATTTACAAGGTGGTGAAGTAAACAACAATAAATCCCCAGTTTCCCAGACTCCCGTGTAGTGTCTTCTTCCCAAAAGTCCCCGTGTAGTGCTCTCTGCCCCAGTGTCCCTGCACTCCCCGTGCTTACTGCTCCTTCTCGTCCCACACTCCTCCTGAGGGGAAAACAATAGAGGCAGCCGTTAACACTTATCCCAGCAGGCATACACTCACACTTGACTTGTTTGAAGACTGACGTGTAGTCAAACGCAATAATCCCGCGTCGGTGGAAGCTCCATCGCTCATCTAAATAGCTCCCCCGACGAGCCCAGATGAGGAGCAGGTGTGCGGCCAGGACTTCGGGTGTGGCCAGCCCTCAAGTTAGACCACGCCCCCAGGGCTGAAGGTGCCTGTAACTTGGCCACAGCAGAAAGGCAAAACACACACACACACATACCTGCCTACATACAGATGTGCATAGGGGCAGTGCAGACAACACACCAAATAATAATAATAATAATAATAATAATAATAATAACAACAATAACAATAATAGTCAGTCCCCACTGCCCACGGACCCCGAGTCCCCAGAGCCGGGTCCGTGACAGTACCCCCCCTCTAAGGGTCGGCTCCCGACGACCCAAAACACAACAGAAACCACAACCCAATCACCCCAGGGCGGGCGGCGGGGGGGAAACAGGACGGAGGGCCGGAAAACCCCAGTTCAAAAGTCCAACCACTGCCATGGTGGCAGCAACAGTTCTTGCGGCCGACCCAGTGGACCGCAAGCAGGCAAAACCCGCTATGGGTCAGGCAGTGGTGGGAAAACCGTTCGGGCGGCCTACCTCCAACGCTTCAGGCGGCCTGCCACGGATCCGGTGGCGACGGCGTTGCAGTTCCGGCGGGCGGCCACGGGTCCGGTGGCGGCGGCATTGTAGCTCCCGCCTCAGCACAACCCATGATTCTCGATGTACCGGCCGGGCTGCAGGACGTGGCGGCCGGGCTGCAGGACGTGGCGGCCGGGCTGCAGGACGTGGCGGCCGGGCTGCTGGACGTGGCGGCCGGGCTGCAGGACGTGGCGGCCGGGCTGCTGGACGTGGCGGCCGGGCTGCTGGACGTGGCGGCCCCTCCGGCACGCCGACCTCCAGCTCTGGCTCAGCGGATCCCTCCGGACCTCCGAGCTCCTCCGGTGGCAGCGCGGGCTCACCAGGCTCGCTGAGCTCCTCTGCTGGCAACGCCGGTCCCTCCGGCTCATTGAGGTCCGCCAGCAGCGGTGCGGGCTTCTCAGTGGGTGGCTCCCTGAGCTGCTCCGGCTCACAGTGCTCCTCCGGCATTAGCTCGCTGGGCTCCTCCGGCTCTAGCTCGCTGAGCTCCTCCGGCTCTAGCTCGCTGAGCTCCGGCTCTAGCTCGCTGAGCTCCTCCGGCTCTAGCTCGCTGAGCTCCTCCGGCTCGCTGAGCTCCACAGCTGGCGACGCGGGCTCCCCCCGCTCGCTGAGCTCCTGCTCGGGCAGCGCGAGCTCCACCCGCGGCTCCCGCTCGCTGAGCTCCTGCTCGGGCAGCGCGAGCTCCTCCTGCGGCTCCCGCTCGCTGAGCTCCTCCTGCAGCTCCCGCTCGCTGAGCTCCTGCTCGGGCAGCGCGAGCTCCTCCTGCGGCTCCCGCTCGCCGAGCTCCAGCTCCGGCTCGTTGAGCTCCTCCAGCAGCGGCGCTGGCCCCCCAGCTGGCTCGCTGAGCTCCTCCGGCTCGCTGAGCTCCTCCGGCTGCAGCGCGGGATCCCCCCGCACGCTGAGCCGGTCACCCGGCGGTGACGACGGCGACATGGCAGCAGCAGGCGGTGGATGCGGTGGCAGAGCAGTGGATGTGGAAGGTGGAACAGATGATGACTGACCGACTAGCTGGGCAGCTAATTGAAGTGAGGGTGATATGTCCAACATGAAGGGTGGAGAGGAAAACAATGTTACCGCTGGCTCAGCAATTTCCAGGGGGCCAGAGGCAACTGAGGCCTCCGGTTCAGCCTCTGGGGAAGCCCTGGGGAGAATCTCAGCCTCCCGATTGTCTGTAGTGGCAGGCTCATGTTCTAGCACTGGGTCCGCAGCTCCTCGTGCGGTCAGTCCAGAGTCAGCTGGTTCTTCCCAAACCACAGGAGTGAGGTGAGCTACGGTTTGACGAGGATGACGCCGGCGCCGTCTCTTTCGTGTTGGCGGGGCAAAGGAACCTGTCCCCTGTTCATCTGTGACTGGATTCGTTAAAATGACAGGGTCCGGTCTACTCACTGTGGTGACCAGCACTGCCGGTCTTTGGTCTGCTGGCACAGAGGCCATTGAAGAAGTGAGAGGAGATGGAGTAGGGCGCCGTCCTCCTTGCAGTGGAGGGTCCAATAGGTGAGCAGCAAGCGGCGGTGGGAAAACCTTCCGCCTATTAAGAAAAAACCAGGCAGCAAGGGCTGCCAGGGAGGCAGCCGCATCCTCCTTGCCCGGACAGCCTAAACCAAACAGTTCAAAGCTAGAGCTAGCCCTCAACACAGTTACAATTTGAATTAGTTTTGCAATGTCCAGAAAGCTCATGGAACAGGTGGTTGAAGACAGGAAGGCATCAAAAAATACGACCTGCATGTGTCTCTGATGTGGATCCGCCGCCTGGATAATGCTCCGACAGTATTTCCAGAGCTGGGCGAGCAATTCCTCCTGTGAGACGGTCCTTGAGTCCGCTGGGCCCATAATGGCGGGATTATTCTGTCACGGTCTGGCTGGCAGACCGTGGGGAGATGGGGAAATAGGACCCAAACGCCGGACTCTTCAGTGCAACAGTGTTTATTTACAAGGTGGTGAAGTAAACAACAATAAATCCCCAGTTTCCCAGACTCCCGTGTAGTGTCTTCTTCCCAAAAGTCCCCGTGTAGTGCTCTCTGCCCCAGTGTCCCTGCACTCCCCGTGCTTACTGCTCCTTCTCGTCCCACACTCCTCCTGAGGGGAAAACAATAGAGGCAGCCGTTAACACTTATCCCAGCAGGCATACACTCACACTTGACTTGTTTGAAGACTGACGTGTAGTCAAACGCAATAATCCCGCGTCGGTGGAAGCTCCATCGCTCATCTAAATAGCTCCCCCGACGAGCCCAGATGAGGAGCAGGTGTGCGGCCAGGACTTCGGGTGTGGCCAGCCCTCACGTTAGACCACGCCCCCAGGGCTGAAGGTGCCTGTAACTTGGCCACAGCAGAAAGGCAAAACACACACACACACATACCTGCCTACATACAGATGTGCATAGGGGCAGTGCAGACAACACACCAAATAATAATAATAATAATAATAATAACAACAACAATAACAATAATAGTCACAGTCCCCACTGCCCACGGACCCCGAGTCCCCAGAGCCGGGTCCGTGACATTTATTGAGAAATGTATTATTTCTGATGAGGGTGTAATGACTGTGATAAAGCCCAGTTGCTGTCTTATTCCCCCTGGTAGGCTAAACATCTATCGGGCCCTTCCACTGTTTCCACAGTAATGGTAATGGAGAGACTCAGCAGGTCCGAATTCTCTTAGTGGTTCTATCATCGCTTGTAATGAAGTTAATAAATTGAAAATGATGATCCAAGAGTAGCTAAATAGGAAATTGGGGGAGAAAATGAGATAGGGAAAACGTGCAAAAGAGAGGGTGAAAGAATCTCACGCACTGTGGCACAAGGGCAATTTGGAGTTACTGTCAGTCTTCAAGGACATGTCAGCCTTTTGTGGTACTAATGAAATGAGCAACAGCCCAAGTCCTGATATTAGATGAGTCTTATGAGTCCAGAGGGGGCTGTGAATAATGTAACAGCACATGTATGTAATGGTTACAGTGAACTGCTTCAGTGTTTAGGAAGTCCGTGTTCACTTGATACTCAGCGTAGGAAAAATTAAGTGTAAATCTGCCAAAATTCGACTAGATTTGGGTTGTTGTTGAAAACTCTGTGGTACCTTGTGTTCTACGAATAAAAACCTGGAGGTGCTTCAGTCATAATTGACTCATCAGTCAATATATGAGAGTGCTTAGAAAATGGATTTCAGACTAAATCTGAGACAGTTGCAGCTTCTCTTTTTTTTTTTTTTTTTTGGAGCAAAATTTGGCTCAGATTGGCAATCATTTTAGACCACTTTCCCTCCAGCCAATCAGAGTGCAGTGGTGAGTTGGTGAGCAGTAATCGCTGCATTTCAGCTGCAGGGTTTTGTGGGTAATTGAGGCCAGGAGGATCTGCGGAAGGAAGAAATTTATAGGAGGGGGCTTAATTCACGTTATCAGAGGCAGCAGATGTGGTGGAAGACCCAGTTTAAGACTTTCTAACACCAGGATTCAGAGATGGAGTTGCAGGCAAAAGCTTCACAAACTCTCCTGGATAGCTATTTCTCTGTAGATAATATCACACAGAAACGCACAAACACACTCGACAATCAGTCAGATTTCTGAAACCAAGCCCTGCTGTTTTCAGTATCTGTAAAAGATGGAGCAACATTTCTGTCTGATTCAGAAAAAATTACCCCTGACACTTGCGGAATTTTTTTTTCATAGGTCAGAAGCTGAAACTCAAAGGTAAGGTTGGCCAAGTGGTAATTAAACCATGCAAATACTCTTCAGCTTTTCACCATATCAGAGTTTCATTTTTCAGTTTTACAGTGTGGCTCATTTAAAGCCCTCCATTGCAAATCCTCCACTGTGTAGGGGATTGGATTGGAAGCACAAAGCCCTAATGTGACCTATGTTAATAGGTACTGTAAGTGAAACCAGAGTGCACAGAGTGTACAATATGTGATGATCAGGAAGGACTTTTGTTTTTATTAAAAATAAAGCTATTTGTGTCATATTTGCTGTCTGGTGTTATTCTTCTTATTGGTATATTCACTTTCAGTCATTCAGTCATCGCCTTCGATATCTCCCCTCTGACCTCCACCTTTTTTCTGTGTGTCTCTCTGCAGGACCTGGGTGGAGTGAGTCCTCCTCAGAGGAACTGGAAGGGGATTGCTATCGCTCTGCTGGTCATACTGGTGGTCTGTTCCCTCATCACTATGTCTGTCATCCTCCTCACACCAGGTAACACTCAGACTTGATTGTGATGAACTGATGTTTTAGGGGGAGTTTTGTTTTTCTGCATCTACTTGCACTGACAAAATGTCTTCAGCACAGTCTACAATTTAATCATAACCGCATAATTTATGCTTATTAAGATTTAATCAACTGAGTAAAAATTATACAGCCATTTCCGACTCGCGTATTGTAATACCCATCTCACATGTTTACCTAACCTTCACAGTAAACGTTATTTATGTATCACTTTTGTTCATTGTTTTACAGTGTTTACTGTTAGCTTCTGCTGCTGTTCCTAAGAGGCAAAAAAAAATCAATTAATGCAGATTTAAGGTGTCGAAATCTGTTTAAAATTCTTTCGTTTGATTTAAAAGGCAGTGGATGAATAGTTCACCTTTTCTGGTGGTCGTTTCCTTAATATCTATCTGTAGGCCAACTTAAAGCCACATAAGTAAATATTTTCATGTATAAAATGGCTAAGATGAAACTGAAATATGAACTCATCGTTTTTGCCTTATGGCCCCCACAGGGTTGTACTACGAAGCAAGTTCGACATAGCTGGCCAGAGATAATAGGTATCACACTGGTGGTTATCAGCTTGATCTATTAATCGAGGGTTTCTGCTTCAGGCTGTTTGTACGCTCCCATAAGATGGGTCATTTGATGCACCATTTGACTCTTCTGCTGCACAAAGTAATCTGATTGAGTCCGTCTGACTTCAGTCAAAGGGATCAGGTCACGGAGGGAAAAAAAATATGCATAGTAAATTGTATCTAAATTTACAAATTACTATGTACAGTACATTTCACCACTTAACACACTTCCAAAACTGCTGTTATTCTAACATGAAAGCTGCACATGAAAGCTACATTCCTTACATGATGACCAGGGAGTGCATTTAGACCTAAACCTGTCCCATAATGAAGTGCATGAGGGGATCCATTCAGTTTATGGCCAAATAAAAGTGAAATTATTATTTTTCACTTACTAACTCAAATTTCTTTTCTGTGTAATAAATGGGGAAAATACAACCAGCAAATGAACCTGACAAGATATTTATGCTTTATCTGTACCACCAATGTAAAATGTAAAACCTGCCATAGAATTTGCACTGCTGTGACTACCTGGCTTCATTTGGTGGTATAAGTAACATATTCTTGAATAGCCTTGTGTAACATATTCCCTCTGTACTGGTCCAAAAACATATAGTCATCAGAAAAATGAGTCATAGCAAATCAAAACTCTGAACACTACCAGCTACTGTCCAGATCCAGAGGGGTGTACGATGGGGCATGGGAAATGGCTTACTGAGCTGTTTCCACCCTAAACTCTGTATAGTGGCACTCTTTTTACCTGGCTAAATAACCATGGTAACTTATGCTGAACACATAAGCTAGTCAGGAGCAGGTTATGTTCTGATTTTCAGTTTTAACATTTTTATTTTTCATTTTAAATGATTCTTTTATTTACAGCATTTTTGAGGTACACTACAGATTCTCTGGTGGGTTTTTTATATGTTTTATGTGCAACATATTAAGCCATACCGCCTTAAAACCACTGAATGAAGCACAAACTGTCATAACAATGTGCATGTACTAATTTAGTGATGAAAATTCCCAAATGTTGTTGTACTTCTAATTTGTTGGTGAGGTACTAAAACACAGAACACACAGCAAGAATACCTGATCAATTAATAAATTCATTTTCACTTTGATCTGCCACAAACTAAAGTAATTTCCAAGTGTCCTTTGTTATTATTAGTAGTATTATTATATTTAATGGTTAGGTGAACAATAAATTAATTAATTCGAACTAAAATGTTCATTTTACCATCCTGGGCAATAAATCTATACAGATAATTAACAATTTTCTTTATAGATTTTTAATCATTATTCATCATCCTCAGCAACTGAAAATGCCTCTGACTGGAGAAGGTGAGAGGCATTATCAGTGTGTGAGCCACACAGCATGCATGAAATGACCCTTTTTGCAGTATGCGAGCGTGCATGGAGACTGAAGCAAAACCTGGATTAACACAGAAAGCTGATAACCACTGTTGTGATACCTTTGCCAACTTTGTGACAGTGAAAACTTTGGTTTAAGCCTGAACGTATCTTACTTTTCCATCAATTAAGCTTCATAGAACACCACTACACATTTGAGGTGTGTAAAAACACCCCTCTGCTCGCTATCTGAATGGAAACGCAAATGGACACTGCTTGACACTGGACATTGTGTGTTTGTGTGTGGCGGGAGTGTCCTTGCTTAGACTGCTGAAAAACCTAGAAAAGACATAGAAAACAAATGGATGACGAATGCTTAATGGAAAAAACTGAGGCAGCGTAAAACATATTCTTTCTGTGTCATTCATATTCTCTAGCGAGTATTTTACAAACTGTTTTGGGATCTCTAATTTCTAGCGGTACTACAAAACAGGTAACAATTTCACATAATTGTTGAACCTAAATAGCTTATCAAGCTCTTCTCCCATTTTCACACACTGTACACTGTATATGTGCTTCAAAAATATCATTTTCTCAGATGTAAAATCATCACAATCCGCTGGCCATGCAGCCACTCTCTCCCCAGTGTATTCCACGGTTGGTTAGACTTTCATTGCCTCCATAAACAAACATGCTGTGTGGAGTTATCAAGGGAAGCCAATATGGCTGACATTCAAAATGACTTGGCCCTCTTATTCTGCTCACAATCAGCAGCTGTTCTATTCAGGAGAAGCTTACAATTGGCATGGTCTCTTTCTGCTAAAGGCTTAACATTTCATAATTAAAAATGAAACATTTCCAGGGTCAGCGCTGGAACAGCTTAAAGATTTTCTAGCCCAGTGATGATCATGTTAATGAACGAATGAAATGCCATTGTGACAATGTGTATCTTTTTCACACACATGGATTTCTTTGTGTGTTCATGTGTAAATACCAGTATGTACATCTGGATTAACAGGACACTCAACATACTGTATTTGCTCGTCAGGCAAGTGTAAAAATCCATCCAGTTATATTTTCTTCCTACAGTCATTGGACAAAGGAAGTAGCATCCAGGTGTCGCTAATCAGTTAGTGTGAGCACCTCTATAAAACTATATGTTTTTTTGTAATTCAATGGTCTGGAGATGTGTGTTAACACAATTTCACAACCTTTCCAAGATTGGACCAAATTTACCCCAAGGTGAGAGCTCCATCTCAAACTCTACAGGCCTCAGTTAGAAAGTGGTCAGAAGTCCACACCTCAAACCGATCGAAATACTGTGATTGTCATGATCCAGTGTTTGTGTGTTCTGGACTTATGAAAATTGTTTATTTACTGCTCTCTTGAACTCTGGGTTTTGTTTCCTAGTTTAGTTTGCTTTTTGAGGGTTAAAGCTAGAGAGACTCTCTCTCTAGCTCTCTCGGGTCTGTCTGCAGTCTGTGCTATTGTTTGTAGTGTCAAGTCGTGTGTCTTAGTTGTGCCTCAGTGTGTTTCCTGTCTTATTTTGATGGTCCCTTGTCCCTGCATTATGTTCAGTTTTGCTTCCCCTATCTCATTATGTCAAGTTTGCTCCAGCTGTATTCCCAGGTGTCTCCACTTCTCCTAATCATCCTCACACATATATACTGTGTCCATCTCCCTTTGTTTGTTATCAGAGCACCTGTTCTTCTCTGTGTCTCTCAGGTTTTGTGGTTTCCTTGTGTTTCTTAGTTTAGACTTCCTGTTTTGCTCCTTGTTCCAGTTTTATTTAAACAGAATAAACAGTTTGTTTTCAGTTTAAATCCTCATCACTCGCTACAACAGTGTGCTACCCGTGGACCACACAGTGGTGGTACCTTAAGATAGCGGTGAATTAACAAATCCCACAAAACCGCAACTAACTGAAGCAGCATTTTAGTTCCTAAACAATGATGCCACATTATTATTGCTAAAGGTGGTCCTATAAGCTACTGAATTGTGGGGTGTTTGTCATGTTGTAATGAAAGATCTGCAAAAAACTGGATGATTTTTGTTTTTTCACATCCCAATATGTTAAACCGTCAAACTACGAGAGGGTGTATTTTCTTTTCCACATGGATGCTGATGGTGAAGCAACTAATGCTGGAGTTTGATTTGAAATTGGATGCATGAAGGATGATTTGTGTTTAATAAGCGGATAGAATTTGTAACATGTGCATTTATTTTTATTTTTACCAGAAACAAACAAATTAAATTTATGCTTTTTTGTTTTTCAGCTGACAACCAAGCTGGAAGTGACACTAAAATGACTGTGGAGGATTTGTTCAAACCCGAGTTCAAAGTCCATGACCCGGAGGCCCAGTGGATCAATGGTGAGTAATCCATATTGACTGTACCTGTTTTGACTGTTCAGAAGTTTTTAGCTACGGATGCAGGGAAGTTCCGCAACGGATAAAAGGCACTGTTTACCAGCCTCGTTTGTAATTCTAACGAGACAGAGGAAGCAGCTTTTTTTAAAAGCACAGATAAAGCTGCTACAAAGCGTTACTGCCTGCCTGTTCCATGAAATGACAAAAACAGCATAAGCGAGTCATTAGTTGAACTATATAATGACTCAGGCCCGGTGCAGTCTACTGCTTCATGCTGCTGTACATATATTTATACAATACACACTCCTACTTGACATTAATGACATCTGGTTGAGTTCTAAGTGTACTCTGTATGAAGAAACAACAGCAGACCTACCATTATTAGCTCAAACATCAAAAGACATGAATGCTTTAAAAGTATCAACATCAGCTTTTCTCTAACAGCATGGTGGGAGTTTCTAAAAATAACGGAGTCTTCATTAATCCCATGCAAACGTACACCTATCTGGAATAACCCTGACATATTACAAAACAATAATATGATTAATTTCCCAGAATGGAGTTGTAAAGGAATTAAATACTTAGAACATATATTAGAGGGAACAGAATTTATTCCATTTGACAGACTAGTTGAACAATATGGGATCAACAAGACAAGGTTTTTAGAATATCAACAAATTAAATCCATAGTAAAAAAGAAATTTAACCTCAGTCAAGTTGAATTACAAACACCACTAAGTGCGGCACATTTTCTTACTCTTAAATCCCCCAAATTATTATCTAAAATATACAGAACACTTTCTAAATTAGATGAATCAATATCCCTTCCTACTGCAAAGTGGGAAGCAGATTTATCAGTCAACCTAGACCAAAACTTCTGGTCTCAGATTTGCTTAAAAACTTTTAAATTAATTAAAAATCCCAGTCTGCAATTAATACAATACAAAATACTTCATAGAGTGCACTATACAGGTCATCGGATGTTCAAGATGGGCTTTACATCTTCCAACAACTGCTCACACTGTCAAGGCAATACACCAGACAATTACATCCACGCTCTTTGGTTCTGTCCACCAGTGCAAAAGTTTTGGCGCGAGATATGTGAAGACTTATCAAAGTGTCTGAAATGTAACATTCCAACTTCCCCCTTAGTGTGTCTACTGGGCAGCTTAGATAATGTCACTTCAGAAAAGAATATAGCCCATATGATCTTCACTGCCCTATGCATAGCCAAGAAAACAGTCCTCATGAACTGGAAAAATAAAAATAATCTTAATTCTAACCAATATAGAAATTATCTATTAGATTACATTAGTCTTGACACAGCCTCTGCCACCACATTAGATCAATTGCTCTGGGCCCCTTTTATCAGCTCCATCACCTAGTGGGGGTGGGGGGTCATAGTTTGGTCCCGCCTTCACTGATGTGATTGGTGAGGGGGTAGGGACAGGCTTAGGGCGTCGGGGGGTTCCCCGGAGGCATCTTCCTTGGGGGGCTCAACCCGGGGTAGCGGTCACGTCCGGTTGGGGGCTCTGTTGGCTCTCAGGTGACTGTTTCCTCGCGGCTGCGTGCAGCGGGGCTAGGGGAGGGTCTGTGCTGACGGACGTGGGTTACTGACCTGGCAACCTGGCTGCCCCTGGGTGGGTCCGGGATGGGCGTGAGGTTCTGGGGGCGCTCCGTCTCTGGGCTGGGGCCCGGGCCGGGCCTCGGGGGCTTGGGTCCTGGTTGGTGTGTTGCCGGGGTTGTGGGCGGGTGGGTGCATGGGGGCCCGGCCCTGGAGCAGGGTGCCGCCGGTGCGTCGAGCCGCCTGGGGGGCTCTTCAACTGGTGGGGGGGATGGTCACATCTTGCAGGAGCTTTCTTCTCTTCAGGAACTCTCTGCAGGAGGGGGAGATACAGGAGAGGTGGAGGAAGATCTCAGCCTGGGCGTTTACCGTCTTATGTAGTCTGGAAGATGTGTGGATGGTGGGGTGGGTGCAGTTTTCTCTGTGGTGGGGTTGGGTGGACTGTCCAGGGCTCTGTGGAGCCGGAGGGCGCTACTGCACTGGGCCCCGGTCTGATGGGCCTGGGCCCCCCTTCCCTGGCGGGTCGCGAAGGGTGGGAGTGCCTACTGGGGTCAGCGGGGGAGCTGGCCCCAGGAAGGGGTTACCTGCCCCTCCCTTCCTTCCCTCCCCATCTCCAGCTGCCTCCCTCTTCCCGCTCCTCCACAACCACTCACACATGCAGGGCCTTGGAGTGGGGGTATGTCACCAGGGTGCAGAGGAGGCTACCCCCCCCCCCCTGTCCCCTTCTGGCTGCCTCTGCCTCAATTTTATCCCACAACTTAGACATTCACATTATTCACACTCTCATTACACATACATATAGGATCTTGGGGGTGGGCACAATCACGGAGTCCAAATTACCATCAGGGTGTATACCTCACCCCTGACGTCGTTGCCCACCTCTCAATTTTAAATACACTTAGTCATTGAGGGCTAGCAGGAGGGACTATGCGCTTACCTGCTGCTCCTTGGCAGGTAGCTCCATGCCCTCCTGGGTTTTAAATGCACCTTAGAACACATATGCATCAACACTACAATGAGCGGGTGGAGGGAGGTTTGGAGTCTTCTCCCACCCCCATTCTCTGCGGCCTGCTGGAGCGGGAGGGCTAGTAGGAGGAGTTGGCCGTCCGACTGCGGTCTGGGGTGTGGGGCCTCCCTGCTGCTGCGGAGTCGGGGTGGTCTGCCTCTCCCCACCGCAGGGAAAAGGGTAACACCACCTGGGTCTGGGTGCAATTCCCCCCTCCAGGGGCAAGGGTACCTAGACCCGGTTTGTAGAGTACGCTTGGGGAGTGTGATTGTGTGTACAGCGTCTCTTTATGTCTGTCTCCACGTTGGTTGAGTGTGGAGTGAGTGCATATGAGAGCATGAGGGTGGGAATGGATGTTTGTGTCTGTGTGTGCCCGTATGTCTGTGTCTATATGTCAGGTTGGGTATCAGACGCCACCTCTCTGGGGACACCTCAGGCCCTCCAAGGTTTGGAGGCCTATCTCCACCCACCACCACTTCCCCTGCCGGTGGCGGACTCCCTCAGGTGTCGGTGTGTTGGTGGTTCTTTGTATCTGGGGGTGGGCGTCCGGGTACACACCGGCTCACTCCTTGGCGGCCGCTTGTCGGGGCCTGGGGCCTGGGGCTCGCTCGGGCCCCTTTGGAGGTGGGGTGCCCCCGGCCTCGGTCACTCAGGCGCAGCTGGGGGCCGGCGGAGCTCACGGGCGCGTCACTGCAACTCCCCCTGACTTCTGCTCCGCGGCTGCTGGGCGAGCCCTCATCTGGGACTCTCCTCAGCTCTTACTGGAACAGTGGCGCGGCTGCCCCTCTGTTGGTCTTCCATGGTCTCTTGTATTCTGGGGGCCTCTGGATGTCTGGAGTTTTGATCTCCTCCATACCCACTTCACACCCTGGAGGACGGGGCTGTGGCCCCCCCACACTCCCTAGCAGATCATTACATGGAGAAACCTTTGGAATGCAAGCATGCTGATCCACACAGGTATGCACACATGGGTATTCACAGACGCGGACTAAAGCTTTCTTGGCTGCTGCCTCAAAGCACACTGTGCGCTGTCTATCTTGCGTGCTGCACAATATCGTTTATTATTTAGTAAATATTGATATCTATGACTAGCTAGTTTATTGTGATGGTGCTTTGTTTTCTCTATTATTATGTTGCTCTTTGTTGTTTGCTGTCTCCTCTGTTTGTTTTTTTTTGTTTGTTTTTTTTTTTTTCTCCATACAGGTGACCCAGGAGTTCTTTTTTTTTTTTTTCTCTCTCTTCCCCCCCCTTCTCACCGTCTCTTCTCCCCTTTGGTTTTCTTTCTTTCTCTCCCCCTCTTTCTCTCATTCATTCCCCCTGTCCTATTTATTAAAAAAAAAAAAAAAAAAAAAAATGACAAAGGATGAACTGAAGCTCTGCCATCACGTAATGTCGCATACTGCTGTTTCTGATGTCATTTAAGAAAAAAAAAAAAGAAAAAAAAGAAAAAAAGAAACAACAGCAGTGCTTTTGTTTAGCAGCATAGGGATGACATCTCTCTGTCGTCTCTCCTGCTTTGTAATTGAGGCTCCCTTTAACAGCCGGCAGACAGTTCACTTCTAAACAAGGCTGGCATGTTTCACCTCAGCCTTACCTTGCATCTCGTTATGCAAATTTAGATGTAGGGATTTATTTTCCCTCTCCTTATTTACATTGTATTGATTTGTTATTTGCCAGAAGGGGATCATATGTTAAGCCTGGAAGCCCTTGGCTGGAAATAAACCACATCAACTGAAGTGCAAGTGAATCTGATTATGGTTTGCTTAGAGGGAGGGAGAAGATAACGATACCTCCGAGGGAAAGGATGGACAGGATTGCGGCGTTCCCGCATTGCTCTCCGCCAGTCTCCTTTCCTTCCTGCGGATTAGTGTGTTTGTTTTGGCTTTCCTCTTCGCTGCCCATTGACTCAGTCTGCGCCTGAGGGCAAGGGAAAAAGGCAAGGCCTTTCTGTCCATCAATATTTCATTCCTGGGTGACATTTTTCCACTATCTTTGCAACGCCATCTCATTCCCTGAGCTGACCTCGGGCTAGACAGAGAAAGCACCAGTGTTGTGAGATGAGGCAGTCAGAAAAGTCAGCTTTATAGGGTGGTTTGTGGATGGATGGGGCAAAATAGACCCCAGACAAATGGGAGAAGATAACAGACAGACGGGCGAGAGGAAAGATTGATCACTAGGATTTGGAGCAAAAATGAGATTTTTTTTTCTCCCTAACCCAAAAGCTTTAGTGGGTTTGCCTGAAAAGTCTTCAGTCTCTGTCTGTATTAGAGATAAATAGGTGCATCCAGTGTTTGGACAGTTACTTTTAAACCATTTTTTACTACCGATTACAGACAACATGCTTTTAAAGATCATTTTTAATGTACTTCATTACTAAATGAGCATTATGAGTAATGTTTTGGATTGCATCTACATTACCATTAAAATCTAGAATCTAGTATTCAGCAAATTACACAATAAATGTAAAAAAAAAAATGGTGTTTATGATGCTGTGTGTTTCTATTCAGGCTCCTTTTCATGTAGTTCACTGGCGCACTGCAATTTTCACTGTTTGCTTTGTAAAATCCTGGGCGACAAAGAAACATTTGACATTATTTCTGTGTTTTTAGTCTTCAAACTTCATTTCTTTATCACAGAGAGCCTGTTATGATCATTTCCAACTCCATATTTTCATTCTTTGACTTTATTAGCATTGCTTCAGTTTCAAAGGTCGAAATTTAGTTCATCCATTCTTGAGTTCTGAAACAGGCTGTTTGAGCCTCTTCAACTTTTTTCTGATTGGCTGAATATCCCAAATCGAATATTTCCACAGTAGGTGGGTAGGCCTTCTGTGCCTGAGGTGACCACATTAGGAATGTTTCATCCAATGACATCCTACAAACTGAGGGAAATAAAATATGTCCGAAAGCATAAAAGTTTAATTGAGAGGCCTTACTGTCATTATTTAAAAATCTTAACATGTTTAATATGAACTGCCACCACTGGCACACATTAGTAGCAGGTTTGTTATGGTGATTGCTGTGCATTGAAGTTGCCAGTATGGATAACTTTGTTTTTTACAAATCTGACCACAGTTTCCATTTGGCTCACAGCGCCCGCTACATCACATCCCTTATTCTTTCCATGTCATAGACACAGATTCACTCCTTTTGAACACATCATATGGTGTAATTCCAAAGACATACAGTGTGTTTGGTATGATATCTGAACTAGCTTACAATCTGAGGATTCTGTGGAGAAAGAAAATAAGATCTCTGATGTGCTATTAACTAGTAAGATTAAGCAAATATGAAATATGTATTTTTAAACATTCTTTATATATGTCAGTGAACCAGATGTTTTATTTTATTGGGCTGGAGTCAGAACATGAAACATTTTTTTCACTCAGCCACACAATAAAACTTGCATTTGAATGATTCACTATTTAGTATTACACAAAAATGAAGCATGCTACTGATCCAATGAAGCTCCAATGTGACTATGTGTTACCAAAAATAATTTTTTGTTAATAAAATTCTTATTTATGCTTACACTTCTTGTGTCAAGGCACATAAAACATAATTGACACATATGTTAACATGTCTGGATCCGTCGGCATGACCAGCTGGTTTCAGAGCTCCACAGGAAGAGAACTGATTTAATCAGTGGCACTATGCAAATAGACCAACTGTTGCAAAAGAAAGGTTCATTTTCCCAGCTCTAGCTTCCATGGTCATTACACAATGTCAGAAAAAGTGGTCAATATTTGGTAAAATGTCAGCCCAGCATAATCATGAAGAGCACGTTTGGTTTTTTTTTTGGAGCCAGTGAAACATTAAGGTAAAAGAAATGGAGGCAAAATGCCTGCTTCAAAATATATGAGGTCCGTGTTGCTTAGGTTGTTTGTAAGAAGTTTGAGTGAGTAATGTATAAAGTATGTGTTAGCCTTTTCTGTTGGTCCGAACCAAATAAGCAAAACAACGACTGTGAAATTGGCAATACGAGTTAAATATGTGAGTGTACGGGCCCCTTAATTCATACTTCAGCTAACAAGTGGTGACATGAGGTTATGGATGGATGGGTTGCTACAGTCCGACATTACAACTTGATGATATGTGAAATGGAGTGCATCATTACAGATTAAATTTGCTGCTAAGCGCGCTGTGATTCATCAGGTACACCTCCACCTCTCTGGCAGTGAAGCAAGGTTTTCTCAGGATATTATTGCCTCAATTGCCTCACATTGTTGATGATGATGATCTTTGAAGACTTTGAAACATCTGTAAATCAATCATTGATAATACTACTTATAGATTGCTTATAAATAATCCAGTTATTAAGCTGGTGGATCTTTTAATATCATTTCAAATTGATGCTGTGGCTGATTTAGCCGATCAGACAGAACAATTAAACTCATAACAGGTGAACTGAGTAAAATTGTTGATTTTGTTAAAATAGCATGTTTTTTAGGAAAGTCCATAAGTCCAAGCCAGTGTCCTCCCCTAGCCAGATAAGTTCTCTACAATGCAGAATCTGTTCAGGAGAAACTCAAGGAACTTAAGTGAGAACCAGAGGAATTTAATCAGCCACCACACTCCCCAATCCGATTAAACGAGAACAAGCCGTGGCTGCCCAATCCTGCAACCGCTAGGATTCAAATGATCCACTGCCAGATTCATCGGAACACCCCTGGAGGTCCTGTGTGCATGCACTGATGGTTCAGAGCTATTTTGGCGGGACGAGGGGAACCTACACAACATTAGGCAGACGACTGGGATGTTGTGGCTGGTCGGGGTACATTATAGCAACACATTTGCAGAATGCCATTTGTCTTCTGTGTGGTCTGACATTTCTGCAGCTCTTCTCTGAAATGCATTGTTATTCTGATGTGTCGAGGGTTGTTATTGATGAGAACCTGTCTGAGGATTACAGGGAAACAGCTGGTTAACACTGGGCAGATATGGAAAAAAATGACACTGATACTCCTCTCCAGCTGTTGCTTGTGAAGACTTGCATATGTGTGAATAGTGGATGTATATTTGTTTTTCACACTGAGGCATGTTACTGAGAAAGTCACATTCAGCTGATGCCACATGTGTTTCAGTGAGCGTCATTTTCCATCAGTATTGTCGCAAACTCCACTTGCAGGCTGGGCGCCATCAGACTGTCACTGACAATCTGCTGAGAGGAGGGTATCATATTGTGTTTGCACTGGCCCAGCTTGGACAAAATAACACACCAGTTGGCTTATATAAGCTCGCAAAACCCAAAATATTTCAGCATAATAAGAGTGTGAAATGAAACAACACATTTTTGACTGCATTTTATTTGTATATGAAGCAACATATAATATGAACAAGATATGCAGTGGAAAAATACCCCTACTGATAATGGCAATTCAACTTATTTTTACGTAGTACAAGAAAATCATGAGGTTCAGAAACAAGTAAACTATTGACTGAAGAACAAGTTAAATACACAGAGAAAAAAAAAAAATATATATATATATATATATATGTGTGTGTGTGTGTGTGTGTGTGTGTGTGTGTGTGTGTGTGTGTGTATATATATATATATATATATATATATATATATATATATATATATATATATATATATCTTGCACATTTTCAAAGGGATTCAATTTGGGCTTTGTGCAGGCCAGTCAGTAACACACTTTGGTCTTCTGAAGGTAGTTCTTCACCAGGAATGATGTATAAGACTCAGTAGGACCCAGAACTAGTTTTTCTTTTCCTGATATGAACTGGCGTTAGAAATGGCACATCCTTTTTAGCTCACATTAAGGTCTTCACTATCAATATGTTTGTGTGTCCCACCTAAATATATGAATTTATTTCTACTAGCATCAGCAGATTTCCATATACACAATGACTCGGTTCATTACTCTTAGTAGAAGAGTGTAAACATTTGCAAAACACTGTTTATGTAATACTGCAAAAAACACTCCCATAGTCATATTCATGAACTCTGAAAGCAGACTGATTGAGCAACATGTACCTTCCTTGAGGATGAGTCACAAACAAAAACATTACTAGTGCAGAAAGTCCCCCACAATACTCAGTAGGAAAACATTTCACTTGGCATCATGAGGAAAAGAGAAGCCAGAGCTTGAGGAAACAATTGCTGAACAATGTGTTCAACCAAATTAGTTTACTCACACAAAGTTCAGGTGGAAAAAAACCCCAAAACAAATCAGCATTTATTTTGAGGGATTTGGATTTTTAAATGAGTGTCAGAAAATCCTCCGAATTAGAAATGTGCCTTTGATATAATTATATATACCCTCTTTGTTTGTCCCGCTACTTAGACATATAGATTGCACTTTATACATCTAAGTCTATCAGCATCTTTTTACATTTGAAAATTTGCACACTGTGCTTGCAGTATGCAGCTGTGCATTTACCATCCAGCCCGCCCACGAAATCCAATGTTCACCTCAGTAAATGTCCAGCTCTGTGGTAATCCCTGTAAATCCATTATTGAGCCATTAACTGTCAATACTGTTCACCTCAAAACAAATTACCACTTGACTTCACCTGTTTACTAGTGAGCTGCATCACCTGTCAGCTCTGTTCATTCACTGCAGTCAAATTCGCACTTTTTATTTTATTACCTTACAGGCAGGCTTGTGGCTGACAGATTAATAAATCCCCTCTGGACTGTTTGGGTGCAGGATTTTACTGGATGGCTCCAAGAAATTTGTTATTATGTGAAAATGAAACTGGGTGCTGAAGTGCATCAGTGTGAAAGATTTTTATTTGTGTATTATGTGGGATCATACCATCTCAGTTGCAAATATAGTGCATACTATAAGTTAATAGTAACAGTGAAACTGTGTATACCTGTGTTATTATCAAGCTAAGCTGTTGCCTTTCCAGGAGAAGCCTCGCAGCAGTATGTTTTTATTGTTTTACTTTTATCTGCGACTGTATGTTATTAATATGTGAAATGCTGGTAGCTACACTAAATAGACAATAACACTTGGAGTTGCAAATGCAATAAAAACAGGTGACGTTTGCTGAAGGAGCGTCACCTGACATCTTAGGTCGAGTGTGCATCCTTGATGATGAATAAATGATTTCCTGCTCTGGCCTTATTATTGATGCTGGGTTCAACTAATGGAAAGTCCCAGTTTTTATTCAGCATGTCTTTAGCTTTATTCGTACAAGATCGCGGCTCATACTCGACATCATCATGAGAATATATTTAACATTTATATGAGTCTAACATCAATTCTGTAACCCCTGTGACAGTAAATATCTTCAGGAAACCCTGTCCCAGGGAAATTGTTGGTGCATGCGTACAAGAAGCGATTCAATCATTTTGCATTGCTTTTAAGTTGAGTGCTGGTCATATACTCCATTCTCTGGTTACTTAGGCAAACCTCTAATATGTTTAGTAACAAGTCATATGTCAACTGCTTCTGCTCTGATTAGTCACTTCATTCGCTCACCATGAAGGTGAGAAAGGTTATTTTGTACTCTGTCCACATTACAGCATCTGTAATTGTTTCGCCCTTGGTCGCTTGAAGTCATCATCTGCTTCTATGGACTCTAGTCACCATCTCACTGTGAATCTTTGAAGCTTCTGGGATGAAGAGCTTCGTGCTCCCTTATCCTTAAACCAAAATGCTCACAGTATTAAAAGCTTAACCATTCTTTAGAATCAGTGGTTCTCAAATTGTCGTGTTATGCAATTAAACTAGGTAAAAAATATCACTTTTGTGGGGGAAAAGCAAACAAAGGATGGCTGACACTGTTGCACTCATCTTTATTTCATTTAAAATTCTGCTTTTTTATTGTTAATGACAAAAATGAAAGATAAAAATGATGGGAGTGAATTTTTTTTGGCTTCTGAAGTAGGGCATGCCAGAAAAAAGTTGACAACTATTGTTGTATAGAAGCAATTTAAAAGCCTTTTAAAAACAATGCAGTGTTGGGGAAGAATACTGAGAGAAGATAAAGCTGCGTTTTTTGACACAAATCACACACACAAAGGTATCTCTGCTTCCTGTCAGACTTTTTGCATTCAGCCCCAACAACTTCTACTAATGAGCTGACACATGGGGCGTACAGCAATCCTGCTGTAGACGTAGTTGTAATTTTTATTTACAATTCATAACGTCTTCTCATCTACTTCATACAAAGTAGTTTTTGCAGTGATCATATTAATGAACCTTCAATGGCTTTGATGTGAGTCATTGGGAGTAGAAGGTCTGCAGTGGAAAAAAATATGCAGTTTTTGGATGTGAGAGGAATACCGAGCTTCAGTTTGACTTATTTTGCTGTCAGTCTCAATCCTCTATACTGGCAGCAAAACACAGGCAGAGCTGACCGACCACAGTTCTTTTGGTCTCAGCGTGCTACCTCTGTGGCTGTGACAGGCTGTTACATTTTAAAGCCTCTCCCCACTCAAAAAGACTTTTCTACCTTTCTGTTAGTTTTCTTTCACAGTCCACAAACATCCTAAACTATATGCATTAGCCAAGTCAACTTTCCTTTAGAGAAAGCTTATAGTAGAGCTCGATCGATTGAACCCCCGAACCATCCCTTACTTATGCTGCTTTAGGCTCAGGCTGTTGGGAAACCTCCACCTGCCAACTGGTCACAGCAGATGGCAACTGCTCACTGAGCTTAGTTCTGCTGGAGGTCTTTTCAGTACATCATTGGGGTCCTCGCTCTGATATTGTGAGATGATTAACCTTAGAATATAAAACCCCTAGAGACACCTGTAGCTGTGAACCACGCTTTAAAAGACAATTAAATCAAATTTTAACTTAAATTTAAATTCAATTATTGGTCATCTGTCCAGGGCACCTCTGTTAACCTACCCAGGATAAACTCATAGTTGTGGTGGGATTTATGTTATGGTTGATACTAGGAACCTGTTTCCTCGTTGAGACGTGTCCTTCGATATTTACACACCCATCATAGCAGCATAGATATCATTTTAAGAAACTTAAACCTAAACCTGAGGTCATTTGAAGTCAGATCAAGTACAAATTAATAAACACATCTGAATAGCATATTTAAGGAGGCTTATGTCAGCTACAGCACAGAGGGCACTGAGTAAATACTTCCTTTTGTTGCTCCCATTAAGGTGAAGGTTATCTCTGGAAGGAAAAAGTCTCCATGGAGAAACTCCACACTGGTGAAAAATGAAAAAAGAGAGTGTAGGAAAGCTGAGCGCAGATGGAGAAAAACAAACCTCCAGGTTCATTATGACATTTATAAAAAGAAACTTCACAATTATAATTTACAACTGAGGAATGCAAGGAGGTCCTACTTCTCTGACATCATCACTAAAAACAGCCATAATGCTCGGGTCTTATTTTCTACAGTTGACAGGCTAACAAACCCCCCTGTGTCAGTGGCAGCTGAACTTCATTCGACCATGGCCAGCAATGACTTTGCCAAATTCTTCACTGAAAAAATCCAAAAAATTAGACAAGCAATTGGTACATCAACAGCAGATCCAGGATATGTACTGTGTCCACCAAAAAACTGTTTAAACACCATGAAACAGTTTCAACCTATTAACAGCAAAGACCTGGAGGACATCTTAGGTCAACTGAACTCCTCCTCCTGCTGTTTAGATGTCCTGCCAACAAGTTTTTTCAAAAAGGTCTCAAAGACTTTAGAGTCAGACCTGTTGCAGATCGTCAACTTTTCTTTATTATCAGGTGTGTTTCCAGAATCACTAAAAACTGCTGTAATCAAACCTATACTGAAAAAGGACAATCTTGACAAGACACAAATGAACAACTACAGGCCGGTCTCAAATCTCCCGTTTTTAAGTAAGATCATTGAAAAAGCAGTTTCTCAACAGCTCAGTTACTTCTTAAAACAGAATAATTGCTACAATGCCTTCCAGTCAGGTTTTAGACAGAACCATAGCACTGAAACCGCTCTGACCAAAGTGTTTAATGACATATGTCTGAATACAGACAGTGGAAAAATGTCAGTCCTAGTTTTACTGGATCTCAGTGCAGCATTTGATACAGTTGACCACAACATATTACTCAAACGACTGGAGAACTGGACAGGTCTTTCAGGAACTGTACTAAACTGGTTCAAAACATACGTAGAAAACAGGAAATACTTTGTATCAATAGGTAACTTCACATCTGAGCAGACAAGTATCACATGTGGAGTTCCCCAAGGTTCCATCTTGGGACCCCTTCTGTTTAACATCTACATGCTCCCACTGGCACAGATTATAAACAACAACAAAATAAACTATCACAGCTATGCAGATGACACACAAATATATATCACAATGTCACCAGGAGACCGAGGCCCTGTACAGGCTCTTGGTAAATGCATTGAGGAAATCAATGACTGGTTGTACCACAATTTTCTCCAGCTAAACAAAAACAAAACTGAGGTAATAGTCTTTGGCGCCAAAGAAAAACGATTACAGGTCACCAGAGAACTTCAATCTATACATCTAAAAACCACAAACCAGGCGAGAAATTTGGGTGTAGTGATGGATGCAGACCTAAACTTACAAAAACACATTAAGACAATAACAAAGTCAGCTTACTATCACCTCAAGAATATATCAAGGATAAAAGATCTGATGTCTCAACAGGACCTGGAAAAACTAGTCCATGCATTCATCTTTAGTAGGCTTGATTACTGTAACAGCATCTTTACAGGTCTACCTAAAAAATCAGTCAGACAACTACAGCTCATTCAGAACTCTGCTGCTCGAGTCCTCACTAAGACCAAAAAAGTGGACCACATCAGTCCAGCTCTGAGGTCCTTACACTGGCTGCCTGTCCGTCAGAGGATAGACTTTAAAGTTCTGATGCTGGCCTATAAAGCTCTGAATGGTTTAGGACCAAAATACATCAATGACCTCCTGACCCAGTATGAACCATCCAGATCCCTCAGGTCATCTGGATCCGGTCTTTTATCAGTTCCCAGAGTCAGAACCAGACACGGAGAAGCTGCATTCAGCTTTTATGCTCCTTATATCTGGAACAAACTCCCAGAAAGCCTCAGATCAGCTGAAACACTCAGTTTATTTAAATCCAGGTTGAAGACTCACCTGTTCTCAGCTGCATTTGAATAAAGCACCAAATCCACACTTTAAGCTTAAATTTCAAAACTTACATTTAACTACTGATTTTATCCACTGTTCTGATTTTATCTGTTTTGATTTTATATACGTTTGTTTGTTTGTTTGTTTGTTTGTTTGTTTGTTTGTTTGTTTGTTTGTTTGTTTGTTAATTAGTTAGTTAGTTTATTTGCTTGTTTTAATCAATTTTAAATCATGCTTTTTATTTGTTCTTGTTTCTAATGTCTCTGTAAAGCACTTTGAATCACCTTGTTGTTGAATTATGCTATACAAATAAACTTGCCATGCCTTGCCTTGCCTTGCCTCTTGAACTTAAGTGTTGAGGCTGGTGCACTAGGATTTTGCAGAAATACAGAACTTAACGTGAAGATGATCTTTGGCACCAGTGTGTCTCCCTCGTCCTCTCTCAGTTGACACATTTCATTACTTATGCTGTGGGGCACTATTTGGAGAATTTTTTTTTTTTTTTAATTCTGCACCTTTTAATTCTAAATCAAGAATCTGGCATGCATTGCAAAGTTGTTGGCTTGATTGCTGATGACTGGGCTGTGACCCAAGCTGCAGTTTTGTGGGGTGTGGTTTCAATGGTACATTTAACGTTTTATGCCTCTAGGTGGATTTCATGGCTGTGTGGTCTTAAGATAGAATATAATATCTTAAAAGGTGTAAACCATCCAGATATCACATGTCAGTACCAGATCACGCTCTGCTTTGAAACTGATCTTTGTGTGCCGGCAGACTTCATTGCTGGATGCCTAATCACTCCACTGTTTAGTTCAGTAAGTCTTTTAGCATTGAGCCAACAACCCACCTTGATTTTCTTTCATTTTTATGATTAGCCACATAATTACGCCAATTAATTTCTATTCCCCTGCCACTCAACTTGGAGGAAAAGGAAGAAAAGGATCAGTTTTTCAGCTGCCATAACCTGCAAAGAGGCTTGCAACATATGCATCATAAGCAGGGAAACAGGGTCTTGGAAATAGGGAAATGCATTCTTTTTAGCCCAGTTTTCCACTTGCTTGCTTTTGCGGGATCATTTTCAGGGGTTAATTAGGAACTGCATGCTCTGGTACCTCCCATTAATTAACATTAGAGGCTCCCCAGGCTGTGCTGTTAACTGCTGCTAAAGCGTCAGTGAAGGGAATACGGTGCATGGTTGTGTGCATTTGTCTCCTCGTATATGCCAGTGCATATAGCACACGTTTCACAGTGGGAAGGTTGTTAATGGCTGCATGCTAACGTGCGGCAGCTCTTCAGGTTCCAGACAGCTCAGATGCATGGACATTTTAAATCTTTCTGTTCATTTTTTCCGCAGATAAGAAATTGTGATTTGAAATGTCTCCACGTTTATGTGAACCCCAGTGCCACCCAGCACTAACACAGAGTCCTCCTAAGCCTCATGTATCTCACATTCTTCTCCATCTTCCATTAAGCTCCTGTAAGCCCATCCTATTTTTGCCGCTCCTGACATGCCCATTATCACTGCTCTGAGCAGCGAGAGACACTGATTAAAAGGGAGAGATTGAATTCTCCACTGTTCTCCCTTTGCCCTTCCTCGCTGTGTGCGATTTTCAACAGAGACAGTGCTGAAGTCAGACCATGGCCATTAGTGCATCAGGCGTTGGTGATTCACTGCTGAGACAAACTTCTAACAAAAAAAAACATTTTCTTTTGTGTAGGCTGAATTAAGGATGCTCCGTTTTTTACATATTCCGCCCCTCCACAGCTGTCACCAAAAATAGTAAAACACACTTTGTGGCCCAGGTCTGTTAAGATGTTGTCATGTATTAGCATATGATGTTTAGGGTGGAGGGAAAAAAGGGAGGCAGAGAGCATAAAACACAGAAGCAATAAAGTGGAGAAACAATATCGCTGTCACACTTTGTGGAAAGAGCTTTGCTTGTCCATCAGCCCGAGACACAGAGAGGAAGGAGGTGTATTACAGCTGAAAAAAAAATCCCATGGATTGATTTCCCACTAACAGAAAATAAAATCATCAGTGTCTGTCCATGACACAAAACTTAACATTGGGAGGGAATGCTCACTCACCTTTCACTGGCATTGAAAGCATGTGTTTTTACATCAAATAGTACAGCAAAGTGTAAATCGGATCAAAAAGAGTGCTATTTATGAGTTAAAGTATGATTTGCAGGAGTCAGTTGGACATTGATTGAGAACAATTTTTCACACGTTTTCCATATGCAGAGAGGCACCCCACATATCAGAGTGATGCTGAAAAATCAGTGTAAATGCATTTGTTACTTATAGACCGAACTATTGCAATTTATTATTATCGGGCTCTTCTAAAGGCTCCTTGAAAACACTTCAGTTGTTTTCTTATTTCTCCCATATTACTGTTCCTTCATCGGCTCCCTGTTAAATCCAGGACTGAATTTAAAATAATTTAAAATACACGATTTTTTTTATATATATTTAAGTAAATGTCTTGTGTGAACTCTCTCCTTCTCACCTACTTTGAGCCAGTTCGTGACAACCTATTATCACAACAAAGCAGTTCTCTCTGCAGGTTTACTTGTGATTTCTGAATTTTCTAAAAGTAGAATGGGGCTCAGAGCCTTCAGCTGTCGGGGTCCTCTCTTGTGGATCCAGCTCCTAGTTTAGATTTTGAGAGACAGACACCCATTCTACTTTTAGGACTAGGCTTCAAACTTCCTGTTTCTTGTTTGTCTTTGTTTTTTGATCATCTTTGATCCCTTCCTTTCTCTTCATCCTTCAAACATCAGAAAACTATATTTATAACTGTCCTCAAACCAAAAACCCAACCCACAACATCCCACTTAATGTAAACTTAACTAAAATGGCATCACAGCAAGGAATTAAAGGCTGAACTACCAAAGTGAGTATACAGGGAGAGCAGAATTATTAGGCAAATGAGTATTTTGTCCACAACATCCTCTTCATGCATGTTGTCTTACTCCAAGCTGTATAGGCTCGAAAGCCTACTACCAATTAAGCATATTAGGTGATGTGCATCTCTGTAATGAGAAGGGGTGTGGTCTAATGACATCAACACCCTATATCAGGTGTGCATAATTATTAGGCAACTTCCTTTCCTTTGGCAAAATGGGTCAAAAGAAGGACTTGACAGACTCAGAAAAGTCAAAAATAGTGAGATATCTTGCAGAGGGATGCAGCAGTCTCAAAATTGCAAAGCTTCTGAAGCGTGATCATCGAACAATCAAGCGTTTCATTCAAAATAGTCAACAGGGTTGCAAGAAGCGTGTGGAAAAACCAAGGCGCAAAATAACTGCCCATGAACTGAGAAAAGTCAAGCGTGCAGCTGCCAAGATGCCACTTGCCACCAGTTTGGCCATATTTCAGAGCTGCAACATCACTGGAGTGCCCAAAAGCACAAGGTGTGCAATACTCAGAGACATGGCCAAGGTAAGAAAGGCTGAAAGATGACCACCACTGAACAAGACACACAAGCTGAAACGTCAAGACTGGGCCAAGAAATATCTCAAGACTGATTTTTCTAAGGTTTTATGGACTGAGGAAATGAGAGTGAGTCTTGATGGGCCAGATGGATGGGCCCGTGGCTGGATTGGTAAAGGGCAGAGAGCTCCAGTCCCACTCAGACGCCAGCAAGGTGGAGTACTGGTTTGGGCTGGTATCATCAAAGATGAGCTTGTGGGGCCTTTTCGGGTTGAGGATGGAGTCAAGCTCAACTCCCAGTCCTACTGCCAGTTTCTGGAAGACACCTTCTTCAAGCAGTGGTACAGGAAGAAGTCTGCATCCTTCAAGAAAAACATGATTTTCATGCAGGACAATGCTCCATCACACGCGTCCAAGTACTCCACAGTGTGGCTGGCAAGAAAGGGTATAAAAGAAGAAAAACTAATGACATGGCCACCTTGTTCACCTGATCTGAACCCCATTGAGAACCTGTGGTCCATCATCAAATGTGAGATTTACAAGGAGGGAAAACGGTACACCTCTCTGAACAGTGTCTGGGAGGCTGTGGTTGCTGCTGCACGCAATGTTGATGGTGAACAGATCAAAACACTGACAGAATCCATGGATGGCAGGCTTTTGAGTGTCCTTGCAAAGAAAGGTGGCTATATTGGTGGCTGATTTGTTTTTGTTTTGTTTTTGACTGTCAGAAATGTATATTTGTGAATGTGGAGATGTTATATTGGTTTCACTGGTAAAAATAAATAATTGAAATGGGTATATATTTGTTTTTTGTTAAGTTGCCTAATAATTATGCACAGTAATAGTCACCTGCACACACAGATATCCCCCTAAAATAGCTAAAACTAAAAACAAACTAAAAACTACTTCCACAAACATTCAGCTTTGATATTAATGAGTTTTTTGGGTTCATTGAGAACATGGTTGTTGTTCAATAATAAAATTATTCCTCAAAAATACAACTTGCCTAATAATTCTGCACTCCCTGTAAAATCTAAATGTCAAAAAGTGATGAGATCACTCAAAAATGGGAGAGACTGATGAATATGTGCTGCCATGTTTTAGTGTGGGCTGTTATCTAGTAACAGAAGAAGAAAGTTTTGTTATTCGGGAAGGGGAGAAAAACTGGTTGGCTTTATTATATTAAACTCCATCAAATGAAAGGAAAATATTGATAAGTAACTGAAACCTCCCAGCAAGCTGATACTTCCCATCTTCCCTTCTTTTCAGTCACTACTTTACTGTATATGTTTTCATCCTCACCTGTGCGGCTCCTTCCACCTGCACAGGTGCGCATAGGGTTATAGATAACACAAAATATAAACCAAGAAGGCATCACCTGGCTTCTGCTGACATTCACCTTAGATATTTAAGAGACACCTTTGGCTTCAGAAACCCTACTTCTATTTTACCCTACCACTCCTCATTGTTAAGGACGTAATCATGCAGACATGTCCTCACTAACTCTGATTAACAGGTAACGTCCAGGCCACACAGACAGGATTAAAAAAATAAACCACAAAGAAATCCCCAAAACATAATGCAATAACAGCAGTTTCATATGAATTCAAAATAACTTATAGTTTAGGGCTCTTCTCAGATTTTACTCAGAACAGCTGAGTCCTGATGTATTGATGAAGATTTTTGTAAATGCTGGTAATTTCTGCTCCCTGATGAATATTGTTGTGCCACGATAATAAGGGGAAATTCTCTCTAAATTGTTAAAGGCCATTCAGTTGGGTTCTAATGAGGCAAGGGTATTGATTGGCTTTCACCTGGCTGTGGAGGGAAGACAGTGATATATTGGGGAAGGTGAAGAGCTGGCAGGTCTCAACAGCAGGCCTCCAGTGAGTTAAAAGCACCAGTCTTAACCCATTCACTGTGAGAGTACTCAGCTTGCTTAATGAGAAGAGCAGCAGAAACGTTTCAAAGGCTGTCTCCAACTACTTCGTCTCTCTTATTTATTAAAATTACCCACATTTCAAAATCATAAGTGTCTGTTTGAGGATAAATGGAAAAAATGTCAGGTATTTCCTTCTTACCTGCCTGTAAAACCGCTTTGAGTCCAGGTTTGTGAACTTTAAGGTCAACATTTTAGACCTGGGCCCTATTTCAGGAAGCCGGTTTAGAAAACTCAGAGTGAAAAACGATACTCAGGGTTGAGTAACCCCGAACTGTCCAACTCGGAATATTCGGTTTCAGAAAGGCTGATAACAATTAGTTCAATCAACGCGGAGTTGCTTTAACCCCAAGTGAAGCGCGCGGACGAGGATACATAAAGCCCTGATAAGCGGAGCACAGATTACGCGAGTCACCATGGAGACGGAGGGAAAGAAGGCGCGGTCAATGTATTTCACAGCGCTTGAGGCCGAAATTCTGATGGCAGCATATGCCGATAACATGCAAATTTTGCAGAAAAAAGTAACACAGCCACAGCTGCAAAAGAAAGGGAGCATGCATGGCAAAACATAGCCGACAGAGTCAATGCGTGAGTGTTAATATAAACATTGATCTAGGGATTTCCACCCATTTAACACGTTATTTTATCATATGTTATTTTATTTGTTATTTTATACATTTTATTTTGTGATGTGATGTGAGCGCAGGTGCAACCCAACAGGCCCCAAACGTGCCTGGCAGCAAGTAAAAATGAAATATAAAAATATAGTCCAAACAGGTAAGGTGTAATTGTATTATGAGCCATAGTGCTTGGTCTGTTTGTCCTATGTAAATCAATTGCAGTTAGAGGCTACATTAATTTCCCCTCTGTAAGCACTTATTGAAATTATCTGAGCACATTACAAGTACATATTTGCTTACTCTGTATGCTCAAATGTGGCCCGTTATAGCCAACAGAAAAAAAGCGGAGGCCCGAAAAACAGGTGGGGGTCCTCCACCACCACCACCACTCACAGAGGCTGAGCAGTTGGCCCTCAGCCAAAACAGTGGGCGCCCTGTGGCCGAAGGCATCTCTGCGGGGACATCCTCTGAGTCAATAACCCCGCAAGACACAAGTGCCTACATAGGGGGTAAATTCAAAATAATACATGATGTGCATACATCCTTTCTTCACAGTCACCTTTGCATTGCTACTCATTCATTTGATAAACTCTTTACCATAATGGATTATTTTGTAGTGAAGTTATTTTCCTACTGATTTTGCCTTCCCTCAGTCTTGGTTGTCTTTGAGAGCATAATGACAATGAAGTGTAAGGTGCTTGGTATGTTTGTTAATTGCCATTTGGTCCCTTGTAAGTTATAAGTGACCTGTGTAAACCTCATATTCTATCAGTTGATGGTGATGGTGTACTGCATCTGGTGCAGCCTCCTGTTGAGCCAGACCAACATGCAGTTGTGAGTAATACTCCACAGATTATATGAGTTTACAGTAGAACAGCAATGTTGTTTATTTCTTTACTACAGGAAAATAATGAAGAAACATTGACAGCTGTTACAGAGGAGGAAGCAACAGAGACACTTTATGAGGTTTACATCTTTTAATACTTTGTGTACAGGAAATACAGGCGACCAATAAAGCCAGTTGAACAAAAAATCTGTTTATTCCTCTTTCAACATGTTGAGGTGATGGGTCAAAAGAAATGATTGTGACATATGGTGTCTCTGACTGCTCTTCCATCTTGTATGTCCGTGCGAGGGTCAGGATGTTCATGGTTTGGATCACTGCTGATGTTTGGTTCAGAAGGACAGTGTTCTCCTCTAATTGTGGCAATGTTGTGAAGAATCACACATGCCACAATAATGTCACATGCCCTTTCTGGGGTGACCCTGAGTCTTTGCAGGCACTGTAACCGGGCCTTAAGCATTCCGATAGTCATTTCAATTCTGGCTCTTGTCCTGCAATTAGCCAGATTATATCGCTGCTGTGGGCCCGGTTCAGGGTCAGAGTAAGGGGTAAGCAAATAGGGTAAACATGGATACCCCCTATCACCAAGCAAGTAGCCAGTGAACTCTCCTAAGACAGAAGGATACACTTCTGAAGCAATTGGTCTTTATATATTTTAAAGTATTCTCAACTCACCATGTCCAAATTTTGTGCTCAGTGTACATTCACGGAATATTTGTGAGTCATGGACAGAGCCTGGCCACTTGGCTTCCACATTTGTGATAATGTTGGCAGCATCACATATGATCTTCACAGTGCAGAGAACACAAATTAGCATCCATTACTATAATGAAATAATTTGTTAGTTTGAAATGCTACAGGGAACTATGTACCTGTACATTAATGCTGTGGAAAGACTTCCTGTTCACATAGTCTCCTTCATTTACTGAAGGAGCAATGATTGGAATGTGAGTGCCATCTGTACAGCCAATCACGCCTGGGAACCCTGGAAATAAATGTAAAATGTAAGTAGTAGTCCAAGTATCACCACATCATAAATTAAGTTTTGTTCATCCTGATACCTGCAATTTTGTGGCATCCCTCTTTGATGAATCTTGTGGGTCTATGACCGGGGAACACCACAAACCAGTACAGGAGACGTTTCAGTGCAACTGTAACATTCCTGACTGCCCGACAGACGGTAGCCTTGGAAACGTGCTCAGCGTCACCAATATTATACAGAAAGCTCCCGTTTGCAAAAAACCGAAGTGCAATATAAATAATATGTACAGAACTGAGAGGATGTCCACGATGTGTCACATGCGTAATATATGGCCTGAGGATGTTATCCAAATAACTTAGAGATTGTGCTGAGAAACGGTAACGTTCGCACAGACAATCATCAGGAAATGATAAAATGTCCAAACGCGCTCTAATCACTCTCTCCCGGCGGAGAGCTCTGCGGAGAATTTGGGCTTCACGATCTACTGGCTCTTCAAGGAAGGGACACGCCATGTCCGACACTTCCTACTGTCAGGTTTCCGACAAAGGGGCGGAGACAGTCAGGGTTAGTTGTAGTAAACCTGCTAGGGGGCAGGTTAGCTTCACGGAGTGTGTCGTCATAGTGACTCACTGAGGCTTCATCTGAACTCGCTTTGTGAAACCGAAAACCCAGAGTTTTCGTTAACTCAGGGTATACTTACTCAGTTTTTCCACTAAACCGGCTTCCTGAAACAGGGCCCTGTTGAATGCTCCTCACAGCATTTTATCTGAGGCTAGAGGAAAGTATGGACTGATTTTGTTTTCATTATAATAATAAAAGTAGTAGTAGTAGTAATGATAATAATCGATTCTAAACTGCATAGAAGGTAGTGAAGGGAAGGGGAGAGGATAGGGTTGATATAAGCTGTTTCCATGGGCTCTGTTCATAGGCTACTGTACCCATGTCTGACTTTGAGCATCAGTTGTTGACTCCCATCCTTTAATTCCAGAGGACAGTCAAAGTAGGAGTCAACAGAAAGTGGTCACTATCACAATGACAGCAACTCTTTAGACTTTACAGTTTACACTTGAATGTGTATCAGGCTGTATATTTCAGTCACTCAGCTTGAATTTGTGTAACTCTGCCGTTTATTTCTTCCTGCCCATGTTGCACACTCTTGAGGAAGCGCCATGATAAATGCAGTTTTTGAGCTGTCACCTGTGGTAGAAAGGACAATACCTAAAATGCTAGATTCTGATAGTGCATCTGGTTTATGTCCACAAGTTCAGACACATGAAAAGCTTTTTTAAAGCATTTTTGACAGCATTTTTAAATTGTTATGACAAATACAATATTATCGAACTCCTTAGCATTCTTGGTTATTATTAGTAAGTACAAGTGTGATCAAATAATAATAAACTGTATATCTTATTCAGTCAGAATTCAATGAGCTCTGCCTGGGAAGAATGCTGGTCTGTAAATATGACAATGCTTTCTGAACCTTAAATTTCTCCAAGTCATTCTGCTCGATCTTTTCCTCTAACTGATTTAACACAGCACCATATATTTTGCACTGGATTTGACATTTAACATTGACATTTTTAATCCCTTTAAATTTAAGCTAGTGCCAGAATTCACCTAATTAGTCCCAGAGTTAATGAAGGTTCATTGTAGTGGGGAAAACTGGCATTTACATATCCAGCCTTGATTTGAAAGCATTTCTTTGGGAAACACCTTCAAACATCTAAAACTCCAGAAAATGGCCACTTTGTTATTACGACCAAGCTGTTATTATGATCTATTGTTCTGTTCAAAATTTAATCTAATGGCATGTAGAATAAGTCCACATATGAAAATTGGCTCACTGGAAACTTAGAAAAAAGAGCATTGTAAAGTTTATATCAACCTAATAAGGTTCTTTTTCTACCCAAATCATGACCTTGTTCTAACAAAATGGTCCTCGACAAATTAATAGGTAGCATAGCAGTGACAGTAAAACATTTATGCTGCCTCCTTCTGTCAGTTCTGGTGATCATTAACAGCAGAAGCACTTGGACATATAATATCAGGAATTTATGTATGGTAGTGTCATGGTAAAGGCTGGAAAGGTTAAAAATTGTTCAGGTAACAAGAGATCTAAAAATACATGAGAAAAAGTGTTTTTTCTACTTATCCAATTCGGGGTTATGAGGAGGGAGGCTGGAGCCTATCCCAGCTGTCATGGGATGAGCACACCCTTAGATCTCTAATCTATCGCAGGGCTAACACAAAGAGACAGATAATCATTCACAATCAGAATCACCAATTAACCTAACATGCATGTTATTAGACTATAGGAGGAAGCTAGAGTACCTAGAGAGCACCTATGCAGGCATAGGGAGGATATAAGCTCAACACAGAAGGGCCACAGCTGGCCTTTAATTGTTGTAAGGTGGCAGTGCTAACCAACAAACCACCACTGTGCCACCCCTACTTTATTTTGAGCCAATCGTGATCCTGTCTTGAAGACTGTTGTCAAGAGTTTACCTCCTTTTTCTAAGAGTTGAAAAACATGGCCTCCAATCTGAGACATTATCAAAACTTACCTGTTAACCTATGGTTGGGGTTAGAGGAATGGTTAGAAGTAGGTTCGGTTTTGCATTAACCACATGCTAAATACTTAACTAAAATATTATTTCATCTTTCAAATGAATTCCCATAACTTTCTCCGGCACAGTTTTTCTGTTCCAGAGGCTTCTTTTTTCTTTTCAAATATTCTAAATAAGTAAAAGTTTTATAAAAAGAGAGAAGATAACTTGACTCCCCAAAACCCCAGCCCCACTGGTGACCAGCTGAATGTTAAAAGGTTAAGCAAGCACATTAACTAGACTCAAATTCTTTAAAAAAAATAATAATTTCAATTTATTCAGCAGTTCATAGTTCACTGTGTAATTCAACCAAGGATGTCAGCAATAAGACTTTTCATGTGTATACAGTCTGAAACTTCTCCTGTTTAATCAGTGGTCCCTGTGCGGTGGTATTCAGCAAAGTGAACCACAGGAACAACATTTTGGTACAACGGAATTAAGATTTCATATTCATAGTTATTTATTATCTGCCTCAGGCAATTTCTATGTCTATGGAAGCTCATTGCAGAAAGGGACTGATGAATATCTACATGTATCACAAAGAAGTGAAGGAGCAGAAGTAATAGAAGTGAAAATGATTCTTTCAAGTTTAACCTCCCCACCGTTGAATTTCTTATCAAATGTATTTGGAGTTAATACTACTTTCTATGGATCAGTTGTGGCTGGTGTCACTCAAGTGTATATCCACTTTACACACAACCCTCTGAGCAGCTTTTCCCATGGGTCACTAAGGCCGATGCATTATGGAATGACATTCATATCTCATCGATAACCTGCACAACCCCACCGCAGGGCTGTGACATTTCACTTCATTAAGTCCCCGGTTCATTTGTTGTCTTGCTTCACATACAGGGCCTGAGCGAAAAGATGATGGTTGAGGATGAATTAAACATGGCGGGTTTAAATATAGACTTCTTGAGACAAAGGCGGCTCTATAGGCAGTTCATCCCCAACCTCCTCACATCCTCTGACATCATCCTCCCACTGACACTAGTGGCAATGCATTTTAAAGCGATCAGTTGACTGACAAGGCAAATACTTTATAGGGTGGTGTAGACTAGTGCAGACTCGATCCCAAATGTGCAGCATTCTGCAGCTGGAACCACAGAACATGTATAAATCCATAACTAAATTTTGAGTCCTGTTTCATTCAAATTGACAAAACAGTTTTTACACCTCTCATTGTAAACGTTTTTCTCTTAAACATTTATCTTTTAAGTAAGAGGCTTGATTTTAAAACAAACATGGCAGCTCAATCTCAGAGCCCTCTCTCCATTATATCAACATATATCCACTGTGTCAGACTTGCCTCTCTAACTTTGTCTCTAAACTGTTTGACATGAGCTGTCCCTTTGAGGGACATCTTCAACTTTGCCTCCTGTCTTATCAGTGACACTGAGTCCAAATCATACCTCATAACAGGTCTCACAACCATCTTGTAAACCTTCCCTCTCACTTTTTCTGCTATCCTTCCATCACAAATCAACCCTAGCTCTCATCTCTACCCACTCCACTCTTCCTGCACTCTGTTCTTCAACTTTCTTGTGCAATGTCCATTGCTTTGGATGTTAACCTGAGGTATTTAAACTCATCTACCTTCACTACCTTTATTCCTTGCAGCTTCACCTTTCTGTCTGTCTCCCTCTCATTCACACACATTTATTCTGTATCGCTTCTACTTTCATTCCTCTTCTCTCCAGAGCATACCTCCAGGCACTCTTCCACCTTCTCCATACTCTCATTACACATCAGAATGTCATCTGCAAACATCATAGTCCTCAGATACTCTTGCCTGACCTCATCTGTCAGCCTGTCCATCAACACTGCAAGCAGGAGGCAAAGGGTCTCAAAGCTGATCCCTGGTATAATCCCACCCCCACCTTGAACCCATTTGTCAATCCTACTGATTGCACATCCCGCCGCTGTCTCGCTGTCCTCAAACATGTCCTGCACCACCTTCACATACTTCTCTGCCACTCCTGAATTCCTCATGCAGTACCACAGTTCCCCCATGGGCACCTTTGGTCCTACTCTTTCTGACCTTCTCTAGACATCAACACTCTGAAAGCAAAATTTAAACTATAATTCTTAGCATGGAGCCATACTTATGATCACTAATCGTCACCTCTTCTTAACACTTTCTCTTTAGCAGTTTGGCTCACCAACTGCATCCCTCTGTAGTTACTACAGCTCTGCACATTGTTTCTGACAGTTGGTACCAGTTTTTATGCCAATGAAAAAAATATACTTTGTTACAATGTACTAGTTATTGTTGATCTTTAATTGAAACCCCTTTTTCTGACTGTGATTTTGGAAAGATGTCAGTTGGTAAAAAGTTAAGGGTCTGTATAGAAAATATAAATCAAGCCTGCCACAGCATCGTGCCATCTATCACGTTTTGTCTACCTCATGATTTATTTTCTTGAGTCAGGTTTTCATATTGTGGATTTGAAGGAAGAAATCTAATCAGGCTGAGGCCAGCACAAGTGAAACATCCATTTATTCTTTCCACTGCAGTGTCTCAAGTTTGCTCAAGGAAAGATTAAACAATTTTCAATTTCCACTCTATTTTAGTTTTAATTACAGGCAAGATTTTGGAGGATGCAATGTCAGAGATCCAGGATATAGGACCAATGAGAGGTGTCTGTTATAGGATGAAGTAGGCAGTTTATAATTTGAATTTTTTTTAAGTAATAGTAACACAGAATTAAAGGAAACTGTAATCGAATAGAATAGAATGATTTTAATTTTTTTTCACTGGGTACAATGACAATAAGGTACCACTCCCGTCTGTGTGCACACACTTAAAAAAAGCATTAGCATAACAATGTCAATAAATAAATGATAAAGACAAACACATCCACACACACCCATGATAGACATATTGTCCTGTTGTATTCCACTGATCCATAATTACACAAATGCTATTATATTTATTTCATTTTATTTTTTTATTTTTTTGCCACAAACTGTAAAATCAACCATAAAAGAGCAGAAATACATGAGTGTCAGTCAAATATTGTTAACATGGTTATTAGTTGCCTGTTCACACAAAAACTGATTTGACTAGATTAAGACCACCAAGAATATAGAGGCTTTTTGGGTGCAGCTAGTCTTAAAGAACAAATTTACTATAAAATTGAGAACTAATCCAAATAAGGTTTTAAGATTCGTTTGGTTACTCCAACTGTACAACTATGAGCATAGTTCATAAATCCATTTTTGCACCATAAGAAAAATCTGTTCTTTTCTTTACACAGTGCTATCCATGCCAGATATTGTTTACATATTTATAACTGAAATGACAAAGAGCTATGAAAGTTTATAGTGCAGCCTGTACATTTGGTCCCCTTTTGTTGGGTCATTAATTGTTTTGGTTGCCTACTTAATTTATAACCTCTGTTTTGTGAACGTAATGTGTTTGAGTGCAACCCCTACTGTATTGGAAAGTGACAGTATAATGTACACGTCTCAATTGTATCTTTTTTCTTTTATGAAAAAACAAGTGTCAAAGTTGGTAGTTGAATTATGCCCCAGTGTCATGCTGTTTCTCGTCTCCGATAAACATCTGAAATTACTAGGTTGCATGATTAACACGTTTAATGTTGTGCACTTTGACAATGACACTTGTTTTGCAATGCAAATCAGAGGTGGATCATATGAGAGTTGCTTTTAGAGCAGACTGAAGAGAAATTAATACGAGGAGTCAATGAGCAGCAAAAGCTCAGCTCTGTCTTTCATCCGGCTTGAAAATCAACGCCCAAGTTAGAAACAAACACCCACGCATTATTTACTGTACGGTGGGTCTTGGAAATAATTAAGCACCACTCAGCCACTTTAGCAAATAAAAGGCAGTGCTTGCTACAGGTGAGTCTGAGTTTCAGGCCCACCAAGAAATTGTTGTTGCAGTGTTTGGATTTAATGTTAAGTGTGGCCAGACCACATCCAGTGATTCAGTTTACCATTCATGGTGTTTCCAACTGCACTGAAAGAACAAAGTAAGTGGGAAATGGTGAACAGAATAATGATAGACAGATAAAAATCTTATTAAACTGAAGCTAAAGTGAATAGTTTGTATGCATACAAGAGGCAGGCATGAAGAGGAACATCCCAGCACTGTGGGGGGCAGACTCACAAGTCCCATTTTTACGTGTTATTCTGTTATTGGTAGAGTTGTGTGTTACAGTGTTGTATTCACACTTTTCATAATTCTAGTGTTTTCATATTTTAGCTTAGTTTTACTCTTTCCTTTGTCTATATGGCTATACAGGCAAAGAGAGGAGCATTTCATCAAGGGCCTGTACTCCAAAGCAAATTCACCATGACCAAGATAGTTTTTAGTTATCTGACTTCCATTAAACTAACATCAGTGATCAGGTGAAGTGTTAACAAAGGTTGTTATCAATAAGTCAACCCATGGTTTCCCAATCAAGCTGCAAGTGCAATCACATGAAAGGGGTGGCGTAACACCATCTAACTAATCAGATACATGGAGAGGTCTACTGGCAACACAGTTCTTTTTTTTTTTTTTGACAAAAAAAGAATAATATATAACATTCAAAAACTATGAAGAGGTTAAAGGCATTATACAGACTGAAAGCAGCGCAGCTGCTGCAGACAAAAGCAGTGTTGTGAGTGTATGTAAGAGAGACCTGTCCACTAGTTTAGGGTTAAAAGCGCTATATGGCTGTGTGTGCTGTAAGTGCTTTCGCCAGTAAGGCTGGAAACCTCATATATACTAAAAATATTGCTAGTATTTTGTTGAACTTGATGGAATGACTTTTTTCCCACACACAATAATGAAACAGCTGAAATCATGTCACTGGATGCTCTGTGGAAATATTGTGACAGCAGTAGTAGCAGCTGACACTGTCAGCAGCATAGGCTGTATATAAAAAAAACTGAGGAAGCCACTATGACATCAGCCATTGGTTTTGGACGTAAACACTGAAGCAAGAATTCCTGCCTTGCACAAATGGCCTTTGGCTGTTTTGCTTTTTTCTTTCTAAAGCCTAAAATAACTCCATGCAGCTGACATGACATGACAAGAGCTGCTGACAGCTCTCAGATGTTATCCGGGCGTGTTATTCATGACACGGTGCTCTTTATGGCTCTACATGCATGCGTATGTAAGATTTAGACTAATGGCTTATATCAGATAATACACAGGTTAATTAAATAGATAACTGGATGCTTTTACATTTAGGTGCTCTGAGATTAGATCTTCAAAAGACACATATTTGTCTCATGATGGTTAACTAGTTACTAAGTTCATAATTGATCTGTCTCATTACATTTCTGTACTTTTACTACCATTGTTAATTCACACCATGTACACATGACATGCAGGGGTGAATATTGTGACACATTTTCTGCACCAACCATCTATAAATTTTGTTACTGCCTGTACAAAAGTAGCTCATCTGTCTGCTCAGGCCAGATGGAAAAGGCATCATTACTATCCTATATTGATGACAGGCCATTGTGAAAAGTAGATACTCACCAGTGCTGAAAGGAAACCTGTCTTCTGGTCTCACAATCTTCAAAACTCTCCAAATTAGCTGCCTGGCTTATTTGGTCCTTATCCGGCTTGCAGACATCTTTATGCCTTTTTATTTCTCCTGCATCTAGCAACAAGAGCCAGAGCCCTGTTACTGTTGCCACTTCAGTGAGTAGTCATAATGTTTATATGAAAGCGCCCTCCCTGATCAACTAAACAAGCAAAAGCAGCTCAAACTTTAGCATATTTACTTGTATCCTTCCATCATATTCTTAAGGCCTCATAGAACACCTATGGTTCCTGAATTTTCTAAAATTAGGATGAGAGGCAAATCCTTCAGCTATCAAGCCCCTCTCCAGTGGAACTACATCCCAGTTTGAGTTTTGACCCTCAACTACCCCTTAGTTATCCTGCTAGATCTCCCATGATGCACTAGAGGAGTTCTCCTCTCTTTTCACTATTCAAGAAGTTTTATTTATATATATATATATATATATATATATATATATATATATATATATATATATATATATATATATATATATATATAACACAAACACCCAGCACGCCCCTGCGGGCGGTTTATCCTTCAAGCTCGGGTCCTCTACCAGAGGCCTGGAAGCTTGAGGGTCCTGCGCAGTATCTTAGCTGTTCCCAGGACTGCGCTCTTCTGGACAGAGATCTCCGATGTTATTCCCGGGATCTGCTGGAGCCACTCGTCTAGCTTGGGAGTCACCACACCCAGTGCTCCGATTACCACGGGGACCACCGTCACCTTCACCCTCCACATCCTCTCGAGCTCTTCTCTGAGCCCTTGGTATTTCTCCAGCTTCTCGTGTTCCTTCTTCCTGATATTGCTGTCATTCAGAACCGCTACATCGATCACTACGGCCGTCTTCTTCTGTTTGTCTACCACCACTATGTCCGGTTTGTTAGCCACCACCATTTTGTCCGTCTGTACTTTAGCAAAGATATATATATATATATATATATATATATATATATATATATATATATATATATATATATATATATATATATATACACTCATCCCCCAGCCAGTTGTGGAACATGGCTACTCCTCCCTGAGCTTGTTTCTGCCGGTTCTTCTTGTTAAAAGAGAGTTCTTCCTCCGCAATGTCCTAAATTAATGCTCTTAGGAGTTGGAGTTGGTTTGGATTCTTTAATTTCGATTACATCAAATATCACCTGCCTCTTATTGAGTAAACTGGAAATTAATCACATGCCAAGACAGGGAAAATAGCCTGTCTCGGTATGTGGTTGATCGTTAGGAAACAGCCAGATAGCCCTGTGTGAATTGCTGTCATCTGCACTTCATTTCTTTTTTCCATGTGGTTCTTGTTGAAACTGACAATAGCCAGAACCATCCAGTCAAGACAAGCAGTGACGTAGTTTGTAAAAAGCCAGTGAAAATGCTTAACCTTAGACCGTGACCACCGTATATTTACGTTTTCCAAACCTTTGTCTGTTTTATCTTAAATATTGTGTGTTGACTTCGGAAGTAAATAAAATGGCATAGTGCAGTGTGAACTCGTCACCTTGGAGGTTTTCCAGTGCAGTTTTAAATGTCTTTGTGCTAAAAATACAGATGTGTTGTTGCGTATAGCTCCGGGTTTTTGCCTGAGAAACTGATATTGCACTATCTATTGAGTGCCGGTAAGGAGAGGTGACCTAGTGATGAAAGACCTTGAGATAATGGAAGTGTTCCTGATCGAGCCACGGGGGAAGTGCAGGTTACAGGCATAACTGCTGACTGCACGGAACAATTCAGCATCCAGGTGCTGGCTGGGAGGCAAGAAAGGCACCTTTGAAGAGCACTCTGCCTCTTCCCTGAAGTGGAAAAGCAGTCCCTTTAAGGGAAGAGCAGGACCAGTTTGGTAACATTATTCTCAAAGGAAGGTTGTGTGTTGTTCACCTGCTTTTGTTGCTGACATTGTTTTAGATGATGGTGACAAAAAGGGAGGAGGGGAGGAGAACAATGGAGATGCAAAGGTAAAGGAGAACCGAACACTGTGCATATTCGAGCTAGAGACTCTCACACTTACACACTACAAAGTTTCATGTATCCAGAGAAGCAGAATAGTTCTTACTTCATCTCTGTTTTTTCTTGGATATCCAGTGGCAGAATTGTTATTAAGGTGGGAGAATTAAAAGAAGCAGATGGATTAAATGATTGACAAGGTGTTCTTGTGAGCAACCCACGTGGACCAGAACTACCCTGTTCACTACCTGCAATTCTGAGCAGTGCTTATGAGCTGAAATGGCATTAACCTTCTGAAACTGAAAATTTCAAACGCACTTGCAGAGGCTGGTTCGACACAACCCCAACCAGTCGATTGGAATGATCCAAAATGGCTTGTTAAATAAGGCTCAGTAATTAATTAAATCTCTTCATTGATGAAGTCTAAAGAGTTCGTGTTGCAGAGGTGTTGTGCTAATCTGGCTCTTAATCTTCCAATCTAATCAGAGAATGCTGCACTGGAGGGAAAAAGAAGTGAGTCAGAGGCTAGAATAATGCAGAGGTGGGCTCTAATTTAAGGCTCATGTCCACTCTTATTTTGTAAATCAACTTGCAGTGTTAGACTTGGAGCAATAGGAGGCCCATTATTGGATGCTTTTTGTAGCTTTCAGTGATTTTACTTCACGCTGAAGTAAAAACTGAAGAAATACTAAGTGAAAAACATCTCTAAAGCAAAAATCCAGCACATTTTGCGCAAGCTCTGAGTAACCTGTCAAATATTATGGATTCAGATAGATTAGTATTTTGACAAACTCTAAGTAGACGAGTGTCATTGGAAGATGTTCAGTTTGCTTATATTTAAATCCTATATTGCATATTTGTCCCTACTTGCACCCTTATTAAGCCTTAATTATACATTCTACTCTGGTCCACTTCCGGCATAAATTTTGTCATCGGACTGTAAATACGAGGCAACATCTGTTTGCATGCTTGCCCATTTTATGTAACTGCATCGATCTGCCAGAGAATTTACTTGACAGAGCACCAACTGCACATGCACCCCAGGTGGTGAATTTCAAAGAAGTATAACAGTAACAACAATTTGGCCGTGTTGTCTCTTCTACTTCTCCATGTCCACAATACAGTTTAATCAAGGCATTAATCAATAGCCATTAATGCCACATAAGTTTTTAATTAGCTTAACTCTAAATTTTAGTGAAGCAAATTCAGCCAGTCGTTTAAGGAGAATTTCAAAGACTTTCTTCCTTTATTTTGTTACTTGCTACTTAGTAATGATAGCTAAATTGAATCCTATACAAGCAACAGTAGGTGCATTTCATAGTACAGCCATACTAAGAGCTAAGTTTGGCCACAGTTAATAATCTACATCATGTTTGTGTTTTTTATTATTCATGAATTTGCTTTTTTTTTACAAAGTAGTCACATCAAGACTACTGCATTCAGAGGCCTAACGTAATAATCATATCATAGACAATGATATGATTATTATTTTTCTCCTGCAATAATATATATTACACCTCTGTTCTCCAACTTGGTTCCCACTGCATTTTGTGGAAAGCATAGTGTGGTGAGCAGCTGTAAGATCCTCTAGCACAGAGTAGAGCAGGCAACAAAAACAGAGATGATGCTTATTATTAATAATAATAATAATAATAATAATAATAATAATAATAATAACAATAAACTTTATTTATAAAGCACACTAAAAAACCAAGGGTATACCAAGGTGCTTGACAAAAAATAAAATAGGAAAAAGGAGATGGGAGGGAAAAGAGAAAGGACCTGGCACGTATCAATTATAAAACCTTGACAATTATAATATATAAAAGTAGTTAACAAGCATAACGGATAAAAATGTACCAATGCACACCAAACGTTAACTAGGTGGAAAAGCAAGACTAAATAAATAAGTCTTCAGCCGTGATTTAAACAGTGGCATAGAGTCAGACGCCCGGATAGCAACAGGAAGATTGTTCCATAAGACTGGGGCAGCTACAGCAAACGCACGGTCGCCGCGAGATTTCAGCCGAGAACGAGGTTGCTCCAGAAGAAGTTGGGTAGCAGACCTAAGTGCTCTGACAGGAGTGTGTAACCTAAGAAGCTCATTGAGGTAGCTCTGCGCCAAATTATTAATAATTTTGTAAGTGAAAAGTAGTATTTTAAATTGAATACGGTATTTAACTGGCAGCCAGTGCAAGCCAGCAAGAACAGGAGTGATGGAAGAAAACTTCCTGCTACCTGTCAAAAGGCGTGCCGCCGCATTCTGGACAGTCTGCAATCTAACGAGAAGGGAGGAGGAAAGGCCAATGTAAAGAGAGTTGCAGTAGTCCAACCTGGAAGTCACGAATGCGTGAATAAGTTTTTCCAGGTCATTGTGCGGAATATAGCGCTTAGCCTTAGAAATTAGGTGCAGCTGATTAAAACTAGACCTCACAACAGCAGACACTTGCTTGTCAAATTTAAACGAGCTATCCAGTAATATGCCCAAATTACTGGCATAATCAGAAGGGGAGCTAGCAAAAGGCATCAGAGCAGCACACAATTGGTCGCGGGGGATTTTACTATCGAACACCACGATCTCCGTTTTCTTTTCATTCAGGACAAGCGAATTACTCTTGAACCAATCTTTAACCTCACGCAAGCATTCACGAAAATAGTGAAAAGACATAGCAAGATCATCAGTAATCTCAAAATAAATCTGTATATCATCAGCATAGCAATGAAAGGCAAAATTATACTTCTCAAAAATTGCTCCAAGAGGGAGCAGATACTGTATAGTGAAAAGAGAATAGGGCCTAATACAGATCCTTGAGGCACAATACAGCGTACAGGTACCGAGGAAGATGAGAAGTTGCCCAAATTAACCGAGAAAGACCTGTCAGCAAGATAAGATTTAAACCAGTTGAGGGCAGTGCCTCTTATACCCACAGTATGCTCAAGCCTTAGTAGAAAGTCAGAAAGGAGAATATAAAGTTGGTTTCAAAGCTGCTTGCAGATGCACAGTGACTGGAGGAAGGTTTAAACTAGGATGCCCTATATGAGATCTGATCTGTCTGGTGATGCTGTCATTCGGTTAGTTTACATTTTTTTCCCTCTTTTTTTAATGATCAGATTGTTTTTGTGGTAGGTTATTTTTTGCACCTGTTATTGTGTACCGTAGTTGTGAGAATCAAAATGTTTTCCCTGCATTGACACTCTTACCATTTTAAGACTATTCAGGAAGGTGACTACAGTATTTTTAAGGCCATTAGTGTGAGAGACTTTTTACAGAAAACTTTGCCCTGATAGTCCCAGGGTATTTGGAAAATATACCGGAGCAAGAGCTTTTCAAGGGTCAGTAACTATGGCACAGAAACTTACTTCAAATACTGGTTGCTCCAGTGAAATGCCACGTTTATTGGAGAACTCTTCAAAGCCACATCAGCATTTCTTGTTTTCCTCAAAACTAGTCCATAGAAATATCCAGAGGAAAGGCCATGGTTTACTGATGTCCCATTTGAATACACTCACAGCACCGTTCTCATCCCAGGCCTCAAATAAATGCTCATTGCCACTCATTAACAACTAGTCTGGAGTGTTTGTTGAATTAGTAATGTTGTTGCCATGCAGCTCTAAATGAGCTCTTGTGTCATTAATCTACTGCTGTGCTTCTCTGTCCCTAGATACATTTATTCTACCAGAATAAGTAAAAAGTCTTCATTATCCCCAAACTACAACTGAGTGATGTGATGAGAGACTTTAGGGAATGTATTGACATTTACTTTATCTGCTGTGGATGAGATCGCATGGAAGTCTGATGGAAACTTGTTTGATGTTTGAGCAACTAAATTATGAATATTATGATCTATAAACATCTATACTGTAGGTTTGTGTGTGTGTGTGTGTTTTTAAATCACATGTAGTGAGACCTTATATAGCTCCAAAATTTAAGATATTTCATAGATCAACATTTATTAAAAATAAATATATACCCACAATATTACTTGCCTGTGCAGTTAATCCTGGTGAAATTAAAAATGCTTTCTTGTGAAGGTGTAAAATGTTAAACAGTGCATCACACTTAACACTGTTGGATCTAGCAGTGGCACTGAATCCTTACATCCCAGCACACGCTGCCGTATTTACTGTCAGCATCTGCAGAACCAAGCGCACGTGTTCTATCTTTAACAAGCTGGCTTTGAGCTTGACCAGCTGTGACATTTGGTGTAACCTTAGGGACTGCAGACTGCAGCATTCGGGCGTTACGCAACCTTGGCTAAATAATTCAGTGTGTGCTATGCATATTACATTGTGCCCAGGGTTTCCACTTGGCCCCTAGATGCTGCACTCAATTGGCTGAGCAACCTCATCTGCCAGTAGAAGAGCTCTCAGGCTAAAATTTAGCTTATCACTGTTTCTAACCTCCCACCTGTATTTTCCTAGGAGACTACGGCCAGTGAAGCCATAGCAGTGTTTGGAAAAATTATTGTATTCCAAGTTCAGTACACAAACCCTTTTAGTTTTGTAACATATCATTGTGCTGGAGTAGTATTAAAATGTCTCTCTTTGTGTTTTTAGCTTTAAATACACAAAACATTGACTTTGAAATACTACTTGACAAGTAAAAATACTATGTGGTGTAGTGGGTTGTGGCATGAATAAGGCACGGCGGGACCACGGAGCGACGTTCAGAGCCAACTTTATTTGATTCACATCACACCACCACCAACCCCTGAGTCCCCGTGTTTTAACACGGCGGGCGTGATTGCGGATGCCGTGCAGGTGCGTCCGTACGGCCCCGCAGACCACGCCCCACCACATACCCCCATCACCCGATTGAGGCCGGGGAGCAATCCGGCCGAACCTACTCCCCCCCGCGAACTGGGGCGAGACTCGGCCCCTACACATCGGCGCCCTAGCCCCCGACCAAGCGACGGGGGAGCGTCCGTTCTGGTGGCCGCCCGCGCATCCAGCGGCAACGGCGAAGCTGGTCCGGAGGTCGGCCGCGTAGCAAGCGGACACGGCCCCACAGGCATGGCCATGTGCTCCTGCACACAGGCGGCTGGGCAGACGTCAGGCGCGCAGAATCGACTGGTGGCGGCGAGGCTGGACTAGCCAGCCCGCCGATCCCCGGCCTAGCGGGGCTGTCCCGCTCCTCTGCCTCCAACTCCGGCTGCACCGGCTGCCCTGGAGCAGGGACCTCCGTCTCCCCGCACAGCTGCTCCGCCACCGCCTCCGCCACTCCCGTTTGGAGCGGCTCCCCGCACTGCGCCTCCGCCCCCAGCAGGCACCGCCCCTCGCCCCCCTCCGGGTGGAGCGACTCCTCTGCCTCCGGCAGGTGTAGACCCTCGCCCGCCTCGTCCTCGGCCTCCGATTGGAGCGGCTCCTCCACCGCTCCCGGCAGGAGCAGCCCTTCACCCGGCTGCTCCTCCTCCTCCGGCAGGCTCGGACCCCCGCGTGGCTCGTCCACCACCTCCGGCTGCCGAGGTGACCCACACGGCTCCTCCACCGCTTCACTGTCCTCGAGACACACTTGTGGGGGTGGCGCCCAGGCCCAGAGCAGCGCTGCCAGCTCTGCCATCTTCCCCAGGTGGCGTTCGCTCTCCTGCCGCAGCTCCTCCTGTTGGCGACGCACCTCCGCCGCCTGCTTCCGCTGGGTGGCCGCTATTTCGGCCACCATCTCGGCCAGCTCTTTCCTTTCCTGGCTCTGGTAGGTACCCGCCATGCCGCCTCCCGGGTTTCGGCACCAATGTGGCATGAATAAGGCACGGCGGGACCACGGAGCGACGTTCAGAGCCAACTTTATTTGATTCACATCACACCACACCACCACCAACCCCTGAGTCCCCGTGTTTTAACACGGCGGGCGTGATTGCGGATGCCGTGCAGGTGCGTCCGTACGGCCCCGCAGACCACGCCCCACCACATGGGTAAAGTCTGAGATGGAGAGACAGCCAAAAATTGCTCATAGCTGACTATTAAACATGATCTCATCAGTTATAAGTTGTTACTGCCACAACCACCAAATATGTGGCTGCAAGGATTTACTATAATGCATCTTATGATTATATCAAACACTAGAAGCATGTGGATAGAATTTAAAATACTGTGTGTTGAGAACATGGCATAGTATCTAGAATCTAGTGTATCTTATTTTGTTCATATAAAAAAAGTCACACGTATGAAGGCCTGCATTATAACATTACTAAAATAATGCAGCAACTCCAGCTTTTATGCACGTGTTTCTTGCTGAGAAAGACCATAGCAATTCAGGTAAATAAGAAGAGACTGACTGAGAAGCAATGTTTTTGACTGAAGGCATAACTCTTGTGTACATGAGTTCCTGAGGACTGAGACTCAGGTGGAGAGCTGTGTCATTACAAACTATTTGACCATACAAACCTGAAATCTGTGGCTAACACAGCTAACCTATATGTTATGTTAAACAGCACAAAACATTATATACTGTGAAATCATGAGCCATCATGAGGGGTTAGATTGCAATACATTTTACTAGTGAACAATCCTCGCAGTCTTATTTTGAAACTTTAATTGCTGCTAACGAGCTAGCTCAACTAGTCTTCCCCTATTAGCAGATTGATTGGGTACCTCTTGAGGAGATCCTTAATGTCATTGAGTTGTGTCAAGCTTTGGTACAAGCCACTGGACAGTCTCCAACTCAAACATGTTGGTGCATAGGTGGTAAAAGTATTCTTTGTTCTGCTCTTAAGCTCATAGTCATTGGTTATCGTCTCTGATTAGCTATTACTGCTTTGCTGAGTTCACAGAGGCTACAGAGCAGAATACAGTCACCAGCTGTAGTCCAAGACAGTGGAGTGCAATTTACCAGAGAGGCAGATGATTATTGCTTCACTATTTATTGTCACAACCATGAATAGTATCTTTTGTTGTTATATTGAGAAAAACATGGGCATGCTTCCTGAGCATAGTGTTCCCCATATGTGAGAACACCCCCTCCCTCGCAGCCGCTATTACACACTCTAATTCTGTCCAAAACAATGAACACTGAAAGAACATTTATTTATTTATTTTTATTTTATTACCAAGTTGCTGTAGAGTTCAAAAGAGCTAAGTTATAAATTATTTAAAATAATAAATAAAAGAATGTCAAGACTCAGTGTGGTTTAAAGTCAGAGAACATAACAGGGTTTTTAAAATGTCGAGTGTTGACAAAGTGCAGAGAGGAAGCAGCACTCAGGTCCACAGTTTAAGAGCTGTAATTGCAGAGGCCTGGTCACTTCTGTGCTTTAAGGTGGACCTCAGGACCACCTGGGCCATCTACTTGGCAGACCTTACTGAGCTTGTGGGAATTTGCAAGTTCAAAAGTTTAGATAGGTAAGGAGGCTCAAACCATTTGTTGCTTACGGCTTTCTCGTTTACTATGTAACCCTCTAATGTACAAAACAAGGCATTCCCAACATCTCTCACTGACTACTAAAACTTTTTATCTGAAGTTATGTAGCTGTGCTGAATACAAATAAGAGAAGGTTTTGCAGAATCAAGTCTAACAGGTCTTGCTTGGCTATAGGGTTGTTTATCCACAAGAGCATTAGTGAGGTTACTAAGGGTTTGCTGTCAGTCAATGCTCCAGCTCCTTCCAAAGGTGTTTGGTAATGAAGAGGTCAGGACTGTGTGCAAGTCAGTTAGAGCTGGTCAGATACAACCCGTAGGAACATATCCATGGCATGAGACGTACCATAGTTGCAAAACAAGGCAGGTAGTACATAGCACAAAGTTAAAATCAAAAAGTTTCCTATATGGTTATAGACAGACAGAGAAAGCAGAGAAAGCAAACGGAAACAGAGCCTAGGATTCAGGCAGAAAATTAACTACATCATACTGTGACATGGTATAACAAGTGATACAATATACTGACAGACTAACGAGCAGACAGGTGGAAAATATCATGTTATTCGGCAGTAGGAAAAACATTTCAAATAAAATATTTGAAATATTAGATTTAAACAGAGAAGGCAGGATGAATGAATTTTAAATGATCATCCACCAGTGTTCTGTTAAAATTGGGTTTGGTTTGGGTTAAAAGAGATTTCTTGATAAATGTTAGAGGACATTCATCTGGATGCAAAAAACAATGAAGATGCAGCAAAGCTAAGGAACAGTTATTTTTTTTAACTGTCTTGTTTTTATTTGTTTCGTTTTTTAACTAAACCAAAAATAAATAGATAAATAAATGAAAAAAAAAACCACGTTTAAATTTAATTGAAATGATGGTGAGCCAATAGTATCCACAAATTTTTTTTTTGTTCAATACAAAAATTATATTTTCCATACCCCACCCGATTTTAGAGCCGCTAGTTTAAAGACATTTTGATGATCGAATTGAAAGATTTAAAACAAACAGTGCCGTCCTGTATTTAAACTCATCCATCAGCCCCGACCTCCTCTCTTTGCAGCCTGGCCCTGGCAGTATTTTATCAGACTTCATCAGTTTACCCCTGATATTATTTTGACCACTACATGATACTGTTAGTTAACCAAATGTAAAAAATTTTATATTTTCTGAAACAACTGATGCTCTCTTACAAAATCTATATTGGTCATGTAACAATAATATAAATAAGCATAAATGGATCAGTGAGGTTATATTTTGGTAGCTGGCTATGAAAATAATAATGATGATCATTTTTTACAGACCTTGCTTTGTATACAGGGATCCTTCTCATCCTAAATCAGGAGAGGATCATCCCAAAACTATGACAAAACATAATTCACAAGAATAATAATGAGAAATGTTTAGATGTCACAACCAGGTCAGAAAGAGTATTACAGTACTATGTGTGGACATATATTAAAGAATAACTACCTATTATTATTATGATAATTTGAAAACAGACCAAGAGTCTCACATTTTAGGTACAAATATATTATATTTGCTCTGTTATTACCATTTCCTCAAGCGATCAAAAACAGGCACGTTTAGGAAATGTGATACACTATTATAGGATTCTATAGTTAGAACTGAATGCTGTTATTCCTCCACTGCCTGCAGTCTCCTGGCAGTATTAATCTTTTAATTCCTGACAGTTATGGCAGTTATGTGGGCAGCAGACTCTGGAGCTGGACAGTTAAAAACCCAAATAAATCTGCTGCTTTCAAAGGAAAATTACAATGAGTCTTGTGGCTCACTAAACACAAACACTGGAAGGGGGAGATATCATTACCCAAGTCTTTCTTATTTCTTCAAGCAGTCTTTTTCTATGGCTGTTCACTGAATGGCAATGAATACTCACCCGGGAGAGAATTCCGAGGGATTATTAGTATTTTAGGGGTTGTCACTGAAGTGGCAGGATTTTAAGGCACACATTGTATTTGTTTCTCCCCTTTTGGTGTTCTCCAGGAACACTGAGGAATGCTATATTTGTGTCAAACATATGTCAGATATTTGTTTGTGGATATGAAGCCCAGCTGGGTTTGGTGACATTTCTCCTTCGAGCTAGATACAAAAAGAGTTGTTAAAGAAAAGCATCTTTTTTAGAACTGTGGTCTGTCCACATGTGGCTGACGTGTGAAAGATTATCAGTGAACAGAGAGTTTTCACTGTTCTCTTTCAGAAACAAGTGGAGCTGACAGTGAAGGTGGATGTGGTGCAGTACAAAAATATGGCCCTATTGTTAGCTTGTAGTTTAGCATGGCACCCTATTGTATAAATATGGTTGCTTAATATGTGCATTGTATGTGTGTGAAACTCACTCAACAGGAAAACAAATGCTGCTGGAGTGTTGTTATGGATAAGGACTGTATAACTATCTGAAGTATAAGGCAACAGTAGTTTGATTACACTAAATATTGCATTTCCTTTTCCTTAGTCATAATTTAATACCAGGCTATGTCTGTTCTATTGACTATTGAAGGTGACACAGCCCATCTGCTGTGTTTTCCAAGATGATGCTGTGGTATCATGACGTGGTGCTTCTATTTAAACCAATCTATTTTGTTTAGTCTTCAGGTAAAAATGTGATAACAGTTACCCTGAATTTATTTTAATTATAACAGTGTTCTTTTTTGTGTGTTGTTGTTTTCTGGGTATATGCAATGTTGGTCAAGTTACTTGAAAATAGTAATTAGTTACTAATTACTGATTACTTTAACATGATACACAACCTGAATACTAAAAATAATAAAGCAATAGACCTTTCAGCCCAATTCTATTTTTTCTGCATAATCCATCATATAAAATGTAGTTGAATGAAAAAGTCTTTTTTTAAAACTTGTTTTATTAGTGTTAATCTTTTAACTTTATGAATCAAGCAAAAATTTAATTATATGCAACAGTCTTTGAATTGAAGAAATTTGTTTAATATTAAAACCTATTTTCTGCATATTCCAGAATCCCAGTCCCATATTTAAGCTCTGTAGAAGTTACCCACCGAGAGGGACAATGGACCCCCTAATGATCCTCTACCTAATCACATGAGCCACGGTGTGAAAATGGGTGTAGGTCACAATCAGCCAAGGTTTCGGCTGAGCTCATTGCGAAACCTAGCCCCACCCTATCATGTGATTTCATGAGGTCAGATGGCCCAGGATGTGAGTGGGTGTTAAGGCGCCTGGGAAGGGATCTCAAAACTGGATTATAGATGGCAGACAGTTGGTGTTGTAACCCATCGCCTCTGTTCAAAGATGGTCACTCACAGTGGACATAAATGGCTTGAAAGAGGAGTAAAATAAGTCGTTTATGTCCACTGTGAGCGACCGTCTTTGAACAGAGGCGATGGGTTACAACACCAACTGTCTGCCATCTATAACTCTCTCTCGATATGATTGTTGATATACACACTGCCACGGACGTCGCACGCTCGTATGTCATTGTCATGAGACAATCACAGACAAAATCACAGTTTAGTTACGCAGTAACACAGCATGCTTACGGGAAATTAACAGTAAAAAATTACCTTTTTTGCAGTAGTAATCCCTTACTTTACTAGTTACATGAAAAAAGTGATCAGATTACAGTAACACGCCTCATGTAACTCAGTACTTTTTACTGCCCATCTCTGGTTATATGTGGTTATTAATTGATTGTTTGATATTATGCAGTGCACTATTCCCATTAACTAAGATTATGCACAGCAGCAGATAGATATTTACAGAGTATGCACAATCTGTCACATTTTTATGATGTTTCCTCTGCCTTTTACATATGTTTTTTGTTTTACATATTGTCTTTTGTGCCCTCACAAATTCTTGATGTTTCATTTCAGTTTTATTTCATTATTTTTTATTTATTTATTTATTTTTGTAAAATTTTACTTCACTTATTCCTCTGTGAGTGCCGTGTTTATCATTTACAATGTTTATTGAATCACTTTAATGCATTCACTTAGTCAAAATCCCCTATGCGTATATTGAGATTGATCACTTCTACTGATCATAAGAGGCCATCATGAGCATATTCGCCCATTTCCAAGCACATAATCTGACTACTTAGAAAGATAATCTTGATACATTGAGTGTGCATAAATATGTAAAATTAATCACGGCTGTTAGATACAAAGTTGATATAGCTGGTGTTCCCATGAGGCCCATTGCCTGCACTCATAAGCTGCACATACTGTAAAGTGACTATGCACTCACTGCTTACCCTTTTTTCAACAATACAACTATTATCATGGATTTTTAAAAGGGCACAAACCGCTGCGGTCATTTATTATGGCCTATAAATGCTTTCACCAAAAAAGGTGAATAAAAAATCCACACTTTTTAAGTGTCCACTCTTTTTTGACTGAACCACAGTTGCTGGCAAAAAAAGACACCTTGTGATAGGACTCACATCAAAGAAATCCACTTAAAGATATAAGACACAAAGCTAAGGTCTTAAATTAAGCCCTATTCAGGAGAATTCCTATCTACTCTTCAAATAACTCAGATACTGCAGCTGCATGTGTAGCATGTGCTGGGTACAGTGACCATTACTTAAGTCTACATAAGCCTGGTAGAAAAAGTTGAGGTCATTTATTATTCATCGGGTTACAGACGTAGGACATTACTTATACATTAGAATCTTAGCTTGTACTTTTTCAGATAAGAACATTACATTATTTAAGGAGACAAGTGCAGAGCAGTGCAGAGACCTACAGTAATGTTTTAAAGATCACTTGAATGAGTTCCTTTTTATCAGCTCTAAATATTAATTTCACTCCCGTAGGTAGGTGCTGATTTGAGATTTTACACTGCTGAACATTAAATGGCAATTAGGTTGATAATTCTAGAAAAAAGATGTCAGTATTTTTGGAGGGATTGTAGTTTTGCTGCAGTAGTTTTTCACGTCATCAATCTGTTTCCTCCAGGTAGGCTAATTTAACCAATTTTAGTAATCTGTCATCCATAATATAGCTGTAAGATTTTAAGGCTGTTATCCCCGCTCCCATTATATATAGCAAAATTTTTGCAAGAATGTGTGCTATGTTAAAGTGAGTTCCAAAAATATGAAAGCAAGCAAAATTATATCCCACGCATAAACCATGATGTTGTTGCATAAACCTGGTCGTAATCAGAATGTCTGAGGATTTGGAAACACATCAGAACAGAAGTTGTGACATGTAGCATCTGAGTGAGTAATTTAACTGAAGCAGATTCCTGGCAATGACAAATTATTCTTGGGTAGAAATGGTTAGCTTTCCCTGGTATTCTTTCACATTCAGAAGAAAATTACATGGATTTCATATGGACTGGGTAATGTGTTAGGAATGAGAGTATGACAGTCAGCGGTAGCGATTCCATCATCAACCAGGATGAGGCCGGGCATTGTTGTGCCCCAGAAGGAATGCAGGCCCCACTGCACCAGTATAGGGTCTGACAGTGGGTCCAAGAATTTCTTCTCGATATCTAATGGGGTATCCTAATGGATATGCCGCCCAGACCATCCCTGACCCCAAACTAAAACAGTCATACTGAATGATGTTACAGGCAGCATAACATTCTTCATGGCTTTTCCAGACCTTTTTAATCTGTCACATTTGCTCAGGGTGACCCTCCCGTCATCTGTGAGAACCTCTCAGTTCTGGTATTTTTTGGCAAATACCAATCAGGTTCCACGGTCCAGGTTCCTCAGTTCACCCTCATCCCTGTTTCTGATTTTTTTTGGGTCAGACTTTCATACCAGTGGCCTGCTGGAGATTATTTTGTAGGGCTCTGGCAGCAGATAGTATGGCGGTCCTGCTGATGGGTTAAGGGCTTCCTATGGCCTTGTCTGGCTCTCCTAGAGCAACTGCCTGTCTGTTGAAATCTCCTCCATTCTCTTCAGACTGTGCTGGTAGACATAACAAAACTTCTGGCAATGGCACTTATTTATGTGCTCTCCTGGAGGAGTGGGACTTCCTGTGCAACCTCTGTGGGGTCCTAGTATTGCTTCATGCTATCAGTAGTGACCCAATCCATATGCAAAACTAGTTAAAATGGTCAGAAAATGTGTCAGAGGCCTCTACTGGCAAAACCTGTTGTGGGGGTTGTGTCATTGCTGGCCCTTAAATCACCTGTTAATTTCACTAACACCAAAGCATCCGAAACTGATTAACAACCCCATCTCCTACTTAACTGACCACATCAATATCCAAGAAGTTTAATTGACTTGACACTATCAATAAAACAAGTTCACTTTTTTATTTATTTTAACAGAGCTGTGATCCATTCCCATTGCTTGTTGAAGTTGCAGTCAAATAGTAAATTATATTTAGGAAGATTCCTAAATGACTGAAGTGATTCATAATAAGAGCTGGTCTAATTCTATAAATATGAAAGAACAGTGCTTCAGTGTTACTTTATTACTTTATTACTTATTATAATTACATAAATTGTAATGTGTAGTGTTGTTTTACCGACTCATATAATTTTTAAACTTTCAGTAACTTTTAAACTTTAAAAGGATCCTCGCTGTAGTTAAAGAAGTTTGTTTTGAAGTTGTTTCCTGTGTGAAGCACCTATAACACCGGTTTAAAAATGTGTTCTATAAATAAATATAATTAAATTTGATCAAGTGAAATTGGAACTCACTTTGTATTGGACCTTATTTTGGGCATTGCTGCATAGCCAGTTTTTAAGAAAATAATTTTATTCAGAGATGAGTTCAAGTGGATGAGTTCTTCACCAGGAAGGGTTGACACAGGTGAGCAGCTTTTCTTTATATAGTCATTTAATTTAATTCCACCTTGGTAATGAAATTATATTTTTCACTGGGCTGTCAACCTTTTTACAACCTGCATAAAAAAATACGATTACATGTGGCAAAGTGCTTAAGATGCTTTTTTGGTACTACATTTCAAAACAGTGCCATTTTTTTGTGGGAAAATCATAAGAACAATGTCTGCCATTGCATTAAAGCAGTGGTGTCAAACTCAGTTGCACAGGGGCCAAAACTAAAGGCACACTTTAGGTCGCGGACCAAACAAGATAAACATTTTTTGAACACACTAAAACAATGGTTTTTTTTAAACATAAATACGAATAAAAACAGACAGTAACATTATTCCAGAATAAATGGCGGTGATTTAAACCTTTAGCTCAGATAAAGTTTACGGTCTGCGTTACGGTGATCATTACATGCTCCATTTTTAGGACTTTACCACACAGTGTTTCCTGGTGTGTGATGCAGTAATATGCAGTTAACTCATGGTACAGTTCTCCTCTTGCATCTTTACTAGATTCTACATCCTGCACAACACCAGCGCTCCATCTGTTGTCCCAGGGCAGTTTCATGTCAGTTACACTTTGAAATACGTTTTCATAAATGTCTTTTCCTGTCGTTGTCCCGTGCATCGATTTAATGTCCAATATTTACACTCCATGGATTCAGATGGTCAGCTGTGCAATGTCCAGCATGTCTGTACTTTCAATCCACAGCAAGAGAGTATGCAATGAAGTTTTTGCTTCTTTCACACAACTGTGTTCTTAAATCAGTGGCCATCTCACCAACCCGATCAGCAATCATATTTCTCCTCAAGCTCACATTTGCCAAAATCTGCGTTTTGTCTGGACACAAGACGCACACCTTCATCATGCAGCTCTTCAGAAACTCTCCCCCGGTAAATAGCCCGGTGTTCTGGCTGTCTCCTCTGCTACAATAAAACTTGCTTTCACAACAGCTTCACTTTGTGATTTTGCTCTGGTGACAAACGTCTGCTGAAATGTCAGATTCTTCTTTAGCTCTTCTACTTCTGTAGTTTCTGCATTTCAGTTTTTCAGCTTATGTTGTGACTCGTAGTGCCGTCTTAAATTAAATCCCAGCCACATTAGCTCCACAAATAATAAATGGGTTTACCAGCAATGTTTCTAAACATACAGTATATTCAGTCTCCCACCAGTGCTGAAAGGCTCTGTTTTCAGAATCAACTTTTCTCTTGTTTTCAATCAAGGTCAAGAAAAGCTGTGCAGTCAAAGACAAAAGGACTATTCAACCGATCTCGCTTTTGATAGTAAGAAACTGGGTTTGGAACCTATATTTAATATATTTCTACGAGACAAGTGTACTGAACACAAAGCACTTCTTTGGAAACCCGATCGTTTTTTTCCAATGCAGGATCACATAGACCAAAAGTGTGAACACAATTATATTGAAGATCAATTTTTGAGAAACAGAAAAGCACCTTCATCCTACACACATAATTGATTAAATATCATCCTGGTCACAGAGAACGAGCAGCACCTCAAAGCTTTGAACTCTTGATCAAGTATCTTAGGGAAATTCCCAATAAGCTCTTTTCCATAGTTTACATCTGTGATGTGGGGGAGTCAAATACATCATTATTATTATTATTATTATTATTATTAATGTTTCAAAAATTAAGTATTTTTAATCACCTTGTCGCTCACTTGCTCACTTGTTTGTAATGAAAAATATTTTACATCCAAACCAAAGCCAAGAGTAAAGCAGATCAATCTTAAAGTATTTTGTGTTTCTTCATTTGTTTGCTAAGACTGTATCAGAAAGGTGAAAAGCAGTCAGTACACCACTGACTGAAACACAACATCTGGAATGTTTGGGATTAACCAGTAAAGACGGCTACTACATGTGAAGTACAGCTGTTACAATACCAATGGCAATGAATAACCTCTGGGACCCAGACGTGACCCTTACCCTGATCCACGCATTGTTTGCTCTCACATAATTACACTGCCAGTGAGCCGAGCAAGCAGAAACGAAACCAAAGAAAGTAGTTTTGTGCCTAAAGCTAACCAAAATGTAATCACATGAAGAAAAAAATCAATAATAATTTATATTTTTTGAAAGGAACCTAGAACATATTTACACTTTAATATTACGAATCTGGTTGAGGGATCCATATAGTATGACCGATTCTAACCATTTATTATAGTGAGATATAAGTGTAAAGACAAATCAGGGTCCACCATCATTACCAGGAAGCTTAAGAAATAAGGAACAATAAGACAAATACTGTAATACATTCAGTAGCGGTTTTTGATACGGGCGGTTGCCCGAGGAGGTGGGGGGCGGCATCACGAGCATCGGCAAAAAATAAAATAAAATAAAATAAAATAAAATGCTCGTACTCATGCTGCCCCGACGTCATGCCAGCGCATATTGGGAATGGCATAGGCACCGATCGGTTTTCTATCGCCCATTTGCTGGGAGTAAGGGCGCCCTCCGTTTGCGAGGTGCGCCTGCTGATTACGGCTCAGGGAGGAGGGCGGGGCGGCGGGGGATTCTCTGTTCTGGCTGGAGCAGCATCTAATAACCAGCTCGCAGAGGGAGTGTTCGCCCAGGGTGGCAAACAGGCATAGGACCCCCACTGAATACATGTACGTTTTGTGTGAGTCTAACAATGTAACACAACATCACAAGTTTTAAGATCAAAAATATACTCATCTATAAACAACAGGGTAAAGAATGAGTGGTGGCACTCGGGACCTACAAATTGGAGCCAGAGTTTTGGCACAGTGTTCACAGCTGTTGTAAGTTTGCTGTTGTCACTGACATGAATGTAACACCTGCTTAGTATAGTAGGGTTAAACTTATAGACTAGATTCGAGAGGAGTAAAATAAATTTGAGAGAATTGAGTGTTGAACAGCCGGCAGATTTATTACAATGTTACAGTGGTGCAATAATCCAATGTAAACAGCATAGAAAATTAACAGAAGATCAACAGAGAAGAGCGCTCTTTTGAAAATAACAACAAAATAAAATAAAATAAGTAGTCTCTTTAGACCTGACTCCTGATGAGCAGGATATTGGGAGTTCAATAGTTTCCCAGAGAAACAATCCGTATGAAGTAAGCAGTTTTTGCTCTTGCTTATCTGAAATCCTGCGATTCGAAGTAATTCTGACTGTAGCTCTACTCCTGCATCCAGAACAGCTGGCCACACTGCTTTTGGATTCGCCAAGAGTTTTCACAGGGTCTGGCTCGCCATCCATATCCAGAACCACTTCAGATCCAGGATCACAAAAAACCAGTCTGCACATACAGTACAGAGCAATAAAAAAATAGTTCTTAACAGTTTTTCTAAATAAAATGAGATCTCATAAAGTTTTCAAAATCAAGTACACTGTCGTTTTAACATTGTTCTGTCTCTATGAATTCCATTTGTATTGCTTTACAGCATTACAATCAATTGTATTTAAATACCCCTTTTTAAGGCATATGTAATCACATCATGAAATGTTTGTAACGTAACTAGTTTTAAATAACTTATTTACATGTATTAACCTATAACTGAAATGACAAAGTGCAGAAAAGGCACTGGACAACATTTATGGCTAAAAGAGAAGTGCATCCTGCATTAGTTTTGCACATTTGTGAAGATGCCCAATCAAATAGACAATAAAATAAAATACGACATTCCATTTCACACACGATTCAAGTACTCCGACTGGTTTTAGCTTTTTTTAGACAATACGGAATTCGCACTGTTACAGTGTTTACCACATGTAAAATTAGCATAAGTTTTCCTGCTAACTTATCATCTCTAGTAACTCACCGGAATTCCCAAGAAACAAATACACGCTCTGCCTGGTTTTGGTCGAGAGTAAAACACATAAAGGCCTCTGAAAAGTACATAACTTTAAGTTAGAGACTGTTGAAAATACTTTATAACACTTATTTTATACCAAAAGACTCACTGTGTAGCTTGTTATTTGCTCTCGGTGTCTTGCTCCGTTTTGCCTAGCTTAATGCAGCAACGTGCTTTTGTTGCATTCACTGAACTACGGAAAATCAAAGTGTGTTCAAGGGGTGTCGGAAATAATAATACCAGGTAAAAACAAGAAAATACTAGTAACCATGTCTATAGGGGTTACACCCTCCCCCTTTGAATAAACATGAGTGCCTTCATGTACTTAAAATGTATCTAAACATCATAGATTTGAGTGTTTTCATAGCTACTAAACGACTCAAGAGCTTGGTTAAAGTTATCCAGAAATCGTTGTGCAAAGGATATAAGGGGTTGACCCAACTGGGGATAATGAAACCGTCCTGGGGGTCGCTTTAATCTCTCAGATTTTCTCACTTGAGGTGTTTCAGGAGTTATTTCAGGTGTTTGTTCAGCATGTTGGTCAGTGATATTTTCACTCTGCTCTATGTTTTCTATCTCAACATCTGGTTCTCCTTGAACTTGGACAATATGATTCTCTCCCATGATGTTGGAGTGAGATTCCTCATTCAGCAATTCAGGTTCAGTTTGATTTCCCTGTCCATGGTCATTCTCGTCCGAGATTGTCTCTATTGGTTGAAGCAAAGAGTTGTCACTTTTGAGCGTACATGGATCATTTTGAATTTCGGAGCTTGTTGTCTCATTTTGCACATGGGAATGGTTTTGAGTTTGGTCACAAATTCTGATAAACGTCTTGGTTTGGATTGAGGGATGACTTGAAATGCATTCATACTCCTCCTCAGACTCTGACATTTCTGTATCTTTAGGTTCAGAAGGGCTCTGCCGAGTCTTAGGTCGACGTGGAGGTTTGGGCTTTGTCTCAACCTCATCCTCAATGTCTGAGAGATCACCACATGCAAGTAAAAGGTCTCGATGAAGAGTCCTGCTCGGACCACCACCCTTCTCCGGTTGGACCACATACACAGGAACATTTTCCAGTTTCTTAACAACACGGTACACCATGTGTTCCCATTTATCGCCAAGTTTGTGTTTACTGCGCAAACGAACGTTCTTGACTAAGACTCTGTCCCCAGCTTGAAGTGTGGACTCTGACTTTTTTATCAAACCTGTTCTTGTTTCGCTCAGCAACTCTCTTGGAGTTTTCGAGTGCAATCTGGTAACTTTCCTCAAGCCTAGCTTTCAGATTGCGCACATACTGGGAATGGGATGTTGGTGAGTCCCCTGTAACTGGCAACCCAAAGGCAAGGTCGACTGGTAGCTTGGGTTTTCGACCAAACATTAGCTCGTAAGGGCTAAACCCGGTAACCTCACTCTTTGAACAGTTGTAGGCGTGGGTAAGAAGCTTGACAAAATCACGCCAATGAATCTTTTGCTCATCCTTCAGAGTGCCCAGCATACCAAGCAGGGTGCGATTGAATCGCTCAACGGGGTTACCTCTCGGGTGATAAGGACTGGTCCTTACTTTTTTAATGCCTGTGGTTGAGCACAATTCCCTAATAACATGTGACTCAAAATCCCTCCCCTGGTCACTATGGAGGCATTCGGGGAACCCATAGTGAACTAAAAAGTTTTCCCAAAGATTTTTGGCCACAGTGGTTGCCTTTTGGTCTCGGGTGGGCAAGGCCACTGCATATTTCGTGAAATGATCTGTGATGACCAACACGTCTTTGGTACTCTTACTGTCGGGTTCAATAGAAAGAAAGTCCATACACACCAATTCCATTGGGCGTGTGGTTTTGATGTTAACCAGTGGTGCTGCTTTTTCAGGCAAGGACTTCCTTCTAACACAACGACCACAGTTCTTTATTTTAGTCTCAATATCAGCACCCATCTTAGGCCAATAAAATCTTGCCCTCACTAGATCATGAGTCCTCTCCCACCCCATATGACCCATATCATCATGGAGCAGCTTGAGAACAGTAGACCTAAGAGAGACAGGGAGTACAAGCTGGTAAGTTGTAACTGAGTCACACTGTCGTTTCCTATACAGAAGGCCATTTCTCATTTCAAAACGTTTCCATTCTCTGAGCATCAGTTTTATGTCAAATGTTTCAGACCTGTTTTCGCATGGTACATCAGCACCAGATTCTAGTAACTGAATGACGTGGTTTATGCTTGGGTCAGATCTTTGGTGTTCTTTAAGCTCATGCTCAGAAAACAAGGGAGCAGCTACTTGACCAGATGTTTCAGCATCACTGTATGCATCAGGAATGGCATCAGCACTCATAGCCAAGGACTCAACCAGAATGACACAAGGTGAGTTCTCACTGTTCTCATTGAGAAGATGCTTATTACATATAGCTGCTACAGTGTCAGGGCATACACTGTTAGAGCTTGGAAGGGATCCGAGAAGGCGTGAGGTGAGTTGTTGAATCCTGTTTTCCTCTTCCAATGTCACACTATCTGCAGCCAGAGTTTGATGAGGCCTCCGTGATAGGCCGTCGGCATCCTGGTTAGCCTTCCCAGCTCTGTATTTGATTTGGAAGTTGAAGGTAGACAACGCTGCTAACCAGCGATAACTCGCTGCGTCAAGTTTTGCCGTGGTCAGAATATATGTAAGCGGGTTGTTATCCGTTACAACGATGAACTCGTTACCGTAAAGGTAATCATGGAATTTTTCGACAATGGACCATTTCAGAGCTAGAAATTCTAGCTTATGAGCTGGATATCTGGTCTCGCTTGGTGTCAATCCCCTACTAGCATAGGCAATGACGCGCATTTTACCATCCTGCTCCTGATAAAGAGCGGCACCCAGGCCCGTGGTACTAGCGTCAGTGTGCAGAGCATATTGGAGCTTTGGATCTGCAAACCCCAATACAGGGGATGATGTTAACTTCTCCTTAATGCATTCAAAGGCTGACTGACAAACAGGTGTCCATCTGTCTGCAAAGGGTTCTCGAGGATTGAGATATTTAGAAGTGCCTGTTTGTTTCTGGCCTTTTCTGAGAGGTGGATAGCCACATGTGAGATCGTTTAAGGGCCGGACTATCTTTGAATAGTCCTTAACAAATCGACGATAATAGCCTGTGAACCCTAAAAATGACTTCAGCTGTTTCAAGTTTTGTGGCACTGGCCAGGTCTTGATAGCAGCAACCTTTTCAGGATCAGTCTGCACACCATTTTTGGAGACAATATGGCCCAAATATTTAACTGATGTCTGGAAAAAGCGACATTTTTTCGGGGACAACTTTAAGCCATATTCACGAAGACGGTCCAAAACATGCTTTAGCCTCTGTTCATGTTGCTCGAGGGAGTCTGAGAAAACAATCAAATCGTCTAGGAAGACGAGTACCTCCTTGAGATTAATGTCTCCCATACACCTCTCCATTAACCTCTGAAAGGTGCTGGGAGCATTTGTGATGCCTTGGGGCATTCGATTGAACTCATAAAACCCCAGTGGGCATACGAAGGCTGTTTTGGCTTTATCCTCCTCCTCCATCTCTATCTGGTAATAGCCTGACTTCAAGTCCATGACAGAAAACCAGTTTGAACCAGATAGGGCGGAGAAGGTCTCTTCGAGGTTTGGCAACGCGTAAGCATCTTTTACCGTTTGCACATTAAGCTTGCGGTAATCCACACAGAGGCGTACCTCACCATTCTTTTTCTTGACTACAACGATGGGGAATGAGAAGGGAGATTCTGACTGTCTTATTACCCCAGCATCGAGAAGCATTTTAAGGTGTTTCCTGACTGCTTCGTAGTCATTTGGATGAATGGGCCGCGATCTCTGTTTTATAGGCGTTTCGTCTTTAAGCTTGATCTTATGCTTAACTTTAGTGGCATGGCCAAAGTCGAGATCGTGGCATGCAAAAACGTCACGGTAGGCACTAAGACTCTGCGTGACCCGACTTTCCCATTCCTTGGGCAGAGGTGAATCGCCAAAATCAAAGGTCAACTGGTCACTGGGTAATGAACATGAGTCTGCCGACAGGCTGCAACAGCCTGCAGAGTTTGCACTCGACGTGGTTTGAGTTTCAAGGACTTGGTCTGCAATGTGTAGTTCAGCAAGAACGCAGTTGCCAGGAAGGATGATGTCATGATCGGTTTCGTTTCTGATCCAAATAGGATGCTTGTAAGGACTTTGACGTGGCACTGTGATAAGGCAGCAATCGACAAAGATTCCTCCCGGAAGGGCTGAGGAAGTTGGCTGCTCTACAACTGCCCATCTGTCAGTGGTTGGTGAATTTAGGTGGGCGTAACTCTCTAGGCAAACCCTTTCATGAGCTGGTATTACGTAAGGTGTGTTGCCCCTCAGTGTCATTAGTCCAAGCTTTCCTGTGCTTTTTGTTTCATGTCTATGTTCAAGGATTTTTAAAATCTGACTATAGCCATAGACAGCTGATGAAATAGGAGTATCCCTACAGTGTTCCTCATATAAAACATCAAGGGCATTTGTACCAATTAAAACTGGTAAGTCTGTGCTGGAACGTAAATCAGGGACAATGAGAGCTAATGTAGAAATTTGGGGCTCAGACTCAACAAACTCCTTTGGAAAGCCAATTGGAACTTCTACATACCCTAGATAAGGTACAACTTGTCCATTTGCACCCTCAACATCTAAGTCACTGATTGGCTGGATGGGAAGATCAGACAAATGTCTCTGGTAAAATGAGTGTGAAATAGTCGTTACTTGCGACCCAGAGTCTAACAAAGAATTGCAACTCACTCCAGCTATGTTGACATTAGCTGTGCACTTCTTGCCAATTAAGCCCTTTGGAAAGCTGGAATGACGCATACTTGTTTGTGCACAACACTTTTTTGTTGGGCGGTTTTGAGTGGGACTTTTGTCGCTTCTAGTTCCAGTTTGTCCCTCAACTGAAACAGGAACTAGTTTAAATCAGAGTCACATTGGTCTTCCCAAGCTTTTTGTTTTACCCTTAGCTCTTTCCGCTTGGCTTCAACAGTACTGGGATTCGGCTCATTGTCACAAGAGGGAGCTATATGGCCATCCTCGCCACAGTTAAAGCAGAACCATGGGCGAGGCTTTTTGTTTTTGCCAAAGCCTTCATTTTTCAACGGAGAGTTCTGTGTTTGTGCCTCTTTTAGCTGCTGTTTCTTTACAGCTTTTGGGAACTTTGCCTGAGGTTTCTTTGCAACCATGGTTTCCATTGAAGCTTTTAAGGAACTTAACTGTTCTTGCAGTTGAGCAATTTGTTTTTGCAGTTTCTTGGCAGATGCTTGAGCGGAGCTGTCAGTAGCAGCAGCAGCTTGAAACTCAGTGGTTGGGTAAACATTTAAAGGATTGGACTGCACCTTTACTTTTGAAATTCCCAAGTGCTGCTTCATGCGAGTTGACTTGGCTGCCTGCTTATCTTCCTCTGTTCGCAAGAGTAAAAGCAGCTCAGAAAAGGAGGGTGGACTGGATTTCTTTTGCTCTAGATGGAGGCTAGCGATTAGGTTATCATCCCAGCATCCCCTACAGAACTGCTTCAAAAGCTGCTGATCGAAATCACTAACTGGGACTCCTCCCCCTTTTACAACTTAGTCAAGGGTAGTCTGCAGCCTGTGCACATAGGCTGAAGGTTTTTCGCCAGCATTTTGGTTTGTACTCAAGAATTTTGCGAACAGCTCATCAACGTCATCTACAGTTCCATATGCAGAATCAAGCAAGCTCAAAAAGTCTTTGAGGCTGGACAAGGGACCCAATTGTTTAACAATGTTTGCAGCTGGCGGTAAGAGGCTGTCAATGATCTTCCGTACTACTTGTCTTTCAGGAACAGAAGAATCTGCAAGATAAAACTCAACATGACTTCGCCAAGTGTCATAGTCAACCTCCGTATTAGGGCATGGAGTTTTTCCAGAAAAGGACCTGAATTTTACAGAGCTTGGATAGGATTGGGACATATCAGTACTTTTGACAATGTGCTCCACAATGACCCTCTGGACTTCAGGTGTGGTCAAGTGTTCAGGGTTCAAAATAGGAGCTGGTCTGTCAGTAAGGGAAGGATTGATGGTGTCAGTGGTCAGAGTGGGTGGGATAGTTTCACTGCTTGGTCGTCTCAAAACAGAACCAGGTATTAAAGGGACTGGGTCATCTACTGAAATGACCTTAGAGGGGGCTGTACCCTCCCTTTCCCCAGCAGAGGCCTGAAGTTTGTTAAGTTCACTAAGTAGCATTTTCTCATAATCTACCCCACTCACCTTAGCAATACCCTTTAAATTAGAAAGGTAATACTCTGTAGTACTAGCCGTTAGCTTAGCACTGTAAATTGGGGATAAGAGTTGGATGCTGTGAACTACATTTGGGTCAGATGTTGTTCTGTGACAGGGTAGTTCACCCTGAATCGACTCAATGGCTGTGCCATACTCAAACTCAACTATAACTGTATCTTTAAAGTCAGGGTCAGAACTAGCAATTTTCACTGTTCGTGCAATAGAACCATAGTGTTGCAAAAACTTAACAACTTCTTCATCAGTCTCTGTACCAGAAAACCCACTGATTAGTACAGCATTTGGTACCTTGATACGTTCACGTTCAATGACATCCATGTTACTTCAGTGGAAAAATGTGCAAAAATTGTCATAAAACTGCCAACTGTGTGCCAATGATTGGATTAAAGGCATTAAATAGCCAAACTCCTCCTGGCTGGCTCGCCACTTTTATGTAACACCTGCTTAGTATAGTAGGGTTAAACTTATAGACTAGATTCGAGAGGAGTAAAATAAATTTGAGAGAATTGAGTGTTGAACAGCCGGCAGATTTATTACAATGTTACAGTGGTGCAATAATCCAATGTAAACAGCATAGAAAATTAACAGAAGATCAACAGAGAAGAGCGCTCTTTTGAAAATAACAACAAAATAAAATAAAATAAGTAGTCTCTTTAGACCTGACTCCTGATGAGCAGGATATTGGGAGTTCAATAGTTTCCCAGAGAAACAATCCGTATGAAGTAAGCAGTTTTTGCTCTTGCTTATCTGAAATCCTGCGATTCGAAGTAATTCAGACTGTAGCTCTACTCCTGCATCCAGAACAGCTGGCCACACTGCTTTTGGATTCGCCAAGAGTTTTCACAGGGTCTGGCTCGCCATCCATATCCAGAACCACTTCAGATCCAGGATCACAAAAAACCAGTCTGCACATACAGTACAGAGCAATAAAAAAATAGTTCTTAACAGTTTTTCTAAATAAAATGAGATCTCATAAAGTTTTCAAAATCAAGTACACTGTCGTTTTAACATTGTTCTGTCTCTATGAATTCCATTTGTATTGCTTTACAGCATTACAATCAATTGTATTTAAATACCCCTTTTTAAGGCATATGTAATCACATCATGAAATGTTTGTAACGTAGCTAGTTTTAAATAACTTATTTACATGTATTAACCTATAACTGAAATGACAAAGTGCAGAAAAGGCACTGGACAACATTTATGGCTAAAAGAGAAGTGCATCCTGCATTAGTTTTGCACATTTGTGAAGATGCCCAATCAAATAGACAATAAAATAAAATACGACATTCCATTTCACACACGATTCAAGTACTCCGACTGGTTTTAGCTTTTTTTAGACAATACGGAATTCGCACTGTTGCAGTGTTTACCACATGTAAAATTAGCATAAGTTTTCCTGCTAACTTATCATCTCTAGTAACTCACCGGAATTCCCAAGAAACAAATACACGCTCTGCCTGGTTTTGGTCGAGAGTAAAACACATAAAGGCCTCTGAAAAGTACATAACTTTAAGTTAGAGACTGTTGAAAATACTTTATAACACTTATTTTATACCAAAAGACTCACTGTGTAGCTTGTTATTTGCTCTCGGTGTCTTGCTCCGTTTTGCCTAGCTTAATGCAGCAACGTGCTTTTGTTGCATTCACTGAACTACGGAAAATCAAAGTGTGTTCAAGGGGTGTCGGAAATAATAATACCAGGTAAAAACAAGAAAATACTAGTAACCATGTCTATAGGGGTTACATGAACATAAACAAAGCACGGTACATTTTCTGTAAATGATACACCCTGCATGTTTAGAGTCAGTTTTACATGGAAATTTAAGAGCGAACAGTGTCACTGTTTTTTCAGCATTATGGCAAAATTGGTTAACTCAGCAGTGTATAGAGATGCAACTCAGGCTTCATTTTTGCACCAGCTCCTAGGAAAATGCCAATCTGTATAAACACGAGAATATTACTAATGAAGACTAAACCCACAATGTATCTACTTTACCTGTATCAAGGCAGACTGACTGCATCACAGCTGTGTCAGGTAGCATCTTGAAATGCTGATGTTGAGGTGGATTGCAAGGTATTTTGTAGATGTGCAACTATTATAGCCAAATGAAATACCGTATTTAAATTTGTCAATTTGGTATATAAATCCAGTAAGAGCAGGACTATTGCAGTAGCTGATGTGGCTCTGCACTGAAATGAGCCTGCTTCAGGTAATACCATATTCTACTGTATATGTAAAAACAACTATGGCCATCATCTGGATCTGAAAAGACACGCTTTCTGCAAATGCCATCTAAGGTATGAGGCTGTTTCGTGTTATTAAGAAATATTCATTGTAATGTTCTGTAACTTTATTCAGACATACAGAAGCTGTTCTGGAAAGAGCCACAGTGTGTGCTGTATTTGACACTAAGCACATGAGACTGAACAGCATGACCAATATACCGAAATCTTTTGTGTGCCAATCGATTTCGCCGTCTTCAATCAGATGTATTCCGTTTCAAAGGTTTTAGGGTTGCAAGTGTGACTTGGTGAGATTGCTGTTGTGACATTTATCAACAAATGAAAAGGTGGAATATTCTGACATTGCGCAACTGTGTTAAATTGCTGTCAGATTACTGGAAAGAACATCTGAAAAGGGCCAAAAACTTGTGATGGAAACCTGAATGGAGAATTGTGCTTGTTCAGGCAGCATAGTGAAATTTTAGCTCACATTAGCTCATTCAACCACAGGCTCATTCATCATCATTCATCAGCCACAGCTTCCATCCAATAAGGTCCAGTCATTTTTATGCAATTCATTCAATGCACTTTTATTTGTATAGCCCAACCAATATTAAATATTGCAGCTGAAGGGGTTTGACAGTTATAAAAACATTATCACCTGACATTTCTTGCCGTTTCCTCAAATTTGCAGCTAAAGCGCCATTCACCTCTGTGACTCTTTTCTTGCATACTTAACTTTTAAGATTGTCAACCTTTATTTGTGTATCTGATTGTTCCGAAGATGTTACTTCCCTGGCAGGAAACTTGGCCCTGTTCTTTCTCAGAGCTGAATATTTTGAATAGTTTTTGAGTACCCTGAAGATCCTGATTCAAGAGGTGCTGTTGCTACGGAGATGAATGTCTAATGTTTGTATTTTGCATTGAAAAATTCTGTTGTACAGTAAACTACCACAAACTCATCTCCAGTTCATGCCATGCAGTATGAGCTCCTCTACTGATAAAAATCTACTGAACAAGTTTTACATTAAAAGAAGATAATATAAAAGTGAGTTTGGGTATTGTGGCTATCAATTGTGAAATATTCTTCGGTCATGCTTATTTGTTTGTGCTACTTCCACCGTAGATTTATATACTGAACCCTCAGCTGAAGTCAGATACACTTTAGTCGTGGTTATATGCGACTGTGATGAAATGATAACATTATTACTTACTTATTAGCAGGTTAACGTCATCTGAGAAAAGCCATTACTATTACTTTATTTATAATCCTCAGACTATCTTTAAAACGTATTTAATCAAGCTTATCAACAACACATTTTCAGTTTTTGCAAGTGTATATATCTAAATATATATAAGGAAACATATTAATTCACAACCGTTGTCTTTAGAGTTCGAGTGTTATTCAATTATGTTATGGTTATGTTTAGGTGAATCAATCATCATCTGCTTTAATACAAAGCAAGTCCATATATTTATTCCCTTTCTTACTCTCTATCCATCACAACCTCCTCTTACTTGTTCTGCAGTTCACGTATGTTTTACATTTTTTGTTCATTGTTTGTTTTGCATAATCCACCCAGTGATAACTTTAGAAAACGGTTATGATATACTAAGGCAATCATTTAATATAAAGGTAACTAAAGATCTATTATTTATCCTAAAACATGGGAGCAAAACAGGAAAAAAAAAAAACTCCGGCAAACAAAAACAAAATAAAAAAGATAATAAATGAATAAAAAACAAATAACTTAATAAAGCCAAAAAATTCCATCAAATAGAATAAACAAATATTTCAATTAACTAAAAATAGATCTCAAATAAACAAAATAAAGAATAATTGAAATGATTAAATAAATAAAAGTTGAAAGAATAAAGTAGTTTCATAAGGTCTAATCAAAACAAACTTAAGATAAGATAAGATAACCTTTATTAGTCCCACACGTGGGAAATTTGTTTTGTCACAGCAGGAAGTGGACAGTGCAAAAGTTATGAGGCAAAAATTAGAATACAATAAGAATAAATACAGTACACAACTGTACAGAATAGAATAAAATAAAATACTATATACAGTAGAATAAAATAAAATAAATATACAATAAGATAAAAATAGAATACAAATACAAATACTATATACAACTGAGTAAAAATACAAAAAAAATACAAAAAAATACAAAAAAAATACAACTTAATAGTAATAGTAATTTTTATAGATAAATATCAATAGCAAATATGAAAATGGCGTCATAAACTTGAGTATTAAAAACAACAGGCAAAAAAACAGAATTTTATTTTTAAAACACAGCAAATCCATGGATAAACTTTCCTATACTGCAGATCTCAGTATGGTGAATCAAGCAAAATTAATATTTACCTTCTGATAACATGTCTTCTAACATGTCTTTGGATGATCTTCTCCTAAATGCAAATGCAGCAAAAAGAGAGACATACCTCACAAACAGTTAAACAAATGACACACAGACTGCAGCTCCAGCCTGCTGCGACACTTTGATAGATGCGTTTGGGGCAAAATGCTGGAGATATATATAAGCGGGATATATATAAAACAGATTTTAGCCAGAAGCCAAGGTTTGGGACAAATTGTTTTCACCTGACAATGGCACATAATGAAAAGCCAAAAAAGGATTAATTATCTGGGAACAATAAATGTTTGTTCCAAGTGTCCATTAAATGTTCAGATATTTCACTTTGGATTGATAGCTATCCAGCAGAGCTAGCCAAAGAAAAATCTGAGGGTGAATTCCCAGAGAAGATAAAAATTTCAAGGTTAACTTTGTTGCTGTTTCTGAGAGCTAACTATACTGGTCGGGTTTTTTTTCTTCTTTCAATACTCTTTGTCACATCTCTGCCACCCGCTGTTTTTATGGCATTGCTCACCTCACTGTTTGTTACACCAGAGATTCATTTGTCCTTTTGTTCGATTCGTCAAACCCACATTTTGTCACTGCTTCAGCCTCACTATTTGGGGCCTTTATTTGCAGCTAGAATAGTACAGGAGCTGCATTCATACAAGTACATTTGAAAGCCGGATGCATAATTTGAACAGGTGAAACAAAAAGAAAAGTATACTTAATTGCTGGTGCATTTTCTCCCTGTGCCTGTTAATTTGGAAGCTGCTGTTTGTGATGATGGAAATCTGCTCTTTACATGGATAATTTCACTATCAATAACATGAATGAGGAAAATTTTGCTTATCCCCATCAGATTTCTTTGTCTTTCACTACACCGAGCATTAGGATTGTTAGTATAATGTGGATTCACTCTGCTTGTATGAATACTATAAATGTGGATGCATACATTCCTTGACATTTATGGTTGCCTGTGTTTCTCAGTGTTTAGCTTTAATACAAACCAAACAATGCAGTCACGTCCATCCAATTCTGCTCTGTACAAAAAGATGTTTTCCTGGCAGCGTCACACAATGCTGCTCCCATCAATACACAGCATGCCGCGCTACCTGCGAGATGAAAAATCTGGGCATTTCCTTTTGTGTTTGTCTGACAGTTAAATCTCACTTTTCATGCTCGCAGTTAATCACATTACATCACCGTCGCTCAAACTCGGCCCCTTTTGGCTGTCTGCGGCGTTTTTACTGTTTTTTAATTTGAGGGAACAGTGAAGCTGAAAAGATGTTGTTTTTAATGGCATCTTGACAACTCTAAACAAATCCACAATGGCTGCTTTGCTTTGTTCTTTCAGTTTAAAGTTTTTCTCTACATTTTTATGACAGCTTTCAGAATTCATGCAGGTGTTTTTTTTCTTTGTTCTCCCTTTTTGTTCACACAGACTCTGAAGTCATCTACAGGAACAGTGACGGCCATGTCATCAAGTTCAACATCCTCACAAATGAAACAGAGATCGTCCTGACAAACGGCACATTTGTAAGTAACTATTAGTCTTGTTTACTGGCTGGTGACTGCCATTCAAAAGTTTGGGCACACTCTATTCTGGCGTGTCTATAGGAAATTAAGAAGCCAAAACTGTCTCAAATATTAATTCACTAGCTGGGCCCAAGTCCTCATTTAAGGTTTGGTAGCATTTTTAGTAGATAAAGGTGAATAGCTTAATCAAGAAATGAGCTCCGGTTTGGGGAAGGCCCCGATGGGGACTGGGCCTGGCAGGTCCCCATGTACTAATGAGAAGTGAAAGAATTGAAAAAACGTGAGGGAGGGAGGGTGGGGCATGAAAACAAGAACAAACAGCTTGTAGAACTGGAGGAGTCATATATAGATAAGACCCAGAATGGGTGTGTTTGGAGGCGGGGTCCGGCCCCTGACATTTAGATAACTTCTCTCCAATTGATAAAAATATTTAAAGGTACATTTTTTGCATTTTGCATTTGTGACCTTAAAAATAATTTCAAACTAAATGTAAATAAAATCATCAAATTTGACTATTCTGCTAAATAAAGATCATGCTTTATTTTCATGTAACACCAATTTGTACCACAGGTTGGTGTAGAGAGTCAGTGTAATGTTTAATTTACTAGGCAGAAGAAAGCTTTTTCATTTAAAATGGTAACTTTGCAAAAAGAAAACTATGTAAGCTAATTGAGGTAGAAACTGAGGGTGAAACATAAGGTAATTCAAAAAGAGTTATAGAGATATGATCAGCCCCTAACAGCCCTTGGTAAAATTTTGTCTCTGGTGAAAGTTTAAATCCTCTTTGGATTGGTCTTAAATGTTTTTCATTAAGATTAAGAGAATTTCCATTCAGTTGATTTTTTTTCCTACCCTCTACATATTTAGGTTGCACAGTGGTGTTGCTCGTTGTAGACTGTACTCTGTAGTTTCACTTTCTGGCATTTTGGGTAGAAAGGTTAGAAAAATAAAAGCATGTTAATCTCTACATGAGAGATTTTGACTTTGGAGTCCAGAGTTTGGTTTCCAGGGGCAGTGACTTTGTTATTAGGTGGTTCTTGCCATGAAGAAGGACCTGTGATGTGTGTGTCGGGGTGGGTGTGGGGGGTTGCTGTAGGCATCTTTGAAGATTTAAGTCAACACTTATCTAGCATGACCACAACAGCGTGATTCAGATACACGCATCGTATTTTGTTTGTACTTAAAGTGATCTTCATTTGTTGAGCCAAAACATACCCAGTGTTGTGAAGGTTATTTTTAAATGTATTCCACTACAGATGACAGAGTGCATGGCCCAAAATGTAGTTTGTAACGTATTCTGTTAAGTTACTTAATATGAGTAACATATTCTGAATACTTTGAATTACTTGATATATTGTCATGCTTTTTACAACTACATGAATCTACAGGATGGGCCATTTATATGGATACACCGTAATAACATGGGAATGGTTGGTGATATTAAAGTCCTGTTTGTGGCACATTAGTATATGTGAGGGGGCAAACTCCTCAAGATGGGTGGTGACCATGGTGGCCATTTAGAAGTTGGCCATCTTGGATACAACTTTTGTTTTTTCAATAGGAAGAGGGCCATGTGACACATCAAACTTATTGGTAATGTCACAAAAAAAACAATGGTGTGCTTGTCTGTGAAGGTTCTCAGTCATCCAGGTCATCGTAGGCAAAGGAGCTTGCAAATAAAAGCGTCTGGACTTCTTTAAGTTACTTGAAGACGTTTCACCTCTCATCCGAGAAGCTTCTTCAGTTCTAAGGTCAAATGGTGGAGAGTCCCAGATATAAACCTAGTGGGAGTAACCCCCCACAGAGGGACAAAAGGACCCCCTGATGATCCTCTAATCGCCTGAGCCAAGGTGTGAAACTGGGTGTGGGTCCCAATCAGCCAGAGTTTCGGGAGGGATCTCAAAACTGGATTATAGCCATCTATAATCCAGTTTTGAGATCCCTTCCCAGACACCTTAACGCCCACTCACATCCTGGGCCATCTGATCTCAGGAATTCGCATGATAAGGTGGGGCCAGGTTTCACAATGAACTCACACGAAACTCTGGCTGATTGGGACCCACACCCAGTTTCACACCTTGGCTCAGGCGGTGTATCCATATAAATGGCCCACCCTGTACTATTGCTGTGTAATTTATTGCTATTACTGAAGGCTACTTGCCACCGAGCTAACATCTTTAGCTGGTGTTAGCTGAGGTTAGTTCATAGACAGCAGACTGGTAGACTTGATGGATAGCATTAACAACCTGCTAGCTGCAAATAATCATGTGCAGTTCTGATGTAACAGGACACTTACATTGGAGGCTCTTATTGCGTGTTTTGTTTGGGTTTCTGGGGATTCATAGAATTACCAAAATTAGAAACAGGAAAAGACCACTGTGTAATCCATTTATTTCTACAAAATCACTGTATTCTAATTGTCACCTATTTAAGCGGTAACTGTAACAGAATACAGTTACTCATATTTTGTATTTTAAAGACGTAATGCCGATACATGTATTCTGTTACTCCCCAACACTGAACATACCTGCAGACTAATGATAGCTGACAGTTGATTGCATCAGATCCCCTGATCTTCACACTCAACTGACCTAATGTAAACTCATCGAGATTCATTGGTTGAGTAGGTGTACTGAAACTTTTCATTGGTACTGTACTTTAGAGTTGATCTTTTTTGTCGTATTGTAAAATATTTCTTCTTCTTTATTATTTTCATCAGATTAACTTCAACGTGGCGAAGTATGCAGTCTCCCCTGACCTGAAATATGTGCTCTTCGCATATGATGTGAAACCGGTAAGTTTGTTAGATCTGTACAATCATCATTTTTTTTTCAAGAAGAAAATACTCTTATTTTTTTTTATTATTTTCTTATTTTTCCATCTCTGTCATACTGAGACTGTTATATCTACATATGGTGTGTATAGAATATGCAATGGAATGCAGACACTGGCTGCCCTCTCAGATGGGTGGAATGTAAATAGATAAGTTTGGGCTGTTGGTTTCATACCATTTTTTTATGTTGACTTAAACTGTGCCTATAGGACTCTGCGCTTATTGAGTTTTTGCTTTGTAAACAGACAGCGACTCTTTCAGTGCACAACATGCTCAGCATGGAACAATGTGGTCACTGCTGCTGGGAAAAAGGAGTCAAATAATTTACTTGAAGTCACAGTGAAACTGAAATAAATGCATTTTCGTATTTTCTCATTGTGTTCCTGACTGGACTGAGTAGACTTCATGGGCAGGTTAAGCCAACCATGTGCTTCAGATATAGTTGGAATTTTGGTACATGGTTTAGTGAGTGTAAAGCAGGCTGTGATCCATTTAAAAAGGAAATGACTTTCTTGGCTTCAGTGTTGAGACAAGTGTTGAGCAGATCACCGAAAATGTTTTTTTTTATCTTATTGGGGGGAAAAAGTAAGATGCCTGCCAAGATTTTATTGTTTTTATTTATCCCTGGTTAGGCCCACATCTTGTATTTTCATTTATTTATTTATTTATTTTCATTCCAGGCCCCATGTGACCTATAACATAGTCACAAGTTAACCACATAAACCATGGTGGGCCCTGATCTGGCTCATGAAAGCCTGTGTGGGGCCAATTATAGGCCATAAATCCATGTGGCTCCCACACACACAAGATCACTCTTTAAATTACCTATGAATAATGCTATAAACTACATTCTCACTTGCATTTCATGGGAAATAAATGTTCTAATATATTTTTTTGTTGCCTTGTGACCGGCAGTATGTCCAGATGTCTAGGGTGTACCTCCTCCCTCCCTAGTACTTTCTTAGAAATATAATTCACAATGTAGTTTAGTTGTATAGGAACTTATTTTGGGGAGTTAGATTATAAACACACATATAAATACAATGTTGAATAAAATGAATGAATAAAAGTACTTAAGAAAAGAACTCCTGATTGAGGTTGTCATACAGGGTTAAACAGAGAGAGAAAAATAGGGTTTTGTTGTAAAGGAAATTCTGAATCTTAACATATTTAATCAGTAAAGTGTCAGGAAAGAAATTACCCTAATGAGATAGGACAGGTTCCTCAAATTCTAGATGCTTGTGGTTCAGGACTAAAGCCAAAAGATTATCAACAGAAACTTCATGTGACATCTTCCAGAACATGGAGGAGGATTTGTGCAACGTTACAGAAGGTCTAAAATGCACAGTGACAGAAATATAATGATATTTAAAGAGCAGCAACCAGCGATTTATTGCCTCAGGAAACTCTGACAGAAAAAAAGGTGAATATGAGGCTTTCGGTAATGTGGGAAGAAGAAGTGACAAAAGTGAAATTAGAAAGCAAGAAAGAGCAGAAATGTATGTTCGGTGAAATAAAATCAGCATGAGTAAAGAAAGCTAATCATCTGAACTTTGTTATTGCTATTGTGTTTTGTGTCATTATGTTATACTTTTATAGCACATAAACTGTGGAAAGATAATCTGAAGGAAAACTAGAATGTAAATCAACAGTGAACTGGCAGTAGTTTAATTTAACCCAAGAAGAAAGGGAAGTAATTTAAAAGGAAGTTTAATCAGAACTTCCATTTGGAGTGGTTGTTGTGCTCTAAATCAAGAAATACTTCCTGGCTTGATTATGCACTGAGAAAAGGAAAAACATGTACTGCTGTATTTTCAATTGTAATTTAAATTATACATTATTTGAAAGCAAGCAACCAGTCATTTTAAGATACAATATTCACTGCATCAATAGCTGTTTACCTTGTCATAAAAGCGACTACATGGTATTTTCTTACCTTGTTATTTTAGGAGCACATGCTTAAATTGCATGCTGTACCCTGTTTCCACCTTCACACACATTAAATAATTATTTACTGCCCATGCTGACCCCAACCCTAGCTCTACCAGAATATGCAGAGAATATATATGCAAAGAAAAGAAAAATGCCATTCATGAAAAAAAATAATTTTTTAAAGATTAAATTTTTACTGTTCTTCAAATCATGGTAGGGTTAGAGTTGACACTGATGATAACTTTGAGCTCACAAGGTTAAAGGGACTTATGCGTGTATTACATTGCACAGTGACAGTGATATGTTGGACACAGACAGAGCGCAGTGCAATGTGATCTGAATTGCCTGCGAAAAGTACATTTACACAAGAGTAGATTGAAAACATGAAGTATGTGTCCCCTGCTTTTTAAACAGGTTTTAATGTTATGAGAAGAAATTTTTAACCCCTTTAACAGAGGTTAAAAATCAAGCGGACTAACTTACAATTTGTCTTGTCATTCAAATGCTTTATTTTAAATGATTGCAACCAAAAACAAAAGGAAATAAAAGAGCATCACCAGATGTTGAAAGACAAACCCATGCTGAAATACATAGTTGAATAAACATCTAAGCTTCAGTCCTCATGGGCTTAATAAATTTTGACGAGGGCCAGGGTCAGGGAGTGATTAAAATTCCTTTGTGGCTCATGCTGAGACTGGCAGATCACGTTTATTCACTAATAGAGCAGCGGGGCAAGCTTGAACCATAATTACCGGCTTTCCATCAGAAAAGAGTAGATGCAAAATGAGATATGCAAATTGGACCCTCCACTCTGGAAGGGATCAACTGTGAGGATTAGTGACAAGGAGATTAATCAGAGCTGATTTGCATATTTTGAATGAAGGGTTAGACTTACAATTTGGAACAATAAAGTACACCGAGTGGCCGGAAGCCCAGCTTATATTTAGCACAAGGTTATACTGACACAAGAATCTAATAGAAATTGCACTGTTGGTCCATTTCTAATCTAAAAAAAGGAAGCATATAAAATTGCTGTTAATTTAAAATGACTTCCTGTGTGCCTTGTTAAATCCCTTGGCAGCAGTAGCTGACAAACAGTAGGCTTTTTTTTTTTTTTAACTAATAGGCAGTAGCAGCGGTATTGTGTAAAAACACCAGCCTTTATGTACACTGTCCTGCACCTCTAGCACACTTTGAAATTAAACTATGCAGCTAAATCAAACAGCGAGGGAACATCTTACAGTCACAGCTTTGGGTATACCAATAATAAAACATGTTAATACAGTCCTTCCCTTTAGGATGTAATCTTCAGAGGCTGTAAATCAGAATCTTTCCTACACAAACTGACTTTGTTTATTTCCTTTGATATTCAACGTGACTGCCTCAAGTTTTAAAGAGTTAAAGAGACTTGATCTGGTGACCCATAAATAATGGCAAATGTTGTGCTGTGCATTTATCCTTTTGAAGTGCTGATGAATAATTAATAACATAAGCAGGATGCATGCAACAAACTTCCTTATAACAGAACACGCAGCTAACATCAAACTCAAGAAAACAATAATTCAGTGAAAAAAATCACTTCAAATTACAGTGGAAAGAAATAAAAAACAATGAAAGTATTTATTTATTACAAATAAATAATTAGATGAATAGTTTTCCACTTTCATTTTCAGCAGACTGACTGTTTCTTGTCTGCAGAACTTGTTTTATAATCTTTTTTATATTTGTTTTAGTTCTTGGGAGCTTTTATTAATTAATGCAAAATATTGAAAACTTTTTATTTATTTATTTATTTTACAAAAATTGTAATATGTTCTAGCTTATCTGTTGTGCACATTATGAAAAACAATATTAAATTTGGACTGTCTCCATTCGAACAAACAAAGAAAAGTCTTGGAAATAACTAATAAAATGTCACTGTCATGACTTAACTTTCGAGTGCCTTGTCATATAAATATGAAAAACACAGTTTTAATACATTCAATTAAAGGAGACACCTGTAGCATTAAATTAGTTACATTATCCTCATGAAAATGCTAGGTACATATACACATTTTATTTCAGTAAATAAAAATATGAAATGGACAGGTTCTTATGTAAGTCTTTGGTACTTGAGCACTCAAAGCACTTTTCTTCTACACCTAAGAAACATTCACAAAAATAAATGAAAAACAAAACCTAAGACTGATATAATTCCTGAATGTCTGTTGCAGTAGTCTTTATAAAGTGATGTTTTTATTGCATGCTGCTGAATTGCATTCCTAATTGTAATTGTCATCTGCATTGGGATTTACCTACAAAACTAAGACTCTGTCAACTCATGCTTATTCCACTGGAACTGGAAGAGATTATGTAGAAGCCAGGTGCTGCTAATCAAAAGCATTTAGTTAATTGATAATCAGAGAATGTGAGCAACTCGATAAAAGCAGATGTTTTGGCAGTTTGCTGGTGGGCAAATTCACCTCACGGTCAGATTGTGCATTAAGCATAAAATGCAATACCAAATAATAATGGTCAGCATGGTGATGGAGGGGCGATGATTTGTGCTTGTGTTGAAGCCACTGTTCCTGGGCACTTTGCTGTCGTCAACCATGAACTGCTCTGTGTGCCAAAGTCACATGTGAGGTCATTTGTTTGACAGCTAAAGCTTGGCCTAAACTCGGCCATGCACATGAGAAAGATCCCACAGCAGCAAATCTACCACAGAATGGCTGAAAAAGAAAAGAATCAAGAATCAATCAATAGCTCCTTGAAATGCTGTAGTGGGACGGTGAGAGTGCTGTGCATAAATGAATGCCTGCAAACATCAATAAACTGAAGCAGTGTTCTGGAAGAGTGGACCAAAACTGTTCCACAATGATGAGAAACTTAAGTCACACAGAAAATGACTACTTCAAGTTATGAGGTGTACTTAGGTTTTCACAACTGTATTTCATTCTACAGGGTGGGCCATTTATATGGATACACCGTAATAACATGGGAATGGTTGGTGATATTAAAGTCCTGTTTGTGGCACATTAGTATATGTGAGGGGGCGAACTCCTCAAGATGGGTGGTGACCATGGTGGCCATTTAGAAGTTGGCCATCTTGATACAACTTTTGTTTTTTCAATAGGAAGAGGGCCATGTGACACATCAAACCTATTGGTAATGTCACAAGAAAAACATTGGTGTGCTTGGTTTCAACGTAACTTTATTCTTTCATGAGTTATTTACAAGTTTCTGACCACTTATAAAATGTGTTCAATGTGCTGCCCATTGTGTTGGATTGTCAATGCAACCCTCTTATCCCACTCTTCACACACTGATAGCAACACCACAGGAGAAATGCCAGCACAGGCATCCAGTATCCGTAGTTTCAGGTGCTGCACATCTCGTATCTTCACACCATAGACAATTGCCTTCAGATGACCCCAAAGATAAAAGTCTAAGGGGGTCAGTCTTGGGGGCCATTCAACTGGCCCACAGCGACCAATCCACTTTCCAGGAAACTGTTCATCTAGGAATGCTCGGACCTGGCACCCATAATGTGGTGGTGCACCATCTTGCTGGAAAAACTCAGGGAACGTGCCAGCTTCAGTGCATAAAGAGGGAAACACATCATCATGTAGCAATTTCAAATATCCAGGTTTCCATTGATGAGGTTTCCATTGATGAAGAATGGACCCACTATCGTTGTACCCCATATACCACACCAAACCATCACTTTTGTTGTCCCAACAGTCTTGGAGGGATCCATCCAGTGTAGGTTAGTGTCAGACCAATAGCGGTGGTTTGGTTTGTTAACTTCACCATTCACATTAAAGTTTGCCTCATCACTGAACAAAATCTTCTGCGTGAACTGAGGGTCCTGTTCCAATTTCTGTTTTTCCCATTCTGCAAATTCTGTGCGCCGATCTGGGTCATCCTCGTTGAGATGCTGCAGTAGCTGGAGTTTGTAAGGGTGCCATCTGTGAGTAGCTAATATCCGCCGAAGGGATGTTCGACTAATGCCACTGCGACATGCGGCGAGTGCTACGCTGTGGGCTCTTGCTGAATGATGCTAGGACAGCCACTGATGTTTCTTCATTAGTGACAGTTTTCTTGCGTCCACATTTTGGCAAATCAAACACTGAACCAGTTTCACGAAACTTAGCAAGCAGTTTGCTAACTGTAGCATGGGAGATGGGTGGTCTCGTAGGGTGTCTTGCATTGAAATCTGCTGGAATGACCCGGTTACTGCGTTCACCAGATATCAACACAATTTTGATCCGCTCCTCAGGTGTTAACCTCTTCGACATGTCAATGGCTGTGAACAAAGAGAAACTTGTAAATAACTCATGAAAGAATAAAGTTACGTTGAAACCAAGCACACCATTGTTTTTCTTGTGACATTACCAATAGGTTTGATGTGTCACATGGCCCTCTTCCTATTGAAAAAACAAAAGTTGTATCCAGGATGGCCGACTTCTAAATGACCACCATGGTCACCACCCATCTTGAGGAGTTTGCCCCCTCACATATACTAATGTGCCACAAACAGGACTTTAATATCACCAACCATTCCCATTTTATTACGGTGTATCCATATAAATGGCCCACCCTGTACATGGAGGAAAAGTCTTACCTTTTGTGCAAAAAGTGAGAGAACTGAAGTGGACATAGTTCCTGCTGTATAGATTTATGATACACTGTTTGTGCGTCTCATCTATTGAGGAAAAAAAAAAAACTAACTCAACATGACACCTTTGTGATGAAGGGCAATAAAAGCTGCTTTTCCAGGAGAAGTAAATTGCTTCTCTAATGGGTTCATCTCTGGTGCATTGAATGAAATAAAACATTCATCACGTTTCTTGGCCAATTTTGCATCTTGGTAGAAATGTGTCAGTCAAATTCACCCTCACCCCACTGTCCCCACCCCAATCCATTCTAATCATTTGCTTTGGATTGCATTTTGCTTTTGAAGTATTTTAACAACATATATATAGAAATAACAGTATGTGACCTCAGTCACAGCTGCAACATTGTGTGCTTGTCTTTTTTACCTATCCTAAGCAAAGATATAGGCAATAAAAAGAGGTTTTATTTGTCTATATAGGTTTATCTTTTTGCTGCAGAGTCAAATCCACATTATATGTTTAAAATTACAGTACTGAGTCTGACTATAGCTACATTCCTACCTAAGATGAAGGCTCAGGCTCAGCTGATGGAGTCAGAGAATTACGTGGACTAAAAGGCAAACAGACTTAGTCGGGCTGTTGGGCCTCAGGCAGCCTGAGCAGCGTAGATCCGTCACGAGGAGAGACAGAGACAGAAAGTAGATTTCCCCATTTGTGCCCGTGACTTGTGTTGTTACATCATTTGCTTGTTTTTATCACATCAAATCAGCTGCATTCTTTATTAAAACCAGGTCTGATATTTCAGCAGTATGCAGGTCAGGCAGATGAAACAAAGGTAAAAGACCTTGGAGACCGCAGCAGGTCTCCAAGGTTTGATAAGGTGTTGCATGCATAGAATAAAAAATGCTAAATGAATACATACCTGAATGTGGCTTATGCTGCATATCTTTTTGAGCATTTAATCCATTTGAAAAAACGAATCTTTAACAACTGATTGGTTCAATCAGTCGTCTGTGTAAAGTATTTCTGGAGTACTGTTTTTAGCCTCAAACAAATACAAATTTAGTGTTCTGCTGAGTATTACATGTGGATGAGTTTCAAGAATCAGTTTTCTGAGCACTGAATTTTTTTATAATGTGTCATGTTTTATGGGGAATTGAAAAGCATATCTGTAGTTTCTAAAATTTGGTTCATGTCTTTGAACTTGGAATGAATTATTTTTTTTAGACCTGGGGGTAGCATAAAAATGTTCACAGTACCACATTAACATCCATGAAGAACTAGTATTGCAAAAAGTACTACACACTACATATAAAATCATTATTGTTTAAGCTGATATTATAATTGGTTTTTTTTTTTTTCATTTCTTTTATCTTATTAGTTGTTTCTTATTTTCAAATCCAGAATTTATAGAGGAACACTATCACTCATGTCAAGTCTTGGTTTTTGCCTCTTGGTAAATGTAAAGTCCAGTGTGCTCCATTTAGGTCTCTGCCAACACCTGTGAGAAACAGCTGGAGTTAATCAGATAGCTGATATTTTTATGAAGGATCAATGTTCAAAGTGACAGTTTCAGATTGACTGTAATTTGACACATTACTGTTCTATAAATACTGATTAGCTCCACTTTAAGGACAAAAACTCACCTTAAATCCGCATGTGTGGAAATCACAAAGACCACATGTATTCATAGACTAAGTACCCTGATTACTTGGATTGGTCATGGGTTTTGGCAGGTTTAACATCACAGCATAATGCATTATGTGATTTTCCCTTCAGTATTGTGAAAGTTGTACAGAAATGGTTTGAAAAGACAACATAAGAGCCCTCAGACACCACTGTGAGTATGTGAGCAGGGACTGGAACTTAGCCAGTGCTTCCACATTAACTCCAGTGTGTTTGTTCATGGTAATGAAAAGCCATGTGGCTCATTAATATTGTCTAACAGCAGGACAGCAGAGGATTTCTACAGCAGCCACTCACTGGTTTTAGTCTTTTTTTATGTGGAGTTTAATAGCAAAAATCCTGATTCTTTAACCACCCATAGGTGTCAGTGAGGTTTTCTGTCAGACTTGCAACCTGTTGCATCATCCTAGTGCATCATGGGATACACTAAAACTCCCTCGAAATATAACAAATATTAATCCTGAAATGTGAAATGTAACCAAAAAAGCATAACAGCAAAGAAAACCAATCTTTCTCTGTACACTTCTTTTAAATTAAACTTCTAAACAGGTATAAGTAAGTACAGCTTACCGACTTTATCGATTACACAGGTGGTGATCAGCAGTATTCACAGTGTTTCAGCACATCCTGTGTGGATGCAGTAAAATTTCACTTATGCCCAAGGCTTAGCCAGAGATACTAATGAAGGTGAGGAATGTGCTGAACTGTTATTCCATTAAAACAATTCAAATGATGAACACCCAGAGGTCGACATTTTATTTTAACAGATCTTCCCAGGGAATTAGATCATTACAATTATAAGCACACTATAATAAGCAGAGGCCATTGCCTTAATTTGTTACAATATGAAGATACTATATAGCTCCTCAACAAAGTAACACTTGATATAATTTGATACAGTGGAACTAAAACCATGGAAAACTATGCTGTCAGGCATGTTATTAAAGAACTGCAGAGGTATCTCAGATCAAGAAATAGGATGCAGTATGTGAAGGATGCTTACAAGAAGCAGTCTGTGCACTGATTTGATAGTTTACGGTTGATTTTTAGATAGTTACTGTGCCAGGATAGACACCGGATATAAATGATCAAAAACTTGAGTGATTACACATGAAGCAGTGGTATTAATGTGTCCCATTATATGTTGGAATGAATTAGCTTAATAGGCATTTGAATAAAACCCAATTATATTTGCAATTATACTATTTGTAAGTGATAGATGTCTTGGATGACATCTGGAAATCATTTCCTTTAATTTTTTTACAGTAATAATTTAATATAAACTAATTTTCAGTCCCAAATTAATAAGAAACATAATGCTCCTTTTCTTCAAACAGATTTGGATAATATCTTCAAATAATAGTAATTAGTATCAATAAAGATTGATTGTGGTATTGATTAAATATTGAAAAAGTAAAAGCACAAAAATACCTCTTCCTTAAAATAAATTCTAAATTAAGGTGTTGCATATAGTGTTATCTGGCAGGTTGGCAGGTAACACCTTCTCTTCATGGTTCAAAACTCTTGGTATTGTTAGCTGACGATAACTTACTCATTTTACAAAACGAGTAAATGATTTTTTAGAATGAGCAGCTCACAGTTATTAAAATGCAGTGAATTCCATCATTGACTATAACACTTTATCATGCAGTCTGTTTTTAACATTAACATTCCTTTCTCTGTTACACCTCCCTCCAGCACTCTGTTTCCATTAAAAAATACAAATATGACAGTTTTGTTTTGCATTTCATATGCTCTTGTAAACACATATTGCAATCAGTTAAATATTTTAACATCCAAATTTGAATCTCTTGTCAGTCACATGACACAATAGAGGTTTTCCAATACGCACATGCAAGATTTTTGTTATGTTTTGCACAATTTAGTAAACTGACTAAAGTCAGTTTTGTATCCTATCGAAATCGTTCAAAATTATTTATTTTAAATGTTTTTTTCCCCTAATTTTTATGAGCTTGCTGTAATCCCATGCTTTGATCTATGGACTATACTGTGAAGTCTGTGCTTGCAGTTAATCGTAACCTCTAATGAACGATGAAAAGAATAACAAAGAGACTTGGATCTGCACTAAAATAAGCAAACCGGTCTCCTGCTAATCATGCACTTTGATCCAGTGCTGCCTTTGAACTAATAAGTTGTTTTATAGAGTGCAGCCTTTGTAGTTGCTGTTCATAAGCTACAGCGGTTTTAGGTGGTTATGTGGATCTGATGTGAATGGAGGAGTTTCCTGCTACAAGGTCCAGGAGAAAGCTCGTGTAGCCTCACCTGTCTGTGGGATTACATACTGTTATCTACCTACATCTGTATCTGGGAGTGATTAAGCTTGAGAAAAGCTCATAATCTCTAGGTTTATGTTTGTCACTGCTCACAACTGGCTGGTGTTTTCTTAGCCTTGCAGACACCGTGTAATGTTTGAAATCTTTGCTGCCTATAGTGCTATTTTACTCTATTTGTATGCCATCGCTATATATAAGCTGTTGATTTAAGTATGTGTGTGTATCTGCATTCAAATATAGTGGGAGAGAGAGATCTCCTTCTCCTAACATTCATATATTCTGTTCTTTTTCCACTGAAGTAGAGGGAACATGAAAAAATACATAATTAGGTTTAAGCTATAAAGACACAGAAGTGCGTGGGTTTGAAGTTGACAGATTTTTCACAGATTCTGAGTGACAGCCTCTACTGATTGCATGTCAAGGCATAACTGGATTGAAAGCTTACATTTGTTCTGCATTTTTCCAGCCATACCAATGCAACACTTCAAGCTTGTTTCTGTCTGTCACTGGAAAAGTTCAAAAGCCATTTACCTTCTGAGCAGTCTTTTAAGAAATCAACAATTTTGCATTTTCATAGCTGATCAGTTTATATTCCAGTGTCCCAGTTTGAGGAAGAATTGCTAATAAAGGATCAAATAATCTAAGTGGGAAATGGCAGTGGGGAGTCACAGATGTAATGCTGAAAACAAAGAGGGAAAATGAGAGAGAAGCTATCTGTGCTGTCTCTGTTGAGCCCACCTGGCATTTCAAGGAAAAACAAACCACAAATATGTGAAAAGCAGAAAACAAATATCGTCCTGATGCACAGTTTTACGGTGGAAAACAGCACCTGTGTCCCAAAGCAACATCTCTGCATTCAGTTTAATAAATTTCAAATGAGTGTGAACGGTGGCTGCTGCACTGAATGGCGATACCCACTATTATATAGGCTATCAGCATTTCTCCAATAATGCCAGCAAAATAAAAGTACCCCTTTGGGATTTTGTTGTTAAAGCAAAACACCTGCATTCCTGTGTCCTTAAATGCCTCTTGTTTGGTGTACTGCAACCATAACGGATGAATATAGCAATATTCTGAGACATGTAAACAAAGGGATTTTCACAGAAAATAAACAAGCATCAAGCTACATAGGCTTATGTAGCTTAGGTGATGTGAGATAGAATTTGTCTGCGAGATTATCCGAAGCTGATATCTATCCTTTTGATATGTGTGATTGCAGTATCCAATTGCAAACAATGTTACAAATCAATAGGGAGGACATTCTCTAAATCCAGATCTTTATATTTTTATGACATGCCTGTGGCTTAACTTATCAGACTGTTTAACTCCTCTCTGGAGGGGAGAGGGAGGGGAAACAGGAGGACAAAGGAGGGGGGAACAACTAAGCTGTAGTGCCTCTTCACCTCACTGTACAATACCTTGTGCAATACTTTTTGTAAATAGTCAACAGTGCAATAGACTCAATACTTGAAATGTGCAATTCACTTGTATTTTTATTTTTTATTCCTATTTATTCTATTTATCCCCTTCATATATTTTATTTATATTGTCTCTGTATTTATATATATGTGTGTGTGTGTGTGTGTGTGTGTGTGTGTGTGTGTGTGTATATATATATATATATATATATATATAATATTCTGTAACTCTGTAACTTCTGTCGGTGCTGTGCTTTTTTGGAAATCGAATTTCCCAGAGGAACCCACCCGAGGGATTAATAAAGTTCTATCTAATCTGATCTAATCTTATTGATTTGTATCATCTGGATTTATGGATTTAAAAAAGCTGAGTATCATCTGCATAACAACGAAAATGTATGCAGTGTTTTAAGTAAAGGTTTGGTCCTGGCACATAATCCTGTGGAACTCCACAAGCGCAACCTTGGACTGTGGGAGGAAGCCGGAGTACCCGGGGAGAACCCACGCAAACACAGGGAGAATGTGCAAACTCCTCAGCGAGATGGTGAAGTCAAACTCAGGACCGTGTTGCTGTGAGGCAACAGTGGTAACCACAACGCCCCTTCAGTGTATCACATTTCCTTTAATACCAACAGTGTCTTCAGGTTTCTGTATTAAAATATTATAATCAATAGTATTGAATACTGCTCTGAGGCCTAGCAGGAGACACACAGATATGAGTCCACTGTCAGAGGCCATAAGAAGATAATTTGTACCCTTAACTGCTGCTGTTTCTGTGCTACGATGCACTCTTCAAATAAACCATCCCTCTGCAGATGAATAACCTGCAGTTTCACAACTACTCTTACCGGGATTTGTAAGTTTTGACCACATCAAAACTGAAGTAATAGAAGGCTACGCTATTTGCAGTGTAAAATTATATTCTTTAAATATAACCCTATCAAGGATCTAAACTAAAGAAAAACTAAAAATCCTCAAGCTGTGAACAGGCTCTTGGTGTGCCTTGTGTATTCTATCTAAATGTGCTTGTGATAATGGCAAGCAAAAATATAAACAAAGACAAACAAAAATATAAGTTTCAAAGCCCACCTCTTTATAGTCCCTAGAGCTAAAATTACCATAGCTGCCACATAGTGACAGGAGAGTAGGATGTCAGCTTCACATATCCTGTAATGTAAAGCTTTGTTATTCTTTGGTTGCCTTTTGGTAGACATGTTTTCCCTTCTCACAGAGCCATCCAGGGAGCTGCTTCCACTACACTATTGATTTTTATAAGTGGACTGATGCCCAGCAGGGGAGGGGAAGGCTCAGATGCACTTCTTCTGTGGTGACATCCATGAAAGTTTTGTTAAATGTCTGTAGATAGTTTTTTCTTCTTTTTGTCTCACTCAAAAGAGATTTTTTTTTGTCATACAACAGACAAAACATATACATATACATACATATATACTAGGGGTGCAACGATATTCGTATCGATATTGAACCGTTCGATACAGTGCTTTCGGTTCGGTACGCATATGTATCGAACAATACAATTTTTTTCAATTTTTTTTTTTCAATTTTTTTTTTTTTTTTTTTTTTTTTTTTGTGTCCCGTTTGGATCTATAGCCATCAGAATTGTTGTCTTGAGGCCAAGAAAGATGCCAAGAGGATTTATTTTAAGTGGATCATCATATTGGTCCATTTGATTGACCTTTATTATAATTATGAATTTATTTTATTTTCAGTTGCAAACGGGACAGACATGACTGTGGGATAGGACAGGGGGAAAGAATGAAAGAAAGAGGGGGAGAGAAAGAAAGAAAACCAAAGGGGAGAAAAAAAAGAACAATACAAAATTTGTAATTTATTTTATCAACTTTCCTTCTGACGATGCTGTCTGTGTTGAGCGCTCAGTGAATCTGCATTTGACTACTCCGCCTAGGCTCGAGAGTGCAGCCTAGGCGGAGTAGTCGAACGCAGATTCACTGAGCGCTCAACACAGACAGGATGGTCAGAAGGAAGAGCGCAGGGCAAGCTAGCGAGACAGAAGTGGACCTCCCCACCCTCATTCAGATCTGGCGTTTGGAATTATTTTGGTTTTCATGTGACGTATGACCCTGAAGGTAAGCGAGTCATGGACTAAAGTAAAACAGTATGTTGGATGTGCCATGCAATGCTCAATTACATGGGTGGGAGCTAGTGTGTTAGCGCAGTTAGCTCATTAACGTGTTGGCCGTCTAGCCCCTCTGTATAGGGTAGCTCGTTAACGGAGATTTGCCGTGTTGTGGCGTTAAGGTTATTTCAACGAGATTAACCTGAAAGCACTAGTGGGAACACAACGAATATGACTGCACATTTACACCGACATCATCCTAGTGCAAAGACAAAAACAAGCATGCATGCTACAAACTTTAGCCGAGTCATTTAGACAGCTGTTAGCACAGGATTCTCCTTATGGAGACCTGATATGTTTAATATGCTGCTGAGAATATAGCCCAGAAGAAACGGATAGTATAGCTTTTATTTTGGAAAGAGACATTTCTCTGTAATAAACTCTCTTTTCCAAAGATGAGTGATTCCTCAATCAGATACAGGGCTCGCAATATCGCTAGCCCGACGTCCCGGGGCTATCTCTCCCCTGCCTGTCGGGCTATTGTAGGAAGGAAAAATATATGTCAATGCTTTTGCATTCTTTCAGAAATGTAGCTGGGTAATTATGTCATTGGGTGAGCCACTGTCAATATGTGACATATTGAAATCGTGTTTGAATTTGCGCTTGTTTTTTTGCTTTCACTTTGCAATCGCGCGAACTGTGTATAGAGAGCGACAGCACTGATCTGTGAGTGATGATAATTTGTGCACCAATTCCTCTGACATCGTCTTATTAATTGTTAGCTTACTATGCAAACATGACAAGTGAAATCTCCCGCAGCTTAAACATGTGAGAGGTTGATCGCGCAGAGAATCGCTGAGCTTATGTGAGTGCGGCAGGATATATATTTCACTACGATGACCTGGATGATTGAGAACCTTCACAGACAGATATATATTTTAGTTCTGCTGAGCCAAATAAGACAGGTCAGGGTGAAGAAGTGACAGCCAAAGAAAAGCTTACCACAAAACGGAGAAGTTATGACAAATCAGACTATAAGGCAAAAAGAAAGTGCAGCTTTATGGTTTCATGGACAAAAGAATTTCTGTGGCTGCAATATGACGAGCTAAAAAACAACACGCACAAGGGTTAGGGTTAAATTTAAAAACTGTACTTTTGTGTTAAAATATATATTTATAATTTTAATAAATGACAAATTAAAAAGGCATGAACATTTTTTTTTGTATCGAAAAAATATCGAACCGTGACACCAAAGTATCGAACCGAACCGAACCGTGAATTTTGTGTATCGTTGCACCCCTAATATATACGTACATATAAAACGCACTGTTTTTGTCCGCTAGAGTGAGATTTTCACGGCATATTCTGCACTACATCTCTGTGCGTTCATCATTTGTTTGAAGCCAGCTCACCTCCTGCAACCACTTTTCCGAGAATACGCGCTTCTTTTGCGGTTCAGACTCCTTCTGACATTTGTTTGGAGGTGGAGGAACACCAAAGTAATTGCTTAAAGGAGCTTGCTTCTTCGACATTTTTAAGCCTTCTAAACTAATGTCTGTCCTCCTCCAGAAAATCTTATGTACGCAAACGCACGTTGCAACTTCTTATCTGGTGTGCGTCTTTTATCTTGACAGCGAATGCGCACCTTCGGACCATTTATATGCACCCCTGCTTATAATATATGCATTTTTTAAACAGGTTCATAAAGTAAAAACATAATTTCACTGGGAGGGGTTATGTTTAATGGGAATTCAAACTCCCAGTTAGATTTAACTGAAACGCTTGTTTTTCTTCCATCCTTCACTTTTATTTATTTATTTTTTGACAAAACATTTATTTCCCACAAGCCTAAAAAAGGTCAGTTACTTGACAGACAGAGACCAGCCAAATGTCCTTGAGTGTGTAAAAAGGATTATAACTATATACTGTCCTGACTGCAGGCACCTTCTCTCTTGTTTCTGTTTACAGTCACATTCTGTTTTGCATGTTTAATTTTTATTAGTCATATTAGTACTAATATGGTCATAGAATGACATGCACATTAATAAGAACTTTTTTTGTCCTTTTTTTTTAAGTTACATTATTTATAATGCTTTAATTTAGTAAAATGCACTAGCCAACGGGAAAGATGTGGAAGATACTAATTTATCTCTTAATATAAAACCCATGAGCATAATTGTTTTAAAAGATACTTCTAAAAGAGACTAAATTAAAAACTGAGCTGTGAAACAGTGACTTTGGCTTTCACAGGGTTTTTGCTGCTATTCATGAAAAATGCAGTTGATTAAAAGTTAAATTTCTATGGTACTTATGCGGACAATATTTTTCAGGTTAGGCTATATTCAGAGTTCCAGTTGCAAATGAGGTGGAAGGTTCACGTTTCACTGAATTTTTTTATTTACTTATTTATTGAGTAATTCTTTTGTAACTGAAAATTTCATATACATTCAGTCGTTGATTTAAAAAATGTGAGCAGATATTTTTATTGTTTGTAATCTTCTGCTAAGTTTTTTTACACTGCTAGAATCCCAGCTACTGGAACACAGAACACACCAAGAATACCTGATCAATCAACTTTTGTCGAAACTGATTTCCACGTCTCCTTTATTGCAGAATAGTAATATGTAAATATTTAATATGTAAATGCTCTAATGTTCAGGCACAACAATAGTAATGAACTTCAGTACATGGGTGCACTCAAAGTTAAAACAATTAATTCAATTTAACATGTTTGTTTCATCACTTTGTAAATTTTAGGACACCATTTTTTGCAGTATTAGCTTATTGTCTTCTTTTCAAAAGTTTTTAATTTTACTGATATATCTTTATGTTATTTAATGGTTTTTATCATGATTTTAACCCTAACCCTAATAAAGTATGATGTGAGTAAGCTGACAGCTGGCTACACCATATAAAGACAAGGGGAGATAAGAAAAAGCAAACTGTGATGTGCATGTCAACTCAGCATTTGTGAACAACTCTGATTTGTTAATACTGAAAAAATGGACCTACAGTATACCTCCCACAGCTCTTTTTATAAGTGGGTAATATAGGAAACAGTAGACTAATTATATTGGAATTCATAAAATGTACCAACTTTATATTACAATTCTGAAATTACTAATGTTGCATCATATTTTGGGACTTGTAAGCAATGATTGTGAAGAATCTATGTTAAAAGCATGAACTTTACATCTGAGGCACAGTTTGAGCAAAAAAATATGAATACTGTAAAAAAGCCTTTGGAGTTGGGCCCTTAATTAAATTAATTCAGCTGGCATCCATTCTGTCGTTTTGAGTGGTAAATGTTTTCTCTTTGAAGTTGATTTAGAGAAAGAGGTTTTTAAGACCATTAACTGATTCATATTATAGACATATATTAAGATTGCAGTTCTGCATCTAGAACTAAGACACAGTTTAAATTTCCAACACGTTTTTTTTATTAAAAATACCCCACTAATACCCTCTTAATCATGTGTTACATACATTTTATCATCTCATTACCTTTTCATATCTAATACCTTTTATCACATTTTCAGTTTGCAGCTTAAGATTAATTACGCTGACACCTGTGATCTGTAGTGTTTTGCTTTATCAGCCAAAAAAAGTTAATTACAGATAACAACTGACCTTAAGATTTTTGTTGTTTTTTTAGCTATAGTTACAAAAACTGAAATCACTAGATAATTAAACTTTGGAAGAGGGTACTTTAATCCTTTTAGACAAGAATCCTTGTTGTGATGTTGTCAAAGGTGTTTTTTTTTAAACATCCAGCTTGCATCCGTACGTTCGGTTCTTGACATTAAATTCTTCTTCACAGCATTGAGTGCTGAAAATGTCACAACCTTTTGTTTTATTACGAAGTCGGCAACAAAGGTCACCATACCCATGTGTGCTCTACACCTAAAATTAATGGCATATCACTGAAAAGTTCATTTGGGGCTTGTAAAGACTGTTTCATGTCAAAAAAAAAAAAGAAAAAAAAGAGGAATTTTCAGCCTGTCAGGGTTTGAGAAATGTGTATAGTGCACTATGAAGAATCAGGTTTTACTTCCATGCACAGTTCTCCGCTATACTGAAAGATATTTGTAATAAAGCCTGTAAATTTATATTGAACACACTCAACCTCAGTGTTAGCCACAATACATTCAGTATGCACTGAGAAGCTACACTCTGCATAAAGTCGATATAAGTCACTTGGACCTTGGTGAATCTTCTTTTCTCTAACCAGTAATTGACTCTCTTGATGAACAGGAATCTCTATTATTGATGTTCCAACTTATTGTTATTGGTTGTGCTTTAGGCATCATAACCAAAGCTTTATTGCAGTCTTTCAAAATGTCTTTTGACTTCCATGATTGTAAGAAACATCTGCTTTGTTTCCTCAAGTGCTCTTATAAAAATATAGTGATGTTTTCTTCAGGGATTAGACTTAATCCTCATTAGTAAGTGAACCTATTATTATGCCATTTCATATTTAAGGGAAAGCCGACATACCGTTATAAAAAAAGGCTTAAACCTGCAATAACTTGTCATCTCAGTGCAACAGACATAAACTCTGGTAGATAAAGACCCATTAAGTTTTATGTATTAAGCACAAGGTCAAAAACGCATTCTCTCTCCTTTCCCTCCTGTTTTTGGACTTGATTGAAACATCCTCATGGTTTGTTCTTTAAAAGTAAATACATATATGCATGTGAAACAAAAAGTATGGGCTTTGTCATTTCTAATTTTTTACATATAAAAATATAATAAAATTTATCTGGTCTCAGCAGATCTTAAAATTAGATAATTACAACCTCATATGTTCAACAACAAATAGCATGTTTTGTCAATTATTTCCCCAAAAAGTTAGATACATAAGCAGCGTGTGAAAAAGTAAATAAATCCTTAGTGCGGCAATAAAAATTAAGGGGGTAAGTGGCAGGTCATGAGCAAGTGACCACGTCTATAATAACAGAAATTTTGGCAGTTTGTTGGTCAGGGGCATCCAGGTGTTTGTGGACTGATGGACGATCTGAAGTTCATCGTTCTACAATGAGAAAAATTTGTCACACATGGAAAACATTCTAGATAGTATCTAATCATGAACTTCTGGAACAATGTGCTTTTGGCATATAATACCAGGACATAAATATTTAGCAATAATGAACAAAAATACGCAGTTTTTTGTATTTCCCAAACACCTGATGCTGCACCTGTCAAGCATGGTGGTGGGGTGCATAAATGAATGCCAACAAACCTCAATGAAATGCAGAAATACTAAAGAGTCAACCAAAACTCCTCCACAATGATGTGGCAGAGTGAAAGTAAAGTCATACAGGAAACAATTACCAATCATTGTTCATGTTACTTACTCACACGGAGTGTACTTGTACTCAAGGGTTGTTGTTCTTCTCTGGTTAGAATTTGAAAAATTAGAACCTTGTAAACACAAAATTATTTTTTTATTATTATTTCCCAAATGCATAAAACCTTAGAATTAAAAAAGGACAAACTGTAACAATTGTAGACTAAAATGAACGCGACAACTCGAAAGTCTTTTTTTAATTATACACAGATATTTGCACCACATAGTTGTTAAACAACCATGAACCACATTACACAAAATGAACTCTGTTACGTATTGAAGAGTTTTTATTGTAAATGATTTAAAGATGTTGTTATGTCTGCACGACATCTACCTTTGGGCTGTTATAAGCTTTTTGGACAAATAAACTATATTATTCAATATTTTAAGAGAATGTGATCACAGCATGCGGTAAATACACAAATCCATATCAATGACAGTCGCATAACTCATGTCTGAAATAAATGAACTAGCATGCCTGCCTCACTGTAATTCTTAATGTGAAGTCTGCACATTTTCACATACCTTCTCTAACAAATTCAATTGTAGCTTCTTAAAACAGGAACATTATATTTCATCCATAATTACCACACACTGTACAAAGCAATTTAAACTCTGAGCTACAGCAGTGATTGCCTCTTTGTTGTGTTCTATATGCGTAAATCTCAGTTTATATTAAAAGGATAAAGAAGCTATTTTTGTCTGCTTACTCATTCAAAAGGAATCGCCGCAGCAGGTAGCTCTGCATGTTTGATTTGGCAGATTTCTTTACATTGGATAACCTTCCTGACGCAGCCCCAAAGGGATCTGTGTCTCTTCCTAGGATTGAAGCGGGCAGTTATATTGCTGGGATATGTTAAATAAATATATATCTGGATTTGTCCATATAGTAATACATTTTTGGATGGAGGATATGTTTCATAACATCTATGAGAAGCTCTGTATCTGTGAGAAAACAATGTTTACCAAGTAATACAAGCTGAGGAAGTCAAGTTATGTTCCTGTCACAGGGTACCGGGGAGAAAACGTGCCAGGAGGCATAAGGTATTTAAAAAAAAAAAAAGATTAAATTGGTTAGTCTCTTCTTGGCTTGCACAGCCTGAAGGAATGGGTCAAAGTAAATCTTGGACAACACCTTCCACGATGAGTCTTCGTAGCCTCTGGCTCATCCCCATGAGTCTGACCGGGGACAAATCAAAGATCTCATTTGTGCCACTGGAGTGTAGAGTATGTCTTGCAATAACATCCACAAACAATTTCTAAGGGCAAGTCTCTCCTTTTCTTCACTTGGACGATTTGTATGTAAGAATTCTAAAAGATTTTAGACATTTTTAAGCAGCACGGTGGCACGGTGGTTAGCACTGTTGCCGCACAGCAAGAAGGTCCTGAGTTCAATTCCACCATCAGGCCGGGGTCTTTCTGTGTGGAGTTTGCATGTTCTCCCCGTGTTTGCGTGGGTTCCCTCCGGGTACTCTGGCTTCCTCCCACCGTTCAAAGACATGCAACTTGTGGGGTTATAGGTTAATTGGATAATCCAAATTGCCACTAGGTGTGAATGTGCGAGTGCAAATGGTTGTCTGTCACTGTGTGTTGGCCCTGCGACAGACTGGCGACCTGTCCAGGGTGTACCCCGCCTCTTGCCCTATGACAGCTGGGATAGGCTCCAGCGCCCCCCGCGACCCTGAAAAGGATGAGCGGAAGCGAATGGATGGATGGACATTTTTAAGCATATCTTAATATAAGTTTAGTGGTATACAGTTAGCTGAAATGTAGTCTATCAACCTTGTCACTGAGTTTGTCTGCATTATTGCTAGTAGTTGGATTTTGCCTGGATTCTTTTTAAGCCCTCACATAGTGCAAATGTCACAGATGTTGTGAAATGTGCTTGTGTCATCTTCATTTCTACTCAGTTGCTGTACAGCATACAACAGGGAGCACAAGCATTTGTCAGAGTCATCAGAGTTAGATCAACTTCCCTTCCAGCTTGGGAGATCACTCATGTTGACTTGTCATGGCTATTTTAGTGAGAGCCCCCATCTGGGGCTCTGCAGAATTCATAACCTTTATGCAGATTTCATGTCATTAAACTCTGTTTTTCCTCCTTTTTCCCCTTTTAGTTTTCTCACTTAGTTTTCAGACTGTTGTTTCAGATAAGGCTCTTTGATGCCTGAGGATAAAGTAATAATACTGGATCATGCTGAAGATCGATTGCTCTATCTATTTTCAATGTTATGAAAAAGTCATAAAGTTTGGGGATGAAACTGGTTCACCTGTAAATAGATTTGTACTTGTTTTTGTATTTGTTTGTAGAGAAAGAAATAATAAGGCTGTAAAAAATATTGTTTTACAGCCTTGAAACAGTGGACCATAAGATTTCAAGCATATATCACTGACCATTTGGAAGGTTTTGTTGTCTTCATGTCCTTTTATAGGTAAATCTAAACTTTAATATAGTGGGAAAGGAAAAAATAGACTTCTATCCATCAATCCATCCACTCAGCCATCCATTCCAATCAAGGAAAATGACAATACTAACTACCTTTGGTGAAACAATTGTACTCATTTTGATGAGTGGAATAACATTATGTCTCGGCTTACATCAATTCCCAGTCAACTGCAGCTCTGAGCTGCACTAATATTTACATTAGTACAGAATGTCATGTCAGAGTTGGCGCTTGTAAAATTCCTCTGCTTCTTTGTATCAGAGCTGAATACTTGAGTGTCTTTTTCCTGATGGAATGCAAAAATCTGGGCTGTTTCTGTCCCCGATCACTAGCCACGGTCAGAGGTCTATTATCATGTCAAGCACAGCTTCTCCAGAGGGGGTAGGCGGGTGGTGGTTCAGACAGTTTACATGCACCCCTCTGTCATTTTGAATGCCTCTCCCTCGCTCCTTTCCATCTCTGTCTCTCCCGAGTTTTGAGCACATAGGCACTCGGCGATGATGGGTTTCTCAGATGGAATTAAAATGTCTCGTCCCACAGCTGTCACCCATGCAAATTGCATTGTCTACAGATTCTATCACAGAGAACAGCCAGCAATCTGTTTTCTTTGATGCCTTTCTTCTTTTCATTTTTATTTTGTCCTGATGTCATTATCGTGACACTTCTGCTTCTCTCGTTAACGCTTCAGTCATATTTTAATCTTTCTTCCATTCTCTCTTTATTTCACTGCAGGTTTATCGCCACTCCTACATGGCCTCCTACAGCATCTACAATATTCACACTCGGTAAGTGTTCCTCAGCGGTTACTGAGGGGCAACCTTTTTGGTAGTAACACCTGTCATTAGTGGAAAAATATCCATGACTCACAGGGGTTGACAAATTTGTAGAACACAGGAATTTTTATATAAGCTATGTACAATGAATAGAGTACTGTGGGATCAATTTACATGCTGTGACACGCTTGAAACAAACTGTATGTCTGTTAATTGGATTGTTTGTCTTGTTCCAGATGTTAGCTGACTGAGATTAATAAACAAGCAGACCCAAGCTGCATTCTAAGGGCCCCACATGTTCAGGGAAACCTGCCTGCCTAGAGTTTCCTCTTGTGCTATACTGGAGTTTATTTGCATGATTCGAAATCATCTTTGTTTATCTTATACTGGGCCATAGTGCAGGCCCAAAGTTCATCCAGTGGGGAGAGGGGTACACCAGAGAGCCACTTGTGAGACATCACACACAGTGGCGCATCTGGTGGAATCGCAATAATTGAGTTCATGCAATCAGCTCAGGCGAAGCTGAAACACAATGGAGTCATCTCCAATGCATTTCGGGGGTTACAGTTGTTTTAGCTACTCCAACAGGGTATACACAATATTAGACAGGTGCTTTCAGCATCGTGGCTGTCAGGGTATTGTTCACCTAGAATACATTTATTTTGTTGAATAATTAGCTGAGCAGAAATTCAAATCCACTGGATAATGGAAAGGCGTAAGCTGCCATTGCCAGTGTCCTCACTGCATAAGCTTTCCTTCCATGTGCTATCAGCCTGTTGTGGGATGAAGAAAATATGAAGAAGGATAGAAACAGGTCATGAGCAGAAGCATACCACATCATCTCTCACATATGGTGGAGGTGATGTTATGTTGTGTGGCTGTAAGTAAGCAAGGAACTGCATCACTGGTGTTTATTGATGATGTGAGTGCTGATAGAGGAGCTGAATGAATTCTGAAGTGCATGTGGCTGTACTCTCTACCCAGACTCAGCCTAATGTTGCAAACCTGCACAGAACTTCACAGTGCAAGTAGATACTACTACTACTACTACTACTACTACTACTACTACTACTAATACTACTATTACTACCTGTTTAGATGTACAATTTAATGTTAATAATTAGTATGATTATCATTGATTTGAACTAATCCTAAATTGCAAAATGATCTTTGTTATATTTTTACACTAAAACAAAAGACAGATTTTATGGGTGTGTATGTATTTAGAGCAAAGGGGTAAACCACCTTTATGGTTTATACATTTCTGCAATGTAAAATTACACACAAGTGCAAAAAGTACAAGAACTGTATCAATTGCAGTCAAATAGAGGAAACAACACATCCAATGGAAAGTAGTAAGTTGACTACCTCAAGTACAGACTGGGAATATTTTTTGTATATCCCCAGAACTCTCACTAGCTTGTGCAGAGTATTGAAACTTTACCATTCTAAATTTTATGTTCAGTCAAAATAAAGTTTGAAGATCAGCCTGCAGTCTGTGGCATCCCGCTGCTTTCAGACTGATTTTCCAAACATTCTGCACAAAGTCTCAATCCAAAGTAACAGTCCAGGACATGCTCAAATGACTTCCTGCCAGTTTCATAAGTCACAGTCATGAGCGGGATTCTGACTACTAATCAGAGAGAGATTAAAACTTTATACAGCTGATTGGATTATCCTTTTCAAACACGAGTGTTATTTTAGAAAGCTGTGCCATTTTGGGGCATTGCTCTGGCATTTCCTTTTAATCTCTGTCATGTCTGTGCTGATATCAGACAAATGGGTCTATGGCCAACTTGGGCTTATTTCAAAGTGCATGCCATTGTCAGCTAAAGCAAGAAACAAACTGATACAAAGCATGTGCTATATAAACATTGAATAAATAAAATGGGGGGTGCTCCCCTAAAAACTGTTTTTGCACATTTGTTTTCCTTTTTTAACCTCTGACTTTAGATGTATTGGCCCACTGCTGCCATTTGATAAGGTCACAATTGTTGCACCTGTAACTCAACCAATGGCTAAAGTAGAGAGGCAACCTTGATTAAAATGCACTGTTGCGCATCATTTCTGTTGCATGAAATTTGACTAGAGGTGGGCAGAGTTGACGCTCAGATGCTTTAGAAAAGGTTTAGCAGCATCGGTCCTTACCATCTCACTGACATAAGGCTGTTTTTCACTCTCCAGTTTTTAATATAATTCCATTTGGTTTTTCAAAATTATTACAGAAGGGCGATCGTGGCTCAAGAGTTGGGAGTTCGCCTTGTAATCGGAAGGTTGCCGGTTCGAGCCCCGGCTTGGACAGTCTCGGTCATTGTGTCCTTGGGAAAGACACTTCACCCGTTGCCTACTGGTGGTGGTCAGAGGGCCCGGTGGCGCCAGTGTCCGGCAGCCTCGCCTCTGTCAGTGCGCCCCAGGGTGGCTGTGGCTACAATGTAGCTTGCCGTGAATGTGTGTGTGAATAGGTGGATGACTGGTTGTGTAAAGCGCTTTGGGGTCCTTAGGGACTAGAAAAGCGCTATACAAATACAGACCATTTACAGACATCTCTTGTCTTCGACACATGACTGAAAGGCTTTTCCACCCATTCTAACAGGTGATAAGCCTTAACATAATCTGCCAGAGACAACAACCTACTGGCAATTTACAGTGGGGCAAAAAAGTATTTAGTCAGCCACCGATTGTGCAAGTTCCCCCACTTAAAATGATGACAGAGGTCAGTAATTTGCACCAGAGGTACACTTCAACTGTGAGAGACAGAATGTGAAAAAAAAATCAATAAATTCACATGGTAGGATTTGTAAAGGATTTGTAAAAATAAGTATTTGGTCACCTCAAACAAGGAAAATCTCTGGCTCTCACAGACCTGTAACGTCTTCTGTAAGAAGCTTTTCTGTCCCCCACTCGTTACCTGTATGAATGGCACCTGTTTGAACTCATCATCTGTATAAAAGACACCTGTCCACAGCCTCAAACAGTCAGACTCCAAACTCCGCCATGGCCAAGACCAAAGAGCTTTCGAAGGACACCAGGAAAAGTATTGTAGCCCTGCACCAGACTGGGAAGAGTGAATCTACAATAGGCAAGCAGCTTGGTGTGAAAAAATCAACTGTGGGAGCAATCATCAGAAAATGGAAGACATAGAAGACCACTGATAATCTCCCTCGATCTGGGGCTCCACGCAAGATCTCATCCCGTGGGGTCAAAATGATCATGAGAACAGTGAGCAAAGATCCCAGAACCACACGGGGGGACCTGGTGAATGACCTGCAGAGAGCTGGGACCAAAGTAACAAAGGTCACCATCAGTAACACACTACAACGGCAGGGAATCAAATCCCGCAGTGCCAGACGTGTTCCGCTGCTGAAGCCAGTGCATGTCCAGGCCCGTCTGAAGTTTGCCAGAGAGCACATGGATGATACAGCAGAGGATTGGGAGAATGTCATGTGGTCAGATGAAACCAAAGTAGAACTTTTTGGTATAAACTCAACTCGTCGTGTTTGGAGGAAGAAGAATACTGAGTTGCATCCCAAGAACACCATACCTACTGTGAAGCATGGGGCTGGAAACATCATGCTATGGGGCTGTTTTTCTGCCAAGGGGACAGGACGACTGATCCGTGTTAAGGACAGAATGAATGGGGCCATGTATCGTGAGATTTTGAGCCAAAACCTCCTTCCATCAGTGAGAACTTTGAAGATGAGACGAGGCTGGGTCTTCCAACATGACAATGATCCAAAACACACCGCCCGGGCAACAAAGGAGTGGCTCCGTAAGAAGCATTTGAAAGTCCTGGAGTGGCCTAGCCAGTCTCCAGACCTCAACCCCATAGAAAATCTGTGGCGGGAGTTGAAAGTCCGTGTTGCTCGGCGACAGCCCCAAAACATCACTGCTCTCGAGAAGATCTGCATGGAGGAATGGGCCAAAATACCAGCTACTGTGTGTGCAAACCTGGTAAAGACCTATAGTAAACGTTTGACCTCTGTTATTGCCAACAAAGGTTATGTTACAAAGTATTGAGTTGTATTTTTGTTATTGACCAAATACTTATTTTCCACCCTGATTTACGAATAAATTCTTTACAAATCCTACCATGTGAATTCATGGATTTTTTTTTCACATTCTGTCTCTCACAGTTGAAGTGTACCTCTGGTGCAAATTACTGACCTCTGTCATCATTTTAAGTGGGGGAACTTGCACAATCGGTGGCTGACTAAATACTTTTTTGCCCCACTGTATATGGAAGTCGTAACTGTTAATGGTCAGTCAATGAGCTAATAATATTCAAAATGGGGGCCTAGGAACCCAACAATATTCACTTTGGCTTTACAGGTTTGCTGTTATTACTCATTGTTTTTGCATTGTACCCCCCCCCCCCCCCCCCCCCCACACACACACACACACACACACACACACACACACACACACACACACACACACACACACACACACACACACACAAGTGGTCTATTGAATTGCACATTTCCATAATTTTCATCTAAAAAAGTAGCCTAGCCATTATCCACCAGTGGATGTTGAGTGATTATTATCCTCTATTTACTCTTTTCCTTACTTTAGGGAGGTTTGGGAGCTGGACCCTCCTGAGGTGGTTAACTCAGTTCTCCAGTATGCTGCCTGGGGGGTGCAAGGCCAACAGCTGGTGAGGACACATAGAGAATCTTTTCACACCGTAAACCTGTTTTTAGTTCCACTTTGCACTGCTTTCACTACACTGGGTTGGATGCCATTTCTTTAAAACACTTAGATTTGGTATCAGGTATCAGACACAGGTAGATAACAATAAAAAAAGATATTTAAAATTTATTTGTAACATTTACAAGGTTATGCAACTTTTGCACAGCCCTGTTGTTTCATGGATATGTAAGATTTACTCCAATTAAAATATTTTTCATTCATTTTTGAACATAAGTATCAAATTACATGGATGAAACAGATACGATTTTTATTTATCTATTATTATAAGTTTTTGTTACTCAGTTAAATCAGTTTAGACACAAAATCAATGGCTTCTCTTTGCTTTTGCCAGCACATTTGTTGCTGAGTCCTACAGTCTTTATCTGGCATCCAGTAAACAGCCAATTCACAGTTTCTACAGAAAAATAAAATAGTGCGTTTTGAAGGATCAGCGACTCTGGAACCCACAAATTAGGAATTTATCTTCAGCTCCAGGCCTGTGGATGACATTGTGTCACATGACTTTCCACCACGCCGAACGCTGTCTTTGTTTGTGCCCTGTTGCCGTCAATTTCGTGCTGCTATTTGTAATTCACAATGTCCTACTTAACGTGCTCAGGTTCACATTTTTGAGGGGACCCTAATTAAATGCTAATTTTCTTCCATCATACTTTTTTATGTATCTGTACAGGACAGATGGGAAGGCTGTTTTGTTGACAGCTAAAAGGCTTAAAAAGCATAGTAGAGCTGCAGTGTCCATATTTGCAAATTTGAGTGTGGAATATTTGAGCATAAATCAAACACGACTCCATTAGGAAGTCATTATGGTGATAAGGAGGTGAGGTAGACATATGTGAGGATTTTTTAGCTCTTGAGTGGCAAGCACAGCATCATTAGGCGGAAGTGCATCTTTGGAAACAATGACATGGCGTGTATTTCGCTGTAACCGGCTGTAAGTGAGCTTCACAGTAATTCTTTGGGAATTTGTGTTTTCTCATTAGGAAGATGTCTGAGAGTTATGACTAGAATATGTATTAGTGCTGTCCATTCATCACCGTAGAGTCTTAAAGAATGGATTGGACATGCACAGTGACACTAACTAACAAGATAATGACTTTTCACAGTTTACAAAGTTGTAATTAAGTCCCATTTGAGCGGCTTACTGAATTTTAATTGTAACACACTTTTTAACATGATGGCTAAGCTTCCCAGTAATTCTTAGATAACGTTGGCAACTTCCACCAAATCAAAGTGTACTTATTTTAGCAAAGAATATGAGCGTAACAATTCTTGATTTTAAAAAGAATCGAGGAGTTTTAATGAGTGCCTACTGTGCTATTATGGAACTGGAAATTAGTGCATATTTGAAGTATGAATAGACCAAAATCCCCAAATCAGTGAAATACAAAGATTTTAGAAAACTGTCAAAAACCTGTTTTAAAATATTATTTATTAGGACTGAAAGTCTCCACGAAGAAATTAATCAAGTACACATTCATACATTGCATGAGGAATGTAAATTTGCTTTATTAATCAAAAATAATAATAATCTGCTCTGTTATTTTGTGAAATGGCTAATTTGAAAATTTATCGAAAAAAACAATTATAATTCACCATTAAACATAACAATTCAATTAAAGAGCTTGCACATACTGATAATTAAATGATAACAAGAACATAAAATGATTTGGTAGTTGGGAAAAGCCTTACATTGGGTGTTGGTCTAATAAATTTGGTAACCATTGTACCTTAGCAATTTCTCTCTTTTTTTAGCCATAGTACATTTATTTCCTTTGTTGCTAGAAAACAGATTTTTACTTTTAAACGCAGCCTTGATTCATATATTTAAATTTTACTAATAAACTTATTAAACTTTGGCAAAACATGTTTCTTTTGTAGTAGCTTGTATTGTTACAAAGTCTACTGTATACATATAACCTATCTTGGTTTTTGAGCCTATTTAAAGTAGGATACTTACAGGGAATATCGGAAGCATGGACTGTCCCTGTTTTACACAGCATGGTTGCTGTAAAATAGTACAACCTTTAAATGACCAGAACTTAAAATTTCCTTATACATACATACATTGTAAATTGTGGCGGATTATGTTATACATTTTAAACCCCATAATGTCACCATCTACTCTTATTGTTTAGAACCATCCCCATTTTCATATAATGTCAAATATTGAAAATTATTTCAGGTACTGAAAACATTTGTATAGTTTCTTGCACAATGGGGAAGTATGAGATTGCGTGTAGCATATTAATTATTAAAGCACTGTGAATTCCGCATCACATTCCTAACTATAAGAAACGTTCCAAAGAAATTGAAAAGGACTTGCTTTCAATTCATCAGACAAATTTTCAAGTCAACCATTTTACTGCTTTACTTACATGAATGCTATCTCCAGTTAGTAGAGGAAATTGTTGCGGTTGTTACATGAAAAACCCAAAAAAGAAATTGTGTTGTTTAGATTATTTGAAACTGTTTTCCTTTTTATTTTTATTTTTATTTTTTTGTTATTGCTGACATCACTTCAAGCCTCTACAATTTAATCCAACCTGCAGCAATAAAACCTCAAATGTCTGATAATCTTCACTTCACAATCATAATAATAAGCCCTCACATTTTAGAGAACCCTTTAGCACATGCTGCACAGACTGCCTACTGGACTGATGTTATCTGGATGTCTTCCAGCCAGACGGCAGAAGGCTCTGCTGACTGTGAGGTTATGTCAGTGCATGGAGAGGCTCCTTGCTAATGAATTCTTATGTAAGATCATATAAAGCAACAGACTTCTGGCTTTTGGGAAGGTCCGAATACAGATACTTCTTTGATCTGAGATAATTAATTTTTTGGTTCTGGACAGCTACATGTACATGGAAATCCTAAGAAATCCACAAAGTCTGTTGCTTAAACCCTCCCCAAGTAAATTTTACCACTTAAACCTTCCCAAGCATTTTTTTAGTGGCTTCATTTAAACAAGTGCTAAAAACCAAACCAAGTAGATTTTAGTCCCTAACCTACTTCTTTCTAACAAGTGAAACAAGTTCAGAACTTTTCCAAATAGGACATAGACCACAGTCTCCAAGTATTTAAAAGACCACCATTATCTCTGGGCATACAACGTTTCCAGAGCCAGTGCAACATTTGGTGAGACTCCTGTGGTCTTTGAATGCCCCATGAGCTCCTTTTGATTGAACATGCCCACAAAGTTCCTATAAATCAGAAGACCAAACTCCCAGAAAGGCTTCTTCTAAGACAAAGGAGTGGTAGCTCATACCATCTCAATGCTTCTACCCTTTCTCTAAGGGTGAGCCCAAGAACCCCACTGAGCAAACTCATTTTGGCCTCCATTCGTGTACTTAACCATTCCAATTGAACAGTCTTTTCATGGATACACACCTCTCCTGGATTGGAGAAACCATTGATGCTTTTGTGCCACTAGAGATCGAAGGGTGGCTCACTCGTGAGGATCTTTTGGGTGAGACTTGATCCACCAAGCCAAGCTAAACACCTTTGAAAAAGATAGCACGGTACTGCCAGCCTCTCCCACCATCCACATGGATGGGCATTGCGGTCAGGTGTAGTATTAGCCAGGTGGCAGACAAAAACAGGAAATTGGGTTTGCCAGCCTTTGGCTTTGTAGACTGGTCCTTAAGTTTTCATTCGTATTAGTGCAATACAATGACAGATGTCTGTGCGACCATGGATACAATACAAACAGAAACTAAATCGCTAGTGCTTTTATTAGTGCCAATTTAACAAATGGCCAAGCTTAAGTTGTAGCCCAGATCTAATTGATTGAGCCGATCTCTCATGTCCTGCCAAAATAAATAAATAAATAGAAATAAAAAGAGTTAGGGAACTCTGTCATGCTAAATTGGCACTAATCTCTAAAAAAAAGTAAGACATGGGCCCAATTCCAATGTCGACACTCACAGACTTGGGGACTTTGAGAAATCCTCCTGATTTTTTGAGGGCAAATCTCTGAACTTTAACATCCCAGTGGTAGATTTTGTGATTTTAAAGTTACTGTTGAGCTGTTAAGGAGTAAGAGCTTACTTTCATAAATAAAGTACACAGAACATTAGCATTAATCACTTGGCTTACCAGCACTGGCTCGCACTTTTAATCCTAAAAGAATTGCTTGGATGCTGAGCAGATACTGTGCACATTTAGTGTAACTGTTAATCCAGTGCATGTGTGCTACAGTCCAAACTTTGGCACATGCTTAATAAGTTTTAGAGTCATGCACCAATTTTTCGTTTGGCAGCAAGTCCTTATTTCTTACTGTATCATATTAAGTTGTTCCTGTGTGTGCTTTGTCTCCGTAGATCTACATATTTGAAAACAACATCTATTATCAGTCGGATGTCAAGAGTAACTCCCTTAGGTTAACATCCTCGGGAAAAGACGGGGTCATCTTCAATGGAATTGCTGACTGGCTCTATGAAGGTACCTATCAGTTTTCTACAAACATTTTTTCACATTCTGAGAATAAGACTAGCAAAATTGCGTAGAGTATACATTTATCTGGGTGTTGTTTGAAGAAACCAGGCAAGAAAATGCCAATTACAGACAAACCTTTATGCATGTAATGACTTGCTGAGAAACTGCTTTGTGGCAGTGAGCTTTAACTATTGGGAAGTTGGAATAAAAAATATGTCTGCTTAATTTCAAAGCATTGACACACTATCTCATTAAACTAAAAATTCTTGTGTTTAGAAATGTTACCATTATTAAATATTCATAACGTTTGTTCTGGTGCTCATATCTCCCCAGTGGGTGTGAAGAGTCATTTTATGTGCTTTAAGCAAACACGCACTGCATACACTTAGCCACTTTGCCCCATCTCTCAGGAGAAAAGAAGCTTATGTAATTTTTTTTTTTTTTTAAAAGGCAAGCAACCTCAGTAACTGCTGTTTTCTTGTTTTTCTCTTTTATTCTTAATTATGTTTGTGTAATAAAGTAATTTACTTATCTGTGATTCTTGAACCCAGATTAACACCTAATTTAACACAAATTCTTCTAGCACCCCCTTTTTTCCACTTATATGTGTTTGGTTTTGTGTTAGGTCTTCAAACACAAGCGTTTTCTCGTTATACTAAACTGAGCCCATTTACAGTACAGTTAGTAATTTAACTAATATTAGCTGATGCCTTCAAATTTGGGACCTCGATATAAAAATCTTCACATTGTGACTTTAAGAACAGCATTTATGTTGAGCTATTTTTAATACTTTCAGCCCCCCCCCCCTTCATTAATTTAATGATTAAAACTTTCTGCTGGTTTTTCCAAACAGAGGAGATCCTCCAGACCCATGTGGCTCACTGGTGGTCTCCTGATGGAGAGAGGTTGGCCTTCCTGGTTCTCAATGACACTTTGGTTCCCAACATGGCTTTACCTCGCTTCACTGGCATGACATACCCAAAAGGAAAGCAGTACCCCTACCCCAAGGTAACCGTCACTTAGGCGACATCCATGCATATAACACACATACATTATCCTTTATCCTAAATAAAAGGAAGAGGGATTTAAATACCTGGTGTCAACCATCCAAGTCAACAGACAGTGAACAAAAGAGGTGACTTAAGAGAGTACAGGCAGAGTGGAGTGGGTGGAGACGAGTGACAGGAGTGATTTGTGACAGAATGATACCATCAAAAGTGGAAGGGAAGATTAACAAGATGGTATGGAGACCTGCGATAGTTTATGGTTTGGAGACTGTGAGCCTAACAAAATGAAGGGAGGCAGAGCTGTAGCTGGTAAAGATGGAGATGTTAAGATTTTCACTGGAAGTGACCAGGATGCACAGAAATAGAAATCAGCATGTCAGAGGGACAGCTCAGACTGAGCGGTTTGGGAGCTGAGATTTGGACATGTGGACAGAGAAGGGATATTAGAGTGTGTCTTTTATCCTGTCTTCCTCCCATCAACCCCCAACCGGTCGCAGCAGATGGTTGCCACTCCCTGAGGGATTTTTTCCTTACCCCTGTCGCCAAGTACTTGTTCAAAGGGGGTCGTTTGATTGTTGGGGTTTTCTCTGTATTATTGCAGAGGTTTACCTTACAATATAAACAGTCTGGAGGTGATTGTTGTTGTGACTCACTATATAAACAGAGCAGAATAGAATAGAACTGGGATTCTTGGACAAAGAATTTTGAACATGGAGCTACCAGACTGGATGGAAAGGGGAACCTCAGAGAAGGTTTTGGGTGTAGTGTAGGAGGACATCCACAGGGTTGGTGTGACAGAAGAGGATTCTAGAGCTAGGGTGAGGGGGAGACAGATTGGGTTCCATTAGTCAAGCTAAAAGAAGAGGAAGAATAAAAGTAAAAATAAAGCAGCTGGTGTCAATGCTATCATGCTTCAGCTTAATTTACAGAAATATAGTAGCCTATAAGATATGGTTGTTTACGTTATTGTGATAATACAAAATGGTTTTTTTTTCTGCTCAGTGTTTTACTTGCTGTTGTTGTAACACACTTTTTTAGTTTAGATGTTCTTAAAAAAATCAGCTGGTTTCGTATGTATTTGGCTACACAGAGAGAAGAATTCCGTGTATATAATGGATGTGATGTAGAAGCACTTGTGTAGAATCCTCTTAGAAAACAACACCACATATAGCCCAACAGGACTGACACTTGTATGGGTTGAATGCTAACTGGCTGAAAAGAGGGCAGAAAAAGGAAAGGGAACCTCAGCGGAATTTGGGGGAAGAATAATGGGGGAAATTGCAGTAGATGGTTTTTATTGTTTAACACGCATTTCCATGACAGCGTGAATGACTACAAGAGCTACAAAAGCAAGAGTTGCCCACAGAAGAGTTTTTCATGACACTGCCCCCTGGTGATGATAATTGTAGATGACCATTTGTCATCTGTGTGTAAACTATATTTAAGGCCAGCACATAGACTTTTGGTAGTCTATTCACATAGAAGCTTCTCTGTATTTCTGAGTTTTTTGGTAGTAGATGAGTTTGATGACGAACAACAAGAGGCACCACTTGCAAGACAAGCCAGTGAAGAGTTGTAACTTGTTTCCTGCTCCAGTATGGGTAGAATTTTTCACTGAGACAAGAATGATTACACTTTTATATTTTACCTTAGCTTAAACAGTATAATAACGGCTGACCTAGTTGTCTAAAAATCTAAACAGCCACACTGATTCTAAAGCCATATTTAACATTTGTATTTTGTATTTAATATTTGTTTATATTATTTAACATAAATGATCCAACAAAGGAATAAAGAATTTACTTAGTGTTTCGTGAGAAATAACAAATGTATCACAATAATTTAACATGTGTTTAACTATATTTAAATAACCACCAAAAAAGCTATTTTTATATAAGAATTGTGTAGTTAAATGGTTGAAGAGGAAACAGAGACAGCCAGAGCAAGTAACAGATGGCTGTGGGGTCCTTGGCTATTGACTTTTGGATATTTATCCACTGACTCAGGTGTTCAATAACCTGATGACAGTGAGCACCAAGGATCTTCTGAGCCGTTCTGTCCTGCAGCTCAGTGAAGTAAGCTGATCACTGTGCATCTCTCCACCAAACACCAATGACCCCACTTTCCTTCCTTTTTAGCTATTTGTCCAAAAGCCAAAGTCCTTGTCTTCCCCTCTGCCTCCCAGTGCAGTATAAAAGACACTTGCCATGACTGACTGGTAAAACATGCAGCATTTGCTGGAGATCTCAAAGGATCTAAGCGTTCTTAGCTAAAAGAAACAGCTGTGCCCCTTTTGGTAGAGAGCATCTATGTTCAAGGCCAGTTTAGTTTGTTGTGCAGATGCCAACCTGAGTATTTATAGGTCTGCACCATATCAGTATCCTATTAAACTTCTCAGCTGTCATTGGGTGAAAGGCCAGGAACACCCTGGTCAAGTTTGTGAAAACATTTGAAAATAAAATGCAATATAGCAGATATGAACTTAATTCAAACAATACCCCTAACGCTTTAAACTTTGCTCTAAATGCATCTGGTCAGCCAAATGAGGAATCATAGTGCACGTTTCCAGTAGTGTTAAAGCTGTTTAGGTAAGGGTTTTTCTAGGACTCCTCTGTATGCAGAATAATGTTGAAATTGTCAAGTTTAACATGTCTGTTTGTCATGTGTACTTGCTTTAGTTTAAGTATTTATGTAGTGTTTCTTCTTTGTCTTTTTTTGTATCTGTTTTTCAGTTTGTGTGACAAAAAATTCTAAATTGTTTCCACATAATAGCATAACCATATGTGCATTTAAGTTTTTAAAGACTACTCTCAATGAATTATTCATTCGAAATCACTTAATTTGGCAGCACTTTATAAGTCACAGTTGCCACTTTGGAGAGTGTTGCATAAAGTATTTTTCCGCAGCAGTGAAGTGACATTTCTGTCTAAACTCTGGACTGTTGGTTCTGCATGCAGGCTGGTCAACCCAACCCAGCGGTGAAGCTCTATGTAGTCAACCTTTACGGGCCGACGCACACGTTGGAGCTCATGCCTCCAGAGACACTCAAGCTGCGGTGAGAGGAGCTGCATTTTCCCTGCCAATCTTTTGCACCAGCTGCTGTGCCACTTAAAGGGACATTTCAAACTTCAGATGATCATTTTTTCTCACTCTTAACTTTGCACCTGTAATTGGGAAATCTTTCACTCTGCGCATGTAGTTGTTAAAACTGCTTTCAGTTCTTAAAATGAAGAAGAAAAAACAAACAAACAATGACCAATTGGTGTCACAGTTATTTTACAACTGCAAATACCATTTAGAAATCTTGCATTACTGTGTGCCAGAATTGAGTGGATATTAATGAATGTTGAAAGTCTGCATGCCATTTACCAGCATGATAGGACTGTGTGGAAGAGAACTAACAAAAGGAAAAAAGCAGCTTGACATTGAGGTAATTTGTAGAGGTGTAAAAACCAGTGAGCTCAGCTGTGCAAATGGTTCATTTTCTTAAGTGTGTAGAGCAGTTGTTTGTAGTTGTTAATAGGTTTTAGATGTGCTAAATTAAAAAAGCATCTAGCTTGTGAACATGTAATTACAGGACATGATATGACCATTATGATATAATTTTTTTTATAGGGAACATTATGTAACAATGGTGAAGTGGATCAGCAAGACCAAGACATCTGTTAGATGGTTAAACCGGGCCCAGAACATTTCCATCCTGACTGTGTGTGACACCACCACCGGAGCCTGCGTCACGGTCTGTGTGTGTGTTTTTTTGTGTGGACAGAAAAATTGTTAACACATTTTTCCTTCTTTTATCTCATGTTATAAAGTATCGCTAACTTCCTTAATATAGAAAAAAGACTTATTTTCTCAGTTTTTGATATAACAAAGTATTCACTCATGTTTAAAAACTTTGCAGCTAGCACTTAACTAAGAGATCATTTGACCAAGGCTAGATCTGCCTTGTGAGTTCGAACATCTTATCTGATTTTCAAGGTAAAACTCACGAGCATTTTTTTCTAAACTTGTCTTTCTTAACTTCAGCTCTTGTTACTTTAGATCCTTTTCTTCTTTGAGATCGCCAATTGATTGTTGTCTGCTTTGTTGCTGTGAGATGAAGATCTAAGTAAGGATAGGCAACAAGGGTGGCATCTTTTATTCATGTTAAACAGAAAGCACATTGATTGTTTTTGCATGACTCTCATTAACCTTTTCAGCAGTTACACAGACATGTGTTATCTTCATTGCACAGGCACCACATTAAACTCTTAATGTGATAGAGTGTTTAGTTATGATCAAAGAGCTGATGTTAAGTCTTTACTTAATATCTCGTGTTTTGCTTGTGGCAGGTTTGAGTATTTCTGAAACCAGATCACTAAAAACTGACAAAATATAGGACTTCATTAATTTTTATATCACACAAATATTAATGGAAGCATTTAAATCCAGAAAGTTTCTACTGAAATAAGTTCTGTATATGGGAGGAGGCTTAATTGCTGCAATTAGAGGATTCTCCCCACAGAGGACCTGTGCCATGCAGACTCAGAGAGATGTCTTCCCCCTTGTAATAACCCCTGTAACTGTTATTATGGCTGTAAAGCTTATTACTTAGCTGGATTGTTAGCTTGCCACGGAGAAAGTCGGGTTGTTCGAGAAAAATGTGTGTCCCAGAGACAGTTGGGAAGTGGTTGCTGGAGGTTGGTGCTGAAGATATGGTTGATGCTAGCTGGAGTTTGTCACAGAGTACTGTACCTACCTGTAACTGCTTCAGTCGTTAGCAGACTGCCAAATTGCCAGTAGTTTGCATGGAAGATGCTGACTTTTCTGGGAACACTCACTAGCTACTTGCAAATTCTAGTTTGAAGTGTGCATTGTTTACTTTTCAAAGTGTCTTTACCAAAGACAAGTTGGTGTCTTTCATACATATAACTGGTGACTGCGACCAGACTGCTAGCGACCAAAACTATAGCAAGGAGGGGTTTGGTACAGCGCCTAATACCTCTTTGAGAACAGTTTCACCCAATGGCTGTTCAGTAACTTGTCGTTGAGTGATGAAAACAAAACTTAGAAACACAGGTACTTTTGGCCTTCCTGACGGAAAAAGTTTTAAAAGCACTCTTTAGTTTAGAGAAAAAATTCCGCCGAAATTGCAGCACAGTTCCACATTCTCTCCATATTTACTGGGCAACACAGAGCAGTGTTAACCTCGCAGTTGAACCGTGGGACTGGACAGGCCGCTCTCCAATTCTGCACTTTTCTGATTTGGTGTGATTTGCATGGACAAACACGCTGTCCAGCCAAGAGGCAGCTTAGATGAGGCCTGGAAACAGCACCCAGAGCCCTCTTGCCAAAACTCTGGCTTCTGCTTATGCATATTGGTTTGAAATGAGGGTTCAAACTGGGAATGATGTCCCAAGTGGTGTGTTAAAATAAACAGCAAAATAAGGGGGCCATTACATGACAGATGATTATGTCTGGAAAATGAGCCACTGAAGTGCTACTCCAGCATCACTTTTACACAGTATTAGAAATATACCACTTATGTAAATATTTTGCTGACATAAAAGACCAATGATTTTGGGAAAGAACGTGATTACATCAATTATCGTGCAGTTTCCAAACCACAATGCACCAAATAGAAGCAGAAAATAGAACCTTGAAAGAAAGGCTGTAACAGATGAGAAGATCTTTATGATGTGGCTGAATTAACACTCATTTGACATTTTGCTCTGATGTGTTTTTCAGAGACATGAAGAAAGCTCTGAGCTCTGGCTCTCCAAGCAGGTAAGCTTCTCTTTATTCTACATGTCAGTGCCTGTCACTTTGAAAAGCTTGTGCTCCATTGCTGTAATTTCACTTGAAAATCATGTCTGCTTCAACATTTTTCAAAAATTACGCAACACAAAGTAGAATTTCTTAGTTATCTGTATTTATATAGACACTCTCAAAGTCTCTGTATCCCTGAAATATTGAAACTGACTCAAGCACAGACTGAAAGGTGAGGCGAGAGCAAAGACTATTCACATGTGTGAATTTTCCCTTTTCCTGACTCTATGGTATAGACAAAAAAAAATACTGCAGCCTGTTTTTCAGTTGATTTATGAGGCTCATTTAAAAAAATGTTAAACTTTATTCTTGAGGCTTTCAATTCAAGAAAAATTTAAACTGTTAGCATCCACAAATTAATATAATAAGTAAACATTTCATGTAAAAAGTGTAATTTACAAATAATGTGTTCTTTTTGTTCATCAGCCCCTTTGCTTTATGTTGGAAGGGCTATGAATATTCAGTAACCCAGTGCCAAATAAAAGCCAGAACAACACACAAACATGTTTTTGCTACTTTTACATTTTGATAAATTAATTATATTAACTATCATCAGTTCAGATTTAAATCAGTTTCCCATTTATCTATGTTTTCATTTCTTCCTAAGGTGGTCTGCAGTCAGCTCTGAGCTTTATCAGAGCAGTGATGAAGGCAGAGTAGGAGAGTTTCTGGCAGGATTTGATCTTGTAGTCCCGGCTGGCTCAAGCAGTGTCTAATTTAACCAACTGACATCCTTGGCAAGCTGCGTGTATCGGTAAAGGTGGTAATCTGACAGAAGCTCAATTTTGTGGTTGTGCCAGTGCAGACAGGTCTTTTGCTAATGACTTTCTGTTCAATACCAATATATAACATCATGGAAAAATCCATTCTAGTTAATCTATCCCAAACTGAGGCAGAATTTAGAGTTTAGAGTAAAGAGGGTTTCTATTTTTCACAGTTTTGGTTCCAGAGATTTAAACTTTTCTTCAAATATCATGTGTGCAGTGATGTGATTTTGTGTTGTTTATGTTCAGTAGTGAAAATTAGAGAAACTAAAAACACAGAATTGCACTTTAAAAATTAAAAATAGACAAAAGTCTACATTTGCTGAGCAATTTACAAATATAATCACATTAAAGGTTTCAATTGTATTATTTTATTATTATTAATAATATTAATAATTATTTTTTTTAATTTATACGGTACCTGCTGACTGCATTATTGCATATTTTTCTTCTATGTTAATCATTTGTAACTATTATTGTAGTTTAAATAGTGTTAATAATGTTTTTCATAATGTTAAATGTGGATTTTTGTGTAAATTTTACTCAGATGATCATGGCTTTTAAATCCAAATTTAGTTGACAAGTTAAAACTAAAATTGCATCTTTTTATGGATTTTACAAGGACTGAATTTAAACTCATTTTAAATATGAATTTATTATTAATCAGTGAGCATTTAAATTAGTTTGAAAAATGCATATGTCTATTTTTTTTAGATAAAATATCACATGACATTTTATTTGGCTGTCATTTTTTTGTTATCAGACAACTACTCCAGGTATGCAGACTAAGACTACCTTAATTCATTTTAAGAATATTTTTTTGAAGAATAAAATCCCTCTTAAGAGAAAAAATGTGAGTTATGGTAAAGGGTTAATCCAGCCCATAAACTTTGTGTGTCCTTTAAATTTGAGGGGCTAAACACATTTAAAAAGGCGAACTTAGCATCACCAGATACATAAATAGAATCAAATACCCTATGAATCACATATCACCAATGATGCCCCTTTCATTTCTTATAATGCCCCTTATTTACATCTAACTCCCTCTGCACTGTAAAGCCTGTCTACATGAGGCAATGCAGGGCTTCTGTTATGAATTTAAATTCCCAAAATCCGACCACAGTTTAGTAGCTGTTTTCAAGGACTAAACTTTTCTGTTTTTTTCTTTCTTTTTTACCACTGTCCTGCTTAAAGTGCCACATAGAGTTAAATCATCCATCCTCTTTCCTCACTGCCGTCCATGCTAACAATCCATTTTCTTCCCACAAAATGGGTAGTCACTCATTTAGTCAGTCAACAGTCTCTTTATATACAATCACTGCAGATTGCTACTTTCAGGTAAAAAAGTGGTTTGGCCATCTCTCAGCTGTGGAGGCCATCCGCGCATAATTTCCATCCACTTGTTCATGCAGTTGGCAACTATGTAATGTATGCCTCTGAAAGCAGGACTCTTCAGCATGCTCCACAGCTTCTTTTACAGATACACTGGAAAATGTGCAATTTGTCTAATGTTCTAAGAAATAAATAGGCACATTCTGGTTCATCTGTTAAAATAATATTAAATATATGACACATATTTGCTTTCTACAGAATCAGGAACCCGTGTTTTCCAAAGATGGCAACAGATTCTTCCTCACAGTGCCGGTCAAACAAGGAGGACGAGGAGAGTTTCATCATATTGCCATGTTCACTACGCAGGTGAATGCTGAATTCATAGTCACTTTAAAGCTATATATGTATTGTGTAACTACTGTGCGTATTCATTTTCCTCAGTAACTACAAGGTATCCTTTGACAGTAGAGCGTGACATACCAGTTTAAGTGCTGATGGTGATAATACTACTTGTTTAGAATTAGGAAAACGCAGGCTTATATAAATCTGACAAAGTGCAAGTCCTGTGGACTCAGACCACAATCTCCTGTCTTATAAACATGCGACATGGCCCTGCCACCCCTCCAACCTCTTCACATGGACTTTGTAGGATTCAAATTTGCCCATTATTGTGTGTCAAGGCAACTAAGACACTATGTACCTCAAAGTGAGATAAAACCAATATCTGACCAAAGTCTATAAAGGACTGAGATCAAGACTTTATGTTAATGCGATGGATGTTGCATCAAAGCCGCAGCTAAAGTCACCTTTATTTGTGATGCTGTCGAATTGTTAATTAAAATGTTGCAATAATCATCTATTTCATGATAGCCCTCATCCCTCCCCCCACCAACACAAGCACAAAATCCAATAGCCTGTTCTCATCAGCACAGATATTAAAGTTTTCCCATGCACATCCACAGATCTGCAAGTTGTATGCAAGATTTCAGTGATGTTAGCAGAAATAAGCAGGGTTATTTGAAATCTGTTTTTAACTCCCTCAGATTGTTTTCCAATTATGGGAACTCGTTCTCCAGTGTAAGAATTCATGCAGTATTAGTTTTTGCAGAAATAAATCTCTGGCTGAGCCTGTTCGGTCTGTAATGGATTTGTCAGGTCTGATAAATGTTCTAAAATGTAAACAGGCTGTTTGGGCAAAAAAAAAAAAAAGAATATAACGCAATATTTTTATATTAAAATAACGACTTTGTTTTGATATTTGTAAAAAATAATAATAATAATAATAATCTTCACGACTGGAATGATTATAATAAATCTGTTTTCTGATGTGCATGGTCAATTAAAGTCCACCGAACCAGAATGTTTTGTGGCTTTATGACATCGTGTCAGGTAAGAATCAACTTCTTTCAGGGAAATAAAGATGCAAGCAGACTGAGAGCTGTCATCTCTGCGGGGTATCCTGATCTCCCCCAAGGTTTTCCCTCCCCTGGACATCCCAGCAATGCCTCAGTTAGGAGGCATCCAGGAGGCATCCTTGTCATATGTCCGAGCCAATTAATTCCTTTCAATTTGGAGTGGCAGTTGCTCTACTCTGACCTCCCCCTGAATAACCAGGCTCCTACCTCATCTCTAAGTGAGACCCCAGACACCGTTTAGAGCAAGTTCAATTCTTATTACTTCACTCATGACGTGTGTAATAATGTAATAAAATTGAGATCCTTGCTTTCATGTGCAACTTTTTTTTTTTTTTAAACACTACAGACCGGTACAGCGATCAAATCGTCGCAGAGGCTGCACTGAGCCCTCTGTCAGTTTGACTTGTGATTCCCTGGAAACATAAGTCATTATTACACTTATGATTAGAAGATTTCACCAAAATTTTCTCATTCCTAGAAAGCTGAATATTCCCATTTTGTTAATGCGGGTGCTGTCTCACAGATAGACCTAAGACATGAGTGCTGTGACAACCAAGTTTAGGCAACAGCGAGGTGGGTCTTGACTGCTTGGCATCATTTTTCAGTATTGAGGGCTTTTGTTGTTAAGATGCATACTTTAACTGAAACCTCATTTTTGTGATAACTTCTGTGATTACTCTTCTGGGAAAAAAGGGGGCTGAGCCCAGACATCGTTTGGAGGAAGTTCAGTCTTATTCTTTCAGTCCCTACTTACAGGTCATGGACATATGTGAGTTTAGAAACATAAAGCAAGCAGTAAATCAACCACTTCAGCTTTCATCCTGAGCTTTCCCTTCACCACAGCAAACCAGTTCAAGGTTTCAACAGATACTGCACAAAAACTCACATGCCAGCAAAAACGCTACTCAATTTGCTTTATTGCAAAAAGGGCCAACATGTTTAGGGATCATCCTAAAACTAACAAAAAATACACCCCACCGTTCACGGGGAAGGGCTGCCCACTTCTCAGATGTGTGCCTTCCAGAAACTAGAGTCCAGGTGTGCAGACAGCTGGACTGATTAGAACAAAGGCAAATCTGTTTTATTAGATGATTGAAAAACAGTGCCAAAGGGCTTTTAGATTAGAACAGCAGCAAAAAGAAATTGGAGTTTTTAAAACCTTTTCAGCAGGAAGAAGAAACCCCAAGCCTCTACTGTCTGCAGCAATTCAACAACCAGCAAAGAGGCTTGACTCTGAGCTGAAACGAGCAGGACTCATAGCTGTCATTAAAGATGCAGAACCTTGCTTGTGTTACTGTTTTTTTTTTGTTTTTTGTTTTTAGCACAGTTGTAAACTGTGAAGTTTCTTTTTTAGTCTGTCAATCTTTTAGCCATTTTTCCAAAGTTGATTGTGTGCCTTTCTTTGTCTGCCTGGCTTTTGTGATTGGGACGTATTTAACATCATCTTCTTTGACATTTTCATTTAAACTGTTATTTTTACTTTTTAGAGCTTTTCAGTCATTATTAGTGCCTGAAGGATGTAAAAACGGATTGATTTTTAAATGCCAGTTTTGTGCCTAACTTTGCTTAACCCTTTGGTTGCCAGATATTCTATAACCCTCTGAATAATGAAAGCTTTATTGGCTTGAGCCAAAAAAAATCTGGCACCACCTTAACAAATGGTTTTCTTGAGGATAGTCCAGCAGTCTCGCATGTTAAAGTCTGACACTCCGTACAGCCAATCATCCACCTGGTCTTCTCCCTGAAGGTGCATTTAAGCTGCACGCAGAGCATATTTCACCCACAGTGTCTCTCCAATCTCTGTTGTTGTGCTACAAACAAACAATGTACTGTCTGGCATCTTTGCTACAGTCACGTGTGAGTGCAGTGCTCCTGTGTGTTTGTCTGTTTAAATTTATACATTTATTTAGTCATGAGGACAAAAATAAACCACAAACATCTAACCTGTACCAGATTTGTATGAATGTCTCCACAGCTCATGGCCAGGCTGAACAAACAAATGTGTACTGCTCATGGGTTTTAACTAAAAATTTATATAATTCTATGACTATATGTAAATCTTGGACATATTCATGTACAAGTATATTAAAAACATCCAAGGAAATCCATTGAAAAAGGAACAGTGTACTATTTTATTGTCAGTAGAGAATCAGAGCTATGATGGAATCTACTGATTGATTCAGCTCATAAATATTTCCATTTTGTTGGGTTAATGACTGATATTTTTCTGGCATGGGCACTTTTGAATATGTAGTGTTTGACTGACACCTGAGCATGAGTTAAGTGATGGCGCTCAGTCAAATGACCCTCTACTACTGTTGTTCTGATTTTTTCAGTTCAGAGCTGATCAAAATGAAGTCCGACATCTAACGTCTGGAAACTGGGAGGTGACAAAGATCATTGCCTTTGATGAGGACACCGATAACCTGTGAGTGTGACCGCAAAACTCCCCCTAAAACCTACAAACTTTACTGACCTCAATAAAAAAATTAATTAAAAAAAAAAACAGTCATCCTCTCACCCCAGAGTAGTTAAGAAATCGATAGTTTGGGTTTCTTATAGCACACAACTTGATTTTAAGATTTTACGGATCACCTTTAAAGCATGTATGGTTCTGGGCTCAGGCTACCCAGGAGAAATGTTGACCCCATATACACCAGTCTGCGGGCTTACATCCTATGGTGGAGCCATTCTGGCCGTTCCAATGTTGATGCTTAAATTAAACCTGGCAGTGCCTTGACCATCAGGACCTCTCAGCTCACCACAACCTGCATGAAGAGATAAGGCTCGCAAATGATAAGATGAAAAAAAACCAACTTAAAAGATGACTTTTCTTTTTCCACTCTGTTTCTCTTATTCTAATTGTAATTTTATTTCAGTTTTATTATTGTCCATCTGTTTGATTGTTCTGTTTTACTTCTCTAAGAAATTAGGAGCTTGTTAAGGTGAAATTTGTACCCTCCTATTCATAATTCCTCTAATCACAGAGTTCCTGATCGTGGTTTCAAGCAGTGATGTGTTTTGCCAAGTCTGTGACCACAAGCATGCGTTACTGAATCTTACTTAGCTAATCTAATGCTGTTGTGTTTTTAAAAGATCGAATAGAGCTGACCAGAGTGCTGATCTTAAATGTTTTTAGCCACAAACAAATAGAAAAATTTAATTTAAAGAAAAAAAACAACAATAACAAGAGTTGGGTTGATAATGAACAAAGTAGTTAGTACTGAATTGTCTCCTTTTCTCCTTGGTTCACTGTGGATGCCACACATGGCACATGTGTGTTTTAGTAATTAAATGTATGAATTTCGCTTAAACAAAGAAAACAAGGAGATAATGAGCTTCTGTGTTTAATTTAGCATATCTGTTTGCACTAATTATCTTTTATGTCCTCTAACAGTTATTTTCTCAGCACTGAGGGTTCACCACGGAGACGGCAGCTTTTCAGGTTTGCATCATTATTATTAATTAAATAATTTTTATAAAATGATTAAAAACTTTTCGAACTTATATCATGAGAACTCAAGGGACTTTTATTAGTAGTAAATTTACTCACATGATGATGATGATGAACATGGGATAAAAAAAAAATATTTAAAAAATGGTTGCAAAGAATTTTTCACTTTCACAATTGTCACATTATTCTTACATTGATATATGGTTGACTTTTTGGAACTAGTAGAGATTAATCTGAATATTTTGGCCACTTTATCACCAGTTCACACATAAAATTTGTATTATTAATCACCTCCCAGTTATTTTTCTGACTACTGGTTAAATATAAAAATGCCAAAAAACTGTGAAAAATGTGCTTTATGTAAAAGAGTAAACTATACCAGCCTGTAACGAGACAGGTAATACTTTCCAGTTGGATATGATTTATTACTGGTTTGTTCGCTTCGGGGGAGTTATCATGAAAAAAGATCAAGAAATATGTCCTTTACTTTCTTACTCAAAAAGTTTTATGTGCTTTGTCTCTTTTTCTGTTTTTTAAATGCTCTTCTCTTCTCAGTGTTAAAACTGTGGGCCTGTTCCCCCGACGGTGTTTAACATGTGAACTGAATAAAGCCCACTGTTTGTACTTCGACGCTGACATCAGCCCCACGAACCAGCACATTATCCTCGACTGTAAAGGTAGGCCAACCAGTATCTCACTTTAAGGGCCATCCAGTTTTCCTGCTATGAAATGCCCTTTCAAATTGCTGTCAGAGTGTCTTTGGCTTTCATAGGGTGACAGACTTCCAAGTGATTGGGGTCTTATTATGAAAAATTATATTATAAAATAGTTCAGGGATTTGACTCTGAGGTTCAAACGTGGGCGTGATTTAGAGAATCACAACAGTCTGGTGCAGACAACAGTCTGCTTCCACCCACGTTGTTAGATCAGGGAATGAATTTAACCTCTTAACAACATGCAGGCTACCAGTAATACACACAGGGGTTAAGGTTAGGTTAACACCCCCATCTCGGCTAGCCTCCACACCACATGTCCACTAGACCTGCTAGCCGATCCTTCTTCGCCAGACCACGTTACGATACATCAGCACATGCAGATACTTACATGATGTTGGGATGATTCCACATCATGGCATCTGGCCTGTATCACCTAAATGGACAGTTACATTAATAAAAATTAAATCTTTACAATTTTAACCATCTAAAGCAATTTGTGTGGCGCTTCATTCTATTACAACATAGCTGCAGATGGCTGCTGGTTTAAAAAAAATCAAATTAGGATTATGTTGTGTTTTACGTTCCTTATTTATTCAGCATCCATTTATTTGTCTGGCACATGCCTGGGTTTGCTAGTCATGATCTGTCACCCTCCTGATTCAGTTTAAAATTAATCTCTCATCAGTTTGAAATGAGAGTCATAAAATGAATAATTAGCGACTACATTGTGTGTAATCGCTTTTAGGGAGTATTATTGGGCAACAAGTAGATTATTTAATGAGGGGTAACTCATATTGTTTGTGGTTTCAATTTATTTTGAACAGCTGAAAGCTCTTCATGCGCAGGAGGCATTTGGGCTTTGGCGTGATGATATATTGGACAATAACTGCATTCCCTTTCCCAAAAGCAATAAAAATAATGGAGAAAGCTTGTTGTCTTCCAAAGGCCAAGTTCACGTAATCCTGACAAGCTTCTTCTCACACCTGTTTTCATCAGCACAAGCCTCTTAAACCCACTCATAAAGTGATCTGATTGGTTTACTGTTTTCTAGCAGGTACATGCACAAAATGAAGCCATTTCTCTGTGTAACATTGGGTCAAAACTAATACAGCCCACCAACAGATAAGTGCAAGGAAATAAAGGAAAAGTTGGTTTGTGTTTTAACTCAAAGAAAGGAGAGCTTTAAGTACAGCACACCTGCCATCCTATTAACCTCTGACAAAGTATATTAGAGAAGGGCATTAACAAGTACTGGCTTAATTTGATATTAGGGAGGCATCTCGAGTGACCTTTAACCCCTAATTGATTTAAGAAAATATAGGGAAGGTGACATAACAGCTGCCTACAGTGGCCTTTTAGAGCAGCTTTAAAGGAGCCCCTTTACATATATTAAATACCATTTAATCGTAATTGGGCAAACTGTCAGGTGGAAATGTTATGTGACGGCTGTGTGCAGGCAGGAGAAGGACCCAAAGTGCAGACTCCGGAGACAGAAAGTAACTCAAAACAGCTTTAATGCTGAACTCAAAAGGGTAACAAAAACTAAGAATACAAAATACACCTACGCAGACAAAACACACAGCAAGATAAAGGTAGATCGCGACAATGACAAACTGAAACACAGGGCTTAAATACATAGAGGGAGCAATCAGGGAATGGACAACAGGAGGGAAACACAGCTGGGGCAAATCAGAACTGACGAGACAAGGAAGCGTAAACGGAACACACTGAGATAAGACAGAGACCTTCAAAGTAAAACAGGAAACGCATAACACACACTGAACAAAAGACAGACTCACATGCAGGCACTACAACAGAGGGAACAGAGACGTGGGACCAGGGCAGGCACAGCCACTGACTGGAAACAGGGATATAGCGGACAGGGGAGACAGCAACTAAGGATTACACAGAAACAAACCATAAGACATGACTCTAACAAAAACCCAAAGACTAGAAATTATAAATAATATAATAAACTCAAAAACCCTGGGTCAACGACCCAGGCATCCTAACAGGAAATGTCTCCAGTCATGATAATAAAGATGCTGGAAATTGCTTAAATTACTTAGATGCTCTTTTTGTCTCCTTTCAGGTCCAGGAGCACCTACTGTGATCCTACACAGTCTGAATAATTCAAGTAAGTTTATTTGTATCTCACATTTTAGAAAAAGTAACTCAGAGTTTGTGAATGAGGCGACATTCAAACACAATAGGCCTCTTGCAAGAACTGTAAATGTTATTTTCCCTTGACAAGCAACATGGGTGGGTGGAGGAGGGTGTATTCATGGAACTGACTGCTTTAATTTGAATCTATTTTGAGTTTAAGTGTAAGTGTTGTAGAAACATTTCCAAACAAAAATAGACGACAAAGTCAAATCTCATAAGACTTACCCGATGTTCCTGTTCACCACAGTTATTTTCAGCCAAAATCTCTGTTACTGTCTTCCCCTTTGGGTGACTGCCAAAGAGTCACTGGTCGCTGTGTTTCGGAGAATTTGTAACAAATATAGATTTCACTGATAAAAAGGAAATTTCTCACAGAGCAAAGAAACTCTTCTGTTTTTCTTTCCCAATTTTTATGAATGGAACTGACAGTCACAACAAGTAGCCTCTATGCTAATGACAACATTTCTGGAACTTCATGACCAAGATGAATTTTCCAGGCTGAAGCAAGCAAGTTAGAGAAGTTCAGAGAGCTTAGAAGCTCGGCTTAGTAGACTTAATAAGGCAAATTTATAAGTATTCAAGTAATTTATGAATATGCACTTTTTAGGTATACATATTCAGCCACTTATCAATGCAAATGTTGACATCTGCCAATCACATGAAAGCAACTGTTAGAGTCAAATTGTTAAATGTTGTCATTGTGTTACTTAAATTTGTAAGTCTTGGTGCAAACTATGTGATCAAAGACATTCCTTTGTTTCTGACTCCCTCCCCAGCCTGTTGAATGGCGGGGGAGGCTGTAGTGTTTTATTATAGGCACATCCTAGGTGAAGGTTCTGTTTTCTTGTTAAGTAAACTTCCTGCCTTTATGACCCTTTGGTGAGCAGGAGGTCACACAAATGCACCCACAAACACAAACACTCACGGGCACCTACACACACACACACACACACACACACACACATTCTCGCACATGCATACACACATATACAAGGGCACGACACACCACAGGGGGTGTTACAATGGGTGGTGCCTATGTAAACTGTAACTGTAGTCAATAAAAGGCTGCAAGGAAGGCTGTTTATTTAAAGTTAGCTAGGAAACAGGTGAGGAGCGTTCAGCTCCAAGAGCCTGGTTCCGACCAGCGTCCCTTGCTAGCAAGTAAAATTGTTCGATTACTGTTCATCTTGCTTCGTTAATGGGAATAAGTCTCTAAACCAGCGGGGCCTGTGGAAGCGCAGACCCAACAGCAACTCTGGCATGTAGACATGGATGTCCTGCTGATTCTTAGCATCAGAATGGAGAAGAAAAATTACATCAGTAATTTTGAAAGTGACAATATTGGTGCCAGACGGGTTGGTCTGAGTATTTCAGAAACTGCTGATTGTATAGAAAATTATCAGAAAAAGAGAAAATATCCAGTGAGCATCAGTTCTCTGGATCATAAAGCCTTGTTGATGTCAGAGGTGAAAAAAAAAAGCCCCAGGAAGGCAACAGTAACTCAAATAACTACTTTTTACAACTGAAGTATGCAGAAAAGCATTTTGAACCTTGAAGTAGATGGACTACAATAGCAGAAGACCACACCACATGCCACTCCCATCAGCAAAGAACAAGAAACTGAGGCTACATTTCACATGGGTTCAGTGCACCCATATTGTGATGACTGCTTCCAGCAGGATAACACAACACGTCTCAAAGCTCAGATGATCTGAAACTGGTTTCTTGAACATGACAATGCATTCCTTGTACTCAAGTGGCCTCAATAGTCACCCGATCTCAAACCAATACAGCATGCGTGGAATGTGGGATGTGTTGGATTGGAAGATTCCCATCATGGATGTGCAGCTGACAAATATGCAGCAACTGTGTGATGCCATCATGTCAATATGGACCAGAATTGTTGAGGAATGTCTCCAGCACCTTGTTGAATCTGTGCCACAAAAAATTAAGGCAGGCAAACTACTTCTAACCAGGTGTACCGTGAGATTCAAATATTACTAACCCTTATCTGTTTAAAGTAGGGAAAATCCTAAAATAGAATGAGTCCCATTTAGTAAAAGGTATGATTTCTGGAGAGGGGTCAGCAACCCACATGTCCTGATTTACATCGGTACAGTTCAAGACATTTACTCATTAAAGCCACACCTAAATGCAGAAATAGAGGGAACTAAACATCTTTTCAAGCATTTAAAACTGTAAAAAAAACCTGTAACAGAGTCTCTCTTTTACCTAAAACAATCCCATCTTTTCTGGAAATAAAAGCAAATAGTAAAGAGTTTCTGTAAATATCCTCACATGCAGCGTCAGATTCCTATCCTTGCCTGACAGTCGATTTTGTAAGTGGCTGGGTGGGCATTAGGCCAAGGAAATGTAGTTGGTATAAGACCTAAATACAAGCTGACAAGTATTTCCTCTTGAATCTGGTCGTACGTCAGAGCCAGCAGAGCTCACACGACAGTCACACTCGGGAAAATAGTGGTTGGAGACTACGATGCAAACAAAGTGATTGCGAACATGTGCAATCAACTTGCAGTTTCCTTGTCTGGGAAGTTGTAGCTTTGTGGAAGGTACATTTTGATACACATGAGTTATATAACTGCACCTATTGAAGGAGGTACAAAAAATGAAGAAGCATGAATGTTGCTCTCAATATGTGTACACTGCTGAGAAAAGACTGGGAGAGATGCTTTCACTGTGTACTGATCTATGTATACAAATGTGACTAAAAGCCTGAAACACTGGAAACCACTCTGCTCATTGTCAAAGAGTAGGGGATGAGGGTGCCGCGTGCCCAAAGTCTGGTTGATAAGTTGGTCGTCACAACTACTTGCAATCAGTCTCCGACAGCAAAAAACAATTTACTGCACTCAGTCACCCACCACCAATTTTTCCAGGTTGTAGGCTCTTCCATTGACCACACAGTCAACAAATCCAGATTTCTTTCTTCTATTTTTGGCATGAAAATGGACACACACACTCTTTTTCTCGTTATCCACATGTATGTGTTGTCTCCCAAGGAAAAAAAAAAAACAACAACAACAAAAAAAAAAAAAGAAAAGAAAAGAAAAAGTTAACAGCTGTGCTGCAGAAAAAGCAATTTGCACAGGGTTATTAGGACAGTGCCTCCATCCACAGCTGGGAACTCAAGGCCTCTGGCGGTTTCATAATGAGACGTCTATTGATTTTGGGTTTTCTATTAGAAATGCTGGATGAATTCCATTTCATTTAGCTGCTGTTCAGATGGCTTGAATGGAAAAATGGCCAAATCAGAGAGTCACTGTTCATTACATGTGGAGAAAATAGTGGGACTCCTGTTTTTGAGGCCAGAAGCTGCTGTGTGTAGAATGCCTTTCAGAAATTGAACTTTTTGAATTTATTTTTCTGTGCTCATCCAAGTTTAATATTGGCTACATTATTGTAGTTATTCAGCTCTCTATGAATTTGCCACAAAATAAGACTATTTCAGAAACAATCCCCTAGAATCAGATCTTATTTGTCTGACATACACTTTCCATCTCATCTCATTACATCACAGCCTCAAAAGACAATTCCGTACAGGTCATTTGCATTCAGATTATTGACAACAATTTTTGCACTCTTTCATCTTTTAAACACATTGCCCTCATCTTTACAGATTACTACATCCTTGAGAACAACTCTTTGCTGAAGGCAGCCTTGAAGTACAAAAGGATCCAGCTGACAGACTTCAGAACTGTTCCAATGGAACATTTTGGTGAGGAAGTGAGGGGGTAGGGCTAAATAAGTATATACTTCTGCCTACTCCTTTTCAAACAACTGCATGGAAAGATTTTATGAAATGTTGGTGAATGTATATGTTTGAAATAAAAATGAACTGAACTGAAGTGTAGGTTTCTGTGGTGTTAGTGTAACTCACTGGTGAACTGCAATACATCGACTTTTCTCTCATTTCTTGTTACAGATTTACCTTTGAAGATCTCGTACCCACCAGACTTCTCTGATTCCCGCCACTATGGACTTCTGTTGGTCGTGTATGTATCACATGTGCTTTCTACTATATCTCACAGTCCTTGGTCAAGTAAGAGAGAACAGAAAATGTATGAATATTTAATGCATTCGTTTCCAGTTGTAATCACACTCCTGACCGTAATTTGCATGTAAAGTAACCGGGGTCATGTTAAGTCAATCACAGCGTACCTTTGTGGCAACCTGTGATTCAGTCTTTTTCATATCCATTTGAATAATGAACCAATAAAAGCAAAAATAATCACTGACAGGATGAAGTGTTCTATGCCAGACTGATTGTAAAGAGAACCTATTTTCCTTATTTTCTGTCATATAAAATGTATGTAATAAAACTGAAAGGTTGCACTAAGGTCCAGATGAAGGAAAATAAACATTATTGTTAACTGTTAAACAGCTAAAAATAAGTCAATGTACCATACCTTTGCACTGGGTCACATGTTGCATTATGAAAAAAGCTATTTCAGTCTTTAGAAAGAATCAGCTTAGAAGTCTTAGAAGTACTTGTCTTAACTCAAAGTAGATTAGACCAACTTCTGAGGTAACTTTTGAAAGTAAAACAAATGAGCAAAAATGCTAAACTTGAACAAATTCCTTAATAGTATTTTGATAAATACCGTAAGCCTGTTATTAGGTACTTTCAGTCCAAAGAGTTCTAATGACTCCCTGAAGGTTGCTGCCCACCGAGGAGCAGTGGAACAAGATGAAGGATGTTTGTGGTGCAAGCTGTGCGTTTGTTGTTTGTCACAGGCTTCAGGATGACAACCTAATTGGAAAAGCAGGGTTTCTTCCAGAAAACTGACCAGCCCTAGGATGGTTAGGGTGATTGCAATTAATCTGCACTTGATTAATGTGGCGCTATCTTACCACCAACCACTATAACACTATGATGTCATTGCACACACACACAGTGTTTTTTTTACTTGTTTTCTCATTTCCTCCCTACATTGCTTAGCTACATGTTGACAGCCAAGGTAACAAGCAGAGAGTGAAAATTTTGAAATTTGTCTTTCATAATTTTTTCTTTCATTTTTAGACCTCTTTTACTGTGGAAGTTGTATCAGCTCAAAAAGGAATTTCTTCCAGTTACAGAGGTTATATGACCAATGCGGCTTCATGCTGCCTGAAAGTGCCTGATTATGTTTGTTCTCTGTTCAGTGACGGCGCCCCTGGAGGTCAGGCTGTGAGTGACCGTTTCTCCCTCAGCTGGGACTCGGTCCTCGTCAGCTCTGACAACATCATCGTGGCCCGTCTGGACGGCCGGGGCGGCGGCTTCCAGGGTCAAAGGATACTGCACGAAGTTCACCAGAGACTGGGAACTGTTGATGTTCAGGACCAGATTGCAGCAGTGGAGTATGTTATCACATCCATTTTATTTTACTTTTTACTTTTTATTCTTGTACTTTGAGATAAAAAATTCAAAATATGTGCAAATCCCCTGAACAAGAGCTTTGTAACTCAGTTTGGAATTTAAAGCAGAATGCCATCCTCTTTTTATTTGATCTGAATATTTCTGCACTACTGTGTCTAATTAAAGTCTTGAAAATGGTTATCAAGTCAAGAATAAAGGAAGAAATCCTTTAAAGAATAAAAGTTCCAGATAAATTCCTTTTGACATAATATAGACTAGACTTAAATTGGAAACCATAGTGTAAACAGTTTCAGATGAAATCATAAGAGGTTCTGGATGTTTCATTATTTGGTTTAGGAGCTGCCAGTTCAGACAGCACATGGATTTAACAGCAGACAATACATACCTTTGGTAAATACTGTAAGATACTGATTTCCTTTGCTGTTATTTCCAAAAAATACCTAAATAACAACAAATTCAGAATGTTTATCTTAATGGATGATCAAAAAATCTATGCAAAAACTGTCACAACTCCCCTGACTAAAAAAAAATATATAGATATATATTCAGTTTGTAACCCTTCAGACATATTTAATGATGGATAAAGAATACTTTACTATGCATATTTATAACGCCAAAGTAATTATAAGTAACTTAAAAAGCAAGTGTCAAAATCATATGTTGATCGTTACTCTAATATTTGTATAATACAATTATTACAATTAATTTAAGCCAGTGGTTCTCAAAGTTTTTCATGGTCCATTTCATTAGTTAAAAAACCCCAAAGGTTGTTTTCATTCATGAACAGTGAAACAGTTTCAAATACAATTTTGATAAAATGGTGAGCATAACAGGATCAACTAACTTTTTTTGATTTTTCCCAATAAAAATCATATTTACTCAGTAAACTCCATGTTTTTTCCACTGCTTGTTTGTGCTACACCGGAAATTGCTCCCACCAAGTGGAGCAAGATTGTCACTCTTCCAGGAGAGAACCCCACGATACGTCCAAAACAAAAGCTTATTCCCCTCTATGAACAGACACTTTGGAACCTTTTGTCCAAGTGATGACTATCAAACTTTCTCAGTGTCATCTTACAGGAATTGATCAATGTTAAAATGAATAAATAAAACAGGTTATAGTTTTTTTTTTTATTATTTAATCGTCAAATTCACATGTTGTACACAAACAAAGCACTTTGCTGGTGGGCAAGGCAGTAGTAAGGCAGTAGTTGTTGTTGCTACTGTTTGTACAGTAAGTTGCAATAAGTGATCAGTGGACTATAAATTCTCTGCTCGTTCATGCTAATTAAAAAAATAAAATCCTGTCAGCCTCTTTGTCCCACAGAACTCTTTGAAGTTTATAGACACTCTGCTTAATTTGCATTTTATAGTCAAAACAGGGAGAGTCAGGCACAGCAAGAATATGGTGCACACTGAGGATGGACTCTAGTCTCTTAGGAGTCGGGGCAGGGTCACCATTAGCATTTTTGCATTTAGCCAGACTCAACATGTAACGTTATGATGCTTTTTGATTTGGGTCTTGCGATGTGATCTTTCCTGTGAGTTTGTTGATCGAGAATTATAAAGAAGGTCAAAAGGAGCTGCAATGTCTTTGGGTCTAGAGAAAACATATGAGAGGGTTGCAAGAGAGGAAGTGTTGTATGAGGAACACAGGAGTGGAAGAGGTGGTGAAAGACATGTATGAGGACAATGAGACAATGGTGAGGTGTGTAAAAGTTACAGGGTGGGATTGTATCAGATATTAGCTCTGAGCTGCTTCTTGTTTGCGCAGTGATGTTGTACAGGTCGACTATGATCCTTGCAGATGACATAGTGGAGTGAGGGTCAGGGGTGATTTGTGATTTTGGATTTTTGATTCTGTTTTAATATCAGTTTCATATCAGACTTTACACATATACAGTTGATTTTTTTTTTAACCTTCTTTAGGCAGGAGGAGGACTCTCGGGATTTAAAATCATTTGCTTTACTCTTGTGCTCAAATTGATGGTGCAGTCATATCGTCTCATGCATGTTTATGAAGGCAGGAGATGTATCCAAGAATAAAATCATTAGAACTCACTGAAGTTTCTGCGATTTTTCAAGTGTTTTTTTTTATATTTATTGATATCCAATTCTTGGTTCCTCCCATGCAACCACATTTAAGAAGTTCTGTAGGTCATATAGCATGTGTGTGTTTTTCCAGTTACATGATGAAGTTTCCATACATTGACCGGACAAGGATAGCAGTGTTTGGAAAGGTGAGCCTCCTTTTTTTCCTCCATTTTTCTACTTTTAATTTGCGACCATCTAAATTCTATTCTTACTTCCATTGCTGAAATTATTAAGTGCCAAGAAGCTACTTAGTAAAATTTCTACTGAGTGACTCCAGAGATTGAATCCAAGTTCATTTTTACACTCGATGGATTTCAGCAATTAGAGATGAATAAATGTTTGTGTTTGCTCACTTAGGGATATGGAGCCTACATAACATTAATGATGCTGAAGTCTACTGACAGCCTGTTTAAATGTGCGTGTGCAATGTCACCAGTGACCGACTGGAAACTCTATGGTGAGTAAAACATCTCTCAAAAGAGGTTAATTCACATTAAAGATACATTTTACAAGCTGCAAAGCAAATGTAAGTAAAGATCAGTAAAACTGCTGTGGTGGACTTTCCTGTGGATTGCATACATTGTGGAATTTCAGACCATTGTGTTGGTCCACAACAATAAATATATAATATATATAGGCAGCATTATGTACCACACCAGTTTTATTTGGCTTGAATATTCTAGTTACTAATGTGCACTTTATTTCTCTATACTGTAACACAGTACTATTGAACATGTTCTGGTTCTGCATTTTTGTTTTTTTAAGTGATATTCTTTTTATCTTTATACTTTTTAGTGTCCCCAGTGTTTCATTGTTGTTGTTTTCCCATGTTTTCCCTCTGGGTTAGCTCCCTCGTCTTCCTTGTTTCTGCTTCTGGTTTCGCTTTGGGAATTGTTCTTCCTTGCATGTCAAATAAGTCCTAGCTTCATGGGTACATTTGAATAGTCTGCTTTGGTTAGGAAGGTTTCATTCTGGCACTCATAACAACTGTTTGAATTCTTCAGATACTAAGCAAGAGGAGAGGAGATAATATCATCCTACAATTTATAGCGATGCAATATCCAACCATTCCTTAAAAGATCAGCATAGTTGGAAAAGTGGTGGAGCATATTGTCCGTTTCATACCCTAACCTACTGATATGTATTTTGAATTTTTAATCATTGAACCCCAAGGTTAGAACATTAAAATGCTGTCATGAAGTGCTTGCTGTCCAGGTGTTGTCTTTCATGAAGAACAGATTTATCCCTAGTGTGGTTGGACTCTCTCCACAATGAGTTTCTCTTTCTCTTAGTCTTTATCACTTTATCACTCCTCTTTGGTCTCATTAAGTGTTTCTCATGAAGGCCAAGGAAAAATGGCAAGGAAAGTAGAGATGCAGTAATATTTTGTCTCTGTCTTCCCTCTAATTCCCTGATTGTTTTCACCTGTGTCTTGTCTCCTGCTTTTTCTTATTTCCGTGCTTTGTGATTGTACTCCCCTTGTTGTCATTTGCACTGTGTGAGCTCCCAACTTTAACAGCTCCTATGAGTTTACCAGAATAGAGCATTTTTAGACAATCATGAAACGGTTGGTCCTGATTTATCATCACCATATTGCATCATCATCTTTATTCATTAAAACCTCAGTATATTTTCCCAAACATGAATTATGCATCTCATGTGTAACAATTTAGACTCATGTCTACACCCAAAAGCAAAACTTAATTCTCCATATTGAGCAGTGCTCAATATGTCAATGACAGCCAAAAACTAATCTGTATTTCTAACTGTCAGAAGCAAATGAAAAAGACATAGCTCATGTCTGCAACATCTGATGATTAACGGGCAATTCAACCAATTAAAGTACACAGTAAAGTGACAAAGTAAACCTAGATCATTTATTAATAAACTGAATAAATGTAAACTTTATTCTTCTCCTTTAGCCTCTCACTAAAAATGACCTGTTTATTTCTGAAATCTGAGTGTGAGATGAATCTGACCACTGTAAACATTGTCCTCTGCAACACTGAGATGACACAGATGACTTTTTCACCACCACAAGCTGCTTTCCTTTTTACTAAAAGTATTTAATTTGGACCCTGAATACCAGGATCTCCACTTTGTGCAGGTACTTAGCTGCAGCTGAAGCACTGTGTGCTAGTGGCACTGTTAAGATTGTCTCACTTCTCATTTGCACAGCGTCAGCGTTCTCTGAACGATACCTCGGCATGCCATTACGGGATGACAGCAGATATCAGGTGCGTGTTTACGGCTTCCACGAGCATGTTTCCTGTTGATCTTTGAAAACGTTAACATCAATGACACACCTACAGTTAAGCTCCTGCAGTTACTGAAAGCAGCTGCTATCAAAGTCAGAGGCAGCGATGCTTTACTTTACTTTTTCTTTTTTTCTTTTTTAATGCTCTGTAGGATTTTGTCACTCATCTGTCTTTGGTTACTCTGAACTCCGGTGTGTCAGATCACATGCCGAAGTTTGGGGGGGGGGTTTCAGCCGCAGCGAGACTGTCGCTCTCAGGCCTCTTGATGTTCAGCTATCAGATGTACTTTCCTCCCAGTGTGATAGGAAGGAGGCAGTGAAGAAGAACAAAACACTTTTTTGCACAAGCACAAACAACAAATCTGACCCTGACAAGTATTTCATGGCTTCTGCTGTACCACACCTTACATTTTCCTCATAATTTATGCAATCTGTGATATTTCAAGAACAGAAAATAATATCTGTGGGAGATGCCTTATCACTTAAAGATCTCGAATTAATTTGAATGACTCTGTCGGTGTGTGTCTGTATGTAGAATGTAATTTAGTACAGTGCCATTCATTTGATCACATTCTGCATCTTTTTTTATTTTCATTTCTCAATGCCAATTAGCATATCTATCAATTAATTATCTCCCCACTCTTTCTCGCAGTTTTCCAGTGTGCTGCAGAATGTTCAAGCTCTTAGGGAACAGACACTGATGCTGGTGCATGGCACAGCAGATGGTAAGAAGCAAAATAAATCGTAGATAAAAATGAAAATACGCTATCTGTGGTGCATCACTGCTGAGCACAAAGAGGCATGCAATCCTGGAAGGTAATGAGGCAAATGCTTTTTAATCAAAAGATAAATGGAAAAGTGGGTTATCTAAATTGATGCTGGGATTTCCAGAGGAAAACATTCCCTGATTAACCATGCATGTCGGATTTGTTGAGGCATTTCCATTCTCCCAGAATCTGATTGTCTGTTTTTTTTTCCCAGTTAGGATTCAGGCTGAATCTTGCTGACATTTTTCTCTTTTTACTCCCAGCCAATATCCACTTCCAGCACACTGCTGAGCTCGTCAAGAACCTTGTGAAAGTTGGAGCAAACTACTCAATGCAGGTGTGTAACCCAGAGATGTCATCACTAGGTTTTTAGAGTGCATTTGGTAGAAAACAATGACCTATGGCAATGATAAATGGCTCAACTGTTATACAGTGTCAAAATAAAATAAATACATTTTTTAAATAAAAGACTTTCCATATTAGGTTGGGTTTTTTTTACAGAATATTTTCAGTATTCTTTGGCCATACCTTGATTTTAACCATTTAATATTCACGGAAGCGTCCTTATTAAATTTTTTTTTAATTAATTAAGACAATTACGAGTAAATTTTCATTTCTTTTTTACTTTGATCCTATCTGCTCTAAATATATATTTTGCATAGCCTCCCTCACACTGACATTTCTTTGGGTATCACATATAAGCTATAAAAATGCAAGTTGATGCAAATAAATAAAGTAGAAAATCTACACTTTGATCGCATCTTGATTACTTCATTTAAAATCCCCTGTGGTAGTGTACCAAAGCACAACTGCAAAAATGGTGTCTTTGTTCAATGAATTATGAACTATGAATTTTAACGAAATGTCCTGTTTAGGTTGTGTTAAAAAAGAAAGCATAACAGGAGCATGTTGATCTCATAGCTCTGGCATGATTAGTGTTAGGCAGAGCATCTTATAGTTGTCGCTTGACTAGAATAACGTGTGGTGGAGCTCATATAGCAAAGTTGTGCATCCTAAATATAGCACCTGCTCATTATGTAAGGTTTTCTTTAAAATAAGCAGTAAAGATAACTTACAGAGATACAGTCCAAGCTGTTGTCTTTTCTAAATGCACGTCCAGCTTGTTCTGATTCCCAGGAAACTGTGACAAACGTGTGTTGTTCTTTGAAAGTCACTGACATGTCTCAGTTATGCAAAAGCTTCCCTTTGGTGGTGGGTTAGTAAGATTGGGTTGTAAGTTTCAAGTGCAGATTCCAAACAGGAGATGAACCTTGTGGCTAAGAAACCACATTAGGAGGCTGAATAAGCCTCCTAATGTGGCCTTGGTAGGTCTCTAAAATGTGACCGTTATCTCTCAGCTGCCTATATTGCAGTTGGTGCTGCATTAGAGGTACAGCATTAAAAGCAACCTTGTTTTCACTGATGAGGCACTAACAAATTGGCATTTTATGATGCTTCTTGACAAGAACGCATGTGTGTGAAAGAAACAAAATATGACAAGGGTTCAGACTGAGAGAATTGAAGTTACATGGTGTATGTTTTAACCACTGCATTACTAGAAATCTCCTAAGTTGCAAGATTACGTCAAGGATTTTTTCAACGTGCTCTGATCCCATTCTTTTAGATGCTAATGGTGTTGCAGAAACACCAGTGGCTGTGGTGCACTGACGGCAAGATGTCCGTGCCGCCAGTGCACCACAGCAATACTGAATGCTGAGAGACAATAGTTGTCTTACAAGAGTCCATACGGAGGTTGGTAAAGTGGAAGGTAGATGACCATAATTTAATTCAGACCTTTGTGTTTTGTGTTGTTTTTTTACTTTTTCTCTCAGTTGCTGCATAGTTTTAGGCTTTGATTGGGAGGGGTTAAAGTATTCCACTTTATGAAATTAACTCTACTCTGCTATTAATTTTGGCACTTTGTTTAAATGTGATGCAAAATAGGAGGTAATCCCACCTCACTCTGCCCAGAAGCCAGGCTATACAGCAGAAGACGCAGCTGTGGGATTCTAATGGAATAGACAATGATTATATATCACTGCACAAGTCAATGAAATGAAATGTTTGAGTAACAGTACACTTTGAGCAAGAGCAAGTTGTGTTTCTGGCCACCCAGTGAATCGAAGTGCAGATTATGTCGAATGTTATTTTTCTCTTTTAGCACTGTTTTCATTTTTCCTCCACAAAACAGCTGCCCTTTTAGCTGCTAAATACCCCTATATATTAACCAGAAAGTCAATAACTTTGTCTTACTTCTGTTTGGTGCAAAGGAACTAGTCTGTACTGTGTTTTCAAAGCTTTTTAGTTTAGTCCCACTAATAGAAGCAAAGAACATGAGAGGAATGAGAGTGAACAAAAACAATAAGCTAAAAGACACAAAAAAGACTCCACAAACCTGAGATGGTTGTGTGCAATCAAAGTACCCTGAAAGCTGTTTTCCATGTCTTTTACCCACCAGATCTACCCAGATGAGGGACACTTCCTGTCTCAGCAGAGTCGTCAGCACCTCTACACCACACTGACCAGTTTCTACAGGGAGTGTCTGAAGGAGGAGTTGCTACCACTACCCGATGAAGAGGAGGAAGAAGAGGAGTAGGAATGTGTCTTTGGGAGTCAGACCTTTGGCAGAGCTTGAAGAATTTTGCTGAAATCCGTCAAGGCCTTTCGTGTTTGGACCAAGTGTTTAGCCAGAAAAGGACACTGGGGTAGAGCTGCTGATGCTCCCAAAGTGTGTATGTGTGTGTGCGTGCGTATGTGTGTGTGTATGAGCACTCCTGTGTGTGTGTCTGTGTATGTGTAAATGTGATGAAAAAGATAGCTAAAGGACACAACAAGTGACACTTGCATTGCCGGGACTTGAGGCGCGAACTGTCGTCTAGCATAGAGTCATTTCAGTTTTGGGACGCTCAGTTTCTCGGCAAAGCACACTGAAGATCTGCTGCAGGTTCTCCGAGCTGCAGTCATTCACACTTAACCAAGTGCATGGTTCTTTTTCCCCCCTTCGCCTTTCAGCTTCACTCATTCTTGCCATGTCAGTCTCCTTTGTGGTACTGCGACACTTTGGAAGACAAGAACACCGATATACACCTTTGATCTCACTTCTCTTTTGGTTGTTGTATCGTTGCACAAGGAAATGCTCCAGTCATCTGCAAAAATGTTTAGTCACGCAAGTTCACTACAACCTGAGCAGATCCTGAATAAGTGCAATTTCCTGCTGAAACCCTCTGCCATCGCCCACCCTGAATGGAAACAGTGTTTAGAGGTCACACTTTATTGTACAGCAGTCTTGTGTAGACATGTACAATGCCTTATGAGGTTCAACATACTGTAATATTACTTGCTGGCAGTGGTAGTCATCCATTAGCAGTGTCATGTTAACCTATGTCAACTCAGGTCCTCGAGACACGGTGTTGCAGTCAGTTTAGAAACTCTTAAGTTTGGGATGAAGATAACAGGTTTATAGGCCATATAGTAATTTCAGTTTCAGGCCACACTGAAAAAGCTCTCCATCTTAATATGTGATTTGAACCCTTAAATCAAATTGCACAAGTTTAAAAAGGTGTGAGATCATTTTCCAGTGCATCTCCACCAGAGTAAAGAACCATTTCACGTATTTTTGGACACTAAAAGACATTCAAAAAAAGAACTAAGATGGGGAATTTTACAGTGTCAGTAAGGTGTTTGCATGTCTACAGGGAATGTGTCAAGTGTTGCCACATTTTGTACAGTACAATACAGCAGAGTGTGTACATAAATATATTTTTAAGATGTCAGATCTCATAGAAAGTTTAGTCTATGGGGATGGATTGATTTGACCTGGACGTCTTGTACTTTCATTTCTTTTCTGTTTTCTTTCAAGCTGTTGATTTTCTTCTTAGGATGGATTTTGTAATGCTTGTTCTCGTTCTTTTTGCTGTTTTAAAAGGGAAGGGTTGAGGGTTGAGGTTTTGGGGTTATTGTGATTGTCCTCTAGTGATGATTATAAATAATAAATAATAATAATAAAAAATGTAAAAAAAAAAAAAAAAATGTAAAAAAAAACTAAACAAAAAAAAACACCTTTGAGTTTTTCTGGTGGATTGAACACAAATAACAGAGAACCAAATCGGCTGCATTTGTTTGCAGGACTGAGCAATTCAATCTAAAGTTTCATTTGTTTGTTACCTTGGCAGTCACATTAAAGAGACCCAGTCATCTGTCATGGCCATGGGCTACCTGCATTAATGATTTAGCAGGCAAGATCTTCTTATTTAAAGTCAAACATACTTGCATCAACACTGCATGTCTGTGTGCATTAATCACTGCCTGCACTTACAAGCCTGAATGACCAAGCAGATGTTAATTCTTAAATTTGTAGTAGCCAGCAAAATGTGTAACAGCTATGGTGGTTCAGAGCTCAAAACAAACATTATTGGTCGTTTTTTAAGGAGGAATGCATCAACATGGCAACCTAGCCAGATGGAAGATGTTGTGAAAAGGTCTATTTTAACACCAACAGTGATCAGTAGGTGTTTAACGACAAACAAATATTTCTCTTCTCTGAAAGTCCTGTTAGTCATCTCCTGAAGATGACGCTCCTAATGGAGACTTTGTTTTTCTTTCTTGTCTAATGAGAAAAAAAATCTTAATAACCACATGATGTCAACGCAGATCTAAAGAAAATAATAGGACAACCGAACAAAGTCAACTCACAGTTTTAGATCTTTCAGTTCTAAAGTTACTGGTGACATGGTTACATTTGGGCTAACATCTACCTCTTTTTGTGGACTCTTCACCTGTTTGGTAAGCTTTGAAAGAAGAACTGCAAGGCCAAAATGCATTTATGACATTTTAAAAATTACAGTTTCTGGCTTCTTAAACTGGACTTTGTATTTTCTCCACGTGTCTCTGTGGATTCTCTCTGGGAAATCATGCTTTCTCCCACAGTCCAAACACATGCTCATTAGGTTAACTGGTGATGATAAATTGACTGTAGGTGTAAGTGCGATGGACTGGTAACCTGTCCAGGGTGTAGCATGCTTCTTGACCTATGGCAGCTGCAATATGCTTCAGCTCCCAAATTGGAGAAGCATTTAAGAACAGTGCTTGGTTGCGTGGAACTTGTTAAGGTTCAAAATATTGGGGATGGAAACAAGAGAAAAACCACAATAACAACACTGGTCCGGCCGGGTTGAGTCAAACGATGATTTTAATGATCACACGCGTGGGAGATGGACACTGATGCAGACAGCCTCAAAATCTCAAAATGGTGGAGCATTGCTCAAACTTTTATAGCCTCTGGTGCCTCCACCTTATCATACAAAGCCTAAACATTCACATGCTTTCTCTCACACAGCGCCTGAGCTACGACCTTGGCTCCCTGTTTATCTGCTCCTGCTGAAATGGGGCAGAAAACTCCAGCACACTCTGTTCTCTTCTACTCAGACAAATTAGATTTCTTATAACTCAGCAGTATAATGCATCATAAAACAATATCATTCATTCACAACAATTCAGCAGTTTAATGTAATGCAAATCAGTTTAACTAATGCAATAGTTATCAGCTTCTTCTGATTCAGGAGAATAATGCAAACTAAAACTACATAATAATTCACAATCTTTAATTAGGGGTATAACATGGCATAAAATAATATTATAATCTAACAATTCCCCCTGTAGCCCAGTGTGGCCGGGTTCATCTCTTCTCACTCCTGAGGTCCTTTGTCCCCCTGACGGGCAAACCATATGTAAGATGACCTCTGTGTTTGCGCAAGTCAGGTGCAAGACAAACTATTACTACAAGGATAGCAGGTCCAGATGACACTCCCCTGTTCTCCCACAGCTTTATTTGGTGTTCCCTTATACCATTCAGACGTAGACTACAACCTCTGTCCGAAGAGCTCTTAACCTTTATTTTATTGCTGCAGCTACCAGTGTCGTCCAGTTGCGTGATCCTCTGTTCTTCTTACTTCAACCTCAGGGGTTAGACAACCCTTCAGTCGTGACACAGATCAGGGGATTATTCTGCCCCTATTTCAAACAACGATCTGTTTATCCTCGGGTCCTGTGTCTCCCGTGTATCCTCCAGAAAAGAACAGGAAGGCGTCCCCCTTTTGCCCAAGAGCCTCTCGAACCTCGTTGGTCTGGTGTTTCCGGATTTCCGTCAACCCCTTCATGGTTATTGCTGTATTTATGGGATTCATCCTTTTGAAGTGACTAGCTGGAGCCCAAACGCCATGACCCTTGGACCCAGTTGGTGTCTCGGCAGTCACTGTATCTGTCTCTGCTGCGAAGGACCCTCGTATCTCTGTGGCCTCGTCTGGTGTCTGTTCCTTTCTCTGTAAGAGACAGAAAACCAAAACACCTCTCTTCCTAACCCTAATAATCTAATGTTGTTATCTACTGACCTTCTAGTGATTCAAAATTGGTCTAAAACATTCAGAATGTCCCAGGGACTTATTCTAATCATATCTTATGTGTGTGTAAGCGTGTTTGCATTTAGCCCTCTGCACTCAAGGCGTTTCCTACACTTTATCAGTCTGGACAGTCACGCCGAACGACGCTTCTGACCTTCAAAAGGCCGAGTGCCAACTCGTTATAAGCACATTTGCAAGGTGTGTCTGAAAATTATTGAAACCCCTCTTTTTAACAAAAGACAAAGAAATTAACAAATCTTCTAAGCGCTATTCAGTTCATTTCAATGAGTAATGATTAAACATGAAAGTGATAGTTTATGCTTTTTCACTGATTCTCTAAAAGGTCCGTCTTCTCGGACCGCTATTAGCTTAAGCTTTACCATTCCTAAATTATTAAAGACACAAATGAAGTTATAAATTGTTCAAATAATCCTGGTTTGATGTTAAAGCTCAACCTTCCCCCCCTTTTTTGACACATTCCAATGTGTCAAATCAACGGAGCTAGAACATTCAAAAAAAAAAAGTTAGGCAGCTACAAAGTTTCCCAGACTCTTAAGGTGATCCGCGTGTAACGTTCTGACTCAGGTATTTAATATTTTAATAAATGTCGTTTAATTAACTGCCACTATTTAAACTAACCTTAAAGACATAATTGAAGAAAAGATCACAAAGAATAACATGATATCAATGTTATGTAAGCGCGTGTGGCCTTCTATGCTCGAAGCCTTTCCCCTCAATAGATCAGTCAGACATTCGCGCTGACTGTAGCTTTTAACCCTTATTAACTTGAGCACAACTCTACAATGAGCAACAAGTTGCAATATGTATAAAAATGATCATGGTTACACCTGCAATGAAAAATTATATCATTATCCTAACACCTGTAAATAGAAGATTCATCAGAGGTTATAACAATCACAGGAACACAGATGTTAGTATAAGGTCAAAAGCTTCAATAAATGATCATCAATGCAATGCTTGTTGCATGATTCTCATACAATAATAATGCTGACATTAAAATAACAGTAAAACACCCCCTTTTGTCCCATTTCACTTGACACCTAAACGTTTATAAATGCCTCTTTTATTCTTGATTTTATTTCCCCCTTTTCTCCCCTTACTGACCACAGCAGGGGGATCTTAGTTTTGAATCAGCCATGAATCCAGCTCACCTGATTCATCAGTGAGCTCCACCATCACTGGCGTCTGACAGGGTGGCGCTGCATACTCTTCCTTTAATGTCACTATTTTCAACCTGTTAATGAGAGTGTTTAAACCTAAAGTCGACTACGTCCACAACAAGTCAATACAGCTGTAAATGTGGCCAATTATCAATCTATTACCAATCAATAACAACAGATAACTTCTATTTTATGCATGCTTTTAATCAACCACTCACCCAGAGGATCTCCAATCCCAGGAAATGCCTTCTCCTCCTTTAATGAGTCTGTCCTCCTTCCATGCCCTGGTAACTGGTCCATCCAGAGCCATATGATCTCAAATATACATACAACAAGCCAAACCACACCTTGGTCACACCAACCCCTTTCCACCCCCAAGATGTCCAATGCCATCCTAGTATGGACTGTCAAATGTGGCTTTAACGCTGACTGTTCTGACAATCCATTTTATAACGTTCCTGGTCAGATTTGCCAATCTCTGCACCAGGGTTTTAAACGTTTCGCCATTTTCATTAGGTTTTATTTTTTATTTAGTTTCGACTCCAGATTTTCAATTTTTTGCCAGTTGTAATTAGTTTTTACCAATTCTTTGCTAGTTTAGTCTAGTTTTTATTTTCTGAAAATCCTTAGTTTCAATTTAGTTTTATTTGTGTTTTGCAAAAGTTAAGTGTAACAAACTCTCAGTTCCATCATATCAATCATGCTCTTCTGCTTATCCTTGGGTGTTGAGACTAATAGCTATTAATTCTTGCCGCACCGAGTGTTCCTAATTTTGGTTGAAGTCAATTGATAACCTTTTCCATGCGATTGTTTCACACCTTTATTTAGATGTCCCAGTCCTGTTATCTCGGGATACATCACGCTGCCTTATCTGGGGTTAGCTATTTTCTTGGGATGCGTGTTAAGTGGGTGAGCTCTTCAAAGAGGGGGAGTGTGCTCCCCCTGATGAGGTCTTCTAGGTAAGCTAGGTTAACCTTCTTGTGTGAGCTTTTCAAGTGCACTTTTAAGGTTTGTGGGATTTTTTTTTTTTTTATAAATGTCCCTCAAGACCCCCTGATGGCCCAGTAATTCATTTTTGCGCACTGTAGTACACATTTAGTTTTTTGCTTGTAGCTCTCCTACTCTACTTGCCACTCCTCTAAGTCCTGATGTTTCTTAGAGAGGACAACAGTACCTTTAAAATTATGTCACATGTGTGGGGGTGTGGCCTTGCCAATTGTTTTTCCCACCTTTTCAAAATGGCTGGCGTGCCCACAAGCACATTTTATGGAAGAAAGAAAGGTAAGCTTGATATTTACATTTAAAATGTTTTGTTAAACTCAGATTCTTATTTTATTCAAAAAATAAACATCTAGTAAATAATTTCAGGGGTCTTTAAGAATTAGGCTCATTTACTTTCACAGGGAACATGACTAATTTATTAATGTGTGCTCTACACATTGGGACTTTATATTTATATTTATTTCACTTTTTCCTAATACCCAACTTTTGACCAAGGCGGAGAGAATTCTTAACACAATTATTAAGGGAGATTCAAACATAGATTTTTCAAAATATGAGAGGGTCAGGACCCACTAGAAGCCACACAAAGATTATCGAGATGCAGTGGCAGATGTAATAGAGAAAGACACAGGGCCACCTGAAATCTGTCATCCTATCTGGTGCAAAACCAACATGTAGTAGAATCTGGAATTTTGATTTTGAGTTAAAAATAAAATATGGGTAAAATGCAGAAATCTTTTCCAGTAAAGTAAAAAATAAGAGTCGCAATTATAGTTGAATCCATAACACCTAATTGTTTCTACGAGATCACGTCGTTGCTGAGAGTTATCAGTGATCTCAATGTGTGAAAAGAACTCACAGTATCTGGGGTTTAAGCTCCTCTTAGCTGAGAAACCTGGGACAAACATGTGAACAAGACCTGAATAATACCAGTAATGAAGACTTCTCTCCAAAGATCAATAAAAGGAAGCCCCAATCTGATGAGAGTCTAGCAAAATATGGTTCACTCCACTTGCCTGAAATGGTTAGCAGTCCAAGGCATTTCATTTGTAGAATGATTGGGTACAACAATGAAACAGATGTGAGATGAGGGAAGTGCCAAATGTTCCTTTGTGTCTCCAAATAAAATCAGTACTTCCTCAGATATCCTAAATAAATTGACTTTTGTGAACTAGAAAGTTCAGTGCCATCACTTATTCCTAAACCAATAGTTTACAGCTAGTGAAGTGTCAGTGACTTCTGGGTTGGTCCCTGATCTTCATCTTATGAGATTGTTATTTTAATAACACTTGATTCATTTAAAAGAAAAAAGAATAAAAAAGAAAAAAGAAAAAACGAAAATATTTTCTCCCTGTTTTTTCTTATTCTCTGGGTCTCAGGAGGACATTACGTCCCTCTCCACTACCAGACTCTTGTTATGTCTACAAAACAGTCATATTAAAATCATCCTCAATTCTATTCTGGCGCTGTCTCCCGACTTTTCCTGACCTGATTCTGCGCGTGGACGGAGCAGCAACACAGACGACTCGACTAACGTACTACCTTAATTTCACTACAGCAGGGCACGCACACATCAATGCAACCAAACACATTTTGCTATAAATCCAGTTAATTTTAGTTAGTTTTGTGAACATTCAGTACAGTTTTAGTTAGTATTCCTTTTTGTTTTGATTTTATTACCGTTAACGCAAATTTTTTCCACTTCTACTTTTCGTTATTTCATTTGTTGTCTTTAATAATAATAATCTCCTCTGCACCCTTGAATAAACACCATTAACATGATCAACCTTTTGCTGCTTGTTTTTTCACCATCTTATTGAATCAAATACTTCATGCTTATGTGGTTTACGACATTATATTTATCTAAATCTCCACTTTGTCTCTAAATGTTTGAACAATTTTTGAGGGTCAAATTTTGAGAATTTGACCATAGTGAAAGTTATTGCGTTATCACCCCCTTTGGGGATTACCTTTTTCCAGTTTTGATGATATTCCTCCCCGTTCTTTATTTTTTTGCAAGTACCCCTCTTCGGTGGCGAGAAACTGTTGGTGTGATCAAGCGGGTCCTGTAAAAACAAAAGCTCAGGACAGAACAGTCACCAATCATGTACTTCATTCAAAATTAACAAATATCAAGCTTCATATTGATCCTCTGAGTGTAATGGTACATTTTACTTTGCACTTCTCAAAACTAAAAACAATATTTTCTTTATTTTACTCTTGTTCTTGTGCAGCACCACCCCTCAGCACATGCCCCTGTTATTTTATCTTACTTTTAAAATGTTGACTACTTCAAGAAAGCGCCCAAAAGACGGGGACCAGTGTTTATCATTACATATCTCCATTTTGAGTGTGGCTGTCTATCATTCCCCTCTTATTCATAGACCTCGGTGGAGGGTTTTTTGTTTGTTTTTTCTTTATTTCTCTAAAATTAATTCACTCTCTACATTGACCCACTATGGTTAATAATAACATGCTCAGTCATGAGTGGGATCAAACCTTTTCTTCACTTTAGCATTTAATATTCCCAACAATATAATGTGATACCTTAATTAAAACACAGCTACTAAAACACAATTTCCTTAATGCAAACATCAGTAGCTCAAAATTAGCAACCAAAGGGTTCAGTCTGCAGTTCACACTGCTGTGAAGCTACAGCTCTTTAGTCTCTGTCATTCTTCTGTTCTTGCAGACAAAACAAAGCAAAACAAAACATCCACCCTTCTTTTACAGGCTGGGTGAATTGTCTGTGGACATTTAATAATCCTAAAGTCGGCACCGTTTTTGTCTCAGTACCAAGTCAGTTAAAACTTTTAGTCGTCAGTCCATGACTTTTAGTCGTCAGTCATATGCATACATCCACACACATTCATACCAGAAGTTGCTGATAATGGAGTCTCACGCGCAGCCTATTCGAGGCTCCATCACCAGCAAGATGACGTCATCATTTTAAAGGAAACAGCTCCTTGTTTGTTTTTCCTTCTTTGGACTGGATTGACTCGCTGCAATCCTTTTAGACTTCAGGATCAGTGTCCCATATAAGTGAATTTTCTCCCAAGCTCATTATAATCATGGAGAAAAAATACTTTGCGACTGTTTTCAGTAAGAATATTTTATAACACTTTAAAATTCACTCTCTCAGGCCTGGATTAAGGAGCCGATTTGTTAAATCAGGAGCTCACAAAATACCAAAATATCACCACCGGTGGATCACACCTCTCAGATGTTCTTATCTCAGTGCACTGTAACGAAAGCAAACACAGACGTAACCAATTAAACACTCATATAATAACAGATACTGGGGCCCATTACAAACATGCCCAAGCATAAAACCATCCTTTTCTCTCTCAGAGAAAGAAAACAATCCAAACCTCACTGATAGAATCAACCTAGTATCAAACAAAACCCAAAGATCAACCAAAACTCCTTTTTGCACCAACAAAACATGTTGGATTTACTTGACTCAATAGTGGACACTAGTTACACACCAACTCTTTACTTTGGCAAAAACGTAAACAACTAAGTTGAATCAACACAACCTTTTCATAATCTCTTCGAAATAAAACTCACACCATTCATTCATCATTTTCGCTCTGTACCACTGCTCCTTGTTAGACTGTGTGAAGCACAGTAAACAATTCAGTGGAGGCTTTGAGCCATAAACAGACATCACGCACAGACATTGTTTTCATTATCAAAGTGCTTCAGACCATGTCCTCTAAATCTACACAAATGCCCTCTGCGTGGCATGAAATACATTTAAGCAATAAATAATCAATCAGTTCTTGCTGTTGTAACCAACTCCGTATTTGGATGTTTGTGTGCAGCATTTGTTAGTAAAGCATTCTTCATTGCATCAGCGTGTGTGTGTGTGGATCACTTCTCAGTTCATTGAATCAACATTTTAATTTGTGTGTGTGTGTCATTTCTCCCTCAATCAACGAGTGCATATGTTCATATGTATGTTTCTTTTCACTCTGAGTCGGTGCATGTAGATGTGTGTGTTTGTGTGGGTGTTTGTGTTCATCACTTTCCTGTTGTAGTGTTCTGGGTAAACCACGGCCTGAAGCGTGCCCTGGGTCCTGCCCTCCTCCTTTTCAGTCTGTTTGCATCCATTGGTGCTGCTGCTCAGAGTTCTGTCCATACTGGTTCTGGCCCCAATTGAGGCAGTCCTTTTCTCCAGTGTCCAGCATCTTCTCCTTATTTCGCTCCTCCTTAACTTGACCCTTTTGCTTCGGTCTTCCTTCAGGGTTTTGATACGCAGCTCAATTGTCTGGATGTCCGTTTGTTGCTTGCAGAAGTGCGACTGCTGTCCGTTTGTTTGCCGGTGGAACGGCTGACATCCAGAAGGTGTATAGGAGAGTCTGCAGCTTCCACCTCCCCAGTGGAAGACCTCAATCTTTGTTCTGTTAGTTTAACACAGGCCTCAAGGCTCTCTGGGATCCCTGCTTGCACTTTCAAGCCCACGGCTCAGGTCGTAGTCGTGGTCCCATTCCAGGGGAATGGAGTCCATGGTTGTTTGGGCGTCTCGGCCCGAGCGTTCAGTCCGGAGCTGGGCAGCCCAGGACGCTGAGCGATCGGAGGACGGCAGAGGCGACAGGAAGCCATCCCCCTAACGTTTGCTCCATAGCAGACCGGACAAATCACACTGCTCATCTAGCTCCAAGATGCTCCGGCCTGATTTCAAGTCCGGTGTCTTGGACTCCAAGCCTGATGGGTTCGATTTTCAGCTAGCTCCTCCTGGGCCATGCTCAGTTTCTGCTCTGATGCCTCGAGGTCTTATTGAGGGCAGAAACCTCAGAGTCTTTTCCGTAGAAATCAGATTAAAGTCCATTGATGTTTTCCTTGCTTTGCTCCACGGCCTTTTGCGGCTCTGCTGTTCGGCTCTTCTCAGAGGTCAGCTCCTGGCCGAGCCCCGACACCTGTGCCTTCAGCTTATTTTCTCCTGGTGTTTTGTCCATTCTGAGGTGCCTCCTGACCTCAGTTACTCCTCCTGTCTCTGGCACGCCCTTCTTGCTGCCCGATGGTCATTGTTGGTCCGTCACTGTCCTGCACAGTTTTAATGCAGAGTGGTTAAGGTCAGCATGGTTTTGCTCGGCCTCACTTTTCATCTGGGCTTAATGGGCGTCTCGTCACAGCTCTGTCAGCTGAAGCTGTCTTTTTCCATATGGCAAGAGTGTCAAGAGTGTGTGAGAGGGGTGTGTCCGATCAGGCACAATGCTGGTGGCTTTGCGAGTGCCTCGTTTTCCAAATCCAGATGTTTATTTGTCACGTACACAGCAACAGAGAGAACAGTCTGTTGTTGGGATGGCTGAGGTCTTTCACGATCTTCCTGGCCTTGGTCCAGCACCGCCTGCTGTAGATTGAGTGCAGGTCAGGGTGCTCGGAGCGGATGGTGCGCTCAGCTGATTGCACAACCCTCTGTAGAGCTTGTCTGTCCGGCATGGTGCTGTTCCCGAACCAGACAGTGATATAGCTGCTCAGGATGCTCTCAATAATTCCTTTATATAAGGTGGTCAGAATCGGTGGTGGGAGCCGGGCCTTTCTCAGTCTTCTCAGACAGAAAAGACGCTGACGGAAATCTCCCCGTGTAGTGAAACGGGCCTTGGATTTAACTCTCTCCGTCTCTGCTGCCTGAGATCGTTTTCCTGCAGCACTGTTGACAGTTTCAAATTGCTGTGGGTCCAGCTGCTTTAGCATTTGGTCAGAGTCACATCGAAGATGGTAAAGGAGAGAGCAACGATGGTAGAGGGGAGAGCAGGAGTCCAGGGTCAGCCTCGGCTTTTCCGGGCCGACAAAGCAGCCTGTAATCAAGCATAAAGAGAAAAAACAAAACAAAACAAAAACAAACAAACAGGAAAATCATGTTGTATTGGCTGTGTTACTCAGAGAGGGGAAAAACAACGGGACCAGGCCCTGTGTCAGCCTTCTCTCCCCCTTTTTTTGTTTTTTCTCACCATATAATCCTCTCATAACCCACCAAGCTGACAGGACAACACAGGTACATGTTAAAATTCTTAAGATCATGTTTAAAGCACAAAAATGGAATTTTCTTTCATTCAGTAATCACTTGTATTAATCAATCAGAAGAAAACATGTCACAATTTGACTTTTATTAACCACTAAATTTGTCGTGTTATCACTGGTTGTGATTTTTTTTTTTTTTTTTTTTGAAGTTAAGTTGTTGTCCTGCAACCCAGAGGGTTTATTTGTTAGTAGTGGATAAACTTCATTATTTAACGGCGGATGTATGTTAAGTTTCACTGCTTTAAACTTGCTGGAAAATCTTCACGTGTTTATGGGTGTAAGCTGTTTCTTCATTGCGTGTATGTGCGTTTGTACATGGGCTAATTTAACGTTTTTTCTCAAACGAGGCATTTCTCTAGCACGTGCCTCTCTCTCACATTTCTCTGCTTGTGTGTGTTTTTATTTCACCTTTTTGTTGTGATGCTCCAGGCGCCTTCCCAACCTCCACAAGTCTGTTGGCCGCAATTTTATGTGTTAAAACTTCTCTTAATTTCTCCTTTAATTCTCTGCTAGCTGCTGTCTTTTCCACAGCTGCTGATTCTTGCTGAGTTTGGTTTCCATTACTATAATTTTGCTTCGGCCGCCGTGCTTGTGGGGGCAGTTGGTCCAGCCCCATAGCCACCTGTATCAACACACTGAGAGATTTATTTAATATCATTTTCATCACTGTTAAATAGACTAGCAGGCAAGACGCCCACCTTTGCACTGCAGACTACATGCCAGTCTCCCAACACACTCCTCTCTGAGTTTCAGCTTTAAAACCCAACATCATTCACACCCTAGTCATTCAAAACCTTATTTGTAGTATCATAATCAGCAAAATCAGCGTTTTAATTACAGGCATGTATCATTGTTTGCAAATCAAAATTATAAAACTCAAAAACACGCTAAACAGCAACAAAAGTCCTCTGTGCGTGTCACCGCTCATTTGCATGTTCACACACCGTCTAAAAATAGCTCGCAGCGCTGCAGCTGCACGTCACACAGAGTCTCACACAAAGCTCAGGCAAAACTCTATTATTTTATATTACAAAGACGTCTTATATTTACAATCACTGACAGGCCTGACAGATTCAGCACCTAACAAATTTCGACAAATTTAAAATAACGGGTCTCACCGAAGAAAGTCCAACTTTTTTGTAGTCAATCAAACAGTATCTGTTACTTCTGGGAACAGTTTCTGACCTAACTTCTAAAGAGCGCCTATACAATTTCGACAAATTTAAAATAACGGGTCTCACCGAAGAAAGTCTCACTTTTTTGTAATCAATCAAACAGTATCTGTTACTTCTGGGAACAGTTTCTGACCTAACTTCTAAATCCCTAACTCAATTTAACTTTGTCCAAACAAGCACATGACACCGTTTTAAACGATGAGGAGACTCGGTAACTCCTAGCTTATTTCAGGATGCCCTGTACCCCACAGATAAGCCAAACTGAACTAACCCTGTTCGCCGACAGGTCAAGACCGCGCGTCCACGGCCAGGAGGGGGCGTAACCCCCGGGCTATGTGCTTCTTAGCAGACTTCTGGGCTGCCGTCCTATAATAATTTTAACCTAACCGATTTTGAAAAATTTTACCATAACGGGTCTCACCGAAGAAAGATAACTTTTTTACGACCAATTAAACAGTCTCTGTTACTTCTGGGAACAGTTTCTGTCCTAATTTGTAAAACTATTAACCAGTCTCTGTTACTTCTGGGAACAGTTTCTGTCCTAATTTCCCTACCAAACTACCTGAGCCTTCAGCTCAATATCCAGGGACTCAAACCCAACATTATTACGTTCATATTTACTTCAACTTCATTAAATACTCTTAAGCAACTTTAACTGCATAACACACGGTGATTCTCATCAAAATCAAAACAGACACTCTACCAGTAATTTCAGTGAGTAGACTTTAATTTAGTCATATCCAATTTGGCACATTTTGGAAATAATTCAACAGGTAGTGCCTTACCTTTAGATAAGCCGGCTTTTGTCCACTCAAATCAGACCACTGGCTCGTGCCTGTCCGTTCGACAACCTCGGACCGTCCAAACTTTTAAATTCCACCCCAATACCACAGGACGAGCCCCCAAGCTGTTAAGGTTCAAAATATTGGGGATGGAAACAAGAGAAAAACCACAATAACAACACTGGTCCGGCCGGGTTGAGTCAAACGATGATTTTAATGATCACACGCGTGGGAGATGGACACTGATGCAGACAGCCTCAAAATCTCAAAATGGTGGAGCATTGCTCAAACTTTTATAGCCTCTGGTGCCTCCACCTTATCATACAAAGCCTAAACATTCACATGCTTTCTCTCACACAGCGCCTAAGCTACGACCTTGGCTCCCTGTTTATCTGCTCCTGCTGAAATGGGGCAGAAAACTCCAGCACACTCTGTTCTCTTCTACTCAGACAAATTAGATTTCTTATAACTCAGCAGTATAATGCATCATAAAACAATATCATTCATTCACAACAATTCAGCAGTTTAATGTAATGCAAATCAGTTTAACTAATGCAATAGTTATCAGCTTCTTCTGATTCAGGAGAATAATGCAAACTAAAACTACATAATAATTCACAATCTTTAATTAGGGGTATAACATGGCATAAAATAATATTATAATCTAACAAACTACAAAGCAACAAGCCAGTGTTCTTCAAGTGCCATTCCAAAGCCCAGATAAATCGGGAAGGTTGGATCAGGAAGGGCATTCAACATAAAGTATTTGCCAAATCAAGAATACAGATCACAAAGATCAGTCAAGGCTTTAATTTTATTTATGTAGGATGAAATCACAACAACATTCCACAAGGTGCCTTGTATTTTAAGGTAAAGACCCTACAATGATACAGAGAAAAACCCAAACAGCAAACAACCCCCCCTCTGAGCAAGGACTTGGCGACAGTGGCAAGGAAAAACTTCCTGTTTAAAGACACAGGATGGGGTGAGGGTGTGTTCAAAGGCAGTGAGAGAAGACATGCAGAGGGTTAGTTTGAGCATTTTTAGCATTTGGCTTGAACACCACCAAAGTCTAGGCCTCACCCTAAAAGAGTAACAGAAGTTAAACATATACTGTGTAGAGGATGAAAAAAAACCTTTTATACACATTCACACAACAAGTACCCACTTTTAAACATCTGCAAACAAACAATAACACTGCTCTTATCAGTCTGAATGTTACTCTCCTTAAACATTTTTTAACTTGAGAAAACAATGTGATCACAACATCAGTTTAATAACTGCAGCACATTTCCACCACATAATATGATGTTTTAAAAGTTCCCAATGATGATCAAATTTCATTTTACTTGAATTCCCTTTCCTTACTAGTAATACTTTGAGAGGTGTGCTTATTTGCTTAACATTGTCACTGTTAGGTACTTTCGGCTTAAAGGTGATTTGAGCCTAAATCAGACTTAATCAGGCTAGCAAAGAGCTGTTACAGAAGCTGCAAATGAAACGGTGGATCTCTGCAGGATGCTGCGATATCTATGTTGATGAACTGTTACTTTAAATTCTGAGTAAATCTCCAAGAGTTTTACCTGCAAAGCCTTGTTGTCATTCAGTATTGGTCTCATATCTAAACGTCTCAGCTGATGTTTAGATGTATCGCTGGGAAGCATTGTTATGGATTCTCATTGGATGCGGCTAATTGGTAAATTTGCAGAACTGGTGCTTCTAATGAACATATCTTTTTGTAAGCACCACTCTTCTTTTCTAAAGGCAATACTCAGAGAGCCAGTCCCACCACATTTCTTGAAAATGTTCAGATTTTTTGACCTTCATGTCTTAAAGTAATGCTGGATTCATGTTTTTCCTTACTTAGTTGAATGGTTTAGCAGTGCTATGTTAGTACAGCAACTGACACTATGTCAGCATAATATAACTGATGATAATACAACTTATAAAAGCTGGAAAAAAAAACCTTGAACTATTATGGAGACTCCCTACTCATCAGCTTTTAATCTGCATGCCATTTGCTATGCTTAGCACATCCTGACAGCTCTGTATGAGCCCCAGCTGCAAAATTGCCATTGATCCAGTCATATCACTCTGTATCGCTGAAGCAAAGGGGAACATTTCAGTGATCTATACTATACTAGTTACATTAGAGTGACCTTGGAGCTTCATGAATATATGCACTGTCACTTTAAAATCAAAATAATCTATTAATGCAACACACAGATCTAAAAATGTCAAGTTTGTCAGTTTATTTGAGCGTACAAATGTTTCCAAGTATACAAATGTCAACTACAGAGGGCAATATATATATGGTACATGAGATGCAGTTTGTCAGGCAAGTGTAGAAGTGTGAGCAGCACAGGGTTATGGTCAACAAACAATCAGTTTGCTACTGAAGGAAAGATGCAGTATTTATTACAGGAGTTCTGTTGTGGCCAAAGCGCACTGTACAGCATAGACTGCTTATCTTACACATGAACTTTCTCCATTCTCCACTTTAATTTCTTTTCACATTTTGTGGATATTAAACACTGTGTGGAACAGTAAAGGTTCAAGCTGGTCACAAACATCTGAAATTTATTCATCTATTTCTAAAAACATAGATGAAGATATTGTTAAACTAAGAAATCTTCCCTGAATAACACAATTAATACTTTTAATATGTCACATGGCAATGTGCACCCAAATAGCAGATTCATCTTGAACAGACACACAGGTTCCTTCTAACAAAGATAAAAGAAGAAATACAAAAAACTAAGACTCACAGTAACTTCCTTTTTGAAACTTTCATATTAAAGGTTTTCTTTACCTGATTTAAACAGCATGGCTAAACCCCATTTCACTCTCTGTTACATATTGTCATACGATATTTTTGTATTGCTGTGTTTGCCCGAAGCTCAGAAAAGACTATATGAGGTAAAGGCACCTGCAGGAACTGTTTGGTGATTCGGTCTGATAGTGATACGATTTGGTGGATTTATAGGTGATTTTTCTCTGTTCACAGAATGTATTCACATGAATTCACAGTAGATTTCAGGAAAGATACAAAAAAAAATACAAGTTTCTTTGATTCCCTGACATTTGTATGCATTACATGGTACAAACATTCAAAACAGAACTCTAAATGGTAGTATAATATTAACCTATCTTTTGTTTTTCCCCACAACCTCAGATTCACTGCTCTAACTTTCTTTGCATTCCAACAAATGTGAAGGGACCTAACTTAAATATTATAGGTCAGTGGGGTTTTATTAATCATTTTTATCAGGCAGCAGATGTTCAGGGAAACACAACCTCTCATCGCTGGCTCACTACAGCAGTTGCTCCAGCGCACTCTCCATAAAACCACCTTACCACAGGAGCTTACTTGGAGCTAATCATCTTCATTGTACCCCTCCTCAAAGCAGCGGTTGAAAAAGTTCAGCACTGAGCTCAGAAAGTAGTGTTGACTCTTTACTGAAATAATGTTGTGTCCTTCATCTGGGAATATCTAGTCAGAAGGAAATGGAAAGGAGAGTCATTATTTCTTTGTAATAAAAAACATAGAAATGATGTATATTCTAAGTGAAAGAAAGGAGTTCCAAAAACAAAATAAAACATTGCCTTGATATTAACATCATAGTACAGCCAACAAAACTACACCAGCAAATACCAGTTAGCATTGGTAATAATCAGCTGACATTGATGAAAGACAAGAAAACAATGAACGGATGAACTGGTGACAGTATGTTCTGATCTGCGGCTAAGGATCTCCTGCTAAGATCTTTTTGCCATATAGCACAGGGAACCTTCACTTGTCTTGTAGACTCTAACCACTGGATGCGCTCAAAGGACTAACATGCTAACACTATTAGGCAAGTGGTTATAATGTACTGACTAAGCAGGAATTGTGAGAGTTCAGGCTGGGCTACTTGTGTTTTCTCTTTACACATTTGAGCAGAAACTGTTCAGAGGTAACAACATAGCAAACATGCTCCAGTGCTACCCTATGGTCATCAGGATCCACACTCCGCACCACCCCAAATAAAATATGCAAATACAGTGACTATATAGAATCAATCTAAAGTGTATAAAGGAATTGAGACACTCATGTTGAAGAATACAATTACTGTAATAAACTAATTAAAAAAATTAAAGGAACACTTTTTAATCAGAGTTTAGCATCAGTTACATTTTATAACTTAACTTTGATATGATATTGATCTGTTCAGTTAAGCAGCAGAGGGGCTGTCAATCAGTTTCAGCTGCTTTGGTGTTTTTAAAAGCTCCTCTAGTGCAACAGTTACTAGAGGGGTAACAATGAGAGGATGGGAATTAGAGAACCCCCAAAATAGTAATGGCTTTGCAAGTTCTTTGGTGTTTTTTTTATGGTTTTTTTTTTTGTTGTTGTTGTTTTTTTGCATTTGGCTAGCAGGGCACTGCTGTGAATGTATCTGACTAAACAATCAGAAACAGACTTTATGAGGGTGGTCTGAGGTACCAACATCTTCTAGTGGGCCCTGTGCTCACACCACAGAGACTGATTGGCATTTGCTACAGCATTCCAGAATTAAGAATCAGAATAAAAATCCAGCATGATTTTCCCATGGAGATCTGAGGAGTTTTCAAAGTGTTGTGATTTTTTTGTACAATTTTGTTGAGCAGTGGGTGTTAAACATGACATGTGACCATCACGATCATGTTCGGGGGAGTAGCATGCATTTGAGTGCAGGGAGATGGCATATACATTTATTTTAATGACTTTACACCCTCCTGCTGATCAACAGCTGGTAGAAATGAGAGAAACTTGACTTATAACATGAGTATACACCGAATTCCTTTTTAGTATGAAAAGTATCTCAAAAGAACAGAAGTGTAGGGGTCTGAGCTGTACCATTAAATGAGTTTTTATTTTAAATACCTCTTTTTAATTGGCTACATCACTGTGGTAGCCAGTTTAAAAGAGTGTATAACTTGGTCTGGAGCAGATTAAGTTTTTTTTTTCTTACAGTTTTCACTGCTTCATTTCCAAAAGAACATAACATTACAAAGTAGCTGCCCTTTTATACGCAACCCGCCGAGGCATACCTTACTAATGCCACTAAAGAAAGCTGTGATGGAAGTTACAGTAGTGTAGTGTAAGTCACAACGTCACATGAATGTGAACGCATTCAGATGATGATTCAGAAAATATGTCATCTGTTTTAATGCTGGTATTAATCTGCTGCCATGTCAGTTCTACACTGCTGAAACTCCAACTAAAAGACTGAAAATTGATCAGTTACATTTTTCAACTGTTTATCATATTTCATGTGCCAATGCCAGTGCCTTAACATTTCTCTTTAATCTGGCCTCATTTAAAAGTGATTTCCACATCTCCATCATCAGACTACAAGACTGTGTCAGACTTAAATGCACTGAAGCCTATAATATTTAAATGTACCTTTAATGTGGAGCTTGCACATCAGTGCACTCGTAGTGCAGTTGTTTCTTTCTAATTAATAATATTAATTGTCATTTATATAAATTCAATAGTAATGGCTCTTAACTTATTTCAGCACCATGGGTGTTGCCATTAGATTTATTTATTTATTTTTATTCTTCATAGGTCTCTGTGGCTAGTTTTTCTGACAATGTTTCAGTTTGAAATAAGCACTTTCTCATACAGAGAAAGAATCAAAAGATGTCACATGCAGTTTTGTGTACCCAACTAATGCAAATGAAAATCAAGCTGAAGGATCACAGTTTTAACAGACTGGGGGAGATCCAGTAACCACTGCAGAGGCACAAATGCAAGGGGGCATGCCAGGACTTTTACTGAATTATCTAATTATCATCTTATACGAGAAGATGATTTTGAAGGCGAAACCGGCCACATTTAAAACGGATTTTTTTTTTTTTTTTATCTTTAACCACAGTTTGTAAAATCTCGCTGACACAAAATAGACTGTTTGGAAAATTATTCATATAAACGTTGCCTAGCATCTGCTCACACAAGCAGCTGTCCACAAACATTGCTTTAATTGCCAAGACCTGATTATCTTGTGCAGCAGAAAGAAACCATCACATATCTGACCACACTGCTTTCTGATATGGACACATGGGAAAGCAGAAGCTTTTGTTAAATGACTTTTCAACCTTCAGAGAATAAAAATAAGAAGGCTGGTTGATAAATTCACAAACACAGCACATGGGTCCGCTCTTGTTAGGGAACTGAAATGAATGTCATGCAGAGAGGAGATGGCAGAAGTCACCTGGAGAGTGTAGTTAATATTTGATGCAGACAGCAGTTTGACCAACTCAGCAGAATGCTGGAAATGAACATTGGCTGTCAAGAGAACAAAGAGTTGCAATGACAATTTACAATGCAATAACTTTGCACAACAACCATTCACCCCATTATGCAGAGCATTGTTAGGAATTCAGTAAAATAAAAGAAATGCAATAGTTAGACTAACACTTACAGTTTTTTTTCCTTTGCATTCATTTTTATGTTAAATTTGCAAAAAAGAATTGTCAGTATGTACTTATTTACAGTTAATTTGGCAGTAAACCCTACTTAATTCTACAGCTACATATCTGCTTCATCATGTTTATCTATTCCCATGCTCACCATCTGCTGTGCCGTGGATAATAAGAAAGTTCAATGGACTTGCAGGTCCTGTGATGTTGCTGAGCAGACTGGAAATCTGCAGGAGACAGTGAACAGTCACCACCCAGTGCAGAATCAGACACAGCTTAACTATATCAGATTTAAATCTAATAAAACAGCTCATAATGTTGAAGCCATTAGCATAAAACTTTGGTTAGAAGACAAGAAACTACATCTTTAAACAGCATCAGTTCCCACTCATAAATATTTATAGCAACTTCTATCAGATGCAACCAAACACAGATGGAAGTGTCAGTAAGCAAGGGTGGATGTACTGAAGTAACAAAACTGTCAAGTGACTGAGCAGCAGAGATCAAAGCTTCCCTTAATGAGTTTTAATTTTGCGCTGCCATCAGCAGAACTTTGTACTTTGCTGATCTTAAACAGAAACTTCAGTTGCAAAGGTGAGAGGAGAGGCAGTTTGGACATCTTAAAATCTGTTTGCATCTGGTGGTGCAGTGCTAGAAATACTGCGGAAACAACAGTTTTGATTTTTCTAGTTCAACCCAGACCAGACCAAAACAAACACATTTTTCTTTTAGTGCCTGCAGTGTTATTTATCCATGTAGATTGTTTTTTCATTAAATTTATTGGGCATAATTTAGAAACGCATACACCTGTGTTTATTAGAGCCCATAATTCACACTGCATGACAGAACATAACATAAAGCCAGTAAGTCTAAAAAACTCGCTGTGGACTTTGGACTGTGGCAAAGCATAGACCAAAGCACGGCCATAGAAACATATCTAAAACTTTGAGTGATCTAGGAAGCACAGTGGTCTCAATTAGGGCTGGGCCATATTATACCGGTCACGGTAATACCGGTATAATGTTAGGCAACGATAGGAAAATGAAATATCGCGATAGAATATGAGTAAAACGCGCATGCGCAGTGCCTTTGTTTTCATACGCACATGGCCGATTGTTGAGTGAAACAGATGAACCAGAATTGGTTTGTAAAAATGGTGCAACTTCAGTGATGTGGAACTGGTTTGGTGTTTGTCCGTCAGATACACGACAAAGCACATTTTTTTTTTGCAGAACATGCAAGCGGCCGTCGGACTAAGATGCCCTTAAATCTGGGAGTAATCTGGGTCCTAAACTCCGTATGCTTCAGGTCAAACAACACTGCAGCATCACTAAGAGTTAAAAACTGTCTAAATTCTTTCATCTTTAATAAAACGATCAGCATTGCTGCTTTACCAGGTGTAACTATGAAGTTTAACTTCCAGGCATCCATGAAAACAAAATGTATTACATTTAACGGAGTTAGAAGCTAGCAGGAAGCTAGCGGAAGTTAGCTCGCTAGTTACCTAAGCATGATATTGCATGTTCTGACTGAGACATTTCTGAAAAAAATCAAACGTACAGCTCTGCTATCACTTCCAACATAAATGAAGACAGGAAACTAAACAGCAGTGACGTTTGTAGGGTTACTGAAGTTGGGCTAGCTGGTATATAATAATGTGCTACGTGATCGCTAGCAACACAGCTATGTTAGCATAACATAAACAGTGAAGCTGGAGGACGAACACTAACACTTTTCCACTTATAAAAGTTAACGTTAAGGTTCCTCATGGTTAGAGACAAATGCAATCGCATGGCAGGATGCTGTAAAAGGACCAATCTTCAGTCAGGAGAACAACTGAGATAATCCATCCACAATACGAGGTTAGTCATTAATATACTGCAACAACATGGGAATAGAGCAGCTGCCAGAGAATTCAACATTAATGAATCAATGGTACAGAAGTGGAGGAAGCAAGAAGAATGAGTTTAATAAAGTTTGATTTATCTGACTGCTTTGTTTCGCGTAATGTGCCTTATAATCCTGGGCACCCTATGGTCCGAAAAATACGTACTGCACACTGCAGTTTAATGTTGCAAAGCACCTCTTATGTCAGCCCATTTCTACTGGAAATGCCTTTTGGTTAAACTTTCAGCAAGGAATTTGCATTTGCACTGTTACATTTTTATAAAGCTTTAATGTACATAAAAACCAGCTTCTTGTTTAAGTGAAAATAAATGATAGGTTGTCTTTTTGCGCTAGTAATGTTGTGGAGTTGTATTTTGTCTCGCATCAATTATATCGTTGGTTATATCGTTATCGCAAATTTTCAAATATATATCGTGATAAATATTTTTGGCCATATCGCCCTGCTCTAGTCTCAATAACTGCAAAATGAAAGATGATTGAAACTACCAGGACTTTTAACTGTTATAAGGTTCAGACATTGCCAATGAGATATATATATATATATATATATATATATATAAACAAAAACACCCAGCACGCCCCTGCGGGCGGTTTATCCTTCAAGCTCGGGTCCTCTACCAGACGCCTGGGAGCTTGAGGGTCCTGCGCAGTATCTTAGCTGTTCCCAGGACTGCGCTCTTCTGGACAGAGATCTCCGATGTTATTCCCGGGATCTGCTGGAGCCACTCGTCTAACTTGGGAGTCACCACACCCAGTGCTCCGATTACCACGGGGACCACCGTTACCTTCACCCTCCACATCCTCTCGAGCTCTTCTCTGAGCCCTTGGTATTTCTCCAGCTTCTCGTGTTCCTTCTTCCTGATATTGCTGTCATTCGGAACCGCTACATCGATCACTACGGCCGTCTTCTTCTGTTTGTCTACCACCACTATGTCCGGTTGGTTAGCCACCACCATTTTGTCCGGTTGGTTAGCCACCACCATTTTGTCCGTCTGTATCTGGAAGTCCCACAGGATCTTAGCTTGGTCATTCTCCACTACCCTTGGGGGCATCTCCCATTTTGACCTCGGGACTTCCAGGTTATACTCGGCACAGATGTTCCTGTACACTATGCCGGCCACTTGGTTATGGCGTTCCATGTATGCCTTGCCTGCTAGCATCTTGCACCCTGCTGTTATGTGTTGAATTGTCTCTGGGGCATCTTTACACAGCCTGCACCTGGGGTCTTGCCTGGTGTGATAGACCCCAGCCTCTATGGATCTTGTACTCAGAGCTTGTTCTTGTGCTGCCATGATTAGTGCCTCTGTGGTGTCTTTCAGTCCAGCTTTGTCCAGCCACTGGTAGGATTTCTGGGTATCAGCCACCTCCTCTATCTGCCGGTGGTACATACCGTGCAGGGGCCTGTCCTTCCATGATGGTTCCTCGTCTCCCTCCTCTTTCTTGGGTTTCTGCTGCCTGAGGTATTCACTGAGCACTCGGTCAGTTGGGGCCATCTTCCCAATGTATTCTTGGATGTTCGTTGTCTCATCCTGGACTGTGGTGCTGACACTCACCAGTCCCCGGCCCCCTTCCTTCCGCTTAGAGTACAGCCTCAGGGTGCTGGACTTGGGGTGAAACCCTCCATGCATGGTAAGGAGCTTTCTTGTCTTTATGTCAGTGGTTCTATCTCCTCCTTTGGCCAGCCTATTACCCCAGCAGGGTACCTGATCACGGGCAGGGCGTACGTGTTGATGGCCCGGATCTTGTTCTTGCCATTCAGCTGACTCCTCAGGACTTGCCTGACCCTCTGCAGGTACTTGGTGGTTGCAGCTTTTCTAGCGGCCTCTTCATGGTTCCCATTCGCCTGCGGAATCCCCAGGTACTTGTAACTGTCCTCTATGTCTGCAATGTTGCCTTCTGGTAGTTCAATCCCCTCAGTTCTGACTACCTTCCCTCTCTTTGTTACCATCCGACTACACTTCTCCAGTCCGAACGACAGTCTAATGTCATTGCTGTATAGCCTGGTAGTGTGGATCAGTGAATCGATGTCTCGTTCACTCTTGGCATACAGCTTGATGTCATCCATGTACAGGAGGTGGCTGACAACTATATATAGATACATATATATACATATAGAATAGAATAGAATAGAATAGAATAGAATAGCCTTTATTGTCATTGTACAGAGTACAACGAAATTGGAGTGCCACTCCCTTGGTGCAAGTTTCAATAATAAATATAAATGTAAAATATAAAAAGTACAAAAAAAACAATCGTAAGTACTCAAACAATAGTATGTACAATATATACAGGATAGCAGCATTAATATAATGACAGTATAAATAGCAGCATAATATAATGACAGTGACGGTATGGAATAGGTTCAATTGTTTTTGTGCTTATTTACTACGGTGATAGCTCTGGGAAAGAAGCTATCCCTGAATCTGTTTGTCCTGGTTTTATGTGACCTGTACCGTCGGCCTGACGGTAATAGTTCAAACAGTTGATTGCTGGGGTGAGAGTGGTCCTTGATGATATTGCCAGCTCTGCTGAGGTACCGAGAGTTTGCAGTGACCTCCAGGCTGGGCAGAGAGCAGCCAGTGATCTTCTGGGCTGTGTTGATGACCCTCTGCAGTACTTTCCTGTCTGCAGCTGAGCACCCTGCATACCATGTTGTTATGCCGTACGTTAGGATGCTCTCTATGGTGGCTCTGTAAAATGTCACCAGCAAGATATATACATATATATACATATATATACATATATATATATATATATATATATATATATATATATATACATATATATATATGTATGTGTGTGTGTGTGTATTAGAGGTGGGAATCACCATACATCCCACGATACGATATTATCACAATACTTAACGCACGATACGATATTATTGCAATTTTTTAAAATATTTTGCGATATTCAGATTCTGTACATAAAGGTAAACTTTATCAATATTTATTTCATCTAATATCAAAGTCTCACACTCAGTCTCTCATTTCAGTCAGTTTTATTGTTGACAAACTGAACGGTTTGTATTACAGTCTAGTCCAACTTAACTGATTGCAACCATCTGGTACAATTATAGCTATTCTGAACTATGAAATTTATGAAAACTATGCAGCCCCTTCAGCAACAGAAGAATTTGAAAGTAAATTAAAACAAAATATAATTTTACATTAAATAAAAAAGTTTTAAACTTAATTAATATAAAACATGTCTTAAATTAAAATAAGTAAACTGTCATGTTTATTGCTGCCCAAAAAAAAGTTAAACACATTTGGACAGTGAAGGAATGTCAGGATTCTTGCTCAGAAAAAGGATCAACATGCTCTGAACTCAGAGCATGTTCCATTCCACAAAATCCTTTTTTGTAACAAAATATCGATTTCTGCCGTCCCTGTATCGATACATTATTAGCAAACAAAATATCACGATACTACACAGTATCGATTTTTTCCCCCACCCCTAGTATATATATATACACACATATAGTTGACGGCTGCACATAAAAATAGCAACACAAATAAACCTCAGCCACTACTGGAGAAGAAGTGAATTCTACAGCGGCACAAAATAAAAAAAAATCAACACATATTTATTTTTAACAAAAATTCAGAAAAGGCACAGGGATAATACATTTTTTAAATTCTCCACAATCAGTGTGCACTCACTAAATTAAATTATGGCAACAAAATGAAGGTTTTGCAAGCATGGCTTGCAAGTATGTAATCCCTTTGCTGCTGCAAATTGTGGTGAAAACTTGATTGTGATTGACAAATTAAAACTAGTAGGCAAAATTTATAAAAACAGACACACCTTTCTACGATCCCATGACTTACACTGTACATTATAAATTATATACACTGCAGGACTTAACCTAAAGCCTGCAAGTACAAGAAACTCACTGGAGACTTCTCACTGTGCTGAGATAAAGATCAAGGGAAACACAGAAACTGAAACTTTAAGTGTTCTAGGGAGCATCGTGACCTCACTGACTGTTTGGAAACATCGGAAATGTTCAGAGAGACAGGAGTCCAACCAAAGTGAATGATCAAACAATGAGGGCTTTCATAAATGAAGTTATTAGTGTCCAAACATAAAGATTTGAAGAACTTCTCTGCAGAAAGAGGTTAAGGAATGATGACCACCTTAGCAGTACTATACCAGCCAGGTCTGTATGTAGCTACTCTGAATAAAAAGGTGCAGCACGATAGTGCTTAGTGTTTGCTAAATGTAAAGTTAAAAAACAAATGAGAATATACTATGATCTGATCAATCAAAAACTGAACAACGTGTGCCATCAGCTGTTGTTATCAACTATTAATACTTTGATACACAGAATCGTGGTGGAGGTAACTTCATGGCATGGGTTTTCTTCTCAGAGGCAAAAACTTGGAAACTGATCATAACTGGGGAAAAAATGAAGTGCAAAAAGAGTGAAAGTTTGTATGAAAACTCTGAAAGAGATGGAGGGCTGTATGCTGCAAATATAGAAGTAGATTTACAGAAATTCTGTTGTGGCACTGACAGATAACTTGCATGAGGGTTAATTTCATGTGGTTAGTTACTAACTGTGCATTTTTGCACTGTTCAGTGCTTTTTCACACTATGCCACATCTGCAACATCTTTGGTTTCCTACCACTAAACCCAGTCTTGTCCCTTTACATATTTATCACTTCCACTTACCTGGGTAACTTCTACACCATCTGTTCACTTTTGAACCACAAATACTTACAGGAAAAAAAAATTAAAGGGATAAAAAAAAACAACTCTCCCCTTTGAAGTGTTTCCTGTAAGTATTTGCTGTTAATGTGAAAGTTTTAAATCCTGTCATCAATCTGTGAGTGTCTGCATTCAGTATTCTTGTATTTAGTATTAGAGTTGTGACATAAATAAGAATTATTAGCTAGATATGAACATGTTATATGGAACATAATAACCCAAAAACCCACCACTAACATACAAGTGTACCTGGTATTTGTGGTCCTCTCTTGCTGGAAAGCCAAAGTATTTCTCAGTGAAGGCAGACCCTTTATCGAAAACCAGAATAAAACTGTTAACAGACATGGCATTGTTGTTTTAATTAACACATGATTAATTTAATATTACTTCTTCACTTCATGGTGGACAAATGGTGACCATTAATAACCAATCTTACTGCTCAGTGGAACCCCGACTTACGAAATTAATTCGTTCCCGTGGGTCTTTCGTAAGTCGAAAATTTTCGTAAGTCGAAGCACCCATCTCGCCTTTTGAGTGAACGATAGGCTATAGGCTAATAATAGCTAACAACACTCGAGTGAAACAGCTAAGCGCGAGTACGAAAGCAAAGGGGTTGTCACATGATTCGGAAGGCATTGTGGGCATTGTAGGCATTGTGGGCTCAGCCAATCACAGCCAGCGGATTTCGTAACACGGGCGAAACACGGGCAGAAATATTGCCCTTCAGTGCCTTCATAACTTGAATTTTTCATTTAACGTGGTATTCGTAAGTCATAACTATAACTAGTGACAATATTATTGTAAAGTCTTGAATAAGCTTACCATACAATCTCCAGTTTGTTATAGGAGTGACAGCAATGCCACACCTTAACACAGAGCTGTGGGAAAGGACCAGGAGTGTGGACAAGAAGCCTCCATATGCCTAAAAAAATATAGAAAACAATGTTTTTGTGAAAAAAGAATTAAATAAATAAATAAATTGCTAATTTTTATGCGTGTTTTAATTTCAGTTAAAGAGGCTGTTACCTTTCCATAAACTCCAACTCTGTTGGCATCAATATAGGGCAGCTTTACCAGATGCCTGAAAATTAAAAGAACATTAACTAAATGTCATTTTGTACGTAGTTTGTATGTAAATATTATCTGTACCAATACATACTCGAGTGCTGTGAGCTGATCGTGAACGTCAACAGTTCCCAGTCTCTGGAAAACCTCGTGTAAGATCCTCTGACCCTGGCAGCCACTGCCCCGCCCATCCAGATGGGCCACAATGACATCATTGGAACTGACCAGAACAGAGTCCCAGCTCAGGGAAAAACGGTCACTCACAGCCTGACCACCAGGGGTGCTGTCACTTTGGAAGGCAAAAAGAGTTTAGAGCGCCAAAGTTTTCATGAAAGGATGCAAAATAAACTACAAAAATTGAAGAAATAATAACAACAACCATTATGTTTTAAACACCTAATGGCCTCTAAAACATTACTCTTATACTCTTCTGGAGAGGAGGGCGGTCCCTATCTTTAGGTTGGGATTTCACTGTAGTCACTGTATAAACTCACTCTACAGTTCTTAACACTTCAACTGAAGCAGTAAGGCCGACAATGAGGCATTCTCAAAGTTGTTAAAACAAAGTTACGTACAGGACAAGTAAAAGTGGGTACTCCTTCGCTTCATCCAAAGCTATCGGGACGATTAACTCCAGGCGAAGTGCTGCAAAATAAATCAGTGTTCAGCATTCAGTCCAGAGGAGATTTTGGTGAAGATTCAGAATAAATTTTTATATGCAATGCATGTACATCTATCCCTCAGACTACATCAAAGCTCTGTGCGCTGCAAGGTCAACACATCATTTATTGGTTAATAAAAGAAATGGGAGAAGAACTGAGACTTTAGAGGTCAAGGCAGGTAGCACAAAGCTGGTATTTGAAAAGATTTACATTCATTTTAGCTTTAGTACATCCTTTAAATGGTACCATTTAATTCAGTTGACAATCAAAGACCGCGTGACTTGAGTCACCTAAGTGGACAGTGCATGGAAGTTTTCTCTTTTTTCTATATAATATCATAATGTGTGATGAGGTCATCAAAGTTTAATTTGATAAATAGAATACAATAGATTAAAATAGAATAGAATAGTCTTTTATTGGTATTGTACATGTACAACAAAATTGTGGGTGCTCCATGCCAACCGATCAGAAATAAAATATAAGTGCCAAGACAGCAGGAATAAATAACAAACAGCAGAAAAATATACAAACTAAAGGAAGATATGTAAAACAAGACAAAATGCACACACTGGAGAATAAAGTGCTTGTAAATAGTGCAAAGGACTTGGTTTGAATAGAGTCTGTGTGTGAATGGCCTGAGTGATCAGGGTTACTCAGACCATGGCTCAGATTAGTAGAGTGGGTGGGCAGGTGTAGTGTGTGGGGGTGGTAGTGTTTGTTACCAGTCCGAATGGCCCAGGGAAAGAAGCTGTTTATAAAACCTGAGGTGTGGGGACTGAATGACCTGAGGTGCCAACCAGAGGGCAGTGGGTCAAATAGGTGGTGGGCAGGGTACAAGGGGTCTCCTGTAATCACCCTTATTTCCTAATTATGTTCCAAGTCTGGGGACATATTTATTATGGATTTTACACATATATGTAAACAGAAGGAAGGAAGAAGGAACCAGCCCAAGCAAGATGGTGTAGCTCTTCATTGTAGTATCCTAAATTGAACATCAGAGGAAGATAAAATATGACGGGGAGGCAGAGAAGGCACCTATACTTATTAATTGGACAGCAAGCAACAGCTAAAACACCTGATAATTGACCCTTATCACCACCATCACCAAGAGAATAATGCACCAATAGAATAAACCATGCTAGGATGCAAACAAAACAAGAGCAAAAGAAGAAAAACAGGAGTTCAGTAATACTTTTGGAAACAGCTCTTGGAGTGTAAATGATTGAGTGCCAATGCTGAGTAAGAAGCTAAATACATCACATTTCTTCCCAATTTAGGAGGACAAAAGCTGTTATTTGGTAATGCTTGCCGTTTTGTGATGCGAGTCAGTGGCGGTCCCAGCCTGTTTGGCGCCCCGGGTGAACACTCCCTCAATCTATAATTGAGTGATCTGCATATATTAGTGCTATTTCTTAATTGTGTAAAATCTGTAATATAATGGATTGTTTGGAGTTTAGTCTGTTACTGTTGCTATTTTTACCATTTCTTCTTGGAGCAACTGTAACCCACATCATTTCCTTAGGGATTAATAAAGTATTCTGATTATGATTCTGATTGTTTCAGGATACATGATTCTGATTGTTTCAGGATACATGATTCTGATTGTTTCAGGATACATGACCTGCCATTATCCAATGGCAGGTCATGTATCCTGAAGCAATCACCACAACATAACCTAATAGACCTATACGTTAGTTCACAGATTCGCTTTGTCTAGGGTGTATTTCTATGTAGTGTGTGAATGTGCCCATATGGAAAAGATATATATAAATCTTATAAAGTTTTTATCTGTCTTGTATGAAACTTGTATGAAAAGCACATATAAGATCCCTTGAAAAATTATATAATGAAACTTGTATGTTTTGTATACTTACTAAAAAAATATATGAAAGTAATGAGAAAGTGGCCACTTTCATGAGTAAATCATGTATGTTTTTACTCTCTCGCGCTCACTTTTCGCATACAGAATTTCGAAAAAACATTGGTGCAAATTATAACTCTGTGTCATAATGTCTGGTGTTTTTGTGTTTGTTGGTTTGTTTTTATTTTGTTTTATTTTGCGAGTTGGTTATTAGATGCTGCTCCAGCCAGTCAGTGAATCCCCCGCCGCCCCGCCCTCTCCTCCCTGTGCTGTAAGTACCTCGCAAATGGAGGGCGCCCTTACTCCCAGCAAATGTGCGATAGAAAGCCGATCGGTGCCTATGCCATTCACAAAATGTGCTGGCTGACGTCGGGGCACCATGAGTACGAGCAAAATTATTTTTTTTTGCCGATGCCCGTGATGCCGCCCCCCACCACGATGCCGCCCCGGGCAACCGACCGTGTCGCCCGTATCAAAAACGCTACTGATGCGAGTCATGTATCATCCATCACTAATTCTCTAATTTGACAGACACTGTTAACATGTTTGACAAGTTTCAGGCAAAACAGTACACTTTTTTTGTTCCTACTGCACAATTGGGCAACTACACTAAGATTAGAGTTGGATGTCTCGAGACCGGTCTTGAGACCACATTTACGTGGTCTTGGTCTTGTCTTGTTCTTGTCTTGGTCTTGGATCCCTCGGTCTTGTCTTGGACTTGCCTCAGATCGACATAGTGGTTGGGAGATTTGGAGTCAACAGTATCCATGACACACAACGTAACGTTCGATAATGTGTCATGCGCAAAAACATCAGCTCTAAGAGCCGTGCTTAGAGAGTGCTTTGTAGTGAATCAGAAGAGTCAACTCCCATTGAACGAGAGCCGGCTCCTCACTTAATTTCCTTTCGCTGCTCAGCTCTCACACAGTGGCTCAGCTATGCTCGAATCCCTCCATATTGTGGCCAATCACATGCGAGGATATAGGATAATATCATTATGTGAAAAACAGAGAGGGTGAGAGACGCGACAGTCAAGTGGAGCGTGCGTCTGTGCTCTCTGTAAGTCAGTGAGACAGTAGACAGCGGTGAGGAAGGCTGTGTGAGTGCATCGCAAAAACACATAAATATGCCCGACACCCATAAACGAAGCAGCATCTGGCTGAAGTTTAAAGACTTTTTTTTTGTCTCGGCCTTCGTCTTGACTCGGTGTGTCTAGGTCTTAGTATTGGTCTTGTCTCGGTCTCGGTCTTCGTCTTGACTCGGTCTGTCTAGGTCTTAGTATTGGTCTTGTCTTGGTCTCGAAACCCTCTGGTCTTGGTATTGTCTTGGTTTAGGCGGTCTTGACTACAAGTCTAACTAAGATAGTCTGGTAATACATTGTCCTCTGATGGTGAACATTTTAGTTAACATTTGTAGAAGACAATCACAAAAATAGAGACTTAGGAATATTTTGATGGCAAGGAATTGCCAAAAATACTCATAAGAATCGGAACTTTTATGTAAATAACGAATAAATTCTTCTTTTGCCACTTTGCAGGCCAGTTATCCATCCATTCATCAATAGAATTCCCAAGCCAAAAAATTCCAAGCATTTCAGGCCTCCTCACATTGGAGCATGTGTGGAACACCTGACCTTGGAGGGATCGAAGAGACATCCCTGTCTGATTTCCAAACTACCTCAACTCACTCAAATTCTTGAAGTGGAGAACAATCACCCTCAGACTGGCTCCACTACAGACAGGCATATTGGTGGGCTTGAGGAGATCCTAGAACTATTCCTTCCAGTGGGAAGCTATGCCATCAGTTCAACTTCCACTATATACAGTATATATACATTGTGGGTGGGAAGTATTGTACAGCATTCTGGCACCTCCTTCAGGTAGTAGGGCCACAAGAAGGCTGGCCCTTGTGGCTCATATGGGCTGAGCCTGGCCCCATGGGCTAAGGCCCAACCACCAGCTTGAGCTCCTCCCCTGGGACTGGCTCCATTGTGGGGCCCCCAATCCTTTACCATACCTCTTCCTGAATCCGGTTGTTCAGTTTGACGTCACTATCAGTGTCTGGACCTAAACTCCGCTGCAGGTCCATATATCAAACGATCACTATGGCATTACTGAGAGTTGAAAAGCTGTCTAAAGTCTTTCATCTTTAATAAAATGATCAGCGTTCTGCTCTACCAGGTGTAACAATTGAGTTTAACATCCAGGCATCCATGAAAACGGAATTTATGACATTTAACGGAGTTAGAAGTTAGCAGGGAATTAGCTCGCTAGCTTCTATCTAAATACAATATAGCATGTCCTGACTGCGGGATTTTGGAAACAAATTAAAACGCACAGCTCTGTTATCACTTCCAGCATAAATGAAGACAGAAAACTAAAAAGCAGTGACGTTTGTAGGGTTACTGAAGTTGGGCTAGCTGGTATATAATGATGTGCTACGTGACCGCTAGCGACACAGCTATGTTAGCATAATATAAACAAGCTAACTTTTTTTCCACTCGATAAAAGTTAACGTGAGTGTTCTCGGTGGTCAGGAACAAATGTAATCGCATGGCAGGATACTGTAAAAGGACCAAACTTCAGCCAGGAGAACAACTGAGATAATCCATCCACAATACGAGGTTAGTCATTCATATACTGCTGCATGGGCTGGGCTGTAGTTACATCCTAAGGTTTTAAAAACTGAGCTTAAATAAATGATTAGCGGTAATAAAAGCCGAGGGAGGTCAACAGTGATCACTGACTGTTTTAGGAGCTTTTTGAGATCAAATAGAAGAAAATACATAACATTAAACATGTTAACAACACAAAAGCCATATTAAACGCAGACTACTTTAGGCCCGGAAGTAGGATTCGTCGCGTCATCACTGAACAACCGGATTACACTTAGTTTGGCTCTTCACTTAGAAACAATTTGCCTTGGAAGACTCTAGCATGGGCAAATTGCCGCCATGAACATAGCTCACTAGAGTACACAAACCTCTTCACTTAAATAAGATGGTAATTTGTGATGGGAGACACAAGTAATATAATACGTTTTCAAATTCTGGTGCAGTTATATTTTAGGTAATATCATTTGTATGACAGCACATGAGACAGAAAATATTTTTTATGCAAATTTACATTGTGTTTATTTTTGATAAGGTATTCAGATTTTCTGTTCCCATTCTTCCTTATTCTCTCATCCCTGAGAAAGAAGAAGCGGTTTATGTGAAAAGTAAGCCTGTGATTTTATTTCTGTTTAGCTTTTTTACGATGACATAATCACCAAACAAAGCTCTGCACCTGTTCACTCTGGTATGTTTATCCTAAAAAGATCTTAACTACTGAGCTCATGGGGATGTAATTTGCTGGAAACTATCTCAGTTATTGCTTTACATGCTGTTAAGGAAACAAGTTACAGTTACCCTACCTCTTCAGTGTCAGACAACTGAGTTTCCTGAACTTGGATGGAGCAGAAGAAGAAATGTGTTTTTCCAAGTGTTGTTATTACTCATTAATCGTCATGGGAGAAAATGTTAGAGTGGAGTGGTGATAAGAAATGTCTACTCATGCATACACAGACAATGAAAAACCAAACAAAAGCTCAAAGATGAATCTGAACAAATCGTTATTACAAATCACAACTTTTGCACATCATTAGAGAGGAATAAAGTTTCTTACCAAAGTTGTTGATTTGTACAGTTCTTCTTTCCCACTTGGGTATTGTCCTGTTTATCAGTGCATTTTTTAATTCTCTGTTATTTTCCAGAATCTTGTGCTCTGCTGGATGACAGCACAAGAAGAATTACTATTACTTACAAGAAAGCAACAAATATAACATCTATTAAAGAAAGCTTGTGTGTGTCTGCTAATTACTAGGAAAAAGAAACTGAACACGTCAAGAGTACCTCATTTAAAATCTTATTGACACTTATAATTATACCAAGAACAAGAAAATCAACAATATGTCCTCCTGTTCCTTTCATGTGTTTAGATGAAGAATGTTGTTGTTTATCTAATCTTACAGTGTTTCTAAATACACTGAAACAAACACATTTTCTTTCCTGACATCTAATTGTGACCACTCTGTCAGCTTAGTAAAGAATAATTTTTGACATAATATCAGCAGACAGACAATCCTTGAGTCTGTCTGTCAAAATTACAGTTTTAAACATTACAATAACCTTTATTTCATCTTTATTCCAGATTCTGCACTCTTAAGTAACATATGGTTGTTGTCCCCACACATGCAACTGACCAATCGTGTTGTTGTGATGTCTTAGAGCTGTGACGTCTTGGAAAAAGATGATTCTCTTTTTTTTTATTGCTTCTTGAATTGATCCTGCCAGTTTCATGTAGAACTTTCTACTGTCAGCATACATTATTGAATATTTCTTAATCTGCCTGTGTTCGTATTTGAGTCAGTAGTTGAAGTTTGCTGTCATGCTATCTGGTAAAAACGTAAAGTAAAAAGGCTTTTAGAAGTTATATAAAAATACTAAGGATCTGAGGATACAAAACAACTTCTTTTCATGGCATATCTACATCATTTCATGACACACTCACTTTAGATAAATCTGTTTGACATAAATTTTCTACAGTTTCTAAGATTCTGCTTAGTACTGAGTCTTTTTCGAAGTTGCAAAGCTATGACATCACAATGACAGTTGGAGTGATTGTCCTGAATACATGATTCATTCACACTTTGAGGTCCAAGTAATTTAACAAGTTGTATTAATTTCTGTGCACTTTGAACAGTGCACTTTGGACAAATGTTCCACTACATAAAAATGTGAAATGATAATACCAACTCTCAATCTGGAAGTCTGTAGTAGCGGAAGAAGTTGATCATTCCCCAGAGGCTGTTCTGAGTGCCTCTGATATATACTCAACAAAATTTCAAGCACTTAATGCTTCACCTAATTGCATCTTCATGCCCATTTTATAGGATTACGTAAACCTGCTGAATGATGATTTAATGACTTAGTCTCACAGACTTAATCTGCAAACGTGTGCTGACCAATTAATGCACTTTTCAGACAGGCAAAGTGTACTGACAGTGGAAAAAATCTATCTGGGCTCCCATATAAATGTAATGAGTGAAAGTCTAAATAGTAGATTTGTTTAAGTGTATCTGTGCAGGAAAACTTACTGTTCATATCATGTAGTTTGTGGAGAGTTGTTTGGGGTATTCCAGGTCCTGTAGAAATGTTTAAATATTAGTTAGTTCTGTGTTTTATTCTCAATGTTGTATTTTCCTTAGAAGGACATTGGAAAGAAAGAAGAAAGTGAACACTAGAAAGAATGATAGAATAGCAAATGAGATATAGATATAAAAATAGGCCTCAATGGCATTTTCTTTTACTCCTATAACTGTCATGGTCCCTGGGTCTTTGACCCAGCATTGTGAACCTAATGAGTTTTGTTATCTCTGTTTCTAGTTCTTGGTGTCTAGTTGGATTTTTGCTAGTTCCTTTTGGTGTCTAGTCTGTCCTAGTCTTATTTCTGTATCTCTGGAAGTCAGTTATGTCTCCATGTTTATTTACCTTATGTCTTCCCACTCTTGCCCCTGTACCAACTTGTCACTTAGATTTTGTTCAGCTGCACTTCCAGGTGTGTCCACTCTGCCTAATATCTTTCTGTGTACATATTGGCTGTCTCCCTTTGTTCTTTGTCACATCCTTCCTCATGTTGTGCGTAGTCTCTGTCAGTCTGGTTTGGCTTGTACTTCCTACCCTGCAGCTCCATATTTGTTTTTTCTTTTGTTTTCTTTGCCTTCTTTAACAGTGAGACAAAAGCTGTGATTTTAAGTTTAATTTGTCTGCTGACTCCTGCATCTGGGTCCGCTCTCTGCCCCAGTCCATGATAATAACTTAATTATCTTAAGGATAATTCAAACATAATTTAGGTTATCACAAGAGATTGTGCACTGAACACTCAATCAAACATAACTTTGGTCAGGAAACTGGTTTATTTGTCTTCTCCATGGACTCCCTCCAGAAATGGTATAGTAGAGTGACAAACCATTCAATGAGTGCTGAGCAAAAATCTATGGGAGAATTCTAAAGATGCAATGCAACGATGACAGATGTCCTGCATCTGCCTTAGAAAATCCAACCAATGGTCCAAAATGGAAAGATGTGAGCCAATCACGCTGGTTGTCAGATGCATCCATAGAGCCTCATGACCAGGGATTAAAGTAGGATTTGGCAGGTTGGGGAACCCTAAGATGAGGTGTAGCAGAGCAGCATGGGGAAAATAAATATTTAGATATATACTTAGTAACATAATAATTTGTTAAACTCCAGTAGATTTCTTTGTGCACAGGTTGACCTGTGCTTCTACTCCAAAATTCACTGCTCTCTGAGGATATAAGCATTTATGATGTCTTTATGACATCATAAAGCTAGTATTAAAGGTAGAATTTGGTGCATCTAACTAGCATCATTACCTTAAATATAAATTTCTGCTACCCTTGACATACACAGTAACATTGCCCATAAACATCACAGCCTGCTTCACACATTTCGCTAGCAGACACATTTTGTGACAAACTGCATAGCTTGTCTCTGTACAGATTCTCCGTCATTCAGATCAGTGTTTCCTAAGGAGCTTGAGATACTGGGCTTCTTTAAGTTTCCCCTGGGCTTCTTTAAGTTTCCCCTGGACTTCTTTAAGTTGAAGATGTTTCCCCTCTCATTCGAGAAGCCTCTTCAGTTCTTAAACTAGAGAGAGAGTCCCAGGTATTTAAACCTTAGTGGAGGTTAAGACAAAAGCTGCTTCATCCCAAGGACAAAGGTCCCAAACACAAGCTAAGCCACATAGTGTATGCTGTGAAGTGCAGTGGGGAGTGCTCAGACCTCTACATGGGAGAAACCTAACATCCACTCCATAAATACATGGCACAACATAGAAAAGCCACCTTGACAGGATAAGACTCAGCTGTTCATGTGCATCTAAAGGATAAAGGTCACTTTTTTCAAAGATCCCAATGTTCACATTTTGGACTGAGAAGACAGATGGTTTGAAAGAGAAGTGTAAGAACCCATGTCCACTATGAACAATGATCTTTGGATAGAGGGTATGGCTTAAGACACCAAGTGTCTGCCACCTACAACGCGTTTCTGAGATCCATTCCCAAGTGCCTCAACCCCCACTCACATCTTGCTTCAGTCCCGTCCAGTCACTTCCTTTCCAAGCTACTTAGACTGCACAGATTGTCATGAGAAGTTTTTGCTAGAGAAATGTAAGAATTGGTAGATATTTTAGGGTGACCAACTGTCTTCTTTTCCCCGGACATGTCCACTTTTCACGTTCTGTCCGGGGCGTCCGGGGGGATTTTCGAGATTGATAAAAATTTCCTTTTCCTATATTCCGACAGAGGACCCATGTGTGAGACGTCATCCCCGAACTGCTGTTTTGTGGGCGCTTGTTCTGCGCTCACAGACGGGACTAACAGCGCGCATCAACGTGCCTAATGATGTTTAAAAGACCCCAAAGCGCAAGTGCATCTTTTCAGACGAACTGCAAAAGAAATTTCCCTCCTACCGACCATAGCTGGACTGGCCATCGGGCATACCGGGCATTTGCTGATGGTGATTTTTTTTTTTACGGGCCAATGGTTTTGTTGTTGTTGTTGTTTTTGTAACGGTATAAACAATGAAAGGTGGTGGATTGGCCAGATGTTTGCAGATGTGTAAAAATAACTCGGTTGTTTGGTGGTGTCTATGTCGTAGCTTCCACAGAGGCCAGCAGACGGATGAGGGAAAGGGGAGACAGGAGGAGGAGAGACTCGAGGCGGCCGAGTGTCGGGTGAACTAAACTTCAGGTAAGAAGTTATGACCTGCAGTCTATCTGGGTCAGATATAAACCAAGTTTAGGTGGAGTTTATTTTCGTTGTGCTGACTTTTTATAGTCAGTTACAATAACTCGTACTGCGTACTAGCTAGCACGACAGAGTTTCTATACAGCTGGGCCGGTGCTATAATGTTACTGATAGTGATATGATATCAGTTTGGATAAGTGGTGAGAAGGAAACATGAAGATGAAACCAGGAGTTGTCCTTAATGAATCATCAGAGCTGAACAGGTGATGGAGAAACAGGGTTACCTTTAAGGTGACACGAATGAGTTGAAGGGAAGTTATTAACTGTTTCTGAGAGGCAAATAACACCAGGATCCTTTTCTATGTAGCTGACAGCTGGTAACTGTGGAGGGACGGGTCTAGCAAAGTTTTGCCAGGGGGGCCAGGTAGGGCATTAACAGGGAAAGGGGGGCTCAAAGAAATACTTTTCTTTCTTTTTCTCATTTAAAATGTCTCGCTTTTAATAAATAATTTCCTGAATCTTACAACCAAAGTTTTTATCTGATGTAAAATGTATAGAAATCATACATATACCAACAAGACAGTCTTTATGGCTTTGTCTATAATACCTGGTGGGCCGGTCTCTAGTCAAAATGCACTGATCAATTTTTTTGTCCCAATCAAGCCTTCATAGCGACCCAGTACTGTTATTTTTTCTTATGCAGATGAGGCATTATTTCTGTACCATTATTAATTCCAGAGGTTTTTAAGTGGGTTTTTTTTGCACTTGTTGACTTGTAAAAGCCTATATGACATATTTTATTTCATAATTCATTAACCGCACAGAGAAGGCTTCTTTTAAATATGTTTAATATGTTTCTTTAAGCAAGTTCTTCATGACTGAGCTAAGTGTCCTCTTTTTTGGAAATCAAAATATGGTCACCCTAAGATATTTGCAATACTTGTTGAGCCTAGATTTCATTATTTTCTTATTAAAAATCAGGTATCTCCATGCTGACAGTCTGCAACATATAAAAAAATTAAGTCACTGACCAGTAATATTGTTAACTGAAGGTGCTGGAACGCCATTGTGAACAGTTCTGTCCCACTTTAACCACCTCTCAATATTTTAGTTAAGTTGAAGTGTAGCTTTTTTTTCATGCTCTTGGTTTGTGCGCATAATGTGAAATAATGAGGTGTATGTCCTATGGAATGAGAAATATGCATTAATAGTAGTGCTCATTGTGACTGTCCAGTCACCTTCGCCTTTACTGAAGCCTCTATCCACATTATTTCATCTTTCATATCATATCATTTTTTGTAAACCTTTTCTTTTCATTACCCCCTAAGAGCATAAAATAAATTTCAGGAAAACTAAACTTTATTTTTCCCCCACTTTGGAGCCAAAATGGCAACTAGAAGAACAGTAAAGATACATTGTAAAGTCACACAGATTCAGCTGCTCAGATATCGTAACCTTGATATAAAGCACTTGGTTATGGTGTTATTGCTACATGCGATACCTCTGCAGTTGAGAAGAACATGCTGATAGGTGGGACTGAGCACAGCATCATGGTAGGAGCATGTTGATTTGAAAAGGGAGCAGGTTAGGCATTCTTTATGAAACGGATCCACACTGGAGACCCTGTTTAAAGAGAACAACATATAGCTGAGTGAGAACAAAACAAGTCTAGTATAGATGATTTATATTTTCTGAGTTGTAATCAGTCTATTTAGCTGCAGACAAAAGATAAAATGAGGAAAAGTAAGACATGGTAATTTGAAATGGACTTTCATTCAACTGTTTTAATGTATGACATCAAATTCTTACACACAAAGAGAAATGACATATTTTCATCATGTTTCTTACACTGATATTATTCACTAGCTTATAAATCATTATCTCACTGCTCTGTCCTGTTCTACAATAGTTTATGGACCCCCAGAGTGCAGAATAAAATCTATTCATCACAAAGCTAGATTAGTGCTACTGCCATGCTTTCATAACAGTGAATCAACTAGAATTTTGGAGATTTGTGTGCCAAAATATAAAAGAAAATGTTGCATCATTTTTGGTTTGATGCGGAGGATGAAAAAGCTACACTTTCCTATCTGTGCATTCACCAAACACTTTATAAGGATCACTATTCTGATGCTGCCTGGACTGTTGACACCGATCATGTTTGGTTCATGGATTCATGCTGTTTGATACTGACACACCATCTGCGGTCAAGCAGAAATCATCAGACCAGGTTACAGTTTTCACTCTAAAGCTGTCCACTTGAGCTTCACATTTCTGTTCGTAGCTGACAAGAGTGAAAGATAACATGATCTTTTGCTGTTGTAGGCCTTTAACCTCAACTTTGGATGTGTTGTTCAGTTTGAACTGCTTTTTTGCTCATCACAGTAGTAACAGGTAATAATATGACATCCAAAGGCTTCTGTAGCCTAGTAGCTTTTCTGTCAGTTCCAACGAGTCTGGCCATTCTCCTTCAACCTCTTATAGACGCAACATTCCTATTTTGGATCTTCTGCTCCCTGTATATTTGTGCCAGCAGGCTCACTAAACTCCTTTAGGCCTAACTGTTGTGGTAGAAATCCCAGGAAATCTTTTTTTTTTTCTTCAGAAATACACAAAATAGCCTAGTTGACACCAACAATAATACTGCACTCAAAGTACCTAAGATCCATTCTGACTTTAATTTGAAGTATAACCAAAACTCATCACCTGTACTGTATCTACAGACCTGTCTCCATTGCATTGCTGATACTTATTGGATGACCGGATATTTGCAGGTGCTTTGGTGTTGTCTAGCGCTATCACCTCAGCATGTGGACTTTTATTTCTTTAATCCATATGCAAGCCACAGTGAAAAATGCCAGTTTTGGTTTTGCATAGGTAACATGGCATCCAAAAGATTTCCACTAGATTTAACCTGCCTGGTGTCCGATGCAATAGTCTTTGGTTAATTGTACAAAGGCCGATCCAACAAGACTGTGCTTCAGTTTTGTTTTTTCTTTTAATGAAAGAAAGAATGGCTTCACGTTTGCTGAAAGTTATCATGAAGTCTTATCACAGAGTTCAAAAACCAGTGGGTGATGTCATTGCCTGTGTCTTAACTAATCTGCTTAGAATTTTGTAAACTAAGTTTTAGTAAGAAACCAATTAAAGGTATTTCCACAACATCATATAGTTGCTTCATGTGTGATTGTGTCTTCATGCGAAAACTGAGTAATTGCTGAGGTACCTGTACAAGTGATGTTGAGTAGCTCCTGTCTCTGTACTCAGGTAATAACTGAAAGACATAAACTTAATCAGCTGCAAAGAATTATCATAGTGTAAATCTTACAGTGTCAGTAACTTATGCTTACACAGAGTTTGTGCCCTCGTCATAGGCCAGAATTTGAGAGACTTCCCAGCTTCCTGAGGTCAGGTGCCGCATGTTTACTTCTTGACTGTCAGACTGAGAAAAGTAAGAAAGAACACAACAAAACAGAGAAACTATGTTAGCATGACTTCTATTGCACTCTGTGTACCTAAAGGTGTTAACGTTACTACCTAACCCTTTTATTCAATCTCAGACTTTGCTTATTATCTCTGCAGGAAGATGCATTAATCTGGCACACAGTATCCATTGCTTCCAGTGGAACTACCATAAAACACTGTGCTTAATTTTTTCAAGTAAATGTATTCTTTAGTATCTGGTGTTTCAGGAAATGCAGTTAGGATGTAATTTAAAATGATGAGACTTCAAAATGGAATCATATGAACTGCATGAATAATTGTAAGCCCTTTCCTGTGGGCATGACAGATAAGGGAACAAAAATAAACAAGCACACCAACATAAAGCTTTTAACTGGAAACTGAAAACACCTGAGTAAATGTATTCATTTCATTAAAAGTTTTACTTGGTTGGAGATCATAGTGATATGGTTGAATGTCCCGCTGCCACCGTGCTTCAAGGGCATGGTGATGAATAATGTTGTGCAGTCCTTGGAAAACACTGGCTCCTCCCTCTAGGAAAAAAAATAAACAAAAAATGTATGATATCATTACGAAGAAAATAACTGGAGCATCATTTCACTTTCATTAGTTCAATTTCAAATAGAATGACAGCATTAGAAGGTTTCCTTCTAATGCTGTCATTTTTTGTCGTCTTACAAAAAATGATTATAAGAGAATCGGTCATTATAGCCACCTTATCATTTTTGCATCCCAATTGATCTGCCATATTTCCATTCACTTTGTTTATTTATTTATATAGCACCAATTCACAACAACAGTTACCTGAAGGAGCTTTATATTGTAAGGTAAACACCCTTCAGTAATACAGAGAAAAGTCCAAGAATCAGATAAAGCCCTATGGACAAGTGTTCTGGCAACAGTGGGAAGGAAAAACTCCCTTTCACAGGAAGAAACCTTCAGCAGAACCAGGCCTGGAGAGGAGCAGCCATCTGCAGTCACTAGTTTGGAGGTCCTAAGTAAGATCAGTGCAGTGCAATAAGATCAGGTATTTATTACTTTCTTTTACTGTTTATTCAAATGAGCAATGTCTCACTGTTAAAAGGTTAACTTTTGTTGTGACAAAAGAGGGGAACAGAAAATCTAGTTTCTGTACAAGTGGAATGTCTCCACTCCTACAGTGATGTCAGCAAGGTCAGCTAGCAAGATAACAGCCCAACCTTTACATTGTGGAAGTATTTGATAGGGTGACAAGTAATGATTATACTTATCTGTCAGCAGCTACAGAGCATGCTAAAGAGCTCTACTTCATATTTTAAAGAACCACCTAGAAGCTAAGAAAAACTAGTTCACAGCTACAGGTCAGAAAGAGCAACTGTTAGTTTTCTGCTGAGGCTCTCAATCTAAGGGAAATGAATGAGGTTATCACTCGTTACTGGGTGGAGGAAATGCCTCTAATCTTTGCAAGCTAAATACAAAGCATTGTTAGCTGATATATGTATAGATATATAATATATAATCAGCTATATATAGAATTAAAATATGTGTCCCATAACATTAAATTAAAAGTAAGTAGTATCTTAAAAGCATTTCTTACAAAAAAATAAATGAAGAAAAAAACTATTTAGGATGTCACTGACTAAAGTCCTCACCTGACGATCCAGCCACTTGTCCGATGTCATCACATGTTTCTGAATTGAAAAGATAAATAAGGTTATAAAACCTGTATATATTTACTATGTTTTTGAAGATTAAGGAATTATCGATGATAATTAGGTTTCTAACCTTTGTACAGATGTCTTGTGTTACATCACACAGTGAAAGAATAGACATGTTTTGAGCTCGATTCACCCAGCGTACGCTCAGTCTCTCTTTTGTCACCCACTTCACCATGGTAATGTAAAACTCACTAGGGAAGACAAGCAAATGGTGTCTAAAACAAGCCCGAATCATCAAAATTTTAGTGTTACGTCCCATAAACGGGTTAAGTCATACCTTTTCTCAAAACTGTCAGGAGGTTTCAGTTCAGTTGTGAGAGCGCTGCCATCCAGAGTGACGACATAGAGTCTGACAGACGGATTGATTTGGCACATCTAAAGTGAACACACCATAACTTTATCATTATATTCAGGATCCTAATCAAATCTGATGTAAAAACCCACAATACACTGCACACAACGAAGGGATCGGAGTCAACACTGAGTAATTGTTTGCTATTTTTATGTGCTTTCATTTATGCCAATAGGACTTCACAAGGGAATACAATGAGAATATTAAAAAGGTAGACAACAAACTGTGCTGCGTACTGTGCAGCCCCTTGGGCATGTCAGTTGTTTCCCTTCACTTAAGCATCCTTCAAAAATGGAGCTCATTAGTCTATATGACAAAGGAAATCTCAAAAATACAAAGCAACACATCACAAAGATGACAGTAATTTGTCGTAATTCATGTCTTCTCCAATCCTTCACTTTCTTTTCTTGTGAAGATACATTTTTTGGGGGGGAAAACTCCATCCTGTTCTGTTGATCACATTTGCCACATAAAGGTAAGACATGATAGAGCAGTAATTTGATGAAATAAGCACATCTGAAAACTAGCAAGAGTAATGTTTTTTATATACTTTCTACTACTGTAACCCAGTAACTTACTACTTTGTAGTTTATGTAACCAGTGATAATCAAAATATTGAGAGATGATTACCAACTGTCTTTTATCTTAAGGTCCCTTCAGCCAGAACCCCAAACCCTCAACAACAACTTTAATGTTTTTAGCTGAGGTGGCCTTGTTATAATTTTGTGTTTAGCAATTCTAAGTCATAGTTAACCATTTTAACCATCCATCCGTCCGTGCATCCATACATTTTTTAAGCACTTATCCTGTCAGGGGCTGGGTCTGTGACCCAACGTTTTGAGTTTATTTTGTATTTTTGATTTTCTTATGTTACCTGCATGAATGCAAACTTGTGTTGTTATTTAGTTAGGGTTTAGTTGAGTGGTATTGTAGTCTATGTTTCATCTATGTCTTAGCCTTCATGAGTCTTTTCCTGTTTGTCATGTGTGAGCTCCTTGTCTATGCAGGTTCCCCTTGTGTTTCCCTCTCCCTCTTGTCTCCCTTATCCGTTGCCCATGTCCTTCTCCCTGTGTTCCTTTCTGTTCCCCGAGTCTGTCATGTAATTCATGTCTGTGTGTTCCACGTCCTATTGTCAAGTTTGGTTGTCATGTCTGTGTCTCTCTATGTTTCCTGTTTTCATTTGAAAAGGTCTAGTGTTTCCATGTTCAGTGTGTCTCCCCAGCTGTTTCTGCTTCCTTCATTACCCTTCCGTGTATTTAAGTCCTCTATCTCCCTCTGTTCTTTGTTGGGTTGTCTGTTGTCTCCACGTCAAGTCATGTCACAGAGTTTTATTTCTACTGCTCAGTTTCATGTTTCCCATGTACGTGTTCAGTTTGATTCAGTTCCGTCTTTCCCTTTTCTGCTTTTGGATTCGCCGTACAAACACCCCGGCTATTCCGGCCATAAAATATCAAGTTGGAAGGTGGGTGTAGCTTAGCCCTTCCTCTCATAGGGTAAGAGGTAGTATACTGTCTGTACTGGTTGCCAATTTCTCACAGTAGTGAACTGTATCCTATCATATTTGTTACATTAATTTCACTTGTTAATCTGTTTGCAGCTGTTAACGACCAATATACATTTCTTTAGATACCTACTTTATTTGTTCCTTTAGCAGTGAAACCATTAGCAAACCATGCTTTTAGCAAAATTTGCATATGCAACTGTACCAATGCTGGTTTACCTTTAAACATACAACGTCTACCTCTAAACTGTTTAAGCACTCACAAAAATCCCCTCTGTCAAACTGCAATTTTATATCCCATTTAGGAGATTCGCTTTAATACTCTGAGCACCACAACTGCTCAGCTGTGTTCAGAAAAAGTGTGGCTTCAGTTAAAATCTGCCTGATCACAACTTTAACCATGCACATTAAAAACTTATACTTTGGATTTGTTCAAATATGATGCTAAGGAGTTCTGACTAATGATTCATTAAGTCAGGAGTGGGACTGTGCTATCTACTATCAATGTAATTATCAAATTTAAGCATGCTAACATGATAAAATGAGATGATGAATATTAAAAACAACACATAAATGCAAACATTTTTATGGTGAGCTGCTTAGCTTTCAGCTCAAATGACCTGTTTGTACAGAAACTTACACTCCCAAAATCCAACCGACCACATAGGCTGGTTAATGGCTCATTTTTCTCTTAAATTATTTGCCTATAAAAACAAACCATAGCAATATCATCGATTGTGGACTGAGTTATGATACAATTCTTGAGACGACTGTAATACTGCATTTCCAATGTGCATCTCTGGCCTTGTTGTTCACACATTGAGGCTGGTCAGGAAAATCTAGCATAGGCCAGGGTGCAGTGTGGAACAGTTTGTCACTATTAATAATGTGTCCATAAAAGACTCCCACTGGGGTGTGCTTTTTACCATGTATTCACTCACAGAGGAGACACCCACACAAATTTAACCCATAGTGACTGGCCCAGAGGTATAACTGTCAGACTGCCGAGCAGCATCACTGCTCCCAAAGACAAAATGAATGAGAAAGCAATTAAATCTCTGCTTCATTTAGTCCCATAATATCTCAACTCTGACCTCTCTCAAGGGTGTAAGCAACAAAATGTCAATGTAGGTTTTTTTTTATTCACTGGATGGGCAATTCTAAGATCAGGAGCAGTGCTTCATTAACAACACATCTTCCTTCCATTCCTCCCCATCTGTGGTCAGGTCTAAACCAACAAATGAGGTTGCCCTCCACCTGACCCTCATTCTGACAGTTTTCCTCAACCAATCTCCCATCTAAAAGGCATTTGATACGCTAAACATCCACATCAAGAGATGGGAGGTGTGTTAACTTGCCTTGCTGAAGCGTATCATGCTTGTTTCCCTCCCAGTGCCACAGATTCCTGCAGCCATCCCTCTTCAAAGGGAGCAAGGCAGCGCTAGCATGAATTAAACAACAAAAGGATTCGCTAACCTTTATGGATCAGCTTAAGGAGAGAGCCAGTAGTTGTATTACTGATCGCACCGGTTTGATACAATATAGCTGCAATAAAAAAGAACACTATCCTCTTTTCAGGTTATAGTGGATTCAGCTGGTTATACAGTACCAACTACTCTAAATGCAGGTTATTCTGGGTGGAACAGCACATCTGAGCCTAGCATCAGAGCAGTGATGTCAAGTTTTTACTACCTTTAATTTTATAATTAAACACAGTTTAAGCTTGACTTTTATGAGTCCCACCTTTGGATAAGGATACTCTTTCCCTCTAGGGTAAAGGGAGCCTGTGAAACGGGGGAGGAACATTGTAGGGACCAGGGAGTCGTTGATGGTGAGGTAAGCCAATCTGGAGCCGTCTGGTGACCACCAGTGGGCCACCTGAGTGTGCAGTACCATCTCTGCAAAGACAAACCAAAACAATCTGAAAGCCCAAGTCAAAAGAAATGGAAGTTTAATGAGTTATTTTTTTAAATGCAATGTACACAATACTCAGATTTTTACATCAACTTTTTAAAATTAAATGAAAAGTGGTGAGACTTTAAACAAAGTACAGTTTTACTGCATAAAAATAAAAAATATTATTTGCATTTATTTGGATGCATTTACAATAAAACAAACTCAAATAATAAAACGCACAGATAATAGTCCTATCAGGTTGGTTTGAACTTAAACTGTAACTGTATCCAAGATCTGCTACAATAAAACACTCATTCTGGTCCTGATCTTTGGGCAGTTGAAGTCTGTATATGAAAAGAAGCTTATTTTTGTAAAAGATTATGTCATGATCCACCAGTGGCTGTCCTGGGGTGTGTTGCCTGACTCCAGTGGTCACCTGATCTTCACAGACATGCACACGCATGTGTGGCTTATCACGGCTGATAAACACCAACCATACTTAAGGAGCCTGGTTGGAGTGGTGTGCCTCACTGGAGCATTGCACTTACTAGTGTTAGTGTACCCTGGCTTAGTCTCTTGTTGATCTCCCTGTGTTCCTGAGTGTTTCTCTGATATCTGTCTCAATCTCCCTTGTATAGACCTGAACCTGTCTTCCCTGGACCCTTCCCAGTTGAGCATTCACTCTCCAGAGTGAGCGTAGTGTTGGAGTGGACGGTGTGGAATCTGGATTTGGATTGTACATAGTGGAGTGTGAGCGTGTGTTCCCCTTTTCCCACCTCTGGACCTAGCCTTGGAATCCCTGGAGCCCTCTTCTCCCCATCTCACTGTACATATGTACATATCACCGGTGTTGTAAATAAACCCACTTGTTTGATTGCACAGTTCAGAGTCCTGCCTTTTGAGTCCAGTGCCAGCATACATGACAGATTGAAGAAGACTTAGGTTAGGGACTTCTAAAATCAGTTTGCTTCTGTTGTTACCTCATGTCGATCTCATCAGCAGTGATCTGAAGAACCTTTTGCCCATATAGAGGTTTCTTTCCACAGCTGCATACATGTTGCCTTCTTAATAAGTGGTTACTGTACATTATTGCACATTACTAAGGCTGAGTGGGACTACCACATCCATTTCTCCTATAATTTCTCCATGATGACCAATGAGTTTGAAATTCAGCGTCTTTTTTCTGTTTTTGTTCTCTACCAGGTAAATATCTGTCTGAAGGTAATATCTGTCTGTTCAGCACTTAAAAATAAACGTTTTAACAGACATTTTATGTAAAACATCAGCAAGGAGCTACACAATGAAACTCTGAAAAGTCTAACACTACAAAGCTTAAAAGTGGCAGAAGGTTTGGACAGAAGTTCTCTGAAGGTTCTTTGAGTGAGTTGAACTAGTTATCACCAAACCTGCAGGCCAGTGTCTGTATTTAGTGGTGACTTGAACAAAACTGCATTGCTGATTGCAGGGGGATGATGAATACACAACAACATCAACAACAGGAAAATGTCTGACAATGTTTGTGGAACGTTTCATTCAGATTGGCCTGCTTGTTGATGAGGAGATATGGTACATACTTCTTATAATAGGATGTTAATATATGTTTAGGATTTAACATTAAGATAATAATAGAAAAAGAGTAGTACATTAAGTATAGTATAGTAGATTAAGATAGGATGGTACAAATCAAACAAAAACAATGTAGTCCATAAAAAAATGATCTTAGTGTTTGTACTTTCATTACAAAGATTTCTTGAAGAGGCATGCAGAATCTTACAGAATAGTAGCTGTGAACTAAAAAGCAGAAACTTTTCTGTGGCAGTTTGCGACCCTGCAGCCTCATACTTACCCTCATAGAGCCAGTCTGAGATGCCATTGAAGACAACCCCCTCCTCCCCAGATGACGTGAGCCTCCACGAGCTGCTCTGAACATCCATTTGGTAGTAGATGTTGTTTTCAAATATGTACACCTGTGGAATAGAGGAAATAAAAAAGTTAATGTATTAAGTAAACAAAAGAGAGAAGATACCGTAATGTATGAAAACAAGAGAAAGATAATACCAGCTTGTATTTATGTCCCCAAGCTTGATTTATTTCATGTATTTTAAGATGCATTGCTTTTTAGACATGTACTAGTTTTAAAATTATGGCCCAATTTCTTTTTGGGCCAAGGTGATGGAACACCTCCACTGAACAAATTGTCAAGGCTCGGCTGTGTGGCAGGCAGGAGTAGGACCCAAACGCAAAACTCACAGACACGGAGATGAACTCAAAATCACAGCTTTAATGCTGGAGTGGCAGAACATAGGAAATACAAAACTAAACTGGGAAAAGTAAACTAACATACGCAGAGACACAGGGAGATCCACACAACATGAGGGACGACGTCACACTGAACAGAGGGAGATGCAGACAGAAATACACAGAGGGTTAACGAGGGGAGTGGGAACACACGGGGAACACAGGTGACACTGATAGCCATAACGAGACAGGGCGGGGTGAACTGAACACTGACGGGAGAGGTGAAACAGGGAGCACAGAGGTTCAGACAGGAGGAGAGAGAGCACGAGTAGAACACCAACATAACAGGCAGGGGAGACACGGAATAAACACGAAAGGGGACGAGGGCTCATAAATACATAGAGGGGCACACAGGGAGACATGAAGGGCAAGGGATCAAAACTAGAAGCCATAGAATAAATCACACAAGTACAATAATACGAAAATCACAAAGAACTAAAAACGCTGGGTCAGGAGACCCAGGACCGTGACAGTACCCCCCCCTCAAGGGCTGGCTCCAGACAGCCCAAACACAGAAAAACAAAACCAAACAGAAAACAACCCAGGGCGGGCGGCGGGGGCCCAGGACGGAGGGCTCGGAACAGAAAACAAAGAGCACAGAAAACACCGGAGCCCAAGAAAACAACCCAAAACACAGAGCAGTTCAGGGGGCCGACCGTGCGGAAGGCAACGGCGGAGACGCGGAAACAGTTCAGGAGGCCGACCGTGCGCAAGGCAACGGCGGCGACGCGGAAACAGTTCAGGAGGCCGGCCGTGCGCAAGGCAACGGCGGCGACGCGGAAACAGTTCAGGAGGCCGGCCGTGCGCAAGGCAACGGCGGCGACGCGGAAACAGTTCAGGAGGCCGGCCGCGCGCAAGGCAACGGCGGCGGCGAAGGAGACGACGGAGCAGTTCAGGAGGCCGACCGCGCGGAAGGCAGCGGCGGCGGCGAAGGAGACGACGGAGCAGTTCAGGAGGCCGACCGCGCGGAAGGCAGCGGCGGCGGCGAAGGAGACGACGGAGCAGTTCAGGAGGCCGACCGCGCGGAAGGCAGCGGCGGCCCTCCAGTCCCAGGCGTGCCGGCCATGGCCCGGTGGCCGCAGGGCCAGACGAGGCAGCTGATGAGGATGCTGGACCAGACGAGGCAGCTGATGAGGATGCTGGACCAGACGAGGCAGCTGAAGAGGAGGCTGCGGCAGACGAAGGCTCTGAAGAGGAGGCTGCGGCAGACGAAGGCTCTGAAGAGGAGGCTGCGGCAGACGAAGGCTCTGAAGAGGAGGCTGCGGCAGACGAAGGCTCTGAGGAGGCTGCGGCGGACGAAGGCTCTGAGGCTGGGCCCGGAGCTGGGCCAGACGAGGACGAAGACTCTGAGGCTGGGCCCGGAGCTGGGCCAGACGAGGACGAAGACTCTGAGGCTGGGCCCGGAGCTGGGCCAGACGAGGACGAAGACTCTGAGGCTGGGCCCGGAGCTGGACCAGGCGGAGCAGGAGCAGCTGATGCAGAGGCTGGCCCAGGCGACGACGAAGACTCGGATGCAGCTGGACCAGGCGACGACGAGGCGGTCGCAGATGGCGGCTGGACAGGCTCCTCGGGCCCTCCAGCTGATGCGGCGTGAGGCTGAACGGGCCCCTCGGACCCTCCAGCGGAGACAGGAGGCTGAACGGGCCCCTCGGACCCTCCAGCGGAGACAGGAGGCTGAACGGGCCCCTCGGACCCTCCAGCGGAGACAGGAGGCTGAACGGGCCCCTCGGACCCTCCAGCGGAGACAGGAGGCTGAACGGGCCCCTCGGACCCTCCAGCGGAGACGGGAGGCTGAACGGGCCCCTCGGACCCTCCAGCGGAGACGGGAGGCTGAACGGGCCCCTCGGACCCTCCAGCGGAGACGGGAGGCTGAACGGGCCCCTCGGACCCTCCAGCGGAGACGAGGAGGTGCTGGCCGGGCTCACTGGAACCCCCAGCGGATGAGGTAGATGGCGGCGTGGGAGCCACGGAGTCCTGGATGAGCTCATCCGAGCTTCCAGCAGGAGTTGATGTAGAGCCAGAGAGGTTTGGGACCCCTGGCTGAATGTTAAGCCGAACAGAAGACCGTATTGCTATCGGGGACTGGGCCAATGGTTCAGGTGCGAGCTGAGCTACTGGAGATGCGGATGAGAGTGGGAGCTGAGCTGCTGGACACACGGGGACCTGAGCTGCTGGACACACGGGGACCTGAGCTGCTGGACACACGGGGACCTGAGCTGCTGGACACACGGGGACCTGAGCTGCTGGACACACGGGGACCTGAGCTGCTGGACACACGGGGACCTGAGCTGCTAACGGTGGAGAAGTAAATGACTGCACAGGGGACTGAACTGATGTCTGTAGTAACGGTGGTGGTGAGAGTGGAGTAGGTGGTGGAATTAATGACTTCACAGGGGAATGAACTAGAGGTAGTGACGGTTGTGGTGCTGGTGGTTGAGTGGGTGACTGTGCTAAAGGAGGCTGCACTGGGGACACCGGAGACTGCACTGGGGACACCGGAGACTGCACTGGGGACACCGGAGACTGCACTGGGGGTTGTAGTGGAGGTGTAACGGGTGAAGGAGTGGCTGAAGTGGCTGTGGGTCGGACGGCTAGTGGCTCAGCTACAGGGTATGGCAACGGCAGGGCTATGGGTTGAATGACTGGCTGAGTAGCAGCCTGAGTGGCTGGGTGTAGTGACGGTTGTGGTGGAAGAGAAACAGGTGGCAGTGTGGATGATGGAGCTAAGGGCGACTGAGTGGCAGACCGAACTGATGACTGAAGCGATGGTAGAGGTGAAAATGGAGCTTGTGGTGGAGTTAATGGCTGAGCTAACGGGGACACAGGAGACTGAACTGAGGGTGGCTGCGAGGGAGCTAACGGAGCTGTGAAGGACTGCGAGGGAGCTAACGGAGCTGTGAAGGGCTGCGAGGGAGCTAACGGAGCTGTGAAGGGCTGCGAGGGAGCTAACGGAGCTGTGAAGGGCTGCGAGGGAGCTAACGGAGCTGTGAAGGGCTGCGAGGGAGCTAACGGAGCTGTGAAGGGCTGCGAGGGAGCTAACGGAGCTGTGAAGGGCTGCGAGGGAGCTAACGGAGCTGTGACGGGCTGCGAGGGAGCTGGCTGAGCTGGGACGGGCTGCGAGGGAGCTGGCTGAGCTGGGACGGGCTGCGAGGGAGCTGGCTGAGCTGGGACGGGCTGCGAGGGAGCTAACTGAGCTGGGACGGGCTGCGAGGGAGCCGACTGAGCTTCTGGTAGCACAACAGGTGAATTAGAAGGCTGAATGTCCAGCTGTGGGGTGGCGCGTCGGCGGCGTGAATGCCGTTTCTTTTTCCCCGCAGATGGCTCCAAAGGGCCGGGAAAAACCACATCCGGCCGGTGAAACTGACGCGGCTGCTCCAGGGTGGCTGTTGTCTGTTGCTGCTGGGCCAAGTCTGATATTTCCCGAGTTCGCGCCGCCTCCCGGGCGTTATTCAAATTGGCCAATAGGTCCAAACATCCACTGACCTGGCGGAGATGAGAATTTCCTTTGAGGATTGCTTCGATAGCATTTATCCCCACAATCTTGGCCCTTGTATTGGAAGTGTGAGTTATCCACTCGACTAGGCGTTGGACACGTATCAGATCGCTCTCCCCGGGTAAGTCTGCTGGGTCCATATCTGGTGACGTCGTACTGTCAAGGCTCGGCTGTGTGGCAGGCAGGAGTAGGACCCAAACGCAAAACTCACAGACACGGAGATGAACTCAAAATCACAGCTTTAATGCTGGAGTGGCAGAACATAGGAAATACAAAACTAAACTGGGAAAAGTAAACTAACATACGCAGAGACACAGGGAGATCCACACAACATGAGGGACGACGTCACACTGAACAGAGGGAGATGCAGACAGAAATACACAGAGGGTTAACGAGGGGAGTGGGAACACACGGGGAACACAGGTGACACTGATAATCATAACGAGACAGGGCGGGGTGAACTGAACACTGACGGGAGAGGTGAAACAGGGAGCACAGAGGTTCAGACAGGAGGAGAGAGAGCACGAGTAGAACACCAACATAACAGGCAGGGGAGACACGGAATAAACACGAAAGGGGACGAGGGCTCATAAATACATAGAGGGGCACACAGGGAGACATGAAGGGCAAGGGATCAAAACTAGAAGCCATAGAATAAATCACACAAGTACAATAATACGAAAATCACAAAGAACTAAAAACGCTGGGTCAGGAGACCCAGGACCGTGACACAAATAGGTAAAGGATCACTGCGACTGGTCCATTGATAAAAACACACTCAGAGAGTGGCTCATCTAACACAGATAAATATGGGAGAGCTCATAAGTAATGAAAACTACTTTGTCATTAGCACCATGACACACTGCTGCAGGGCTTCCTGGTGAACAGTTTCCACTGGGGGCAGGTATAAATACTGAGGAAACGAGATAAATATGCTATCGAATGCTTAATTACCTTCCTTGTCTTCACTGGAGAAAATAATGGACTGATTATTCGGTGCATGATGCATGGCACGTTGGAGGCATTACTCACACAGAGAGCTCCAGTCGCCCAACAAGATGTCTTTCAGCAACAGCTTGATTAGTGAAACTGACTTCTCCTCACAATAATTGTTTGGTTTAAGGGTAGTTTGTCTGTTCTCTCAAGTCACAAACAATCTTTATTCAGGATTTTGTTTTGTTTTTTCTCCCTGCTGAGCAAAGAAAAATTTCAAACCTTTGTGCATGCATAAAGGCCTGGGCTCCATCTCATTCTGTTCACAGATCTTTGAGTTCTTTTGCTGATCACTTTCTCCACTGATTGCATCATCGTGTGATGTATAAAATATCAAAAACTAGTTTATATTCTGGTCCTGATGGTTTAGGATTTGAATGCTTGGTTAATAGATTCGAGTTTGGGTTTCTGTATTCCAGTATTTGAAGCATTGGCTGTTATTTTTTTGAGGGTTAATTCTTGTGTTGATTATATTTTGGATCTTTGTCCTAATCTTATGTCTTAACCCTGTAAAACATGATTCATGAAATAATAAGAAGATTTACATCACTCTTGCCTGTCCAGTGTTCTTCTATATTTTATTTTGTGTGAGTTTCCTTCTCTTTGTGACCACTTCCTGCTTTGCTTTGATAGTTTGCTGCTGTCTCTCGTGTTTGACTTTTACTTTTTCCCTGCTATTGTCTTGATTATCTTCAACCATGCCTGCTTTCCTTCCAGATTCTCACTCGGTCCTCCTCAGTGTGTGCGTATGTGTGTGTATAATGCTATCCTTCCCTTTAGTCCAGGTCTTTATTTCTGTCCATCTGTGAAGCATCTGTGTCCTTCCCATGGTGCTCGATACTTTGCATTATTTAGTGTGTGGGTTTGGATTTCTAGTTTTTTTTTTCTTTTTCTTTTGTTTTCTTTTTTTTGTTTTTTTGCATTCTGAACTGAATAGCTTTTATTGCATCTTTGAATCCACAAATATTAACAGTTTGACCCTCTGAGATCTATGTCATCATTAGTAATAATCATAACTATATACATTTGAAGAAGGCAAAATTGACTTGTTGGGAAAAATGTTAAAAAATGTTAGTTAGCTTTTGATATAAATAAATAAATACAAAAATAAACACCAAAATACTAAATATTTTGATTGCACTGGGGCTAGACTTCACAGAGAAAAATGAGAAAAACAAGCCAATTACAGTGTTTTTTTTTTCCTATAATGACTTATCGAAACTTTGACTTCATAATGATCTAAAAGCAACAATTCTAAATGGAGATGCAAAAAAAAATCTTTTTCATTTCTGATTGAAAATGAATGACATTATGTTTGCTTTTGCTTTTTTAGCTTGACAATTGATTTGTGTCTCAATTATTTCTAAATGCCTGAAGCCTAAAGCAATGTTAAGAAATTCATGATGGGATGGGATATAGCTCATTTGCAGTCTGGGTGGTCACTGGAAAAGCTTAAACTTGTATATCAAATTACATTTTATATAGTTTATGATTTCTGACTCTTCAAGGATGATTTATTTATGCATTGTTTTTCATATCCAGAGGCAGGATTTTATTGTGAATATTTTGCATGCATTTGTTTAACTGTAATATTTATGAGATGAAAAGAATTATGGGCTGGAATGATCTGTGCTGCAATGGCTGAGGAAGAGATGCATACCAAATAAATGCAGTGTGATAAGTTACATTTAACGGGTTGCAATCAGTGGTTAAATAGATGTTGAATAATGGATTGGTTTTGAATGTGTCCAGTTTGAAGCCTTTGCTTTGCTTTGCTTATCTTTCCTTGTCCATACTTTTATCTTGCTGTCATTCTGATACAAGTTCATCTTGGTTTCATTTCTCCAAGGATTGTTTTCTCTTTCTGAACTCTGCAGGCTCTTTCAGATGTTCTCTGGCACATTCTAATCTTGCCTTATTGTTTCTGAGTTTATCCGGTGTTTTGGAGCCTTTTGTATTTCCATTCATAAAAGTATCTCTGGACTGTAGACAGAAAACGATGCACAAGAATGTTCTTCACTCAGTTAGATGTTGTGAAGGGGTCCTTGTTGTGTCCATTTCTTGTTTTAAAGAATGAACCAGATTCTTGATTTTATCTCTGTGACAGATTTGTTTAAAGTTTCTTTGTCCCAGTGATTGCATCTCTAACTTGCCTTGACATTCCTGTGGACCTCATATTGAGAGCTTCAGTGAATAACAAAACTGCTCATCAATCAGTTATTCAGTCTTTTTTGAGCCTCTGAAAGTGTGGGGCTGTGTATAAAACCCTTTAACAACAGTTTTACATCAACATTACATTTTAAATTTTTGGTGGACTTCAGGAAGAACAGCTTTGCTTTAGCTAATGTGACAACCTATAAACCAAGCATCCAGGAAAGCCTATGGAAACCAAGGGAATAAATCCTGAGGTAAACTAACCACTGAATCAATAAAAGCTTAAGAATATAATTCAAGCATGGTTGTTTTAAGATTTAGTGACCTTTATAAAGCTCTACAGTCACTTACCAGTTGTTGACCCCGAACACCCCATGAAGCAAACTGGAGCACTGAGTCAGACACCTCTGGAGGATTGAGCTCCCGCACCTCCCTGATGTAATGGTAATGATAAAAGTATCACAAAATCAGTCTAGCAATCACTGACACACTGTCATTGAAATCTCAGTGAGGTGAACATTAGCTCTGCACTATCAGTTTAACTTTTAACCTATATTATATAAGATTATATTCATCTGTTAAAGATAGCATGTTGACATTTTTGTCCTAAGATGTGTGACACTGGTGCTCTTAAAGGATGGTCAACTGAAAAAGAAATCATCCCATTATATTATTTAGGATTTATTTCTATGTTTCCTTACCTTGTGTATAGATTGTAGAGGAGGTATGATGCCAGGAAAGAGTGCTGGTAGACCTAAAAATAAAACACACAAACAAAAAATTTTTTCAGCAAATGTCAGCAAATTCACATTCTGAGACTAATGTAGAAAACACACCACAAAATATTTTTGACATTTTTCATGGTATTTTAGTCGTCTTTATTCTCTTGGAGACTGCTAATAACAGTGTGATATGCTGTTTATGTGCAAATAAGACACACATGCAACCATTTCAATTTGGTGAGGAAACTATAGTCTCCAATGGGATATGGCAGCTGAACTGTTGATTGCAGGGTAGTGCTTTAGTTCTTTTAATTGGTAATTCTGCTTTCATTCACAAAAGAGAACACAAGTTAATGAAACATTTTGGCTTTCTATTGAAGCAAGAGAGAAGTCTGAATGTACTAGAATTTTTTTCACGTAAAATGCTGCTAATTTTGTTTTCCAAGGGTTGACAACTAGTTATTGTTTATATAAAGGATATAGCTGCAGTTTAAAAAAATTATTTACTTTTCATCAGTGTGCTTCTGCTTCATCTGTAGACCTGTGATACTTGTGCAGCCTCAAATTCTCTGTATTTAATTGGACAGTGACAGGAATAACACAGGATGGTTTCCAGTTTTAGATAAATTACAGTGAAATGGTAACAATGCTTTACTCTTCTGTCATAGAACCTATGATGAGAGTACTTTATCACACATGCAGCTGACACTCTGGGGCAACAGCTGTGATTGGATTGCATTAGTGGCACTTAAGCCTGACAATTGCCATTTAAAAAAATATGAAAACAACAAATTGGTCTCTGGAATAGATTTGTATTGAAGTAATCTGATACGTCTAGTAAATAAAAACTTAAAATCTGACAAAAACTAAGAGAGGATGGAAAACTGAGGAAATATTTGAAAGCAGTGAGAGTAAACCGAAACAAGAAGGTTACAAACTGAATAACTGAAGAATGAACTTTGATTGACTGATTGATTGATAATACTTTATTCATCCCGAGGGAAATGAATGATTTGATTTGATGTTTCTTTGATGATTTTGGGGACCGAAGACTTGCACTTATAGTACTTCTATACATTTTACAGTTTATAAATAAGTAGACATATTCCACACATGATTTATCCACAAGGATAAAGATTAGGTTATAGTGGATGTATTGGTCAAATACAGGACATTCCCTCAGCATAATCATCAGAATCATCAACTAATAATAAACAACACAAAAAGCTGTAAATATTATATTATATTATATTATATTATATTATATTATATTATATTATATTATAGTGATATCTTTTCCTGTCTAGTTTGCACTTTAGTTTTGGGTGCCTGTTATAGCCAACTTTGTATTTTGTATTTTGAGTGTTTATTTAGCTTCAGCTTCTATTTTTCTCTCTCATATTTAGTTTTCTCACAGTCTCCGTGTTTAGTGTAAATCTTCTTGTATGCATGTTTAGCTTTATGTCTTTTAGGTTTTTCTGGTTTTACTTTGATCAAGACTTTATCTAGTGTGGTTGCTTTCCTGTATCCAGTACTCCAAGCGCCCATTGTCATTGTGTTTGTTATATAATCTTGAGTGTTTGGTGGCATGTTCTTGTAAATTGCTTTTCCTGGTATCTTTTATGTCTCTGACTGTGTCTTTTGACTGTGTCTTTTGACTGTGTAATTATTGCTGGGGATTTTAACATTCATGTGGACAACCCTCAGGACAAAGGGACTAAAGACCTGAGTAACACTCTGGGCAACTTTGGGCTGACTCAGCATGTAACAGAGGCCACACATAATAGAGGACACACTCTTGACCTACTGATCTCCAAAGGCCTGAGCATTTCAAAGGTTACTGTGTCTGATGTGGGCCTGTCTGATCATTACTGTGTTTTCTTTGAAAGTAAAATCTCAGCCCACACAAATATATCAACAACAGTGATCACAAAACGGTGTATAACTGAACACAGTAGTGCAATTTTTAACCAGGTCTTCCCATTAACACCTGACCTGCCCAGAGGGTCAGTCAATGAGCTCGTCAATAGCTTCAATGCTAACATGTTAAATGTAATGGACACTATTGCTCCCATTAAGGTGAAGGTTATCTCTGGAAGGAAAAAGTCTCCATGGAGAAACTCCACACTGGTGAAAAATGAAAAAAGAGAGTGTAGGAAAGCTGAGCGCAGATGGAGAAAAACAAACCTCCAGGTTCATTATGACATTTATAAAGAGAAACTTCACAATTATAATTTACAACTGAGGAATGCAAGGAGGTCCTACTTCTCTGACATCATCACTAAAAACAGCCATAATGCTTGGGTCTTATTTTCTACAGTTGACAGGCTAACAAACCCTCCTGTGTCAGTGGCAGCTGAACTTCATTCGACCATGGCCTGCAATGACTTTGCCAAATTCTTCACTGAAAAAATCCAAAAAATTAGACAAGCAATTGGTACATCAACAGCAGATCCAGGATATGTACTGTGTCCACCAAAAAACTGTTTAAACACCATGAAACAGTTTCAACCTATTAACAGCAAAGACCTGGAGGACATCTTAGGTCAACTGAACTCCTCCTCCTGCTGTTTAGATGTCCTGCCAACAAGTTTTTTCAAAAAGGTCTCAAAGACTTTAGAGTCAGACCTGTTACAGATCGTCAACTTTTCTTTATTATCAGGTGTGTTTCCAGAATCACTAAAAACTGCTGTAATCAAACCTATACTGAAAAAGGACAATCTTGACAAGACACAAATGAACAACTACAGGCCGATCTCAAATCTCCCGTTTTTAAGTAAGATCATTGAAAAAGCAGTTTCTCAACAGCTCAGTTACTTCTTAAAACAGAATAATTGCTACGATGCCTTCCAGTCAGGTTTTAGACAGAACCACAGCACTGAAACCGCTCTGACCAAAGTGTTTAATGACATATGTCTGAATACAGACAGTGGAAAAATGTCAGTCCTAGTTTTACTGGATCTCAGTGCAGCATTTGATACAGTTGACCACAACATATTACTCAAACGACTGGAGAACTGGACAGGTCTTTCAGGAACTGTACTAAACTGGTTCAAAACATACGTAGAAAACAGGAAATACTTTGTATCAATAGGTAACTTCACATCTGAGCAGACAAGTATCACATGTGGAGTTCCCCAAGGTTCCATCTTGGGACCCCTTCTGTTTAACATCTACATGCTCCCACTGGCACAGATTATAAACAACAACAAAATAAACTATCACAGCTATGCAGATGACACACAAATATATATCACAATGTCACCAGGAGACCGAGGCCCTGTACAGGCTCTTGGTAAATGCATTGAGGAAATCAATGACTGGTTGTACCACAATTTTCTCCAGCTAAACAAAAACAAAACTGAGGTAATAGTCTTTGGCACCAAAGAAAAACGATTACAGGTCACCAGAGAACTTCAATCTATACATCTAAAAACCACAAACCAGGCGAGAAATTTGGGTGTAGTGATGGATGCAGACCTAAACTTAGAAAAACACATTAAGACAATAACAAAGTCAGCTTACTATCACCTCAAGAATATATCAAGGATAAAAGATCTGATGTCTCAACAGGACCTGGAAAAACTAGTCCATGCATTCATCTTTAGTAGGCTTGATTACTGTAACAGCATCTTTACAGGTCTACCTAAAAAATCAGTCAGACAACTACAGCTCATTCAGAACTCTGCTGCTCGAGTCCTCACTAAGACCAAAAAAGTGGACCACATCAGTCCAGCTCTGAGGTCCTTACACTGGCTGCCTGTCCGTCAGAGGATAGACTTTAAAGTTCTGATGCTGGCCTATAAAGCTCTGAATGGTTTAGGACCAAAATACATCAATGACCTCCTGACCCAGTATGAACCATCCAGATCCCTCAGGTCATCTGGATCCGGTCTTTTATCAGTTCCCAGAGTCAGAACCAGACACGGAGAAGCTGCATTCAGCTTTTATGCTCCTTATATCTGGAACAAACTCCCAGAAAGCCTCAGATCAGCTGAAACACTCAGTTTATTTAAATCCAGGTTGAAGACTCACCTGTTCTCAGCTGCATTTGAATAAAGCACCAAATCCACACTTTAAGCTTAAATTTCAAAACTTACATTTAACTACTGATTTTATCTACTGTTCTGATTTTATCTGTTCTGATTTTATATACTGTTGTTTGTTTGTTTGTTTGTTTGTTAATTAGTTAGTTAGTTTATTTGCTTGTTTTAATCAATTTGAAATCATGCTTTTTATTTGTTCTTGTTTCTAATGTCTCTGTAAAGCACTTTGAATCACCTTGTTGTTGAATTGTGCTATACAAATAAACTTGCCTTGCCTTGCCTTGCCTTGCCTCTGTTTGGACTTTTTGGATCATGTTTGAAACTTGTTTGAAACTTTGATCAGCCCGACTTTCCTTTTGTTTGATATTATACCTGCAATATTCGGCAATTGGGTCCTTTGTCTACAGTCTATGCACAAACTGACAGCTTGTCCTCACAAAGCAATAGCGTTGTCCTATGATGATAGCACATGACAGAAGTTGTTAGTACATGTTTTGAATCTGCTTTTCTGCTTTGTGGTACAGTAGTAATGGTGCTAGAGAGTATCCTAGCCCTCTGTGTGACATTAGTCATTAGTCTGCGAAGTTTAACTAAAATGCTGTAAGCAAAACAATAGTCCGTTTCCCACAATGTATACTATAAATACTACTTGATTTCCCATTTAAAGGTTTCAGATATATAGTTGTGCAAGACAATTCTGCCATTACAAATATAAATGTGTCAGAATGTAATGTGTGAATAATCTTTAATTGATCATTTATAATCAAAGATAACAAAAGGATAAAGCACAGCCCTCTCAGGAATAATACTCAATTGATAATAATAATATATGCATTTGAAAATCAGAAATATTTTTCACTTTTCAGTGCTCCACAATTCAGCATTTTAGAAATGACCAGAGAAAATCCACTCACAGAGCATTTTATTTCGGATTCACTGAGATAATGGTCCAATACTGCAGTGTCTCGGCATGCTAATCAGTTGCAGCATTAGCATAACAATATTAGAGTATGCACACCCAAGGGGTGATAAATGCTGTAGAGCTCCTCCATTCCCTGCAGTAAAAGCTCAGTTATATGGAGCCACCAGCCTTCACTCTTAATTTGGACTTTCCTCTTCTCTTTACCAAAGAGAATTCCCCAAGAAGGAAAAAAGAAGCTTCCCCTTCTTCAAAAAAGACGTCAGCATCATTCAGGAGACGCCCCTCATAGGTGACAGCTCTGTGATGACTCCCTGATAAGACTGTCAGCCAGGGGTGACACATGAGTTGGGAGGATGTTTGGAGAGACTGTTTCAGACAGCAGGGAGGTGTTTGAATGTGCTGTGTGGTAGTGTCTTCTCAGCAGACTGGGGTTACTTGCCACTTGTGAATAATTCGTTTTAGCTGTCTTAGAATATCGCAGTAGTAGAGTCTACTGCTCAATCAAGACTAACAAAAAGCATAAAAAATTAACTGATGCTTTTCTCATACCTGAGTCATCCTGATGCTGTCACAACTTGTGTATCTGATACTGGTACATTAATATGGTTTGCAGAGACATGAGGAAAATGTCTTGGAAATTAAAAATTAAAAAGATGTATAAAATGTTCAAAATATCAGTTCTTACATGCTGTGGAAAGCCCACAAATGTATTTTAGAAGATATTGAGTGTGCAAAATCGAACAATCTGTGCAGTTTTTTCCTTTTTTTAATTTCCAGTATGACTGGTGTATTTTAACCTTGTGATTGATTTTTTTTTTGGGAGTTGATCCATCCATTGGTGAGGTCTAACTATTTTGAAAGGCCTGAAAGGGTCAGGCAGGGTGGAGGCTTTTGGAGCACAGTGACCTGATCGCCTTCTCTTTGGCGTCTTCTGTTTTTGCCTCTATGAAAGGCCTCAAGGACGATCTGGCTGCTTGTTAAAAGCAGAGAAACACTATGCTCCTTTATCTGAAAGGTAGATCTAGGAGAGACAGGAAAAACCTAACATTTCAGGAGGAATGTCAGCTTTAACTAAAGTCTAAAGTTGGCTTGATTAAGGCAGCAGTTATTTTGAACAAATTACATTTTCACTCCAATTTGTGCAAAACTATTTTTTTTTCTTCTCCTTTTTGGTAGCTTTGTTAGATGGTAAATAACAAAGTAGCACAGTGCCCTCCAACTGCCACAGGCATTTGCATTGTAATCATTAAAATTCTTTTTAAAAACTCTCAAGCAAGGGTTAAGCAACTATATTGAAAAAAATCTAGACTGCCAATTCTCATTTGCAGTATAGTTCACATGGTGGCTTCTGAACAGCTGTGCTACTAAAAACACCATCAAAACACAATCACTAATCAGACGAGCTTGTAGGTTTTTATAAACGTGCTAACAAAGACCATGCGACAAGAAAGACAGTTCGGTTTTTCTCCATGATGATAGACGTTCATTTGTAGTTCTGAGATGTACTGAGCCATTTTTACTATTGATTTGAAAGTAACAAGTGCGGAAAAGACAAATGAGGCTCATCAAATGCATTTCTGCATAGTTTCAGAGATCAACTTTCCTCAATGCTTTTGCTAATGGACGACTGCGGTAATTAGCACTCTTTGCTCACTACACTTCATTAACATGCACGTCCTAATGAAAAGCAATCGATACTCTGCAAAAATCACCAGCTCAAAAAGTAAATGTACCAGTACAAGTTCTGACAAATGTCCTTTTTTAATGTCAGAAGGCTGCTGACCGTTAAAAAAAACAAAAAAAAATGGGCAGAAATCTATGGAAACCTTTGACGCAGCAGTATAGTACAGCAGAGAGAGAGAGAGTATGATTATGATAAATTCACGAGACAACTGGAGACAGTGGTGCGGGGGCATGCCATTACTCTCCATAGATTCAGGCTGTCACTTTCATGATGAACACATCTACTCCGTCCATCTCAGGAGGAGATAGCACCTCTAAATCTCTGTGTCAGTCCCATCAAGCACACAGAGCTCATTATGAAGCCTGCTTAGTTCACCGACACCAAGATGTTCCTGCAGCCTACAGAATGGAAGAGTGGGGAAAGACACGTAAGGTGATTTGCAACAAGCAATTTCACTGCTTTTGAATGCAGGCACAGCATTAGTTTTCCGGTGCGATAAATGAACAGTGTTCCATTTTCTATTATAACTTCTTGCAAGCACCATAAAAGATTCACACAGTTTCTTCTGCATAACAAAGTCACAGCTGCTCTTCTTTTCTAAAAGAAGAAACCAACAGGAACTGTGGAGAAAAGACTGTTTGATGGGCTCAGGTGCACTCTGCTGCTAACAGTAAGCACTATTTTAATCACAAAATGTTCCCTGTTTATTGTGTTATGCACTTGTTTTTGCCAGTTTGCTGTCAGAGTGGAACTGCAGTCCTCCAGAGATGAAGTGAGATCAGACAAATGGAAATTTGAATTATGGATTTGTTTGTGGAAAAAATTGAAATTTTCCACATCAATGCTGATTTTTAACCAGATAATTGCTTTATAAGCATATTATTATATTAATCTGAACTCATTTAAAGATTCATGAATAGCATTATCATACAGTGTTCCTCAGAGTGTATTATTTACACCATGAAATATGATCTCTGCTTTAATGATAATGTTAAAAGATGTAAAAAACATTATTTAAATTTGATTAGGAGCTCCACCTGCTGCTGCATTAAGTGCTTCCATTGTCATGGTATCACTGACTGAGTTAACAGGAACGAGTTACCTAGTAAATATGAGGTAAAATTTTATGTATTATTGGGGAGCTACCTGGAAATCTCATTACCGTTATCATTATAGCGGCTAGTAACTAAACTCAGGAAGAGAATACATTGTATATAGATGTTGGTAACAGGGGAGGAACTTTCTAGAACTTGATGCCTAAATTTGTAGGAAGTAATTAAACAAGAGTTACTAACCTGGTCACAAGTATACAGTGCTTGTATTTCCATTCCATTCCAGATCTGCCTTCTTATTACAGTAGTAATTGCATAACAAGATGCTATTATTTACATATATTTATGAAGCAAATAGTTATTCAGAGGCTGTGAAAGGAAGGGTTGCCATCATTTTTTGGTATCAGCAGAGCGAAATGTGCGTTGGAGATAAACTGCTGAGCAGAAACAAAAAAATCTAAGCATCCAAAAGAATATAGTACATAATCAGTCAATAAGCAATACTGCATACATGCAGTATTGCACATGCTTGCAGTCACTATACTAAACAGCAGAGTCAAACATACACTGGCACGTTTGTTTGTTGCAGTTATGGACTGAGTGTTGAGGGGGTGTTTGCATCTGTATTCACAGTGAAGGACATGTGGTAGTTGGACATTATTCCTCTCACCTCAAATGATAATGTTTTCCTTATATATCGGGTGTTGCTTGACTCTTCATGTGAGGTGGCAGACCTGCACCTTTAACTGAGCTGACAGGTTGCCAGAACATGCTGAGAGTGTTGATTTTTTTTCCTTTTCACCCCTTTCTATTTTTACTTTCTCTTGCTGGTTAGTTTTAGGCACTAAAATGATTTGGAGAGGGTAGGTAATGATTGCTCTTTGGGTTAAGTGTGCCCGTCCCAATGTGCCATTACACTATGTTTTGTGGTGTGTCAAGCACCACTGTAAGACAAAGGTTAAGCATAGTGGAAAAGATTTGTGGGCCTTACTGATGTTGAAATTTATCCGCGTTCGTTTTAAAATTATAAATTTCCTCTAGCAGGAAATAAATCTGTTGTATTATAATAAAGCTATTATTTTTTATTGTTATTTCAGCTTTGCTTTTTTTAGTTATCTGTTCTTTAATATCATACAATAAGCTTTCACTGCTACAGAGAAGAAGCTGTTGTAAAAATTAAAAAATATATCTCCTCTTTGTGCATGTGCAGAAAAAAGATTCAAATGTAACGCACAGTTTTCTTCTTTGCATCAGTGACACTGACACCCACACTCCGTTTGGAAGTCAAGGTACAGGAGCACATTGTGACCCAATCTGCACACATGGGTGTGGTTAAACATTAGCACAAACCAGAATCAAACTCAATCAGAGGGCAGATAGTTCAGTTGAATTTATCTCAGCAGCAAGTCCCGAAACGTAGATGTTACATTTTCAAGATGATAATCACACAGGTTCAGGTGGGTTTAATCAGATTCTATAACACTTTGAAGAACAGTAATTAAAATTCATAGCTGTAACTTCAGCTGCACAGTGTGGGAACTCTGAGAGCTTTACAGTTTTACAGTTTTCTTCTTTGTATCTGTACACAAATTTTCACCCAAAGTCAACTCTTACAATTTTGTCGCAGATCTTATTTAAGAGTTGGATGTATGTTATCATTTTTTTTCTATAAACTTTAATGTTTACAACATGTACACAGACTCCAACCTCTTATTCACATATGGGATATTATAAATAACAATTACAAATAACGAACAAATAACAATAACAATAATCAGAATTGGCTGTGAAGATCATTGTAATATTTAGTCAATTCGTACAGGATCGTGATTTTTTTTGTATGTTAGACTATAATTATCCTGCTGCAATTAACAATCTAAATATCACAGATAATAAAATGTGCTTGAGGCAAGATATTTTGAAATTTTCCAGCTTAAATGTCAAAAAGCAGATTTACGTTGCATTTCTTACTTTGTTGTTTGCATTCCATTCTGTTTTTAGTTTAGTTTAAATGCCACAAACAATTTAATTGACATACAGTGGCTTGTAAAAGTGTTCGGCCCCCTTGAACTTTTCCACATTTTGTCACTTTACAGCCACAAACATGAATCAATTTTATTGGAATTCCACGTGAAAGACCAATACAAAGTGGTGTACACGTGAGAAGTGGAACGAAAATCATACATGATTCCAAACATTTTTTACAAATAAATAACTGAAAAGTGGGGTGTGCGTAATTATTCAGCCCCCTGAATCAGTACTTTGTAGAACCACCTTTTGCTGCAATTATAGCTGCCAGTCTTTTAGGGTCTGTCTCTACCAGCTTTGCACATCTAGAGACTAAAATTCTTGCCCATTCTTCTTTGTAAAACAGCTCCAGCTCAGTCAGATTAGATGGACAGCGTTTGTGAACAGCATTTTTCAGATTTTGCCACAGATTCTCGATTGGATTTAGATCTGGACTTTGACTGGGCCATTCTAACACATGGATATGTTTTGTGTTTGGGTTATGTTTAGGGTCGTTGTCCTGCTGGAAGGTGAACCTGATGAAAGACCTACATTTACTGAACAACGCACTGAATGTCCCACTGAATGTCCCACTGAACGACCCATTGACCCACCCACTGAACTGAATTTGGTGTTGAAAAATGTTTCTTATGTTAATTTAAGAGGTGTTAAAACTGACCAGTCGATTTTGACAGGGAACACTAAAGTAAGGGGGTGGGGTGAACACAACCGGAGGGTTAATGACACCTTTGCCTTTGTATTGTCTTTGTGTTTAGAAGATTTTTCCAGCTGCTGACTAATTAACATTTGATGTGCTCCCAAGTATTTACAGCAACAATATATATGTGAGTGAGCTAGCTCACTGCATATGTGATATTTGCTTGCAATGCCTGGCAAAAGGTCACTTGGCACATATTTACATAGACTATACAAATATTATAATTGGCATGTCCAGAATTTGGTCAGGAAATATAAGGAGCTTAAGGAGGGTGATGAAGAGACTCACAAATGTGCAGATTCTGTATGGAAATCATTTATGGCTAAATAAAGTATCTGCTTTTGTGGGCACTCTGCCTTGATTGCAGAGAGCCAAGAATGGTGGCCAACCCCTTTCAACCCCTGAGGTTTTCCAACAAGACGGCCTGTTCTCGAACACAACCAGGTGAGCAGAACACGCTGCACAGCCACAGCAACAAAAATGAGGAACACTGAAATACTGTGGATTTGGAGCATTATCTTTTTATAGGTGATATTCAGACTCAGTTTTTTGAGCAGACACTACATGCCATGCATACATGGAATTTATGGCTGACTCATGAGTGTATTATCCCTGCAAAGAAACTGATGTGACTGTTCTGTCTGTTTTGGTTTTGGTTTTTTGTGTCTGATTTTTAAAATTATTATGTAAAAGGAGGTGAGGTGGAGATGGAGCTTACACCAGTTTAGAAGCGATCATTTTGGAAATTGGAATTAATCTACATGGCATACTGAAACAGGAAAATTTTGGAGAAATATTTTGGTTTTTTGATTCTCAAAAAGATATTACAAATTAATCTGCATTCAGATATGTTTCTTGGTCCAGGGACTCAATTCATGAATAACATGAGAATTTTCAGCCTTGGTAAAAGCGCATAGTCTTAGCATGCTTTTATTTGAGAACATTCAATCAACAGATCTAATCTTTTCTTGATTTTCTGTATCCTGTGCAGTCAGACTTCTGTGGACCTTAAATTAAAATATTTATATAGTGTATTTATTGAGTAAGCCTGTTTTCATTGCACTTTGTTGCATTTACTTGATCTATAAAGATAAAAACAGTTTGTAAAATTGGTGCACGGCTCTATTCAGCTTTTTTTTTACCCAAAAACACAAGCTACAAAACATTCAAACTTTATGGAAACCAGGAACTACTTAGCCCAGGCAACACGGACACTGAGCATAGAGCTAGGTGGATGGCATGACAAAGAACAGAGGGAAAATCAGACAATATACACACACACACAATATGACAGGGGAACAAACCACAGTTAGGAACACAGGTGACAAAAGTTAAGCAAAACTTAACATCATACACACCGGGCAGGAGACTATCAAAGTAAAACAAAAAGTAACACACACTGCAACTAAGACACATGGGCGTGACACAGAGAACAGAGAGAAACACATGAACAAGACAGACTAAACATGTGAAGTGGAACAAAGGGCAGACATGAAAACAGTAGCCTAAAGCCTAGATAACAAAACTAAGCCCAGAATGGACAAATACTGAGCATAGCAGAATGATAACCAAAACCTGGAGCACAAACTTAACCACATAATAACAAAAGCCAGCATAACAACAAATACAAAATTCAGAACTATAATATAAAGACAACAAACTAGAAAACTCCCTAACATTCCCAAAATGCAAAAAGCTGGGTCACAGACCAAGGAACTCTACACCTTGTCATTTTGTTTATCATTCCTTGTGCTATTGACCAATAGTTTGGCGTCATAAGGCCAAGATTCTATTATATATTATGTGTATCCATATATATGTGAGTGAGCTAGCTCACTCACATATATATTGTTGCTGTAAATACTTGGGAGCACATCAAATGTTAATTAGTCAGCAGCTGGAAAAATCTTCTAAACACAAAGACAATTATCTACTTCAATTTGAGCGATGGTTGCTAAAATTGTAGTGCCCAGCGGATCATAGAAATGAATTAGCTTTTGTGGTGTCCCAATGCAACCTGTAATGTGCTGATATTAAAATTGGAAAGCGAATAGTAAAACTGCAGGGCACTGATCAGTCGTTGTGACGTTATGTTAGAAATTCAGGACACTGAAGTTTATGGTGACATGTCATGTTTCAGAATGGAGATTGTTAACGTTAATAAAAGTGAATATAAGGCCTGATTTACATGATTCATATCATTCACAATTTAAAGTAATCCTTATTTGTCTTATATAGTGTGGTCCAGAATTTAATTTCAACTAATTTTCACATATAATGTCTTGAATTCTCAAACACGTAGCCTGATGCAGATAACTCTTAAGCTGGAGAGGAAATGGCGTGTCACAAATTTAGAAGATCATCATTTAGCCTGGAGAAATAGTTTGTTGCTTTATAAGAAAGCCCTCTGCAAAGCCAGAACATCTTACTACTCATCACTGATTGAAGAAAATAAGAACAACCCCAGGTTTCTCTTCAGCACTGTAGCCAGGCTGACAAAAAGTCAGAGCTCTATTGAGCCAACCATCCCTTTAACGTTAACTAGTGATGACTTCATGAAATTCTTCACAAATAAAATTTGAATCATTAAAGAAAAAATTACCAATAATCATCCTACAGATGTAATATTATCTACAGCTACATGAATATTCATTTAGACTCTTTTTCTCCAATTGATCTTTCTGAGTTAACTTCAATAATTCAAACCTTCAACGTGTCTTTTAGACCCCATTCCTACAAAACTGCTCAAAGAAGTCCTGCCATTAATTAATGCTTCAATCTTAAAGATGATCAACTCATCTCTAATAATCGGCTGTGTACCACAGGCCTTCAAGCTGGCTGTAGTTACTGTTACTTAAAAAGCCATCTCTAGACCCAGCTGTCTTAGCTAATTATAGGCCAATCTCCAACCTTCCTTTCATATCAAAAATCCTTGAAAGAGTAGTTGTCAAACAGCTAACAGATCATCTGCAGAGGAATGGTTTATTTGAAGAGTTTCAGTCAGGTTTCAGAGCTCATCACAGCACAGAAACAGCTTTAGTAAAGGTTACAAATGAGCTTCTTTCTTCACCCAGCTCTATCTATCCATGAAGCCAGATAACACACACTAATTAGTTAAACTGCAGGAATGTCTTAAAGACATAAAGACCTGGATGGCCGCTAACTTTCTGCTTCTTAATTCAGATAAAACTGAGGTTATTGTACCCTGCCCTGAAAATCTTAGAAATATGGTATCTAACCAGATTCTTACTCAGGATGGCATTACCTTGGCCTCCAGTAACACTGTGAGGAACCTTGGTGTGATTTTTGACAAAGACATGTTCTTCAATGCACATATTAAACAAATATGTAAGACTGCTTTCTTCCATTTGCGCAACATCTCTAAAGTTAGAAATATCCTGTCTCTTAGTGACGCTGAAAAACAAGATCATGCAGTTATTACTTTCAGGATGGACTACTGTAATTCATTATTATCAGGATGTCCTAAAAACTCCCTGAAAAGCCTTCAATTAATCCAAAATGCTGCAGCAAGAGTCCTGACAGGGACCAGAAAGAGAGAGCAGATTTCTCCTGTTTTGGCTTCCCTTCATTGGCTTCCTGTTAAATTCAGAATTGAATTCAAAATCCTGCTCCTCACATACAAGGCCTTAAATAATCAGGCCCCATCTTATCTTAATGACCTTGTAGTACCATATCACCCAATTAGAGCATTTCACTCTCGCTCTGCAGGCCTACTTGTTGTTCCTAGAGTATTTAAAAGTAGAATGGGAGGGAGAGCCTTCAGTTTTCAGGCCCCTTTTCAGTGGAACCAGCTTCCAGTTTGGATTAAGGAGACAGACACCTTTGTCCTGTTTTCCTTCTCTCACCCCAACCGGTCGCAGCAGATAGCCCCGCCCCTCCCTAAGCCTGGTTCTGCTGGCGGTTTCTTCCTGTGAAAAGGGAGTTTTTCCTTCCCACTGTCGCCAAAGTGCTTGCTCGTAGGGGGTCATATGATTGTTGGGTTTTTCTCTGTATCTATTATTGTACGATCTACTGTACAATATAAAGCGCCTTGAGGTGACTGCCGTTGTGATTTGGTGCTATATAAATAAAATTGAATTGAATTGACTTGAATCAGTCCCTATCATATCTTAAAGACCTCATACTATCATGTTGTCACAATAGAGTGTTTTACAGTGGTTGTTAGAATTTCTAATCCAAAGCTCCCAGTTTGGATATGAAAGACAGACACCCTCTCTATTTTTAAGACTTTGTATAAAACTTTCATTTTAGATAAAGCTTATTGTTAAGGTTGGAACAGAGACCCCTGAACCCTCTGTTAGTTAAACTTCAATAGGCCAAAGATCCTGGGACCTTTCCATGACACTCTGAGCGTTTTCTTCTTCAATCGCCTCTTTTTTATGTGTTTACACATCACTTTTGCACTGCGTCATTAGTAGTTTTCATGGCTGAATATGTTATATTCTCACAAATCAAACCTGCTAATTTATTGACTATATGCCTTAAAGTTATACCATCATGCCAGCTCTGTGTTGACTTACTGAACAAAACGATATCTCCACAGTTTGCAGTTCATGGTTCATGAACTGCAAACCTCCAGTATAAGCAGCCTCAAGCCAAACACCAGTGAATGTATACAACGGGAATATTAAGAGCTTCTCACCTGCTTGACATCATATCCCAAAAGGACAAAATTCAGATCTGGAGAAACTGCGAACTTTGACGCTTTAAAAGTCGCCTGTGGGAAGAACAAGAATATGAGAAGAGTGTGAGTTTTTAGTTGCTGCTGTTGTTTTCACAATGAGCCTTTTCACGGGTTGCTGAACACCTACACTTTTCAAACTAGTCGTGTCTTGATGCATCAACATACACACTCTGATAGATCAGTGCATGGAGTGGCTTGAGTGGCCTGAGCTGGGTCACAACGGCTGCTCTTTCCAAGATGTTGCAACCCACAAAAAAGTCTTGCATCACAATACTGACAAAATATGTCATTGAGATTTTTAATTTTTATTTCTTACTTACAAATGTTGTATTTTTCAACAGAAGGTCTGTCTCGTTGGTGCGTGTGTTGACTTTGAAAACGTCTCCATCCCAGCTTCGAAAGATTATTTCATCCTCTGTAGGACAGATAGAGGCATTAAATTGATATGCAATGTTTGTATGTAAACAGATATGAGTTTTTCAACCTGTTTTTCAATGGTCATGTACTGAACATAAACCGGGAAACCTACACATAGATTACATGAATAAAAACAAAAGTCACAAGCATGAAAAGGCAATCAAGTTCTTCTCCTATCAGTAACAATGATTTTTTTTATTAAAAAAACATAAAACCATCACCTATTATTGCTATAACAATAACAATAATAATAATAATAATAATAATATAATAAAAATCAAGATTCAAAATATTTTCTTCTTTCACAATTCCCAATGAACACAATCTCTTAATGAACAAAATATTATTTATTGGAGGTGGGGTTTTTTCCCCTCTGGACAGAAGAGGTCTGTTTAAAACACATGAAGTTTTGACTGCAGCTGACTGTGTTTATTTTTAATGTTGCCGAGGCAACCTCAGCCACATGAATTTGTGATGTGGTCCTGAAAGTTTGCATTATTTATATAATCTAAGATTGCATACTTCAGAAACGCTCTCATCTGCACCTCCGTGTCAGATGGGTATTGGAACCGGCTATTTGTTTGTGGATTAGGCTCGCTGTGGTTTCTATTACTTCTGTTATCTCCTTATTTCTTTGTGCTGTTTTCTTCCTTTGCCTTCTGTGTTCTCCCGTCTTTATTCTCATGTCTTGTGTTAGTCTTTCTGTCTTCTTGTTATAGTTTAGAAATTTTAGATTTCTGATGAGCTATGTTTTGGTTTTACTTTGTGTTTCTTGTTTCCTTTCTTAGTAAGTGTCTCTGTCTTTATCGTATTTGCTTGTATTTGACTGTTTCCACCTGTGCTTTGTTCTGCTACTAGCCAGTTATGTATGCATTGCTCCCTTTGCCTGTACTCGATTGTCTGTTGCTGTTCCTCATCTTTGTCCTGTTTTTTCTAGATGCAGGAACTTTTAATGGGAATTGTTACCATTCCAAGGTTGCTTATGTTGACCATATCTTTGCAAATAAAGTAAAAACTGGAGATGTCTTCTTGTTTTCTCCCATGGAGTTTTCAGTCTTGCCAGATGCACTGCTCATATTATGTGTGGATTTTAAAACACATATTTGAATTTTTCTGAAGCTGTAGTCTCATTTGTTGAAAGTTGTTTTATAAAGTCCAGAGGCAGAAAAGGTTAAAATTCATTTTTCAAGGTGCTCAAGGTAAAATTAGTTTCTTCAAAGTAAAACTGGTCAGCAGATGATCATTTTGTTCCTGATGAATTGCAACAGTTGAACTTCTCACCTTTTGACTCCAGAAAATATTACGGGACTACATTTTCGTGCAGCAAAATACAGTTCCAACCCCCACACATCCACTCACCCAAGTTGGAAAAAATGTTTTTTCAAAGTTGCAAACTAAGTTAACAGCAAAAATTAGAGCAAGCAGCTAAAACACTGGGAATGAGAAGTGCTAGATTCTACAATAGAATACACATTTGTCCCACAACCTAAGTGATTATTTAGGTAAGTAAAACTATGTATACTGGTTTGAGAAAGGGTAGCGTACTGTCATCTGAGGCCTGTACTATGAAGTGAGTGACAAATGTATCTTTGTGTTATCAGGATTCATCTACTTAACACTGCCAGTCAGGGTTACTGGTCACTTGAAGCTAGATATCATCTCACTAAGTTAACCCTGGATTTCCCCTGTGTGTTCTTGTGAAAGGGGTGACACTGGCAGCATCTGATCAATCACAATTCTGAATAAGTGTCCTGGTGGCAAATAAGCTCATGTTATAAAGAGAGATAAATTATATTATGAGAAAAATATAAATAGGCTGAAAGCAACACATCTGCTGCAGACAAAGCAATAGTATGAGTGAGTGGTAGGGAGGAAAAGCACTGTTGAGTAATTTAGTATTAAAAGCGGTGTATGAATGCATAAGCACTTTATGCGCTTCAGTGAGATTGAAAAAGGTCTTTTGATATTTGAAGCCAGGAAGGAAAGCCAGCAAAAATCTGTAACTGTGTAAGCTAACTAACTTATCAATATCACAGCTCTGACATTAATCCACAGGAGAATGAGATGAATTGAGGATTGGATTTATTTTATTAAAACACTCTTTAACAGACAGTTTTAGTTTTCTTTCCTTCTGTTGAAAACTCGGTGGTGTTTGACAGTCAGAACAAAAATAAAAGTAAAAGCAGAATCTAAATGCAGGATAACCTGCATGTAAATTTGGTTTAAGATCCAGAAGTACAAATAGGAACTCTGTTTTAGGATCATAATGTGTACAGAATAATCAAACTTTTGTGGAATTATTAGCTGCCAGTTAAAAAAAAAACAATGAAAGGAATATAATTGTGTCTAAGAATTTATATTTAGTACTGGTGCTCCTCAGCAAAAGACAAAGACATGCTACTGAAAATGTTTAGATCCACGTGCTGACAGAGTATAATGGATCATCTGGGAATAGTGACGCTATTTTCTTGAGAACTGATTGATCAGTGATTGGTGGTGATTTTATACTTGTTGACAGCGTACTCTGGAGCAGGACTACTCAAGAACAGAAAATAAATGCAATCATCAACAAAAAAAGAAGATCAAAATGCAAGTGACCAACAATAAATCTGTATTGCTACATGAGAGGAAACACTTGTGTCATTTTAGGAATCCTTTACAACAATCTGAAAGGAAAGTAAAATGTTGATTGCAAAGCATCTACTGTTAATGTTATTTGTAATGGCTTTTGGCATGAAAATAACACCTCAGTCCAAGGATAAGCACTTCAATATTTTCTGTAATATACTCACATATCTATATTATTGCTAATATATATTGTAATATATCTATATCACTAAAGCACTTCTGGATGGATGCAAACTGCATTTCGTTGCCCTGTACCTGTGCATGTGCAATGACAATAAAGTTGAATTCTATTCTATTCTATTCTATTCTATTCAACCACCGACCATGTGTAAAGACCAAAAGTTTAGAATTCCTGGTAGACATTAAACAGATAAGTCCAGTCAAGGCAGTTTTATTTATACAGAACATTTAAAACAACAGTAGGTGACCCACTGTGCTTTCCAGGCAAATGTTTCTGGTCTCCAAAAACCCAAATTAAAAAAAACACGCAAAAGTCACATAAGCAAACATCACGAAAAAACTTTCCTGGAACGGCCTGTCTAAAAAAAACTCAGTTTTCAACAGTAGAAACAATAACAGGAGTTCCTGCAATAACTCTCATCTAATCCCAAACCAGCATTACAGTCCACGGAGGCTGGAATTCCATTAATGCATTTGACAGGTCTGAATCATTCCAGGGCCCCTGTCTCATGTAAATGTCAACGAATAAGCTCGGAGGCATCAATCTCAGTCAAGAAAGCCGTTGACTTTCAAACACTCAAAACACTTTAGAGTATAATGACAGGAAAATAAATATGAAATACAGACGGATTGCTTGTTTTCAACAGGCAAGCAAATCCTCAAAAGGGCTCTTGTCATTTAGAAACTCCTACCCACAGTAAAACAAACCACAATCCATTTTTTTCCTTCATATTTTATATGCAGCACGTGTAGCAAATCACTGGTTATAAAAAAAACATTTTAAAGCAGAGGTAATTGGAAAAATAGGGCTAGTGTCCTCCTGAGTTGAGGACAATTCCTTGAGAAATTGCTTCGAGGATAACGGCAACATGTAATCTCAGATGTGATTAAAGTGTCTCAACTATTCAATGACTTGCCACTTTTAGGCAGAGGACAAGAATTAAGGAAGTACCCACTGCTGACACTGTTTCAAAACTGACAAAAAGTCATTTATAGCTCCCAAAGTAAATATAACAGGGTGAAGAAAATATTAATGTTTCACATTGCAGTACTTTCACCAAACACTGATGTCCTTGTCGATCACAACTGATCAATTGAGGAGCGAGATTTATTTTAAAGGTTAAATGAATGCACGTCAGGGCTGCAACCAATGATTATTTTCAGTGTCACTTCATTTAACCTTTCTCAAATTAGCCAACTAATCATAGGATCTATAACTTTACATAAACTGCATTTTTGTTGTTGTCAAAAAATCAAAGATATTTACAAGCAGCAAATCCTCGTGCTTGAGAAGCATGAAACCAGAAAATGGGACTTCAGAGATTAATTAAAATAGTTGCCAATTAAACAAATAATCAATTTCTCAAATGCTTCTTTCTGCTTCATTGCTCTTCGGTTAAACTGGAGGCACAGAGTTTGAGAGATGTCAGTATTTGCCACACAGGGACTAGTGCATCTAATGACACAAGATTCTGGGATTTCAGAGCTTTGCTCATACTCCAAATAAAAGTCTGAACTTTTTTTGGCATTTCTTTTAAAATGTGTCAACATCTGGGAAGAACTCAGTTTGTGCTCTGTCACTGTTATTTATTAGACTGAGATGTTGTCAGTTGTTTGCAAGTAATAGCAAGGTAGGGGACGTGTGCTTCAGAGTGCTTAAAGTGCCAATTTTGAAGATTTCTTGTTTAAATAATGTCACTATCTGTCAGCAAATGAGATAACACAATGGTGAACCTATCATACACTGACACAGCACAGTACAGTATTTATCTATTTCCAGTATTGTGATCTGGATGTTAGTGGCTGTTAGTCCTTATAATCCTCTCTCATTATTGTTGTAAAGTTTTCTCTTCCCATGGTTTCCTGTTTTATGAGCCATTTGTGTTTCCCCAGTCTGCATTTTATTGTGTGTGGCTTGATTCTTGGTCCCTTGCTTCTTGATTCATTTTACTTCTTGCTTAATTTTCAAAGATTAGTCCCTGTTTGGTCTTTCTGTTTTCTTTTACCTCCTTCCATATTTCACCCTTTATTGTTGTTTAGATTTCACCTTTTTTCAGGATTGTTGCTGTGTGTATTTAGTCTCAAGATATTTGGTTTTTGTACCATCTTTTGAATTTATTTTATACTTTTGGACCGTGGACTCCATCTGATTTGTTTCTTGTTCATTATGAGGTTGAAAACAAAAGTTTTTTAATTTTAGTAACTGTCGCTCCATTTCATGTGGTGTCTGAAAACAGGTTTTCACTTGATCATTAACTCAAACCATGACACTGGCAACTGGTAAATATTTTCCTCTTTTAAAAGACAAAAATTTGGAGGTTGGAGGTTGGAGGTTTGGGGTTGGCGTTGAAACAAATCGCACCAGAGGCCCATACTTGTGTCATACACATCACAGCAGTTGCATAAATTTTACTACATCATAAGTTAAAAAAATGTGTTGCTTTACTAAGTATAGGCATTGACTTTCTTAAGTTTAAACATTATAAATATCTGGTTGAAATTTTAAAAAATGTCATGATTTGGGTTGAAATGCAACCTTTGCCACATATTTTAAAGCTTTTCTTGGTTGCCATGGTGATATCTCCCTGCTTTCTCTGCATAAAACAGTGCTTTTGACGAATACACTTCCTTTTGAGATGCACTGAAAACATCTGTCTTCATGAAGAAAAAAAAAAGATTTCTGTTTTGGTGACTTTTCCACATTCGGTTATAAGGTTGCACTGGAAAAAACACAACAGTGTCATCGTTAGCATTATTCCACAACAGGTCATTTTGAAATATCACAGGGAGTAATGGGAAAAAAGAAGGAGCAGCCACTGCAAGTGGTTAAATGAAGAGCAGCAGGTGACAGGCTGTACACCTCTTAACTTCCCAGACGGTTACCAGCTTTGATTTTGATCTTTCTACACTGCACAGAGTGCCAGTCTGTGAACAGCAAGGCACAATGAAAGACACGCTGGCTCACAGAATGAGCAAAAAAAAGGCCAATTATTCTGACATCTTCCACAAAATGACATGGCTGTCTCCAGAATTCTGTCACCTGTAGTATTAAACTACATTTACCTTGACTATCTTTAATTCTAGGCACTGCCAAGTTGACAACGACTGGTATTGTCAAATAAATAGGTAAGCTAACATTACACAGCATATCTGTGTAGGCCCTCAGTCAGCATTAAACACCTTTTAAAGTTGATGGCAAAGACGTTAGAAGAATGCAAAATGTTTCCGTCTTTTAGCTTTACTTTGTTTTCTATTAACCCCTGAGTGCAAAAGCAGATAATTCCACAAGAACATGTGGAAGCAACATTTCTGCCTGTGATTGATTATTGTGATCCACCTTATACTCCTCCTCGGTTTTATGGAGTGTTGATTCAGTGCATCACATTCTGAATGTTCTTGAGGTCCTTGTAGCAGCTGCCGATATTCACAATTGGATACACTCGCTGTTACGGTTTACTGCAGATAAGCCTTGAAAAATTTGAATCAGTTGGTGAAAGTAAGTTGGCGGTCAGAAAGTCTCAGCACTGGCGGAGCACTGCAGAGCCATTCGTATTAAACAATAACCCTGTCAGAACCCTGCAGATATAATATGAACATATGGTGCTTTGGAGCAATAAAAGTTTGTCTTGTTGTACCTTTCTGATCGAAGTGGACCTAGTAATGAATGAGTAAAGACTTAAAGAGCCCTTGGCAGAGTGTTTATTATGCATTTCAAGAACGCAGTGAAGCAACTGAGAGAGAGACCAGAGACTTGTTTTTCTCTCTGTCTGGCAGAGTTTCTAAACATGATTTTATTTTTGCCTTTACTAGTGTGTATAAAATCTTTATCCCTGATTTGATGCCAATAAGTCAATAATTGGGTGTTCTTTTTGAGCCTGGACAAAAGGTTGACATGCATTTCATTGTGGAGAAGCTATCATGTCTTGTGGTGATAATGTAAATGCATGAGGTGTTTATGATGAAATCAGCACTTAATTAACAGAATATATACATCCCCCAACCACTTTATTATTTATGCCTAGCTAGCACCATGGCTACACATCCATACTCTGAGTTCTCACATTACACCACATCCTACAGGTGCTCCATTGGATTGAATCCTACAGGTGCTCCATTGGATTGAATCCTACAGGTGCTCCATTGGATTGAGATCTGGAGGCTATGGGGTCAATTTGAGATGATTTGACCTTCGTCACATAAAATGTTACCCTGCTGAAAGCAGCCATCAGAAGATGGGTTATATTGTGGTCATAAATGGATGGACATGGTGAGCAACAATACTCTGTGGTGTTTAAACGATCCTTACTTAAATGTGCCACAGAAATATCCCCCATTACACCGCCTCTAGTTTGAATAGAGGTGGTGTAATGGGGGATAAACAGTTTTTGAAATACTCGAGCTCTTTTTAGCACCAACAACCAATTCACGTTCAAAGCCACTTAGCCACCTTTCTTCCCCATTCTGATGTTTGATTTAAACTTTAGCAGTCCTGACCATGTCTGCAAGCCTAAATGTGCTGAGTTGGTGCTGCTCTGATTGGCTGATTAGATCTTTCCATAGACAAGCGGTTAAACAGGTGTGATTGGTAAATGTGTATTGTTCCAAATCACTTAATCTCATGAAAATTAACACATTGCAGACACATATTATATTGTTATAATATAATATCTCTGCCTCAAACAAAACGTATCAGTTCATTTCAGTTTCAGTTGTAAAACTACTTTCAGAAACTAGTTCTACAAAGATCTCATTGAGTTCTGTGTCCTTTTACAAAGAAACCTATATTTTGAAAAAAGCCAATTTTGAAGTGCAAGTTGGCTTCCTCAAAGATTACTCTGGGACTTTTATTCTGCTGAATGTAAGACAGGCAGTATTTGAGAGGACCATATAGATTTGCACAGTCCGACTTTCAGGAGCAGAAAACTAAGCATGACCGAGAGGAGCCAACCGCAGTGGTCCTGTCACACAAAGGATAGCTCAGACAGCTTGAAAGCACCACTACTGACATATGGTGTAAAACCATTCACCAGAGAGCCTCTAAAGAATAAAGTCCTTCCATTATGATGAGTGGTACTTGTGTTGATGTGTTTTTCATGGTGAGTCTGCAGGGAGAGTGCATCTTGGCCTCTTTATAGAAACAAACAAAACTATTAGATTTCTCCCAGTGTCACTTAAGAGTTTCATTTCCAGTAGTTGACTATAAACCAATCAAAATTCACTGATGATAACACTTTGTGTTGAAGAAGTAAAGTTTACTTTTAAATTATTAAAAGGAGAAGGAGAAGGTTTCAAAGGCATGTTTTCAATATCTCTAATTATTATTTCAGTCATTTAAAGCAGACCACATAGTAATTATATTGCAGGCTGTTTGAGCACATGTAAAGTGGGTAATGGAAGAAAACAGGAAAAGAGAAGAACATCCTAAAATTAAATACACATTACATTGCCTTCATTCTGTTCTGAGGAAAACTCTGATTTGGTTTGACACAGTAAGTAAGCAGCTCAGATATGAACTATAGCTTGTCATTTCTTGCCAATAACAAGCTATAGAAACATCCATTATTATTGTAGCCTGATCTATTGAGAAATACAGATAAACAGCCAGTGTTGGGACTAACGCGTTATTAAGTAACGCGTTACAGTAACTACGTTATTATTGTGGTAACGAGCACGGTAACTAGTTATTATGCCGAAACCAGGAACGCGTTACTCGTTACTGGGATTTAGATAGGCTCGTTATTCGTTACTTTGTATGGTGGCTATCGCGGAGCTTCCACAGATTCAATAACATTAGCAAGTGTTGGAAGCCAGCAGGTGGATGAAGGAAAAGGGAGGCAAGAGGAGAGACCCGAAGCGGCCGCTGGTCCAAGAGTGTCAGGTGAACTGAACTTCGGGTAGTTATAACCTGCAGTCCATCTGGGTCAGATATGAACCAAGTTTAGTATATATCAACTTCCGGCGCCCCCCGTGTGCGGCAGCCTGTTACAGCAGCTCTGCTCATTCTGAGTTTCTTTCTTTCTTATCTTTTTTCTCGTAATTTTTTTATAACTAACGTATTAGTAATTAGACTCTGCAACCATGTTCTACCGTTTTGTGCTAGTCCTGGTCGTTTTTCTCAGTTTATTTCTACTTTTTTCACCCGTGTCTGGGGACCCAGAGCAGAGATCCTTTGTTTACAGTAAGGATCAGCTGTTAGCGCTGAGTCCTGCAGCGGTACTGCCGGCGGACAGACCCGATATTCCCAGCGAGCTGAGGAGGAAAAGACGGGGGTGTCGTGCTGGGAAGGAGCGCCGTCGCCCGAGAAGGAGACGTTATCGACCATCTCTTCCTTCTGTAATTATTGGAAACGTAAGATCTTTGCCCAATAAGATGGATGAGCTCATGTCGCTAACCTGGTCACAGAGGGAGTACCGGCAATGTAGCATCATGATGCTAACGGAGTCGTGGCTAACATCGCTAACTCCGGACACAAGCGTGACACTACCGGGATTCCAGCTGCTGCGAGCGGACAGGACCAGAGACAGCGGTAAGAGGAAAGGAGGGGGACTGGCAGTTTTTGTGAACGACAGATGGTGTAACCCTGGGCACATCACTGTAAAAGAGCAACTCTGCAGCAGAGACATTGAGCTGTTAGCCGTTAGCATGCGTCCGTACTACCTGCCCCGGGAGTTCTCGCATGTTATCGCGATAACAGCGTATGTCCCCCCCCTCGGCCAACGCGGATGCAGCCTGTGACTCTCTCCACTCTGTGGTCAGCAGACTGCAAACACAATCACCGAGAGCCCTTCTCATAATATCAGGGGACTTCAATCATGCCTCACTGGACTCCACACTGCCCACCTTCACCCAGTATGTGACCTGCCCAACCAGAGTCAATAAAACACTGGACTTACTGTATGCCAATGCAGAAGAGGCATACAGTTCATCACCTCTCCCTCCCCTGGGCAGATCTGATCACAACCTGGTGCACCTTGTCCCTGTGTATGAGCCCTTAGTGCGCAGGGAGCCACCAGCCACCCGCACAGTACAGAGATGGTCAGAGGAGAGCGAGGAGGCTCTTAAGGATTGTTTTGAGTCGACTGTGTGGGAGGTGATTTGTGATGACCACGGTGAGGACATCGACAGCCTTACTACATGCATTACTGACTATATAAACTTCTGTGTGGATAACACTGTACCTACCAGGACTGTACGGTGTTTCTCCAACAACAAACCTTGGATTACCCCAGAAATTAAAACCGTCCTCAAGCAGAAGAGGAGGGCCTTCAAATCCAGAGACAAAGAGGAGTTGAAAAGGGTGCAGAGAGAGCTGAGGGGACTGATAAGGAATGGGAAGGAGAGCTACAGGCAGAAGATGGAGTACCAGCTTCAACAAAACAACGTTGGTGAAGTCTGGAGAGGCCTCAGAACCATCTCGGGCCACAAACAGCAGAACTCTCTGCCTGGGAGGGATGTGAGATGGGCAAATGAACTGAATCATTTCTTCAACAGATTTGACTCAGCCATGAGGCAGTCTGCAACATCGGCTGCAGACTCACCCACCCCCACTGCTGCTGTTCCACCTCAGACACTTCACACCTCCTCTATTCACCCTGCTCACTCCCCCCCACCCCCAACAACAGCATCCAATACACACTCAACACAAGGCTCCAGCCTGTCTCTCTCAACCACCCAGGTTAGGAGGGAACTGAGGAGGATTAATGGCAAGAAGGCAGCGGGTCCAGATGGCATCAGCTCGAGGGTCGTCAGGTCCTGCGCGGACCAACTGTGTGGGGTGATGGAGCACCTCTTCAACCTGAGCCTGAGGTTGGGAAGAGTCCCACAGCTCTGGAAAACCTCCTGTGTTGTACCAGTGCCAAAGACTTCACGCCCCAAGGACCTCAACAGCTACAGGCCGGTGGCTCTGACATCCCACCTGATGAAGACCCTGGAGCGGTTGGTCCTGGCTCAGCTTCGGCGCCTAATAAGCTCATCACTGGACCCACTTCAGTTTGCCTACCAGCCTGGCATTGGAGCGGATGATGCCGTCATTCACCTCCTACATCGTTCCCTCGCTCACCTGGAGACCGCTGGAAGCACTGTGAGAATAATGTTCTTTGATTTCTCCAGTGCCTTCAACACTATTCTTCCCTCGGTTCTAAAGGACAAGCTGGTGAACTCTGGAGTGGACCATCACCTCACTACCTGGATCCTGGACCACCTCACCGACCGACCACAGTATGTGAGGACTCAGGGCTGTGTGTCGGACAGGGTCGTCTGCAGTACGGGGGCCCCACAGGGAACGGTTCTGGCTCCGTTCCTCTTCACCATCTACACTGCAGACTTCTCCCACAATTCCACCCAGTGCTTCCTGCAGAAGTTCTCTGATGACTCTGCAATAGTCGGCCTCATCACTGATGGGGACGACAAGGAGTACAGAGGTCTGACCCAAGACTTTGTGGACTGGTGCCAGCTGAACTACCTCCAGATCAACGCCAGTAAAACCAAGGAACTGGTGGTAGACTTCCGCAGGCACAAGCATTCTCCACTGCAACCACTGAACATCCAAGGTATGGACATTGAGGCTGTGGACAGCTACAGGTACCTTGGTGTTCATCTGAACAATAGACTGGACTGGACTCATAACTCAGACGCCCTCTACAGGAAAGGGCAGAGCAGGCTGTACCTGCTGCGGAGACTCAGGTCGTTTGGAGTGGAGGGCCCACTCCTGAAGACCTTCTATGACTCTGTTGTGGCTTCTGCTATCTTTTATGGCGTGGTCTGCTGGGGCGGCAGCATCTCTGCTGGGGACAGGAAGAGACTGAACAGGGTGATCCGAAGGGCCAGCTCTGTTCTAGGATGTCCTCTGGACCCAGTGGAGGTGGTGAGTGACAGGAGAACGGCGGCTAAGCTGTCATCCCTGATGGACAACATCTCCCACCCCATGCAGCAGACTGTGACAGCACTGAGCAGCTCCTTCAGTGGGAGACTGCGGGTCTTTCCTCCCCACTGCTGTCAGACTCCATAATAAAGACTTTAACTGATCAAGCACACACATCCATACATATGCAATAATACTAAGTGCAATAATCCTTTCTGTCATCGTTGTATTTTTACTCAGTTGTATATAGTATTTGTATTTGTATTCTATTTTTATCTTATTGTATATTTATTTTATTTTATTCTACTGTATATAGTATTTTATTTTATTCTATTCTGTACAGTTGTGTACTGTATTTATTCTTATTGTATTCTAATTTTTGCCTCATAACTTTTGCACTGTCCACTTCCTGCTGTGACAAAACAAATTTCCCACGTGTGGGACTAATAAAGGTTATCTTATCTTATCTTATCTTAAGTTTAGGTGGAGTTTATTTTCGTTGTGTTGACTTTTTCGTACTGCGTACTAGCTAGCATGACGGGGTTTCTATACAGCTGGGTGGTGCTATGTTACTGATGTTGAACTTTATTTTGTTCATAAGGTTAATTATTAGAGTTGCCAACCGTCCCGTAAAAAACGGAATCGTCTCGTATTCAGAGAAAATATTACGCGTTTCGTATTGAGGTGAAAAGGAACAGTTTGTCCCGGACTTCAGCTACAATGACAAAGACACAAAGCTGGAGTTACTCTGTGTGTTTGCTGCACAGCTGCCTCTTCTTCTCTCATCCTCTCACCCTCCCTCTCCTGTTTCTACTTCAATCATGAAACTGATCAATGATCAGCTGATCGGCTTTTCTCTCTTGTTTATTTATTGTCCACTTTGCGCCAGAAAGAGGAAACCAGCAGATGTCGCGGTAAACAACAGCAGTACTTTTAAGCTTGATCAGCTGTTGTTAGAATTTATTTAATATTAATTTCTAGTATCAGCTGATGTTTGCTGGAGCCACAGCTGTAAACCTGCTGGTCATGATATCGGTTTGAATATGTGGTGAGAGGGAAACATGAAGATGAAACCAGGAGATGTCCTTACTGAATCATCAGAGCTGAACAGGTGATGGAGAAACAGGTTTACCTTTTAGGTGACATGAATGAGTTGAAGGGAAGTTATGAACTGTTTCTGAGAGATAAATAACCCCAGGATCCTTTTTTAGGTAGCTGACAGCTGGTAACTCTGCAGGGGCGGGTCTAGCAAAGTGTTGCCAGGGGTCCATGTAGGGCATTTAAAGGGAAAGGGGGGCACAAGGAAATACTTTCTTATTCTCATTTAAAATGTCTCACTTTTAAAAAAATAATTATCTGAGTCTTACAACAAACAATTGATAGATTGATGCATATATACCATCAGAACAGTGTACATCACTGTCACAACAGCGTTTATTTTCATTCAAAGGCTTTATGATTTTTCCTATAATGGTGGGCCAGTCTCTAGTCAAAATGCCCGGGGCGATTTTTTTGTCCCAGTCCAGCCCTGTATGCAGCTCATCTTCAGTCTGGTGTTACCTACATCTTCCAATTCAGAAGGCAGAATTTCCGAGTTCTGAGTACAATCGAAAGCACCACGACTGCAGTTTTTGTGTTGGATGTAAAAAGCAGGCTAGGATAAAATCAGGCGTGGGATTTCTCTCGTGGAAATGTGCACATAATTTTTTCCTTTCTATTGGTAGGTGGCACAGTGCACTTGTGGCAAGTAAGCAAGCTAGAAGACTGGCAATCTTGCTGGGTATCCAGTTACGGAAGCAACACATTAACAAGAGAATTCTGAGTAAAACCAAAGTTACTTTCCCTAGTAACTAGTTACTCTGAAAGTAACGAGTAACTTGAAGTAACTGAGTTACTTTTGATAGAAGTAACTAGTAATGTAACTAAGTTACTAATTTAAAGTAACTTACAACACTGTAAACAGCATACTCAAATAAACCTCCCATTCTTAATCCACATGGTTTATTTTGATGTTAGCTCCACCGTGTGCAGCTATAACAATTGAAACTCTTCTGGGAAGGCTTTCCACAAGGTTAGAATTGTTAGCAGTAATTGTTTATGGCAATTTTTTGAAAATTCTGGAAGAAGTACATTTGTGAGGTTTGTGAAGTCCAAGTTCCTGAAAGACAACCCCACACTATAATTAACACAATGCAGTCAGACCCGTATCATTCTCCTGGCATCTAACAAATCCATTGCCAAATGGAGAAGTGTGATGTCTCAATCCAGAGAACATGTCTCCACTGCTCTCTATAGTCCAGTGGCAGTGTGTGTTACACGACCGCATCGAATTCAAAGATCACTGAGCTTCTGGACACTCTGGTGTGCAACCTGGCGGAGCTGGATTGACTAAAATAATAATGTCCCAGAAGGTTTTCTAGTGGATTAGGTCAGGTTGGTGTGGTAGGTAGGCAATGTTATCAATTCCTTCATCCAGGAACTGCCTACATACTCTGAGCACATGAGGCTGGGCATTGTCATGCACCAGAAGGAACTAAAGACCCACTGCACCAGTATACAATCTGCAAATTGGTCCAATGATTTCATCTTGATACAAAATGACAGTCAGAGTGCCATTGCCCAGCCTCCATGGATATGCCTCCCCAGACCATCACTGACTCACTATCAAACCGGTCATGCTGAACAATCCATGCTCATTAGACTTTCCTGGGAGGCACAGCAAAAGTGTCTGAAACAAATTAACAAACACCTCTGACACTTAACTGATCAGATCTATATCCCTAAAGTTTAAATGAGTTGATGCTATACTCTGATCAAAAAGTGTTATTTTCTTAGCCGTGTATATACTTTATGTAAAAATAATATAACTGCGTGGGGAAAAAAACAAACTGTAACATCAGGTCAAGTTTGATTATCAAAATTATTGGAGCTTTGGTGGATTATAAAGATTGTGGTGGGGAATTTTATTTTGCTCTCTCTTTAAAGTCTTAGAGTATCCAGAGTGAAATTGTTTGCTTAGCTGTACCATAAGGTTTTGAGCAAAGGTTTTAAAGCAGTCTGAAGTCCTTAGTGGCAGTAATAAACTCTGATTACCTTGTTTCACCACTGTGCTGGTATAACTCAATGAGTTGAACAGGTGACATAGATGGAAGATATTTACTCCCTGTCTTCTGCCTGCTCTCTGTTGCAGCTTATGTGCCGTCTCTTTGCTAAAAAGCTGTACATATGATGTATGTCTTTCCAGCTTTAACACATTACTAACTCAATAGAGTGCAGTCAGGTCTACTACATTACATGTACTATATGCTCATAAGGTTACTGGAACCCTGCAAGAGGCAATACAGCAGTCACATTCACAACACTATAATCTTATTGGAATGTACATGTATAAATTAAAAGTGAAACTTTCTTAAATATACTTGAGGTGCTGCGAAAGCTATTTTCACTCATGCACTGCAGCCTGAAATTATGTCGACATTACCCAGTGGGGGTGGATGAGAGAATGCAAATGTCCATCTTAGTTAAATGGTGTTTTACTGCCAGCTTCCTAATGCAAAGTCTGTGTGATGTCTGAGCCCAGGTAATAGTGCAATGTATTCACACCTTGTGTGTAGTCATCCTGTGTGCTGCCTGATTCTCTTGAAGTTTGTAGGAGTACATGCATGAAAACAGCTTAAGAGACAAGCTGGCTCACAGTTATTTACAATCATAAAGAGTGAAAGTAATGGTCAAAGAGACTAGTGGGCAAATAAATTTGCAGATGCTGTATATATATATATATATATATATATATATATATATATATATATATATATCTCACAGTGACTGCATTTCTCAGTGACTTTTTTATATGTTAGACATATAAAAATGGCTAAAATACAGTCTCAGTGAATATAAATACCATAATAAAAAAACTAACTCATCCTATATGATGTCCCTTTTTGCCATAATATACTTATTAAGGGTTTACGTGACATAGTTGTACTTCCTGTCATCCTTACTTTACTGGGCTTTAGAAATTATATTGTAACAAATGGGAAATATAGCACTTTTATGTTATTCTAATGTAATTTAGTTTAAGCAGCTACAAAGTAAATAACTGTTTACAGCACAGAGATTCAAGCTTGACTAAAGACTCCTTATAAAGATAAAGACTCTCTTTGTAGCATCCCAGTGAGGCCACATTTTACCTGAGGAATTCATCCCTGGATCATTTACAAATATCCAGAATACCGCTGTGATTCTTCTCATCGGGTACCCTAAAAGATCCTGTATGAAAACAATGCTGTCTTCACTGCACCGTTTCCCCATAAAGTTTAGGGTTTAATTTAAAATTTGGCGGTTACTTTCAGAGCCTTCCATGGTCAGATCAGTGAGCTACTACTAAAATCGTACGTAACATCTGGATGTATGAGGTCTGCTGATTGATGCTTAAAGATCCTGGTTAAAGGCAAAATGACAATGTGCTTTTGAGGATGTGACCCCAAGTCCTGGAACTCACTTCCACTGAACATAAAATCTGTGGACACTATTGATACCTTTAAGAACTTAAGCTCCACCTGTTCAGGGTTACCTTTATTTAGTTTATACCATCTTAATTGTTGTGTTTTTTCTGTATTGTAAAGCACTTTGTGACTTCTGCTTTGAAAAGCACTTTGAAAAAAACTTCATTCAATTCAATCTGGATCTGTTTTGCTAAAAGAAACACCAGAGTGATGAATGCAAGTTTATTTGATTGTCTTCTACCTGAACAACAATTAAAATGGAAGAGCAGAATGAAAAAAGAAACACTAAAATTAAATAAGCCTTTTAAAAATACCTGACACTTTGTCAGGAGTTATAGCAATCCATTTTGCAATAAAAGGCCTTGTCTACTCAAGAAAAACAAGAGTGTAAACCCTAATCACGCTGAATGCAGGGCACTTTTATGGCTCACTCTGTTGAGAAGGTAACCTGTACTATTGTAATAACATGTCAACTTTCATAAACAGTATTATAGAGTGAACTTTTCAGATAACTTCAGGTCTTTACAGCGTTGACTTGGGGTCTGAATTCTGGTGTTTTAACATACTCACCACTGATCCACTTCGCATCAGGATCATGTATTTGGAATTTTTTTTCAAAAAGGTCATCCAATGTCAGTGGTGTACCAAATAGTTTACCACCATCATCTAAGAAGAAAGTCAAAAAGAACAACAACAAAACAGTTGTTAAGTATTTTCTGGTAATTTGGTGTTTAAATTAAAAAACAAATCTATAATTAAATTTCTTCAGTGCAGTGAGGAAATGTAAGATGACATAAAGATAATTAAATAATGTTTAGTCATACTTGCACAAACGCCATTTTTCATAACTGATTGGGAAACAAAAAATTCTGCTGAGTGACAACTCAGGCAGTAAATCCCTTCCAGATGTTGTCTTACACAATCCTTTCTTAATTTTTTTCATAACCTTTTTCTCACACTTTCCCAGATAAACAATTAAAACCTGAAGTGATTTACCTCAGTCATTGTCTTCTGTGCTGTGTACATTCACTGCAGTGAATTAATAAATATGCTAATGAAGGCAGAAAAACAGGAGTTTGCAGACAGTATGCAAATTAGGAAAGACACTATTGTAATATAGCCAAGACTGATCCTTAAATACAAACTAAATAAATATCCACTTTTTTGCAGTGTCAATGCTAATTCTCCTGGCACAACTTACAAGTGATGGTAATTTGTCATTGTTCACTGATTTTTAAGGTGCCAGTCAAACGTTTGCCACAGCAGCTATACACTCATGTTAGGCAGTGATAAGGGTACATTACATGTGTTTGTAAATGTGCATGCAGATCTGATAAAAGGAGAAGTTTTATTTATCTGATTGTTTTACAAAATGTTTAAAGCCCATAAACATTCTAAAGTGATATCCACATCAAGGTTATCTACTTTTCACCATGTCAGCTGAATCAAAGCTTCAATTCTGAGCATTTGGCTCAATAAATGTTATTTACTGTATGTGCATGTGCGAGGGACTAGTCCTTGAGATTAGCATTTGTTTTTTAAGAACATATGCCTACACAAAACTACAAAATTAAATATAAAATTAAATATAACATGAACCTACATGTGACAAAATAAAACAATTTATTGTTGACAAAAGTCAACGATAATTTATTAACTAGATGTGACTCATCTACATGGGGTCTCACCTTTTGACAGCAGAACAATGGACAGTCCGATGAGTGACAGCACCACTGCAATAACCAGCAGAGAGATGCCAATGCCTTTCCAGTTTCTGTCTGTTGCAATAGGTCCTACGTTCTACACAACAAGAAAAGAAATCAGAGAAATAGAAATAGAATATCAATCATAATGACATATTAATACAATTATGATCATGAAAATAATGATGATAATACTATAAAATAGTAACATATAGGAGATAAATATATTAGACCTTCCTCATCTGCGGTTTGCTGAATTTTTAGCCACACATGCTTACGTGGAAGTTATGGATCATGCAAAGTATTAATGGTAGAACACACTGAGCTCAGTTCAGATAAAGGCCAATGTTTGTACCTAGCCTTCTTAAAAGCAGAATTCATATTAAGATGGAAATGTTTTTAGGAAAAACATGGTACAACTGAACAATTTCTGCTCTAATTGTTTTTATTCAGCTCTTTCTAAACCGTTGCTTTCAATATGAAATTACTCAGTGCTCATGGCTGCAACACTTGAACACTTACATTACTTTTATTTTTACTATGCACATTACTGCTTACTTTTCAGCCACTCGGTGTAGTTTTAATGAACCTGATGGGGATGAAAATAAAGTACTTGATATACAATTCTTGGTAAGAAAAAGTAAGTAAAAAGAACCACAGAGGATCCCAGTCATATTCAGCACCTTGTGAAGGTCATTAATTTGTCACATGCTCATAGAAGGCTAGACTGAAAGATCTGCTTTCTCACTACCTAAAAATTAAACATTCACAATGACAAACATCATGCTTACTGTGTTATGTTTTCCAGATATAGATTTTTTAATGTGTACAATGTGTTTATGAATGTATGATTGTTTATTAATGTAATGTGTTTATGCTGATTTCCCCCTTCATTTTCACTTTCTTGGCTCAAATAAAGCTTTTCTCGTTAGTCACTCTCAGTAGTTTTTTCTTTTTGTTCTACAAAGCAATTTGATAGGGAAGGCATGATTCACACAGTCGCTTTGCAACACTTCATCTAGAGATGGGATTTCTGCAAGGCACTGATGTGAGCTTTAATCTTGAAGGACCATTAATTAATGATTTTTGAGGCTGATGAACTGACAGGTCTTCCTTTCCTGGGGCGGTCCTCACGAGAGCTGGTTTCATCAGAGGTTTTTGAGAAGCTTTGAAGTTCTTCAAATTTTTTACACACTGAATGACTTTCATGTTTTAAAATAATGATGAACTGTGTTCCTCCTTTATTTCATTGAGTAGTTCCTGCTAAAATACAGACTACAGAAGAAGCTGAATTGGGTTAAGCAGAACAGAAGTAAAATTCCACCCATTAACTTTGACAAGAAAAGTTAAGAAATAATTTCGCCTAACTGCTCAACCCCATATCATGGCAAAGTGTGCATGCGTAGACACGCCAGTCCACCATGCCTCTCCAAAGCGTGAAATGGACATACATGCAGAAGTTGCGGTACCAGCAACACATTAAAAGCCAAGATGTTGCTAGTGACCAACAAAGGTATGAAGTACATTCCAGGGTCGTTCTGTGCCACAGACAATTAAGCTTGGTGGCTAACATGTATTTGCATCTGAATGTGTTAATGTCTGTTTAAAGGCTCTCCCTTTGTTATTTTTATATTGGTTTGAAATAAAATATGTCCCTCTGCTGTTACTGCAGCTTGCAAGTCCATTGGAATGGCAAAGCGTGAAATGGACAGTGTGTGTATTGCACACACTCTGAAACATACTGATACTGGTGTGAAACACTTTATGAAGCTCCAGTTTAAGGCAAATACTGACTGCTTACAAGTATGTAAAACTATGTAATTTTAAATATGTTATTTAAAAGTTAAGATGTCTCTAGTAGGGCTGAGTATAGTCACTGATTTCTATAATGGATTCGATTTCGATTCACAAGGTCCCGATTCGATTCATCTCTGATTCTCTTGTGAGACTTCATCAGAGGTGTAAGTGTAACACTGGGTTACATAAGCATCAGAGCAGGTGCCTTTGTGTCAAAGGAACTGAGGATAAAACACAGAAAAACATGAAGGAGATTTTCCTGGCCTGACTTTTTATAGCAGATAACCTTAAAAATATTCTGCAGTAGATCATAAAATGAAGAAAACCATGAATCAACATATGAACATTACCTGATGCTGCTGAAGTGAAGCAGAGCAAAGTTAAAGAAGTTTTTATTAGAGACATAACTCAATGTTTTGCAATTTGGCATAATTTGTAAAAGTTCAAATTTCTTTGGTATCGAACAGCAAAAATTATAATTTCTTGTCAGATGTCGTTTTTAAAAAAATGATGGTGAGCAATAAGCAGGTAATTAATGCAGAAAACTGAGATTTATGATGGTGAACTGATCTTGAAGAGCTGTGCAGGAAGTGTGATTTTATCATGGTGGGAGCAAAACAGCAAAAGTTAGAAGGAACTAATGACAATGTTTTTCAAACATAAAGCATAGTTTTGATCTGCTTTTGCTGCTGGTTCAGTGAATTTTGGTTGTTTTTTTGAAACCCACCCCAACTCTCCAGTACTTTTTCTGCAATAATTAATACAAACCTTAAGCTTTTAAACTCAGTTTGATATTTTATTTTCCTATTTGTTTGTTTCATTTGTCCTTTCCAGTTTCTACTGTTCTTACAGTTTGATATTTTCGAAATCCAAATATTCATGAATTTCAGGCACACAGTTGCTTGTTTTGTCAAGTAGTTTTTTGTTACTTGAAAAGGTTAGGGCTGTATTATTATTCATGCTATGCAGTTACACAAAATAACAAATGTGTAGTAGTAAAAAGCAAAATGACTTGGCATGATATTCATATAACATTTCACCATACCAGGCTGGTTTTTTACTGTGCTGAGTTTGATGAATGCTTGCATGTAAAGGGGTCAAAACCGCTCTCTGTAGACCAGACCCATTTCTGGACATGTCTCAAACTCTATCTTCCTGTCATCAGTTATAAAGCCTTACTTCATTTGCTTTGACAGAGTGGTGTTATAAATAAATCTGTCTCGCCTACAGAGCCGCAAGCTGCTAAATCTCTTCTGTGTGTTTATATTTGCTTTCAAAACCCTTTAATTAGGAATATGATTCCAAGATAAACATCCTGGAGCTTCACCATCACAACATCGCCTGCATTTCTACTCTACAACTTTAACCATACACCCAGTCCCTGTGGCATATAGTTATTAAATTTCTGGATCAGTCACAGCATAAAAGTAATTTTTCCACAGTGGACACTTCTCCTCTGGTGTTGGTTGAGCATGATTTTGTTTGTGGCATCTTTGTTCTCGTTGTTTTGTTTGGCGTCATTAACTAGAGAAATCCTCATTACACATCAGGGAACATTATATGTCATTACGATTTCCCCCATCACATCGTTATACAGTATTCCAGTCATACACTGAGGCTTTTATGTTCCTCATATCCTGCAATTCTGGGAATCCCATTCTCCCCTGCTGTGAAAATGTTGCTTGGAATAAAATGTGTCCATATTAAAAAACTGATTGAAAATGCCATTAAATAGCTCCAGTTTGAGAGTCTGAATCCAGTTTGATGTAGGTCACTGTGAGAATTCCAGAGCACTTGCAGCCAAGAAAACACAGAAGCAAAAACAACTGCACCCCTCTGAGAACACACCTTAAGATGTTTATATTTAAAGCTGTAATTTTATTGGACCATTGGTTGCCCATTTCCTTTGTATAATTTGTTACACAATGTACTTCCACTTTCTGAATGAAATTTAAAGAAAACATTAACATAAAAACCCATGAATTAAATGTTCTCCTCACATTAGGATTAAAGCTTTTTTGTAGGAAATATCCCATCCAACCATTTTCTTAATCATTTATCCAGCTCAGGGTCAATGGTGGGGGCTACAGACTACCCCAGCTGTCACAGGCTGAGAGCGACAGTACACCTCCTACATTCAATCCTACTGACAATATAGAACTACCAATTATCCTAACATAGTGACCTAACAGGAAGATCACTGGTTCAAGATCAGAAAAAGACACAAATCTCTGGGAGGCTAATGTTGGGAAGGGCATCCATGCTGTGAAGGAGATATGCTTCATATAATAAATCTTTGCAGACACAGGGAGAAAATACAAACTCCGCTCAGAAAGTCCCTAGCCAGGAACCTTCTTTCTTTGAGCGTTCCTTTATATTTATAAAATATCTGCAGTAACACAGCATTTAAAGTTATGTCATTACAAAATTCTGTCCAATCAAAAGACAGCATCCATCAGGATTTTAAGGTTGTTAAAAAAAACATTTCCTACACCTCAGGTACTGAGCTGTCACAAGCAGAAGCTCAACAGGACTTAATTAACTTCATATCTAATATCGGCTGTGGTATCCAGCAATCAGACTGTATACAGGTACTGAAATAAGCAACTGAGATATTACCCATTGGTTTATGAAGTACCATTTTGAACCCTCAAGTTTAGTGAAACATACACCATATTAGAGGTTTACATTGGCAACAGGAACTGGGAATTTCCACTAGCAACGTGTCAGGCATGTAGTGATGCCTAACTATTGTGGCCTCTGGTGTGGATGCCCCCTTAACTGGATCTGGACAAGAGGTCAATGCTCCTGTCCAGATTATAGTCCTCATAGAAGTTGTTTTTAAATGGGAGTACACTGGATCCAGAGATTTTTTTGTTCCCAGACAGCACTTTGTACCTCAAGACACATGTGGCTTCATTTTTCCAAGCCACTGGCTATGTCCATCATTTATATACAGTTTATGATTTTAACTTGTAAGTACTGCTCTTGCACTCAGTGGGTAATGGTTGCAATGTAATAGATGTCCATTGTTGTCAGGTGCTTTAACATTGATTCTGTATAGCAGCTCGCAATGATTTGTGTGAATATGATTGACTATCATATCAAATATAGATGTATAGATTTTTCTGACTCTTTTGAGTCAGAAAAAATGTGATCGTATATCTCCCATATGAGACACTGGAGATAGCTTCTCCTCATCTTTAAGATGCCAACGCCTTCTGTTTCTCTGCACCATGCCAGAGGGCTTCCTGGTTACAAAGCAACACCATAAATCCAAACAGATACTCAATACTGCATAACCTGTCAAGAGAGGCAAAGCATTTCCTCTCTGACTTCCAACAAACTGAAGTGCACATACTGTTTCTCTTTTTTTCTTTGTGACAGTACCATGTGATTTTTACCTCAAGTGAAATGCACTCCGCTATCTGTAGTATTGTGCCAGGTGCTGTTTTGAAGATACACAGCTGATGAAATTGAACTGCACAGGAAAAGAAGACATAGATGGGAAAGCTGTATTATGTTACAGAGCAGCTAATCTGTGTCATGATCTTCATCTGAAACGAAGGCCTTTAGTTCCCACTGTGTGCCTCTGGATTCTTTAAGGGAGAAATGAATGTAAAGCATCCTTGCTGCCAGACACACAAGACAAACAGCAGTCACCTTTGTCTAGCTCAGTGACACAGAAGCAACAAAGTTCAGAAGTAACCTGGTGTTTATCACAGTGTGACTTCCTGTTCTATGTTCTTCAGGTCAACAAGAAACCAGGCCTCCTTTATCAGCCACTGAAACCTAGCTCTGTAACTCTATGCACACCATTTTGTTAGTCTGTGTGGTGAATGAAAAAAGCAAAATGTATTTCAGGTGCGAGTTTGTTGATGTTTGTATTCCTCAGATTATATATACCGGTAAATAAATCCAAAAATATTACTCATAAGCATTTTCAGCTAATTATCCATGTGTCCGTCATGGGCTCAGTATTCTAAGCAGAGATACGCAGACCTCCCTTCTCCTGCAACCACTTCTAGTATCTCTGGAGGGACACACAGCATGCCCTGGGTCTTCCCCAGAGTTTCGTTTTAGTTAGCGATGCCTCATATACCTCACCTAATGGGTGTCTAGGAGGCATCCAAGTCAGTTGTTTGAGCTACCTCAACCAGATCATTGGATCAGTTCAGATTGATCTGGATCAATGTAGAGGAGCAGCAGCTCTACTCTGAGCCTCTCCCAGATATCTCTAAGGCTAAGCCTAGATAATCTTCAGAGAAAATGAAGAAAGTTTGCTTCTGCAAGCTAAATCCTACAGTATATCTTATTCTCTCAATCACCACATACAGCACAAATAAGCTAATGGCTGAAACGTTTCTGTAGCACACTCATATTGACAGCTTAAAACAATCCAACTGTTTAGGTTATTTCAGCCTACATACAATTGCTTTGTAACCAATCTCCATTACAGCTGCTCCATTTTAAGCTGCTTTGGACAGGGCTGCGATCATTGCTGTACTGTGTTGTGATCCTGCACTGTGTTTTTTGCTGGGGTCTTGCTGCAGCTCCCCAAACTTTAGTTTGACTGAATGATGTAGCTACTTTTCAGTCAGTTTCATTCAATGTTAATCCTCAGACAGAGGGTGTTTTCGAGAAATATTATATTTCTCTTATGAAATATTGAGTCCTAGAATAGAATCATAACACTAATTATGCATTACTGCATTATGCACAAAAACATTTTTTTTTCTAGTAAAGTGATACAGACAGAAATTTATAATAATTTTACAATAATAAAAGGCACACTGCCTGAAAAAGATCATTCACCCATTAATAATCTTATATTTGTGCTACTGCGGCAGCTTGCCATTTTGAGAGTATTTATATCTGCTCTTGATATCATGTTATCAAGAGCAAAGTGCAGAAAAAAGGGACGGACTTTTCAAATGGCTTTTCAAGCTATATTTAGAAAAGCAAGGGAAAGAATCTGCAGTGAACTGCTGTTTCTAAGATTTTCAAAGCAACAGAACAATACTTTGCAAAACTCCTTGACACGTAAAACCTAGGTGAACTCATGATGTTCAGCATAACAAAGCATTCAGTGCAACAGGAGAGCAAGAGCTTTCAAGTGCTTTGACAGACTGGATCTCAGTTCAGGCCATGAAGTAAGCCTCTTTCTAATTCCATTGTTCTAAGAGTTATTATATCCCATCTATAAGTCAGTCAGTTTACAACATGCTTCAATCATTCATTTTCAGCAAGACTAAATCAGCATCTATACAATGTTGATCTACAAGTGTTTTTTTTCCAGTGTTTTCCACTATGACACGATGTTTCACTTTTCCACAAACTCATGGATGCTCCAGATGTTTAGACAACAATCTCTGGATCACTGTGAAAGTAAAAAAGAAAAATCCTGATCATCTGGATTTTTTGTACTGTACTTTAAAAGCAGATTTGAAGTATGCATTTTTAAAAATCAGAGGTAATCATAGTGAAGCAATATTGTCAGCAATTTAGCTGAAGTATGACACTCCATTATGACACCACTTTTTCCTAAATTTACCTGCTTTCATATTCTCCAGACGGCACTTTCATCTGGTGTAAGCAGACAAAATATTCAAAAGAGCACAGCTCATATAAACACAGTTTCAAGGATTTCTTTTCTAACAAAAGACCCACACCAATCCCTGCTGACCTTCACTCCTTCCAAGTTTCAAAACTGATTTTAAGATTTTCCTACTAATTCTGCATTGGCCTTATTGCTGCTGGAGATTTTCCAACAGGGCCTTATTAGTGGTTCTTATAGAGCTTTCCTTGTCACTCTGTATTTTTAAACCCCAGTATAAGGTCAAAGGTATACAACTGAGCTACTAGGAAGTTTGGAATCTGAAAAAAAAAAGTGATTTCTCTGATCAGTATGTGCATTTTAAGACACTTGGAGGGCAGAAATTTCTGCTGTGGTCTGAGTCTTTTCCCTTTGTGTTCCTTCACTATCCCTTCACTCTGTGCTTTGCTTTTCAGCCTCTTTCCCTGGGTCTGTTTGCTTTCCATAACCTGCCCTCTCTCTCTTATCTCCTCCAGCCTTTGGTGCCCATGCCTGACAGCAATAAGCTCATCTCATTCCCAAATCCGTCATCTCATGATGCAAACATAACCCCAACAGCACCAAGAAACAACTGCTTGAAGACAAAACAAAACAAAAATGTAATTTAGATTTTGATGCGGGAAAGTAAAAACATAAAAAAGTAAAAACATAAAAAAAGAAACATTTTGCAGGCATGAGGGATACAGGGCACATAAACTGTTGATAGGCATCATACTCTTGGCATATTAGCTTGTTACTTGAAGTAAAGAGCAAATGAATTAAAGATGAGAAAGGTTTTCTTCATGCACAGTGCATCTTTTGCCTTTCCTTTTCCCTCCAGGTTGAAGGACATTCTCCATTTACAACTCATCTGACGTGGTCTAACTCACTGCAGTGGTTTTAACTTCACAAATATTTAACTTATTTAACCCCCCTCACTTCAGCTTGCTCATCTGTTGACAATGACAAGCTAAAGAAATTGAGTGCATGCTGTGCACCAATCCAATATTTTACCGAGCAGTTTGGCAGACAGGAACAACATTTACATGATGAATTGGCAGACTGAAATATTCTAATAAATATCCCAAAGGCTGAATTTGAGAGATAATATATCACCTAGCTTTGAGTGTGGAGCCTGGACCACTTGACATTTTTGTCATATAAAAGCAGGGAGGAATGCTGTGCTTCAGCGGTTATTCAGGACACTGACTATTAAGAGAAAGCAGGAGCAGGAGATGTCCTTTGGTTGCATAAAGAGGCCTGCAAGGTTCATCTTTGAACATTGTAATCTTTGCAAACAAACCTGGAGAGATAAAGCGGTCTGGTACAGATGGAGCAACAATGGATTCATTACTCATCTTAGGCAGACATGGGGTCATCTCATGCATACAGCTATAGGTGCAGGAATCCGAGGATATTTGTTACATATTAAAATGTCCTCAGGGGGTAAGAAAAAAGCCTCCCAGCGTGTATCAGTGCAATGTGGTCACTTGAGTATTTTGTGTCCCTATTCTTACTGTTGATTGTGCTATTGTGTTTCACATGATTCTGCTGAATTTTCTTCCCACTCTTCCATTGTTCGAATACAATCACTCATTATGAGCAGATGTGGTTAGACTGCAAGTGCTGTTATGATTACAGTTTTCAGAGACGTGCCTTTTGCATGCTGGGAGTGTGTCTCCTGTTACCAAAAAGGCCACTATTTAAAGTGAAATTGCTTCCTGCTGAGTTCCTTCCTACTAGCAAACCCAGTTTGACACATTATTATCACAAATGACCAGATGAAATAATGGCCCAGTGATTTAGATTCTCTCCCAGCTTAAAATTTATTTGTGCTGTGAAATAAAAGTAAGTTTATTTATACAGCACATTTTAGGAAAGACAACAAAGTGTCTTAAATAAGACATAAAACATAAAATGTAATGAATCACACAGCAATGTAATTCATTAGAGTTTAAAAAGGACAATAAAGAGGAAAATATACAAATCAAAAATAATAACAAAATTTGTACATGCAAATATATACAGAATATTAAAAATAATAATTTCATTTTTAAAAATGCATGCACTAATGGAAATTCTGGAATCAATGAGAAGTGAAGTAGAACAATTTGGACTGAAGTCTGAAATTAACATTACTGATAATTAATTCATAGGCAGTTCAGTCCAAATCCTTGTGCTTATGTATCCATGCAAGCCACTGAATGACTTTCTGTGATTCCAAAATACTCCAAGAACAGTTTTTAAATCTTTGTATAACTGGAGGATATTTATGCACTCACAGTTATTAAAACTCAGAGCCCAACTGCAAATGCTTTCATCAGAAGATATCATAATGTAGATCAGTGTTTCATCAGCATATAGCATAGGAATAGTTTGTTGTTTTTAACAAGACGTAAAGAAATGTTAAAAACAAGATGGATGAGAAGAGACCTTAAGAGAAATCCACATGCCATTTTTTGAAGTATGCATTCGAAGAGCAGAAACAAAAAGCAGTCCCTATCCTTCAAATGAGATTGAAACAAGCTTAACACAGTGGCACAACATTCCCAGTTTTTCACTGTATCTAGTAACATAACATCATTCATGATAATATCATCACAACAGACATTTTGCCCTTTTGTGCTTGAGTGGATGGCATTTATATACCTTTTAAGAGCACTAATGGTTCTGTGGTGTGGTCGTGACTGAAAATATCAAAACAACCTTTAGATGTTGTTGTGATGTGAATAATTAGAGTTTCAAAGTCACACGTAGACATTGTCTAGGTAGTACTAAGAAGTGGCTCAACAATTGTGGTTTTCAAACCCTGTGGAGAAAATAAATGGATGTAGCAATGTTGAAAGTGTTGACAATTTCCAAAAGTTTTGATTCCAGGCAACATTTTTGAGTGAAAAAATAAGGCAGCAATCATTACAAATGGCAATTATGGTTTTTGTTTTATTAAGAAAAAACACTTAATGACAGTGGTGCCACCATCATTAAAATCTGTGTTCTTAGCTTTGAAACCAACTAAACAATTAGCCAAGCAAGGAAACCTACCTGGAAAACTGGTGTTTTCAGTCATTGTGCTTTGTGATTAAAACGTTGCTCTCTGATACAGAAGACCATTCACTCTATCACCACAGCATCCAATAGTAAAGCGTGTCCTGTGTCAACTGTGTACTTCATCCAAAGCTCTCTATATAGTTGTGTAAATTACACTCGCCCTGAGAATAAAATATACATTTTACTGTTGAAAATGTGGTGCCAAAATATCATTTAAAATACAAAATGACTTTTAAGAACCCTCAAAAATGGCATTTCTATCTTGTCCCAACTTCTTGAGCTTCTTTGTGAGGTAAGAAAATAATCTTCTTAGCTCATAAGTGTTTAGTTTGAATTACTACTTGAATTATTACTTTGAGTGAAGATTTGAAAATAAACACTTAAATCCCTTCTCCTGTCACTCGTGAACAAGACCCCGAGATACTTAAACTCCTCCACTTGGGGCAGGGTCTCGTCCCTGACGAGTGGGAATTCTGCCCTTTTCTGGCTGAGGACCATGGCCTCAGATTTGGAGGTGCTGATTCTCATTCCCACCGCTTCACACTCGGCTGTGAACCATTCCAAGGCGAGCTGGAGGCCATCACCTGATGAAGCCAACAGAACCACATCATCTGCAAAAAGCAGAGATGAGATTTTGAGACCACCGAAGTGAAAGCCTTCCGCCACTTCGCTACAGCTAGAAATTCTGTCCATAAAAATTATGAACAGAATCGGTGACAAAGGGCAGCCCTGGCGGAGCCCATCACCTACACACATGTAGACTGGTTGGGCAAACTCCCATGCACCCTCGAGTGTCCTCGAGAGGAGAAAGAGCTTGTCCAGTGTTCCGCGACCAGGACGAAAACCACATTGTTCCTCCTGTATCTGAGGTTCGACTAACGGACGGACTCTCCTCTCCAGCACCCTGGCATAGACTTTTCCAGGGAGGCTGAGGAGTGTGATTCCCCTGTAGTTGGAACACACCCTCCAGTCTCCTTTCTTAAAGATGGGGACCACCACCCCGGTCTGCCAGTCCAGAGGTACTGCCCCTGATCTCCACGCAACATTGCAGAGACGTGTCAACCAAGACAACCCTACAGAATCCAGAGCCTTCAGGAACTTGGTGGCAGACCTCGTCCACCCCAGGGGCTCTGCCACCAAGGAGTTGTTTAACTGCCTCAGTGACCTCGCCCCCAGAGATTGGCGGGTCATCCCCTTCGCCCCCAGACTCTGCTTCTGCCACAGAAGATGTGCCAGTGGGATTGAGGAGATCCTTGAAGTATTCCTTCCACCGCCTGACAATTTTCTCAGTCCAAGTCAGCAGCACTCCACCCGCACTATACACAGTGCAGGTAGAACATCGCAGTCCTACCAGACTTAGTTAGCCTGTGGGACTCCGGAGGCAGCTGATAGGTACCGACAGGCCAAGCGGAATGCGGCGTGGGCGGTGGCGGAAGCAAAAACTTGGGTGTTGGGAGTTCAGAGAGGCCATGGAAAAAGACTTTCAGACTGCCTCAAAGAGATTCTGGCAAACCGTCAGGCGACTCAGGAGGGGAATAAATGAAGCTATGTTTTTACTGTTCCTCTTGTGTCGTGGTTTCTGGACCGGACCATAACACAGACAACAACGTTATTATAGAAATTGATGAGGCAGACCTTTGGTGAAGTTTCTCATCTCATTAATCTCATTAATCTCATCGGCTCAATCAGGAAAAAGCTGGTTTCTCTTTGCTAACTTTGTGACTGCATGTGCTATATGGAGGATTGAAACAACTGTTGGAGTAGTAACTAAGAGAGGAAGTCTATTAGTTATCAGAATCAGAATCAGAAACTTTATTGTCATTGTCATGAGAACAACGAAATTAAGAATGGTCCCCGATCATTGCATCATCCCTAGCAATATCAAAATATAAATAAAACAATAAAATTCAATAAATAAAATAGATAGAATACTTAAAATACTAATAAGATATAACAGTAAAACATTCACATACATTCCCACACACATGCTTCAGACCGTGCATAGATTAACACAAGAGTGGCGTGATGGACATTTTTTTGTAGTATTCAGATGTGTTATTGCAGTTGGATAACAGCTGTGTTTGAGTCTATTAGTCCTTGCTCTGATTGCCCTGTACCGTCTGCCTGAGGGCAACAGTTCGAACAGGGAGTGGCCAGGATGTGAGGTGTCTTTTATGATGTTTTGGGCCTTTTTAAAACAGTGGGCGTTGTGTAGAACTTCCAGTGTGGGGAGAGGGCAGCCAGTGATCTTTTGGGCGGTGTTAATGATCCCTTGGAGTGCTTTCCTCTGAGCCCCTGTGCAGCTAGTGTACCAGATGCATATGCAGTAAGTTAGAACACTCTCAATGGTGGCTCTGTAGAAGGACACCAGCAGTCTCTGTGTGATGTTATTCCTCCTGAGAATTCTCAGGAAGTACAGTCTCTGTTGGGCCTTTTTCAGCAGCTCGGAGGTGTTCACACTCCAGGAAAGGTTCTCCTCTATATTGACTCCCAGGAAGCGGAAGCTTGCCACCCTTTCTACACAGTCCCCATTTATGAATAGTGGTTGGATCTCTGCCTTTTTCCTTCTGAAGTCTATTATGAGTTCCACTAATTTGCAGTCACATTAAAAGAAAATAATAATTAGCACAGCTCAAATCTTTTTAAAACCATCTGATCCAAGTCAATGTCAAATACATTATATCATAAACCTGAAATATCCGAGTTATTTCAGTCCAGAGTGGCGCCCTAGAAGCAAGAGATATAGAGGCTGGAGGGTGTGTTATATTAGCACTAGAGGCTCTCAGTATGGTAGAAGCGCTGCTTGCTCTGTTTTTCTGAATATGTTATCGAGCAGGCACAGCTTGGCTGCTTTGTGAAGCAGTGGGTGTTTATGGTGGAATGTATATACTTTTTTGTGCTTGTGCGTGGAGGGCCATATGGAAAATAAGGAAGGGAGTTAAAGTGCCTCCATAATGTAACAACATGAGAAAGTGTTCTGTCTCCCACTCTTCATTCTCACTGCCAGCTTTCTTTCCTGCTTCGGTGGGCGGTATTCAGGTCTTCTTAGTGTCAGTAAACATGAAGACATATAAGCGTATGATCTACATGGCCGACGTTCATTTCTGTGTCGCAGAGCTGTGAGTTGCATGTTCCCAAAAAAAAAAAAAAAACAACATTTTTTTTCATTCCTTCAAAGTGATTCTACTCAGTTTTCTGTCAGCAGACATTTGATTCAATTGGAACACTGGTGACATTACGTATTTTTGCAGGTAAATTGCTGCCCTGCAATTTCTGAATTCCTTTAGTAAATTTGCAGGTTCTTGCAAGACTCTAAATGTAAGAAGTTAATGTAAATGCATTGTTTTTCCCCACAAATTGTTGAATTTCTTTGAAACAGATAGCAACACAAGTCCCAATTTGACCTCAATCAACTGCAAACCGATAGCACACTATTTCCATCTTATTGCTATTGCTGTCTTGACGCTGAATGCAAAACTATAAGACTTTCATTATCACTTTTTCAATGACAAACATGCACAGGGAAGCTGGTGTAAATGGATGGTTAACCCAAACTCTAATCTTTAAAGAATAAATAATAAAGCTTAATTCTTTGTTTTCCCTTAACCCAAACACAGACAACAATTATCTGTTGTACACTTGAATGCTGACTGAGGAAACACTTGAATCTTATTCAGTGACTTTGCTTTCAGTCAGTGCATTGTTTAAACCATGTTATTAAATGATTCGTATGACATTAGGAACTCTTCGCAGCATTTCTTAAACGAATTAGTAAATCAAATTAAACAGATGTGCAGAATATCAACAGATTTTTCCGTTTTTCCATTTTAAACCCAGTATTCTAAATGACGGGTAAGTAGAAACAATTTCTAAGTGTTCTTGTCATCTATGTCTCTCCCTTTCTGTGTGACATTTAAAATGTGCCTTCATTACTTGTCCCTCTCACCAAAGTCTATGCCCATTAGTCAACACAGCAGATTCCAGGCTCCACCATGAACAATTGTGAACATTAAGGAAAGAAAACTCTCAGCCACATTTAATGAATTAATCTGACGGGTTATAACAAAGTGAGTTTTCATGCGCAGACAGATTCTCCAGACTCATTTGCAGAGGTGAGCAGAGCCAAATTGAGGTCAAGAAAAGGTAGTGATGTTATCAGCCAATCCATCTCTTTTCAATGAGCTTTTTAATTAAAAGAAAGAAAAGTCCGTTAAAGGTATTCTACTCATCCTGAAGGCTTGCCTAAACAGGGAAGGACTTCCATTTTCACGAGAGGCAATCAACTGATTTATCTGCAGTATTACAGGTAGAATGATTTGCTTTATGAAAATAAAGTCAGTCTGGTATTTTATCAGTACTGAGGATTTTGACAGCCAGAGGGATTAATGTATTGCTACCTGATTCCTTTTTGGTGATTTTTTTTTTAATGCTCTGTGTGACAGATGAATGTCAATTATTCAGCTTCTATTATAATGATTTTGTCAAATACTGTCTGTCCAAAGTTTCAAGTTGCTATCATACTTTTACTTTTAAAAAAAAGTGTTTTAAGAGCAAGGATTAATGAATCATGGATGCTGACAGACTTTTTTGCCATCATTTTTTTTTTTTAATATTCTAATGCTAGATCGCCGTTTAGCAGTTTTACCTTTGGTGAAATGCAACATTTCAAACACTAGATCAGCATGAATTGTAAAAATGTGTGCATGTGCATACAAACAACAAGTGAAATCACCTTTTTAGACAAAAAATGCTGGTTTGGATTAGAAATTACTAATGTACTTACTTTTTCATCTTTGTTAATCATTTTGTCCAACAAGGTTAATGTGTTTTCATTTCTGTTTGGTGGTCTGTCTGTCTGTCTGTCTGAAGGATGCCAGAGCTAAAGAATAATTCCTTACATTTTGGTAAAAGGAATTTTTATTTCACCCCATCAAGAGAAACTTGTGTTGCAAAATTGTTTCCTGACTGAACTTTATTTTTGTTTTCAGCACCTTGATGTCAGGGCGCTGGATGTTAGCGCCTAGAATCACCAGAATAAAACGTATCCAGCAACCAACCCACAGAATAAAATACTGGGAAAACTATACAATCTTGGGTTTGCTGTGGAGACCAAGTTTCAGGTTGGCCATTCTTGTATTTTGCTCGTTTGTGTTGTTGTGTTTGCACATCTCTGTTGCTTGTGGGGCTCGCACACAAGAATTTCACTCGCATGTGCTGTGCCAGTGTGCCTGCACATGTGATGTGACAATAAAAAGTGATTTGATTTGATTTGATTTGATTTGAGACCAGACATTGAGTCCCTGGCCTGACTCAGTGCTGGTGGTTCCCAGAGAAAGAAGAGGCCATAGACACTGTCCAAGAAGAATAAATGCAGCAAGAGGTTCTAGGCTAAAAATAAACTCTAAACCCATTGGCTCTCCCCTTCCTCCACTTCTTGCATATTCATTGGCTAGTAACCAATGCATTCAATAAGGAGAGATCAAATGGAGTAATTTGTACATGAGTTACTGAGACAGAGAAATTAATGTATTTGGTGATTAGACTCCGATGACCCATCATGGAACAGAACAGAATCCCAGCAGTAATAGGATTTAGGACAGGATCCCACCAAATCTAGATGCTGGTGGTGGTGTAGACTGAGGCTTGGATGGGGCTCTGACTGAGGTGTCTGTGAGGTGGAGATGGGAAGGAGGTGAGTCTAAAAGGGAGAATGACGGAGAACAAATTAAGCAAAGTAGAGGCTCATTGGCCTAAAGATGGGGAGCACAAAAATTATTGGACTAATGACTGGAGTATTGATGACAGTACTGGCTGACAACACAGGAAAGAGGTAGTAATGTAAAGAACAGAAAAGCAGCCAAACACCGAGGAAAACAGCCAGATAACTGATTACACATAAGCTTTATTCCTATTTCAATCACTGACCTCCTGTCCATCAACATGGTTGACAAGAAGGCAGAATCACAGAATGTTTGAAAGTAGGAGGAGTACTTTTTATTCTCATGTTCTCGCTATAAAATCTAAGGGTAGAAAATTATAATGCTTAAGGGTTCTGGCTTTCTGGTTAGAATGCTAATCTCAGTAAAGATCTCTACAACACAATGCACAGATACTTTTGACAAGTAGTCATTACTCTTGATTATTATTCACATTCTGTTGAGTCTGCATGTTTTAAACATTTTTAAACTAACAGTCTTACATGATGATCTAATGATATCATTATGGTATCATTAGCCTTGGCAGAATCACTGTTGTGTATAATAGCTTCATAACTTTGCATAAAGTGAAGAAACAAACAATTAGATATCTTCTAAAAAATGCCAGAGGACCAAAGTTTTTTTTAAATGTCTGCACACAACTATGGCAAGTGCCTACAGATGAGCAAACCTCAGTCCCAGAAGCAATAATGAAACGAAATCATCATTTAATATTGCCATTGGAAAAAAAAAAGATTATACAGCTTCTCTTCTTACAGCAAGCTTTAGTATGCTCACTAAGATATATAATATACATTTTAACAGTCTACACCAAAGCAAATGGTTCTTGTTATTTAAAAAAGTAAATATCCTATTTTTTTTAAAATGCCATCCTTCAGTTAAATTTATAATGCTGATGTGTGTCTGATGATAACCTCTGCCAAATAATCTTAACCTGCAGTTTAATTGTGGTGTAACATGTTAATCTGTGTCTGTTCTATGTGGCAACTTAAGATGCCAAGAAGCAATTATTTAAATGTGAACAAAGCTGAATGAATGCTATTATAGAATAAGGTTTCTGTGTTTAACTGACCTCTGCAAGTTCAAATCACTGCAGTGTGTAGTCTAAGCTAACTGTTGCATAATAAATTTTATGAGCACTTAAGCAAGATAGACACAGGTCACATTCTCTACATAAAAGACTCCCACAACTCCAGCAGCAACCTTTCTGTGGTTCTTGTTCAATAAGATAGGACACACTAGGTGCTGAATAAGGTGTCAATTTAATGTTGTCGCTGCTGATGTTGTCAAGAATCACCAATATCACAGAAGGATTCAAGTCTTTGACTTTGAAAATGTCACCAAGGGCAGACACACAATTTAGAAAGCTTGTCAACAACTAAAGAGTAATTTTAACCTTGAGCAGTGAGGAGATCAACCAGCATACAAAATCAAGTTCTAGTTTTTCAGACATGTTGAAGGAAAAGCTCTTTTTCCAGTTCAAGAAAAGAAGTCCTACTCTCACACAAAGTACTTGATTTTTTCTTATAATCAAACATCATTATAGTTTAGGTTGAGGCAAGGACTGTAGGTCACTCCAAGGCAATGAAATGCTACTTATTTTGGTGTTTAGAGAATATATATTTCAAATACATATTCGAGGTTTTTAAATGCTTATTTCATAAACAAACACAGTTTGTACATCTGATGTAGATGAGAAAAGTGGAATACCAATTATAATGCAAACAGGACCTTTGTTTCGTAATATGTTCTCTGCAAGTTAACTTTCTGACTTAAATATTACCTCAAAAGTTAATCCTCTTGGTTTGTTGTGTAAAGTAAAAAGTATAAGAAAGGAACGATGCAGTACTTTGTTAAAGGTCAGGTGAAGACAGGAAATGTTAAATATCTACACCTGTGTCTCATTCACTCAGCTGCTCCCATTATTAACCCACTGTGTATGAATAATCCTGCCTTGTCCTCAGTCTCTTCACAGTGTCTATTGTGTTTTCCTTGTGCACTTGAGTTTCTGATAGCTCATTTGTTTTCTTGTCTTCTGCATCAGCCCAATAAAACAGCTTACCTTTTGTTTGAAGTCTGCCTTCATGTGTTTGAGTACTAATCCTGCAAACCCTGAAAGAAACACTACAATTTCCTGCATTACATCTGGGTTCATACGTAATATTTAACCAGCAATTACATAACCATGCAGATTTTAATTGAAGAAAAGCTGCATTAAATTAATAATAATAATAATAAATTTTATTTGAAAATAGCGCCTTTCAAAGCACCCAAGGACACTGTACAACAAATAGAAACACAGAAACTGGAAATATACACAATAATAAGAATAACAGATAAAAGTAAAGAGCATACAGAGGTTTAAACATAAGCAATTTTAAACAGGTGAGTTTTGAGGGTGGACTTAAAAAGAGGGAATGAACTAATATTTCTGAGGTCAGGGGGTAAGGAAGTCGAGGGGCAGAGCAACTAGAAGCCCTGCCCCCTAAATTAGAACAAAAGGTTTAGGAAAACCCCACAAAGGGAAAAAGACAACACTGTATGCGAAACAGTAAGTAGAAAATGAGGAATTGGTCATTTCAGGCTATGAGCTCACAATCTTTCAAGCTTCCAAAATATAGCTCAAGTAAAAGTAACACTGTTGCCTTTTATCTTCTTACCAAATAAAACTAAGTGTAACTGTCAGTCTCCTTCTGTGTCTAGCTTTATTTGTGCCTTTCAGCACAGTGACAGTCCTCAGAACCATAAAGTACTTGCCTTCCACAACATAATAATGAGGTGGCTACGTTTTGTCCACTGGCATGTTTTTTGGCAGGCACATATCCTGTCTCTCCTCACCATCTGCTGTCATGAGAGGCATTATGCGAGGGTGGACCTTTCACAGAGTGGCACGGAGATGAGAAAGGATACTGTATCTGACAGGGAGGGGAAACGATGCACCGCCACCTCTTCATGCGGCACATCTTATTAACCTATCCACCCTGTCGACAACGGGATCATAATTAATCTTCATTGAGTCACTGGGCTGTCTGGCTGACAGGCTAAATGATTGGGGTGGAAGAGGGCGTGGATAACAGTGTCCTCCAAGGTGGCATCAGAGTGGGATTCAATGGCATTAAATAGGAGGTTGAGGAAACACAGCAAGTGGTGGTTTATGGCAACTGTTGACTCTCAAAAGAAGTGCAGAGCAAAAGAACAACAATGGTTTAAGTCCCATGGTTATTACATAAGTATGAAAGTATTAAGCAAGCTGCAATGGCAGTCAGTAGATCAACCGTATGGTGCTGCAATTCAGTTTAATGTAATGCAAGTTTAATTTGCCTCCAGTGGCTTACCATTGCTTCAGTATGGCAACCCACTCATTTATTATAATTTATACCAACCCCACATTCCTCAGACAAAAGATACAGGGATTTGTTTACATCCTGGCAGTAGCTGGAGGGTGATCAATTCACCAAATCGATTGTAACTCCTTTTGAGCTCATCAGTTTATTGCATTGCAAAACAGCCTGGAGAAAAACAATTTATTCCACCAGTAATAGCAGGCATGCATGCGTATAATGTGATTTCTGCTCAACTCATATCCACTGATGCTTTCAGACTGTTTTTGAAGGTTCGACGGGCCTTCAAAAAGAGATGCTGAATAAAAGATTTGAAATATAATCGCTTTTGGAAAGTTATCTGCTAGAGTAAACGTCTAGGAAGGGAAAAATCAGCAATACGTGGGCTATAAAGGCCACCTTCACACATTGTTCTGTGTCACAAATTTCAGTGATCGTACAAAGAAGACTGTATCTAAAAGATGAACCTAGCCACCACTCACTGGTTCTTACTCTGATGATGTGGTTTAAAAGTAAGTTCACCGAGTTTGGTTAGTAAGCAGCTTCCATAAGGAGCAAAAAGTAATAGTAATCTATTTAAATACTGCAAGCACAAAGCATTTAAGAACTAACTGAAGCACAGAGAACTTGGATGTTCTGTAAGACATAGAAAGCCATCGTAGCCTATTTGTAAGATATTTATTTTACGGTGATCTAAAGGCACTAACATCACAAATACAGTTGACAGATGAAAAGTATTAACTGGGATTAGGACTAGCAAACAGCTAGCAGCTAGAATAGCCCACATCTACATACTTGTTCAATCATATCAAAATTTAAGTGTTAACTAAATCCAAATTCACAAATTATGTAGAGACCAAAACCATATTTTTGCCACTCTGGAAACTTGAGTTTTGGCCATTTATGTTTCAACCCAAGAGTGATTGTAAAGGGGGCTGTCACACAAGGTCCTCTAACCAATTACATTACCATTATCAGGTGACTTGAAAAATGTGACTTTCTGCCACTTGTTATGTGCAGTCATGTCATGGCTAACCATGTGACTATACAGAGTCACGTGAATGAGGGTTCAGCCACTTAGTCTAAGTCCCTCTGTAAACCAGCAGTCACTTGGTAAATATGGGAATTTTTGGTGAAAAATCTTCTTGCCATTTCTTTTGGTGCTTTAAGATTACCACATGCAGCCACAGGGTGCATGGGTTTATGTGCAAACATGCATCATTAGCCAAGGAGTAATACATTTTAGAAACTGCTTGGCTTCAAAGTAAAAACTGCACTTTTTGTAACCTGTGGGCTGCAGTGCTAAGGCACAACTTTTAATTAAGAATACATTATTTTAATTGTAGTGCTATATATTATGCTTAAGATGATATCTATAGTAGATATCCCTTTGCTCCATAACAGCATGATAAATGATTCCAGCCCAGGTTGACCCTGAATAAGTGTCAACAATTTGATGGATATCAAAGGTTTAAAGAAACACTTGATTAAAAAAACCTTATAACAACACTGTGCTCTTCTTTTTGCACAAAATCAGTGTAAAGCTTGCTCAGAGATAAAATAATCACATTTGCTTGTACCAATTTCTAGACTCAATATAGTGTGTGCATTACTAACTAGTTCTGCACTACTACCCTGAGAACATAGGATAGTCCATGATGTCAGTATGTCAATAATGGTTTGTTAGCTTCTGGAGAAACTCAGCTGGATGCTAATATTATCTCTTAACATAAGGAAATGCCAGGATTCCACTTTAATGGGTGATAATTTCAGTTATCATCTTTATAGTAGCGCTTGAAATCCTTAACCCTCCTGGTGACTTTATTTGGAAGTCTCTGACATGGTGCAGTTTTGTTATCCAGGAAAACAAACAAACTGCAGGCCTTAATATGCTTAAAAGAGGACTTTGCACAAGAAAGATAAAAAAAATCAACACTCATTTCAAGAAGCGGAAAATGATATGATATTGACTGGATATGCACGTCTCGTTAAATCTAAAGAAAAACTGTTGTTTGCTCCCAGGTTTCCCCAGACCTTTTTATTACGTTTCCTGTCTTCACCTGACCTGTAAAACAGCCCTATTAAAATGCATTCTGCATTCCTAAAATGTCATTGGATGACTCTATAGCTTTCTAATAAATTGGCAGTAAGTTGGCGTCAAGTAAGACCCACAACACAAAGAGCATGTCACTTCTTTTTTTTTTTTTTTTTTTTTTTAAAAAGACTGTCTGTCTTTGTTTAGCAATTATGTGGACAAATGTTTGCAGGTAATATTAATGACATTAAGATACAATCTTTAGTGATAAGAGGTTGTTTCCATACTGTGAACACCTGCATATTTGTAATCATTTTCACAGGTTGAGCTGCGTAGTCAGCCAAGTCGCATTAAGCTCAATAACCTTGTCAATTTATCCAGTGAATGGAAGATATGGCTCATTGGATCTGTAATACCGTCAGGCATCAATTGGCTGATAAGTGATTTTGTGGCAAAACACAACCATGACCATGGCACAGCCTGTCTACCCATCTTCTCAAACTATTTTCTTTAATTTATATTCACATAATTTTTTTTGTTGTTGAAGTAATACTACATCATTGATAGTATTATTTAATTTTCTCAATGAAAACAAAAGTTATAGAAGTCTTGATTCATATGCTACAGCAAGCTAAATACTAAATCCTCTGGTAAATCAGCTGCTTTACCAGTTTTTCTGTTTTAGCACAAAACATTAGCTCGGCTCTCTTACACTTGTCTACCGAGAAAACAGTGTGTACCTGCAGGTTCACTTTTACATTTGAAACTCCAGCTACACCTTGACCCAAAGATTTGTGGAGCCATAATTACCACCATGTTTTATACCTAAAACAGTGAAGTTTAAGTTTACTTCCATGTCTTACCAACCTCATACACAGTAAAGCTTTGATGAAATTTAATAGGGCGCCAAAGATCAGAGTCACCAAATTAGTATCTGACCAAATGTGAAATGTGGTCACGATCTCTGCCTCTTTTCCTCAGTTACAGACTTATATAATGTGTTGTAGAACATGGTCAAGTTTTTCTTTTGAATTTGGAAGATTAAATGTTATAACACCAGTGTATGAATTCTTTCATCGCTACAGACACGTTTTTGAGGTCACTTGAACACAAATGAAAACAGTTCTGCTTTTTGTCCATGTGAGTATTTGTGCTGAATTAGAAGAAATTCTCCTAAGATAAGATATATATCTGTTTTTTTTTTCCTTTTCTGCATTTGTAGGCATGTCTTAATGGCTGAGGATACTCAAAAAAGGGAGCAATAAAAGAGTGAAACAGGAAAAGTCTAGACACAAACCCTGAGTGGGCTTTGTAACTTAACCTCCAGAATGGCATTAACCTGGTTTGGTGAACCCCTGAACCCCAGGCATTTTATCTCTGTTTAAGGTCTGAAATAAGAAACAGGGATGTAAACACTTTTGCTTAGGTGTCTTTTACATCAACAAAAACATCTGCTTCAAATAAACTACACATACCCTCCAAAACATGTTTGGGGAAAAAACATGTGCTACAACAATACTGATTTTTCTGCTGTGATTGGAAAATGACTATTTGCATGATGCACATCATGAACCCGCAAACACCGTTATTTAGTTGTTCAGCCAATGACCACTGCTGCTGTTTTCTGATGTTACAAAATCTAATTTGTTTTTTTCAGTTTCCTAATGTGAGCAATCTTTCTCTGAGTCACCTCAAAGGATTCTCAGTCAACACTGGTACTTTTCCTGTGTTTATTCCTTGATTCAGAGCTCCCCAATTATTATTCCCCAAATGTTAACAGACTGGAGGAGCTAGTGGAACCACTTCCCTTTTTGCCAAGGCCATTTACATGTTTATCTTGCATAAACTATTTTTTCCCATGTGCTGCAAATCATGTAATGGCTGTTGGCTCTATTTTTTTCTTTCTTTTTTTTTTTTTACTATTTCCATCATTTCCACAGTGATTAGCCTTGATAATTTACTGATTTCATAAAATAAAATAATGGGATAAATGCAAAATTCAGAGACAACTGCAAAAGAAACAGTAATAAATTGTGCCAGAATCATTTCAATAATGCCCATATATTGGACTTTCTGGAAGTGGAATTGATACTAAGTGAATTAATGTGATGAAAGTAAATTAAGAGAGTGAGAAATGATTATTATCTATAAACTGGAAGGTTGTAATAAATGTGCTGCATCTCCATAATTAAACCACTTACTTTATATTACATTTTAGCTATTCATAAGTGATGGGTTGGTTCTCATACACTGACATTATATGGAAAAATCATGTGATCTTCATCACCAGCAAGAGTTTGAGCATCTGTAGAGTCACTGTTTTGTTTATGTATATGACTGCAGTACAGGTTTGTTTCTGTCTCAGTGCTGTCAACAACAGCAGGCAGCAGTTATCAGGCTTGCAATAAATATATACATTAGCTTGGTAGTTACAGTCAACATAAATAATATTCATTATGTGAACACAAACACAGCACCAAATGAAAACTAGCATGCATGCATACTTTTCTCATTTCAAGAATTTAATTTCTGTTTCAGGATCCACACAGCCCAATACCTACAATTGTACCCAGCAGCAGTGACGGCAAGCCCTTGAGTGATTCAACTGAGGTCAGTGTCCAGATGGATGGACAAAAAATGATTCTGGAGAGTGGGGAAATGGACATTTCATTGGCGATGGGTATTGTCTTCTCCCTGTACCATGTCTACAATGTTGCCTATCCAAGTGAACTAAAAAAGACATTTTGCTTTTTGGAGGCATTTGTTCTCAACTTGGGAACTCTGACTACACCTGTACCAGTAGCTGTGCAAAGAGTGGCAAATGCATTAAATATCTCCTAGATTGCCAGCATAGTGCAGGTGAGAGACTGAAATTGTCCCAATGCGGACTAACAAAGGACCATGAGTCTCACATTAAACTTAACTTACATAACTTAAGGCTGCAGTTCGTTGATAATTTAAATAAAAAGATTGTTCTTGAAATAGTTTTACTGAAAATGCAAACATGCTGATGAAAATGTGTTGTTTAATTGTCTGTTATGAAAGTATTGCTATTTCTAATGTAATAATTGTTGTTTTATCTATAGTATAATATTTATATGTATTTATAGTATAGTAAAGATATTTAATTATTACTGTTTAAATGACTTACATGCTATTATTAGTAGTGGTGTTGTGCTTTTGTCTTTTTCTGTAATACAAAGTGCCAATAAACCATTAATATATGCCTATGTGCTTGTATTTATTTTACCCTACTCTAGTTAATTCAATTTAAGATGCATTTTATTTTAAAAGATTTAAAATGGTTCTTTAAAGAACCACTCAAAAAAGCACCATTTTAAAAAAAGGTTCTTTGAAAAACCTTTAAAGGTGCCCCAAAGAACCATTTCTTGATGGTTCTTTGGGGCACCTTTAAAGGTTCTTCACTGAAAGAAATGGTTCTTCAAAGAACCATTGTTTGAAAGGTTCTTTGTGGCACCAAAAAAGGTTCTTCTATGGCATCAGTCTAAAGAACCACGTTTGGTTCCAGTTGGCACCTTTAATTTTCTGAGTGTGGCTGCACATCTGCAGTCAGTCTTGTATGTATACTGTATAATATGATTGCTTTTAACCTGGCTTAATGAAATCTGGCTTTTATCTTCTGCAGAGAATCTTTCTAGAGCCTATGTGGTCAGTGCTGTTGCCAGCATTTATGGCTGTCCTGATGTTTACTATGTGATGCTAGACACCAAAGAAACAAATACAATTGTAGGATTATTCGCTGTGGTCTTGTTTTTCCCCCCAAAAGCACATTCCCTCATGTCCATTCCTTCCAGGATTTTGTGGACATTTGTGAGTCCTTATATTAATACTATGATTATTATTCCTGATATGAACTGAATTGATAACAATGTTATTTTCTCACTGACAAATTCCAAAACTGCTGCGAAAAGCCCCTCACTCTGGGCCACATTGCCCCCAACAACATAGCTTCTGACATTACTCAGATTATGCAATGGTATTAACCTCCACACTGATAAGTTTGCAGTTCATAGAAAAATTGCATTTGCATTGTAAAACACTCAGAAAACAAAACTATTGTCAAACTTCTAGCACTATATGCTAGAAGATGATACAAATATTTGTGATAGCATTAACCGGGACTTCCTCAGCTCCTTGCAGTCAGGATTTCAGATAAAGTTTGGCTGTGATGATGAATGAATATGATGTGACAAAACTCTTTGAGCGAGCGACAGAGGGATTATGTCATTCACCGTGATCATTGATTCAGACCTGTTCCTGATGGTGGGCAGAATAGCTGGACAGAGATCAGTGCTGCTGTTGTAAATTTGAGACACCAAATTATAGCATATAGAAGAATTTCTTATTAAAAGGTTAGCAAATTCATTAGCATTTTCTTTGGCTGTCTAACAGATATCAAGCTGTGTGTGGAGCTGATGAAATGGTAATGTGATTCAATGCGCAAAATCACAGACATACTGAAGTCTTTAAAATGCAAAGCTTCTCTGTGTACAACTCTTAAATTATGGACAGTTGAGCAAAAATCGCCAACCATATGATGTTGAAGTCATCTAACCACCCATGGAGAAATAATCCCAAACTAAGTCATAAAGTGGCACGTAACAGCATGAAATCACATGCCTGGAGGGAAAACTTCTATTACTTTGGACTTGTGTTTTAATTAATAGTTGATGATTAACTATGGTAATCTTTTAATACTCACTGCTGTGTGTGCCATGTAAGTCTTGCTTTTCAGCTGCTTCCAAGTTGGTCAGCACCTCTATTTGCAAGTGAACAGCTACAGAAGTTGTGCCAGCTCTTAAAATATTTAGTTAAAAGTTTTTTATTAGCTGCACATTGAATTAAATGGAAAGAAGACCTACTGTATGAGGGGAATTTGGAGAGAAATTCTCTCTGTAGATAATAATGAAATATGACTAAACTGAAAATTACTCTGCAAAACGCTCTGAAATTTGTATGACTTTTTCTGCCCTTATATTGCAGCTCACCTCACCAACTGTAGCATAAATCTTAAAGAATATAATCTCCTCCATCTGTCCATTAGAATGGCATGCTTAGGTGTTTATGCAGAAACATTCCAAAATGTTCGTGACTCACACTGAAACTAATTCATTCAAATATCCTGTCAATTTGTAGTAGACAAAAAGAGCCTAAGTTACATATGTCTAGAGACCAGTCAGTCTCTAGGAAAAATTGTGCATTCTCCAAACAGTTGGTGAGTAGTTGGTAAAAATCAGTGGTCACAAAGAGGGTATTGTACACACAAAACAACGTGATTGCTTTTGTTTATTAGCAAACCACGAAGATGTTGTGAAACTTAAATAGGTCGCAAGTTGGAACCAAAGACTGGTTCAACACAAATCCAAAGAGTGTCCATTTCACAATCTTCACAGTTTCAGAACCGCTTAGCGAGTATTTGGGGAGTTTTCGCAGACAAGTTGGCATCCTCCATTCAAACTGCAGACAACCTGTAATTTGCTATAGACCAAAGAAACTGATATTATATAAGCAAGTAACTTCCTGCAACGACTCACCAACCAATCAGGATATACACATTTTTCCCAATTGGTCTTCAGGCCTGCTGTAGCATCATCTCACAGTTACAGGGCATTCACCAACCAGTCTCTAGCAACTGGGGGCTAAACTGTACATTAAACATTCATGGTGAGTTTAGGTGGTAAATTGTAGTAATGAGGACAATGTCAGAAGTAAATGCTTTCAAACTTTTATTAATGGGAATTTACATTTTTAATTGTAATACTGTGCCAAAAAAAGGGAAAAAGCTAAAAGGGAAAATATGTGTACTCCCTCCTTTGTTAGATTTTCTGTGCAATAAGATTTATTTTAAGAGGACTGATATCTGTTCTTTGTACTGAACAGTCTCTGAGAAAAGTAATTATATAGCAAACACAAGCCTAAACTTCAGAAGGATTCATGATCAACTCAGAATTTTGCCAGTGGCCATGCAGAATTCATTATCATCATCTCTGTGCTTTCTGAAAATAGTGTCTCATGTTTTCCATCTACAAGTAAAAATTAACTGACTGCTGAGCAAATGCTCCACAAAGACTATGTCTTTGTTTTGCATCAGCATTTTAAATGGGCTGAATTAGTTCGGGACAGCATCTTACACAATGTATACCATGATTTGCAAAACGCGCTGTGCTAGATTATGTAAATGGGGGGGATCATTTAACTATATAGTGCAGTGTGATCACAGAACTGCTCTCTGAGAAATAAACTTTCTTCACTGATGACACAGGAAGCTGTTAAAACCTTCTGGAGGCTTAGTGACAAGGCTATAAAACTCCAGAGAATATTGGACATGGTTGTAGTAACAGCCTCACAGACTATTTTCGATGCCTTAATAGCAGGAACAATCTAGTTACGTTCCCGAGCCAAATACTTTGCTGTGTAAATCTGGTAAAATAGTGTAGGAGCAATTTACCAGGTGCTTAGGAGTGAATTACATTTCATGCCTTGATTTATCTCCAGGGATAGCGCTTAAGTCTATCCAGGACTGCGTGATACAATTAAGCATGCAGGAGGTAGTGTTTGGAGCACAGATTAGTATTGAAACCTTCTTGTTATCTTCAGAGACATTATTATACAGCATTCATTAAGAGAGGGTCTAGTACAGGCAGACAGCCTCAGAGAAGCTCTTCGTCAACCTATCCACACGAAAAAAGAACGTTTTTTTCTTTTGTTTACCCATATTAGGGTCAAACAACTTGTGTGATTTTTTCCAACCTCCACCATCAATCAACCAAGCACTTGCTTAAAAGAAGAAAAAAAAAAGAAATAGCTTATTGGCATTTTTTTTTTTTTTTGTAAATATGAACTGTCAATCAAAGAGACAAAAAAAAGAAAAAAGAAAACTCAGAATAAACAGTTTTGGCCATTAAATATTAAGATCTTATCATCTTCTCTTGCACAGATCTATTGTTTCCATGTGGATGCTATTTTTAGATTACTGTAGAGAAGTTTTGTTATGTCCTCTTTACTGGGGAGCATGTTGGATCTGGATTGACATGCAGATCAAAGGTCAAGTTCAGTGCAACATTCAATAGCATAGCCCCAAATCAGTGTCAAACAAGTAGTTACCCGGGAGCTTTCAGACCTGCTACAGAACTTTTCAAGCCTCCTGTGGAACAGTAACAAGTCATAGCAGTGTTTCTTGATTTCTTGACTTATGGAGTCAGTCCAGGTATATAAGCAACCATCAAAGAATATTCCAGCAGTAGCAGGGTGTGATTCTGCTCAGCTGCAGGAGAGATGGAGTAGTGTTATTCAGGGAGCAGTGACAGGGAGTGCTTTTTGTCACAGGTGATGCATACTGACTAATCAACCTCTTCCTTTTAAAAGCAGTAGCACGCTGAGACCTTGAGTCTTATATATGGACTGCAGGAGAAAAATGGCCATGGTTGGCTGAATAGATCGCTCAGTAAAATCTCTCGTTACAGTTTGTTTGGGCATGGATGTGCCAAGATGGTATAGCACAAAACCTTTATGCTCTTTTTAGTGTATGAAATTATACAATTGCATTTTTAAAATATCGCCTAGATTTGGGTTTGTGCTGTGGAGAGTTTTTAGGTAGTGGAATTACTGCTATAATTACTTGTACATAATTTTCAGTCAAGAGAACACACCATCTGTTACTGATTCACCAGTGGATGAGCTCACTTCTTTTTTATTTCTGTTCAGTTTAGTGTGTGCTAACCAGCTAGCCCTGATCCTTCTAGTCTCCTTTTTGCAGGCTGTCTGCAGTACTCGACTTTATTCGGCTGCCTCTCCACAGGACATCTCATCCCAGGATTTGAATTCCAACTCTACCACTGTGAACTCCAGCTGGTTACATTAGTCCTTGTACTCATCTGGAGATCCACTGACAGCTGGAGGGCCACTCCAATCAGAACAGGTGGAGAGCTGAGTCATGTGCACCTTCATCAAGCTCACTGAGGTTGCAGAGCAAGACACAATAAATACCAACGTCAACTGCAGTCCAAGATGATAGAGCTGGCACTGAAGTGGTATCCAAATAGGTATTAGTCCTTTATTGGCACATAGGACTTTGTAATTACAGTATTTAAATTGTATCACAGTGCAGTGCTATTTAATAATTTTATAAAGCATGCATGATGACTTTTGGCCTGAAAACACTACCCTATAATGGTACCGAAAAAATAGAGGACCCCAACAATCAGAGCAAGCGCTCTGGCGGCAATGCGGAAAAAAAAAAAATCCCTTTTATCGGGACGAAACCCCTGGCAGAGCCAGGCTCAGGAGTGCCGCCATCTGCTGTGACTGGCTGGGGGTGAGGGGAGGAAGACGGGACAAGACACACCGTGGAAGAGAGCCAGAGATTAATAATAACTAATGATTAAATGCAGAGTGATGTATAAACACATAATGAGTGAAAAAAAAAGGTGAGTGAAGACAAAAAACTCAAGCATTTTAGTATTAATTAGTATAAATATTTACTATTTAGAAATAAAGTCATTTTGAAGGCAATGCTAAACATATAAACTAAGTTCAAGCTAAGAAGATAACCAAAATACTAAATTCTCCAACCAATAAATGTACAAGCTGTTCTATATCAGCTGACCTCGAGTGGTTTCCATTGCTGTCAGAGGAGCACCTGTGGCATCAGACTAATGTATCACAGACCTGCACGAACAGATGGGCTCCACAACATCGTTAGTACTCAGAGTCCACGGGGGCGTCTGTGGTATCACTTTCTGATTCAGCTCATATCATGAATATTCATGATTCTTTCAGGCACTGTGATGAGAGCGAAGGCCAAAGTTCCACTGAGCATATGTGGCTGGATAAGGAAGAAATGATCATTCTCGCCCTCATTTATTACTGAATATTTTTGGGCACATGATTGGGAGGGTAGCACATGGTCATTTGCAAGGTGACCATCCCACGTGAAAATGTGGATGATAAAATGTCTCTGTGTAAATCTCTCATTCTCACTCATCTTTCACTGTCTGTCGACACAGCTGGTGGGACCAGCAGCTAATGTTGAACTTATAAACCAAAGAGAATGGGACATGAAGGTGATGGACTCCTCTATTAACCAACTTGTCACTCGTCGTCTCTTGACCCATCCTCGCAGACAGAGAGGAACATGCCTTCCACTACTTTAGAAGTCTGCACCTTCCTTATTTTGTTTGCTGTTGCACATTTTAATCTGCTCCGCTGATTGCTTTTTCGCCTGCTTTGGCTGACAGCCCTACAGAGCCTAATCACAGAGGCCAGAGTTTTATGTCACCGCTGCCCAAACACAATCAACTGGACAGATTATGCTAATGTGCTCACATCCGAAGACCAGTGTAAGCCTCAGTACTCACATATTACTACAATCCCAGTCAAACGCATGTAGCAGACAATTCATTTTCACCTAGGATTGGCTGTCTTTACAACATTTAACTTCCACCAACAAACCGCTTGGGGGATAGAGACAGGATTCGGCTGTATTTTAAGTACATTCTACAAGCGTAGATTCAGGAACTAGATGCAAACTTCCAAATCAAAATTCACACATGTTACATATGAAACAATTCCCAATGTCTGTGAAATGCACAGTGTGAGTGATTAAGTAAATATATACAGTTTGCACAAGTTTGAACATTAAAATAGTGCTTTGTGATTGTCCCAGTAACTGAAGATGTGCTTTACAACAAACTTGAATAGTGACAGTTCTTTTTTTCCTTCGCTGTCTTTGTCTCACAAGAATGAAGATGTTACTTTTGAGCATTTTTGCATTCGTTATAATTAGGGATGGGTATCAAAAACCGGTTCTTGTTGAGAACCGGTTCCCACTGTTTCAATTCCTTGGAATTGTTTGCCATTTTTCGATTCCAGTCGCCCCAAATGATGTCACCACATTGCGGAGCGTCATTTACCTGGCAGGAAACATGGAGGTTCAAATGCTCAAAAGTTTGACAACTGGGCAACTTGCAATACTTGCAAAGTGGATATTTCATTTAAGGGAGGAAACACCACGAATATGCAAAAGCATTTGCTCACAAAACACGTGATAACCTTAAATAAATGTCATGTTTTTAATTCCGCTCCGGACTCGTGAATCTCAACCCAGCAGCAGTGTAACGTTTGCACATCCTCTCCCGTTAATGCGGCAGGTAAATAATCAACTAACAGTGCATGTTATGTTAGCGCGATCTGCCTTATTACAAAACCTGCCATTACTGTGCATTTAGGTGACCATGATGAGAGAGACAGACAGAGTCTGGCTCAGATGCTGGCAGCTCTCGCTGCAGTCTACTGTTAGCGTCTCCTTTCAGGCCAGGATAGACGAATGTCACCGAGCAGTGACTAAGTTTGAGGTAAAAGGCTTTCACCCATTTGCCACAGCAGATGCCTCCGATTTTCGGTAAGTGAATGTGTTTAATTGTAGGCAGGGACATTACTGGATATTCTTGTGTAATTGCTACAGAATAATTTATGTTATACTTTGTTATTGCTACAGAAGAATATTTATTTTATTATTTTACATTTACTTTTTTTTTTCCTGGGGACCCTGTGACACCCCATTGAAGAGCCGTAGGCTGGATCTCTTAAGATCTCACTGTTGGGTTTGTAAGGCCATGTTACTCCTAAATTTCTATCTTGTTCAAAGAGAAGATATAAAACAAAGTTCTAAGCTAATCGACCTTGGTGTTCTCCTTTTTTAAAAAGAATCGATAAGAGAATTGATAAGGAATCGAATCGTTAAACAGAATCGAAAATGGAATCGGAATCGTGAAAATCTTATCAATACCCATCCCTAATTATAATTAGATTATTGGGTTTGATTTGCAACCTCTCACTAGAAAAAAAAATATTTAGGCTCAGTAGATAACAGTTTCACTCCACAAAAGTCTACCAAAATGCCCTTGGCACCCTTCAACACATTGAAAAATGTCAGCACGAAAACACACAATGTGATAAACAACAAAATAGTTTCCCTTAAAATGTCCGGCTCTACAGAAAAGTGTCTAAACTGTATTTGTTGAGTGTATAATGTGAGAGTTAGACTGAGCCAATGTGTCAGGCTAATGGAAGTCTAATGGAACCTGCTACAGCTGATGCAGTGCACAGAGTAAAAATATTTTCTGTGACTTTTTCAAGGTCTCTGGCTATAAAAGTATTTTTATTCAGAAAAAAACCAGAACATCTTAGTTTTTAGTTTTGACCTTTCTGTGACCTGGAAAAAATTTAATTTAAATGTAAGCTTTATGATTGGCTTTATATTAATATAGTCATATTTTAGCATTTAGAGGTAGCTAATAAACCATTGAGGTGGAGGTTTTTCAAATTATGAAAAATCTAGAATTGTTTAGTGGTAAAAAAAAAAACCAAAAAAAAAAACTTCATAGTCCACATGTGGATTCAACAAATGACATTAAACCTTCTGCTAGAAATAATGACTGAGGACAAATGACAAATCTGAAAAAGGCTTTGTCTTGAGTTGTTTGCTGTGTTTGTCCTTTTTCTGAAGTGAACCCTTAAGAATGTGGACTGTGTTGTTTTTGATAGGAGGAGCTGTTGTTTTAGTCTCTTTGGGTTTTCTGTCCGTTTGTCATTGCTGATCATTGTTTTTTGTTGTTGTTGTTAATGAAGAAAAAAGCATCAGTTGTACAGAAACAACTAACTCAACCATCTTTTCGAGCACAATAAGGCTTTCCAAAAATATCTGTTTATCGTACAGTATTTTTATCTGACTGATTCTGTGGACCTACTTTTTTCCTCCACTGTGTAAAATCGGCTGACACCACTATCCCAGGTTGTCTACATTGAAGCCTTAGTATTCATTACATGTTTAGTTGAAAGTTTTGGACTCTGGGTTTTAACCAGTATTGATATTCTGCTCCTGTACAGACCCAGTGACTTTGATGTAGCTTCACAATTTCATGGCTTGCACAGATCCCTATTAGTCCACCAAAGTTTGTAATTGTATTTTCTTATTTCCGTAGCAAAGCTCAAATTGAATCAAACCAACAGGCTGACATTTTAAAAGCCAAGATCACCATTTTTAACCTTTTTACACTCATCAAAACATGAATGTTCTTGCAGATGTGTACATTTAAAATGTTGTATGCCTTGTCCTGATCTTTTAACAATTTCAGTGCCGTAGTTCTTTAATGAAATCCTTGGCACTGACCGAATATTCTTTTCTTTTTTCCTGTACTGAACATGTACTGCAAAGCCTCATCTGAATTAGTATCCTGGATGTGTACCGGCAGAGGCAGAGAAAGATGCAGACATAGACCTTGAGGAGATAGAAGCTCATTAGAAACATGAAGGAAAGAGGTGGGACAGCACACTGCCAGCACTCAACTACGCACCTCTCACTTTCCCTCCAACAGCAAATGCACATGTACATCTTTGGGATGAATAATAGATCCCCACATCAAAGTGGGGACTCGCTCTGCGCTTTTCAATGTCCAAGGCTTGAATAACCCAGTCCTGCAATTTCTCCCTTTCAGTCCCTGCTCAGCCAAGGCTGTCAACCCCTTATGGTCTAACTTGCTTTCAGCACTGTCCAGCCTAAGAGACAAAGTGTATGTTTGCCAGCATGAATGTTTAAAAAGGACCAGACATATAAAACATCCATATGAAGATTAGACCTCTGATGACTGTGATATCTACAACTGCACTTTAGCTATATTGGGCTGTGTTGCAGGAAATTTGTCTAATTGCAAATGCTGTATATTTTCTTGAAATATAATATATGTGATTGGTGATAAATGATGTTATGAATGGGAAACATAATTTCAGTTATCTGTTCCCTTTGTTTGTTTGATTTGATTCATTTGCACACACACTTGTAAGATTTTACTACAAAGGCATGACTAACTGTAGAAAGACATGTTAAAGAATAACAGGAGAATAAAAGCATTTTTAATATAACTCTGATTTCAATAAAACTAATTCAGCAATGGTTTAAGATGTCTTGTTTTTATTTGTTGAAGAATATAATGTGCATTAGAACAAAAAATTCTGTTCAAAAAGTTGCAAGTTACTGGATGTAATAATTGTTTTGTTTCTTTGCTTGTTTTCAGGCAGAATAAAAAGGGTGACGTGGATGTTCATCGGCAAGATGGCAACAGGGAGCCATAATAAACCTTTTTTTGTGTGTTAAGTTTGTCTTTTTAATACAGGAGCGTACACTACCAATCAAAGGTTTAAACACTCCTTCTCATTTAATGTTTTTTCTTTATTGTCATGACTATTTACATGGTAGATTTGCATCAAAACTATGAACAAATACATATGGAATTATATACTAAACACATAAAGTGTGAAATAGCTCAAAACATGTTTTACATTTGAGATTCTTCAAAATATCCACCCTTTGCTTTGATACTCTTTGCATTCTCTCGATGAGCTTCATGAGGTAGTCACCTGAAATGGTTATCCAACAGAGTTCCCAGAGATGCTGAGCACTTGTTGGCCCTTTTGCCTTCACTCTTTGGTCCATCTCATCCGAAACCATCTCGATGTGGTTTAGATAAGGTGACTGTGGAGGCCAGGCCATCTGGCGCAGCACTCCATTACACTCCTTCTTGGTCAAATAGCCCTTACACAGCCTGGAAGTGTGTTTGGAGTCAGTGTCCTGTTGAAAAATAAATGATGTTTCAACTAAAGACAAACCAGATGGGATGGCATGTTGCTGCAGGATGCTGTGGTAGCCATGCTGATTCAATTCACCTTCATTTTTTAATTAAATCCCCAACAGTGTCACCAGCAAATAATCTCCACACCATCACACCTCCTCCTCCATGCTGATGTAGAGACCATCCGTTCACCTTTCCTGCATTGCACAAAGACATGGTGGATGGAACCAAAGATGTCAAATTTGGACTCATCAGACCAAAGCACAGATTTCCACTGGTCTAATGTCCATTCCTTCTGTTTCTTCGCCCAAACCAATATATTTTGCTTGTTGCGTTTCCTTAGTGGTGTTTTCTTAGCAGCTACTTGACCATAAAGGCCTGATTCACACAGTCTCCTCTGAACAGTTGATGTAGAGATGTGTCTGCTACTGGAACTCTGTGTGGCATTTTATCTGGGCTCTCATCTGAGGTGCTGTTAACTTGTAGTTTCTAAGGCTGGTGACTGGCTGATGAATTTATCCTCAGCAGCAGAGGTGACTCTTGGTCTTCCATTCCTGGGGCGGTCCTTGTGTGAGCCAGTTTTGTTGTAGCCCTTGATGGTTTTTGCGACTGCACTTAGGGACACGTTCAAAGTTTTTGCAATTTTCCAGATGACTGACCTTCAATTCTTAAAGTAATGATGGAATCTAGTTTCTCTTTACTTAGAATTCATTTTATGGCAAGAACCAATCAGCTAACAGTTGTCAAATAGGGCTATCAGCTGTATACCAACCTGACTTCTGCACAACACAACTGATGGTCCAAACCCCATTAAGAAGGCAAGTTTTATATCATCTGATAATGTGAAGGTCAAATTTATTTATATAGCACATTTCCAGATAGATGATGCTGTTAAAAAGCAACAATGTAAAACAATAATAAAAACATAAATCAATGACAGGAAAATAAAAGAATTAAAACAATAACTAAGACTATTAAATAAGACCAAAATGCCTGGGTCATAGTGTTGTAAAAACCAGGGCATAAAAATATGTCTTTAGTAGCGATTTAAATCGATCAAGTGTTTGTGCACATCTAATATTTAGGGGAAGACTATTCCAAAGTCTGGGACCTGCCTCAGAGAAGGCTCTATCTCCACGAAATTTGAGATTAGTCCGTGGGATGGATAGCATTAATTTTGAGCTAGACCTCATGGTTTTTCCTGGAGCATATAGATAAAGGAGCTAAGAAGGGGTTCGGGTGTTAAGTGACTTAAAAATAAAAAGTAAAAGTTTAAATTGGATCCTGTAGGAGACAGGAAGCCAGTGTAGAGAGCTAAAACTGGAGATATATGATCTCTCCGTTTGGTGCCAGCTAGCAGGCGAGCAGCTGCATTTTTGGACCATCTGAAGACGATGAATGAGAGCCTGGTTGAGACCAAAATACAATGAATTGCAGTAGTGCTATCTGCAAGTGAGGAAAAGGTGAATGACACGTTCGAAGATGTCAGCAGGGAGGTATGGCTTTACCTTGGCTAGCTGTCTTAACTGAAAGAGGCAGCACTGGAGTACTGCACTCACCTGCTCATTCAATTTAAAAGAACCACCAAGGTAGATACCGAGGTTTTTTACATGTTTTTTACAGTAGGAGGAAAGGGGGCCCAGAGTGCTATCAACGTGATTATTAACAAAGTTGCCAAAAATGACATCTTCAGTTTTATTTCGTTTAGCTTTAGTCTCTGATAACAACAGAGAATATATAAATTCACTTTTTTTTTTCATTCATTGTTCAAAACTATAATGAAGACAAATTCACTTCATTGTTCAGTTTCAGCCAATTTCACACATCTTTCATGTAGTCTCACTCGTTTGGTACACTTAAGATCGAAGTGGGCTGCATGTGGCCCACGATGTAAAATGACTTTGACATCCCTGCTGTAGACAATAAACTGAAATGCAAAGATTTTAAAACTGCAGCGTTTCTGTTTGACAGAGCCATGCATTGGTATTTGCTCAGGAAATAAACCATGAGAAATTCTAATTGTGAGGTTAGTATGTGCTTCACATATTTCACTGTCTAAAGTGAAATTGCAGTGTGAATGTTTTAAAGTTGTTTTGATCTAATGGGCTTTGGCAGCATGAAAATTAGAATACCTTAATATCACAAAAACCATCTTCAGTCTTCAGCTTTTCAACATTCATCAAAAGCCCTCACAGAATCAGATGTTTGATGTCCTTTCCAAGTCAGACACTGAATTTTCAGTTTCTTATGTATATTAAACAGGGATGTGTCTTTCATCACAACGCCATAGTGTGGCTGCTTGCCTTAAAATAGATAGTTGAGATTTTAAAGCTATATTAAGTATGCTAGATTGAGTAAAAGGCAGACACCAAAACAAATCCCCAACAACTAGTCTGGTCTCTGTCAAAAACACGTCATTTGTCTTATTTCCATTGCCCTGCCTTGTATTTGCACAATTCTCTCTACTGCGGTGTGTCACTAATCCCACATATACAAAATTCATCACACGGAGTATATGCTATTTTCATTTATCAAGTTCATATAGAAATGTGTTGGCAAACACTGCCTAACTTACACTTATAGTAGAAGCTGAGAATGATAGCAAGCCTCTGGAGTCCTCTTTCTTTCAGTACCTCTTATATAAAATATTCATTGGAGCTTCTCTCCTAGTTTTTCCACAAACTTTTTTTTGGCTTGCTGCAGGTTTGACTCTTTCACTACTCGCTTGTTTCGGCTCAGCTCAGTTGGCTCATGTGAGCTTATGTGCTGCTGTTCACAGTTTTAGAGGAGGGCTGAGTGAGTGGATGGAGTCAGTGAGAGCCTTTGGGACTTAATTATACTGACCAGCAAACCAAAACAATACGCTGAGAACAGCTGAAAGTTGAGTAGAGCTGCCAAGTGTTGATTCCCACTGGGACCAGCAGTGCTTTTGCTTTACAGTGGAAGTCATTTAATTAAGACCACTGTCTAATTAGACAGGATACTGGTGTTTCCACTTGAGAGGAAAGAGAACACAAACAAGATTAGTGATCACAAAGATGGAATGAAGAGTTGAAGACAAATGAAAAAGTATGGTAGTTAAACTTGATTTGCTCTGCTGGCTTAAGGCAAGACGCAGGATACACAAAGGTAAGGTCATCATCAAAACAGACAACCACTCACAACCAGAAACACCAGTTAACCTAACACACATACCTTTGGACTTTGGATTAAACCAAGCAGCAACATTCAGAACTGAAAAAATAAATGAATAGATAAAATAAGCCAATGTGGAAGAACCAGAAACTGCTACATAAAGTGAGTTCTCCCCCTTAATTAGCTGTGTGAAGAAGCTTAAAAATACATTATGTTTGCCTGTTCATCCCATTCTTAATTTGTAGGGTTTAATATGACGCTCGTTCACCCTTTGCAGCTATAACAGCTTCAGCTCTTCTGGGAAGCCTTTCCATAAGGTTTTGTTGTGTGTTCATGAACATTTTTGACCATTATTCTTTGTGAGGTCAGACACTTGTGGTACAGATAGCATCTTATCCCATCACCACACTGGAATTCACTGAGCTCCTGACAGTGACCCCTTCTTTTACAAATGTTTGTAGAAGCAGTTTTTGTGCCTAGGTGCTTGATTAGAACACCTGAATTCAATGATTTGGATGGGTGAGTGAATAAATTTGGCAATATAGTTTATTATCAAAATGTGTTGAAAATGAGCAGTTGCTGTTTTCTTCTTCCTCCAGCTCACATCCCCCAGATTTTTGGGTGAATACTTAATGGGACAAAATGAAGCATGCAAGCCCTAATATCTGAGTAGCTGGTGCTCATGTAAAATTTATGGTAGCACATTATTCTGTTATCTAAATAGGCTCATTTGTAGCTCCAAAAAAAAAAAAAGATGCTTCATCTGTCTCTCATATACAGAAGAATGTGCACAGTCCATAAAGAAGGGCCGCAGCCTCCGTGTGTTTGTCTGAGGTGAGCTGTTGTATGCTATGCTGTATGTTTCACAAAATAAAGTTGATGAACCAAAATGGTGTAACAACACAGAGCCAAAAACCACCTCGGGTTTTATATAAATGCACACATCTTTATGATTTTGTTTAATCAAGAATGGATGCGAGCACATACTGTACAGTAAGATATTGTGCCCAGCAGAAAACTACAGTAAAAACTTGCAAAAGGCAAAAGGTGAGAACAGACTCATACGTCTGCAAGTCACTGTGTTTTGCATGTAGGAGCATTAATCTCTCTGCATGCTTCATGAAGACACCTGCACACTGTCAGTCTCATTATTGTGTAAATGTGTGCAAGCATGAGTAGCGCTGTGGACAGACCTTCAGCATGCACACAGGAGAAGAAGAAAGCAAGCTACTTTGTTAAAATGCTAGCAGTATCTATTTTTTCACAGTATTATAACCTTATATGTTGATTTCCACTCTTCTTGTTCTTCTCAGATTTATAAATGTTTTAGTTATCCATCAGTCAATTTTGGGACGAAGCAGAAAAAGAAGGGACCGAAACGTGCATCAGAGTGGCCGCAGAGTAAGTGACGTGTACGCATTTGGTGATACTGCTGCTAGAAGATTGAAAATGGGTGAATTATAGGTCTGGTGTGTCTTTCTAAAACAAAAAGGAATGTTATTCAGAGCTGCTCCAAAGTACTAAAAAATGCAGGCAAACATGAACTTAAAATCCAATATGCTGCACTTCTGGAGCAGACCCCTGCTGTTTGAATAACTAAATGTGCAGGAGACGGTTTCAGCAGCATATACTGCAACACATATAGTATTATTTTTCTGGAGGAACAGAGAAGCTCAGACCAACACGAGTGTTTGTCTTTTGTTATTTTGTTTGCTGTTCTTCCTTACATTTCCTAGAAAGAAAAAGTGCACATCATGTGTCATGTGTCGAGAACACAAAAGGTTTGGTTTCACTGACACTATTGTGACTTTCAGGTGAATAAGACAGAGGAAGAGGTGACTGCTGGGCAGAAACCTTGACTTCAGAAAACATAAATTTCCATAGATATGAGACAAAGCCCCAGCAGTGCCTTTGATATTTCATGGAGCATTTCTTCACCCATTTGATTTTGATAAGGTTATAGACAGTGTGGCAGATGGAGTAGCAACCCCAGTAAATATGCCTTTTCGAGCCAGGGAGTCAATTATGGGCAGCAGATGACTGACCTCATGCAAGCTGGAAATAAATATGTAGGAGATCATCCAGATGAGGCTGGAATAATAGACTGGTGGAGGAAAAGGCAAATAATCACCCAAAATGCAGATGAAAATAGCTGGGTGCTCTGGGGCTCCTTTGAGCTGCTGTGTGCTGTGCTGGTTTCAGTCACTAGCTCGAGATCAAAGAGGATGTTCTGCCTCACTGGTCCACCTGAAGAAGCTTTTGATTACAGTTTGCTACCTTGAGTCCTTCCTCTAGTTTCAGGAGAGAAAGAAGAAGTGCTGATCAATTTAATGAGGGTGTAGTGAGACTGAAAGGATTAGAAAGAAAATGTAGGGATTTTTATGCGAATCTTTTATTGGATCTTTAGCAACTACACAGTTAACCTTTCTCTACAAATATTAGGCTTGTAGTTGAAAAAGTCTCAATCAAATCTGCCCTCACTTCTGTGAAGTTTGAAATTTTTCAAAAGTGTGGTTTTGATTCAGTTTATTTGATAATGGGAAGGATCTTAGCTGAAGTCACATCAGCTGATTGATGGAGTCACTGGGGGACTGGGACTTGTAAATAGCACAAAAAAGTGGCATCATTATGGTTTGGGTTATGGATTACAATTGCCTTGGTTTATTTACTTTAATGACTGACCAGAGGTGTTAAACATACAGCTGGGTGGCTTCACAAAGTGTGAAAATCACAGAGGCAGGAGTTTTGTTAGTTTTAACTGTAGGTTTACAAAGACACAAGTTTGCTTAGGAAGTCTCCAAACTGAGGGGAAGTGACCCCAAATATCAATGTGGCAGGCACAATACATGAACTGAGCATGCATTAGAGCATCCTTGTAATGCCATCATCCAACTACAGTGATCATCTGGACGGTAGCGCTCTCACTTGGTGTCCATTTTCACTGCAGTATTGTATCACTGCGCCCCTCCCCAATCAAACCAGGAGTAATAGCTGCATGTTCTCCATAAACTGCTGCCCGTCTGAGTGGTATCCAAAAAAAACAACAACACATGGGCTTTATAGATAGTTGGGGAAAAGTTTTGAAAAGAAAACTGGGCTTATTATGAGAGACTGTATCCATCTTCATTTCTAGATATTTGTCAAAATTTATTAAACCCTCCAAAACGGGACTATCTAGAGTTGGAACCAGGAAGCAGAGTTGCAGTCTTATATGCCTGTCGGCAGTTTCCTTCCAACTCTTATCCCCCAAAACCTCATCCCTATAGAGGTTGTGTCTGCTCCTGGACCACGAACAACAAAATGAAAACTATAAAACTGTAAAACAAAAAAAACTATGAAATATAAACATTCAAAAAGAGAGAGCAATGGCCACATAGGAGGAGTGGCACAACGCAGAACGGGTACCTAAACTCTACTCCATCAGAGGCAGGTTATCTCGTCAGCAGTGTTACATCCTTGTTGCATTTGATTCTAGATACTGTGTCTCATTTGAGAAAGATAAAGCCTCAAATGGGAAGTTCTCACAGATTGAGGAAAAAAGAAACAACCCCAGGTTTCCTTTCCCTACAGCTAGGCTAACAAAGAGCCAGAGGTGTGTTGAGCCTAGTGTTCCTTTAACAGTTAACTAGTAATTACTTCATGAATTTCTTCACAAATAAAATTCTAACAGTTATAGAATAAGATTTTTCAGAATTGTCCAGAGATGTGAGATTACGTACAACAATTTTGAAAACTGTTGGTATTTACTGAGATGCATTCTCACCTATCAATCTTTCTGAGTGAACTCTAATAATTTCTTTCTTTAAATTTGCCCTTTAGACCTCATTCCTACAAGACTGCTCAAAGAAGCTTCACCACTAATTAATACTTCAATATGAGTTTTGACTCTTTAATGACAAGCTGTTAAACCCACAGCTGAACTCTGACCAGTACACTGCTGTGATAAGTGCTTAAGATGAACTTTTATTTTTGTCCATCTTCTGGACATTGTAGTTTCACCCCAATAGACCCACATAAACAACATCATCCACCCTCACGTTAAACACTTTACATGCACTCAGATTGCCTAAGACGTTCTCTTTTCCTAAGCCCTTATGAATTCTCTCTATCTTTCTTCACCTCATGACATTTTCCATTGTGGTCAAGGAAACGTGATTAGGAAATAAAATAGGAGATGATTATTTACTCAGCTACAGCAATGGATTCTTCAAGAACGCTTTATTTATCTAATTTGTTCCTCCTCATTTCCTCAATCCCTATACTTGTATCTTTACTCAAGGGTGCACAGGTGTATAAGTGTTCTTTTATATAAAAAGAATTGTGGCACACGGCTGGAATTAACAAACCACGGTGTGAGGAGGACTCTAAACAAGATTTTTTATTCATTTTTTCATATAGTCATATTTAAGATGATCCTGCACTACAACACTTGTGATGGGTGAGGATGTGTTACTTCATTAATCCCTGTTGCTTCCAACAGCCCTTGTATCCATTCCTCATCCCTTCTGGTCACATCTCTGGTGGGTGAGGAGAGGAACTGTAGATGCGCATTTTGGTAAGTTAAAAAATCTTGTACTCATAGTGAAGCATCCAGGATATCATCACAGTCTTAATTCCTGGTGTTTCTCGCATTTCTTTCCTTCTGTATTTATCTATTGTAATTTCCTCATTCGGCTTTAATTGCATCAAATCAAATCAAATCAAATCACTTTTTATTGTCACATCACATGTGCAGGCACACTGGCACAGCACATGCGAGTGAAATTCTTGTGTGCGAGCCCCACAAGCAACAGAGATGTGCAAACACAACAACACAAACGAGCAAAATACAAGAATGGCCAACCTGAAACTAATAAATATATGTACAATATATATACAATATACAATATATATACATTCTCCTGTATCCTGGTTTGGATCCCCCTTTGAGTGCCTTACCATCAGTATGATAGTGTATTGAGGGATTGCCAAACTGTCTACTATAACTTCCAGTGTCAAAATAGCAGTATAAGGCTGCATGCTGTTGCATTACTGGAAGACCTCACAAGTGTCCCTTTGTGTTGGTTGACTTTCTACAGTGTTCCTCTCTAGCCCATGTGTACCAGTCATATCCTTGGTTTAAGGAGATTTGTAAAGGTTACTGTTTGGTGGTTTTACTGCTTCCACTTTAGATCAAATTCAGCCCATTTAAAAATAAATAAATAAAATAAAAATTTGGCACCCAGCATTCTGGGTTGGACTCGAGGCTACACATTAAAAATCCTGTGATCCTTCCAGTTTTGACCTCCACGTCTACCACAGTCAGACCTGGAGCTCAGTGGCATTCGAAACCACTGAGTTCTTTCCGACAAACTGAGGAACCCTTCGGGACAGAGAACCGGTTTTATTTTGCCAGACAGAAGCTGAACTTAGAGCCAAGTCATGGAGCACATGAAGGTCAGACAGGTGACTACAACACACTCACTGATGGATGTGACTAATATGCGTTTGTGGGCTTCATCCACTATAAAGTTTATAACATTCATACATCTCTGCCTGCTCTGCCATAAGGATGCTTCGTCTGTTATTTCTATTGCCTGGTGATGGAAGAGCGAGCCTACATTTGGCTGCACATCAGCCCAGTATTTGCAGCATTAACGTTGCAGTGAAATCATCTAAAGTAAATGCTTTGAGAAAACATGCAAAAACATGAAGTAATTTTCTTGCTTGAAATATAGCATCTGCCCTCTGAGGAGACTAAAACACACAGTGTTGTCACTAAGGCCCTGCTCTGCAGACATGGATGGCCAAACATCTCTGATGAGTGCCGTCAATAGATAAATAAATGGCGCATGGACGAACCTCACAGTGTCAGATGTGCTCAGAAACACACTGGTCCGTGAACGCCTAGACAGGTGCAAAGCTGCAAGACATCCCGTGATATCGCTCTGAATTTTATTTTATTATTGTTTGTTTCAGAGGAGTGATTTATCAATATTTTTTCATTTAGGTTAGAATTAAGACCCGCAGAGAATGAAGTTGCATCTGGGTTATTAAATGAACGCTACACAGAGCTAGTCTTATTTTTCTGCAAATGAAGAGAGATTTTCAATAATCATTACACTACAGTCTGTGTTGAATATGGTATATGCCAAGAAATCTGTGATATCTATGTTACTGACAGTGTCTTAAAGCTGCGCTAGGGAAAAGTTAAAAAAGAAGAAGAAGCAAGAATTTGAAAATAAAAATCCCTCCTCCTGCAGTTCTCCTTTTTCTTTTTAAGCCTTTCCTAACAGAAAGCAGGGGTATAGGCAGGTCCCTCGTGCCCCCATGGAAGCTAAAAATAACTGCATGTTAGCGTTCAAAGCCTGTTGTCCCACTGCTTCTACACCCTCTGCAGATTTTTTTAATACTACTTGATACAACCCGCCAAAGATCTCTGTTAACAGGTGAACTATCACAGTTGCACAGAAGGTAGAGTTTGTGAAATCTCAGGTCCTTTCTATTCATCCAAGAGATGATAGGCTGGTTTTAGAAACCTACAAAGTTTATGTTTTGAGGTCAACAAAGTCTTGGTTATATAAGGTTCAGGTTTAACAATCCGGGGCCCGTTCTTCGTACGTCGCTTACTACATCCAAGATCAAATGACACATCCAAGATCAAATCATCGCGCTAACCGTGAGCTCGCTAATCCGGTTCCCCGAACACACCTGCTGTTGACGATTACTACAGCTGGACGCAGGAATGTGACATCACTGGGTGTCGTAAAAGGGGCTACGCATCGATAGTAGAAACATTGATCGTCAACCCGCTGATTGGTCGGCGAAAATGTCGAAGGGGCGTGCTCGGTATTTTCCGGCAGCAGAGCAAGAACTCATGAGTGAGGGATTTCAGGAGTTTCAGAGTTTAATTAAAACGCAAGAGAACACTGCAAAGGCTGCAAAAGCAAGGAGAGAGGGCTGGCAGAAAGTTGCTGACAAATCAAACTCGTAGGTAATTTAATAATAATAATAATAATGGATTGGGTTCATATAGCGCTTTCCAGGGCACCCAAAGCGCTTTACGATACCACTATTCATTCACTCCCACATTCACACACTGGTGGAGGCAGCTACGGTTGTAGCCAGGCTGCCATATCGCGCCATCGGCCCCTCTGGCCAACACCAGTAGGCGGTAGGGTAGATTTATCATATGACACTATATTGTCCAATATCATATGGCATTATATTATATTATAATATGTTATATTATATCCCCTTTCACATTAGAGCCACAACAGGACCCACAAGAACATGGGAACAAGTAAAAGTGGAATACAGGAGTATTCTACAGAATGGTAATATTTATCTCTTAGATTGCTTTGCGTCTCTTGGCAAGGTAATACTGGCCTGTAATACTCTGTTAGTTTGTTCATAACAGCAACCAAGAAAAGGGCAGAGGAAAAAAAGACAGGTGGTGGTCCTGCACCCCCTCGTCAACAAGTTGGTTAAGTAAATAATACCCTCACGGGAATATCGATATCTCTCTATGAGCACACTGTCGCGCTGAGCTAAAGGATCCTGTCTGTCCCGCAATATACGCTGAATTCTGAGAACTCTCCTTATCAATCTTGCACCTTCCGCAATGGGTGGCTCGCGTATACGGACAGGATATGACTGCGACAGACTTCCCAAATCCACCTTCGCTTTTATAGCCGTGGTCTCTCATCTTGATTACACGAAGTAATTTACAATTACTACTCTGAAATATGAATTACATCTGTAATAATCACATACATGTAATAGAATGTTAATAGTACATTTCCCTTTTTTAGGAAATGACCTGTATGTATCTGTGTGAAATCAATAAAAGGATCAAGTGCTGCATTATCTTTAGTTACATTGATAATATTTATTTATGGTGAAACAGTGGAAAAATATCGCTGTTGCTTTCGTATAAATGAAGCGGACATACCTGCGTGGCCGCGATCTAATCCTGTTTACATAAAGTAAACCTGCTCCCGAGCAGGTTTACGCTTACGGCTCTGTTGCTATGACAGCAAGTCCCGGATGAGCTTCGGGGAACCGACTGATCCAGGATCACGCGAAATCGTCAACAATCTAATCCGGCTAACCTACTTAGCGAGGTACGAAGAACGGGCCCCTGGAGACTATGATTAGCATCTGTTTAATCCTTTTGCAGTTTGATTTTTCTTTCGCTCTTTTTGCTCTTACTGATTTGTTTTAGTTCCACGTTCTTTCCTTTTGACTTGCTGGTTTGGGAAAAGTTCATAGGCTGGTGTGAAATGTATGTTTTCACAACAGTAGCTCTGCACGTTTAAAGTCCATCAAACTTTGTCACAATCCAGAATGTTGTACACTCTGGGATGCACACTGTAACTGAGACACTCGAGCGACTTCGACAAAATGCATTTGAAGTATCGAGAATGAGAACAAGCCCTGGGCACTCGTGTCATCTGACTTTCCAGCTCCTCTCGCTGTATAGCACATTTCAGCATCGTTGAGCTCATTATGTCGGTTTTATCATCTTTCAGCTTTATCGCTTTAGTCACTTTCATCATTCACATCAATGTTTTTTCTTTAGTGAAATTTCCTCAGTAAATCCGGTGTACACTACCTGCTCATTGGCCCAGCAGCGGAACAAAATGAGCTCGTGAACAGATGCTGAGTAGATAAACTCTCAGCCTGCAAGCTAACATGTTCAACGTATCAACATCATTAGCTAATTGTTTGTCAGTGTTTACAACTTGCTTCTCTTGGACCAAAATCCTCTTTCTTAATCCCACGACGAGTCCAGAATTCACTCGTTTGCCAGCAGCCAGCTACACCAAGCCTCCCTTTAGCTCGTTAAACGTTCAGCTGTCTTCCGCAGCCACTTTCTTTACTCTTGCAGTGGTGTATAATCAGCGTGTGTGAGCTTGTGAGTAGAGAAGGCAGTGACTAATGATTGACTCTATTAAGCCTTTCACATTACAGGCAGTCATTTAATTTAAACAGTTACTGTGATGTGTCATTTTGTTGTGTAAGGACTGTCCTTGCTGTACTGTGTACAGTATAGTAATATATCTAATAACTTTTATAATTACCGTTATACATTTTAATTTAATTTTAAAGACTAATGTTGTTGACAACCTCATATCTAATTAACTTATCTTATGGCAACTCCATAATCCCCATTATGACTATTAATCAGGATTTCTTAATTGTGCTGGCTTAGACTATTAGCATAAATTATCAGGCACTGTACCGAGTCTTCTCCATCGGGGTCCAGTTTCTGCCCATTAAGGATCTGACTTAACATAAAAAGGGAGGGAGAGAGAATAACAGAGGGATGTTCCTACAATTCCTGGATGTCTTTTCAGAGTCATGAGAGCTTCTGGTGGACACGTGTCTGCTCTCAGTGAGTATGGCCCCTAATCCTCCACAGGAAAAGGAACAAAGCAAAAGCATACATTAAGTCATCTCTTTTTGTTCTGCATGCATACATTTTCTTTCCTGTGGTTTTGTATTCCTCTTGTGTGTGTGAAATAAGATGAGATAAGATGTCCATGAAGAAAGTATGAACGAGCTGAAGAACTTTCAGGCCCTGGAGGGAGGTATAGAGAGGGGGCACTGGATGACTTTAAACATATCTCCTGAATGCAGCCTCGGATATCTCTGCCAGAATTTAAGCTCCCCAAAAAGAGATAAGAGAGAAGCCCAAGTGCATTTGCCCAGTGTAGCTGCTATTTCTTTTTCTAGCCAGAAATGCTCCATATGTAGGTAAGGGGTAAGGGGCAAGCTCCAGGAAAATGAACCCAACAAGGAAAAACTGCATTTCCTGCATTGGCCACATGAGGCTGACTCCAAAACTTTAATCTCAGTAGACTCCAATGTTAAAATATCCATGTCCCTCTCCATAATTAGAGAATTATTTCTTTTCATAACTCATCCATCTAAACATCGACATTAGGAGTCAGGCTGCCTTGATAGACCGGTGGCCAGGAAGCCAATCACTGTCTGTTTGGACTCATCTTTGGTAAGCATTTGTAATTAAATGGTCTAACTTATAATATGACTTCATGTGAAGTACAGGTACTTTGGTGAGTAAAATATTATTTTATTAGTCACTTATGAAATACTATCAAATCCAAATAATTCCGACTCCAAAAATCTAACAAGTCAGCAGCTTTAAACTAACGGCTGACATCACTGTGACTTCAAATTTCCATATTTTAGTGTCTGTGAGACGTCAAATTCAGAAAGTGTCCATCTTCCTCACTCCTTCCTCTTGCTTTAACACATGCTTTAACATCCCTATACATCAGATGACTGCAGAAATAAAAGAAAAAAACATAAATTAGGCTGATTTCTGTCACTGAATTGTCATAACAATGTGAGCCCAATGATAAGCCCCGTGTTCAAAAACTTGGTTATACAATCAATCTTAGCTCAATCAATTACCTTTTCATTATCACAGGGATAAAACTGCTCTGCAATTACCTTTGTGCAGCTGGACAAAGGAAGACTTCAAGACAGTTGCTGCAAATGCTATAATCAAGTAACAGCTTCTATAAAATGTAATTATGTCATTGTTCTCTCAAAAACAGACAGACCAGCTGATTCAAGGATATATGTCAGGGCTGAAGCTTTACTATCGTCCCCCATCCCCCCATCCCTTAATTTGTAAGCCTGGTCTATGCGATCAGTGATACCAAGCAGCTTTTGCTCAGTGTGAGACTGCTCCCTGCTGGTTACAGCCACTTATTACAGCAGTTTCCATATACAGGATCAGTACAGGCGAGAGGTTTTCAGACTGGCTGTGCAGATAAAATGTTTCCACAAAGGAACGAACAAATAAAATAAAAAATCATTAAGGCAGGATGACATGTGGACACAGAGGACCTTGGTGTTATATAACATCGTGCATGACATTAATTTTCCTTTAGGGCCAGAAAAGAATCTCAGAGAAAGGAAAAAACAACATGCAATGTTGCATCATCTAAGCTAATTAGTGTGAGCAAGCCAGCAAGTTTATCTGCTATCCTCAGAGCAAGTCACACTAAATTAGCAAGACAGCATTAGTAAAGACTTTAGCCAACCACAGACAGGAAGTTCACATTAACATTCACTATTTGATAGAAAATCATATTTTGGTATGTCCCAGTCCTTCACTGGCTCTCAGCTAGAAAAAGACGGCTTGGGGTTGTGGAGGAGATCAAACATCTTGTGGTGTTCAGAAGTGGGGGAGAATGAGGAGACTCAGTCATTTAGGAGGGAATCAGATTTGTTTGTGCTCTCTCCTCAACATCGAAAGGAACAAGTGATCACGTAGTTACCAGATAGTTCAGTCATCTGTCTAGGTGGCACCTGATGCCTAATGAGTGAGGCATTTTAGTCATGTCTTATCAGAATGAGAAGAAACCGTAAGACAGGACAAGAAAAATGGAAAAATTATGATTTGGGAAACCCTGGGTGTCCTCTAAGATAGGTAGCTGGGGAGACGATAGTCTGCACATCTGTGCTCAGACTGATCGCCACCTGACTCTGAAGTAGAAAATGGATAAAAATGTCAAGTTCACCAAGGAAGACATAAAGGATAACTGTTTGCCTTTCCTGGACTGTGCTGTGCACATTGAAGAGAATGGCAAACTAAACATCGAGTTTACCGGAAGCCACACACATGGCTCAGTACCTCCTCTTTGACTCCCATCACCCTCTGGAACACAAACTTGGAGTAATTAGGACTCTACACCACCGGGCAGAACATGTTCCCTCTAAGCCTGAAGGAAAAAAGAAGGAACACACACATGTAAAGGAAGCACTCAAAACGTGCGGCTATCCTAAATGGGCGTTCATAAAGTCAGCAAAGAGGCACAGAAAAGAAGCTCAGACACCAGCGAGAGAGGATAAGAAAGACAGATGCAACAACATTGTCATCCCCTATGTAGCCGGTGTATCAGAAAAACTCAGGAGAGTTTTCTCCAAGCATGACATCCCGGTGCATTTCAGACCCAGCAACACACTCAGACAAAAACTGGTTCACCCGAAAGACAAAACTCCAAAACACAGACTTAACAATGTGGTGTATGCTGTACAGTGCAGCGAGGAATGCCCAGACCTCTACATTGGAGAGACCAAACAGCCACTTCACAAGTGCATGGCACAACATAGAAGAGCCACCTCCACAGGACAAGACTCAGCAGTCCATCTGCATCTTAAGGATAAAGGTCACTCTTTCAAGGATGCCAATGTTCACATTTTGAAAAGAGAGGACAGATGGTTTGAAAGAGGAGTGAAAGAAGCCATCTATGTCCACTGTGAGCGACCATCTTTGAACAGGCGGTGGTTTACAACACCAACTCTCTGCCATCTATAATCCAGTTTTGAATTCCCTCCCCAGACGCCTTAATGCCCACTCACATCTTTGGGGGGATACTCCCACTGGGTTTAAATCTGGGACTCCCCACCATTTGACCTTAGAACTGAAGAAGCTTCTTGGATGAGAGGTGAAACGTCTTCAAGCAACTTAAAGAAGTCCAGACGCTTTTCTTTCCAAGCGCCTTTGACTAGAAAATGGGTGGATGATTTGAAACTCAAATAAAGTTATTTTATTAGCTGCTGTCCTGCCATGGACAAAGCCTAACCTGGGAAAGCAGGGAAACAGGCTGAGACAGAGCCGATGATATAAAAACATTAGGCAAAAATATTCAAAAACAACTAGAAGTCAGAAAAAGCAACGTGTCAGTGTCTAAAGGAAGCCACAAGCAGTTCCTTCCTTCATTCTTCTTTTAATATTTGTTTTTGTGTCAGTCTTTAATTAATTTGTTTTTTTAGTGACTTGTTTTCAGCATGTTCTTTGTACTGTGCACACATTGTTCACATTTGGTTTGCTTAAAATTTCATAAATATTCATTTGTAAATGTTAACACGGCGCACTGCCATTGTTTTATTATGTCAGTGAAGAGAGAGATAATATCTCTGTGTACTCATACTTTAAACATGGAATGTTTGTGTGTGTGTGTGTGTGTGTGTGTGTGTGTGTGTGTGTGTGTGTGTGTGTGTGTGTGTGTGTGTGTGTGTGTGTGTGTGTGTGTGTGTGCGCACGCACGTGCCTACGTGTGTTCATACTCTTGGTTTGAGATTGAAGCTACAAATCACTCATGGCCTGTGCAAAAATATTGGATTGCTTTCAGGCTGATTCCCCTGTCGCTGCTATTGATTTAAGATGGCTAATTCAATGAGCATATACTAACATAACTGGAGACTAACAGGAAGCCCCCACCGTACATCTGTCCAGCAGCACCAGCAGCATTCCCATCACACCAGGTCTGGATCTATTAACCAGCCTTGACTGTAAATGCCCTACGGCACCCCTTTTAGGTGACAGTCTGCAAATGACATCATAGATCCTCAGAGTAAAAAAGAAGGCCTCTCCATCACTAGGACGTGTGATTTATAAATGTCAATGAAACTCGTTCTAATGGCTTTGTCTTTATACTGATTTTTCTTAAAGCAACAGCACCTCTGAGCTCTCTGCTTTACTGGGGAAGATTGGAAGATTTGTATGAATTTCACACACTGCTTTCAGCAACAAACATTAAGGAAATTTCAGTTTTTGGTGGAAAAGTTTGGTGAAAGTAAAGTAATTGGAATGCTGCCTTGGGGGATTTATGCTAATGATGAGGTGAAGGTTTTGCTGAATAACAAAGCAAACACCTCAGGCAAAGTGATATAAGCAAGTTCTGAAGTTAAGAGGTTAAAAAAAACATTTGCATGCCAATGATGCAAGCTCTCGTTGTAGAATACCAGATGCACATTACAGATGTTTTCAGTAAACAAGACGTTACAACAGTTAGCACAAGCTAACTAAAATGTTAACTACCACTATTAAGTGAACTGATCCTTTTTAGCTGATTTTAGAATAACTGAACATTTAAATGACTAATTTCACAGGTGTTATTCGACCTAAAGTTGATTACTTTATCAGACACGTAATGGCTAATAGACGTTTGAACTGAGACGGAGGGGCAACCTCTCGAAAATCTGTATTCCTATGTTAAAACACTCAACTTCAGAGCATTAAAAACCATATTTAAAAAATTAATATTTTAATTTTTTTAATAACAAATACATCTTGATGTTTAAATTAAAATTTCTGGATCCATTGATTTCTAGGTGTGCCGATCAATATCTGTTAGACCTTAATCACTACTTGAGCCATTGTACTGGATCACTTCAACATTTTAACGTATTATGTAAGTAAAATGTTGGCTCTACGTAATCACATATACAAAATGTTTGCGCTTCAGTTTTGGTGAATACAATTCTAATACTTAATTAGTCCATTAATTAGCACTAGGAAGTATGTCTGTGCATTGTACCCATACAGTTTATGAATGAATATTGCTGCTAAATTTGCTAGCATTTGATCCTTATGATTACATACGGTGGCCCTGAGAGGCCAAACGGACTGCAACTTCAGAAAAAATGCTGCAAAAAGAAAAGCACCTGCAAAAAGAAAAACACTTGCAAAAAGAAAAACACCTGTAAAAAGAAAAACGCTGCAAAAAGAAGTCCGTTTGGCCTCTCACGGCCACCGTAATTACAAGATAATTTCTGTTTTCAAAAACAAGCATTCAAGTGACCAAACCAGAAAGCCAAGCTGGTTAGTGACATCGTAGTGGCTACATCCATGTTTTATGCTGATCTGTGGGGAACCTGGACGTGGAGGTCAACTGCAGCTTGAAATTAAACCACAGAACACATGACATGTTTCATGTCCATGTGATGGACATGAAACATGTCATGGACATGTTTTGTGTGGTTCTGGGTCAAAATTGACAATTGTAAACTTTTTAATTAAACCGTTTCTATTGCACCACTGTTGTCAAGCTTGGGCTGCTTTCCATGTTAAACGTCTGGTTTTGAATCTGGACCAGATGGTATTTCTGTTATATCGTTAAGCCATTTAATGATATGGTGGAAATTGAAGCTGCATGCCACTCATTTTTATACACACAGTCTTTTCTAAAGGGTCTTCTTATCATATCTGTGGCCATGTTGAGTTATCTTAACACGATTTGGGGCTATATAAGTGGAAGATGAACAATGTGTAGAGCTGTGGTGGCAACTTTAGTCATGTTTGTGCATCCCACATTGAGAGAGGTTCAAAATTGGTTGTTGTAACACTCCCTCAAGCAAAGATAGGCTGTGACTGCTCCACTGACCTGTGTCTACAAACCAACCAATTCAAATGCATCTTACTAGGTTTTTTTTCCCACATTATCTTCATAAAGAAAATGTGAAAAAAATATCCAAAATGAAATGTCTTTGACTCAAAAAAATGATTTAGTTGAGCTGTGGCAGCAGAGGCGTTTTGTATGATTTGTCCTTCAGTTTCTATCATGACTGAGCAAAGGATGATGTAGCACAGAAACAGAGGTTCTTTTAAGGAGGATTAGCATAATGAGGCAGAGCTGCAGCACGTTAAATAGCTTCTTCTCCTGCTCCTTCCTCACCTTCACCTCAGATCTTGTCTTTTACCAGAAGGCTGGATGACCGCCACCAAGATTAGACTCTGCAGGACATTGAAACAAAGGACGCAGATGATAATATGCAAAAGGTGTGACGCTCTGACATTGGGTGCACACAGCAAGCCTGTACACCAGAGTGTAATCAGATAGAGATACGGAGAAGCTGCACAGATTGAGAGTGTCTAAATGAAGGTGCAGCGAAGGACAAAATGGTAGATACTGAACGGAGAACGCGAAAGGTGAGTGAAGCGGTACAGAGCTGCTAACAAGCCTTGAATGTAATCAATATTATTTATGAGAAGGTGTGTGTGTGTTTTTATGTGTGTGTGTGTGTGTGTGTGTGTGTGTGTGTGTGTGTGTGTGTGTGTGTGTGTGTGTGTGTGTGTGTGTGTGTGTGTGTGTGTGTTTGTGATAAGGAAAATAAGGGCTTAAGCTCAACATAGGTGAGAGAATATCTGCAGGAAAGTGCACACAGCTGAAGAAGGTGAACAACTCTGGTGGAAAAAGTTGACCTGGACCAATAGCAACACGAGCATCAGGATGTGCTGGAGTGTCCTCTCCAGCCTGAGTGAGGACAGTTTATAGTTTAAGGTCACTGAGAAGCAGGCAGACAATCATTCAAATCTAATCATAAACACCCCATTTTATTTTCTCTAAATTATAACTGTAAAAATTCTGATCCCAATAAAAAAAATATTCCATCTTCTCTTACCCACATGAAGCTCTTATACCCATTTATACATTTTTGTTATTTTTTTTATGTTTTTTATTAACTTCACAGATTTTTCTTTTATAACTTTTACCCATGGATCTAGTATTTTATTTAATATATCTCTGAAGGGTTTTGATTGACAACTCAGATAAATATTTTTTGTGGTTACTGTTCTTATTCGTGTTATTTCCCTTAAGAAAAAACTACCATCTTCCTTTCCAGCTCCATATTTTTAATTTTGGAAATTCAGTTCAAAATAGTCTTTATCTGTCTTATAGCTGGGCCTTGGTCGAGCCCCTCAGTTCATACAGTGTAGACTCTTGTATCGACTCCCCTTAAAAGCCCCTCACAAAACAAAGTTAAAGAAAATAGGGGAAAACATAGGTGCCATTTAAGGCCTTTAACTTGTTTTAATCATAGCTCATCATGTCTGGTGTTTTATTTTGCCTTTATATTATCATTCCATCATTTGATATCTGTTACATAAAGTGTTTGCTTACGTCACATTTTTGATCATAGTATAAAGCAGGCTGCACTTGAATGAATAACTTACAGTCCTGTCACACTCAAACAGTTTAAATGCACTTGGTATGACGTTCTGTTCATGCACAGTCATGCAAAATTGTGGCAATTTAATTTCTAATCAAATTGTCACAAGAGAGAGTCTAAGAGAGTCTAAGAGAAATAATGGCCATTAACATCAGGTTCTCAAACTGAACACATTGAGACTGCATCAGTGTACAGAACATTTAGCTTCATAGAGGCGGTTTATTTTCAGTGTTTCTTCTTCAGATTCTTTTAAGTTAAAGAAGCCTTTCAGTGGTAAAAGCATTTTGTACGTGCACTCCCAAGGGAGCCACCAAGAATAAAATTTTAAAACGCCACCAGGAGAGAAGGCTGAGGCTAATCTTTTTCACTCACTCACTTTCCTCTTCCCTTTTTTCCCATTTGGTTTCTGGGCTTTTTTGTTTCCTTAGCACATTTCACAGGCATTTTCTCCAACAACAAGCCGTCCCATTTCTGAGTTACTATAGAAGCCATCCACTTTTTTTCCCCAGAGGCTGAAAACAACAGCTGTGTTCTGGAAAACCTTTCATGGGATGACAATTGCTATTTGAGAGGAGAGGAAGCACCTCCGTTCCAGTGGCTGACTTATTCAAATCACTCCTTCTGTGAACAACTGGGAAGATAAGGAAGCAGCCATATCTTATTAGGTGTAATCGTAATTGACAGGTATCCAAAAACAGATTAAGCGCACATGGGTTTATGTGTGCAACATACACAAGTATCTGTGTCTCATTTCTTTTTGTTGCAGCAAAGTAGTGCTCAGCCTGCTGAAATGTAAAGGCAGAAAATATAATCTGCAGACACAAGTATAGTACAGCTGTGTGAAGCTTTTGAAGCAGTCAGTTACTGACAGATAAAATAAATTATACAGCAGAGCTACAAAGTTATTTTCCATTTTCTGACAAGAAAAATCTAGACTAGAAATATAAACTAAAATAATTATGGAACCAGCCATGTCTAACCATCAAGAAACTGGACAGTGTTATTGTTAAGGTTAGTGTCAGTGGCAACTTACTAAGAGCCAGCTCTTTATATAGACAGAAGGATTGTAAAAATTTAGTGTACACAGGGGCAACAGAGACTCACTTGCATGCAGCCAGCAGCACGTAGCTCAGTGGTGATGACGCTATCTTTAGGCAGAATACTGAAGACTTGAACAGAAAGGGGTTAACTGTATTTATCAGAAAGAAGAACTAGGCTAAAAGATAAATATCAGCACAAACATAGTTGTTGAAACTGCCCCCTGGTGACAATACACAGCTACAACATCTAGACGTAGATCTGTCTTTCCAGAACTTTCTAGTTTTTGACTCTAATGGGACTGTAATTTATAAAAGGAGCATCATGTTTAAACTAGCGATATCATCCTCGTGACCTTGTGTGATAAACACAATCACATATTGTCACAAGTTTAGAAATGCATTCCATTAATATATTTTGTCCCACTGTATGTATTCTTAGGAAATAAAAGGTAAATAACTGGTCTGAGCTGAAAATAGTTGAAGTTGTTCTGGAGGCAAATATATGCACAACGCCTTACTGAAATAGTTTATGCATATTTTGATTTATTTTTCCATCTTTTCCATCATTTAATTGTTGCATCTTTTCAAGTCTGAAATGAGTCATGCTAACCAATGCTGAACTTTTCTTGATGTGATAAATGCAAACTGTTAAATGGGACATTACTCATGCCAGGAGGTGCGGTAGTGTGATGGTTTTTGGCTCAGCATCACACTGGGTCCAAATCACCTCAGTGCTCATATAATGGATTTAGTTTCACGCCCCTTTTATCCAGGAAGTGTGCTTAATTGGTAGGATTGGTGAAAAGAAAGATCTCAAAGCTGCAGAATGGCCAGTTTGATGCTAAAAATACACATTTGAAAAGTAATTTCCATTTGCTCCCAGTCAAGGGGTTTAGGCACCATCTGGTGTTCCTAATAAGTTCATAATGATTCATTACCTGCTTTAGTTACACTCTTGAATAGTTATGAGATGAGACTTCACACAGCATCACTTCAGGACCTTAATATTGCTAAACCCACCAAGGTAACAAAACTACTGTTCAAGAAGGCATTGACTGTGGGATTAATTCAGTGTACTTCCACTGTACACAGAATGAAGATGGATCAAACAGCATTCGTTATGCACGTCCTTGTAAGTCCACCTGTGTGTGAATACACATCTGCCTCTGCTAGCTGGTTAGCGGCTACTGACTAACAAAATAAGAGTGAGAAGGTGATAGTGTATTGGTTATCAAGTTTATTTCGAGACAGGGACGAGATATAAAACTATGCCCAACTGAACAAGCAGATCCATCAGTTTTGCTGATTCCTTGAATAAGAAGCAAGAAGAAATTTTTGATCTCCTGACAAATAAGGTGACTTACTGTGTGATACAGATGGTTCAAGAAGTCTGTGCTTCAGTTTTGTTGAGTGAAATTCTGTTATTTCATTAGTCTGTTCCTTACCACTAATTAACATGCACGAGTCGGTTACTCCACATTTTCCTCCTGACATGGCAGCAGCTAAAATGCCAACTTCGAGGCTTTGAAACCAACAGGTGATGAAACGGTGGCTCCATACATCTTTTATAAACCCCCCAATGATCTGATTTTAGCTGAACAGTGGAAGCAATTAGTGTGGAAAATGAAAAGTAAAAAAAAAAACATTTGAGAAATTGAGGTGTTTTTAGCTTGTATGATTTTTATCCTTTTACTTTATTTCGCTTTGTGTTCATACTATGCAATAGCAGGTAGTGCAATATATGAAATACCTCATACAGATGGGATTGAATCTGAAAGGTTTCAGTTATATACTGTAGCTCAATTTGTGTTTTGCCCATGAAGTTATCAAAATATCATAACCATGAATGGGTCTATCTAACTTAACTTATTTCACAGTCCGTGCTTCCTCCTTAACAAATCACCCTGCTGCTGCTGGCACCACTCCCCCCCTGACCCAGATTCACACTGAACACTTTGTAAATAATAATCCAGTTTGTCCATTCAGAGTCTGCAAACGATGAGGGAAACACATCTATACATCAGGACTGAGACATGTGCCTCAGTAGCTTGGCTCCCCAGAGTGAGATCCTGTTCCCTGAGTGAAATCTGGAGTCGGCCCACTCTCTGCCTCTGCAGCTCTGCTCCCTCCCCGCACTCTAAGTCTGGATGAAATTCACCGCTTGCAGACACAGCTTTGTTCTATTTTGATACAGCCATGGCATCCTCTACATTTCTCCCTTTGACAACTTTTTTACATTTCTTCTTACTCTCTTGCCATCCGTTGCTCTCAAACATGTCAGTACTTTCTTTTACCACGTTTTAAGTATTGGCATTTGTCTCCCTACACTGTTAAGCTCATTAACAGCGACTATTTATGGAGAGGTGAAAGACATGCAGGACAAAAATAATTAAATGGAGAAGACACATTTTACTATGGTGAAACACAAAGTAAATCTTTTTCTGATATTTTTTTGTGATCATCGAAAACCTCTTCCTGTCTAACAGCACGTAGAGGAGACCTGCATGTTTTCCATTCAGTGCACCGAGTCTCATCCACATTGTCAGGAATTATACATCCTCACCTTCAGATATTCAAATGCTTCAGTGTAATTACACCATGGACTGTTTAAAAGACCTGACATTTCAGGAACTTTGAAAGGAAACAAATTATCATAATTGCAGTTTGAATCTGCATAGCACAAAATTTAATGACAGCTCAAAACAATTAATTTGTTTGGGGGGGAAGAGTTGGTGTGACCTAGTTTAGAAAGTTAGTTGTTTTCTATAGGATGCTGTTTGTGTAACAATGCATCACTCCTGAAAATAAATAATTTTAAGGGGCTCACAATTAATGGCACTCCAGCCTTCACTGCTTTGACAAGAGAGCATGAGAGAGCATTTTCAGATCGGCTTACCTGTTCATTAACCTTTTTTTTATTTTCTTTCTCTTCTGCAAATATTAAAGGTCAGCAACAAATTATTATTCTCTAGCTGATGATTTACCTGATAAAAGGAACATTGATGTTTTTAAGCATTTTATTATCATTTCTAATTATATTCTAAGGTTTGGAATGAGGTCATTCAGAGTGGCCCAATTTCCTAAAAGTAAACAAATACATAAAAGTGATAGAATGTGTCGTAACCAGAGATGGGCAGTAACGTGTTACTGTAATCTGATTACTTTTTTCAAGTAACGAGTAAAGTAAGGGATTACTATTGCAAAAACAGTAATTAGATTACCGTTACTTTCCCGTAGGAACGCTGCGTTACTGCGTTACTAAAACCGTGATTTTTTTGCCAGAATGTCTCAAGACAATGACGTATAAGCGAGTGCGACGTTTGTGACAACAGATCAACAATGGGAGAGAGTATGAGCGTGCAGCGTTTAAAGCGTGGAAGTACTGACCTTATTTTGAGTTTGATTCCATAAACAGTGACAAAAACATTAGTGTCCGTTGTGCGTGGGAAGAAAACTTATTTTTACAGCGAAAAAAAACCCCTAAACAAGCTCCGAGTGCGCAACGACGTAATGGGAAATTCACAGAAACTCGCGGATTCTTCAACTGACCGCTGCGGCACACCTGCACCAGAGCAAACCTCCGCCTACCCCACTCCTGCTTTACAGGTGAAAATAGAGCAACAGGACCGCTAGTCTTTGATTTTATTTATTTTCTGCTGTGTTTTACTTGCATCTATTTGAAAGACTGAGTGTAAACACAAAAAATATTTTATTTTATGTGCTGGAATGTGCAGAAAATAGGTTCAAATGTTAAACTAATTTATTCAAGTCAGAGAATGGTGCATATAATTTACTTTTTGCTTGATGCATAAAGTTAAAAGATTAAAACTGATAAAACAAGTTTTTAAAAAAAAAAGAGACTTTTCCATTTGCTTATGTAACCCTGGTTAACATAGCTAACAACAAATAAAAGCCTGTTAGTAAAAACAGTCATAAGAAATATATTACAGGTGATAAATAGTCAATAAATAGATCATAATGGTTAGAAAATTCATTAAAAACATCAGCAATGATATAATTCATGGTATAGGATTTCATTTGTGTTTAAAAACATGTTAAAAGGGTACAGAACTTGCTAATTCATGGTGTTTTATGTTAATTCAGGTAAAATGGCTAAAATATGTGTTGAGACTCTTATTGTGAAAGGGCACGCTGCAGCGTGACTCCTGTGATTAGCCACACCCAATCGGGTTGTTCCTTCTTTTTGATGCTCGAGAGGGAGAAATGCAGACAGTCCTTGCAGAGCTGCTGCTTAAATGAGTGAAAAAATAGTAAAAATAAGCCAAAAATCTACTTAAAGCCATTTTTGTACTCTGGAGAATGTATTTTTGTTTTTCCGACCTGTCCTTGCCTTGGTGACGTTGTGAACATAACCGAACGGGACTTGGTGAGTTCAGAAATTGTCTTTTATTTCATGCAAGAAATTTTTGTTGTATTATATTGCTCATTTCATGCAAATGGAGAGCCAAGGTAGCAGATTTATGTTGTTTTATGTTAAAAACGGTGGATTCGTGCTTAAACGACACACAGGCTGCAGTTCAAAGGCCTTTGACGGTGTTTCAGCGCGCCATATTGGCGTCACCTCATTTACGGCTAAATAAGCTGGAAAAAACGGACTTTTACTGTTATTTAAGGGCTACCCGTGTGTTATTTTCGAATGTTTATGCACTTTAGTTTGTTGTTATGGTAGGCCATTAAGGTTTGGATCGGGAAATGCCGAGCTAGAATCGGAGTTTGATCCGCTGAGCGAGAAACAAGATGGCGAGCCACCCACGGACCCATTGAACTGTACCGAGCAGGAAAAAGGAAAACGCCCCCTGCTGGACGTTGAGCTCTTTCGCTGATAAAACTGGTAGGATTAATCCATACACCTCTGCAAAAGAACAGCGGACTTTTCAAAGCACTGGATAATCATTCGGAGTAATTCCAGGACTAATAGTTAAAGGACACAAAGACAACTTTCTTTTGTTTATTTGTTTGTTTAAGGGATTTATTCAGCCTTTTGCTGAATTGTTTTCAGTTTTACATTTATTTATTTATTTTTGTAATTTATTTTGGTCAACCTTACATTTTAATGCTGTAATGGTGTTAATGGAAATGTAAATAATTTTGTTGGGTTAAAACAAAATAAGAACTGGTTGAGAATTTAAAGGTGAACCTAGACCAAGATTAAATTAAATCTTGGGCCTAAAGAACCGAACTTGATTTAAAATAACACAGTGTTAATGCAAATAGATCAAAGGATAAACTTGAACTTAGAACTTGAAATAAATAAAACAATAACCTAGGTTGAAAATAACATCCTTCTAAAGCCAAATAAAAGGTTTTGAGATAAATAGGATGAACTGACAGAACATACTGAACTAAAAGGGGGGAAAGAAAAACCTTGTTTTCTTAAATGTGTGATGTTGAATGTTTTATGTAATGTGTCTATAACTGTCTATTCTCTGTCTTCACAAAATAATAAGCCGGCAATTTAAACGTATTTACTGGTCTGTGGTCTTTATTACATGCTACGCTCATTACTGCTCTAGTAGTCGAACCTAACTGGTCCTAGTATACTGTAACGACTCCAGAAGTGTTACACTTACATTTTGTATGATGGATTATGCAGAAAAAGTAGAATTGGGCTGAAAGATCTATCGCTTTATCACCTATTCAGGTTTTTAAAAAGTAACTAAGTAACTAAGTAACGTATTACTTTTGAAAATAAGTAATCAGTAAAGTAACAGGATTACTTTTTGGGGGAAATAATCAGTAATTGGTTACTGATTACTTTTTTCAAGTAACTTGACCAACACTGGTCATAATACTGTTGACCATTTGTTTTGCTTTTTTCATTTCTTGTTTCAGCATTGGCTGTTTGTTCACTTCCTGTTTTGCTTTGGTAGATGTTTTTCTTATTTCTTTTTGTTGTTGTTGCTGCTATAATTTTTCTTTCCTCCTTCGTGTCTGTTTAACCTGCCATCATTCCTTTCACCTCCAAATTACTTTCACAAACATATGTATACCATCTTGTTTGTCATCCTTTAGCCAGTCCATCATGTATAAATAGTCCTGCCTTCCATTTGTCAAAGTGTCTGCTATGCTCCTCTCTTTTGTTTCTGCCTTGCTTTGCCTCTGTGTGGTTTCTGTTCTCTTTATCATCTTTGTATTCTGGTTTTGTTGAACTTTGTCTCAATAAAAGTTTGCCTTTAGTTAAATATTCAGCTTTATCTCTACAGTATACTTAAAAAAATGTATACTTTCATAATTTAAGTTACAAAAAAAACAGTAAAATGGAAAAGTATGTATAGCTCTACATTTGCCACATCCTAAAGGTTTATAATGTTCTAATAAATTATATGGCTGAAAATGATTGACAGGTGCAATCTTTCTTATTTAACCTTCTGAAACCTGATATCCCAGGTCTCATGTCCTTTTTGTATGATAGCAACATGCACTCCAATAGCAAAAAGCTTTATAAGACCTTTAGAAAATAAAAGTGCCTGGATTGCTATGAGTGTGGCAAGGAAATTGAGAAATTCTTCCAGGATATTCTGTCCCAGCAACAGAGTAGCAAAGCAAACTGTCTGATGCAAAACAAAGAGCTCCTAAATTTTATCACAGCATCTGCAGGGTCAAAGTACATGTGTCTACAATCAGTAAGAGGCTGCACCAATTTGACCTGCATAGGAAGTGTTCCAGGAAAGTCTTTGCTGGCCATAAACAATGAAACACTACAGTTTGCTAGAGAACATACAGAGAAAGAGTGGACAGAGATTTTGTATTTATTCATTGGCCACACGAATGGTTGATCTGTTTGATGCTGGCCAAAGACCAACTGGTTAACTGGTGCAAATGTTCTGGTTTTGGTTGATTAATATCTGAAAATGAAAGCTGATAGGATCACAATCCAGTTTAAAGGTCCATACCTAGTTCAGACCACCAAAAAAAGGTTCCAAAAGAAAACGTGTGTGGTTATGGAGTCTGTTAAGTCCAACAGAATGTGAACAATATCACAGCAATCTAGAAGTCCAAGACTACTTCCCACTTCCTATAAATCCTATTGTATAGACGCTTTTATACTTCGTGTCAATTCAAATGAAACATTTAAAACTGAAAGTGGTATGGCTCAATGACGGTTCAATAAGTGTTATATAACTACATTTAACATTATGCAACTGACATTTTAAGACATGCTAATCAGTTTCATTCAACCAGTAGCTAGCTGAATACATTTATTCATATATTTATAAATTTATGACCTTGTTCATTCCATTTCTCTCTGTGGCTTCTACATACCAGCAGCACAGTGAACACAGTAGGCACATGTACAATCTTTAGGTTGCCAAACCTTTAATTCAATTCAATTTTATTTATATAGCGCCAAATCACAACAACAGTCGCCTCAAGGCGCTTTATATTGTACAGTAAATCGTACAATAATAGATACAGAGAAAAGCCCACAATCATATGACCCCCGATGAGCAAGCACTTTGGCGACAGTAGGAAGGAAAAACTCCCTTTTAACAGGAAGAAACCTCCGGCAGAACCAGGCATAGGGAGGGGCGACCATCTGCTGCGACTGGTTGGGGTGAGAGAAAGAAGACAGGATAGAGACATGCTGTGGAATCTTTAAACAGATAATATCTGCCTCTTCCTTCTGGTTTATGGTCAAACCAAAAATTTTCATGACATTATAAAGACACCTTCTTGGGTTGGCTAATGTCCCAGTATCTGTGCCCTACTTTCTGAATTCATCTGTTATTTGTAGTGATTGTAAGTGATTTCCTCACCACATAGACTGCATGCAAAATATACACTCAGTCACCACAAGTCTCAGTGTCACATGTCACGAGAAAAGGATGGATCTGACTGAAAAACTGAAGGATATTGCACAACCATATAGTAATGTCAGCAACCTTTCAGTCAAAAACTCACAACATACCCTGCATTTCTCTTCAGACTTGAACAGGGGCCACAAACATTATGCAAATTGCAAATAAACCTATAAATTCATCAAGACAGTGTTTCCTGAAGTCATCGATCAAGTGAGTTGAGGGCCGACCTATATACAACTGAACCTCTTGGAAACCAGAGACATTGCCCCCTGCTGGCCATTAGAAAGATGGTCTGTATTTGTATAGCGCTTTACTTGGTCCTAAGGACCCCAAAGCACTTTACACAATCATCCACCCATTCACACACACATTCACACACTGGTGATAGCAAGCTACAGTGTAGCCACAGCCGCCCTGACAGAGGCGAGGCTGCCGGACACTGGCGCCACCGGGCCCTCTGACCACCACCAGTAGGCAACGGGGGAAGTGTCTTGCCCAAGAACACAACGACCGAGACTGTCGGAGCCGGGGCTCGATTACAAGACGAACGCCCAACTCTTGAGCCACGATCGCCCCACATCCAGCCACTTGAGCTCCACTTTACAGACCCAGAAGCTTTATCAATCTTTTGTATAGTCTCTGCTGTATATCAGCATCATCATTACCTTCTGGTTATTCGCAATGCAATCATTAATTAAATATACAGAAATAACTGAGGAAGAAATCAGGATGAGCACCTGCAGGGAGGAACGCACTAAATTATGTTGAGCAACACTTTTCAAATTAGCATTATTTAAAGATGAAATGGCATATGAATAAAAAGTCAATGTGCATGTTACCACTTTGTTTTGCCCTTTGTGTGTCATTTCACCACAAAACTGATACCCTGACCTTTTCTAAACTCCCATGACGGTCTGTTGTACATTTAACAATGTTGCTACAGTTGCTCCCTGGTCTCATACTGCCAGGCAGCTTAAGAGACTGTTGACCTTTTCACACTTGCCCTTTATCAACGCGCTGCCTCCAGGTCAGCCTTTCATCAAACAGTACTCAGAGAAACCTAATCACACTGATCTGCTCATTGACTGCCTTATTGGCTCCTTGCTTTCTGTCTTGTAATCAATATGTCCAAACCTGCCCTCCATTCAAGAATGACACTAGATCTAGGGTCACTAGATTTTATTAGATTTTAGACTCCTGCAGGGACGGTCCAGTCACATTTTCAGTGTCTTTGTTACCAGTTTTGCTGTTACTGAAGCAGAAATCCAGACACAAAAAGAGGGCCCTCTTCTGCTGCACTCCTGTCTGTATTAATACTCTTGCCCATTAGCAGCTTTAGCATTTTATAAATCCAATTCACCTCTAAGTATTGGATGACAGCTATTTATGAACACTACATTTTATGGCATCGACTTTCAGCATGCTTTTATTTTGGGCCGAAACAGTTTTCTACTCCATTTGAACACAAAATCAAAGCATTGTACCAAACTGTGTCCTGTCTTATGATTGACGGGAAGAGGTGTCGCCCCTTGCTGAATGGTTGCCTGATTGCTGAGTTTGGCTTCCAGGATTTCCAGAGGGGGCAACTGCAAAGCGTTCAATTAGGCTACATGCCTCACTGCCTCTCTTAAAAGAGCAGAAGAAAATGGATATAGAAGCTCTGGAGCTTTGAAGGTTTTTATTTATTTAATTCAAACGCCTATTAAGGGGGAAAGAATGTCAAAATTGAGATGCCAAAATTACTCTGAAGACCAACTGCAACCGCTGTAAATAACTGTCTATGAATCTTAGATGCAAACCTGGCAGCTTATTTGTGTCACAGTTTCAAGAGCTGTCGCCATTGCTGTGGCAGCAGAGTGGAACTGAACTCTGGCAGGGAAAGCAAACATGTTTGTGTCGATGGCAGTTTGCAGTCAGCCTCATCGACAGATAAAGGTGGACTGTGTAAGATGTGGAAGTGCCTCATAACACAGATTCCCACATGGTAGTCAAATTGAATTGCTGTTCACATGCACTCCAGAGTTTCATTTCTCCAACCCCAAAAGAAAACAGCTTTACGCACTCTATGGGATGAGACCCATACTTCGAAAGCACAGTAACTCTGAGATTGACATCAACAAAACATACTCTATATCACTAACATATTAGTGTTAAATTGTCCCGTAATGAAAACTAAAAAAATATTATTTATGTACTTCTTGTTAGTACTGTCAAAAGTGTCCAAAAGGCGTATGTGGTCATTCATTCATTCATTCAAGTCCGACACAGCTTTGGACCATCTGAATACTGCACATCTGCAAATGTAAAAGATGTAACTACTCATACAGATACAAATGATAGAAGGTGTCATTTAAAAAAAATAATGTGGGATCCATGAAGCTTTTCCCACTAGTCAATTCATAAAGCTTATTCAGTGTCTAATCAACTTTAAGGTTCCACAGTTTCACCATCTACTAAAAAAAAAAACAAAGATAAATTTCCAGACTGTGCAACTTCATCTCTCAGGAACAGAGTTACATTCCTCATCGCTTTTGTCCTGTGCATTCATTTTAATTTAGTTATGATCTTATTCTTCAGAAAAAAGTATATTGGCAAAATAGGTGGCGAAAGATATCGGTCAAATAAATGAACACTGCCAATCACTGAATTTAACTGAGGTTTCAGCAGCAATTTAATACTTTGGCCGCTCATATGAAAGTTTCTAAAACAAGAGAGGGTAATGAAATCAGCGCAGCTTTCTACCACGCATGTTTTATTATAATTAATTTTAACTGAAGTTTGTGCATTTAGATGAGACGTGGTCTGAGATGAGGAGACAATAAAACAAGATTTCAGACCCTGGGACTTGCTTCTATAATAACATAGACTGTATATACAGAGATGGACACGGCCATTGTAGAGCATCGAGGTAAGCAATTTGTCCATCACCCTTTCAATGTTTTGAAAGCAGACTTCTATTCCATCATGTCTTTTCCACATTAACTTTACATTTAAGATGTATCTATCTCTCTTCTATATACAGTCCATGTATAACACCACATTGGGTTAAAATGTTATTTCCTTCCTATCTTAACCCAGGATATAACCTAATCCAAGACTTGATAGGAAATTGCTGTAATATGTCACCCAGATAACATGTAATCAACATGCAAAGAGAAAAACACTCATGCCTTGCCCTCTAGACAATGATGCAATCTATCAGAATTGCCTTTCTGCCTTCCACCTGTCTTCTTAGCTTTGTGCCTCATGCGCCTCACAGAGCCAAGCAGGGAGAGCTGCTGGGAAACTGCAATCACAATCATCTCCTTTCAGAGCAAGACTCAGATTGGCTCTCCAGCTGTTTCACCAATTACAACTTTTTCACTGGCACTGACACCAGAAGATCCAAGCAATATTAAAATGAAGGCTGCTTTGATACTTCAATAAAAAATACTCTGTGAATACTGAAGTAGTGATATTGAAGTTATAAAAATTGTCTTTCTAATTAGTCCGTTTTTGTTTGTCTTTTTGTGGAACAGTAAAAATAAAGTGGTGGAAATGGAAGTTGAACAGGGCTTACCACGTTCACATACATCTGATGACAAACCCACTTTCTTATCCTGTCTTTGTTGTTTGTTTCTCCAATTACAATAGTCTCGTGGAATATAAGGAGCTTACATACAACAAGCCAACAATACAGCTGGCAGGGGCTGAGTAAGAGTTGAATCAATTTCAAGGTTTTTTTTTTTCTCATGACTTCATCATGTGGACAGCAGCCAGCGTTGTACACAAAGCTGACAGCTGGATTCATCCTAAGCTGCATTTCTGCGGTCTTTCAATAGCAATTGAAATCCTGTTGTAGACTTTCTGTCTACACCCATACATTCTGAAAATGAAGAAGCACAACAACTTGTCTAATATTATAACGCATCAGTAAAACTACAGTCCTTTGCTGTCTCAAACGTTTTGAGCAGTTAAAAAATCGGTCAATCATTTGCAAAAAGCTGTTTACTTTTTAATTCCACTCTTAAATATTCTTGCATAAAATTTAATAGTGTCATGTCACCTTAAATGTTTAAGAATGCCATTCTGTATTCCCTTAGAGGATTTTCTGGTGTTTAATTCATGTCTGTTGGGTGAATCTGTGGTTTGTGCATGCACATAGAGCAACTTTGATAAAGCTTCAAGAGTTTTCACAGTTGACTGAATGTCTGAACACCCCTAGAGAGCTTGGTACAGTGTCAGAGATGCCTTTCCATATGTTGGTTTTGGTGAAAAGGTCTTGTTCATGTATTCTCCTGAAACATTCTCTGCAGGGAGTAAGTGAACAAGAGCCCGACTGTTCTGCCCATCTGTCCCACAGTGGGGACTCGCTTTGGTGCCTGGGTGTTTATCAGGTGAGCACTAATGTTCCAAGAGGTTTTCCCTTGAATTACACACCAGACTATCTCTAAAAGAAGCATTGTTGCTCTGCATGCTTCATTGGAGGGATCCAGAAGTCTGCTGTATTTCAGCTGAACTTGTCATTCATTCTTTGGATGTGTTTGTATTTGTATTATTCATACATACAAAGCCTCTGTCCAGGAATTTCTCACCTTTCCCACACTGGAGGAAATAAATTAAAGCTCTATGAGTAGGATTTGGATTGGCATCCTACATAATAAATAAATATCCCATTTAACATCCTCGCAGCAGCTGTCTGATGTGGGAACAGGCAGGGCTCACTGCCCTTGTGAAACTGATGTTTCTGATGTTGTTGACTTTATGGATTTTATATCTGATACTTAACAGCAGGGTAGGGCTTTGGCTAGTTTATTTATATATTTATTTTCTCTTGGCGAATAAGTTGGGTGATTACTCTCTAAAAATTGAGAAAGTAATGGCTGGGTCAAAAAACCTTTAATATAAATAATTTTTGTTTAAGCAGCTGGGAATGGGACTGAAAAAGCCTTCCACCTCTCCTCAATCCACAAAGCTCCAGACCCCAATTTTTATAACACGGGTGGTAAACCCGCAGACGTACAGAGCCATGCAGCTCTTGGGCACTCTCAAATGAGAACTTACTCTTTGCCTGGCCCTCTCACCCAGGACCAGATTGCCTGAGAAGACTCTGTCTCCCAGAAAAACTGGAACATGTGGCCTGGGAGAAGGATGGATAAGAGACATTTGACTATCAGTGGTCTATACGTGAGATAGATATAAAGAAAGAGAGAGAGAGAGAAAGAGATAGCCTTGGGCACAGAGTATCTTAAGTACAATCACAGTATAATGATTTGGATCAAATTCTGCAGGTTTTCTTCTTGTACCACTGCAACATGAAGCACAGTCCAGGAAATTCAGTTTGATTAACAGATCGGTAGAAAATCTCTGCTTACATTGTGAACCATCATGCAGGCACAACTGATAGAACAGCTGGCTCACTCTGCATTTCCTTGGCATGAGCTGACATGTTGGCGCTCTTACTCAGTAGCTAGTTTGAACTTATTCCAATGAATATAAAAGGGATAAATTTTTTTTCATGCAGGGTAATGGTGGTCTAAATAAAACCTTAGTTAATTGCTCAGTTTATACATGCTAGCCTTTTTCACAACTGCATTTCAGCCTGTTGACAATACCTGCATGCAATAAGCCAAATGTATAATTCAGCTAGATTCACAGATGGTACAAAGTCTGTGTAATGTCCAATTGCTTGCATTTGTTATGTAACTGTATTCACAACAAGCGAGCAGGAATCATGTGTTCTGCCTCCTGCACTGCCTGAACCAAAAGGAGTGTCCAGTAAGGAAAAAACATCTGAACCTCACTGTCTCTGTTTGGCAGAGAGAAGTGCGAGAAAGAATGACACAGTGATGTTCCTAAAGCTGTAATTTAAAAGTTACTTAGCCACTATCTATCTATCAATTACCTAACACAACGTACTACAAGAAAAAACTAATATAAATAAAATGTGATCTTCTCAAACTATAAAGAAAGGGAAATTGTTGAAATTAAGTGAATGTCTCTATTTAAAAAATTTCATGATGTGATATTATAGTATATAATATATATTATATCAGAAATCTGTTCACTATTTTATACAGATTATATCTGTAAGGAAGCTGACTAAATATTAACTGATAACTTAAGGGTGTACTTTGAACCTTCACAGACTTAAGGGTGTACTTCTTCCCACTCCCTTTCAACATGTAAATGAATCAGCAGTAGCAATATTGAAATGTATTGACTTTTGTATAGTATTTTTTCTCTCTTATTTTCTTTACTAAATGTACCTGTATATTGTTTACATGTTTGAAATAAATTAGCAAACAAACAAACACAAGTGGGTCTTCACTTACAGTATGTTGTTCTCACCTGTTTACATTATTCAAAATGCAAAAACACTTAAACAGCTGTTGGAGGAGGACAAATCCAGTGTGACAATGTGAGGACAGATCCTCACATTGTTTTCTTTTTTTGGGTTTACAAGGAAAGATTAATGAATTTGTAGGTGTTTGAAGATGGCTCGGCCACATCCAGACACCTTCCTGACCGCTCCACTAATTACTACACATAATGTCCCCTTTGTATATATTTACCTAGTTACTGTATATAATGTTTTCTCTCTCTTTTTGCACAGTCGAGGAGCGTGTCACGACACATTTCACTGCATGTACTTGTATAACTATGCACATGACAAATAAAAGATCTTGAAACTTGAATCTTTTAATAACTAATCAGCTTTAATTGATCAGATTTACCAATAATTTGTGGTTCTTTAATTTTTTCGATATGGTAATGCTTTCTAATCCACCCAACACATATTAGCCACTTAAGATTTATCATTAACAATACCTGTAAATAGATTTGTAAGTTTCCTAATCTAGATAATCACAGTAAAGAGAGATAAAACAGACAAAAATGTAATAAAAACAATACAAAAAAGTTAAGCCAAACCCTAACAAATCATGCTGTGAGCATAAGGCAAACACCCACTGTTCCAAAATGCAGCATGTGCCTTTTATCTGCATCGTTCCCCACAGCAGATGGAGTCCAGCCCCAGAGCACTTTTATATCCTGGTGACATATTTCTTTTGATAACAACATGCCTGCGAGGGAATCCAAACAAAGTAAGACAATGGCAATCTGCAGTTCACAAAAAAAGTGTGTGATCATACACTTCAAGACTAAAGCTGGGATAAAGACGGATACGTAACACTTAGGAAGCTCTTTCTTAGCTGTGAGTCTTGCCTCAAGTATATGGGTAGTCCACTAGGGATCATCAGTCTGGTAAACGCTTTATCTTTTGTTACACCTGGCTAATGAAAAATGTACATGTTGGAACATGTAAAATTCAGTCAAAAATAAATACTAAACCATGCAATATATTCAGCAATTTTAGTTATGGACACAACACTGTCCTTGATAAACAAGTACTGACATGCTGAGTCACAAAATGGTTGCTGTGCTGATTCCTAAAATTCCAACACAAATCATAAAATCCAGTCTGGTAAATATATTCTAGTGAGTGCTGAAACTAAAGAACCATATCTAGCTGTTAAAAAGTCATCTTTCCAAAGTAAAAGGATCAAGCCACTGAGGGGTATATGAGGAAAAGTATGGACTTATTAACACTGAGTGAATGAATCATTCTTTATCTATATACTTTGATCCCCCAAACCTTTCATTTTTGCCCATTTCTGTACTGATTTGCATTGCCATCACAAGTCAGTATGAGACATTTTGAGTAATCCAAATGTAACATATGAGCAGACACAACTAATCTGTGTATGAACACTTGATCCAACAAGTGGTAAAAAAAAGAACACTTTCCAATAAGTTACAGCTTACATAGTCACATGATGTTTCCTTTCTTTGCTGGAAAATCAATCTTTAAGTTATTTTTCTGGGAAACTCTTAGTAACAAAATCTCCATTAAGCAAAAAGACAGTGATTGGTGCATCCTGGCAGTCGTGGGTTAAAGGCACTCAACAAGTAATCGCAGCACTTTTGAGTTAGAGACTCAGAGACTCACACTCAGAATCTGTTTTCCAAAAACCCTTCATCTCTTCTCAATCCCCCACTCCAACTTCCTGGAAGAAATTTGAATCCCTACACATGATTGGGGACTTTTTAAAGAGAGGTTTTTTTGCAGGGAAATAGTAAAAACAAGTAAACAAAACTAAATCCATGTAATGTTCAGGATGTTCAGAACCTATCTTTAGGATAACTCTGTCTCAAATGTACAGCTCACATACAATTTAATAGCCTGGACCAAAGGAGGCAAGAAAATGAACAACCATGAGCAATAGCCCCGGGCAATGCATGCACATTTATTTCTCCACCAAAGCCCAAGGGGGGGCAGTGTCACAATTGTCCTCAATTTCCATTTTCTTTGCAGCTGGTTTTAATGGCCACTGAATGCTGGATGTAATGAGACAAGCAGAGACTGTAACATATAGCCAAGGTGAGTGAAATTAATTTCTGCTCCTCAGAGAGAACTCTACATTTTCAGCCACACTAGTAGTGTGAGTCTAGAAATAGAAACTTCACTTAGTTGGTCCATTTGTTCATTAATCTGTCAGTCAAACACTTCCAGGGTGATGTCTCTGAATTGACTCGACTCACTGCTTCTATATATAGAACATAAGGAGCTAATGACATTGATCTACTGGCTATAAATGCGTCACACTTTCAATTTGTTCAACATTTAATATCCTGACACAGGACTGCTTTACAGCTCAGCATATCCCAATGACCTTTGACATATCCTGCACGGGTGGTGTGGATGGTTTCCCACAAATTTATATTATGTCACTGGCAAGTATGGATGAGGTCATGTTTGGATGTGCAAGCATGTGGAGAAAAAGGAGGTTCACATGCTTTCTTAAGCTGATTATCAAATAATTCCCTTTAGCAATTTCACCATAAAACAATATTTAATATATACAGTCTCTTCAGTATACCTCTCACGCTGCATTTGAACTGTCACTTTACAGTCTGCCAGGGGAAGTCCTTGTTTGTTTCTGCATTGTCCGTAAGCTTAGAACACGGGTATATGAAACAGTTCTCCACCTTCTGCAGGTTCTGGTTGGAGCAGACCTTCAGAAATGGAGAATAAGGACTATCATGGTCACCTGCATGCAGCCAGACATGCCCGTGGTCTGACAAAGAATCTGATTTAACAACAGGAGATTTAAGGCTAAAAAAGAATTTTCTGTTTCCTGTTGTATTATGAGCTGCTCAGCCATTTTAAATGCCCCAGAACGGGTCCTTTCATGATCTCCATGTTCAAACAGAGAGGCTCAGTCCTAACAGAAGAACCTGTTAGAACATGCGAGGTCTTCTACAAGTCTGAGTCTTTAATTTGTTCAGCTCTATTCTTTGTCATTGTTCTTCTTTTAGTGCACTGTTTTTGTGCTATTATTCAGCTCACTTTGTTCTGTGTATCTCTTTGCTTCTAAATGCTGCCTTAATCCTTTTTCATGTCTCAAAGCAGTTTGAGCTGCTTTACTGTTGAACACTGCTGTAAAATAAACTTGAAAATTGTGAGGCTCATATTCATGCACACTGTGTGAACAGTTTATTTTTTGTTTGATATCATATCCAAATCACCCCCTGTATTTATTTTTCCTGCAGCATAAAAGAATCTAACCGTGTATGCTGAGAGCACAAACATCCCTAAAGATAAAGTTTGAGCTGACCTATAAACTTTAATAATATGTAGAAGGTTGCCCCACCTTCAGGCCACACTTGCTGGCTATGAGACCTTTTTCACATTTCAGTTACTTCTGTTATCTGTTATGCAACAACCTCTCCTGTCTGACAAGCAAAATCTTTACTAAACACCTCTATACTACTAGGAAGCATCCCAAAAATAAGCCCAAAAATTCTGATAGCAAAGTCACTTTCACTTGTTTCACATCAGGAAGTTCTATTGAAGGCTTCGACATTAAACGTTAATACTTGCACTGACATCTTTGACTATATAGTTAAACTCCCATAAATCATTTAATTAAGTGGATGCACCCAAGAAGCCATTTATCCTGCTTTTTGGTTAATTCATTTATCCAACATGGTGTCTGCACTAAAGGAACACAGCTACCGATCATATCTCTAAACTCTGCCTGCAGGTATCACACCAAGTGACACAGAGTCTCCGTGTCATTTAAATGACTTTCAACTTTCTCCACGTGGCTCGATTTTAAGTTACCGTAACTTATTCAAGCAGCTGCAAACTTCCAGATAAAAGTTCTATGCGTGTTTCTAAGTCTGGTAGTTAACCCACAGTGGGATGAGTAACAAATGCATCCTCAATCAGGCAACATGGACGAGATGAAGAAAAAGAAATTCGCTCCATCTCAGTCTTTGCTTACCTTTCCCTCCACTGAGTATCTCCGAGTGTGCTGCACTGCTCCTGCGCTTTGATTCATGTTTCAGCACCGCGGACAGCTCCAGAAATAAAAACGATCCAAATCAGTCCGCAGATCGACAAACTGTAGCTGAGACTCCGCACAGACACCAACTGCCCGATACTTCACCGCTTTGCTTCAAGCTGTTTACTGGTTCGTCGTCTTCCCTGCGACACGCGTGGCTTCTCAGCCAATGATGCCTTGTGCGTAAAGACTTGCTCCGCTGGTGCGCCAGCTGTGAGTGCGAGCGGGGGACACAGCCCACTTATCCCTCACTCGCCAAGATAACATAATAAGCTAGGAACAAGCTGGTAGTCGGACAATAAACATAAATATTAAAACTTATAATCCAGCAAAAACATGCTTTTTTCTGATAAACATAACCCGATACTGGACTTGACGTGACGGGGTTACAGGCACCGGAATTAAGCCCTTTCTAAAAACTGAGATAAAAGCACGTCTTTGCATGGGGAGATTACATAACATGATAAAACTGATTACAACAGCTTCCTGCATGTTTACAGAGCTGCACATCTGCATAAGACATCTATATTCGTTTTTTTTTTAATTTACTTTTTTCTAGCTCCTTTATTTCACTTTCTTTTTCTTTTATCTCATTTTACTTAATTTATTGAATTTAATCTATTTTGTTATCTGTTATCCAAGTTTGTTTATTTTTTGCAAGAGTTTTGACTGCTGTAGTGGATGAATTTGCTCACTGTTGGGGGTAAATAAAGTATATTTTCTCTTTCCAATGTTTTTTCAGCATTTTTTATCCACCCTTGGAAGCCAGAGCCAGTGGCAAGATTTTGATGTGGGCCAGTCAATCATAACTGCATTACTTTGATTGTAACTTTATTTTAAGAATATTTTGATGCTGAAAAATTTGTACCATTCATTATATTATCAGGCTTTAGCAGGACTTTTATGTCAGTACAGAGTAACCATTTTTGACTCAGATTGCAAGACAATTTTCAGGCTCTTGTGCACTTTTCATCTAATACGTGTGTAAGAGCATGGAGCTCCACAGGAATCTGATAATCATGCCCGGTGTTTTCTGCACCAGATTTCTAAACTGTATTTCTCTCTGATCAGACTCCCCTGCTTTGAATACCATTTTTGGTTAATAAGGCAGAAAGAATTCAGCATGATTCACACACAAATCCTAACTGACGTGTTAATAATTAAGAACACAGGTACCCCAAGTTTACAGCATCAGTGTTGAATGAGTACAAAACTGTTTGTGTTCAGACACAAAATAATGCCATTTGTGGGTTTTTTATGTGAATCTTTTTTGCTGTGAGCCTGAAAACACACAAAGAAACGACATGAGCAGTTTTCTTTTGATGCCTCCAGATAACCACTCTTTCATCTTCACGATAAGAATCTGCTAAATAAGGACCTTAATGTAACAATCTCTGACTTCATAAAAGCTGCTTTCAGCTGCTGCCTTATTGACTGCCTCAGCGGGTTGCCCCACATGTTGATCTGGCAGATTTTTTTTTTAGACCAGATCCCATTCCTCATGCAGCCCTAAAGAGATTTGTATCTCCTCCACAGTCAGACTTATTTAGCATTGCTGAAAATGCACGACTTCGATGTATTGTGTGCACATTTTGTTAGCCTTCGCATATTTAATGCCGTTAAGTTACTTTTTAGCAAACATCTTTCACACTCGCCCCGTTCAACATAACTGGCAGAAAAACTGTCCCACAGTATGATGCTACCTCCCCATGCCTTCATCATTACTCCTTGGGTAGCTGTTGCCAAATAATTTTTCCTCACCTGACTGTAAAAAAAGCTCTTTTTTTTTCTTTGCCCATGTGGTCACCTGCAAACTTTACATCAGTGACAGGCCCTGACACGACAGGCCCTTTGTTCTTGGAAAGCAGTCTGTCAGGCCACAGTGGTGTCAGACTAGCTTGACAGCAGACGATGGCACTAATGCTCCAGCATGGCAGACTCATGCTTTGGTGGCTGTTCTAGACCATCCAAACAAATGTTCTCTCAGGGAAGGATGTAACTTCTAAAACAATTTAAGTCTGATGACAATCTTTATTTATTGTATTGTTTAAATTATTTTAATAAATGGCTCCAAGAGAGTTTTCTGGCTTGTAAGATGTCCAAACTTCTTTCTCAGATCTCTGCTGAGCTGCTTGGATATTTCATTGTACTGTGTGTAGGTCAGTCTTACATGTGCAGTGAAACAGAACCATTTTTGATGTTGACCAGGAGAATCTATCAGCTGTATTCAGCTGTGCTCACTCACAGAAAGTTAAGAGGCTTTGGCACTGACAAGTCAAACGTCTGAGCACCACTGAATTAATAATGGATGTAGATATATTTTTTGACATTGTTTATTTCATAAAACCTTAAATATAAAAAAAGTGCAGTTCTGGAGTTTTAAAAAAAATGCATGTTTATATGAAACTAAGATTTCACAGAGATCATTAAAAGCCCAATATTGTCAAAACCTTCATGTGCACCTTTCATGATGGCATATAAACAGCCAATCAGAAGTGACAAACTGCTTTAATAAGGAAGGATAAGTTGGCATAAATCAGGCCTACACAGTATGTGTCGCTGAGTAATAAAGACTGTCAAACAATTGTTCTTTTTTTTATTGCCACTTTTGAGGCATCTCATAGAGCATGAAGAGTCAGGACAGGTGAGAGAAGAGACAGTTTACTTAGTTAAGTGGAAAGACAATATGAGAAAGACGTATCCAAAGGAAGCAGGTAAAATCTTATAAAACTAAGACAGGCAAGATGAGTCAAAGGCTGGCAGAAACAAAAAATAGGGCTGCGGTTGCATTTTCAGTTTTGCTCAGGAAAGTTTCTAACATGTTGAAGTGAGCTGGAAGTATCACTGTGGCAGCTGTAATAAGAGCTGTCTAAATTCTCTGAATACTTAGGCAAGGTCCTTCACTGCTTCCTTCATTGCTTCCTTATCTGGACCACCTTTATGAAAGGAAATGTAATTTTGTAGAATACAGAAATGTCCGACTTCTAAACAGCATCTTCACTTATACACTAGATACTTGATTGAGGCTCTTTTAACATGAATGACTTTGGGCTTAAACGACTAGCACCAGCACATCACATGTACCCCAAAATACTAAAGACCAGACTGGACTTCGAGCACCTTGGAGTCTGTGCCTCTCCACTCTTTGACTGTGGTTTCTGAAAGAACTGTAACATTTAGTTTAATCTGAAAAAAGAACTTTGGACCACTGGGCATCAACTTTTTCAACTTAGCCCAGGTGAAACACTTTTGTAGGGGTGTGACAGTTGTAGCTCCTGTCCTAAAGACATCTTTGTGTAGTGGCTTTTGATGTTCTGACACTCCTTATGACGTTCTCCCAAGTTCTTGGATCACTTTTCATGAGAAACCTCTCAAAGCTGTGCTTGTTCCTGGTGCCTTTACATCTTTGTTGAATTAAATTACAAACAATAAATAATATGCTTTTTGAATTTTGAATGCAGTCAGATTCTCTGGGGTTCTTTTTGTTCCTAAGCCCTTATAAATTCATCACATCTGTCTTGACCTTGATGAAAAACATCATCATAATTATTTTTGACTGTTCGACCATAACCAAGTGACTCCAGTGGTTGGTCAGGTGGTGCAAAGTGATTGTAGAAATACTAGTAAAAATAGTATCAGGTTAGTGTATACCTACATAACAGCATCACAAAGGCAGCTATGAATCATCAGGGATAAACCAATGACAGATCTTGCTGATGAGACTCGACGTGAAGCGTCTTGATTATATGTATGTCCACGGAGACAAAAAGCCAGGAGATAAACCCCTGTGGAGTTTGTAGGCTGGTGATAATGTGGGGAGGGTGGAGGAAAGCCAGCAGGGAGGAAAGATTTAACCTTTCAGGTGAACCTCCTTGAACATGCTGAAGGGCGTGTGGATATATGGAGATGGAGGGGTGTGCAGTCGCAGGTCTGAGCGTCATTAGAAAATATATCAGCTCTAAGAATGAAAACACACTTAGATGTAAGATGTGGATGAGAGGAACCATGGAGATGTCGTGGAAATCTATAGGAAATGTATTATTTTGTACAGAAGAAGCCAGTATAGACAATATTGTGTAAAAAGCAATAAATAATCAGATAAATGTAAATTACACTTGACATGTAGTGCACCTGTGCTTATTTTCATTATAAAGTAAAGCTGCTCATTGTCACTTGTATGTAAATGTATATTCTGAAATCTAAATTAAGATCCAAAGCAACTGGCAGAAACTGAAACTAAACCACATGAGGATAGTTTTTCATTAATAAGAAGACCCAAAAGCATCAATGCAGCTTTAATTTATGCTAAATGCTCACAGATGTTGGAGGTAAGACACAATATCATTACACAGCAATGTCTCAGGAAATACTTAAAGGAATCTTTCTAACCCACCTTCTGTACTATAACATGGTGTAGCCTTCAAAAAATGTTATCAACTGAAGAATAATTCTTCTTCTTTAAAACTATTGCAAAATGTTTCCTGAATAGGCAACAGTGTATTTATATTCCCTAGATCTCTGTTCCCAAACTGCCCCCCTGGTGTTTCTTAACCCTTTCCTCCCTGGAAGTCTCTAGAACATGAGTAGCTGTATCCACTATTCAGGGACATCACTACCACTAAAGTGAACACAGCACTGTTGTCTGTCGTTCAAATTTGGTAGAGTTGTAGATTTTGTTTAACAGGTTCAATAATCCTGATGTGATTTATTCGTTGCTATAAGATGAGCGAAGAGTAGAAAACATGGCCTGGTTAGTTTAAATAACATCAAAGTATGGATCCTGTCATGCTGGTTCAGGGTGACAGTGGTGGCCCTTATTACTGACTGACCAATGTATAAACACCAGAGCCTATTGTTGACAAACATGTCCATCCCTTTGTGACCACAGTCTCCATCTTCTGATGGCTGCTTCCAGCAGGATAATCCACCATGTCACAAAGTTAAAATCACGTCAGACTAGTTCATTGAACATGGAAATAATTTCACTGCACACAAATAGCCTCCACAGTCTTCATCATGGATGTGCAGCAGATAAATCTGCAGCAAATTATGTGACACTATCAACTCCTACTGAATATATGCCATAAAGAATTAAGGCAGTGGGTAGTGTATATAACTCAATGAATAACACGTTGCTAAATGTGTGTCTCACACATTTAGCAACGTGTTATTCATTGAGTTATAGATTTATCCCTTACATTTTACTGCTGCCAGTCTTAGTGTCAAGCTTTAGAGGAAAAAAATGAAACAAATAGCCACATGTGTCCTTTAATAATAACTACAGCTCTGACCACAACTCCATCTTCAGAGGTCACAAGCAATTTCCTGGGCCCTTTCCTTGCTAAGACAAGAAGGCCCACAGCTTGGCATTTATGGGAAATATCTCCTGTATAGTACTTCCTTTTTTGTTCCAGGTTGTGCTATTATATAAAAATGACACTCATAAAATGCACTTCCTGACAACGTCTGCGATCCATAATTTAATCAAAGCATCAGTGCAAGCAAGAAGCTATTAACCACTAACAAACTAACCTACCTTCAAACTTGACCTCCATTACATTTTAAGATACTCAGCATGGTTGGAAGATGTCTCACATATTTGTAGGTTACACTTAAAAAGACTGAACATGAGTGACATACGACTAATACCTCTCCACAGTACAACGGCAGCAAGCTGTAGTTTCCAGTTTTTGTCCTCTCTGCCTGCTGATCTCAACATCAATAAGTAAAAGCACTTTGAAGGCAACTGCTAGCACTCACTTGAAAGCATGTGTCCAGTTTTAGAAAGTGGGATACGTGATCGTTTGATGCATGAAGGTCAAGATGTGAGAGGAAATGTGTCACTGTCCAACAGCTACGCGCTAAAATGTCACCAGGAAGTGCAAATGTGTACCCAGGCAGACAATAACAACATAAAAAACGATGAGCTGTAAGTTCCTGTAGTCACATTTTTATAAATATATGTCTTATGGATTTTGATTGCTAAGTTTAGTGTCCACGGTGTACAGAAGTAGCATCTGGTAGATGGAAAGAAGGGACCTCAATCTAGTCATAGCCTTTCTTTAGCCCAAAAGCCACCAAATATTGGGCTAAATTTAGTCAGACTGATTCTGTCCAAATTTAGCCCCCAAATGGGCTGTTTTGTTCTCTATATAGCCCCAATACAGCCACTAAATCAGGATTACATTCAGCACAGCAAAAACATAAAGTTAAAAACATGCAGTTTCTCATCTTTCTATGTCTTTCAAAGTCATAAAATTAGGTTCTTTACAACCAAAGAAATCGAAGGTGAAAAGAAGACATTTCAGGGTTTTGCAAAAATGTGTTAAGAGAAAACAAATCCTGAGCATTCAAAGAACTTGTTTTATACTCCACAGCACAAGTACTGGGGTAAATTTGGGTTCCAGTTTCCAAGACACTTCTGCAGGAAGAGGGGGGCATGGGGGGCAGCTTTATCACATCTCAGCTTGTAAGCAGAGTTATGCATTCGGCTTCATAGCACTTTTACTCCTGTAGCTCTATTTTCTATGTGCAAAACAGGTAGCCTTGGTGGTCAGTGCTGAAAAATCATTTCAGCCAGCAGCTCAATATACTGGATTTATATGAGATTTCACACACTTATGAAAAATGGTGAACTGGTGCAGTGTTCCACAAATGAGAATTTGGGTTTCAAGAAGTCATACTACTTTTTTAATCCATTCTTTAATTTTTACATGCATCTAGAAAAGAAAATGTACACTATAGGTAGGGCGTGAGTGGTTTTGGATCAATTTACCCATCCAGATTTTGTACATTTTAAAAATTAATTTCCAGAAAATCTAGAGGTGAACATGTAGACAAAAGTGCAACTCGTCACAGTCCAACGGAAAATGAATGAAAATAGTGTAAGAAATGGAAATAAGACATCTGTGTTTAATTGTGCGAGTAGTGGGTACAGGCTGTAATGATGGCATAACAATGAGTCAGCATGAACAGTACCAGGACCCTGAGCTGAAATACTATTTGGAATTCATTTCTTCTATTTTTCATGTCCTTTTTTATGGGGGTAAAAAGGTCTATTTCGCCTGCACTTGCCAGATCATCTATTAAGCCCTTCTGGACATAATGCATTTGACTTCTTTGTCTCTGTGCGGTCTGTCCTCTTAAAAAAAAAAAATCCTGTCTATCTTGCTTTTTGGATGTTTGCCTGTGTGTTGTTTGTTCTTTTGGTCATACATTTATTTTGATTGCTTACAAAATGCTGCCTTCTCGTCTTATATAATAAAATATTCCAACCTACCTGCCTTCTCTTAGAGTCATGCTTTTTAGTCTCATACTGAGCCATTACAGCAGTAATGGATTTTGCCTTCAGTCAGAGGGGTTTTTTTTTTATTATCATTATTATTATTATTATCTTAGAAAATGGACTGCATAAAGAAAAACTGGGCAAAGCCCCAAGGTCTGAAGAGAAAAGCCAATGCAAAGTGCCTCAAACCTGCATTTTTTTCTAAAGGCCTAACTGTTTAGAAATCTATGGGAAAACTGCTTTCTCTGGATATGACCTTACCAAGCACTTTCCTGGTGAGTTTAAGGTCCACATCACCGGTTTAAGATCTTCTTTAATGCAAAATGATGTACTTTTTGTAAACACTGTGCCCCAGAGGATTAAGCAGGGTGTGTTCAAGAGTGCAGCTATCTTCTAAGTCACAAGCGGGACACGTATGAGTGTGCTGTCAATAAACTGGACGTGGCTCTGATGGAAAGTTCGAATGAAACTTTTCAGTCATTGCCCCCAAATTCTGGAATGACCTCCCTGCCCATTTTATGATGCCCCCAATGACCAAGGACAATATGAATAGTTTTCACGAATTTCAAACTATTATTTTGAATGCTGCACATGGTCTGCAGTGACTGCACCAGAGTCAATGCAGCATAATCTGACAATGTTCCAAAGAGCTATCTTGTGATGTCTGATGTGCTTGGCTTCCTCAGTCTTCAAGCACCCTCATAAATGTTTGATGAGGATGAGGTCAGGTGACTGTGGAGGAAATTAAGTCAGCACTCCTTCAGGATCTTTGGTCTTCAAGTACTTCTTCAAAGCTCAGAGGTGTGCTTGGCCTCATTATCTTGCGACAATATGAAGTATGACCCTTCTCATGGAAGGGACATACTCTAATCCCTTATCTGTCCAAGGTGTGTGTGTGTGCGTGCGTGCGTGCGTGCGTGCGTACGTGCGACAGGTGGAGACTGCCAATTGGCCAATTTGGAGGGGATCACTGGATGGAGAGCAGCCTCTTAAACTCCGATTCTGCCCTCTCCTTGCCTCTTTTGCACTCAACATTGAGCAAACAAATGGTTTGCCATTTGGTTTGTGTGTTTCTGTCGGCAACAGAGTCCCAAAGTTGAGTTGCAAATTCTGACATCTGTGCCATTAACTCAAACCTTCTTGTGAACAGACTTTGTAAATAGTAAATACTGAACACAGACTGTAAATATTGAGCAGTTTACAGCAGGTTAGTAGGAGTGAGAAGCCCCTTATGTTGAAATAATCGTTAGGGAAGAGTAGGGATCATTTGAAACTTCTGTTGCTTTGGGCATTGCTCTCCTCTGAAGTAAATAAACTGCATCTCAGCATCTTGAATAGTTCTCTGCCACTGGCCCTATGTTATGTTAGACAATAACATGATATATTATTGTCTAGATTACCTCTAGGCCAGGGACATAACAGTAGCAAGTGTGCCTCTAATCTCTGTGCAGGCTGACAGACCAAATGGGTGTTTGCTATCTTAGCTGCTGTTGTTGCGTCACCACTTCAGCTTTCTTTACTGCAACGTCACTGTAAAGATTTAGACTTTAAAACACAGTGGTTGGAGCTGTTAAGTGTGGCAAAGTTGAAAAGATATCCTCAGCTTCAAGTTTCCCCAATCAATAACTCATAGTTAAAATGCCATAGAAACACAAACGTTTCTCTCCAGCAATATTAAACAGCATGGGATACAACCAAATGTTGCAGCTCACCATTTGAAACATCAGTGTTTGCTTGTTATACTGCAGGTCTTAGTCTTGAAGGGAAAAAGCCTTTTAAATATTCAAAAGTTTGCATTTAAGGATTTTGTTCATTGCAATGTGTAATGTGTCGTACATCGATGGTTTTTGTTTGCTTATATTAGAAGACTTAGAAGGCTGATTGGGACCCACACCCAGTTTCACACCTTGGCTCAGGCGATTAGAGGATCATCAGGGTACTCCCACTAGGTTTATATCTGGGACTCTCCACCATTTGACTTAGAACTGAAGAAGCTTCTCGGATGAGAGGTGAAACGTCTTCAAGTAACTTAAAGAACTCCAGACGCTTTTTCTTTGCAAGCTCCTTTGATTAGAAGACTTAGCTTGGATAAAAAGATAAAAATTGCTTTTGCAGCCAAACTACAGCCTTTTCTTGAACCTAGCCAAGTAATTTTTAGTGCCCTAATATAACCGGTAGAGTAAAAATTAAAGCAATAAGCACACAGAAATAATGCAAAGTGCAATATGTCAAACGTGTCCGCACTCTGCAGTGGTAATAAGGAAATAATGCTCCCCTGCAAACTTGAGGTGCAGCCACATCTGTAACAAGTGAAAAATGAACACATGAACATTCTGATCAAAATCAAATGAATAAACTTTTTGTTATAACTTCATACAAAAGAAAATTTAAAAAAAAAACCTAAACTGTGTGAAAAGTCTTCATTAACTTTGTATCAAAAGCTGATTCCTGACATGAACCAGTCTGCACTCTGTTTTGGTTCAGACTCAACCGCGTCTGCAACCCAGGAGGAAGAGCTCTCAGTCAAATGTGATTTGGAAAAGGAAAAGAAGGCCAAAGTAAGAGCATTTTCTGCACACTCTACATTCATCCTCTCTCACTGGAGGACACAAATGTGACCGCACAGTCAAGCAAGCAGATATCCAGCAGCTGCGTTTTCCCCGTATCCACCTTCAACGTGCACATGCTGAATGGTCTGTCCCTTTAAGTAAAAAGAAAAGTCAACGTGGTTTTCCCAACATGCTTTTATATCAAGCCTGTTACAGGAGATCAGCTGCTGTGGTGGATATGCTGCAGCTTACAATAAGCTGATTGTGTGCGCTCTGTCCTGCCACACTGACCGTGCCCTCATGGGTGCCAAATGTACTCATCCCTCTGACTCCTTTCTAATCTGTGGCCTGCGGATAATGTGCCTGATGTTACATAACAATATTTTTTTTTCTCAGACCTCTTCTTATTTGAATCACACTTGCAGTCAGTTTATTTTTGTTTCTTTTGATTTTACTATATTTATCTTTATTTCAGTGCTTTTTTTCCCCTCCCTGTCTCATTTGTGTTTGATCATTTTTAGACACCAAATAGAGTCTAAATTTGTATTCTGAATCCAGCACAAAAATGCAGGTTCACTAAATTACTGCTCCAAAGAGGCGCATGATCTTCCTCTACATGACAGCAGTGCACAAGTTTGACTGTCCACTCAGAAATTCCTTTTAAACTGTCTCATCTGTTCCTCTTCAGCTCGTGTTCATACGCAGCATGGGTATGCTTTCAAGGTATGATGATCGATTCCTCTTTGATCTACATGACAGAATTCTGCCCTGCTGATGCAGGAGGAAAAGCACCAGGTCCTCGGTCAGAGAGTGGTGCTGTGTCAGTCCAAACCTGACCTCCTGATGTCCCAATCTGTCCATCAGTCTGTTGGACCTACTTCCTTCAGTCAGCTACAGGAAACAGAAAAGCGAGGTGCATCTCTCCTTCACTTCCCTCTTTTTCTTTCTGATCCCTTTCCGGATGTTTTTTTGTATGTTCTGCAACTGCCACATCTTTTTTTTCTCAGCTTTTCAAGCCTAGGCGAGAAAATGCTATTTGCACACACACACACACACACACACACACACACACACACACACACACACACACACACACACACCTGATGTGTTACACTTGAGCCAACCCGCGCGACAGCCGCTCACAGTCATTAAATAAATCTCCACCCCCACCACCCTCAAAGCCAGACGCCGTTATTTGTGTCCAATGTTTCCATTAGCCGTATACACATCGACTGATGCGGATTCTTGTTACCTCTCATACAGAGGAGAGATATTAGTGTGAGATTGATGCAACTTCTCCCCCACCGAGATGACACAAACAAAGAGCTTGTCTCTTCTCTTTGATGGATCCCTGGAGCTGTCAGTGCAGCTGGAACTTTGCAACTGGAACTTAATCATTGGAACTTATTTATTTATCTCACATCCTGTTATGGGAAAATGTTTCCCCCTCCAAACAGTAAATTATTACCACATACTTTATGGGCTGTTGCTGGGGGAAAAAAGATTTCCTGTGCATCTTTTGAGCCAGTTATTTACATATTCATGTAAATTACACCAACCACAACTTCCCATCATGCATGTGTCTTCCCTTGACCTGATTTGGTTAATTTGACAGTTTTTCGAGATAAAGTAATTTTAAGTTTTTGTTATTCTTTCCCTTTCCTAATGCATATTTGCAGTCTGAGCACAAGGCCATAGAAACAGGAGTCTGGATTGATGTACTTCGGGAAACCCAACTGAGAAACCAGTGATTTGTTAAATGCTGAACACATTAGCATTCCTATTACCTTGTAAAGCGAAGGGTTGGAAAATCATGACAAATGCAGAGTAACTTTTGTGGACACCACAATCCAAACCACCAGCAAGCTTTCTGCAAACATTTTAATAAGATTTGCAGTCATATTTACTTAGTGTTTGCCAAGTAATTTTGGTGCCTATGCCAGATCAGGAGAAAGTCGAAACAATGAAACACTGAGTATATATGTAACACATGAACATATTATTCTGGAGGAAAGTCTTGAGAACTAGGCCAGTGCCTCTGCCAGCTCCAAAATGAGTGTTACGCAATATTTTTTTCATGTATTTTTTCATGTAGCATGCTTTTTGTTTTGTATATGTTTTGGACCAGCAAATCTGCTGATCAGAGGGTGTACAAGAGACCCTGCCAACCCTCTAATTTGCGGCAACTGCCTTGACTTGTAAGTGTTCAACCTCTTCTGAAGTTGTACTTCTCTAACTTTACTACATCTAAACTTACCTTACATTTAAACAGTGCAGAGTTCACTTTCTGAACAGGCATATTTTAACCAGAGATGAAAAAAATAACCCACCGATGAAGCAAAATAAAAAAAGAAGTACAAAAATTTTAGAAAATTAAAGCTCCTAATCAGGACATCAAATGAAGCATCCTGGCTGTGACATACTCCATCACTTTGTTTCCCACTCAGTGGTAATTAGTAACCATTGTTCTGCTGGGAATTAAAGGCTGTCATATTTTTCATGGTGGCTTTAAGTGGAGCCTCAAACAAAAACCAAAACTCATTTTTGTTTGTCATTTTCATATGTGAAAGTGCTTTAAAACATACATCAAAAATATTAACATGGAGAGAAATGTTGATTTACTTTGTTTTAATATGATTTTGTGCTTTGGACCATCACATTTAAAGCTGCGAGACTGAAGAACTTCCTAGGAATTTTTATATTCTCATCACATGTGCCATTCATCTACAGGACCTCTGATAGGTTTGTAGCATAAACCTATTCGCTGGAACGTTAAGGACAATCTGCTACACAGCAAAAAGCAAGACTCAAGGCACCAAAGTTCTCTGGTTTACTCATGCATGAGGGAGACCTGGCTGGAGCCAAGTGTCGTTCCACCACTTGACCACCATCAGACTCTCAGCCAGGTTTCCCCACAGCACTCCTTTTATTGTGGTTACATGAATATATATATATATATATAGCATCTTACATAGGTATACATGTAAACAAAGAATACTGTGTGTGTGTGTGTGTGTGTGTGTGTGTGTGGTCAAAAGGGTCATATAACATAAAAGCACAAAGGCAAACATCCTTGGTCAGGAAGAGGGTAGACTAGACCCCCCCAGTAAGGAAGTCCAGCAGTTCATCTAAACAGAAAAGCACTTAGACTAGAACAGACGTAGCTACGTTAATCCTACCATAAAACAATTAAGACAAGATGCGACCTCTTCCCGTGCTCCCAGGATGTAGGTGTGCATTCTAGTGTGGAATACACACCAAGCCTCTGTAGCCTGTTAAAGGTCACACAACTTATCACTACACAATTGATTATACACCTCTAAGCATATATGGTTAAATGTTTCCTAATACAAATGACAATAATAAACTCTAAACCCAACAACCTCCTCTCTATTTCTGCTCCAAGAAAGTGCAGAATCCCAAGCGTACCCCCCATGCTTGGACTTATACCATCACCACACCTCTGACTCTCTTCAGAGACCACTGTCTCATTCATCACCAATGATCATTAATGCATTTTACATAAGGCCACCAGTCATACAGACCTATCCAGCAAACATGCACCCTTGGTGCACATGAACCCTTGGTAGCGGGTTACATAGTGTGGACCTTGATACTGGCATGAAATCTAGGGTATTTAAAGGACCCACAGCTTACTAACAGTATGCCCACACTTTAGCTGGACTTCCCTACTGGAGGTCCACCCAGGCCTCATACTACAGTGTCTAGATGTGCTTAGAAAACCTTTCCTAATAAACTGGCATGATATTTGTTTGATCTCTTTTAGAAACGAGTTAAAATAAAATCACCCTGCACATTTTATGGGAATGTACATTACAGTAAGTGACAGAGAAGACAGAGATTCAGCCTTGAACCCACAAAAGTCATAGCAAGGAATCAAATTTCTCCTTTTGTGGCTTCTCTGCACCATTTGGGACGGGCACCATGGCACACTTACAGTCTGAGTGCAGGCCGACAGAAAGTGATTAATGCCCAGGTCTATTTAAAGACTTTTTGTAATTACACAGAGAATGGGGGAAGAGGAACTAAGTCTACAAAGCCCTCACAGCAAGATGTGTGTGATGGATTGAGAACAGACCCTGTGACACATGCACTATAGAGAAAATTTTATTATATTTTAATGATGTTTGACCTAGTATTTGAAAGAATACTGTGTCATAAGTACAGCTTTGGAAATTGGATATCTGGTCTGATTAAATGAGAATAAAAGTGTATCACAGTGGGAGCAAATGATAATACATTTGATTCAGTCTTTTTCATTGCATATTGAAAATATGTATTAAACTGCAAAGCCTTGTCTTACAATCCCATTTTATTGAAATTGGCCATGACTATGAAATGACTTTGAGAAGTTGCAACAGCATACTTGATTTAAGAACGCAAAGTCTAATCTTTATAAATTTTGGGCTTTTATAGATTATAAACCCAATTATATGAATCACTCACTTAAACTGACATGCGGGAGCCATTATTAACTCTCCAATGGACTCCAAAGACATCCTGTAAGCTTTTGTAAGGCAGTATAATGTTTTCTCACAATTACTACACAATTACAGGGATTTTTCTCTGCTCTTTTTATCAGTAGATATTTGGGTGACTAATACAGTGTATTCTGTCCTGCTGAACATTTTTAAGTCCTTTGTATCCCAGAGTTTTAGGTTCTAATTGTAGTTTCTTGTCCTGATCCAGTTCATTGTTGTCCTCTCTCATCCCGCTATAGCTTAGTTCCATGAATGAGCTGTAAGCAGGCAGAAAAGCAAAGACATTATTAAACTTCAGTATTATTTTTGGCACAGTTTGTGTAACCACTAAAAGGTTAAAGCATGAAAAAGTCAAGATGATCAACCTGAACCTTATAGGGGAAATGGACCTAGTTTACACCCTCTAGTGAATGTGGGATACTTGCAAAACATATATGAAACATTCATGGCTCTGGAGAACGCTACTTGAAAAGTAGTGGTCTTTTTAGACCTCTGTAGCTTTTCACCCATAATTGTACAAGTGTGGCACAGATTGATATTTTTATCTCAAGTTATATTTTGGAATGTGTATGGTGATGCATTTACATCCAAAGGCATCACATTATGCTGTTTTGTCACATGACAGCATCTCACCGTTACACACGAGGGATGTTTTGGTGTTGCTACAGCAATACTGGATGCTGAGAGAGAAACGTCATACTGGGATTCACAAACAACACTTGTAACAAAAACACATAATATGTTAAATTTACTGAGTAAAGTGTATGAACTAACCAGTCAACATACATATCTACCAGTGAGGCACCAACAGGGATAGAAAACCTAAGTGACACCTTAGGCTTTATAGTACTTCCTAGATATCTTTCAAATTTTCTTTTCATAGTTTTAAAATAATTTATTACATGCGTTCATGTCCATGCGCCATGAGAAAGACAATCTCAGTCTCAAACACCTCTCAGGTCCCACCTCTTACATACAATCTCATCACTGTGGTCTCTTTGTAAATACTGACCATACTTTTTACTGACCTTTGATTTCTTCCTATGACTAGAGAACACTAGCTGCCTTGTTTTGCCATCAGTGAACACACCATTGTGAAATCTATCTCTCTTTTATAAACAAAAGCCAAATCTGACCATCATCACTGTAACATAAATCATTATATATTAATAATGGATACTTTATTGATCCCCATGGGGAAATTACTTGTTTTTCTCTGCATTTGACCCATTCACTCAGTGAAGCAGTGGGCAGCCCACTAAGCAGGCGCCCGGGGAGCAGTGTGTAGGGACGGTACCTTGCTCAGGGGTACCTCAGGGTAGCCATTAAGTGGATTCGAACCGCCGACCTTCCGATCATGGGGCGACCACTTTACCTACTGAGCTATCCCTGCCCCGCTCTTCATTAAGATGAAGATTCAGCCAGAGTCAATTAAAACAGAATGTTGCTTATTGAAATGATACAGAGCCAAAACAGCTGTTACCTTTGGCAAAAGTACATTATTAGAGAAACACCTTAAAATACTGATTTGTTGGGATTTTTTTTATTTTTTTTTTTTAGCAAGAACTTAAAAAAAAAAAAAACAACAACTTGATTTTAAGAGGAAGAAAACTCCAGCAGAACCAGGCTCAAGGAGCAGCCTCTAGTCACAACTGGTCGGGATAAAAGAAAAGCAATAAACAAGAAGCAATAGACCTTAACGCCAGGATAAACTTTGGTTAGGCCCCAGTTAAACAGACCTGTCAGCAACCACCAACCGCTAAAATGTGTATTCCCCAACTTTCATCCACAACTGCCGAGAAAATGCTGCAGATTTCTGCCAGTTGCTGCTTCTACTGTTTTCACAGAAGTTGAAGTAGTGAAACTGCGTAAACTGCAATGCATCACACTTTTCATAGTTTCACTCCTGCTTGACCAGTAGCTGGTGAGTGTTCAGGGCGTTTTTTCAGCAAACTACAGGCAATCAAAGTAATCAGAAGGAGATTTTTGGAGCACATTCGTCATTCATCTAAAAATTGGCAACAATCTGAGAGCAAGTGCACCTCTTCCCCCAATCAAGAGAGCCTTTTTTCCCCATCATTTTTACTAATACTAATAATTACTGTATGTCTTCTTTCCTTTAATGTCCATACACACAGAGATCAAACCCATAGTTATTCGTAGTGACTGTCTTTGGTCTTTGTGCCAGCGTATTCACCAACAGGTTTTCAAACAGTAGGAGGTCACTGACTGCTCTGATGACCAGGGGTATTTGTTAATCCACATTTAGCACCATTATTGTAATCATAATCCGTAATTTAAAAAAACAAAAAAAAAAAAACAGGAGAATACAGGCAGTCAGTGGTGGTGTATCATTCCTAATAAAAGCCATGCTAACTTAAGTAGGTCTCTTAGTATGTCTATTCAATAAAGTTTCAAAATATGGATGCATTCAAGCAACTTAAAAACACATATCACCTGCCAAGAGTTCAATTATCTCTCAGTATTAAGACGCTTTTCTGCAAACTGATTGTGATTGCCTGCCAGTGATCGGATCAGGTATAAAGATTCCTGCTGACTAGCCCATAACACTTCATTACTCAGCTCGTGAGTATAAAATAAAACAATAAAACACTGAATTAAATATGAGTGACATCAAAGTAATGTGTGCCTCTGTTCTGAAACATTCACTTGTACACCTGGGTGTTTGGAGACCTGTACTCTGGGACCGGAGCTGATGCTGTCTAACTGGTGCACTCACACTTGTTTTCCCACTCATTACTTACTCGATGGGTGTGAAGAAATCTCTTGTGCTGCATGAGCTCCAAAACATGCTTCTCAATGCATACTATCTTGTTTTATTATTTCTCTGATTGCTTTGGAGTGTGCAGCGTGACACAATGGTTACACCAGCTGAATTCTTCGCACTCTTGCTGTCTATGATTGGCTCAACTTACAATACAAAGCACCCTGACTTAATTTTTTCTTGTCAACACATTTGAAAAGAAATCAGTTGGAGCTTTCTGAGCCTGAGAGTTAGATGATTTCTGCACCTTTCAGACACGTCAAATGATCGCTAACAATCCAATTCCCCAACTTTTGCCTCTGTGCCCTTCATCCGGTTGTTGTTCTCACTTGCAGCTATTTCTGTTTTCCAAGAGTTTTGTTTCTTCAACTTCCACAGACATGAGATGCAAATTAATTAGCATCATGCACCTACATTATGTCTTCATAAATTTATGCAGAACTCATTTGTGCCTTTGTTTCTATTTTGGGCAAGTTCATTTTCAGTGTTAGTGTACTTCTCACAAACGCAGCTCTAAAAATAAGGTGTCTTCAAAAGATGGCAAGGTTCAAAAGAGATTCTTCTTTAGATAAATTTGAAACAATGCCATCTGGCCAGTAAGAAGATTTCACAAGAGGGTTTAACTTAAAACACACTTTATTCAATCTTGCTAGTTTTATTCTTATTGTGAAAATCACAGGTTCACATGAAGGTGACAATTGGCAGGGAAGTTAAACAGGAATATTGAGGGCAGGACCCATAACCAGTCAGATCCTTCCTTAACTAATAACATCAAGTTTCAAACCTTCAAGATCTTCAAGACAGCCCATCTGCTTCAACCTAAGCAGGGGATCTTGACTGTGTTTCTATGCCTAAATGTATTGAAATTAACTCATTGGATATTTGTGTTAACGAGTAGTCGATCAGATGTATCTTATAAAGAGGCCGGTGAGTCTGTGTTGGTATTCTAATTAACACTGACAGAAGAGACAATGTGTGCTTTGTGGTAGGATTTGGATTGTCCAAAGTCTGCCCATTGAAAATATATAAAAGCTAGGTTTTTAAAGGTGATCAGGGTTAGTGTATTAAATGGTATTGTCAGGAGTCAGAATAGAAACTGCTGATGTGCACAGTGGATCAATAAGTCTTCTAAATTGGAGGTAAGGGGACCTTTGTAAATTTGGCTACAGAACAAATAGGTATTCAAGGTTACAGAGCAGTTAAAAAGAAACTAAAATCGACTCTCAGCTCAAACACAAACACACTTTTCTGTTAAACAGAAGGGCAGCCTTCCTACTGAGGCTGTTAGTGTCACGACTAGGGGCAGCAGTCGCGTGATGTGTGGAAAGGAGGACTCAAATGCAGCACTTATTAGGATGTGAGGGTGATTTATAAAGAATACCGAACATAAAGTGGGGATGGCAAAACAGAACTAAGGATGAACTAAACTTGGAGAAAACTAAACTATAGAGCAGCAAACTTGAACATGCAGGGGCTTCACGAAGTAATGTAGCGTACACAGGGTAAAATGATGAACACAGACAACGCGACAAGGATCACAGGCAGACACGCAGTATAAATACACACACCAGGTAATTAGGAAATGGCAGACAGGTGGGGACACAGCTGGAACTAATGGACATAACGAGACAAACCTACAAAGTAAAACAGGAAACTCACAGACTTTTTTACACTACCAACTGGGGACATGAACAGAACACAGAGGGGAGGCACAGGTAGGGATGATAGAAACATACAACTCAAACCCTAAGAACAAATACAAAATCAGAATAAACTAGAAAAATGATAATAATAAACTTAAAGCGCTGGGTCACCGACCCAGGACCATGATAGTTAGACTGGGCCCATGTGGTTTTATGGTTACAAAACCCCAACTGTTTTGGTACTTCAGACCCATAGCATCCAGTTCCAAGAAAACTCATGTTAAACTATCAGACCTTCAAACAAAAACTCAGCATAAAACAAAGACAGCCTGCAGGAACACAAAATACAAGTCTGAAAGCTATTTTATATTTACTGAACCAAAACAGATGTTTAATACTAACTGAGTCTGTGTGCAAAAAAACTGCTGGATTTGACACATTCCCTAGACTGATTATTACCAGCCTAGTTCATTTAAATTGTTGACCTTTTTTAGAAGAATGTGGTTGTTTTAGAGGTCTCACCATTAGCACAGTGTGCTAAAATTTAAAAAGAAAAAACGAATTCCCAAAGAAATGAGTAGGACAGCGTCGGAAATCTGTCAGTTTGGGAAGAATTACCAGACTATTCTGAGCCTCTGAGTTGGGGTTCTCACTGATGATGGCTTAGCCTTAGGCCATCAAACAGCTGAGGCGCATCTGATTTAAACCAGTGTATTCTCACTTTGGAATCAGTTAGAAGTTGAGCTGTTAGGTTAAAGAACATATCTCCACTGCTACCTCTATGAAAGTAACAGGGAAACATGAATTTTGCTGCTTGATCAAAAATCCAAAAAGAAACAACTACAGTGAATTAAAGCTGGAATAAATAAAAGTCCACAGACAGAGGTCAACAAAAGACAGAGAAATTGTAGGGTTAGGGGCGGAGCTAGAGTATCAGAAAATCAGACCTACTCATTTTATAGGGTTTCACTTTTTCACCATGCTGAAACAGAAACTTTTTACGGCAAAAATGCAAGGCCAAAATGGAAAAAATAGTTCTGAAACCATCCTTATTTAACATGTGCTAAAATGTAACCCCATCCCTAAATGGACAAGGTGGATGTTAAGACAATCAAATGAAGAGGAAACCTGTCAATTGTATATCAGAGATATTTTGTTTCAAGACAACACCTTCCTCATAAACAAATAATTAGGATGCATCAAGCAGCCCAGGGAGTGAGACCTTTCAATATTAACAGTTTTTGCAGGAATGTTTTCTGTGTCTGTGCTACCAGTAATTGAAAGTCTGTCTGTGCAGTTATCTTCAGAGAGAATTTAAACATCCCCATCAGTACCCTCATATTCCTCTGTTCATCTCCAGATGGTTCAAGTAGAGTGCAGATAAGATTTTGCATTATTGATGCACTCTGTTGGATTGTCATCAATAGCTCGGGCCATCATCGCTACCGGGGAGCCCATTTACTGTAATGTATGAATTGATGAGCACAGTCTTTGATTTGAGTTGACACACACTGAGCTGCAGTGGCCAATGGCAAACATTCAAGGAGACTCTGTTCAGTCCGCTGCTGGAGAGCAGAAAATAAAACAGCTGGAGCAGAAACAGCAGCAACACTGTAATCCACAAAGAGATGTATTTTTTCTTTGAGTCCCTATTGCATCAGCATTCTTTTACCGTGCTGAAATGTATCAGTGAGCCTTGTGTTTAAACAATTTAAAGAAGAGATAAAAGTTCATCTTTCTAGTTTTGTTACAGGGAAATATCTGCATCACCGAGTTACAGGGAAATTTCTGGGGGAAAAAAACAACTCATTAAACGAAAAAAATGCTTTGGTACCAACAACCAGAATATAATATATTTTATTTATTATGTCAGTGCGAACTTGTTAGCAGACAAGCTGAAAAACAAAATCACTGCACAGAAATAGCCATTACAAATAGCACTGAATGAATTATCTGCACCACGTCCTTATTTATAAATGTCAACACAAACTAAGAAAAAGAAAAGAAATTTTCCAAGGACCTCCCTACAGAAAGTAGAGCAAAGATGCTACTAACACTTTCCATGTTGGTCAAAATTTGGGTCAGTTGGAAATCCGTTCTAAGCTAAGGATAATCTGGAGGCTTGCTGAGGACCCTGTTGTCCTAAAATCCAGGCAGTGCATTCAGCTGCTATTATGTGTCTTGGTATGTGAATGTGTTTCTGCGGATGAGATGGAAACTCTTATGCCTCAAACACGTCCAATGATTCTCCAGATTCTGCAATAAAATTAACATCAGCGCAGAAAATAATAAATGTTATAATAGTGTCAATGACTCAAAACTAAAACATTTTATCTCAGGCAAAGGGAAAAGTATTATTCCCAGCTGAAAATTATAGTTACTTCCATTAACACTCAACCAAATATTATTTTTAAATTTGTGCCATGATCTTCTTGTCTACAAGGAGAACTCTGCATTCTATATCCATACTAAATCATTCCTTTCTGAAGGTATCAACAGTAATATTTAAATCTAATAAGTTTAAATATCCAGGAATCAGGGTGCAAAATACCCACCACGAGTAAACTGTTGAGACACAGAATTTTATAACCAAAACAAAGGTCATGACCTCAGAGATAGTTGCGTGGTTAACCAGCTGCTTGGAAATGAATCTCATACAACCAAAAAGTGTTTTATAAACTCTTATTTCTTATGCACATAAAGACTTTACTGTGTACCAGCCTTTTAAAAGATAATTCAAGTCTTTCAAGCTTTCAAAACACTGCACTTTTCATCAGCAACCTGAAATTGTGCAGGCTGTGACAAACTGCAATCAATTTTGATTAGGCTATTTTCCTCTAAAAGATCTCTGTAGTGCCAAATAATGTCATATTTAAATGCAGTGATTCGTCAAGACTTCTCTCCAGAATCAGTACGGGATGACTTTTATTTTTAGAAACCTTTGTTCCCACAAACCCAGAAGGCAGAATCAAGACTCTCTGACCACTTCCCCCACAAAATGAAACACACACATACGCACAAGTACCCGCCTCTGCATGTGTTTATGTGTGTCTATACAGCTTTCAGGTCACTATCGCATTTTATCAAGAAACGCATGGCAAGCCTTGTGTGAAATCAAAAAGCTGCACAAATTATTTGTGTGTGTGTGTGTGTGTGTGTGTGTGTGTGTGTGTGTGTGTGTGTGTGTGTGTGTGTGTGTCTTGGAGGAATAGACATTGATAATAATAATAATAATAATATGTAGGCACATATGGCTGTACACGTGTACACACAAAGCTTATGAGAATACCTCAAAATATACTTAGAATGCAAATAATTTACATGTGAGTTCTGCACAATACATTAAATCCACCTACATTAAATAAAGGAAAACTAATAATTTATCTCTGAAAGTCTCAATAAGTGAAGAATACTTACTTAGACTTATATCCTCCCATGCCTTATGTGGCATATCGGGGGGCAAACAAACACCACCAGGCTCGATCTTGTGCCCAGGCTTGTTCGATGTCTTTAGGTCTTGATGGAATGACCTTTGCCAGGTGTTGCGGGGGACGTCCTCGTGGTCTTTTAATGCCCAGGGGTTGCCAGCACATCGCTGTTCTTGTAATCCATGCAGAGGATATGGCCGGCCAGTCGGAGTCTTTGGAGTGCGAGGATGTTGTGAAGTTGTGCCACTCCTTCACAGGACCTCCGTGTTGGTAGTGTGGTCGGTGTAGCGGCTCTTCAGAATCCAGCGAAGACATCGCTGCTGAAAGACGTCGAGCTTGGTGTTGATACAGGCCGACACCTTCCAAGTCTTGCTGGCATAAATCGCGGTTGGGATCACGATCGAATTAAGCAAGCGGAGTTTGATCTTGAGGGAGATGGTCGAGGAGGACCAGACCTTGTTCATCCTCCGAAATACCGCAGCTGGCTTTCCTGACATACACCTCCGCATCGCCGTCTTTGGAAATCATGCTACCAAGTTAGGTGAATTTCTTCACTTCTTCTAGCTGCTGTGTCCCAATGTAGATCCCCCATCGTGGGTCCTTGGAGCTGACGTGCATGATCTTCGACTTTTCAGAGCTGATCCTCAGGCCAATCTTACCGGCTTCTTTTCTTAGATCGGTCGTTCCTTGCTGTAGCTTCAGCTCGTGTTCCTCAAGTAGGGCGATATCGTCAGCGAAATCGAGGTCGCCAAGACGGTCTTGGCCAGATCAATGGATGCCAGTTCCTATACGGGCACCGGCTTTCCGCATGACGTAGTCGAGGGCAACAAGAAAAAGCAGAGGTGACAGGATGCAGCCCTGCCTGATGCCGGTGGTGATGTCGAAGAAGTCAGTGTGGCCATTTCTGGTTTTAACGCAACAGCATGATCGCAAGTACAGGTCATTGAAGATGTTGATGAAGATGGTAGGGACACTATACAAGTGTAGGATCTGCCAAAGCGAATCGCGGTGGATGTTATCGTAGGCCTTCTTGAAATTGACAAAATTGATGGTGAGTTGTTGCTGGTACTCGACGCACTGTTCGATTATGTTTCTTAAGGCAAAAATCTGTTCCGTGCACAATCGGCCGCTTCAGAACCTACCTTGCTCCTCTCATAGACGTTGGTTGAGGGCACTCCTCAGTCGTCGAAGGAGGACGATACAGAATAGCTTGCCAGGCACAGAGAGGAGGGTGATGCCTCTTCAGTTGGTGCACTCAGAGGTGTTGCCCTTTTTTGGTAGTTTGACTATGGCGCCCTTCCGCCAGTCCTCCAGCACTGTGCCACTTTGCCAGCACAGGTTGAACAGGGTCGTCAATTCTTCTACCATGGCTTGGCCGCCGTGTATCAGGAGCTCTGCTGGTATTTCATCTAAGCTGGCCGCTTTGTTGTTCTTGTGGCTCTCGATCACGATCTTCACTTCCTCGATGGTGATTCTGCCAGTGTTGAACCCAAGCTCATCTTGTGCATTCTCCACCTCGAAATTGTACGTCTTGGCGGGCTCTGGCTGGTTAACCCTTTAAGACCTACCATAGAACCAAGTCCGCCAGAGCTTATATTATATTTTTACATGCTGTGGAGCCATTTTTGGGAGCATTTCAAGTTGCTATACATCAATACAACCATTATAGCCCAGATTTTAATAATATGTATTCATTAAGTGCATAGTAATTACATAAATTGCAAAAAAGTGCAATAAACTACAAAAAAATTGAAAATCGTTTTTGATTTTTTAACATATATTTGTAGTTAGAGAAATTTAAGAGGCTTATCCCTCAAAACTGTAAATACAAAAAAGTTGCACAAAATAGTTTCCCACCACAGGAAATTTATTTTGAGTGTCTTCATAGTTTTATTTTTGAAATACACCAATTTTTATACACTGCAGGAAAAACGAAAATAAATATTATACTGCAAATTTGCAAAAAAGCAGCATATGCATCAAAATAAACTATTTCCAGCAGTGCAATATGAGTCCTAAGCATCCCAGAAACGACACAGAAAGTCATAAAGTCAAAGATAACTTTTAAAAAGAGCAGTATAGGCCCTGAGGCCCTGATCGCAAAAAAGACTACATTTCCGCGAAAATGACGTCACTTCCGGTTTCGGGCAGGTAATGGCGGGAATGCAAAAGTTCGCGCTGACGTCTATTCCAACGTAGGAAGTGTTATGGACAGCTGATCGGATCGGTAAAGCGTGTTTCTGGAATATTATGTTTTTGTTCCTGCAAGCGCTTTTTATGCAGTTTTTGCAAAGCTTTATGTGGAAGGAAACCGTGACCTAGGACAAGCTGATGGCATAAGAAGTAAGTACAACTCTTCCGGTTTCATATGCAAAAAAAATTTTTGCGCTAGCTTACGTGGTTGCAGTGCTACTGGGATTTAAAAATAGTTACGCAAAACAGAGCGTGCCCGCTCCGATCGGCTCTAAAGGGTTAACCCGCTCCGATCGGCTCTAAAGGGTTAACCCGCTCCGATCGGCTGTAAAGGGTTAACCCGCTCCGATCGGCTGTAAAGGGTTAACCCGCTCCGATCGGCTGTAAAGGGTTAACCCTTTACAGCCGATCGGAGCGGGCACGCTCTGTTTTGCGTAACTATTTTTAAATCCCAGTAGCACTGCAACCACGTAAGCTAGCGCAAAAATTTTTTTTGCATATGAAACCGGAAGAGTTGTACTTACTTCTTATGCCATCAGCTTGTCCTAGGTCACGGTTTCCTTCCACATATAGCTTTGCAAAAACTGCATAAAAATCACTTGCAGCAACAAAAACATGATATTCCAGAAACACGCTTCGCCGATCCATCAGCTGTTTGTAACACTTCCTACGTCCATCAGCGCGAACTATCACATGACCGCATGACCTGCCCGAAACCGGAAGTGACGTCATTTTCGCGGAAATGTAGTTTTTTACGATCGGGGCCTTATGAGCTTGTGTTTTACTTGTTATGTGTTTTAAAAAGTTATGTTTGACTTTATGACTTTCTGTGTCGTTTCTGGGATGCTTAAGACTCATATTGCACTGCTGGAAATAGTTTATTTTGATGCATATGCTGTTATTTTGCAAATTTGCACTATAATATTTATTTTCGTTTTTCCTGCAGTATATACAAATTGGTGTATTTCAAAAATAAAACTATGAAGACACTCAAAATAAATTTCCTGTGGTGGGAAACTAGTTTGTGTAACTTTTTTGTATTTACAGTTTTGAGGGATAAGCCTCTTAAATTTCTCTAACTAGAAATATATGTTAAAAAAACAAAAACGATTTTCAATTTTTTTGTAGTTTATTGCACTTTTTTGCAATTTATGTAATTACTATGCACCTAATGCAGACATATTATTAAAGTTTGGGCTATAATGGTTGTATTGATGTATAGCAACTTGAAATGCTCCCAAAAATGGCTCCACAGCATGTAAAAATATAATATAAGCTCTGGCGAACTTGGTTCTATGGTAGGTCTTAAAGGGTTAAGGGTCTCTTGGAAGTGTTCGGCCCATCTTTTGTGTTGCTCTTCTTGGGCGATCAGGAGCTTCCCATTTTTGTCCTTGACCTGGACGTTTGCATTGGTCCTCGATCCTGTAAAGGAAGAATTCAAGAAAAATAAGTTAATTTAAGTAGCGGTGTTATTTACTGTTAAAAGGGAGTTTTTCCTTCCCACTGTCGCCAAAGTGCTTGCTCATAGGGGTGCTTAAGTGCTTAAAACCAGCATTACTTCAAAAAGCCAGCAGGGGGCAACTCCTCTAGTTGGTTTTAAGTCTAAATGTATAGAAGTCAATGAGAAATAGACACTACTACTGTGACTTCAGAAAACATTTTCATGATAAGTATCTGATCTCAGTTGAGAGATTCAATGCCAAATAAAAACAACATTATATAATTTTATAAACTTTGCACCCATAAGTGTTTCTCTGAACTTCATAATGGAATGTTACTAACAGGGTGCAGTGAGTCTGTCTACATCCATCTTTTATATAAAAGCTATGATACTGATTGTTTCAAATTGTTTCAAAAGAAATTTTTAAAAAATAAGAAAATAAGTAGGATTTTTTTTCCTGAGGCAAATGCTGGGGCAGGGCTGCTGTGAGAGGAAGCACAGCAAGGTGGAAAGCTGCAGGCTTGGCAGATGCATCATTTCCCCACATAGCGAAAGGGCAGCAGATGTTGTCTACATTTCATCATTCTTACCTCTGCCACTGTGTACAGGATGCTCCCCCTGTTCTACTTTAGGCTTTAGGAAACAGCTGATCATATTTTTTTTTCTTTTCCTGTCAACAAATCCAGGAAAAAGAACCAACAACAAAGAAGTCCTACTAAAGAGTCCTGTCCTAATCTAGAGCCTGACTTCCCAGTACGCTGTCCAGTAGATCCCTACTGTCATGCCGGAGCTATTCTGCTGCAGTAGAAGACACATTTGTTTTGAAATTTGTCTCAAATATTGTCCAAACAATTCTGTCACTGTACTTATCATAGCACCAGTGTGTATTACAGTATTTGGTCCCTGAAATATTTGTCCTGAAACTGTAAAACACACCCAGGACTGAACCAGCAACCTATGCAGCAATCAGTCTTGGGGTCATTGCTCAAAAACATTAATGTATTACACATTTACTTTTTACTTTTTTTTTTTTTTAAGATAATAATGTACTGCTCTTATTTATTCCGGCAATAAGATAGATTGGTAGATTAATTGCTCTGCAATCACTGATGGAATCACTAGTTACTAATATAACAATAAACCTTTCATCTACCCACATATCTACAGTAAACTCTATTCTAATGAGAATATCATTAAGATCCTTCTTTTAGCAGCCTGCTTAAAAAGTGCCACATAGCTAACATCAAAGTCTGTGACAGGCGACCATAGAGCACAGAATAATGTCTTACTGTAGCAGCGAGTTATTTACTGATGCACAGTCCTTTTAACTTTTGCACATTTGGCCGTTTAACTCTGTGGGTTTGATCCTTATAAGGGTCAGAATCTTCCTATCCAAAACTTAATTCTAATGTGCACTAACACGTGTATGTTCCAAATGGCAATAAAGTGTCTGCTTTGTTCTTTTGTTGCCTGTTGAATATAAGGCTTTTGGTGGCTTAGGTGAAGTGGGCATATCCTCAGATTAAGCTTTACTCAATACCCCCACACGCTTGTCTGTTTGTGCATTAAATCAGAAGTAACTGTGACTACTCATAGTTTGTAAATTGTCTGATTCATGATCTGCAAATGAGTAAATGAGTGTGAAAACAGGCTGCTTTCATTACGTGATTTTTAAAATATCACTGCAATTTCTTAATTAACTGGTTTGAAAAGTACTATTAAAATTATTTTTTATTCATTTTTTATAGTATTTATTTGAGTGCCATTTTTAAACACATTTTTTAGTTAGAAATGAAGTGATGAAGAAGGGAAATTGTTTTCCATGCAGTAAGTATTCAGAGGCCTATGAGTCAGCCTAGTAGAAGCTTGGCAGGAAGAGATTAGCACCATCCAGAGAAATGTCAGTAAAATAACTGTTAGCAATGTGAAGCCGGTGTGTCCATAAGCAAATGTATCAACTTTGAGGCGAGTGATTGAAGCAGCTGGAGCAAAGGATATTGTTGAATTACATATGACAGGGTGCTAAATACAACAGAGGGCCATTTATGCAACTAAGGCCTGGAATATCCACAAGCTGTCAACTAACAGCTACAAAGTGATGCCTAACAATGGTGACAAAGCTGTAGGTATCACTTTTCAACAACTCTATAGAGTTGTTGCTTTTAGACAGAGCCATTTGCTCTCTGCTTCCATATTCCTTTTGCCAGTAGCAATGAAAAAGGAAACTTGTGCTTATCTTTAAGATGCCAGCATCTGACAGTATGGGAATAAGAACAGGTTGTTTTAACAGGATGGTTGGATCAGTAACAATACTAGTATTTTCTTATCACTTGTCTGTACTGTTGGTGACATCTGTCACCATTTCAAAATCCCCTTTTTGAACTTTAAGTCTGTCTTAAGTACAGATAAAGCAAATAAAAAATGTTCTCAGAGACAGTGCACCAATAGATTAATTCAACTTTGACTGTTAGAAACTTTAAGCAATTGCAGTACTTGAAGCTACCCACACATGCATTGAAACATATAACTTTAAGGAAAAATCTGAGATAATTCCACTAAAAATCACACTAAGTTTAACGTGATGAGGCATTAGGCAACATGTTTTGAAGTAAAAAGCACTTAACTGTGAATTATTTTGCTTTGCATGCTCATGTTGATGTGTTTCTCACGCATTAAAGAATAGGAGCCATTCAGAGAGCAGTTCAAGGGGAAATTATATACACATCAAACATGTTTCATTTTGTCAGCTTTGAAAAAAACATTTTTTGGAGCACTCTAACACACACTCAAAAGCGCGCGCGCGCGCACACACACACACACACACACACACACAAAAACAGTAAAATCATAAATATTGCATGTCTCTATCGCTTATGGGAATATCGGAAAAAGCTTGACATGCACCCGCCTACCATCTGTGAATCTCAGCCCATAGAAACAGCTCTAATGGTGATGAAATGTGCCTTTCTTGGCATGAGAACACAACAAACTGGAGGATCAAAAGAGTTTGGGATGCGCCAAGATGAGCTATGATATGTGGTTGCACTAAAGTGAGCTTCTTGTTGGATCTAATGCATGACAAGTGTAGGGAAACTTGATAGAGTTGTTAAGCAGTAAGACTTAGGGAGAAGTGCACTTTCTTCCAGATGAAACTGTCTAGATCAAGGCCTTTTCCTTTGACTCGTCCAGCCATTACTGAATGATGAGTTATTGTGCCTTCAAACTTCTGTTTGTAATTCTTTGTCACACTTAATCCTCTGGGATTTTATGTATTCTGTGTGTAACCTTCGTGGCTAAGATACGGTAGCGGCAAGCTGTAAGATTCAAGGTGGGACAGCGTTCACTAAGAGACACAACTACATGATTGGGTTAGTGTACAGAAACATCTGTGCCACATATGGACTAGAAGTCCCCAAGTCCCAGTGGGAGATACCACCAAAGGTGGTTGGGAGCAACAGAGCTAAAGTCCTTTGGGTCTTTGAGTTCCAGACAGACAAGCAGCTGCTGACCAACCAACCAGACATAGTGGTGGCTGACAAGGGGCAGAAGACCCCAGTTATGAGAGATGAGGCATCCCCAGTGGACTGTCCTCAGCCCTATTATGCTATGAGCAAAAAAGTTGGGATTATGATTATGCTCACAGCGCAATATTTTCACTGGAGTGAAACTAGGCAGCAAGTAAAATCCATGCAAAAGTAAGTGCTAAAATTAATTACTCACTGGAACTTCAATTTCTTGGTTGACAGCGTTGTGATCTGGAATTTGTGTATTTCCATGTAAATGCTCTTCATGAGTGGATATGTTGTCAAGGATACATAGTATTCTTTGTAACGAGTGTTTTTTTTACTTAGCCTGTAAAAAAACACATCATACCTGCACTTCGGCTTTGCTTATCTGTTTGGTTGTGTGCCTGTAACATGGAGCAAAGGATTTGAAAGTGTGCTAAACCGTCAAAAAACAATATCTGCTAGTAGTGTCACATTGATGACTTTTACAGACCCAGAAAGCAAGAGGCTATGTGTTAAAATGTGTTAAAAAAAATGTGGCAGTGCAGTGAGACTGAGTTGCACAGAGGGAAAGAGACAGGATCCATGCAGGATGGAGGCTGTGACTTGTAGAACTGATTGTAATATTTGGAAACAGTCTCACTTGAAGGAGAGGTGAGGAAGGAAGTTTTTTTTAATGGAAGGTTGAGAGGTGCCGGAGGAGAGTGCACCAGCAGATGAACAAGTAAATTCTTACTCCTACAGGTGTCAGAGGTAACTAAGAGCCAAGAGATTCTGAATTAGCTGAGGAACAAGTGTTCCAGTCACATGATACAAGGTTGGCCCCAGGCTTCACCAGTGTGGCAAGAAACTGAGGCAACCTGCGACTGAATAACAGAGTTTAAAACACAAACCTAACTCCTTAAACTGCCACATCATGACATCATATCCACTTCACTGCCCATGCCAAGATAACTTGTAGGGGACAAAATACGTATTACCACATCCTGAACACTTAACAGTAAGCTAACAGTGAAATGAAAGTATCCTTGAAATAAGACTCTGCAAACTACAAAGTAAGAACTGATGATATGAATTTCCAGCCTGTGGTGCAGCCCAAACTTTCACAAGTCCCCTAGGCAGTATCCCCTTTTTCTTCGAGGTATGGAAGCTTTTATTTATTTATTTATTGTCAGCCAGAGGCACCAAAAGTAGGTAAATGCCCCAAGAAAAACAGAAAGTGAAAATGGGAATATTCAAATGTTTGACTAATTCAAAAGAAAACCATTTAATAAAACATGTTTGGCCCTGATGGTATTAAATAAAATTAGGTAGAACTATACTTGAGATATAAGCATGGATTAAAAACGTGACTGAATTATTTAAGGTTGATTTTTTTTTTCCCCTTCAGGTCCTGAAATCACCAAGAACACCATATTTTTAAATAAAGTTCTGAAGATAATAAGAGTAGTAATTTGTGCAGACTTAAAAAAGAGCAAAGCACTTTGATCATGTGCAAAGGTGCACTTTGTTTCTCCTGTTTGTTGGTTTTCTTTATTCCTTAACTCTATAAACTAAACCTGAATTTTCTGAGAAATCATACTTAATAACAAGCAGAGGAGCAGCTTGACCGAAACCCTTAAATCATCTACGGGAGCACTAGGAAAAGTAAAACAAATAAGACTGCAGTGACCCTGATGTGGGATGCATAGCAGTAACACACAGTTTGACCTGTTTTCATATAAATGTCTCATTTTGTAGAAAGTCAGGGTATATTTCTCGTCTGCTGGGACCAAACAGTCAGTGTGAATGATTTATAGCCTACAGCTGTGGGGACAATACACCTGAATGAGTTAAATGGGGCAGAATTAGACCCAACACAGCTGAATATTGATGCTTTAGTAATACTTGTTAACCTAGAAGTCTTCAGGCTTCAGGCTGAAAGATTGAAAGATGGAAATAAATTGTCAAATGGGAGACAAATTAAGAAGTGGTCTGGTTAAAGGATAGATGGATAAATTAGCATGAAAAGTGTCTTTGTTGTAGAAAGAGTGTTCAGTTTCTGGGCCATGGGAATTGTAGCACAGTAACTCAAATAAGTTCATGATAACAAAGAAAAAATTATTAGAAAAGCAAAGACAGAAGAGAATGGTTGTTTAAAATTGAATTCATAATCGTGAGTACTGATTTGTATGCAGTACTGCACCGAAAACCTCTCTGCGATTACTTTGAATGCTTGCAGATTGCTGCAGTTGCCTCCAGTTCGAATAGAAAACATTGACTTGTCTACAAAGACTTGCCAGCTTCTCAGCAAGCAGTAGCAAAATTTAACAAAGTGCAATGCAAACCATCAAAGTAAGAGCTGTGTTTCAGCACTTCAACTCACACATTTCAGAATTTACCTTGAATGCAAAATATCTCAGCTTTTGTGTTTGTGTAACCCTTTTCATGACTTCACTATCACATGTTGGCAAATTTGCAGGCAAACTAATGTTTTCCATGCAAACTAAAGGCAAATTCAGCAATTGCTACTGCAAATTTCACCTAGCAACTGCCAGATACCACTCACCAACTCCATCAACCTGTGATTGCAATGGTGTCACTGAACCGTTTCTAGGCTTGGATGCATAAAGGAAAGCAATGAAATGAGCCAGAAGTAGACCTACTTACCTTTTCCCTTTCTGCGTAGGAAACGCTTCAGGAAACGGGGTAGAAGGAGTGGTGCCCGCGTTCGCGTCAAGGCTTATATTAGAGCCATGGCTATGGATTACCCTTCTACAAGTCGTGAGCTGTCACGATTTATCTTCTACTCCAGGAGCTGCTTTGCGGCTAAATTGTTAAGTCATCGTTGGATATGCCCTGTTGGCCCTCATACCTATCCTACCTGCCCAGTGGCCTATCACTCTGCTCGGTCTTGGATTACACCGCCTGGCCGCGGTGTTCAACACAGCAATCTAAACACCCTGCGACGGGCTACCGCTAATGACTTAGCTCCTCGGACTCGGATGGCTTTATTTAATGTTAGGTCTCTTTCAAATAAGGCCTTTCTCTTAAATGACTTTTTCCTTACCACGGGACTGGATGTTCTATTTCTGACGGAGACATGGACTTCTCCGGGTGAGTTTATCCCCTTTTCTGAGCTTCTCCCTCCTGACTGTGCCTTCTTTAGCTCACCAAGGCTCACTGGTAGAGGTGGTGGCCTAGCCTCGGTCTTTAAAAACAAACATGAAGCACGGCTGCTACCCTCCCCAACCTATTCTAGCTTTGAAGCCCAGTTATTGGAATTGACTGGCCCTCGGACTACTCTGTGTGTTGTGGTTTATCGTCCGCCTAAATACCACAAGATGTTTATTTCTGAATTTGCTGACTTCTTGGGATCCATTCTTTTTAAATATGGTTCTGTTATTATTTCTGGTGATTTTAACATTCATGTCTGTTGTATGGATGACAAATTGGCCAACGATTTTCTAGCACTAACTGCTTCTTTTAATCTTACCCAATGGGTGAATGAGCCTACCCATGTTAAGGGCCACACCCTTGATTTGGTTTTTTCATACGATGTGGATATATGTATTAAGGAAATTAGAAACACTGGACTTTCCGACCATTCTCCGGTTATTTTCGATCTTGACCTTGGCAACACCGGATCACGCTTTGAGGCTCCTCTTTGTCCTACGCGTACTGTGAATGCCGATACTCTGTTGAAATTTTCTAATTCTTTTGTGAACTTTTCATTTACTACGTCAGACTGTCTTACCCCACATACGCTTGAGAATTTCGCCAATACTCTATTAACTACATGTTCCTCTATCCTTGACATTGTAGCACCGATCAGAATGAAACGCCCCAGAACCTACTCACAATGTTGGTTAAATGATTCTGTTCGTGCCTTACGACGTATGTGTCGACGGGATGAGAGGAGGTGGAGGAAGGATAATCTCCAGTCATCATATGACACTTTATGCGTTAGCCGCTCGAAGTTTCAATCAGCTGCCAGAATGGCTAAAGCTGCTTTCCTATCTAAAATTATCACCACCAATGGAAACAACCCTCGAATTTTATTCAAAATTTTCAACTCTGTGGTAAACCCCTGCCCCTTTATGCCTCTGCCATGCTCCCCGGGCCTTTGTGAAAAATTTTCAAGTTATTTTTTGGATAAAGTCGCATCTCTTAAATCTACCCTCCCTTTGGTGACCGACCGTATGCCCACCCCCGATTGTTCCACTACTTTTTGTCAATTTGAACCCGTTTCTCTCTCTACTCTGAAGCATCTAATCGAGAAACTCAATAATACTAATCTTGTACATGATGTTCTTCCATCCCGTATAGTCAAGGATTGTTTTAGTACAATTGGACCTTGTCTTTTGTCCATATTGAACTCCTCCTTGCTGTCCGGCTATGTACCATTAGCTCTTAAACATGCCATAATCCAACCTGTTCTAAAAAAAAGTAATCTCGATCAAAATGATTATGCCAATTATAGGCCGATTTCCAAACTTCCCTTTGTGGCTAAAATTCTTGAGAAGGTAGTTCTGCTTCAACTTCAGACCTACCTGGATGAGAATAACATTAATGATAAATATCAATCGGCCTTTAAACAACACCATAGCACTGAATCAGCACTGCTTCGAGTTTTTAACGACCTTTTACTAATGGCTGACAATGGACGCCCCTCTGTCCTAGTGCTATTGGATCTTTCATCGGCATTTGACATGGTTGACCATAACATACTATTGGCGAGACTAGAGCACACTGTAGGCATCAAGGGCACTGCCTTGGATTGGTTTAAATCTTACCTCTCCGATCGGCTCTCTTCGGTTCACTTGGCTACCTCCTCCTCCTCCGCTGTACCTGTTTGCTGTGGTGTTCCCCAGGGATCTGTGCTAGGCCCTACCCTGTTCTCACTGTATATGCTTCCTTTAAGTGTCATTTTGGAGAAATACCACATTGCCTTTCACTATTATGCCGATGACATCCAGATCTATTTTGAGCTGAATGATGATCTAGCTATGTCCGTGAGTAACTTTCGAGAGTGCATGTGTGAGGTCAAGCAATGGCTTCTGGCAAATTTTCTTATCCTTAACGATAAGAAAACTGAAATTATGATCTTTGGCAGTGACGCTCTTCGTGCCAAACTTCATGATGCTTTTGGTTTTCTCACTAGTTCTTTCCCTGACACTGTTAGGAATCTGGGTGTGCTACTTGACAGCTCATTTAAACTTGACAAACAAGTATCTGCTGTCGTCAGATCTAGTTTCTACCAACTTCGCCTTATTTCCAGGGCCAAACATTACATCCCGCACAATGACTTGGAAAAGCTTATCCATGCCTTTGTTACGTCACGACTAGATTACTGTAATTCACTTTATTATGGTCTTCACTCTACCCTTTTACATAGATTACAGACAGTCCAGAATGCCGCTGCACGCATTCTAACTAAAACTAGGAAGTTTGCTCACATCACTCCCGTCCTTGCTGATCTGCACTGGTTGCCTGTGAAATTTCGTATTCAATTTAAAATTCTGTTGTTTACTTTTAAAATTACTAATAACACAGGGCCAAGTTATCTTAAGGAACTCTTAAATTCATATCTTCCTACGAGGGCCTTAAGATCTTCCTCACAGTCATTGTTGGTTCAGCCCAGATCTCGCTTGAAGTCTAGAGGTGATCGAGCGTTCGCTCTAGCTGCACCTGAGCTGTGGAACAGTCTCCCGATTGGCATCCGGGCGTCTGATTCTATTCAATCTTTTAAATCACGGCTTAAAACATATCTGTTTGAACTTGCTTTTTCTACCAGTTAAATTCTCGCCTTGCTTCTAGTGTGTTGTTCTAATGTTCTAATGTGTCTGGTTGTTTTGCGTTGTCCTGTGCTGTCAATGTTTTCCATCACTGTGTTTGATGGTTCAGCTTTACAGCTTTACTCTGCTATAGCTCTGTGCTATAGTTTATTCTTATTAGTGGTTTTTATCTGTGAACATAATCTCACACTTATATGACTCTGACGTTATAGTCTTAATTATTTTATTTTATTGTTGCGTTGCCTATGTCCTCTATCACTGTGTATGATGGTACAGTTCTCTTTGCTACAGCTGTGTGCTATTGACTGTTCCTATTAGTGGTTTTTACCTGTGAACATAATCCCACACCTATATGATTCTGATGTTTTAGTGTAAATCATTTTATTGTTTTATTGTTTCATGTAAAGCACTTTGGCATGCCCCTGGCTTTTAATGTGCTCTATAAATAAAGATTGTTGTTGTTGTTGTTGTTGTTGTAGAAGCAACATTGAGAACTGGTGACAGCTCCCATCCAGATCCCCCAGAGTACTTTTTACAAAGAACAATGAAAGGAAGAAGGTCTGAAATGAGAACGTAGTTGTGTAATGTAGGCGGGAGTTTATTGATCTCTGGGTACTGAACTCCATATAAAATAATCCTCAAATAAATTTATTAAGCTTGATTATTGATTTAAAATACTGTTTGCTGTAACGCTGGATTCAGATCCTTGTATTTCTAATAAATCATATACATAACACATACAATGCCAACTTGAATTTACCAGCTAATGGAGAAAGGGATGACAATGTACATGCATTAAGAAGATTTTAGATTAAACAATGGTCCCTTTTTAAATTAAAAGGCACCATTATATATAAGATTAGTACCATGTTGTATTAAAAAAGACCTTAGAGTAGTGATTGATGAACCGATTGAAGTATTTAATGTGAAAAAGTTGAGTCATTTTTCAATAACATTACATACAATCTGACTTCTTATTGCAACCAGAAGAGTTGACCCCCTACTGTTCACTGGAAGTAATTCATGTAAATTAATTAACTGGGTTTGCTGGCAGTTATCACTGACGCTTTACCTATTTCCTTGCTTTCCAAGGAAATAGGTAAAGATCCAAAATTGACACATGTAACACGATATTTTTTTTAAAATATGAAAACGTTTTACAATATCCTTTAAATTCCAAGGCTGAGATATTAAAACTAGTTTTCATTCTGATTGATTCTTGCGCTGAAATAGCAGCTTATAGTCAAGCTGTGTGCTCAAGTGGTTTTGAAAACCTGCAAACAAATTGCACAGAGCGTTCAACAAATAGCTTAATCAGTCAAGCAGACCCCCAGCCCTATCTGGCATTTAAAAAGTGGACACTCCGTTCAAATAATAGCCCAGAGGTTACAAGTAATCATCACAGAACAATTCTCCTGTTCCCCAAGGAAATAACTCCCCAAAGCAGCTGCATTGTCCTTTTCTGTAAGCCCACAGAGTAATAACTCAGGTCGACACAACAGTGTTCACACAATGTAAAGGGGAGAAATGACAAGACTGTGTGATTGGCACGTTGTTTTTCTTCTTCCTCTTTAATATTCTTTATTGAAAGAGTTATACAATAGGGCGCATATGAGGCATTATGAGAACAAAAGAACAACAGAGACATAGCAAATTCAAAAACTACCAGGCTGACCTGACCAGAAATAACAAAGCTAGACAACTGTTCAAGAGGGTTAAAACAACTGATATTTTGAGGGGGGTATCTTTTTAAATGATCTGAATGAGTGCATCTACCCCTGTGACAGACTGGCGACCTGTCCAGGGTGTACCCCGCCTCTCGCCCTATGATAGCTGGGATAGGCTCCAGCACCCCCCCGCGACCCTGAAAAGGATAAGCGGAAGCGAATGGATGGATGGATGGAGTGCATCTACAGGGTGGGCAATTTATATGGAAACACCGTAATAACATGGGAATGGTTGGTGATGTTAAAGTCCTGTTTGTGACACATTAGTAGGTCTATATGTGAGGGGGCAAACTCCTCAATCTGGGTGGTGACCATGGTGGCCATTTAGAAGTCGGCCATCTTGGATACAACTTTTGTTTTTTCAATAGGAAGAGGGCCATGTGACACATCAAACTTATTGGTAATGTCACAAGAAAAACAATGGTGTGCTTGGTTTCAACATAACTTTATTCTTTCATGAGTTATTTGCAAAGTTCTCTTTGTTCACAGCCATTGACATGTCGAAGAGGTTAACACCTGAGGAGCGGATTGAAATTGTGTTTATATCTGGTGAACGCAGTAACCGGGTCATTCCAGCAGATTTCAATGCAAGACACCCTACGAGACCACCCATCTCCCATGCTACAGTTAGCAAACTGCTTGCTAAGTTTCGTGAAACTGGTTCAGTGTTGGATTTGCCAAAATGTGGACGCAAGAAAACTGTCACTAATGAAGAAACATCAGTGGCTGTCTTAGCATCATTCAGCAAGAGCCCACAGCGCAGCACTCGCCACATGTCGCAGTGGCATTGGTCGAACATCCGGATATTAGCTACTCACAAATGGCACCCTTACAAACTCCAGCTACTGCAGCATCTCAACGAGGGTGACCCAGATCAGCGCACAGAATTTGCAGAATAGGCAAAACAGAAATTGGAACAGGACCCTCAGTTCACGCAGAAGATTTTGTTCAGTGATGAGGCAAACTTTTATGTGAATGGTGAAGTTAACAAACCAAATCACCGCTATTGGTCTGACACTAACCTACACTGGATGGATCCCTCCAAGACTGTTGGAACAACAAAAGTGATGGTTTGGTGTGGTATATGGGGTGCAACGATAGTGGGTCCATTCTTCATCAATGGAAACCTCAAGGCCACTGGATATTTGAAATTGCTACATGATGATGTGTTTCCCTCTTTATGCACTGAAGCTGGCACGTTCCCTGAGTTTTTCCAGCAAGATGGTGCACCACCACATTATGGGTGCCAGGTCCGAGCATTCCTAGATGAACAGTTTCCTGGAAAGTGGATTGGTCGCCGTGGGCCAGTTGAATGTCCCCCAATGTCTCCCGATATGACCCACTTAGACTATTATCTTTGGGGTCATCTGAAGGCAATTGTCTATGTTGTGAAGATACGAGATGTGCAGCACCTCAAAATATGGATATTGGATGCCTTTGCTGGCATTTCTCCTGCGGTGTTGCTATCAGTGTGTGAAGAGTGGGAGAAGAGGGTTGCATTGACAATCCAACACAATGGGCAGCACATTGAACACATTTTATAAGTGGCCAGAAACTTGTAAATAACTCATGAAAGAATAAAGTTGCGTTGAAACCAAGCACACCATCATTTTTCTTGTGACATTACCAATAAGTTTGATGTGTCACATGGCCCTCTTCCTATTGAAAAAACAAATGTCCATATAAATTGCCCACCCTGTACGATCTCCCTCTACAATCTCCACCATTGTCATCAGCCTCATTATCCCTAATAAGAAAACTGGTGTTGCTCTTGGCAGTTTGCCTTCTACCAGAAAGGCTTTCTGAGTTGGTAAATACTGTGACTCTGCAATCCAGCTTAATCAAGTAGCTTTGGTATCAAAGCCTCATCTACCAGTAACTTGAGAAAGAAAATGAATACATTGAAGAAACTGATGTAAACTGAAGTAAACTATTTAATTTACCAGTCAGGCCCTGAGTTTGGGATAGTGACTGAAGAAGGAGACCTGTGGTATAGGCAGTTTATGATTCCTGTAGGCTCAGAGATAGGGCTAGACACTGATCAGCTTCAAACCTGGCCAACCCAGACCTTTCTGTTTGGACCTGTTAACTGGGGTAGACTATTTTATTTAAAGACTACATGAAAATACTCTGCAGATTAGTGCAAAATAAACAGGTCAGTTTGCTGTACTGTGATGGTTTTAAAGTATAGAACAGTGTGTGACTGGTGTACAGTGACTTTGGTGCAAGTTGGGATACAATCAAGTTTAGCAGAGATGAATCTGAAGTTAAGCTGATGATGTTTAGATGGTTCATACCAACTTTAAACCATCTAGTAAACAGTTCTCCATCCCCTACACTGACTGAAACATATGCGTACATGTTGTTGGATTGTGTACAACAAAGTTTTGTATATCCACAAAGAGCAGTGAACCTCAGTGCATATCCATATCAGCTGATCACAGCCTGTACACTAAGAAAATTAACCTATTGTAACCTACTTTTCCCCACACTGAGTGGCTACAACTGATGTTAGGGTTCCCCACATGCTGAATCCCACTTTAACCTCTTCCCTACTCCCCTTTTCCTGTTCAGAGGCAAAGTCACCCACTACAATGTAGACAACAGAAAATATAGGGTTTTTTTAAGCTTCCTTCTTTTCCTTCTGATTCAAGCTGAATATAACTAATATTAAGTTGCCAAGCTAATTTTTTAAAGGTTGAGGGGATAAAAAGGTATGTGTAGTCACCACCATCAAAGGCAAAGAAAAGATCAAAAGGAATTAAAATAGAGGAATGCCCACCACTGGCAGGAAGATCATTAGTTGTTTTTTTTTTGTTGTTTTTTTTTGCCTGTCCCGTTTGGCTCTTTTGCCATCAGAATTGTTGTCTAAAGGCAAAGAAAGATGCCCAACGGATTTACTTTACCAAATTGACCATCCCAGCCTTGCCGTAATGGTCCATTTGATTCACCTTTTATTGTTTATTTTATTTTCATTTAGTGACATACGGGACAGACTTGACTGGGGGAAAGAAGGGGAGAAAGAAAGAGGGAAAGAGAAACAGCTGAGAAGAGGGACGGGGGAGAAGGGCAAAAAACAAAAACCAACAGAACGGGCAGAAAAAAAAAAGAAGAAAAAAAAAAGCATATATCGATCACCTGGGTCACCTGCTGAGAAAGAAAAAAGAAAACAAGCAGAAGAGAACAAGAGTAATAGAATAAACAACATCACAATGATATATGGGAATATGACAGTAAATACTAAATATTAAACATTATTGTGCAGCACATAAGATCAACAGAACACAGTGTGCTTTGAGGTAGGAGCCAAAAAGGGTGTAGTTTGTGGGTGTGATCACCCGTGTGTACACCTGTGAGCATGGACGCGCTTGTTTTTTTGTTTTTTTTTAAAGGTTCCTTCATGTAATAATCTGCTAGAGGGTGTGGGGGGGCCACAGCCCCGTCCTCTAGGGCATGAAGCAGGTATGGAGGAGATCAAAACTCCAGACATCCAGAGGCCCCCAGAACACAAGAGACCAAGGAAGACCAACAGAGGGGCAGCCGCGCCACTGTCCCAGAAAGAGCTGAGGAGAGTCCCAGATGAGGGCTCACTCAGCAGCCGCGGAGCAGAAGCCAGGGGGAGTTGCAGTGACGCGCCCGTGAGCTCCGCCGGCAGCCAGCCGGGCTGGGAGTGACCGAGCCCCAGGCCGAGAGGCCGGGGGCACCCCACCTCCGAAGTGGCCCGAGCGAGCCCCAGGCTCTAGGCCCCGATAAGCGGCCGCCAAGGAGTGAGCCGGTGTGTACCTGGACGCCCATCCCCGGACACAAAGAACCACCAACGCACCGATGTCTGAGGGAGTCCGCCACTGGCAGGGGAAGTGGTGGTAGGGGGAGATAGGCCTCCAAACCTTGGAGGGCCTGAGATGTCCCCAGAGAGGTGGCGCCTGACACCCAACCTGACATATAGACACAGAAATATAGGCACACACAGATACAAACATCCATTCCCACCCTCATGCTCTCATATGCACTTACTCCACACCCAACCAACGTGGAGACAGACATAAAGAGACGCTGTACACACGATCACAGGAAGATCATTAGTGAATTCAAAGAAAAAAAGTATCTCTCAGCACTGGGAGTGTTATTTAAAGAGTGATTGTTTCCCTGGTAGAAGTACCAATAAATGTAAACTTGCATGTATATCTTAAAGTTGACAAACTACAGCATTTAATAATAATGACAAGAACTTTTATATGAATAAAACTCATTAAACTCTAAATTTACTTAAAGAAACAACAGTTTGTTATACATAGCTTGTAAGATTTTGCCCGTTTATAATATATTTAAGCTTGTTTGCAAGTATCACGTTTTCACAATCTAGTAAAAAGCTGTCATCATCTTTCATTGTCCACAAAAATCTTAGTATAGTTATGTGTTTGATGAACATTGTAGGAGTTTTCTAGATTATTTTTAAAGTGTTTTCCTCTTAATCTTTTGCCCACACAAAAAGTGTATAAATGTGCTTATTTATTCCTGATATTAGGACAATTACTTACTGTCAGAAATGGTAAATGGCCTGCATTTGTATAGCGCTTTTCTAGTCCCTAAGGACCCCAAAGCGCTTCACATTCAGTCATTCACCCATTCATTTACACACTGGCGATGGCAAGCTACATTGTAGCCACAGCTGCCCTGGGGCGCACTGACAGAGGCGAGGCTGCCGGACACTGGCGCCACCAGGCCCTCTGACCACCACCAGTAGGCAAACACGGGGTTAGTATCTTGCCCAAGGATATTTGGCATGCAGTCAGGAGGCAGCCTGGGATCGAACCACCGACCTTCTGATTAGTGGCTGACCTGCTCTGCCACCTGAGCTACAGCCACCCCAGAAGATTACACACACAACAGTCCTCTCTGCACAGGTGACAACTAGCCAGCAAAACAACACCTGGTTGTAAGCTAACATTATGGCTGCTAATGTAAGGCTCCAGTGTTCTAAAAATCACACATATCCCTCTGATAAACAGTTTGATTGCATTGATTGCAGTCTTCCTCTGTGTAATTCAGACATGTTTGTCATACAGCTAAAATATGTATTAGGGCAGCTTCAGGGTGAAATTTGTTGAACTGACAAGTTTTTCCTTGTCACCAATGGCAAGTACTTAATTTTTAGTAATCTTTTTTTCAGAATGCCACAGCTCTGAGTCCAGCAGAGTCCAAGATCTCCATTTTGAAAATAAAAATAAAAATGAGGCCATAGCATATGATTCACATACCCAGTGGCGGTCCTAGCCTGTGTGGCTCCCTGGGCAAACACTCCCTCTGCCCCCCCCAAACACACACACACACAGACAGACATACACATAAAACATATTAAGGATTGTACATAAACATAAAACTGTTGTTGGAGCCATGCTGAATTTCACCAGAGAAACACACACACACACAGACATATGAAGAGAGAGAGAGAGTGCGCCTAGTATGCAAACAGCCACCAAACAGCCATCATAATTCATCATACAATGAGAACAGAACAAATCAACAATTGACAATGATTAATTAATATTAAAACCTGTAACATAATGTATTGTTTGGAGTTTAGTCTGTTACTGTTACTATTTTTACCATTTCTTCTTGGAGCATGTAACCCACATAATTTCCTTAGGGATTAATAAAGTATTCTGATTCTGATTGTTTCAGAATACATGACCTGCCATTATCCAATGACACATCTGCTTACCTGTATCTTGTGCTCGTTTCTCCTCCTCTTCCTTTCTCTTTTTTCTAAGCTGAAGACATGATGGCTTTGAACTTTTCTTGTCCATCTTCCATTGGTTTTAATTTTACACTCTAGTATGAACACCCATCCCTCAACCCGAGGATCACCACAACATAACCTAATAAACCTACACCTTAGTTCACTTTGTCTAGGGTTTATTTAGAGGATTTCGCACAACCCAGGATTCACTGTAGTTTGCGTTTTGGCCAGCAGAGGACGCGGGTGATCACACACCCGACGTCGGACTCGTAATAATACGGCGAAGACACCAAAGAAGAAGAAGTAGAAGCAGAAGTTTCCGGTGCAACAGCTAGGCATCATCATGCCTACTGCTGTGATTATGGAGGAAAATTTTGATAAACTATTAGAGCAGTGTGAAGCCCAAGAGCTTGAGGTAAGGACTTTGTGATCTTAAATATGAACAGGAAGGTCGCAGAGATTTTGTGGCTTTGAAAGCAGGATGGGAACGCTGCGGTTTTTAGATATATTAGGCTAGCGTACTGGCTACGAAACCTAGCCTGTGTGTAGCCTACCTTAAAGCTCTGTGAAATTAACTTATCAAACACGTTTTCTCGTAGGCGAAACATTCTCATGTTAAAAATGAGATATAGGCTGTAGCAACGTGTTCATGTTGGACTGCTCTTTGCTTTACCTTTACTTGTCAGCAGATAGTAGGAAGTTAGCGATCATAATCTCTCCGTTAAATTGGAACATATCTGCAGGTCATGTGTTTGATTTAAGAACCTTTAAGTCTTATCTGTGTTGACAGTCTGTCTGTCTATCTGCATGCAGCCTACGGACTGACAGTTTATAGTATAAGAATAAATGAGCGAGACTAGTACTGTAATGTTAGCAGGAGCTAAAACTATTAACTGGACGCTTGCTGTTGGCTGGGTGAACATCAGCGACTATTATTTTTTCTTTATTATGACAATAATAAGACAATAATAATAACCCGTTTTCTCTGAGAAGTAACATTTGTTCAGTTTTCCGCTTGTTTTAGTTCCAATGTTTAATCGCACACCTGCATTTCTTTGTAACAGGCTCCAGGGGGCATTGCAACACCTCAGGTCTACGCTCAGCTGCTGGCGCTCTATTTACTTAATAATGACATGTAAGTCTCTGATCTCTATGTATTTATAAAAAGAAATACATTTAAATCTATATTTGGGTCTCAGATTGCAGGTAGCTGATTTAGTTGATGAGACCCTTTTTACTGCCTGTATCTGTATTATGAATGTGTTGTGTGTTTTCCTAACAGGAATAATGGCAGGTATCTGTGGAAGAGGATTCCCCAAGCAATAAAATCGGTAAGCTTGTTAAAACATGTGTAAACATTGCTAAAAAAAAATAACATTTGAGCATGTAAATGTGAACAGTAAATGCTGTTTACTTTAAAATCCAATGTTGGTTTTATTACATTTTTCAAACCTACTCATACTGTCATGTACACAGTTACTAGACACTTTGTAAGGTGCACTTTGCTAGTACTGGATGAGCCCTCTTTTGCCCTCAGAGCTGCCTTAATTCTTTGTGCATTCATAGATTCAACGAGGTGCTGGTTTTAGAGGTTTTGGTCCATGTTGACATGATGTCATCACACAGTTGGTGCAGATTTGTTGGGTGCTTATCTCTGACATAAATCTCCTATTCTGAAACCTCTCTAAACGCTGTACTTGCTTAAGATATGATGACTGTGGAGCCCATTTGATTAGCCTTCCTATCAGTTCGAAACAGTTTGACCATTCTCCTCTAAACTCTGTCATCAACAAGAAGTGGCACTCATTTGATTTTTCCTTTTTTCTGAAAATACAGTGTAAATCCTAGATGAAAAATCCCAGCAGATCAGAAGTTTCCTAAATACTCAGACCAGCCCATCTGACACCACCAACCATTCAAAGTGTCTTGTATTACCATTCTTCGTCATTCGAATACTCAATTTGAATAGCATTTTGTCTTTGTCTCGTCTTGTGTGAATGCACTAAGTTAATGTCATGTGACTGGTTGATTTAATGAGTAAAGACAAACTCATGGATTGGAGAAGTCCTTTAATGACTGAGCAGCCAGATCCATCATAGCATCACAAAGGGATGGCACAAGGAGCCAATGGTGAGAGGCTAATAAAGATTTCTTTTTCTAGTCCCTGTTTGCTTTGGATCAACTGGAGGCTTTTCATGGAGCTTTCAGAACAATATGATAATAAGGAATTATATTCTAGCTTCAAATTAGAAGTTAGAAATGTATGGTCTGTGTTTTTCATCACCTTTTTGCCATTGTGGTGCCTGCATCACATTTAATATTAAGGGCATACCACCCTGACACAACCAGTTCCATGTTTCTAGAAAAATTGCTCAACTTTAAATGTAAGTAACTAAAAACATATGTAATTGGCATTTTCACTTGTATTGCAAAATGATCTTAAGTCCTGGCAGATCAATTTGCCCCACAGGAAAACTTTTTGGACCTGCTTAGACAACCAAGAGAGCACTATGAAATAAATGGAATTATGGTACTGCCAATCAAGTCATGACTTCTTGCCAAGTCCAAGAAAAGACAATTTAAGGATGATGGAACCATTGTGATCCAACAGTGTTACATATATATTGGGCTGTGAATGTTCTTCACAGTAGCATTAAAGCCACTACCTGGTCAAGTGTTGCATTCTGATTGTGTTTGAAATGCTTCTCACTTGTTTCCTGCAGGCAAATCCTGAATTAGCAGCTATATGGGCAGTGGGCCAGCGTATTTGGCAGAGAGACTTTCCAGGGATCTACACAGCCATTGCTGCTTATCAGTGGTCGGAGAATATTCTTCATGTCATGGAGGCCCTTAGAGGTAACCAAAAAATGTTAAGAACACTAGTTGACTTCTCGTGCCTCACGTTGACCTGTTATTACACTCTTCAGATTAATTATGCTTCCAAATATTCTTTATCTGATATATAAATTTGGCTCTGTTGAAACTAGGAACTAAGGCAACATGTTCTTTCAGCAGGTTTAAGTGAGTTCAATATTTTAAAAAAGTTTCATAAATCATTTAGAATAACTGCCAGCAGGGGGCAACAGCTGAACCCAGTCAGGGCTATGAGGCAACAAAGCAATGGGAAAATAAACAGAAACCCTCATGGTCATGAAGGGTACATCAAATAACCACAACAAGATACTTGCATATTAAGAAGGTGGTTGCGTACCTACATATTTTTCTGTTTTTCAGATCACCTTCTCAACTTCAAAGGAAACATCAGGTCATAAAGTTATATCATCTGATGGTCACAGTTCTAGCTGCATTTGTATCATGTGTCAATTACATTGTGCAACAGTTTAAGAATAGCTTCTCACTTATGTTTATGACACTGTGTGTTGATCAGATATTAATGCTCAGAACAGTATGTCATAGCACAGTTAAGCAACCACTGGTCATAACTGCTTAGTAGATGTGTGAATAAACATTAACAAAAAATGTGCAACAGTCAAGAACTGCAGCATTTATTCAAGATTACATTTTTTTGCAATCTGACTGTACTTCCAGGCACTTAATGTACTGAGTGTATTCATGACCATCATACAGCTCACATTAATTAGAATATTGCATAATATATATTTTTTCCATCAATGTGTTAAAAGAATACATTTCCAAACGTATAAATTAATCTGAATATTTTTAATAAATCTGTTTAAATCAAAGCCACAAAACGAAGACATTAAATATATTGAGAACCTAAAAAGTAATAAAATATATTATCATCTTACCTTAAATTTAATTTAACAGTCTCACTAAATTGTGGATTTTATTATTAAACTCATCAGGTTCCAGTGCTGAAGAATAAGCATTGCAAAAGAAAGAGACTAGCAGGTAAATTATCATTTAGAAAAAAGAGGCTTAAATGTTGTGTCCGTGGTAGTTTAATAAACATAATTGATCCTCAGCCATTTGCTTTTACCGGTTAGTTTAATTTAAAACGTATGAAAATTGCTTTTCTGTACAGTCACTCCATTTACTAAACAGAACCGGTTACATAAATTGGCACATTGAGCAGATAAATGAAAAGAAATCAAATGGAAAAACAGCCAAGTCACAGGATCTTGACACAGACTTGTTTACCAATAATACTGAGCCCTCTTTCTCAGGTCGAGCTCCTCTGAGCCGGTCACATGGACCCTGTTTGTCTGTACTCAGTTGGCCACTTGGGTCACTGTTAGAGGGGACTCTGCGCCCACTGGGGCATGTGACACATGCTGCAATGGGTAGGAGGGGGAGTTTCGGTGAAAAGATCCTAGGCTAGCAAGCGGGTAGGAATGCCTGGTGGAAAGGATCGGGTGTCACCAGCTGTGAGTGTGCAGTATAAAGGACAGAGCCGCTAGCTCTCAACCAGAATAGATATCAGCATTTCAAGTACGGCACACCAACAGGAGAAGTTCTTAGACGCTGTACTCTCTTTTAGCGACTCAGCTTTTAGCTTTCTCCTTGTGAGAACATAAGACTTCCTAGTCTAGGTGTACGCATAAAACTTACGAAATGGACATCCAGAGGACAGGATCTGTAGTTCGGCCCCCCAGCCCCATGGATAGCCTTGAGAAGCAGCTGAGCTGCCCCATCTGCCTGGACATGTTCACGAAGCCTGTGGTCATCCTGCCTTGCCAGCACAACCTGTGCCGTAGCTGTGCCAGTGACCTCTATGACTCGCGCAACCCGTACCGCTTTTCTGGTGGCGTCTTTCGCTGCCCTACCTGCCGGTTTGAGGTTGTGCTCGACCGCCATGGTGTGCACGGGCTTCAGCGAAACCTGTTAGTGGAAAATATCATTGACATCTACAAGCAGCAGCAAGAACTAAGTGGCAGTGGAAAGACAGAAACCAACCTGAAGCCTAAAGAGTCCAAAGAGCCAAAGTGCCAGGAACATGAGGATGAGAAAATCAACATCTACTGTGTGACCTGCCAAACACCCACCTGCTCCATGTGCAAAGTGTTTGGCCAGCATAAGGACTGTGAGGTGGCCCCTCTAACAACTGTTTATGAGACCCAGAAGGGTGAACTGAGTAATGCTATCGATACGCTGGTGACCAGCAATGGTCTCCTGCAGTCTCTGCTTAATCAGATGGAAGACGCCTGCCGTGCTGTACAGGAAAACGCTCAGCGTGCCAAGCAGGGCCTCGCTGAGCGGTTTGATCTGCTATATGCTATCCTAGAAGAGCGTAAGGGCATTTTACTTGAGCAGATTGGGAAAGAGCAAGATGAAAAGGTGGCAGCTCTGCGGGCACTGGCTCAGCGTTACGGTGAGCGACTGCAGGCCAGCTCAGAGCTGACTGATTCGGCTGTGAGGGCATTGGAGCAGAGCGGAGCTGCTGAGTTCCTGTTGGCTTCGAAGGGCCTTATCACACAGACCAAAGATGCAGCCAAAGCCTCACTGGGGGAAGAGAGGCCCGAGCCAGGCTTTGAGAAGATGGACCACTTCACTATATCAACGGAGCGTGTTGAAAGAGTCCTTGGAAAAATGGACTTTGGAGTGGTTGGAGATGATGATGAATTTGAGGATGCAGAGGAAGAGGAGGAAGAAGAGGAGGAATGATGAGAATTGGAAGTTGTTTTGAACTTAAGTACTCTTGAAGGTGTTTTGAAATAGGGCAGTGTTTGTCTTGAGGACTGAAATATTAAGGAGGTGAAAGAGGATGTGGGCTGAAACTGTTTGCCCTGTCAGTGCAATATCTAATTTCAGTGTCATATTCATTCTTTTTTTCTTAAGTTCTTTTTATACTTTTGTACCTCTAAGTCTGTTAAATGTAGAAACAGGTAGTATTTAGGAATAGTTGTTATTTTAGATTTCCTTTCTCACTTTTTTTGTGGAATTGGTGATCAACTGACCTCGATGTAATCACCAAGTCTGTTGTTACTGGTAATAAACCTGCATGAATTGAAGCAGCAATGTTCTTTATTTTTAGCTCAATGTAAGCCCAACTTAAAATATTGATTTATTTATATTAAATAAATGGGGCTTAAAAGGAAAAAAAAACCCTACATGACTTAGGATTATTTTGGTGCTACAGACTTTTGGAGTGCTTCCATCCAAATGGTTCCCAGTCTGTTGCTGCTCTTACTTGGCAGTGGACTGTATTTAAAAATAAAGCCCCTTGCCATGTCCTGTCTGCTTTGCCTTTGCTGGTGAAAAGTGGGGGCTATTTTTAAGAGGTGAGATGGTGAGAGGTGATAGCTCACCCTGGAATAGACTGACAGGGAAGGACAAGCCAGGTCCCGTTTCTCCTGCATAAAACTCCCATCCTCCCACTCACTGATGTCTTACTCAGCACCTCCAACCCAACTCTGAAGTGTCAGAGGGGCATGCTAAGAAAGGCCTGTCCAGTTGCCACACAAGTCATTCTCTAGCGGCCAAGAGGCCATGGTAAAAATATACATCTTCCCTGAGGCTGGGTTACAGAAAAAACCCCTTGAGATGATCGGCCTTGTTGGGTCAGGAGCATTTGAATTTACAGATGGTCAGCTGCCAGAAAGTTGTTCCAACACAAGAAGCAGTTTTATAAGCTGTGTCTCTTTTTAATAGGAGTTTTTAGCATAGTGATGCACAACAAAATGGGTTTCATTTGGATTTCTTGATTTAAGAGGTTGTTTGAATCAGAACAGTATTTAAATAAATAAGGATTGTGGCTATTTGATCTCAGGCCTCCATTTCAGGGACGACACAGAGGACACCCAGTCAGTTTTTATAGTCCAACATATTTTTTTTAGTTTGTTTTTGGCTAAGCTTTTGTTTTCAGTGCAGTTTAGTTTGTCTACAAAAACTTTGTCTTTATTCGAGTCACAGTTACAGTTTGTTTTTTAAGGTTCAGGAAAAGAATTATTTAGAATAAGCTTCTGTAACATTTTAGTGAGACAGAACACCTCGCCAGAATATGATTATGAATTATTTGTTCAGGTCCCCTGAATCTTTTGGATATATTTAATGGTCCCCACCACACACAAACCCAAACACACACTGATCTCAATCAGTAGAATCACACCATTCTTCAAGCACTCTTCCTTTACATAAATAAAGATTTTTTTTATTTTTTTAATAAATTAATGGAAGAAACAAATTGGTGTATATAATGGTCAAACTTCCCTAGAGCTGGACCCACAGATCATCCCCCCCCCCCCCCCCCCCCCCCAATGCTGAAACGCCACCTACAGTCATGACTTTGGTTAAAACTCAAGCGCAGCTGTTGCGTAAACGGTGTTGACATATTTTCCAAGACATGTGTTCAGCTTCTTTTTGCCTCTTTTCGATAAGAGCAGTAACATTTAGGACAGGAAGCTCGTTGGACATCACAATGGGAACGCGCTCTTGACAATCTCCGGCCTTCCCCTACACAGCTGTCTTTTCTCATCCCACTTGTTATTGTTACTGCTGCTAACGGCTGCAGCAGACAGGAGGATGATTGTTGGTATACACACAACCCGTTGCTAGGCTATAAAACACCAAAGGCCATAACCCCAAGGCACTTGCGTGATAGCTGCTGTAGCAGCAGCGAATACCTGCCAGCGTATGTTGTTTTTGAGGCCCTGTCACTCCTACAGTAATCTCCACAGCACGTCAAGTCAGGCTAGATAAACAGGGCAGTCTGGAAGCTGAAGCCAGAGCCTGCTGATAAAGTCTTCAACGGGTCTGTGGTGTGAGCTTATTTGTGATTCGGCTTAAGCATGCTTCATTTAACAGATCTTTAATTAAGTGTACTTGATTGTGGAATTCATTTTAGCTCAAGTCAAAGTTTCCTGAACAACAAATGCAAGATTTCACTTAAAGCAAACCCAGATGGTATGATGAATTAAAGACAATTTTTTTGTTAAGACTAGCTTTGTTTGATTTTCCCAGAGCAGTTCCTGTTAGAGCTGCGTGTCATTGTGTGTTTGTTTGGGCTGGGATGAAGTGACTTGCCAAACACATACAATTACCACAAGAAAGGTTAAAAATCTGCAAAGTCAGCAGAGTGAGAAACAAAGAGCTTCTTCCAAGGCCAGTGCACTGTCTAGTTTTAAAGAAATCAGCATCAGAATTTGTTAAGTTCCTTTCCCACCACATTCTCTGAAATTTGGTCCAGGGGGCGTTGTGTAATCTTGCAGATGGACAGAGAAACAAATACCCTTACTTGACATTTACTCAGGATGTAACAATGTTGAAACTAAGACTAAAGCCATGATGCAGCTGTTCAGTTTTATTAGGATGATACGTCTCATACTTAAAACATGAAGTTGGGAAAACGCATTACTGATGATGTATGCATCATCAGTAATGCGTGAATGCATGTTGGGAGTGACAGATCTGGGTTATGGCATAAGTGAGACAGTACAAAAGATGGAAAATCCTCTCCAGCATTGACATTTCAGTATTAAGTGATGCCCCAGGGATGAGATCAGTGATGCACGCTACATGAGTGCAGCTGACCATAGCAGAACAAAGCCTCTGAATATCTATAAAACTAATCAATTACCTTAAAGTGTTAAAGTCAGTGGAAGAACACAAATTATTGCCTGAAAATGCAATAATGATTGGGCTTGAATTTATTGCATTGCATATTCAAAATGGAAATAGTTTGATAACCAGATTTCACTATTAAGGACCAAAGGCAGTGATAAATCATGTAAAAATAATAGAAGACAAAAACAATGTTCCCCCTCAATCCATGGAAAAATCAGTGAGTGATCCCAAGTGACCTGCAAAAATCATCAGATTTTGTGTACATCAGCTTTACTTTTTTCATTCAACCCATGCAAAATATTTCCAGAGTTACAGACCCTCAGAGTGCAAAGGTGTGGGTTGAAATTTGGAGCTTTTTTTTTTTTTAATCCGCTTACTGGTCCAGGATTTTAACTGCATGAGTACCAAAGAGATCCACATGACCTCTCCAGAGTTGAGGGAAAAATAAAAAACACATTAAGTTCTGTTTAAAAACTGGAGCCAAATCAATTTTACACCCACACTAAGGGTCATGGTCTAAGGAGAAAATGTTTCTGTCCAGCCCTGTAACCAGTTTTGAGCAACATTTTAATAGGATATATCATAGTTGAAATAAACTGCACCAGTTTAATGTCCACGAGAAGAAAAAAGCTTTGGTACCATAAATGTTTAATATGTTTCTGATCAGAATCAGAATCGTGTTTATTGGCCAAGTATATGTGCAGACACATACAGGGAATTTGGTTCCGGTAGATGGTGGCTCTCAAGCACAGTGATGTAAAACAAACACACACACACACACACACACACACACACACACACACACACACACACACACACACACGTGTCTATATATACACATTACACATACATACACAAAGCTGTGTAAACCAACTATAAATAACGGATCTAAACTTATATACATAAAATACAGAAATGAATGAGGTGGAATGAATACTACAAAATGTACACAAGGTGCAGCTGCAGTCTGGCAGTGGGAGCAGTGTGACAGGTCAACTGTTAAGAAGGGAGATGGTGAGGGGAAAGAAACTGTTCCTGTGTCGGGTGGTCCTGGTCTGCAGGCTTCTGATCATTCAAAGGGGGGAAAAAACTCTAAAGTGTGATTCATGAATGATTGCTAGCTTGTGAAAACAAATTATACAAGCCCCCCCCCCCCCCCCCCCCCCCCCCCCCACCACCACACACACATTTTCATACTAGCCTCATCGTCCAGCCACAGTTCCTTTTGGGTCAGAATAATTTTCCTTAATGTATTTTGACAGTCTGTAATTCTGGCAGGTTTCATAGCATGAAGGTAAAACTGTACATGGCTTTTTAAATATAATAAAGTTGTGCTCAGAGGGAAAGATCTATTCAGAATACTTTTTAAGTACATGTTTCATATGTAATTTAAAACAGCCTGTGAATATAGATTATTTGTGCTTTGTACGTTATGAGATGAACAGTCTGTTCAGTGGTTCATTATAATCTGATGTGTTTCTGGTTCTCAGAGCTTTGTTCCTTAGAATATAATAAATCACTCCTGAAGAATTGTTCGTCTCAGCATGTGACCTCCTGTGCTGTTGCTCATTAGAAGTGCTGTTTACACGAGACATGTTGCTTAAATATCATGTTAAAATGCTGTAACATCATACTCTCCTCGTGCCTGGAAGCTCCCAGCAAGTTGCCCTGTTTGCTGTGCACTTTAAATAGAACCAGAGCCTAGATTTAGCTCATATGCACTCCATATGGACCTATCTCATATGTCTTCACAGAGAGCACACGGCAGCGGGCGTACAGCCTTGTGGCCCAGGCGTACACTTCCATCGCAGCGGAGGATTTTGCTGCCTTTGTGGGCTACTCTGTGGAAGAGGCGGTGAAGGGTAATGTTATATCTGCTTTTTTTTAATCAGTCAGTAATCTTGCTCTCAATTTTATCACATTACTTTATACAAAGTTATTAAGAATTTTTTTTTTCTTTTTTCCCCTCACTTCAAAGGTGTGGTGAGCCAAGGCTGGCAGGCAGACGCCAACACCAGAATGGTGATGCCCAAAAAACCAGGTAGGTGGCAGTGTTGCTCTGTTAAACTGCGACCAGGATGTACCCAAAAGGAGCATCCAACTCCCAGGCTTCTCCTCCCCGGGGATTTTATTAGACACATAAAAATGCTGTGAGCACAGATTTAGGACTTGGGTCATGCTGACATTGTTTTTCCTTGAAATTCTTGAAGTATGTGATTATCGTCCATATAGCCCAAATTTTATCACGGTCACATGTCCGCGATTCAAAGCGTCAAGGCCTAATCCACGGGTTTGTTGATTTATGTGGACATACCAGGGGACATCTGTCTTATCTGTAATCATCAGAACTTACTGCATGACTGAAGCATCTGCTGCACACATGCATGCAACCAACCAACCCACCCACATGAATCCCCCAACTTTCTTCCTTAGTTTTTATTGGCTCTTTTAGTTGTTGATCTCACACCAGAAACGATTCTATTTAAGATGGATGTAAAAAAATTGTGCTGGCCTGGCAGGTAGTTGTTGTTTAACAGGTGAGGAATAGTCTTGAGCTCACTTCTAGATGTGAACAGTAGGTCTAACTCGAATGAGCTGAGCTTCAGAGTCCGAGCATGTGGGCTAAAGAGCTAAAACTGAAAGGATGTAAGAAGATCGATAGCATTTGGCACAAGAGGAATCTCCCTCTGACTCAACTTCTCCTCCTCCGTGTCTCTCTCCTTCAACAGATCCTCCCCCTGTCTCGTTGGTTCCAAATGAGCAGCAGTTGGCCAGACTCACTGACTACGTGGCTTTTCTTGAGAACTGATAACCCACCACAGCCACTGCCACCCGTTTTCACCCACTCGGTACTGAGGGAGAATACAAGACTCTTCATCCTTCCTGCAGCCCTGGTTGAGACGTACACCCACCCCACCCCCCATCATCTTGCATGATTTCTCTGGGACATAGCTATTTATGTTCAGCGACTAATAAACCCTCTGCTCTTGATGTGTTGAAAATTTCAGACTGTGATGTTGTACATTTTTATGCTCTTCACGAACCCACCTGATGTCTAGATTTGGCCGTTTTTCAAAGGAAGCTTCATTTTCCCGTCACCAACTAATTCTTTCCTCCCAGCAGAAATACACAAACCAGCTTGTACAGTCCACTCCTTCTGTTTTAGCATTTAAAGTTGGCCTTGATATAAATGTCATCGGGTAACAGGAGTCTTGGCATGCATGCATCACCGTACGGAGACCTCATTTTGAAATTTTATGTTTTGACTGGTGAATAAATATTTTGCTGTTTCTATATTTCTCGTACTGTTCTTCTGAGTTTTGTCTGTAATTGGTGTTGTATTTCAGAGTCAACATTCACTGTAAATGAAAGTTTGTTGTCTTCTGTGGCCCAATATGAGGAAGCAGCCCTGTATTTATGTATGATTATGGACCACCAGGTAAGTTGATATTGGAGCAAATGGATATTTATACCCCAAAATCACATAAATTGTTCTGGAAAATGAAACGAGTTGCAGTTTAATCCTGGCGGTGGAAGGCAAAACTTTAAACACACAAACATTTTTTAACATCTCTGCTAAATATAATAAACTTCTAAAGTGATGCTTTCTAATTAACATCAGAGAGCTCACGGACATTTTTATTCTGTGATGTCATATCTGGCTGCCATCTGTTCCTCACTGCTGCAAAATAAAAGCCTGTATAAGGCCTCTCTGTTCTGTTTTGAGGCATAATTTGAAATGTGCACTTCTCCTTTACTTTGTAGTCATTTCAGCTTTTATTGTAGCTGGCACTGGAAGGGAGAGGCAGCCATTTGATGTGATTTAGTGTGAAATCCTGGACATCAGGGCCATTCCTTGCACTTTTGTGGTTGCAAGGATCTCATTTATTTCATGGCATGGTTTGCTTTGTTTTGAAAATGCCACATTGGACACGACTGCAAGCATGAAAATTGCCCGTCTGTTTACATTTGCTGCTGTGTGTCCTTTTAAGTCTGTCTCGGTCTACAGATTTGCAGCATGTAAAGGGAACTGTGAACTTAAAGATACTTCTCAGGGACTGGCACTGAACCAGCATGACAGTATCCACCAGGTTTAGTCAACACAAACACTAAAAGGTAATGGACCATAAGGATATACACACAGATGTGTGTCCAGCAAACTATTGTGCATAAACTGCCTAAACTAAGTAAAGAGTGCTTAATTCGATTTATATCAATAATTAATGTAGTATTAAGCTGACTGGAAGTTTAGTGACTGAGGGGTCAAACTCGAGGGCCGGTGTCCTGCAGGTTTTCGATATCACACTGGGTCATCACACCTCCATCAAATGATTAGTTCATTACCAGGCCTCTGGAGAACTTCAAGATATGTTGAGGAGGTAATTTAGCTATTTAAATCAGCTGTGTTGGATCAAGCACACATCTAAAACCTGCAGGAAAACAACCCTCTAGGCCTGGAGTTCGACATCTGTGAATTAAGGAAACACTGGCTCATGTGAAATCCAGGGTTTGGAGTTTTGGGTTATTCTCACTGTTTGTGCAGGATTCAGCTGGCAGCAGAGTTAGCACTAGAGGTCTGCATTCCCGCGGCTGTCCCGCGGGAGCCGCGGGACCCGACCAGATTTCTTGCGGCGCGGGAATAAATTTCCAAATAAAATGCGGTAGCGGTCGGTAACTCTGGTGTAATTTGAACGGGAGCGCGCGGTCTGAAAATATAGCGTGCCCGACATTTTTTCGGAACAGCATATCTGTGATTTCCTCATTCTAATTGAGCACTGGTACGGCCAACTATTTTGTTCTTTTGTTTACAATTTTAAGTGACTTTTTTTTTTTCGCGACACTTTCCCTACTGTGTTGACAGAAAAATGTTACGTTTGTATTTTACATAAAAATAACAAGTAGGCCACAATGCTGTATTCGTTTTTATTTATTTTATTTTTGCAACACGTTTTCCATGTTAAAAGATAAATGTTGCATGTTGACAGATAAATGCATCTTGTTTAAGAAAAATAAATACAATCATTGCACAACCTGCAGTTTTATCTGTTATCTCTATTTTTTGGTGGTACCCCATTTAAATGTGAGATTTTGGAAACCAGATCTAAATTTAGCGGGAACGGTCGGGTCGGGTAGAAAATTATTCTAAGCGGGCAGCGGGTGAACAAAGACTGAATATACAGCGGGAGCGGTCGGGTGCGGTACAAAACCTTGCGGGAGCGGGCGGGAGCGGGACTAAAAAAACATTCCCGCGCAGACCTCTAGTTAGCACTGCCCATACGGGCCAAGGACACTGTCACGAGAGGAAGCAGCCAAGAATAATTCGTATAGTGCTCACTGTACAGAAAACAAACTAACACCCGCGGAACCACCGTGAATGTGCATTGCAGCGTGGCCGGTTAGCTCAGTTGGTTAGAGCGTGGTGCTAATAACGCCAAGGTCGCGGGTTCGATCCCCGTACGGGCCAAGGTTCTCCTATTGGTAATTGAATATGTGACGCGTCGTGAGTTTTCCACGTTGTGCATGATTTCATCGACATGCAGTTCAAACAAAGTTTGTTTTGTTTTTTCAGGTTAACTGTTACAAGGACACCAGTCTTTTCCTACTTGAGACGAAAATGCCTGTATTTACGAGTTTTAATAATTAGGGTTACGTTTTTAAGTTATATATTAAGTTTAAGTTATATATTTACACTTAGTTGTCAGGCTCCTTGTAATGTTTAATTTGTTTGTGTACCTCTCTGCGCTTTTTTTTTAATGATATTGTATTTAATGGAGCTGGGGTGTTTTCGGTTGCCGTAACATTAATTTCCCGTCTTTTAAAGGTAAATACATTTTAAACAAGTATCAAAAGCAAAAAATAAAATGGCTGTTATTGTTGTGAGCAAGAAGCAAAGAGATGGCCACATGATCCAGGATTTCAGCACTGTGAAGCTATGTAATGCTTCTAGCCAAGACCCTCTGGCTTTTAACTAACTTAGAAAACATTTCAAACCATTTGTTTCTGGAACACTTGTTAAATGGAAATAACCATTCTTGTAAGGTGACTCCACCCACATCATGTGTGTATTTTATTTTATTTCATGCAGGGTAAATTTTGCCTTCCAACCTGCCAGGTTTATACTTTCAGGGACAACGCAGCCCAAGACTTTGTTTTTTTCCATCTTTTTAAAGATGTCAAAAAACAGAGTTTCACTGAATAACTTTTAAAAACTCTGACTATTAACGCAGAGTAATCTGATGTATGCAGAACACAATTCTCTAGGTTCATATGATACACAGTGATGCCAGTGCTTTGAAGTAAGGGCACAAGGTCACACTGTGTTTCCAGAATTGGCTCTGTGCTTTTACTACCGTGGGTCAACGTTTATACCTCGTGCTGGTTCAGATTACTGACACATGCATAATGCCATGTGGTATACATGGCCTCATATCTGCTATCTGCATTACAATAATAAATTTGACCTCAGTGTTCTCATCTACCTTTAACTGATCCATTTTTGACACAGAGCTCTCATGTAGGAAGATTCTACAAGCACTGGTAACTTATTTTTAGATGAGGTGATCTATGGACTGAAAGTGAATGGAAAGTCATACACTTTCAATTATCCCCCTCAGACTTCAGCTTCTTTTTCTCAGAAATCTTCGCAGTCATAATATAAAGTAAGACACTTTAATTTGTCTACATATTGTTACTGTAGTAAGTGGTAGCACTCGTGGGAAGGGAAGCCAGGCCTCATATGTTTTCTCAAACTTCAATTGTCATTTTAATGAAAGCAATTTGTTTAATGGTTTCGGCCATTCTCTGCTCTTCTCATTTCTCACTGACTGTAAAATGGACCACATGAAACAGCAACCCTCTGAATGCCACGGTGAATATGTGGTGAAACACAGTTTTGCACTCTCACAATCTGAAGGCTGAGCAGGACTCCCTTGAGATGAGGCTCTGTTTGTCAGATGAAGCCAGCTTTGAATTTGATTTATTTTATTTTTTTTAGGTTTTAAGTAAATAATAATGTCACTACACTGCAGCTACAGCAGTTAACTCGTCATGGTAGGTGTACACCAAAACCTGAACTTCAGTATGGAGAGAAAATTTGGACTGTCAGTATTAGAATGTGACATGTGCCAGTGCAGTAGTAGCACAGCAGCAATTTCACTGGCTGTGGCTTTTTTTATGACAATAATTCCCGCACACTCAGGCACTACTGTACTTACTGACCTTATCAACTTAGAGGAGGAACATTTGTGGACACAACAGACTTTTCAACCCAGCGAAAAGGATTCTGTGAATGACTTGGTGAGGATTTCTACAACATTCACAGTGGTTGTGAGCAAGTCTGTCTTTGCACACAGGATGCTTTTTCACTCTTTTTAAGTCCACTTCTTGTACACAACCATTTTCAAAGCAATGGCATTTTTTAATACAACACTGTTCGATGAAAAATGCGGGGATAAAAAGGCAACAAAGGATGAACCAGCGTTGTGTATTTACTGGCATTTCTTTGGTTGAATCTATGGAAAATTGCAAAGATAAAACAGTTTGACAGACATAAAAATAGTATTTTTGCACCATCTAGGTGATTTTGAAAGAGCTAGCTGTGTCAAAAGGAGACAGAAAAATATCCAACACAGCACCTGGACATTGATCCATCGGAGGTTCACTAACACGCCATAAGAAATTGTTTCAATGAAAGGGTGACTGTCAAGAAACCTTTGCAGCGAAACAGGGAGAAAAGGTAAAAGCCAACGGAACGTGATCAAACATGGACTGGACTACCCAGAGCACCGACTTCAATATTATCAAAACGGTGTGAGATCGTCTTGATGAAGGAGAGAAGAAAAGACAGAAACATTTAAAAAAAGACGAAAGAAACCTAGAGAAGTATTTTTGAAGGCTATTTAAAGATGTTACAAGAAAGCTGCCAAAGAGAGTTCAGACACAGTTGAAGAATAAAGGCGGTTATACCAAATATTCACTTCCAAGCTTATTAGAATTGCTCAAACTCAGCTTTTCCCTTGTATTCTGTATGTCCATATGTTTTCACATGTTTCAGTAACTCACTGCACATATTTTCTTTGCAAAATATAAAGAAATGAGGGGTGGCTCATGACTTCTGTGCATTACTGTATAATTGTTTTAAACAGTCAGGAAGCACATATTTATGTATTTCCAGGTTATATTGGACATACTAAAATGTTGCACAGATTTTTCAGCTTCACTGATCAAGAGCCACGAGTGTTCTGTAACACACGACAGCTGCTGCTACAAAAATAATCGTCAGCTCTCCATACATGCAAATGCTGTCCACATTGCAGAACACTTTGTCTTTCACATTTTCAGTTCGGCATGTTTCTTTTGAAGAGGCTGAGATAACTGTTTCCGATTCCATGTTCAACCCTCTCATTGTTGTTTGCAGTGAGTCTCTAGACAGTTTGCAGATTTTAGAAAGAATTAACATGAAAAAATAGCCCAAGGAAAGACTGGCAGACATCTGGATGTTCCTGTTTTTGTTGTTAGGGTTTTTTTTTTTTTTATTATTATTACATTTTGTTTTGTTTAAGAAAAAAAAACCCACAACAGCACTTGAGTCACTGGCTCAGCATCTTTTGCACAGCTGCTTATGTTTAGGTAGGAACTGTTGTGGGTGAGGTCATTTTTTCCAGGGGTCAAAAGTGACTTCTTCCTCACATGATGTTACAGACGACTGCACAGATGAGTCGAGGCGCTTTTCCTTTTAGAAGTCTGTATTTGTTTACTGTCTCTCAAAATCAGTGGCCATTTTCAAAGCTTTGTGCACTTATTTCACCAGTTATTTTCAGTCTAACTTTTCATTTCAGTGGTCAGTGGAACATTAAAAATTGTATGTAGAATCCCCAGTAAAATGATATAAGTTCTGACAAGCTCTTAAACACCACTGGCTGAAATATGATCCCTTTCTCCATGTTTCCTTTCCGCTTCTGATAAACAAGCTTCAGTGAACAAGCTTCATTGAAGAGTTGATAGATCAGCTGAATCAGGTGCATTTCCTAGGTACTGTGTCAGGTATTTGCTGGATATTTTCCTATTTCTAATGGATGTGACTGCTGCTGCTGCTGCTGCAAAAAAAAAAAAATTTTAAGGCCTGCCACTTCACCTTTTGTCCTCCATTAGTCCAGTTTTCTCATTGCTTTAAGCATGCACTGCATACCGTGTCAAGATATATATAAGTTTTCAGCTAATAGCTTTCTGGGAATCACCTTGTGGTATAAATAATTTTTTCAAGCTGTGAAACTGTTATCTTTGGCACAAAAGCCCAAATCTTTCGTTAAATGTGAAAACTATTTTGAATGAAAATTGAATTCATGTAGTATTTCCAACATTCGCCTTACAAAACTAGGATAGGCCCAAACAAAAAATGTGCACTGAGTATTTTGACATGTGGGCTTCATAACTTAAAAAAAAAACAAGTTTCATAAAATTAAAGCTGACTTATCTTAAGACATAGTGAAAATAAAATCAAACGATCCCCCTACAATGTAATTATAATCTGATCACACATTTTTTTCAAAGTAATATGGGCTGATTAAACTTTGTGATTGTTTGTAATCTGTTTGCCTAAACAGTTTCATGTAACACCCAATCCTGCTCAGGTAACTATAAGAGCTGCATGTCACAGCCACTGTGCTGATAAACCACTGAAACTAACTTGCTGCTGTTTTAGGAGCAATCACAGGAACCGGAAGCCTGGTTGTTGATTGATGATTGATGAACTGACTGCTCTGAAATTCGGTGGGTGGTTCTGTTTATTTTATTGTAACATGTGCAGTTTGAGTCTGGTGACGCAGACGTACGAGGACAATCATAACTTCTGTTAGTATCTGGATCAGGTGGAGACAATCTGTTCAGCAGTCTCATGATAGCTGTAGAGTGTTTTTACCTCACAGGGAATGCCTTGGATGTGAAAAGAGATTACATAAAACACTGTGTACTAATATGACCCACTGGGGGGCAGTCTTCGCCAACACTGTGATCTCAAAGTGAGCAAACTGATACAATAAATATTGTTTGCTATTTCCAGATGTCAAAACGTAAAAGACCATAAAAGCTCCCATTAAAACTAGTAGTATTTGGATAACAGCATAAAAAAAAGAAAATTCCTCTTTTTTCACGTCTCTTCTCGCTGCTCCAACTGCAGAGGGGGTGTTGTTTAAAATTTCATTAACAGCAGTAAAAGATCTTTCACATCCACACAAAAACTGTTTCCATGTGGGATGATGAGTCATAAGCATGAGACCAGAAGAAGACTCCAAGAGGATGTGGGAGACTGAACAGAGGATGGTGATGAGAAAAAACAAAGAGGATCAGAAAGGAGGAGGAGGAGATGAAAGCTGGGGCTGTGGGAGCCAAAGTGAAAGAGCTGGTAGATGTGAGGAGGGCAAAGGGAATGTTACAGAGGCACTGCTACAGGAGTGCCAAGTGGAGAAATCAACAAAAGATAAAGAAATAAAATTATATCATTCTCATGACTAGCGCAGCTGTTTCCATGACCATGTGACCTCAGTTAAGAGTTCCCAGATAATGGTCCATGGGGCTCCAAGCCCTCACATGTCCAATCTAAGAGATTTCCTAATCTGCTATTAAAAGTGGAGATATCCTGTAGGAGCAAACTTGGCTTCGACTGTGCCTCTGCCAGCCAAACTTGAATGGCTCTTTTATGAGTCCACCTTGTTTCATTCATGTCCTGCTCCCAGGGACATGACCTTCTGACTTTAAGTAATTAAAGAGGAAATTAAGGTAGGAAAATGAATACAGATCACCGGTAGAGTAAAGGGAAGACAAGCAAAAGTGTGTTGTCATTTAATACAGCTTTAAAGTTGACTTGATTTTAAAAACAAAACATTTTTAATGCCATTCATTATAAATCACCACTGAGTGCCAGAAGTCTTTTTTTTAAACTAGGACAGCTTCAGTGTTACACAATGCTTTCTGAAAAGTTTTAAGCTGAGGGAATGACATGGCTAAGGGCACACAGCAGACATGGCTCTTGCAATATGTGAGTCTCAGCCAGCTGGAACATTCATAATACACTTCTACCCCAACTGTCTGCTTTAGTTATATTTGATAAAAACTGTAAATTCTAGATATTTGGGGGTTTTCTGCTTTAAAAGAAAATATGTCTGGCAAAAATCCATGTTTATCATGCTGCAAACAAAAAACAACACTGAATGTATCCCACTAACATGTACATGTTTAAAAAAAAAACAAAAAAACAGAAATGGTAGAAATTACCAGTATTCCTAGAAGAATTTCACTCCTAACCATAATTAGGCTAAAGATCAATGCTAACCGTGCTTGTAGCACCTGTCATGTTGACTGGATGACTAATAACTCTTAAAAATGAAAAAAGGAAAAAAACAGAGTTTTTAGTCAGGCCAGGTTTTAATGGTTTTGATGGCTGGGGCCCAGTTTAGGGAGTCAATAAATAGCTGAAGCATGCAAAACAAAAAGGCACGCATTAAAAAACTGTAGTATTCTAATTCTAGTGCACTGTTTTGTATGTTGTTTGTTTTTTAACCATTAGTGCCATCTGTAACCTTTTTTTAAAAACAGGAAGTTAAACTCCTGGCATTAAGTAACTCTTTTGCATGAGTGTCTTTGACTTTGGATTTTTGATGGCAGAAGGAAAAGCTGTGCAGACCCCACTCCAAAATGCTGTACACAGGTTCAAACCATGCAGCCTCTTGCTTTGACACAATAGCACAAACCACTGTTCCACCCAAGAGTTATTTATGAGCATGTGGAAGGTTTAGTCTATGCTAAAAATGAAAATTGAAGACAGAAGCTCATTTTGTCTCATATGACATTAAATGTCAACCTATGACGTACCTAGAGGAAAGAAAGAAAGAAAGAAAGAAAGAAAGAAAGAAAGAAAGAAAGAAAGAAAGAAAGAAAGAACAGAGTGCTGCACTTTGAACACCCTGGAACAACTCCAAAAATAGCAAGAGCAAAAGGTTTTGAGTGCTTGCCTCCTTTCTCATTTCTCAATTTGCACATCCTCCATTCCTTTTCTCGCCTGCTTTCCTCGTGTCACAGTCCCTCCTTCCTGAGATGAATGTGGAAAAGGTGAGTAAAAGACACAAGGAGAGATAAGGTGAGGCAACAGGCATTTATTAAATTGTGTGTGTGTGGGTGTGTGTGTGTTTGATCTGCCTCTATCAGCTTACCACTGTTACCAGCCAGCTCACCTGCCTTTCATTAGCTCTTGTGTGTATTTTTCATCTATTCCTCCCCAGAAAGTAATTTCAGCTGTTGTGTTAACTCATAGTTTAGTTATTACTAGTCTGTCACTGCCTCTCTTGCAACATAGACAACATTCCTACCTTTTGTTTACTCAGTATGGGTTTATGACAAAATGCCTGTTGAACTAATGACATTCCCTTCATCATCAACTGTACAATGTTTAGTGCTAATTAGCAAATGTCGAAAATGTAGTAAATAAGCTGAAAAACATGCTAACATATCACCATGATGCTACAGAAACAGCAGCAAAATCAGAAGATAATAAAAGGTAAGAAAAAAAACTCACTCCATTTACTGAACTTGATTATGATTAGAATTTATACCCAGATTAAAGACCTAACCTCACCTTGTGATAAAACTTTAAAGCTCTTATAGAGTTGGCTTTAACAGTATATTAAACTGATTTACCTGTTTTTACTGTCTGTCCATTCACTGTAGGTTTCTTTAAATCACCATTTTGAAGTGCTTGTGTTCCCAAAAGATTAGTTCCAACATTTCACTCTGGTTAAAAGTAAGCCACAGTCTCTCAATGCCATATTATTATTTTAGCTTTCCCTGAATTCTCTGGGTTGTTCTGTGCAAGGCTGAGGAACATTATGTCGTGTGGCTTTATGTTCCCCCCAGATCCAAATAATAGTTTGGATCTGGATCTGTCTAATAGACAGACAATGTTATCTTTGGATATTCTGGAGGCTCAGGTTCAGTGTTGGTTTTTTTCTTATGTTTCTATTGTTTTTTACTATTCTTGGATGCTGTACAAACAATTTGGACATCTCTTCCCATTGGCACTGTGTAGCTTTAGAGAACACCCAGCAATTTAAAAAGCTATATGTTATGTATAGAACACATAATGTAAATGTCCATAGACCTGTGAATATTACACAGTATTTGCATATGGAAGAAGTCTTTATGGCCTAATTCTTAACGAGCATTAAGTTTGATGAAGATTAACAAACATCAGCTTATTTTTTATTGTGAAATTCACCGCGGTACTGCAAACATTCCATTAGACAAAGACTCAAAAACTACACAATTTTACATTGCAAAGGTCTAAAGATAAGACTGCCCGAGTATGATGTTCATCTCAAGGAGTTCAAGTGCAGTGCCTGTACAAATGATGTGAGAATTGCACAATAAATTCAAAATAATGAACTTCCTGTTTACATTGTGCTTTCTCATACATTTTGGGGGAACTTCACACATGCACATAAAAAGCAGACGTACAGAAATTTCATTTAGATTTTCTACAGGGGCTCTGTAGAGCTGAACATTTGGACATTTTCAACCACTATGAACATCTGTGCAAATTGTTTGAGCATGTAGAAAGAATAGAAGAGGGTCGTATTGACATTTGCTAAAGTTGAAGGTACACACTAAGCTGAGCACAGTCACTGAATCACAGCAGCTTAACAGACTGTGACTCATATAATTCCAGCTGTGCAGTTTTAAATTAGTTCTCACAACCTGCATGATGGTGTGATTAATAAAAGCTAAGTAGATATGGTGAGAATCATGTAGTTTATCACCAAGTGTTTGAGCTGCATGCTTCAGATCCTGTGTCAGAGTTTGAGGAACAGCTGCAACCAATATGAAGATGTGTGCAATACTAGAACTTAGAGGTGTTTTGGGAACAGTTTGTTTGGCTCACATCTACATTAATTACAGAGTTTTGCATTGTGTTCTGAGACAGACTGAAATATATTGTGTTGGGTAGCTGCTGAGCTGGCACAAGTGCAGATCCCAACTTACAAAGACCAGAGGACTGCAGAAGGTCCCACATCATGTGAAGAAGAGTCTATGCATTGCAGTAAAAACACAAAGGATGTTTCAATGTGGACTTCTAAATGAAATATTTTTCCTTGTATTTTGTTTGCTGTAGCTGTATTTGTTCATTGGTTTCCTGCTTAAGGACCAGAGTATCATACAGTGGGTTGTTGACTGACTGGTGCAAACATAAAGATGGTGTGTTTTTGCTCATTTTTTCTGAACATGTCTCCTGTACTTGCATCCGCCATAAAATCTATGCCTATGACTTACAGTCAGCCTTTTCTTCTGGAAACCACCTCACCAACACAAGTGACAACCATAATTTAGCTATTGCTCACTCTTGCAATCCAGGCAGTTAGTATGCACTAAACCAGAATTAGAGGAATTTCAATGCAAAATAGACCAGACCGAATCTGGGTAAACATAAAAAGGAAAACTGAAGATTGTGGTTTACTTTGCTTCAAATTCAACAAAGGTGAAAATCTGGACTGCAGACTGTTATGGAACAAGTCTACAAAAACCACTTCCAGAGCATCTGCGGACATGTGACTTTGCACTGGTTGGCAGTCTGGAAATAAACCAAAAAACCTTAACTGACAGAATGAGCTGCTCAAATAAAAGCTGTACTTGTTTTCTGGACTTGCTGTGCGAGTGCCCCTCCTTTTTAAAATGATTGTTTCCATTTGTGCACGCCTACTTGAAGTTGACTTGTCATTGCAACTTTTCTATGGGTTCCTGTAGTAGAAGCATATAAGCAGCCCTGTAAACAACTAAAAGTATTTTTGATCAACTATGGGACAAGATTTCCTGCAACAATGAAGTGACTTGTTATCGTAAACATTCCTTCCTGTTTTCTTTTCTGAAATCAAAGCAGATGAATCTTAATTAAATTATCTACTTTGCAAACACTTTTCACACTGATGACTCAGGATGGAAGGAATGTTTTCCTGACAGACAGGAAATGGACGTAAGTTTTACTGCTGTCTGATTAAAGTACCTCAGCATGAAATGGAAAAAGGAAGGGGGGGGGGGGGGGGGGGGGAACCATAATGGCAACAGTTTGTCAATTTGTTGGCTAAACAACAAATCTTCGATTTTTGTTCCTAAGACACCAAATCACTATAACGGAGAGAAGGGTTTTATGAATTTTTTACTCAGTATGAAATAAAACTGGCTTCGCAAAAATTAGACTGCTCCTGGAAAAACAAGTGGATAATCATCAATGAACAAAAAAACTCTAGGAATATGTTTTTAAGGGTCTGACAATCAATGCTAAGTTTAGCTTAAAGGCTCTGGTGGTTATAATGTTGACTTCTTGTTAGGTAGTATCTGACAAGAAAGTGAGCTATGTCATACTAACACAGTAGTAACATCGCTCCTGTGCCACCTACAGACTGTATATAAAAGGATTTATTTGTTAGTGTATCCATTTTCTCCCACTTGTCCAATTCCAAGTCACAGGAGGGGCTGGACCTAATCCCAGCTGTCATAGAGCAAGAGGTTGGGTACACCATAGACTGGTTGGTAGTCTGTCACTGACACAGACAAATAGGCAACCACTCACTCCAACAAGCAATTTCAAATAACCAAATAATCTATCCCTTCATGACATCTCTGTAAACTCAACCTGCAGCAGGTGCAGAACATGACCCAGATGCAGATGATGCAAATGATCTTGAAACAATCATGTTAGTGACTCTAAATGTATGGCCTCACATCTTCCATACTTTTGAAGGTCTAACAAATTGCCCTTAGCTTTTGGCTATACAATAGAGATGGGTAAGAAAAATCTGCCAAAGGACCAAAGGTTTTGAACCAGCCTCATACAACAGGTAGAGAAGCCATAAAGAGATTTAAAAGTCAACACTAACATTTTCAAATCAGTTCTGATACATACTAAGAATCTAGTGTGCTTGACAAACACAAACAACAGGTGATGTTGTTACCTCTTTGTTCTTGTTTGAAACCCAAACTGTTAAACCTGCAAATAAGTATAGATAAAAGATGAAGAATTACATTCATAAAGTTTCAAATTTCCTCTTAAAAAGTGAGTTCCTAATGTTTTGGTTTATTGAAAATCTTTATCATTCAAGCTGTCATCCACATACAAACACAGGAAGCTCTGTTGGACATGCACCTGAACAGTGTAATGAAGTGTTTTGACTTGAAACATTTTCCTGGCAAACTGCACACGACGTCAGATTTCAAGCATCTGTCGCTCTTTAAACAACCTGAGGAACGTGATGGGAAAATACTCCTTAATCTGTTTCTCTTCCACTGGAAGCAGCTGAATTCCTCTTGTGGTGATGTTGCTACCTTACATGGAGGTCAGGGACCTCAAGGAGTCAGTCACTGTAAATGATCCCAGTTCCCTTTCCCTCAGTACTAATCAGTTTGTAGCCTCTGAAGTGAATTGCGGGCAGTTTCTTAATCATCCTCAAAACCCTGTTTCTTTCGTTAACAAGTATTGTTGGGTCAAGAGTGCATTTATGGTTTTAATGTGAGTACAGGCAAAGTGGTATGTAATCAGTAAGAGCTGCACTGTGTTTGTTGTTGTAAGCCTCGGTGGGATTTTACTGCAAGATTTAACTGAACCAAAGGAAAAGGCTATGAATGTAGAACTCATTTGTGGGAAGAGATCCCAACTTTATAACAGGCGGTTTCAGTTATTTCAGAAGTTATATAGTTATCTTTGTTTCATGGAGCATAAACATAATGCATAATTGTCCTCATCATAAAATCTCTCAAGTGCCTACAATCCATTGTTACTCCCAGATTTTTCTGATTAAAACTTAAATATTTAGAGTTTAAAGAAAGATTTTCAGTGTTAAGTGGCATTTTGCTCTGGTAACAATAGCTCATGAAAACAACTGGAATTATGTGCTTTGGCCACGATCTAATGTGAATTACATTTCTATTATTCTATTAGGGGATTTTTTTTATTAGGGCAGATGCAACTCCCTAAGTAGCAGGTTTATTGTACAAAATAGGGACGTTCCTCCATGACAAACTTCTTGTTCAACTTAGCATTAGACATCAGAATCACACGAGCTTAACTAGCCTTCTACTTTATTGAGAAATATCTGATCTAAATTATCATCAGACTGTGAAAAGACTTCCACGAGGAATCTCTCAGCCCCACATTTACTGTAAAATAATTTAGTCTAAAAGGGGAACATTTTTCCAGAACTTACTGGGGAAACTTTTGTTCCTTCTTTTGCCTCAGAACTCTTTGGTCTTTCACCTTAGACATTTAACTTGCCAGAGCCAAAGTTCACCAATCCAGAGAGATTTGCAGACTGTATGCTCAGCATTTAGGCTGACCATGAATGAACAATAGCAGAAAGGCGTGCTGGGGATCCTAGAAAATGCCCATTTTGAATTCAAGTAGGCACTGAGGAAGGGAAGAGCTGAGTGTCCTTGTGGTTTCTTATGTGACTCAGAAGTTGCAGATAGCAGAAGTGCATTTACTGCTCTGCTGCTCAATGTGAAACTCATTACAGGCCCCTGAATTTTATGGCTCTTGTGGAAAGACGCAGAGCCAGCAGTATGAGTCATCAGTGGATGCATGTGTGCTGCTACAGCAGTAAAAAATCCTCACTCCTTTCCCCTCCCCTTGTTCTTTTGGCCACAAATGTTATAAAACCTCCAGGGATGAAGCAGGGCTCCCACGCTCAGAGTTTAACCTTGCCAAGTTCATCAGCTGGAAAGTAGTTGAGCAAACCAGAAACATAATCATTCACCAGGATCACTTTGTCTATAAGACCTTATTAAATGTACTTTTGCCTGGCTTTCCTAACATCAAAACACACTTTGAACCACCAATTAGTATTTCACTCATATTCAGAAATGTTAATGCAGTTCAGGCTAGTTTTTCAAGTCCAGACCGCACATTTTTCAGTGATTTTCTTCAGTTTAAGTTTGTGGCTCAAACTTCAATGGTCTTCCATCCAACAATGTTTATGCTGGCTCTCTCATGGCCTCTATATGAATCATCAGCCTGTATGAACTGACCGCACAACCACAGGTTTGGTAAATGCACCATATGGTGGAGCCAAAGGAGCTGGTTGAGAGAAATAAAAGTGACTCCTCATGATAATATGCTGTCATAAAGTGGATACAAAATTGTTTGAGATCGGGTTCAAATTGCTCTTGTTTGTGATTCAGAAAGAAATGAAAAGAGGTTTCAGCGGAATGACTAAACTTTACAGGCAATTTGAATACACAAGCAGAAATATTTAACTTTTAGTGGTAGCGCACACTGTATGAGCTAATCCATGAAAATGAAAAGATTTACTTCATGCATATTTGGCAAAAGTCATCTTCTCAGATGGACAGACACCTGTGATATTTCTGTAGCTTCAGATCAGTTTTATTTTCACACTTTCAGTCATGAAACTGTATTCTTTAGTTTCACAACAGACCTCAAATTTCTGTCTCAAACCCACCTGAATTTCTAGGATTTTCTGAAAGTTTTCTAAGACTGTCTTCACAGAATTCTACTAAAATGTTCTGAAGCATCTGAAAATGCATCATTGTCCATTTGTCCATCAATTCATCTTTGTTCTCCTTCTTATCTAAATAAGGGTGAGAGTGTGGCTGAAGCCTACCAATAAATCATGAGCTGTCACAAGGCAAAAGGCAGGAGAGGTCGTCGGTTTGTGGCTCGGCTGCAGGAGAAGGTTGGAGCCGTAGGTTCAGGTGTGGTGTCAGCGGAGGCTGACCAGAACCTGATTGTCATGGCTGTGTGTAGGCAGGCAGGAAAAAGGACCCAAAATGCAGACTTGCTGAGGCGGAATTTAAACTCAAAGTCCACTGCTTTATTGCAGGCATAAATCAGGAAACGGAACAGAACAGAACGATGAGGGCATGAAAGTGAAACACACAGGCCAGAATGAGGGTACGACACCACGACGAGCAGGAGCAGACACAGACACTAAATACAAGAGGAAATCAGGGCAAAGGGAAAACACCTGGAAGACACAGCTGACATCAACTAACAGACAGAACTGGCAGACGCCAAACTAGAAACACCAACGTAGTGCACAGCCTGTCAAAGTAATGCAGGACACAAACTGGCACAGAACAAAACCAATACTAAACACTAGAAATCTCAAATTACAAGAAAATGATAAAATAACAATACACAAAACACTGGGTCACCGACCCAGGACCGTGACACTGATGACTATTGTCTGATCATGCCTTCTGTATTTGAGTAGGGTGTGCAGAGTGAAAGGATGCAGCTGGAAAGTTGCACAAAGGAAACATATTTTGTGGTACTGTAAATAAACATCTTTGAATGTGTACTTTCTCATGCCACATGCACTTTAGAGAGCATCTTTTATCTTCTTCAATCCAAACATACATTTTCTTCTATGCTAACACTAGCTAGCATATGGATAGGATATATAGGATAACACTAGCTCACACAGATTCCATATGAATGATTTAAACCTAGAATCTTCTTGCTCTTAGGCAATGGTGGTAATCATAATACCATTCTGCTGTCCCTTACTTTTTTCCATGTCTTGAAAATTCTGACTAAAAATTCCCATGACATGCAATCTGCAGTTCACATCTACAAAACCCCTGCAGAAAACACAGGATATGAACATTTTTTAGGCCCAAAGAAAAGTCACCAAAGTAAAATAGTACATTTTGAATGAAAGGCTGCAAAGAGCTAATGAAAGGATTGCTGCTTTTTCACATTCTCTATGACCCATTAATTACCTCACTATAACTGAAAGAATAGTTTCCTCTGTCACACAGTTCTGAAGTTATTTGTTTAGTTCAAATTCTGCCTTGTAGCTGCAAGTTGGAAGACAGTGGTTTGCTTTGGCCTGTGCTGAATGCCCCGGCAGTGTATCACAGTGAGCCGCTGTCAGTAACTCACTCCATGCTATGGAAACTCTGACACACAATTACCAGTTTCTGTGTCGTTTTTTCTACATCAGTGAGGTCTGGCAAGTTGGTTTTAACTTCTGTAGGTCTAGTTTTACAACCTGTGAACTTGCAGTGAACAAAGCCCTGTGTTTAAAAACAAAAAAAAGACTTAATCTGCGTGGGTGGCATTCCCTCAAGTATTAGTAAAAGGTGATCTATGATCCAGGAAGCTGTATCCTACATTTAGGTCATCTACCTTGTGAAATCATTACACATAGTGTATTACACTGAGCATTTGTCCCAAAATTAAAGAAACTCTGCCAAGATCTTCCTAATATAGCTGGCTAAATATATATTTGAGTCTTGAGTCTGGAGACTGAATGTGTCACTTGGATGAGTGTTAAAATGCAGTATCCAGATAAACAGAATAAACTTTTCGAGAAAGAAGAGTTAGAGAGGCAAGATTGAGATGGTTTGGATGTGTTAAGGAGAGATAGTGGTTATATTGGACAAAGGATGTACAATATCTATTTTCCTCCTGCCAGCCAGGATATTTGATTATTCATCAAATATCAGCGTAATTTTTGTCCTCGTGCATTAGTTTTTGTATCTTGTTTTTGGCAGAAAAAAAGTTCATGAAAACTATGGTAAAAATTGTTTGGCAATCAAATGAACTGTGTGAAATGACCCCCCCCCCCCCCCCCCCCCCCCCCCCCCCCCACACACACACACACACACACACACACCCCAAAAAGAAAAAAAAAATTCTGATAGCCCATTCGGAACCTTTATGTACACAGCAAATTCTGGTCTTTGGAATAAACTCTCAGGGAGTTCAGATTAACTACATTTGAGTGTACATGCGTGACCATCGAATGAACTCTAGTGCAGAGTTAGAGTAACTCTTTTCCGGGAGTTGATTTTTCAACTCTTTATAGGAGTTAAAACTAAACTCTCACGGAGTGAAATTTCTACTACCATATAGAGTAAAATTTAACTCATAACTAGAGTTAAGTTTGATATTAACTCTTTTGTAGTGTTACTCATCAATTGAAAAAAGTTTTAGGTTTTTGGTGCAAATTACTACAAAAACACAATAGTGATTATTATGAATGTATGGATTTTATTTATCAAAAATAACATATTCAAATATGAATGCTGCATGGATTAACATACATTCTGTGTAACAGTACTGTAATAGCATAATATCCACCATTATTGGCAGCTAAACAGTTGAGGTCAGAAAGGCCTAACATTGGGCGAAAAGAAAAAAAAAAACAGAATTAAAGGAAAAAAATGACTACAGAATAAGCACTTCTTGTAATGCAGTGTTAACGTGAGGAAGACTCTGTAAAGTCTCCATCAAGCCAACAAATTAAGTAATGCAACTCTCTCACAGAACATAAAATTGTGAATCACACCCATATGACATTTGGGCATCAAAACATTTGAAATGTCTTACTTTCTCCCTTTCTAGGACCAGTATCTTCTTAAAAATGGTTTCATTTACCTGAAAAGCAGGACACTGATCATGGAAACACGTTTCATGGTTAACATGCATAACAAAAACAGAGAGAGAGCGAGAGAGAGAGAGCAAGTCTTATTACACACTACAGTTGCAGAGCAAACTACATGAAATACTATATTAAATTATTTTTCTCTAATCTGTTTTATCTTCGTGTTTAAGCTTTTTCAAGTAATGGCAACTAAAGAGTCAAGTATAAGTCAATTAAGTACTGTATCTACATTTCTTTCATGTATGCTGTCCAATAGAGGCTGAACCATTTGAAGTCCGGCATCACTTGTGTCACTGCTCTGACTGCTGGTGGTTGAGACAGACAATGTATCTGTTAGACTTGGAGAGGAGGGCTCTTCCACATGTTGCTTCAGGACAGTCAAATCTGAGGGTGACAAATAAAAATATTAGAATACAAGGTATATACAATCAAAAACACAACACAACAAAGATACCATTTATGCACACAGGGCCAGTAAATTGCACGGTTTGATTAAATTATACTTTCTCCCAGGAGAACAGATGGTTATTTTGTATTTTATTATGGTAATATACAATTTACATACCACAAGGTGTGAGTGTCACATAGTGTGTTAGGTCTGAGCAGTCACGCAGCTTCTTGGATGATTGTGTTTCCAGGATGTCTGAAATGCATGTGATAAATCCAACTTACTGTTGAGCCATGAAAACAGCATTTTGTGATTGTTACCACAGGATATTAGACAAATTAAAAATGTTTATTTAAGAGTAACTGTACAAATCAAATCCTTCAAAATCTATCAGAGCATATATTTACTTACCTTCAGCTGTATAGATGACAAAACACACCTCTTTGACTGCTGCAAGTTCAGGAAAGATATCCTCATCCACGTCTATACCCTGCTCATCCGTGACTTTCAGTGCTGCATTTTCTGGTATGAGAAACTTCTGCTGCACTGAAGTAAAATCATCACTTAGTTAATAACAACATTATCATTTCTTCTTTAATGACTTAGTACAAACCATAACTTACCTGCTCTCACAAAATCTGTGAAGCTGACTTCTTCCAATTTTGCATATTTCTTTGTCTCTCTGTGTTTTACTTTTATCAACATCTTGGCCACCTACGGAAAAAAATACCTTTACTACTATGAAACACAACACAAGAAGAAGAGGTTGTTTATGGTAACTCTATGTAAACTGTGTATAACTTAATCAACGAACACTGTCTTACATTGAGTTAGCCTGTCCACACTAAATATTGCTTAAAATCTATTTAGCTAGGCTGGTTTAGCAGACAATGTGACTGCATGTTTGCTGTGTCCTTGTCTTTACAGTTCTGGAGACAGGGTTGTGTGCATGTCTCAGTGTGCAGCAGGACTAACTAACTGATGTTAATGGTACCTCAACATCTCATCAGTGCAGGCTGCACCTCTCTTTGGTTAAATACGGCCATTACCATGAGTCTAAACAGAATATTACTGTAGTTAGCTAACGTTAAATTAAACGTTGGTGTTAAAATTAAGAAATAGAAATAAACGTTTTCATTGACAACGTGAAATGTGTATCTTAAAATACAGTAAGATAAGTAAGTTAGCTAACTTTTGACTAGCATTAGCCTAGCTGCTATCTCCAAATCAGCATAACATACAGAAAACACATGTTGTCACGGTCCTGGGTCTCCTGACCCAGCGTTTTTAGTTCTTTGTGATTTTCGTATTATTGTACTTGTGTGATTTATTCCATGGCTTCTAGTTTTGATCCCTTGCCCTTCATGTCTCCCTGTGTGCCCCTCTGTGTATCTGTGAGCCCTCGTCTCTCCTTATGTTTTATTCCATGCTTCCCCTGCCCATCATGTCTAAGTTCTCCCCGTGCTCTCTCTTCCCCCTGTGTGCCCTCTATGTATTTATGAGCCCTCGTCCCCTTTCGTGTTTATTCCGTGTCTCCCCTGCCTGTTACGTTGGTGTTCTACTCGTACTCTCTCTCCTCCTGTCTGAACCTCTGTGCTCCTTGTTTCACCTCTCCCGTCAGTGTTCAGTTCACCCCGCCCTGTCTCGTTATGGCTATCAGTGTCACCTGTGTTCCCCGTGTGTTCCCACTTCCCTCGTTAACCCTCTGTGTATTTCTGTCTGCGTCTCCCTCTGTTCAGTGTGACGTCGTCCCTCATGTTGTGTGGATCTCCCTGTGTCTCTGCGTATGTTAGTTTACTTTTCCCAGTTTAGTTTTGTATTTCCTATGTTCTGCCACTCCAGCATTAAAGCTGTGATTTTGAGTTCATCTCCGTGTCTGTGAGTTTTGCGTTTGGGTCCTCCTCCTGCCTGCCACACAGCCGCGCCTTGACAGTACGACGTCACCAGTTATGGACCCAGCAACTCACAACCCCTCCGCTGAGCTCCGGGAGGATTTGATCTATACGGTGGAGTACCACTGTCAGGAGTGGGAGGCGCTGCCAGGAGACGAACACCGGGAGGTCGTAGCCGCCCGTCTACAGCGGATGGTGTCCGGACTCCCGTGGCTGTTCGGCGCGCTGCACCCCCACATCCGGGACTTCCTTGTTTCCACCGTAGGCGTCCGCCCGGAGCTGCCTCTCCAGTGTGAGGGGTCGGAGGACGTTCAGCCCGGTCCGCTGGAGGATTCGCGGCCCGGCTCATCTCCTCCCCCCTCTCGGCGAAAACGGCGCTCACGCCGCCGCCGCCCTAACGTTTCTGAGCAAACTCCGGTGGTGAGTGACACTAACTGTTTCTTCCATGCCACTTCCAAGTCGGACCAACTCGGACAATATTCTGCTCTCCAACCTATATATTTAGAAACCGTTTGTGTGGATGCTCCTTCGGACCCAGGAGTTAAGACTGTTTCATCTGGAACTGTTTATTCTGGAGCTATGTTTATTCAGTCAGCTGCCCGTCCGCTTTCAGCTCAGTCCCCTGCTCAGCAGCCGTCTGTAGCTCAGTCTCCAGTGTCACCTGCTCAGCAGCCACCTGTAGCTCAGTGTCCTGTGTTTCCTGCTCAGAAGCCGCCTGTAGCCCAGACACCAACTCCACCACCACCATTTTCGCCCCAAGCTCTGTTAGCCGCCCGGCCCGAAGCTCTGTTAGCCGCCCGGCCCGAAGCTCTGTTAGCCGCCCGGCCCGAAGCTCTGTTAGCCGCCCGGCCCGAAGCTCTGTTAGCCGCCCGGCCCGAAGCTCTGTTAGCCGCCCGGCCCGAAGCTCTGTTAGCCGCCCGGCCCGAAGCTCTGTTAGCCGCCCGGCCCGAAGCTCAGTCGCCACCTCCACCACATTCAGCCTCGCTTCCCATAGCACAGTCACATCCACAGCCTGACTTACTACAAACCTTATTTCAATCCTTAGCCCAGTCAATAGCTCAGTTGGTAGAGGAATCATCAGCCTTATCGACAGCTCAGTTAGCTCCCTCGCAGCCCTTCACAGCTCAGTTAGCTCCCTCGCAGCCACCCCCAGTGCAGTCCCCAGTGCAGTCCCCAGTGCAGTCCCCAGTGCAGTCCCCAGTGCAGTCCCCAGTGCAGTCCCCAGTGCAGTCCCCTTTAGCACAGTCACCCACTCAACCACCAGCACCACAACCATCACTACCTCTAGTTCATTCCCCTGTGAAGTCATTAACTCCACCACCTACTCCACTCTCACCACCACCGTTACTACAGACATCAGTTCAGTCCCCTGTGCAGTCATTTACTTCTCCACCGTTAGCAGCTCAGGTCCCCGTGTGTCCAGCAGCTCAGGTCCCCGTGTGTCCAGCAGCTCAGGTCCCCGTGTGTCCAGCAGCTCAGGTCCCCGTGTGTCCAGCAGCTCAGGTCCCCGTGTGTCCCTCAGCTCGCACCTGAACCTTTGGCCCAGTTCCCCGTAGCAGTGCGGTTTTCTAGCCAGCTTAACATTGAGCCCGGGGTCCTAATCCTCTCTGGCTCTACATCAGCTCCTGCTGGAAGCTCGGATGAGCTCATCCAGGACTCCGCGGCTCCCACGCCGCCATCTACCTCGTCCGCTGGGGGTTCCAGTGAGCCCGGCCAGCACCTCCCTGTCTCCGCTGGAGGGTCCGAGGGGCCCGTTCAGCCTCCTGTCTCCGCTGGAGGGTCCGAGGGGCCCGTTCAGCCTCCTGTCTCCGCTGGAGGGTCCGAGGGGCCCGTTCAGCCTCCTGTCTCCGCTGGAGGGTCCGAGGGGCCCGTTCAGCCTCCTGTCTCCGCTGGAGGGTCCGAGGGGCCCGTTCAGCCTCCTGTCTCCGCTGGAGGGTCCGAGGGGCCCGTTCAGCCTCCTGTCTCCGCTGGAGGGTCCGAGGGGCCCGTTCAGCCTCCTGTCTCCGCTGGAGGGTCCGAGGGGCCCGAGGAGCCTGTCCAGCCGCCATCTGCGACCGCCTCGTCATCACCTGGCCCGGCTACATCCGCCTGTGCTTCTGCAACCTCGCCTGGCCCGGCCTCAGCCTCTGCAACCTCGCCTGGCCCGGCCTCAGCCTCTGCAACCTCGCCTGGCCCGGCCTCAGCCTCTGCAACCTCGCCTGGCCCGGCCTCAGCCTCTGCAACCTCGCCTGGCCCGGCCTCAGCCTCTGCAACCTCGCCTGGCCCGGCCTCAGCCTCTGCAACCTCGCCTGGCCCGGCCTCAGCCTCTGCAACCTCGCCTGGCCCGGCCTCAGCCTCTGCAACCTCGCCTGGCCCGGCCTCAGCCTCTGCAACCTCGCCTGGCCCGGCCTCAGCCTCTGCAACCTCGCCTGGCCCGGCCTCAGCCTCTGCAACCTCGCCTGGCCCGGCCTCAGCCTCTGCAACCTCGCCTGGCCCGGCCTCAGCCTCTGCAACCTCGCCTGGCCCGGCCTCAGCCTCTGCAACCTCGCCTGGCCCGGCCTCAGCCTCTGCAACCTCGCCTGGCCCGGCCTCAGCCTCTGCAACCTCGCCTGGCCCGGCCTCAGCCTCTGCAACCTCGCCTGGCCCGGCCGCAGCCTCCTCTTCAGAGCCTTCGTCTGCCGCAGCCTCCTCTTCAGAGCCTTCGTCTGCCGCAGCCTCCTCTTCAGAGCCTTCGTCTGCCGCAGCCTCCTCTTCAGAGCCTTCGTCTGCCGCAGCCTCCTCTTCAGAGCCTTCGTCTGCCCCAGCCTCCTCTTCAGAGCCTTCGTCTGCCCCAGCCTCCTCTTCAGAGCCTTCGTCTGCCCCAGCCTCCTCATCAGCTGCCTCGTCTGCCCCAGCCTCCTCATCAGCTGCCTCGTCTGCCCCAGCCTCCTCATCAGCTGCCTCGTCTGCCCCAGCCTCCTCATCAGCTGCCTCGTCTGCCCCAGCCTCCTCATCAGCTGCCTCGTCTGCCCCAGCATCCTCATCAGCTGCCTCGTCTGGCCCTGCGCCCACCGGGCCATGGCCGGCACGCCTGGGACTGGAGGGCCGCCGCTGCCTTCCGCGCGGTCGGCCTCCTGAACTGCTCCGTCGTCTCCTTCGCCGCCGCCGCTGCCTTCCGCGCGGTCGGCCTCCTGAACTGCTCCGTCGTCTCCTTCGCCGCCGCCGCTGCCTTCCGCGCGGTCGGCCTCCTGAACTGCTCCGTCGTCTCCTTCGCCGCCGCCGCTGCCTTCCGCGCGGTCGGCCTCCTGAACTGCTCCGTCGTCTCCTTCGTCGCCGCCGTTGCCTTGCGCGCGGCCGGCCTCCTGAACTGTTTCCGCGTCTCCGCCGTTGCCTTGCGCGCGGTCGGCCTCCTGAACTGTTTCCGCGTCTCCGCCGTTGCCTTCCGCGCGGTCGGCCCCCTGAACTGCTCTGTGTTTTGGGTTGTTTTCTTGGGCTCCGGTGTTTTCTGTGCTCTTTGTTTTCTGTTCCGAGCCCTCCGTCCTGGGCCCCCGCCGCCCGCCCTGGGTTGTTTTCTGTTTGGTTTTGTTTTTCTGTGTTTGGGCTGTCTGGAGCCAGCCCTTGAAGGGGGGGTACTGTCACGGTCCTGGGTCTCCTGACCCAGCGTTTTTAGTTCTTTGTGATTTTCGTATTATTGTACTTGTGTGATTTATTCCATGGCTTCTAGTTTTGATCCCTTGCCCTTCATGTCTCCCTGTGTGCCCCTCTGTGTATCTGTGAGCCCTCGTCTCTCCTTATGTTTTATTCCATGCTTCCCCTGCCCATCATGTCTAAGTTCTCCCCGTGCTCTCTCTTCCCCCTGTGTGCCCTCTATGTATTTATGAGCCCTCGTCCCCTTTCGTGTTTATTCCGTGTCTCCCCTGCCTGTTACGTTGGTGTTCTACTCGTACTCTCTCTCCTCCTGTCTGAACCTCTGTGCTCCTTGTTTCACCTCTCCCGTCAGTGTTCAGTTCACCCCGCCCTGTCTCGTTATGGCTATCAGTGTCACCTGTGTTCCCCGTGTGTTCCCACTTCCCTCGTTAACCCTCTGTGTATTTCTGTCTGCGTCTCCCTCTGTTCAGTGTGACGTCGTCCCTCATGTTGTGTGGATCTCCCTGTGTCTCTGCGTATGTTAGTTTACTTTTCCCAGTTTAGTTTTGTATTTCCTATGTTCTGCCACTCCAGCATTAAAGCTGTGATTTTGAGTTCATCTCCGTGTCTGTGAGTTTTGCGTTTGGGTCCTCCTCCTGCCTGCCACACAGCCGCGCCTTGACACATGTAGTGCTAGTTAGTTAACTTTATATTTTACTTGTGCATCCATGTAACTGAATATATATATATATATATATATATATATATATATATATATATATATATATATATATAATCATCACTACACTCACAGAAAATTCCAAAGTAAATAAAGTATTTTTACCTCCTACATGTCGGAGTCCAAGAAAGAAACACAGATAGGCGCTGTAACGGTCGACAGACAAACAACACCAGCAATGTGTTGAATTAGACTCCTTAGCACCCAGTGAATGAACACCTAAATATTACACCGCTTTAGAGTACTCCCCAACACTGACTGTAGTATAAGGTGAAAAATAAACTCCCGGAATGTAACTCTTGCGCACTTTTATGCCTAACTCCAGAATATTTAACTCCAGTGATTTGCTGTGTATACATCACATTATAATCTGTGTAAAATAACTTCTTAAAGTCTATTAAATTCCATAAAACGATCAATTTTATTTTTCTACATTTGTGTTTTTTTCCATGTTAACTGTTCGAAAAAGAAGATTTAAAAAATGAAATATACTGTTCAGAAGTCACTGCTGGTGGCTGGATGAGTTACTGATTCATTGCATCAGCTCTTGCATATTTGATCAGTTTGCACCACAGTGTGCCATCATTGCTCAAAACAAACCATTTACTCTGATAGATATAAAGGAGAAAAATGACAACTGTGACAAGTGTGTTAGTGATAAACTCCAGAAACATGCAACCCACAAATGTGTATATTCAGTATCTCAGAAGAGGATTACATGTGTACATCTGAATTTTAGCCTCAAGCAATGTAACCAATCTTTGACACATCAGACCAAAAGTACAAATTCCCACCCATGTAGAGAAAAAGACAGCACTGGTGTAAATACATCAAGTCTCACCACTAATTGTGAGCAGTTGTTTTTAGTTAAAGAACTGGTTTTGAATTATTGTCCTCTAGCGGAATGTTTGTGATATGCTAACAAGGTCTGACTGTATGTGATGTTTGTCATTCAAAATACTTTAACTAAAGCCTTAACAGCAAAGCGTGGAAAACCAAAACAACTAGATCATAGGGTGAGGTTTTTGTCTATTTATGTATCATGTCTGGAGCAGTACTTGTAAAAAAAGAAAAGAAAAACGTTATATTTGATTGGTGTGGCCTTTTGCAAATAGAGTATTTAGCTACATATAAGTAGATATCTGAACATCACCCTTATGTGTTTGCTAAAAATGACATTCCAAAGTGTTAATCTGCTGGTTAAACTGCCTTCACTTTTCTTTCCAGTCACTCTTTCCAACCAAAGGAGAATTAGAGGCCCATCTCTGAGTACCACTACTGTGCTCAGTAATGGGCTCTGCCATATTCTATATTGAAAGTAGCCAGTTGGCATGGTTCGGTCATCTGACTTCGATGCCTCCTGGGCGTTTCCTGGGTGAAGTATTCCGGGCATGTCCTGTCCCAAGCAGGTCCTTGGCACACCCAGGATTCACTGGATGCAGGGGTAGCTGTCTCTGCTCAGACAGCTGCCCCTGCAATGCAAAAAAAGATAACCAGCAGAAAATTGATGAATGAATGGATGAGCACAGATTGTGTATAAAAGCAAAGCCAGTACAGGCTTGTCTTAAACCAGGATTCTTTGTAATGACACTCATGCGTCACTCCTATGTTTGCAAAAAAAAAGTCAAGAGTATTAAAATAAATGGGTAAACCGCCCTGTGATCTGAGTAACAGGAGCTGAAGAGTTTATGGGCTCAATTTCTAGCTTCAAGTTCTATAAATATAAAATGACCATTTTGTAAATTTTGGTCCTCTAAGAATCAAAAACATCAATAAAACTGGGTGTGAACCTTGTCATCACAAGCATGAGGACATGGCTCAGTGAAACCAACAAAAGGACATCATCTACAAAAGGCAGAAACTGGACTTTGTTGCCACTGTTATGTCATCAGTGAAACTGCTCAAAGTTGGCAGATACAAAGATATTTGGCACAGTACTGATTAGTAACCACTGAGGGTTAAAAATATTTCAATCCAATAAATCAATGTCTTGATGACTGCTGGAGTGAGGGACATGATTGGCAGGTGTTTGGGGAATGAACTGTAGCCATGTTCCATCTGCTAGGTTTCACCTGAGCTAATTTTAATTACTGAACTCAAGCATTTTAGTGAAATTACTAGGCTAATAATATGGCTCACTGTGCACTTAACGTACCATCCAAGGAGTTGGTGCTTCGTTTCTGTGGACCAGGCTTGTTAACCTTAGGTGACCATTTTATCTGTCATGAGACAGCCTACGCTACTGATGTGTTGGGTGAGTGTAGCTCAGGATGTAGAGCAGGTCAGCTACTGATTGGAAGGTTCGTGATTCAATCTCTGTCTGCTCCAGTCTGCATACTAATATCCTTGGGCAAGATCCTAATCCCAAGGTGCTTTCTGATGCATTTATCTGAGTATGAACCTTTGATAGAAAGATTATAGGGGAAAAGTGCAAGGTGAGTGAGGCAAGTTGTATAAAGTGCTTTGAGTGCTCAGATAGAGTAGAAAAGCACTGTATAAGAATCATTTCATTTAACATAACTTAGCCTCCCATTCCGTCATTCAAATATGGTCATTTCTAGCTTAAAAGAACTATAATCTCAATAATGATAATATGAATCTTTTTTTAAGATGAACATTTAGTTTAACTTTCTGTTACTAATGTTACATTCTGTTGCATAATGGGAAACGAGGATGGTTGTGGTAAGATACAGAATGATGATGAAAGAACTGATAATATTTAAAGACCCCATGAGTGATGACATCTGGAGATTTTGCTGTGGCTGAAGAGAAATCACATCTGCAGACTTTTTATATTCACACGCTGTTTGCATTTCTCCTCTCCTTTGTATGCTTATGAAAGATTATCTGATCACTTTGGAATCTTTAAAGCTTGCAAATACAATGTGTTGCTTTAAAAGTTAAAAAGAGAAATGATCTATGAAATGGTTTACGGATGCATTACATTCACAGAATCACAAAGGAGTAGAATAAAATTTCAGTGGCTGCCCTGAGAATAAATCAGAGATCATAACTGTCAGAGACAATTAATTGTAAATATTTTGATTTTTATTGTTTCTGGGAAGTAGTCGGGATTTTAAGAATATAGTGCTGTATAAAAATAGGATAGTTATTAATCACTGACATTTTCACCATACTTGTGAAGATAGGATGAATTATTAGAATCTGTCAGTTATAAGGATTAAGGATGCAACAGGGCTTCCATAAAATTTGGTTCTGAGCTTATTGTTACTGGATTGGAGATGCTGCAAGCTGAGCTGAAGATGAGCTCTTGTTACTGTTCAAAATCACAGCTCTATCATGAAAATACAGGAGAATCTGATAGATTATAACAACTCAACTGTAGAAAAAATATTTCATAGGAAGACCTACTCAGCAGCTATCTGAAAAAGATGGAGGGTTAAAATCTAGTCTTGTAGAGCAATCTCTGGAGGGTAAGGGGTTAACAAAGGAAAAAATATATATGTGTAAAACAATAAACTTGCTTTGAAAATATTTGCAGCCAACAGGATAAAACAAGTTGAGTCTAAGAATCTATATTTCTTATTGATGCTCATCAGAAAAAACAAATGAACTGTCTTCCATCAGCTATCTGCATGCAGAGGTCTGAGGAGTCTTCCAGGAATGGTGACGTTTTTTGTTTTTCCCAGACAATTGATTTGTCACCTCTCTACAGTGATAGGCAGTGATTTCATACCTCTTGATCTCTAATCTTGAATACTACCTGCTCTGGAGCAGGTTTTGTTCACCATGTTGATACATCCTGTTGTGAAGAGAAACACATTTATAGTACAAAAAAACCCAGGGTTAGGCCCGAAGTCAATAAGCCCAAATCCAATTCATAGTACAGCCCTAATGATACTAGGTTTCTGTGTTTACTTTATGTCTATATTAATGAGTTTTAGATTTAGTGCTTTCTTGGGGTTTTTTTTTTTTTTTTTGGGGGGGGGTTGCATCTACTTAGTTGTAACAGTTTTAGTGCTATAGTAGTAACTGTTATGATCTTTCTGGTGTTTCTGCTTCCCTTATTCTGTGTTTATTCCTTGGTCCTTTTCTGTTTCCTTGTTTCTTATGTCTTTTGGTTATTTCCTCTTTTACTGTGAAAGTTTATTTTCCTTTGCAGTGCTTCCTGTCCTTCTCCCCCTGATTGTCTCGTTCCAGGAACTGTCTAATCCCCAGTTAGCCCTCCTCTAGTGTGTATGCATAGTTCTATCTTCCTCAGTCTCTTTGTTCTCTCATCTGTTATGTTACCAGTTGTGCTGCCTGAGTTTTCTCTGAATGTTTTACATTTCTCTTGTGTTTTTAGTTCTTCACCATTTGATTCCTCTTTGCACAACCATCTGGGATTCATTCTGACCCCAATAAAGATTTGTAGTTTATGATAATCTGACATCATATATTACCAAAAATATGGGGGGTCGGGGGTCAGGGGAAGCCCTACTCAGCAGCTATCTGAAAATGGTGGAGGGTTTGGATCTAGTCTTGTTAAAGAGATTGCCTGGGGTCTAAAGGATTGACAAAGAATTAAGCTTGCCACAAAAAAATCAACCTAAAATTTTAGACAAATACTTGGAAAAATAACTAAGTTAACTAAGTCTACAATCCTAATGGCCACTAATTCAACTGAAAGTAAGTTCAGCACTAAAATGCTAGGTGCTTGTTGTTCTGCTTTTCTCTAGTTAATGCAATCAGATTGCCAACTAAAACTCTAAACCTCAGTACTTAAATGAGCTGTGGCCCCCTGATAGCACTGTCATCTCACTGGAGGGCCACTTTAGTGCTCAAGTTGTACAAAAATCTCCGAAAATATAGTGTTTTGTTTGTTTGTTGTTTTTTAAATATATTGTATTGCAAGACAAAACTGCAAACGTGAATGCAATTTTTTTCCCTCACTCTTAACTGAAGCCTTTCATTGAACTATCAAATAAACACATTGTTACTCTCTCTCTCTGACCAGACACGTGGCAGGACTTCTGCTATAATTTTGTTCATATTTAACAAAATAAAAATGCAGTCATAAGTGTACACAGTAGTTTTTGACTGGCAGTGAAAACTGTTTCCTTTACTCCAACTCTCTCACTGAACTAACACAGCCAGTCCCTCAACATGTATTCTCTGCTCATATTGTCTTCATATTATATAATGTTTTGTTTTACTTACGTTAACATTGCACTCAACAGCAAACAAGTCCTCCTTAACAAAAAATGTAATTTCAAGGGCCAAATTGCATTATATTTCTTCATGTCAATATACAAGTAAGTACGGTTGAAGTGGGCCGCAAATTTGATACCCCTGCTCTAAATCATGCTACTCCAATGAAGTAAACTATCACTTTGCAAATGAACTTCCATTAAACACATCTCTGTGTGACATGAATGTCTAGCATTTTACTGCTGTGCAACATTTAATTCAAAACAAGAAATAAAATGAATCAGTTGCTCATGTTTATTAGAAAGTCTAATTCATTTTTATTTCACCCTTTCCCACATGGAACATAACTTTCTGCAAATCCAAAATGAAATGAAAAATAAAAACAGCTTGAAAAGTACATTCTGTTTCTCAATAGCTGGAAATCTTGTGTTTGAGGCAACGGATCCAGAAGTGCACTAAACATTACATTAATGTTGGCATCCCAGCAGTTGGTCGCTGTCTTTACATACACACACGCTGCCACACTAGACTTGTGTAAACATTGCTGTGGATTTGGTGACAGTGAAATAGTGAAATAATCCACAGGGATGAAGTGAGTTTAAAAAAAAAACAAAACAATGCTGCTATGTGAATCTGGAATGTAAAAAGAAGACTTAACCACAATATAAAAAAAGATTACTGCTTTAAAATCCTTCATGTACTGAGTCATTGCTAAACACTGTCCAAGATATTCATACATGTTTCTTGTTTAATCATAAAACTGAATTTAAAAAAAATATGAAAACTGTGATCGTTCAAGAGAACGTGATTTTACAAAACCAAATCCACTAAATAACTTCTGTAAAACAAACATATCATGTAGCACCAGTAGGTTAAAACAAATCATGCAGCAAATTGTGTTGCTTCCTTCTTGTTGTGAAAAAGACTACTTCAAGAGTTGGGGGATAAAGTCCATGTTTGTGGAATCCAGTGCAGCCACCATTACTTTATGCCCATTTTGGATGGTCCTCCTCAGAATCTGCTAAATGGAGGTAAGAGCTGGCCATGTCTGTGACTTTCGTCCTATGTTTTTATTGTAGCAATGACTCTTTGGTTCACTGGTTCTGGGGATGAAGGAAGAAGAAAACATGATTAAGTCCTTTGTATTTGACAAAATTCCACGTGTATTTCTATTAAATCTCTATTTAATCACTTGATTCTCAAGAGACTGTCTAGAGAAGTGTATGTGTTATGCTAGCAGCAACTAAACATCAATTTATTAACTCTATTTCTATGTAGATGCTTTACATTCAACCAAATATGGGCTAGCTAATTTGGTCATTATTAAAACCATATTTAGATAAGGAAGGCAGGGGAGTTTGTGCTTAAGCCAGTTAAGAAAGGCTTGAAGATACAATTTTCTGCAACATGATAACAACCATTTTTCAGTGATAAGTGTAATCAACTTGTACTCCTTCAGAATGATGGCTTATGACTTTTAAACCTATTTTATGGGATTGTGTTGGGCGTCTCCTTGCCCATGCAAACAGTGAAATGGTTCATAATATTGTTTTCTGAGCAGCGGCTCTTTTTGGTAAAAGAGTGAAACATAGCTCAATATCATTATAAGCTATAAAACTTTATTTTGTTATAATCAGCCTGTTTTGTGCTGCATTTTAACTCCTTACTCCAAAGTTTTTTCCTGATCTGGGGTCAATTCCTTCCAAAAAGTCACAAAATTCATTTTTAGATACAGGAGAGAAAAATAAGGGCATATTTTCATTTCTGCTAGATTTGTCTTAAACATATCTGTGACAAATAGTTAAACAATAAGCCATCTGAAAGATTTATACATCTAAGATGATTCATCACATGATTTGATTTACTTGTGCTTAATGTCTTGTTACATTTACTGTGACATTTAGCGCAGAACAGCAAGCTGATTTCAACTTTTCCATTCATTAAATATGACCAGTCCCTACTGAGAGAAGAGTACTACTAACAAGAGGAGTACCTGGTTTTCCACAAGCCTTCACACACTGCTCGTAAGTGTCGAAGCGATTCTGGTTTCCACCACAGCCACCGTACCAGAAGCGCATGCAGCTCTTGTTGGCAGCATCGTAGTGCCACTTGAGAACAAATTTGGCACAAGTACCTTCTTCTTGTGGAAGCTGGCAAATGTCCACAGCTGTAAAAGCAGCTGGGAAGAAAATGAGAAAGAATAGTATTCAGTAAAAGGATGAAAACATGTGCAGCTAAAGGTTATGCGATATGTGCTAAATTACACTTTAAATATGAGATTTGGTGACTGATGGGATCAGCAGTTTTCCATATGAGATGAGATATGTGGACATATAGGTAGATAAAGGTTTATAGTACATTTCCTAGCTGTGAGTATGTGATGGCAGTTTACTCCAAAGCTGATAAGTTACTGATGACTTAACCTTGTTATCTAATAAGCCTTCTGCTAAAAAAAAGTAATGAATCCTTGAATATAGCTTTCTTTCCATTAATTTTCTCCATGTGACTTGGCTCACGCCATTGAGAAAAAAACATAACCTTGGCTTGGCTTTTTATTTGCACCATCAGCCATGTTTAGAGAATGTGAAGGGCAGTAGAGGATCCAGATGCCCCTGAAGACATAGTATTAATTGTACTGCAAAGTCAGCACAGCGTACAGCAGTGTGGAAAATATACGTAACACTAATATTACTTCCAAAGCCAGTGGCTATTATGTATATGTTTAATGATGGTCTAAAAAGGTTTGATATGGATTTGCTTGCTTAAAACTAGACCAAAGGGAAAGTTTATTTTCTTCTGGTTAATATTTGCATACCATGCACATGCATTTACATCAATTTCAGCTAATCAATAAAGTGGGTTGGCAAGGAAAGCATGTGTAACATAATATTTTTGGAAAGAAGTAATCATGATATTCAGGTCTTAATATTGCCAGTGAGTGTATATTGGAGCTTACCAGGATCTGGGAGGACCTCCACCTGTTCAACTTGCTTCACCATTGGCTGAGGCTCTTCCACTGTGAAAATACAAAAATATTACCGTGGTTTAACCTTAAAGGGGCAGATGTTGTTATAAAATACATAAATAAATACCACAACATTTTTCATTGGCTGTTTCATAAGCTCCCACCCCTACTACCTGGTTTGGATGCTATTAGACTGTCTCAAAGTGAGCTGACTCCTGAAAAACTAGCTTTAGACTAGAAATAATTATTTCTGGTGTCTATGACTAGTGCCTCATTTTTAACAAGGTTTTGATTTTAAAATAATCTCTAGCAGCTTGAACTATATTAAAGGGTGCATTTTTAGGAATGACAGATGGTTGCAACTAGGCTAGGTTGGGATCTGCTAGACTTCAAACAATGGCCTATTCATGAAGTAGCTGTATGATAAGCCTTTCTATGAACTTTTGCGAGATTTCGCAAAAGTTCATCTTCATTTTTTTTTCTCCCATGTCCCTTGAGGGGCTCCGTAATATATGTCAAAAATGACAATTTAAATAGTAAGTTTTGCATATCCAGTTGAGGCCCATGTTGCATACGTTGCATTAACCAGGTGATGGCACACTCCCACTGAAATCCTGACAACATCACTTACCCAGAGGTGGGTAGTAACGAGTTACATTTACTCCGTTACATTTACTTGAGTAAGTTTTTGAAAAAAATGTACTTTTAAGTACAGTGTGTGAATGTGTGTGTGAATGGGTGGATGACTGGATATGTAAAGCGCTTTGGGGTCCTTAGGGACTAGTAAAGCGCTAGATAAATACAGGCCATTTACCATTTAAAGTACCTTTTTTGCACGATACTTTTTACTTTTACTTGAGTACATTTGTGAAGAAGAAACGGTACTTTTACTCCGCTACATTTGCAAAATTCGACTCATTATTTTTTTAAAAATAATTAGTTTAACACATTAGATAACATGCCACCAGTGGAGTTTCCGGTAACCTTTTTACCAATGAGATGTGGCCATGCAGTCACATGACCAGTTTGAAACTGTGGCGGGCAGAGCGACCCAAGCGTTTCAAAGTAGCGGACACACGGAAAGAAGAAACATGAAAACGTGGCAGAGTCTATGCTAGAGCTGAAGATGATGAACAGCATTTTCCTCACATACAAAGGATGTTTCGCTTAAAAGCAGTACAAAAGAACAGGTATGTCTTCAGTGTCGGTGTCTTCAGTGAGAGCCAAAACAAACCAACTTTTCAGCATGAAACAACTCAACTCGTGTAACCTGAGGAAACGGTAAGTTCTCTCTAAATATCTTTTTAGCTGTGGTAAGCTGGATGTCAGTCTTATGTTACAGCAGCTGTGTCGAGCTCGAGCTGCGAGTCATATTTTCGGCGCTACGTTGTAGTGAGATAAGTTTGTGGGTGTTTTGTGCAGCTTCGGCTGTCCTGTTAGCTGCTCGCTGGTTAGCCTATAAGCTAACAGCTAGCCTGGTTAATGACGCTGGAGTTCCACGAACATGCAAACAGCTTGTCTCTACTGCTTAAACTGTTAAAACAGAAGGCAATACTGCGGCTGACAGGGTTTATTATGCGAAACAGCAGCTTGTTTAGTTTAAACAGTCTGCATTAAGCTGGTCAAACACTGCGATTTTTTTTAGTCACGTTATTCCGCTCCTGCTCAAACTGTACAATTAAATAGCAGAGGTTAGAAGTTCATAGGTCACGATGCAGGGCCTGATGCTCTGATGCGACCTGAGTGCTCAAACTGTGCATCCATAACATAAAGCTTATCATACAAAATCTGTCTCTCGCTCTCCCTCTTTGTGTCTTTCACTCACACAGACACACCACCACCATCAACTTTGCTAAATTACTAATGAAAAACATTGACCAGGCAGCTGCAATTGAGCAGCAATGTCCATCCAACTCTTTTCATGGTTGTTGTAGTCGTGATAATTTTGTGAGGCCACATTGAAAAGCCTCCGATATGTAAGCGTAGAGCTGCCACCCAGGCAAAAGAAAAATAGAGCTATATCATGTTATAACGAACAATATACTTTTCATGTTTGTACAATATACATAATTATCACGTTCGAAAGGTATATTGCACGAACATGAAAAGTATATTGTTAGAACAATAAACTTTTAACGTTATAACGTGATATAGCTCTATTTTTCTTTTGCCTGGGTGGCAGCTCTAGCTTACGTACTCGGATGAGCTTGCCTCATCCTACAAGTTGTGCCTCAATCTCTTGTGTCCAGATCACACGCTGCACTGACGTGCTGCTCCACCTTTTCACTTTCATTTCTGTGTTTGTGTGTGCGCAGTGTGAGAGGTTGCGTTGAGGGGCGACAGGATTTCAAACAGGTTTGATTATCATGGGACCATATGATTGATGATTGGGAGCTGGTCGTGAGGTGTTAACTGCTTTTCGTTACCCCATGTATACTACACGATGCACACACGATTAAGGCAAAACTCGGGCCGATCCCCAAAATGGTTGCGCGAGTGAAAAATCGTCTCAAAATGGGCCAAAAATCGCACAGTGTATGCCCAGCTTTTGGAGGCTAGCTCCAAACAAACATCTGCAGCTTGGCAGTGTATACAGCACTATAATGACCAGACCTACCGTAATTGTCGGGCTATAAGCCGCTACTTTTTGCACAAGCTTTGAACCCTGCGGCTTTTAGTCAGGTGCGGCTTTTCTGTTCCGCTGTTGTACGGCACTACGTTGCCTGGCGGAAGGGCATGTGATCAGACACACAGTATCGGGGTTCAAGAGTGGTATGTTGGTCACATGTCCATCCGCCAGGCAACATAGTGCTGTACAAGTAGCGTGAAAAACAAACTTCAAAGTAGCGCTATGCATTCAGCGGGAGTCGTGGATGACGAGCGGCGATAAACTTGCGAAAAGCAAGTTATGCTCAACTCCACCGGTGGAATCTGACAGCGTGGAAAAGTGTGCAAACATCCATGATCACCAACGGATTTCGAAGGGCTGGACTGCTGCATGATGGAGAGGAGGACACCGCCATGGCCCTTCAGAGGGTGTTCGACTCTGACACTGACAACGATGATTTGTTTGGTTTTGAAAGTGACAACGAAGGAAAGGAGCTGAGAGGGGATGACGTAGCCATCCTGAGCCTGTTCGTATCCGACACTGGAGAAGAGGACTTTGGTGGTTTTAGTGCGCAGGAAGATGGTGGTGAATGACTGACTTTTCTTCTTGTTAAAGCCGTGTCACTGCACCTGAGCCTAAAAGGTAGTCTGAATCTATTTCTCTGGTGTGCTGTAGGTTATTGTTATGTACTACATTTGTTACTCATTTATGAAGCACAGTACATGTTTCGTACTTGTAATTACCGCTACTTGTACATATACCTAAAAAGTTATGCAAATATGTACCCATAACTTGTTTTTCAAAATATTAATAAAAGGGGTGTGTCTCCAAACAGCCATCTCTTTCCTGACAATTCCCTTTGTGCATATTCTCTTACATATGACAAGTCAACATTGAAACACCTGCGGCCTTTAGTCAGGTGCGGCTAATGTATGTACAAAACAGGATTTTCCCCTGATTTTAGCTTGTGCGGCTAATATTCAGGTGCGCTTTGTAGTCCGGGAAATACGGTAATTCTTTTGAAAACCATACATCTTTCCACAGGTCTCCACTTCATCAGACATCACCTAGACACAGAGCTGGATGAGGCCAGCACAAACAGCGGCCTATTCGACGAAGATGGATCCATGGGGTCAGGAAAGCCAGAAGCAGGGGATCTGGAGAGGTACCTTTCATGTCCATTCACTGGAGGTGTGGATGTATTGCATGGCTTTCCTCACATCAAGAAGCTGTCGATCAAAGTCAATATAGCTCTTCCTGCATCTGGAGCTTGTGAAGGACTTGTGAGTCATGCAGGACTCCTGTTCACTGCTAAACAGTTACAGCTTCACAGAAAGAACCTTGAGAGCAAACTGCTGCTGAAGCTTAACCATCACCTCAGTGAGTGAAGAAATGGCATATTTTTCTAAATATGCAGAAATAAATGCACACCCATACAATTTATGGTATGAGTCCGGTCCGTGACTCGTTTGGTACCGGGCCGCGAGAGTTGAGGCTCAGGTGTGAAATGTATGGTTTTCAGGGTTTTTATCGGTTTTCAGCGTTATTTTGTTACCGTTTTTATCGTTAACTCAGCTTTCCTGGGTCTTTTCACGTGTGTTATGAATAAATTTTCTTTTTTTCGGTACCGGAACTAGTTTTATTTTGTTGTATTTATCCGCAACACCTTAAAGGCCGGTCCGTGAAAATATTGTCCGTGGCGCAAAAAAGGTTGGAGACCGCTGTTTAAAGTAATGCTACTCTTACTTGAGTACAATTTTTTGATACTCGACCCACCTCTGCACTTACCTGACCTCACGCAGTTTTTCAAGCAGAGGGCCTCACTGTCGAACCTATTTCCATTCCCTCCACAACCTCCATACCAGAATTGTACACAGAACCCGTTCTTTCTGTCAAAGAACCACTTAGCCTCATAGTCTTTGCAGGGCATTCCAGGGTCATAGTCAAGCGAGCATGGGCCTGCCAATTCATTAACTAGAACATGCAGAACAAAAAACAAACAAACAAACAGATAGCTGTGATATAGCAGTGATGGAGGACAAATAGAGAAAGAGGATGCATTTGTGTGAGGATTAGATGAACAAATACAGCATACAACAAACTGTAAGCTTTGAAAGTAGCAAGTAAACAAATGTATTAGAAGTTCAGATGTATTTGAAAGGGGTTTTAAATTAGTTTAAGTGCCTGCAGAGGAAAAGAAATGGCATTCAGCATGAGACTATATCCACTACATGGGAGTCTGGATAATTGCAATATATTAGAAGAGGTTTTGCTTATTTAAAAAATAAAAAAGTTGTGATTAGAATGAAAGAAGATTATTTTTAAGTTTTCATGGATGGATCTGACAAGTTAGTTGTAACTAAATTCATTAAATGTTAGTTACTTTTGTGTTTTCATGCCTTAGTTGTGCTCTAAATTCTATGCCTTTCACAAGGACCAACAGCTATAAGGTTTCTTTTCCTTTGGTATTTTCTGATGAAACAAACTCCTTCATAGTGCCACACATTTTACCCACAAGTGCATTGTTTGTCACGATACATAAGGGAAAAGATTAGATTAACAAACCGAGACACTAGGGCTTAAACTGCCGATTTTGTAAGGTTTTGTAAACAACTTGCGGTGTATCTTTGCACGTACTAGTGACTTGATAAATAAAATATTAGTGCAGTAGTCCCATTTGATATTGCTGCATTACAGAAGACCACGATCTTTGACTTGAACCTACAGGTTTTATTTACATAGCTAATATAATACCTTGGAAACCCAGCAAAACACAACTCTATGGGGGCTACTTCGAAGATATATTACTGGCCCATTTTGATTACAGGTCCAATATACTGGTATTCCGATATATGGCTGCTAATTATATAGGAAATGTTATAAAAGCAAAGAAGTTTCCAAGCAATATACAGACACAAGCATGCAAAGTTACTCACCAGTTTCTGGTTTGTCCAGGGGTGTGGTATTTGGAGTACTTGTGTTTTGGCTGGCAAGCTTATGCTCAGCTGCTTCTGTGAAATAATAAATAATGTATTTGTCAATACAACTTTAAAAATAGAAAGCATGCAATAAATTAATTTATTTAGCTAGGAAAGGGCAATTCTTAGGGTGTGTCTGCGGCTTGAGGTGGTCCCTAAAACCAAAGAAGCTAAAACAAGCTAGTTCATTTTATTTTGCCATTTTGGGGAACTATTTAATTTGAATCACAGGGTTGGGACAGCTGTGAAATCAAGACCAGTGTTACATGGTGTTAATACAAATGTTAATACCAATGTCCACACATATTACAGTTTCCTCCTCCTGTACTGCAGTACCTATGTGGGGTAATCTGTATTCAAAGTATGGTAATCTGGTAGAGGTTGTATTCTATTCCATTCGGGGTAATTTATTTCGAGTCAAATCACACCAGTTGCCTCAGGGCACTTTACATTGCAAGGTAAAAATCCTACAGTGGTTTAAAAAAACAAAACAAAAAAACCCAACATCAAACAACTCTTTATGAGCAAGTACCTTTCAGCAAAAGATTGTTCCAATAATGAATGTACATGGTATACATCAGAATGCAGACACTTTTGTTTTGTTTATGATCTAATCACCATTAAGTTATCAGGCCTGTGGTAATTAAAAAAAACAAACTCTAATATACTGAGAATTATACACCCCTAAAATTTATTAGGATACACAACCTGTAATGGATAGTTACATCTGTAACAGCTTGAAGCTAGCTCTTTTTAAGTGGTCTCCATAAGAGCTTTTGAAGACTTCCACATTTGTGCTTGTGTACTTCTGTACCCCAATGGCATGTTTACAGTTGAATATGCAACACATGCAAAATATGAATGAATAATTTCTGAAAAAGCTAAAGCTGTCTTTATAAACTCACTTGTAGTAATGACGCCTTTGAGAGTAGAGACAATTTGGCCCTCGGCCGTGTAAGCTGTGACTACAGCCTGATACATTTGAGCACTTTCCAAGTTGTCCACAGCAAGCTCTGTACCCGACACATTGGTCTTCAGCACCAGTGCATGGTCATGGAGCCTCACCACAACAACCTCAAAGTAAACAAAGAGCTTTGCATCTGGCCTGCTCCAACGCAATTTCAAGCTGCTGGAGGTGACATTAGAGACGTGCAGCTCCTCTGCATCTGTGTGTAAGAAAATAACAGAAAAAGAGTATGTTGTAGTTGTGGTGGATGATGTCAACAAATGTTATTTTGCTGCATGGCCAAGAAGCATAAATTTATAAGTAATCTTTACTTTGTGAAGCATGATAAAAGTAATATTCTAAAACAAGTGTAAAAATATTATTGAATTATGGGCAGGCAATTTTAGCAGTTAGCGAAAGTGTGTATGACTTAAAGTGACCAAAGCTGTCAGTACTTCTAGCCGAAAATGCAAAAGTAGTAAAGAAAAATTTGTTCAACAACAGTCTTACCCTTGTGCTTTCTTTCATGAACTGCTTGGTGATTTTCATGATGCTTCTGGTGTTTCCTACAAATGTGGCAATGTTAAGGGAAAAAAAATTGTAAAGAAAACCACCAATGTTTCCAGCATTAATAATACAGCATTACAAAAATTACAAAACTTACTCCACTTCCTGTGATGGTGTGAAGGGGTTTTTTAGTGGCTGGTCATTCTGAAACCACTTGCAGTTTTTGGAGACTTCAGGGGACATGTGGAAAGCATTTTCAACTGAAAAGCAATGCAACATAGAACACAACTAGTTCAGGATTTGTTAGACTGATGTAACAAATAGAATCTATTCTAAAATATTAAAAAAAGAAAAGCAAAAGGTATTGAAAATGTATCATGCCCATCAAAATATATCTTGAACTTACTACTGATATACTTGGGCAGTAGCTGGCCAAAGGTCTGGATGTTTCTGTCATAAAAGTCTGAGCTACTCTTCAGCTGCTTGAAGAAGACATCTGAAGGCTCGCTGGCCATGTTTGACAAGACACTTGCATCCTTAGCACTCAATGTTTCACCTACACCAAAGATGACGAGGAAGTAGCCCCTGCACTTGACCTCAGTGGCAATGCGTATCAGCTGCTCCTGGTCTTGTTCCACACTTCCTGTCACAAACAGTATGAGTACCTTTTTGTCACGTTGTACAGGTGCCTTCTCAAACACTTGATCCACCGTCCTTTCAATTGCCTCTGCGAGTGCCCGGCCACCTTCCAGCTGGGGTGTTTTCTCTACCAGGAATTTGATAATATCTTGTGCTGAAGTGTGTTCAGTCAAGCCAATGTCAACATGAAGGGGGGACCCAGATTTGTTATTTAGGAACTCATAAGGTGCTTGCTGAATCACAGACACTCTGGCGTGGTTAGCAGATGATGTGGGATTTGAAGACACATGAAGATGCTCTACCATGTAAGATATATAGTGTTTAATCTCGGCAAAGACAGTTGGGTAGGTAGACTCAGAGCTGTCCATGACAAAAGCAATGTCAATGTCGACATCTGAGGTGAAAGATCTCCTATCTCGGCCAGCCGTTGGGGGAACATAGTCACAGATTTGGTCCGGAGAGCAGAAATCTTAAAAAAGAAGAAATAAAATTATGCATTTTTTTTCCTTTACATGGACTGAGACAATCTGTATTCAACAGTTTTTCATCTAGTCTCTTTTTATACAATGCTTGGAAAAAATGGCTCTATTCTTAGATAAAAGTACATCAAAATCTGACAAAATAAAAGTGAGAAGCTGTTTCATAAATACTAATCCACCCAAACAGGTCTTACCCAGGCAGACATGGCAGTTCATAACCTTCTGGATGACTGAATTGTACTGTGGACTATTAGCGTTGGGAAGGACAATGACCTGGGCCAGTGCTGTGTTGTTGGCCTGGTATACAAGGAGAGGAAAGTTATAAGTTGAATACAAACTGATGGCCTATAAGATTAACATTTGCTTTGGCTGTATGTTGTTATGTTACCTGCACCGCTCTGGAGAGTGCTCTGTCCTCCTGTCTGACCAGCAGCAAAGTGGCAATTCCAGCATTGTGAAGGCGGAGGGCTGCACGAGTAATTGCTTGTGGCCGACCAACTTGATCACCTACAAAGAAGATGGCTACCTTCCTTATGAGGAAGCCACTGCGTATCCTCTTGAAAGTGTTCTGGGCCACAAAGTTCATGGCTGTTTCCAAGTTGCGGGGCTTTCTTGTCTGTGGGATCTGAAGTCCTTCAATGCGTTCCTCCAGGGCACGTTTCTTCATGGCATCAGCAAACCGGACCTCAGTGGTGACTTCGTTGTTATACAGGGTCAAAGCAACACGAGCTCCTCTTGGACAGTTACTTTCAGCGATTGTAATTTTTCTGACTATGTTTAGGACTGTGTCACGCATGTTGTTGAAGACTGGACGGCCAAGGCCTTGTGAGATGTCGAGGGCAAAAGCCAGCTCAGTGGGGTAGAGTGGGCATTCCTGCTTACCTAATGATGTCAACATAAAGGATTTTTGTTCTCACTGTGGTTGTGGATACAGTACATAAACAAAAAGTCTAAGTCGAAGAAATTATTATTTCATTAGCAAATCATTTTGCACTTACCAAAGCAGCAAGCTGGTAAAGAAAATTGCACAGAATATGGTAAGATGTTTCATGAAGCACACAGTGCATAGGCATTAATAGTTCACAAAAATAAATTAAATCACATTGCTGAAAATTACTAAATTATACTTACGACAATTGTCTCTGATCTTTCTGACAAGGTCACATTGCTGAGGGAACAAAGAAACCACAGAAACATTTCTTTAAAAAAAGGCTGTGATGCGTAGAACTGAGTAAAGTTATGAGAATTATGCTCTGTTCAATGCAGTTCACACAAATATCTGATCAAATACCACAGCTCCTTGTCCTCTTTGTCCTTTGATACCCTGTTAGAGAGAAAACAGGGTATCAGCAACTAAATAAACATCCAGCCTAGGGGTGAGAGTTACAGCCAATATAATTCGATTCAGTTTTATTTATATAGCGCCATATCACAACAACAGTTGCCTCAAGGTGCTTTATATTGTAATGTAAAAGCCCTACAATAATACAAAGAAATCAGAGAAAACCCCAACAATCATATGACCCCCTATGAGCAAGAGCTTTGGCGACAGTGGGAAGAAAACTCCCTTGTAACAGTAAGAAACCTCAGAGAGAACCAGGCTCAGGAAGGGGGCAGTCATCTGCCGCAACCAGTTGGGGGGATAAGGTGAAGAGCTTACACTAATAGGTTATAAAATAATATAAAGAAATTGGCCATAACTGTGTATTTAAACATGAAACACCTGTATCTAGGCAAAGTTATAAATGAACTTGAAATAAACTTGTTGATGACATAATGTCATGCAAATTAAATTCACGCAAGTTGTAAAATAGATTTTTTGATGCTTACATATGGCCCAGGATATCCAACTTCTCCCTTTTGTCCCTGTGTACCAATATCCCCAGAGCCTCCCTGGAAATAGTTAACAGTTAGGGGAAAGAAAGAAATTCACATTTAAAGCAGTTCAGATGTCCGTACTTTCAAATAGACCATCAGTCCCTGTACTTTGCTATCTTCAAACATAAAACAAATGTGCATGCAAGTCATTTGCTGCCAAGAATGCATGATATATATTTAAACCAAAACTTCAGAACCTGTCCTCTACTTCACAACAGCAAACACATCTGCTCAGCTGAGATCTGGAACAAAGCTGGGGCATCTGATGAAACTGTAACAGACGTGTATATTAACCTTATTCAAATGTGGACTTAAAACTTACCCTCTGTCCACGATTTCCTCTGGATCCAGGTCCACCCGAGGTGCCAGGGTCTCCAGCTGCTCCCTGAAATGATGGATAAAAAGAGGATAAATGGAAATGACGAGTATCTAATAATAAGTTTACTCATCTGAGGAAAACACAACAGTTTGTTTTAAAGGTTCACTGCTAGTGTTCTGCATTACCTTGGGACCTGGGAATCCTGGGAATCCTTCATCTCCCTGTAAAGAAGAATCACATATGCATTAAGTACTCTTTGTATAAAACTGCAAAAATAATTTTTATTTTGGATGCATCAGAGCCATCACCCTGTATACAGCTCTATTCAACATTACAGAAGGGGTTGTTATCTTTAATTAGGCATGTTCAGTTCACAAATCACTTGCCTTTCTTCCTTTAGGCCCTTGAACACCAAAACCATCTCTACCATCTTCACCCTGTAAAAGAAAAACATATTTTAATTCAAAATACTGGGGTAGCAGAGGGAAAACAATAGCAACGCTATCATCTTCCCTTCCCCCCCCCCCCCCCCCCCCCCCCCCCCAATTAAACAATAATTTCTTGCTCAATATTCAGAAAATTTACATTCAGTAACATTGCAATAAAATAAGATGATTTGCTCTTACAGGCTCTCCAAAGGGGCCAGGTGGTCCAACATCACCTTTAGGTCCTGGTTCTCCTGGCTCTCCCTACAAAGATATGAAGATAATGAAATACCTTTAGATGTAAGGTAAATGTCAAAGTGATGAATAAAGTGTGACTATATATATTTAATATGATTGGTTTACTATAGATTTAACTAATAACATGTGCTTGTTTTGCAAGGAGATCCTTAATGTTTTCTTACAGTGCTTTCTGGTTCACTGAAATAGACTCCACATGTATGTCCAGTAATGTGATAGAGCTTGGCTTAAGCCAGTGTGTTTATGATTAAATCAAACTTGTTATGAAAGAACATGAGCCACTCCAAATTTAGTTCCATTCAGTACCTTGCGGCCAAGAGGTCCTCTTCTACCTTTTTCTCCACTAGGACCTGGGGTACCTCCAGGACCCTAGAATAGAAGAAATTAGAACATTAAAATTAGATTTTGAATGCAATCAACATAGAAAATTTGACCTATTGTATTCACTCACTCTAGGTCCAGGATTTCCATCTTCTCCTCTTGCTCCTGGTGCACTATTTGGTCCAGGCGGACCCTTGGAAAAAGACAAATCCGCCATCAGTGATGCACCACTTACTTACATATTAGAGCTGCAGTACCAGTTCATGAGACAGACAGACAGACAGACAGATATGCACCAAAATAGGGTGAGAAGATGACAAACTTACCCTTGGTCCATCAATACCAGACTCTCCCTGCACACCAGGCGATCCAGGGCCTCCAACATTTCCCTTTAATGATAATGCAGAAAGATGTTACTGTCATTACGAGGGCAGGTATTAAACTCTATTTTAACAATGAAAAAGGCACTTACAGCTGGTCCAAGTGAACCTCTTCTACCATTGGGTCCCTAATGAGGAATGAGTAAATTAAAAAAAAAACTTCATTAACATAATCTTTGGCAAGTAAGTGATCAGAAAAGACAGTGAAAGCGTTTACCCTTCTTCCAGGTTCACCAGGGCCTCCCCTCCTTCCATCCTGACCAGGCTCTCCCTGTCATACAGGACAAACATCCCAGTGAATTAAATTCATGCTGAGAGATATCCAAAAAAAAAATAAAACAACAAAACAAACGAACAATATACAAGAGATATTAAGCCTCAAAAATTAAATTGAGTACAGAGATGCAGAATTTATTTCAGCAGCACTATAATTAGCTCAGGGGGGTATTACCGCTGGTCCAGCATCACCAGGGTCTCCTTTGGGTCCTGCCTGGTTGTTATCTTGTCCAGTTGTTCCCTATTAAACAGAAATCACTCTTTCAGTCGCTGCTACATCCAAACACCAATAAATACAAATTTGTCTTAAAAAAACCAAACAAAATAACCATATTTAAACATTGCCTTAATCACAAGAACTGTATTCATTAGAAAGTAAGTATGTGCAGCTTCACATGAAGCATTAGTAACACTCTCTTCTTACACATTCCTTTCTCACATACTATGTATGCATGCAAAATAAAAGTGATGCACATAAAATCAGTCAAAAACTATGCCATAATAATCAGCTTCTTACAGGGTTTCCTCTGATTCCCTGTTGTCCTATGTCTCCTGTTTGTCCTTTGGCACCTTTGGGACCCTAAAAAAACAAAAGAATTTCTCAGCATTAACCATATTCAGTATTAAGAAAAAAAACAACCCAGATGCATCTAGTCACTCACTCTTCTGCCAGGGTTTCCTCTTTCTCCAGGGGGCCCAGCCACACCACTTTTGCCCTAAAACCAAATCAAACACAGCCTTTAAAGCTGATAATTTTATATGATTTTGTATGATTAATTGTTAATATATGGAACACATAGCATAAAAGACAAAATACATGACTCACCTCTTCTCCATTGATGCCATCAAGACCAAGTTCTCCAGCTTCACCCTGAAATAAGGGGGCAGTGGGTTAGCCTTTTTTTGTCAGAATGTAAGAAAGAAAGAAAGAAAGAAACGTACCTTTTCTCCTGAGTATCCACGAGACCCCTAAATAGAAATAAAGAGTGTTAGATTATTGTATTCACGAACAAAACAATATATAACAATTAAACCATACAACTTGAATGGCAGGGTTAATATTAAAGGGCTTACCTTGACACCTCTCTGGCCAGGACATCCTTGGAAACCCTGGGTTCCATTCACACCAGGAGGACCCCGTTCTCCCTGTATTAACAGAACATGACAACAAAATTCACTGACAAAATACCACAGAACAGAATCTTAAGAAAGGACACAGAGAGGTGATAAATGAAGAAGATAATAGAACAACAACCATAAACAAAACATTCAAACTTACAGGTCCACCTTCATCTCCAGGATGTCCTTGACTTCCTGACAATCCTGGACCACCCTGACAGACAAAAACAAAACATATATAAGCTTTGTAATTAAAAACAAAATCTCCAAGTATAACTGAGGGGTATTTTTTAGGATAAGATACCTTAGATCCAGGCTGTCCAACTCCTCCTCTGTCTCCTCTGTTGCCAGTACATTTGCATGGCACTCCACAGATCTCTCTTTCTGCAATGTTGTCCTGTGCAGTAAAAGAAAGCATTTTCAGTTTATGGGTGTCATAAATGAAAGGCATAGTTTTTATGTATTAATCATCAGTACCCACCAGTTCTTCCAGAAGCTCATAGTCCAAGTCCATGATATTCAGTCTTAAGGGTCTTGTGTACCTGAAGCCACGACCAAATTCTAATAGCGACGCCTCTTCCAAATTGGGTACCCCCTCCAACCCAACCAGAATGAAACTGTTCACTCCTGTTTTCCAAAACGCAACATATTTAAGTTCACTAATTACCTTTGCGATTTCAGGATAGATAATACCTGAGTGCACTTTATGTTTCATCATCTTTTTACCTGACAGCCGAAGCTCCTCAACTCGCCTTTTCATTTCAGCATATGGAGCATCAATACCATCAGTCAGATGAATAACAACCTTCAGGGGAAAATAGCAAAAATACAAGTTTTATACTTTCTTAATTTTCAAGTTTCCAATAGTCTTTTCACTGTATAAACTCTAAAGTTTAAACTCTAAAGTTTGGCAAAAAGGTTTTTTAGCCTTGATCTTATTCTTTAATATTAAAAAAATACAATTAATATACACTGGCAGTGACTAATTCAAGGACAAACCTAAACAACTGACCCCAACAATGAGGGGATCTGGCTGATTTCATGTGAAATTTTTACTTTAGCTCCAGGAAAGATTCAAGGTCATGGCATACTAAAGCTATTCTGATGGTATATGGTGTCCCAGGTAAAAACCAACAACCTAAAAAAAGCTTTTGGTTTGTTTGTGTTTTTTTGTTTTGTTTTGGGGTTTCTTTGTTTTTTTGCTTGTTTTGTTTTGGGTTTTTTTGAGTTTTGTCGGCAATGTCTATAGGTCAAACTAACTCAGCTCAATAATTACACTAAGTTGCTAAACCAATCAAGTCAGATTATTAATACATGAATGAAACGTTAACTAAGAAGTGCACCAGTTGAAGCAAATGCACAAGAGAAATTTTATGACTCTTGTGACAATACATGACATTTTCAACATCAACTTGAGATATACATTATTTTAGCAGATATTGAAATATTCCTAGAATAGCCCTGACACCGACACATGTAAACTGCTTGGGCCATTTCTACTTTAGTATATTTGAGTAACTAACCTTGACAGTGTCATCCTGTCTGACTTTGAATCTGTTGGTGTAAGCTGATATGGTCTTGCCATTGAGAACAAAGGGGCCACGACTCCGCAAAGCTCTGAAAGCCTCAAATAACTCATCTGGATTTGTTGTGAAGTCCAGCTGGACCGGCTCAGAAGCAGAATCCATGGCCAGCATGCCCACTTGTACAGATGGAATCTGCCCATCGGAGCAGCTAATGGATGCCATTTTGGAAATCCTCTGCAAAATAGCCTCCATCTTGCTCTGGAGGTTGGTCTGAGAACTGAAAATATTCTGGGCGGACACATCAAATCCGACCAACACTTCTATATTGGAGGCTGTAAAACATAATATTATTTTACCTTAGACACTTTTGGTCACCCCAAATCATGTGACAACCTTTAATCATTTAATTTAATGTATCATCGACAAGCAAGAAACACATAATATTACTTCTCTTACTTTTAGCAAGTTCTTTCGCACCGACACACAGCTTCCCTTTTACTTCATCATCCAGAGTTTCCAGGATTTGTTCATTGAGCTCTGAGAGTTCCTGAACGGTACTTGCTCGAGCCACCATGGAAGGTTCACTTGCCAGGTTTTCCAACTCATTCTGAATGTTGCCCACTCCCACTGCAAAGACTCTCACACCTTTATTCTTCAAGCCAAGCACTGCTGATTTACTGTCATCAGCTGAGTTTCCTCCAGTGACAGTTATAAGAATTTGAGGAGTGCCCTCATCAGCCCTACTGCCCCTTTGTTTAGAAAAGTAAACATCTTGAATAGTGCGAAGGGCTGCACCGGTGTTCAGTCTGCGTCCACCTTTGTACTCTATTTGACCAAGAGCATTTAGTATATCATCCCTGTTACTGTATGTGTTGAGGTAAAAGCCATCATTGACATCTTCAGCATAATGTGCCAAGCCAATCTGTAAGTTATCTCTCTCAGTGAAGAACAGATCAATTAAGTTGTTGATAAAAATCATGATTTCTTTGAAGTCCTCACGGCCCACATTAATGGAGCCATCCACCAAAAACACTATATCAGCCTTTTTAGATGGAGGCAGGCCTGGTGCTACAAGAAGGGAAATACAGATATGTTAAGATATGTTTATATTGAAAATATTTACCTTGGTTTTTAGTCCAAATCCACAACACGTCCTAATCATTCTAGGCCCTGTAAAATGAGTACATTTTAGTGTTACTTACTTGGAGTGTCATATCCTGGTGTATCCTCAACAACATTCAACCTGTTAATAAACTTGTCCTTTATTGTTGGCAGGTTTGAGAACTTAGAAACCTGAATGACATCAGCGGAGCTCTTGGAAATACTCATCAGTTGCCTTGTGTCAGCACGATCAGCACCAATACCAATACAGTTAACTCGGGAGGTCTTGAGCAAAGGTCCATAGAGGGAAACATCTTGGGGTGAACGTCCACCTGTGAGAACCACAAGATGCTGGGAGGCCTCAGTTGGTCGAGCACCAGCAAAAGAGTTTAACTCAAAGCGCAGAACGTGATCAATAGCATCAGCCAGGTCTGACGATCGTCCACCCATCTGACGGAGTCTTCTGATAGCAGAGGAAACAGCTGCCTTGTTGTTGTGTGAATTGAGCGAAAATTCAGTTTTAACTTTGTCTGCATACTGGACAAGAGCGACACGAATTTTATCGGGCTGCACATCAAGTTGTTCAACAATTTTGAGGATGAAGTCACGGATGTGAGCAATCCCTTCAGAATCTGTATTATCTGAGCCATCAATTAGGAAAATAATGTCCTTTTTCCCGAGATCTAGAATGACTGAAAAAAAAAAAAAACACAACATAAGGAAAGAAATGCCTCCATAACAGTGAAGGTAAATTATAAAAAGCAAATGATGTAGACAATCAGTAACTGCCTTTAGCACTTTCAGTTGAACTTAATTGGAGTCTTAAATATACAGAATGATTACACACTATTTCTTACCTTCTGGGACACGAGTATAAATTTCAGTGATATCATCGGTGGATATTTTCTTGACTGAATCAATAAGCTGTTTTTCCACCTTTGAAAAATCTCTCAAGCTGTCAACTGTATACACAAGCTCTGGCTTCATGGAAATCTGTCTCAGTTCATCTTGGTCTGCATTTCTTGTACCAATGGCCAGAGGTGCTATCAGGCTTTTCTTGAGTTCATTGGCTGAGCTGGATACATCATCAGTAGATTTGCCAGCCGTAACTAGAATGAGGAATTGAGGCACACGTTCCTCAAGACGGCTTCCGCCTGATCTCTGGTAGACTCTTCTGGCGACAAACTCGAGAGCACGTCCTGTGTTTAGATTATTTCCACCTTTGTTTCGAAGTCTCGACACGGCCTGGAGCACTTCATTTTTTGTTGAGTGTGCATTCAATAGAAATTCTATCTTTGGATCATCGCTGTACTGAACCACTGAAACTCGGACCTTATCCAGTCCTACATCCAGCTTCTCCACAACTCTTCCTATCATATCACGGATGGAAGGGAATTCACTACGCACTGCTGTTGTGCCATCAATAAGAAATACAACATCCCTTTTTTCTCCTCCTGTGGGTACAGATGGTACTGGTGCTTGAAAGGAATAGAAGCAAAATAACACAGTCTGATTACTAATCCTGAATGGAGAGTTCCTAATAGTGTACACAGATAAATATATATAACATACAGTATGATTTGGGGTATAATTCTAGCTTTAATATAGTAGTAACACAGTAATAATATAAATGAGGACTGTGTTAACCTGTAGATTTTATTAAATTCAATTTACCTTCATAAGTTGGGAACTCTGGACGCAACCTGCTGATGTCATCATCTGACAGCTCAGTGAGTTTGTTGATTAATTCTTCTTGAACTGTGTACAGGCCAGGAAGGTCATCTATTACGTGGGCGTAATTGGAGATATACGACACCACCCTCAGCTCTGTGGGGTTCACATCCCTGGTCCCAATGCTGAATGGAAGAACTCTAGATTGTTTAAGAGAAGAAGCTGCACGACGGACATCATCTGTAGAAGGCCCACTAGACACAACAATAACAAATTGTGGAACACCATCCTGTTTTCTGCTACCCCGTGCTGCTGTCAGAATATCCTGATTGAGAAACTGTAAGGCCTGACCCAGGTTACGTTGTGTTCCACCTTGCTTCCTCATTCCCTTGATGCCATTCAAAACACCTTCTTTGGTTGTATGTGTGTTTAAATACATATTAGCCCGAGCAGTGTCACCATACTGGACCACACCAACACGGATTTTATTTTCGCCCACATTGAGACTCTCGACGACCCTGCGGATAAACTCCTGGATGATTGGAAATTCCCTTCCAACGCCATCAGATCCATCAACGAGGAACACGACATCCTTCTTGGGGCCCTGTGATGCAGCTGGAAAAGACAGAAGTTGATATTAGGCTCAGTTTCATCAATGTATGACAATAAAATGGTCGTATTGGTGGTAAATTGAGCCTACATCTTTTTTTATCATGAAGATTCTGGTGCATATTCGAAGAAATAAGTCACTTTTTTCCTGTTTTTGACAAAAAAAAAGTTGTATATCTCTTAATATATCTTACTCATTTCCAAGTTTTTCAAAACTTTCAGCTAGAAAGTTTCATAAAACCCCAAATTAGATCAAATTACGAAAATTTTACATTTCAACACCGGTTCTCCAAATGAGAAACTCAAAAAAATTAGACTTTAGGTATGACCCCAAATGAATGAAAAGAAGGCCCTTTTAAAATGTTCTTCTGATAATCAAACATTCTTGAGAGCTCTATATTTAAAAAAACAAAACAACAACATAATTTTACGTCACCCAGCAGCCTAAAGCTGTTGCAGCATAACTAACGGAGGATTCAAGGTCACCTGATCCAGGAAGTTTTTAGGACAGCGCAACACTAATTAATTACAATAGTCCAGCCTAGGAGTAATAAATTCAATAACTAGTTTGTCAGCATCACTCCGAGACTTGATGTTTTTATTTTTGTTTATTCATTTATTGCACAATTGCTGCAATAAATTTAATGTGCTGAATATGCACATTAAAGGACGTATCCTGGTCAAAAATGACTGGACAAGAACGTTTGATCTGTCTTGTGGCATCTATTGTAATACATTATTGGTTTGTAAATCACTGCACAAAAAATGCCTGAGACATTGCCTGCATTTTAATGTAAATAGTTATGTATATATTTATGTTGTTTGCAAAATTTGTACATAAGTTTTTGAAATTAAATTTATATTTGACTTTCAAGTTGGGCGCCTCCTGGGTGAGGTGTTCCAGGCATGTCCCACCGGGAGGAGGCCCCGGGGCAGACCCAGGACACGCTGGAGAGATTATATCTCTCGGCTGGCCTGGGAACGCCTTGGTATTCCCCCGGATAAGCTGGAGGAGGTGGCTGGGGAGAGGGAGGTCTGGGCCTCTTTGCTTAGGCTGCTGCCCCCGCGACCCGGCCCCGGACAAAGCGGATGAAGATGGATGGATGGATGGACTTTCAAGTTATGAAAATGATCTGTTAAACATGTTTGTGGGTATATTCAGAGAGACAGACAGATCCTATTTAAGTTTAATTGCAGGACTTTATTGAACAGTCTCAAAGAATAAGAGCTCAACAGAGCTCTGACTAATTGTCAGCCTGGCTACAGTGGTGAAAAGAAAACTGGAGTTGACTTGGTTTTAAGGATCATTGGTTAACAGTAAGATATCCTGGTTATCCAGAGATCTCTACAGTATAGATAAATTTGTATAGATAGCAACATGTTTTCTAGAGCTTACATGTTACCTGCATTAAAGTATGTGTGTGTCTGTGAGTTATACAAGGGACTCAATCACTTTTGATTGCAAACTGTCTTCATCGGTGGAGCCTCAGCATTGTAATCAGTTAGAATTCATATGCATTATTAATCATTTATAACACTTTTAATGGCATTATGAGATAAAAGAAATGAGTGGGGCTAGAATTTAGGCAACTACTCTGCATGTTGGCACATGGCATGTGACAAATTGATTCATTTCATGTATAATGATTTATATTATTAAATGCTTTTAACTATAGTAGTTCAAAAAGTGACAAATTCTACAGATGTAAAAGACGTGAGGTTATTTGGTGAAAATAGCAGTGAAAGAATCGTTGGTTTAATGGATAACAAACTAAATAAGATTGGTGGCTGGGGGATAATAATGAAAACTGCAGCCTCAAAAGACAATTTAAAATGAACTTCAACAATAAGAAGTTCAAAAGAGTGATTGACAAAAAATTAAATATCGTAGCTTAAAGCAGATGATGGAAAGTTCTGTGTTCTCACAGAAGTTCAGACGATCATACTATGTTCTCAAAGTCTTAAAGACAATAGCCTGGCCAACTTCTGTTTAAGAAAGACCAAAGCATGCTTCCAACTGGTTTGAAATGCACCAGAAAATCACATTCATTTATTTGCTTTTCCTCACTGTAGCTGAAATTAGTAACTTTTGGAGCCAGCATTAGGATGTGTCTGACAACGTACCAATTATGGTTGGTAATTCTGGGGTGACTTCAATAACTGCAACCTCCACAGAGGACTCAAGTTGCTGTTGCACTTTGGGTAGGTCAGTAAGTTCAGACACAGATAGAGCATAACTGGGCTCGCCAGTTATGGTCTGAAGTTCTCTGGGGTCAGAGCCTCGGGTTCCAATTGCAATGGTCAAGACACCCAGCTGTTTGAGAGCAGAGGCTGGTTCATCAATACTGTCAAATGATCTTCCACCAGTGATCAATATTAGGACCTGCGGAACTCCTGATGGTCGCCTGCTTCCGGCAGAGGCCGTGAAGACGTTATCCTTCAAATACCGGAGAGCTGCTCCAGTGTTGAGGGGTCGTCCGCCTTTGTGCCTCAAACCTCTGACACTGTCAAGGACCTCTCTTTTTGTGGTGTAAGTGTTCAGATAGAACTGGACGGCTGGATCGCTGCTGTACTGAACAACCGACACACGGTCTTTGCCATCATCCACACTGAGTGTGTCTACTTGTTTTTGGACAAAGTCTCTCATAGCTGGGAATCCACTTCTAGTAGCATCAGATCCATCCAGCAAAAACACCACATCCCTTCCTGCTGGCTGTCTGACCACTAAGAGACATGAGATTTACCATATGTTTAACTTGGTCAATCAAATATTTTGCAGCTAAAAAGCACCATGGTAAAAGTGAACTCTTTCTTTACAACCACAACTATTTTGTAAAAAAACAAACAAAAAAAGAACTAAAAAAAAAGAAAAAACAATCCACTGGCTGATTAAACACAGCAAAACCAAATGATTTCTTTTCACACTGTTTCCTACAATGATACTGGACTTTGAAGATGGGTCATGTTCTTACCAGTCACTGTTGGGGTCAAAGGTGTGACCCTCATTGGCACTGTGCTCAATACAGAAGAGAGCTGTTCTTGAACATTGGGAAGGTCAGTGAACTCAGACACAGATACAGCATGACTGGGCTCGCCAGTTATGGTCTGAAGTTCTCTGGGGTCAGAGCCTCGGGTTCCAATTGCAATGGTCAAGACACCCAGCTGTTTGAGAGCAGAGGCTGGTTCATCAATACTGTCAAATGATCTTCCACCAGTGATCAATATTAGGACCTGCGGAACTCCTGATGGCCGCCTGCTTCCGGCAGAGGCCGTGAAGACGTTATCCCTCAAGTACCGGAGAGCTGCTCCAGTGTTGAGGGGTCGTCCGCCTTTGTGCCTCAAACCTCTGACACTGTCAAGGACCTCTCTTTTTGTGGTGTAAGTGTTCAGATAGAACTGGACGGCTGGATCGCTGCTGTACTGAACAACTGACACACGGTCTTTGCCATCATTCACACTGAGTGTGTCTACTTGTTTTTGGACAAAGTCTCTCATAGCTGGGAATCCACTTCTAGTAGCATCAGATCCATCCAGCAAAAACACCACATCCCTTCCTGCTGGCTGTCTGACCACTAAGAGACATGAGATTTACCATATGTTTAACTTGGTCAATCAAATATTTTGCAGCTAAAGAGAAACATCTTGAAATTGAACTCTTTCTTCGCAAGCACAACTATTTTAAAAAAAAAAAGACAATCCACTAGCTAACTGAACACAGCAAATCACATTTGGTTTCTTTTCACACTGTTTCCTACCATGATACTGGAGATTACAAAGGAGTCACGTTCTTACCGGTCACTGTTGGTGTCATGGGTGTGGCCCTCACTATCACTTTGCTCATTACAGAAGAGAGCTGTTCTTGGACACTGGGAAGGTCAGTGAACTCGGACACTGACAGAGCATAACTGGGCTCATATGATATTTTCTGCAGCTCTCTAGCATCTGAGGTCCTAGTTCCAATGCCAATCACATAAATGCCCTGCTGTTTGAGAGCTGAGGCTGGGCTATCTACATTGTCAAAAGACCTTCCCCCAGTTAGTAAGATCAATATCTGTGGGACACCCTGCAGGCGTCTACTTCCAGAGGAGTTTGTAAAGACGTTGTCTCTGACGTATTGGAGAGCTGCCCCAGTGTTTAGGGGTCTTCCTCCTCTGTGTCTAAGCCCTCTGACCGAGTCCACCACATCCTCCCTTGTGGTATATGTGTTCAGATAGAAATGGACCCCTGGTTCTCTGCTGTACTGGACCACAGAGACATGGTCTTTGTTTTCTCCCACATTGATTTTCTCCACCACTCTCTCTACAAAATCACGCATGGCAGGAAAGCCATTCCTTGTGCCATCAGAACCATCCAGAAGGAATACAATATCTTTTATGACACGTGAAGCTGAGAAAAGACAGTAGGACAAAAAAATGAAAACCTTTCACAAAGCTTGTGAAATTATCTTTCACTGGCACACTAATATTTTAACAACACTAGCCTGGCCTACTTCTGTTTTAGAAAGACCACAGCATGCTACCAACTGGTTTGAAATGCACAAAAAACCTATACAAACATCACATTCATTTATTTGCTTTTCCTCACTGTAGCTGAAATTAGCAACTTTTGGAGCCAGCAATAGGATGTGTCTGACAACGTACCAATTACGGTTGATAATTCTGGGCTGACTTCAAAAACTGCAGCTTCCACAGAGGACTCAAGTTGCTGTTGCACTTTGGGTAGGTCAGTAAGTTCAGACACAGATAGAGCATAACTGGGCTCGCCAGTTATGGTCTGAAGTTCTCTGGGGTCAGAGCCTCGGGTTCCAATTGCAATGGTCAAGACACCCAGCTGTTTGAGAGCAGAGGCTGGTTCATCAATACTGTCAAATGATCTTCCACCAGTGATCAATATTAGGACCTGCGGAACTCCTGAGGGCCGCCTGCTTCCGGCAGAGGCCGTGAAGACGTTATCCCTCAAGTACCGGAGAGCTGCTCCAGTGTTGAGGGGTCGTCCGCCTTTGTGCCTCAAACCTCTGACACTGTCAAGGACCTCTCTTTTTGTGGTGTACGTGTTAAGATAGAACTGGACGGCTGGATCGCTGCTGTACTGAACAACCGACACACGGTCTTTGCCATCAGCCACACTGAGTGTGTCTACTTGTTTTTGGACAAAGTCTCTCATAGCTGGGAATCCACTTCTAGTAGCATCAGATCCATCCAGCAAAAACACCACATCCCTTCCTGCTGGCTGTCTGACCACTAAGAGACATGAGATTTACCATATGTTTAACTTGGTCAATCAAATATTTTGCAGCTAAAAAGCACCATGGTAAAAGTGAACTCTTTCTTTACAACCACAACTATTTTATAAAAAAAACAAAAAACAAAACGAAAACAGAACAAAAAAAAAGAAAAAACAATCCACTGGCTGATTAAACACAGCAAAACCAAATGATTTCTTTTCACACTGTTTCCTACAATGATACTGGACTTTGAAGATGGGTCATGTTCTTACCAGTCACTGTTGGGGTCAAAGGTGTGACCCTCATTGGCACTGTGCTCATTACAGAAGAGAGCTGTTCTTGAACATTGGGAAGGTCAGTGAACTCAGACACAGATACAGCATGACTGGGCTCGCCAGTTATGGTCTGAAGTTCTCTGGGGTCAGAGCCTCGGGTTCCAATTGCAATGGTCAAGACACCCAGCTGTTTGAGAGCAGAGGCTGGTTCATCAATACTGTCAAATGATCTTCCACCAGTGATCAATATTAGGACCTGCGGAACTCCTGATGGCCGCCTGCTTCCGGCAGAGGCCGTGAAGACGTTATCCCTCAAGTACCGGAGAGCTGCTCCAGTGTTGAGGGGTCGTCCGCCTTTGTGCCTCAAACCTCTGACACTGTCAAGGACCTCTCTTTTTGTGGTGTACGTGTTCAGATAGAACTGGATGGCTGGATCACTGCTGTACTGAACAACCGACACACGGTCTTTGCCATCATCCACACTGAGTGTGTCTACTTGTTTTTGGACAAAGTCTCTCATAGCTGGGAATCCACTTCTAGTAGCATCAGATCCATCCAGCAAAAACACCACATCCCTTCCTGCTGGCTGTCTGACCACTAAGAGACATGAGATTTACCATATGTTTAACTTGGTCAATCAAATATTTTGCAGCTAAAGAGAAACATCTTGAAATTGAACTCTTTCTTCGCAAGCACAACTATTTTGTAAAGAAAAAAACAATCCACTAGCTAACTGAACACAGCAAATCACATTTGGTTTCTTTTCACACTGTTTCCTACCATGATACTGGAGATTACAAAGGAGTCACGTTCTTACCGGTCACTGTTGGTGTCATGGGCGTGGCCCTCACTATCACTTTGCTCATTACAGAAGAGAGCTGTTCTTGGACACTGGGAAGGTCAGTGAACTCGGACACTGACAGAGCATAACTGGGCTCATATGATATTTTCTGCAGCTCTCTAGCATCTGAGGTCCTAGTTCCAATGCCAATCACATAAATGCCCTGCTGTTTGAGAGCTGAGGCTGGGCTATCTACATTGTCAAAAGACCTTCCCCCAGTTAGTAAGATCAATATCTGTGGGACACCCTGCAGGCGTCTACTTCCAGAGGAGTTTGTAAAGACGTTGTCTCTGACGTATTGCAGAGCTGCCCCAGTGTTTAGGGGTCTTCCTCCTCTGTGTCTAAGCCCTCTGACCGAGTCCACCACATCCTCCCTTGTGGTATATGTGTTCAGATAGAAATGGACCTCTGGTTCTCTGCTGTACTGGACCACAGAGACATGGTCTTTGTTTTCTCCCACATTGATTTTCTCCACCACTCTCTCTACAAAATCACGCATGGCAGGAAAGCCATTCCTTGTGCCATCAGAACCATCCAGAAGGAATACAATATCTTTTCTGTCACGTGAAGCTGAGAAAAGACAGTAGGACAAAAAAATGAAAACCTTTCACAAAGCTTGTAAGATTATCTTTCACTGGCACACTAATATTTTAACAACACTAGCCTGGCCTACTTCTGTTTTAGAAAGACCACAGCATGCTACCAACTGGTTTGAAATGCACAAAAAACCTATACACACATCACATTCATTTATTTGCTTTTCCTCACTGTAGCTGAAATTAGTAACTTTTGGAGCCAGCAATAGGATGTGTCTGACAACGTACCAATTACGGTTGGTAATTCTGGGGTGACTTCAAAAACTGCAGCTTCCACAGAGGACTCAAGTTGCTGTTGCACTTTGGGTAGGTCAGTAAGTTCAGACACAGATAGAGCATAACTGGGCTCGCCAGTTATGGTCTGAAGTTCTCTGGGGTCAGAGCCTCGGGTTCCAATTGCAATGGTCAAGACACCCAGCTGTTTGAGAGCAGAGGCTGGTTCATCAATACTGTCAAATGATCTTCCACCAGTGATCAATATTAGAACCTGCGGAACTCCTGATGGCTGCCTGCTTCCGGCAGAGGCCGTGAAGACGTTATCCCTCAAGTACCGGAGAGCTGCTCCAGTGTTGAGGGGTCGTCCGCCTTTGTGCCTCAAACCTCTGACACTGTCAAGGACCTCTCTTTTTGTGGTGTAAGTGTTCAGATAGAACTGGACGGCTGGATCGCTGCTGTACTGAACAACCGACACACGGTCTTTGCCATCATCCACACTGAGTGTGTCTACTTGTTTTTGGACAAAGTCTCTCATAGCTGGGAATCCACTTCTAGTAGCATCAGATCCATCCAGCAAAAACACCACATCCCTTCCTGCTGGCTGTCTGACCACTAAGAGACATGAGATTTACCATATGTTTAACTTGGTCAATCAAATATTTTGCAGCTAAAAAGCACCATGGTAAAATTGAACACTTCCTTTACAACCACAACTATTTTATAAAAAAAACAAAAAACGAAAACAGAACAAAAAAAAAGAAAAAACAATCCACTGGCTGATTAAACACAGCAAAACCAAATGATTTCTTTTCACACTGTTTCCTACAATGATACTGGACTTTGAAGATGGGTCATGTTCTTACCAGTCACTGTTGGGGTCAAAGGTGTGACCCTCATTGGCACTGTGCTCATTACAGAAGAGAGCTGTTCTTGAACATTGGGAAGGTCAGTGAACTCAGACACAGATACAGCATGACTGGGCTCGCCAGTTATGGTCTGAAGTTCTCTGGGGTCAGAGCCTCGGGTTCCAATTGCAATGGTCAAGACACCCAGCTGTTTGAGAGCAGAGGCTGGTTCATCAATACTGTCAAATGATCTTCCACCAGTGATCAATATTAGGACCTGCGGAACTCCTGATGGCCGCCTGCTTCCGGCAGAGGCCGTGAAGACGTTATCCCTCAAGTACCGGAGAGCTGCTCCAGTGTTGAGGGGTCGTCCGCCTTTGTGCCTCAAACCTCTGACACTGTCAAGGACCTCTCTTTTTGTGGTGTACGTGTTCAGATAGAACTGGATGGCTGGATCACTGCTGTACTGAACAACCGACACACGGTCTTTGCCATCATCCACACTGAGTGTGTCTACTTGTTTTTGGACAAAGTCTCTCATAGCTGGGAATCCACTTCTAGTAGCATCAGATCCATCCAGCAAAAACACCACATCCCTTCCTGCTGGCTGTCTGACCACTAAGAGACATGAGATTTACCATATGTTTAACTTGGTCAATCAAATATTTTGCAGCTAAAGAGAAACATCTTGAAATTGAACTCTTTCTTCGCAAGCACAACTATTTTGTAAAGAAAAAAACAATCCACTAGCTAACTGAACACAGCAAATCACATTTGGTTTCTTTTCACACTGTTTCCTACCATGATACTGGAGATTACAAAGGAGTCACGTTCTTACCGGTCACTGTTGGTGTCATGGGCGTGGCCCTCACTATCACTTTGCTCATTACAGAAGAGAGCTGTTCTTGGACACTGGGAAGGTCAGTAAACTCGGACACTGACAGAGCATAACTGGGCTCATATGATATTTTCTGCAGCTCTCTAGCATCTGAGGTCCTAGTTCCAATGCCAATCACATAAATGCCCTGCTGTGTGAGAGCTGAGGCTGGGCTATCTACATTGTCAAAAGACCTTCCCCCAGTTAGTAAGATCAATATCTGTGGGACACCCTGCAGGCGTCTACTTCCAGAGGAGTTTGTAAAGACGTTGTCTCTGACGTATTGGAGAGCTGCCCCAGTGTTTAGGGGTCTTCCTCCTCTGTGTCTAAGCCCTCTGACCGAGTCCACCACATCCTCCCTTGTGGTATATGTGTTCAGATAGAAATGGACCTCTGGTTCTCTGCTGTACTGGACCACAGAGACATGGTCTTTGTTTTCTCCCACATTGATTTTCTCCACCACACTCTCTACAAAATCACGCATGGCAGGAAAGCCATTCCTTGTGCCATCAGAACCATCCAGAAGGAATACAATATCTTTTCTGTCACGTGAAGCTGAGAAAAGACAGTAGGACAAAAAAATGAAAACCTTTCACAAAGCTTGTGAGATTATCTTTCACTGGCACACTAATATTTTAACAACACTAGCCTGGCCTACTTCTGTTTTAGAAAGACCACAGCATGCTACCAACTGGTTTGAAATGCACAAAAAACCTATACACACATCACATTCATTTATTTGCTTTTCCTCACTGTAGCTGAAATTAGTAACTTTTGGAGCCAGCAATAGGATGTGTCTGACAACGTACCAATTACGGTTGGTAATTCTGGGGTGACTTCAAAAACTGCAGCTTCCACAGAGGACTCAAGTTGCTGTTGCACTTTGGGTAGGTCAGTAAGTTCAGACACAGATAGAGCATAACTGGGCTCGCCAGTTATGGTCTGAAGTTCTCTGGGGTCAGAGCCTCGGGTTCCAATTGCAATGGTCAAGACACCCAGCTGTTTGAGAGCAGAGGCTGGTTCATCAATACTGTCAAATGATCTTCCACCAGTGATCAATATTAGAACCTGCGGAACTCCTGATGGCTGCCTGCTTCCGGCAGAGGCCGTGAAGACGTTATCCCTCAAGTACCGGAGAGCTGCTCCAGTGTTGAGGGGTCGTCCGCCTTTGTGCCTCAAACCTCTGACACTGTCAAGGACCTCTCTTTTTGTGGTGTAAGTGTTCAGATAGAACTGGACGGCTGGATCGCTGCTGTACTGAACAACCGACACACGGTCTTTGCCATCATCCACACTGAGTGTGTCTACTTGTTTTTGGACAAAGTCTCTCATAGCTGGGAATCCACTTCTAGTAGCATCAGATCCATCCAGCAAAAACACCACATCCCTTCCTGCTGGCTGTCTGACCACTAAGAGACATGAGATTTACCATATGTTTAACTTGGTCAATCAAATATTTTGCAGCTAAAAAGCACCATGGTAAAATTGAACACTTTCTTTACAACCACAACTATTTTATAAAAAAAACAAAAAACGAAAACAGAACAAAAAAAAAGAAAAAACAATCCACTGGCTGATTAAACACAGCAAAACCAAATGATTTCTTTTCACACTGTTTCCTACAATGATACTGGACTTTGAAGATGGGTCATGTTCTTACCAGTCACTGTTGGGGTCAAAGGTGTGACCCTCATTGGCACTGTGCTCATTACAGAAGAGAGCTGTTCTTGAACATTGGGAAGGTCAGTGAACTCAGACACAGATACAGCATGACTGGGCTCGCCAGTTATGGTCTGAAGTTCTCTGGGGTCAGAGCCTCGGGTTCCAATTGCAATGGTCAAGACACCCAGCTGTTTGAGAGCAGAGGCTGGTTCATCAATACTGTCAAATGATCTTCCACCAGTGATCAATATTAGGACCTGCGGAACTCCTGATGGCCGCCTGCTTCCGGCAGAGGCCGTGAAGACGTTATCCCTCAAGTACCGGAGAGCTGCTCCAGTGTTGAGGGGTCGTCCGCCTTTGTGCCTCAAACCTCTGACACTGTCAAGGACCTCTCTTTTTGTGGTGTACGTGTTCAGATAGAACTGGATGGCTGGATCACTGCTGTACTGAACAACCGACACACGGTCTTTGCCATCATCCACACTGAGTGTGTCTACTTGTTTTTGGACAAAGTCTCTCATAGCTGGGAATCCACTTCTAGTAGCATCAGATCCATCCAGCAAAAACACCACATCCCTTCCTGCTGGCTGTCTGACCACTAAGAGACATGAGATTTACCATATGTTTAACTTGGTCAATCAAATATTTTGCAGCTAAAAAGCACCATGGTAAAATTGAACACTTTCTTTACAACCACAACTATTTTATAAAAAAAACAAAAAACGAAAACAGAACAAAAAAAAAGAAAAAACAATCCACTGGCTGATTAAACACAGCAAAACCAAATGATTTCTTTTCACACTGTTTCCTACAATGATACTGGACTTTGAAGATGGGTCATGTTCTTACCAGTCACTGTTGGGGTCAAAGGTGTGACCCTCATTGGCACTGTGCTCATTACAGAAGAGAGCTGTTCTTGAACATTGGGAAGGTCAGTGAACTCAGACACAGATACAGCATGACTGGGCTCGCCAGTTATGGTCTGAAGTTCTCTGGGGTCAGAGCCTCGGGTTCCAATTGCAATGGTCAAGACACCCAGCTGTTTGAGAGCAGAGGCTGGTTCATCAATACTGTCAAATGATCTTCCACCAGTGATCAATATTAGGACCTGCAGAACTCCTGATGGCCGCCTGCTTCCGGCAGAGGCCGTGAAGACGTTATCCCTCAAGTACCGGAGAGCTGCTCCAGTGTTGAGGGGTCGTCCGCCTTTGTGCCTCAAACCTCTGACACTGTCAAGGACCTCTCTTTTTGTGGTGTACGTGTTCAGATAGAACTGGATGGCTGGATCACTGCTGTACTGAACAACCGACACACGGTCTTTGCCATCATCCACACTGAGTGTGTCTACTTGTTTTTGGACAAAGTCTCTCATAGCTGGGAATCCACTTCTAGTAGCATCAGATCCATCCAGCAAAAACACCACATCCCTTCCTGCTGGCTGTCTGACCACTAAGAGACATGAGATTTACCATATGTTTAACTTGGTCAATCAAATATTTTGCAGCTAAAGAGAAACATCTTGAAATTGAACTCTTTCTTCGCAAGCACAACTATTTTGTAAAGAAAAACACAATCCACTAGCTAACTGAACACAGCAAATCACATTTGGTTTCTTTTCACACTGTTTCCTACCATGATACTGGAGATTACAAAGGAGTCACGTTCTTACCGGTCACTGTTGGTGTCATGGGCGTGGCCCTCACTATCACTTTGCTCATTACAGAAGAGAGCTGTTCTTGGACACTGGGAAGGTCAGTGAACTCGGACACTGACAGAGCATAACTGGGCTCATATGATATTTTCTGCAGCTCTCTAGCATCTGAGGTCCTAGTTCCAATGCCAATCACATAAATGCCCTGCTGTTTGAGAGCTGAGGCTGGGCTATCTACATTGTCAAAAGACCTTCCCCCAGTTAGTAAGATCAATATCTGTGGGACACCCTGCAGGCGTCTACTTCCAGAGGAGTTTGTAAAGACGTTGTCTCTGACGTATTGGAGAGCTGCCCCAGTGTTTAGGGGTCTTCCTCCTCTGTGTCTAAGCCCTCTAACCGAGTCCACCACATCCTCCCTTGTGGTATATGTGTTCAGATAGAAATGGACCTCTGGTTCTCTGCTGTACTGGACCACAGAGACATGGTCTTTGTTTTCTCCCACATTGATTTTCTCCACCACACTCTCTACAAAATCACGCATGGCAGAAAAGCCATTCCTTGTGCCATCAGAACCATCCAGAAGGAATACAATATCTTTTCTGTCACGTGAAGCTGAGAAAAGACAGTAGGACAAAAAAATGAAAACCTTTCACAAAGCTTGTGAGATTATCTTTCACTGGCACACTAATATTTTAACAACACTAGCCTGGCCTACTTCTGTTTTAGAAAGACCACAGCATGCTACCAACTGGTTTGAAATGCACAAAAAACCTATACACACATCACATTCATTTATTTGCTTTTCCTCACTGTAGCTGAAATTAGTAATTTTTGGAGCCAGCAATAGGATGTGTCTGACAACGTACCAATTACGGTTGGTAATTCTGGGGTGACTTCAAAAACTGCAGCTTCCACAGAGGACTCAAGTTGCTGTTGCACTTTGGGTAGGTCAGTAAGTTCAGACACAGATAGAGCATAACTGGGCTCGCCAGTTATGGTCTGAAGTTCTCTGGGGTCAGAGCCTCGGGTTCCAATTGCAATGGTCAAGACACCCAGCTGTTTGAGAGCAGAGGCTGGTTCATCAATACTGTCAAATGATCTTCCACCAGTGATCAATATTAGAACCTGCGGAACTCCTGATGGCTGCCTGCTTCCGGCAGAGGCCGTGAAGACGTTATCCCTCAAGTACCGGAGAGCTGCTCCAGTGTTGAGGGGTCGTCCGCCTTTGTGCCTCAAACCTCTGACACTGTCAAGGACCTCTCTTTTTGTGGTGTAAGTGTTCAGATAGAACTGGACGGCTGGATCGCTGCTGTACTGAACAACCGACACACGGTCTTTGCCATCATCCACACTGAGTGTGTCTACTTGTTTTTGGACAAAGTCTCTCATAGCTGGGAATCCACTTCTAGTAGCATCAGATCCATCCAGCAAAAACACCACATCCCTTCCTGCTGGCTGTCTGACCACTAAGAGACATGAGATTTACCATATGTTTAACTTGGTCAATCAAATATTTTGCAGCTAAAAAGCACCATGGTAAAATTGAACTCTTTCTTTACAACCACAACTATTTTGTAAAAAAAAAGAAAAAACAAAAACGAAAACAGAACAAGAAAAAAGAAAAAACAATCCACTGGCTGATTAAACACAGCAAAACCAAATGATTTCTTTTCACACTGTTTCCTACAATGATACTGGACTTTGAAGATGGGTCATGTTCTTACCAGTCACTGTTGGGGTCAAAGGTGTGACCCTCATTGGCACTGTGCTCATTACAGAAGAGAGCTGTTCTTGAACATTGGGAAGGTCAGTGAACTCAGACACAGATACAGCATGACTGGGCTCGCCAGTTATGGTCTGAAGTTCTCTGGGGTCAGAGCCTCGGGTTCCAATTGCAATGGTCAAGACACCCAGCTGTTTGAGAGCAGAGGCTGGTTCATCAATACTGTCAAATGATCTTCCACCAGTGATCAATATTAGGACCTGCGGAACTCCTGATGGCTGCCTGCTTCCGGCAGAGGCTGTGAAGACGTTATCCCTCAAGTACCGGAGAGCTGCTCCAGTGTTGAGGGGTCGTCCGCCTTTGTGCCTCAAACCTCTGACACTGTCAAGGACCTCTCTTTTTGTGGTGTACGTGTTCAGATAGAACTGGACGGCTGGATCGCTGCTGTACTGAACAACCGACACACGGTCTTTGCCATCATCCACGCTGAGTGTGTCTACTTGTTTTTGGACAAAGTCTCTCATAGCTGGGAATCCACTTCTAGTAGCATCAGATCCATCCAGCAAAAACACCACATCCCTTCCTGCTGGCTGTCTGACCACTAAGAGACATGAGATTTACCATATGTTTAACTTGGTCAATAAAATATTTTGCAGCTAAAGAGAAACATCTTGAAATTGAACTCTTTCTTCGCAAGCACAACTATTTTGTAAAGAAAAAAACAATCCACTAGCTAACTGAACACAGCAAATCACATTTGGTTTCTTTTCACACTGTTTCCTACAATGATACTGGACTTTGAAGATGGGTCATGTTCTTACCAGTCACTGTTGGGGTCAAAGGTGTGACCCTCATTGGCACTGTGCTCATTACAGAAGAGAGCTGTTCTTGAACATTGGGAAGGTCAGTGAACTCAGACACAGATACAGCATGACTGGGCTCGCCAGTTATGGTCTGAAGTTCTCTGGGGTCAGAGCCTCGGGTTCCAATTGCAATGGTCAAGACACCCAGCTGTTTGAGAGCAGAGGCTGGTTCATCAATACTGTCAAATGATCTTCCACCAGTGATCAATATTAGGACCTGCGGAACTCCTGATGGCTGCCTGCTTCCGGCAGAGGCCGTGAAGACGTTATCCCTCAAGTACCGGAGAGCTGCTCCAGTGTTGAGGGGTCGTCCGCCTTTGTGCCTCAAACCTCTGACACTGTCAAGGACCTCTCTTTTTGTGGTGTACGTGTTCAGATAGAACTGGACGGCTGGATCGCTGCTGTACTGAACAACCGACACACGGTCTTTGCCATCATCCACACTGAGTGTGTCTACTTGTTTTTGGACAAAGTCTCTCATAGCTGGGAATCCATTTCTAGTAGCATCAGATCCATCCAGCAAAAACACCACATCCCTTCCTGCTGGCTGTCTGACCACTAAGAGACATGAGATTTACCATATGTTTAACTTGGTCAATCAAATATTTTGCAGCTAAAGAGAAACATCTTGAAATTGAACTCTTTCTTCGCAAGCACAACTATTTTGTAAAAAAAAAAAGACAATCCACTAGCTAACTGAACACAGCAAATCACATTTGGTTTCTTTTCACACTGTTTCCTACCATGATACTGGAGATTACAAAGGAGTCACGTTCTTACCGGTCACTGTTGGTGTCATGGGCGTGGCCCTCACTATCACTTTGCTCATTACAGAAGAGAGCTGTTCTTGGACACTGGGAAGGTCAGTGAACTCGGACACTGACAGAGCATAACTGGGCTCATATGATATTTTCTGCAGCTCTCTAGCATCTGAGGTCCTAGTTCCAATGCCAATCACATAAATGCCTTGCTGTTTGAGAGCTGAGCCTGGGCTATCTACATTATCAAAAGACCTTCCCCCAGTTAGTAAGATCAATATCTGTGGGACACCCTGCAGGCGTCTACTTCCAGAGGAGTTTGTAAAGACGTTGTCTCTGACGTATTGGAGAGCTGCCCCAGTGTTTAGGGGTCTTCCTCCTCTGTGTCTAAGCCCTCTGACCGAGTCCACCACATCCTCCCTTGTGGTATATGTGTTCAGATAGAAATGGACCTCTGGTTCTCTGCTGTACTGGACCACAGAGACATGGTCTTTGTTTTCTCCCACATTGATTTTCTCCACCACTCTCTCTACAAAATCACGCATGGCAGGAAAGCCATTCCTTGTGCCATCAGAACCATCCAGAAGGAATACAATATCTTTTCTGTCACGTGAAGCTGAGAAAAGACAGTAGGACAAAAAAATGAAAACCTTTCACAAAGCTTGTGAGATTATCTTTCACTGGCACACTAATATTTTAACAACACTAGCCTGGCCTACTTCTGTTTTAGAAAGACCACAGCATGCTACCAACTGGTTTGAAATGCACAAAAAACCTATACACACATCACATTCATTTATTTGCTTTTCCTCACTGTAGCTGAAATTAGTAACTTTTGGAGCCAGCAATAGGATGTGTCTGACAACGTACCAATTACGGTTGGTAATTCTGGGGTGACTTCAAAAACTGCAGCTTCCACAGAGGACTCAAGTTGCTGTTGCACTTTGGGTAGGTCAGTAAGTTCAGACACAGATAGAGCATAACTGGGCTCGCCAGTTATGGTCTGAAGTTCTCTGGGGTCAGAGCCTCGGGTTCCAATTGCAATGGTCAAGACACCCAGCTGTTTGAGAGCAGAGGCTGGTTCATCAATACTGTCAAAAGATCTTCCACCAGTGATCAATATTAGGACCTGCGGAACTCCTGAGGACCGCCTGCTTCCGGCAGAGGCCGTGAAGACGTTATCCCTCAAGTACCGGAGAGCTGCTCCAGTGTTGAGGGGTCGTCCGCCTTTGTGCCTCAAACCTCTGACACTGTCAAGGACCTCTCTTTTTGTGGTGTACGTGTTCAGATAGAACTGGACGGCTGGATCGCTGCTGTACTGAACAACCGACACACGGTCTTTGCCATCATCCACACTGAGTGTGTCTACTTGTTTTTGGACAAAGTCTCTCATAGCTGGGAATCCACTTCTAGTAGCATCAGATCCATCCAGCAAAAACACCACATCCCTTCCTGCTGGCTGTCTGACCACTAAGAGACATGAGATTTACCATATGTTTAACTTGGTCAATCAAATATTTTGCAGCTAAAAAGCACCATGGTAAAATTGAACTCTTTCTTTACAACCACAACTATTTTATAAAAAAAACAAGAAACAAAAACGAAAACAGAACAAAAAAAAAGGAAAAACAATCCACTGGCTGATTAAACACAGCAAAACCAAATGATTTCTTTTCACACTGTTTCCTACAATGATACTGGACTTTGAAGATGGGTCATGTTCTTACCAGTCACTGTTGGGGTCAAAGGTGTGACCCTCATTGGCACTGTGCTCATTACAGAAGAGAGCTGTTCTTGAACATTGGGAAGGTCAGTGAACTCAGACACAGATACAGCATGACTGGGCTCGCCAGTTATGGTCTGAAGTTCTCTGGGGTCAGAGCCTCGGGTTCCAATTGCAATGGTCAAGACACCCAGCTGTTTGAGAGCAGAGGCTGGTTCATCAATACTGTCAAATGATCTTCCACCAGTGATCAATATTAGGACCTGCGGAGCTCCTGAGGACCGCCTGCTTCCGGCAGAGGCCGTGAAGACGTTATCCCTCAAGTACCGGAGAGCTGCTCCAGTGTTGAGGGGTCGTCCGCCTTTGTGCCTCAAACCTCTGACACTGTCAAGGACCTCTCTTTTTGTGGTGTAAGTGTTCAGATAGAACTGGACGGCTGGATCGCTGCTGTACTGAACAACCGACACACGGTCTTTGCCATCATCCACACTGAGTGTGTCTACTTGTTTTTGGACAAAGTCTCTCATAGCTGGGAATCCACTTCTAGTAGCATCAGATCCATCCAGCAAAAACACCACATCCCTTCCTGCTGGCTGTCTGACCACTAAGAGACATGAGATTTACCATATGTTTAACTTGGTCAATCAAATATTTTGCAGCTAAAGAGAAACATCTTGAAATTGAACTCTTTCTTCGCAAGCACAACTATTTTGTAAAAAAAAAAAGACAATCCACTAGCTAACTGAACACAGCAAATCACATTTGGTTTCTTTTCACACTGTTTCCTACCATGATACTGGAGATTACAAAGGAGTCACGTTCTTACCGGTCACTGTTGGTGTCATGGGCGTGGCCCTCACTATCACTTTGCTCATTACAGAAGAGAGCTGTTCTTGGACACTGGGAAGGTCAGTGAACTCGGACACTGACAGAGCATAACTGGGCTCATATGATATTTTCTGCAGCTCTCTAGCATCTGAGGTCCTAGTTCCAATGCCAATCACATAAATGCCTTGCTGTTTGAGAGCTGAGCCTGGGCTATCTACATTATCAAAAGACCTTCCCCCAGTTAGTAAGATCAATATCTGTGGGACACCCTGCAGGCGTCTACTTCCAGAGGAGTTTGTAAAGACGTTGTCTCTGACGTATTGGAGAGCTGCCCCAGTGTTTAGGGGTCTTCCTCCTCTGTGTCTAAGCCCTCTGACCGAGTCCACCACATCCTCCCTTGTGGTATATGTGTTCAGATAGAAATGGACCTCTGGTTCTCTGCTGTACTGGACCACAGAGACATGGTCTTTGTTTTCTCCCACATTGATTTTCTCCACCACTCTCTCTACAAAATCACGCATGGCAGGAAAGCCATTCCTTGTGCCATCAGAACCATCCAGAAGGAATACAATATCTTTTCTGTCACGTGAAGCTGAGAAAAGACAGTAGGACAAAAAAATGAAAACCTTTCACAAAGCTTGTGAGATTATCTTTCACTGGCACACTAATATTTTAACAACACTAGCCTGGCCTACTTCTGTTTTAGAAAGACCACAGCATGCTACCAACTGGTTTGAAATGCACAAAAAACCTATACACACATCACATTCATTTATTTGCTTTTCCTCACTGTAGCTGAAATTAGTAACTTTTGGAGCCAGCAATAGGATGTGTCTGACAACGTACCAATTACGGTTGGTAATTCTGGGGTGACTTCAAAAACTGCAGCTTCCACAGAGGACTCAAGTTGCTGTTGCACTTTGGGTAGGTCAGTAAGTTCAGACACAGATAGAGCATAACTGGGCTCGCCAGTTATGGTCTGAAGTTCTCTGGGGTCAGAGCCTCGGGTTCCAATTGCAATGGTCAAGACACCCAGCTGTTTGAGAGCAGAGGCTGGTTCATCAATACTGTCAAAAGATCTTCCACCAGTGATCAATATTAGGACCTGCGGAACTCCTGAGGACCGCCTGCTTCCGGCAGAGGCCGTGAAGACGTTATCCCTCAAGTACCGGAGAGCTGCTCCAGTGTTGAGGGGTCGTCCGCCTTTGTGCCTCAAACCTCTGACACTGTCAAGGACCTCTCTTTTTGTGGTGTACGTGTTCAGATAGAACTGGACGGCTGGATCGCTGCTGTACTGAACAACCGACACACGGTCTTTGCCATCATCCACACTGAGTGTGTCTACTTGTTTTTGGACAAAGTCTCTCATAGCTGGGAATCCACTTCTAGTAGCATCAGATCCATCCAGCAAAAACACCACATCCCTTCCTGCTGGCTGTCTGACCACTAAGAGACATGAGATTTACCATATGTTTAACTTGGTCAATCAAATATTTTGCAGCTAAAAAGCACCATGGTAAAATTGAACTCTTTCTTTACAACCACAACTATTTTATAAAAAAAACAAGAAACAAAAACGAAAACAGAACAAAAAAAAAAGGAAAAACAATCCACTGGCTGATTAAACACAGCAAAACCAAATGATTTCTTTTCACACTGTTTCCTACAATGATACTGGACTTTGAAGATGGGTCATGTTCTTACCAGTCACTGTTGGGGTCAAAGGTGTGACCCTCATTGGCACTGTGCTCATTACAGAAGAGAGCTGTTCTTGAACATTGGGAAGGTCAGTGAACTCAGACACAGATACAGCATGACTGGGCTCGCCAGTTATGGTCTGAAGTTCTCTGGGGTCAGAGCCTCGGGTTCCAATTGCAATGGTCAAGACACCCAGCTGTTTGAGAGCAGAGGCTGGTTCATCAATACTGTCAAATGATCTTCCACCAGTGATCAATATTAGGACCTGCGGAACTCCTGATGGCTGCCTGCTTCCGGCAGAGGCCGTGAAGACGTTATCCCTCAAGTACCGGAGAGCTGCTCCAGTGTTGAGGGGTCGTCCGCCTTTGTGCCTCAAACCTCTGACACTGTCAAGGACCTCTCTTTTTGTGGTGTACGTGTTCAGATAGAACTGGACGGCTGGATCGCTGCTGTACTGAACAACCGACACACGGTCTTTGCCATCATCCACGCTGAGTGTGTCTACTTGTTTTTGGACAAAGTCTCTCATAGCTGGGAATCCACTTCTAGTAGCATCAGATCCATCCAGCAAAAACACCACATCCCTTCCTGCTGGCTGTCTGACCACTAAGAGACATGAGATTTACCATATGTTTAACTTGGTCAATCAAATATTTTGCAGCTAAAGAGAAACATCTTGAAATTGAACTCTTTCTTCGCAAGCACAACTATTTTGTAAAGAAAAAAACAATCCACTAGCTAACTGAACACAGCAAATCACATTTGGTTTCTTTTCACACTGTTTCCTACAATGATACTGGACTTTGAAGATGGGTCATGTTCTTACCAGTCACTGTTGGGGTCAAAGGTGTGACCCTCATTGGCACTGTGCTCATTACAGAAGAGAGCTGTTCTTGAACATTGGGAAGGTCAGTGAACTCAGACACAGATACAGCATGACTGGGCTCGCCAGTTATGGTCTGAAGTTCTCTGGGGTCAGAGCCTCGGGTTCCAATTGCAATGGTCAAGACACCCAGCTGTTTGAGAGCAGAGGCTGGTTCATCAATACTGTCAAATGATCTTCCACCAGTGATCAATATTAGGACCTGCGGAACTCCTGATGGCTGCCTGCTTCCGGCAGAGGCCGTGAAGACGTTATCCCTCAAGTACCGGAGAGCTGCTCCAGTGTTGAGGGGTCGTCCGCCTTTGTGCCTCAAACCTCTGACACTGTCAAGGACCTCTCTTTTTGTGGTGTACGTGTTCAGATAGAACTGGACGGCTGGATCGCTGCTGTACTGAACAACCGACACACGGTCTTTGCCATCATCCACGCTGAGTGTGTCTACTTGTTTTTGGACAAAGTCTCTCATAGCTGGGAATCCACTTCTAGTAGCATCAGATCCATCCAGCAAAAACACCACATCCCTTCCTGCTGGCTGTCTGACCACTAAGAGACATGAGATTTACCATATGTTTAACTTGGTCAATCAAATATTTTGCAGCTAAAGAGAAACATCTTGAAATTGAACTCTTTCTTCGCAAGCACAACTATTTTGTAAAGAAAAAAACAATCCACTAGCTAACTGAACACAGCAAATCACATTTGGTTTCTTTTCACACTGTTTCCTACAATGATACTGGACTTTGAAGATGGGTCATGTTCTTACCAGTCACTGTTGGGGTCAAAGGTGTGACCCTCATTGGCACTGTGCTCATTACAGAAGAGAGCTGTTCTTGAACATTGGGAAGGTCAGTGAACTCAGACACAGATACAGCATGACTGGGCTCGCCAGTTATGGTCTGAAGTTCTCTGGGGTCAGAGCCTCGGGTTCCAATTGCAATGGTCAAGACACCCAGCTGTTTGAGAGCAGAGGCTGGTTCATCAATACTGTCAAATGATCTTCCACCAGTGATCAATATTAGGACCTGCGGAACTCCTGATGGCTGCCTGCTTCCGGCAGAGGCCGTGAAGACGTTATCCCTCAAGTACCGGAGAGCTGCTCCAGTGTTGAGGGGTCGTCCGCCTTTGTGCCTCAAACCTCTGACACTGTCAAGGACCTCTCTTTTTGTGGTGTACGTGTTCAGATAGAACTGGACGGCTGGATCGCTGCTGTACTGAACAACCGACACACGGTCTTTGCCATCATCCACACTGAGTGTGTCTACTTGTTTTTGGACAAAGTCTCTCATAGCTGGGAATCCACTTCTAGTAGCATCAGATCCATCCAGCAAAAACACCACATCCCTTCCTGCTGGCTGTCTGACCACTAAGAGACATGAGATTTACCATATGTTTAACTTGGTCAATCAAATATTTTGCAGCTAAAGAGAAACATCTTGAAATTGAACTCTTTCTTCGCAAGCACAACTATTTTGTAAAAAAAAAAAAGATCCACTAGCTAACTGAACACAGCAAATCACATTTGGTTTCTTTTCACACTGTTTCCTACCATGATACTGGAGATTACAAAGGAGTCACGTTCTTACCGGTCACTGTTGGTGTCATGGGCGTGGCCCTCACTATCACTTTGCTCATTACAGAAGAGAGCTGTTCTTGGACACTGGGAAGGTCAGTGAACTCGGACACTGACAGAGCATAACTGGGCTCATATGATATTTTCTGCAGCTCTCTAGCATCTGAGGTCCTAGTTCCAATGCCAATCACATAAATGCCTTGCTGTTTGAGAGCTGAGCCTGGGCTATCTACATTATCAAAAGACCTTCCCCCAGTTAGTAAGATCAATATCTGTGGGACACCCTGCAGGCGTCTACTTCCAGAGGAGTTTGTAAAGACGTTGTCTCTGACGTATTGGAGAGCTGCCCCAGTGTTTAGGGGTCTTCCTCCTCTGTGTCTAAGCCCTCTGACCGAGTCCACCACATCCTCCCTTGTGGTATATGTGTTCAGATAGAAATGGACCTCTGGTTCTCTGCTGTACTGGACCACAGAGACATGGTCTTTGTTTTCTCCCACATTGATTTTCTCCACCACTCTCTCTACAAAATCACGCATGGCAGGAAAGCCATTCCTTGTGCCATCAGAACCATCCAGAAGGAATACAATATCTTTTCTGTCACGTGAAGCTGAGAAAAGACAGTAGGACAAAAAAATGAAAACCTTTCACAAAGCTTGTGAGATTATCTTTCACTGGCACACTAATATTTTAACAACACTAGCCTGGCCTACTTCTGTTTTAGAAAGACCACAGCATGCTACCAACTGGTTTGAAATGCACAAAAAACCTATACACACATCACATTCATTTATTTGCTTTTCCTCACTGTAGCTGAAATTAGTAACTTTTGGAGCCAGCAATAGGATGTGTCTGACAACGTACCAATTACGGTTGGTAATTCTGGGGTGACTTCAAAAACTGCAGCTTCCACAGAGGACTCAAGTTGCTGTTGCACTTTGGGTAGGTCAGTAAGTTCAGACACAGATAGAGCATAACTGGGCTCGCCAGTTATGGTCTGAAGTTCTCTGGGGTCAGAGCCTCGGGTTCCAATTGCAATGGTCAAGACACCCAGCTGTTTGAGAGCAGAGGCTGGTTCATCAATACTGTCAAAAGATCTTCCACCAGTGATCAATATTAGGACCTGCGGAACTCCTGAGGACCGCCTGCTTCCGGCAGAGGCCGTGAAGACGTTATCCCTCAAGTACCGGAGAGCTGCTCCAGTGTTGAGGGGTCGTCCGCCTTTGTGCCTCAAACCTCTGACACTGTCAAGGACCTCTCTTTTTGTGGTGTACGTGTTCAGATAGAACTGGACGGCTGGATCGCTGCTGTACTGAACAACCGACACACGGTCTTTGCCATCATCCACACTGAGTGTGTCTACTTGTTTTTGGACAAAGTCTCTCATAGCTGGGAATCCACTTCTAGTAGCATCAGATCCATCCAGCAAAAACACCACATCCCTTCCTGCTGGCTGTCTGACCACTAAGAGACATGAGATTTACCATATGTTTAACTTGGTCAATCAAATATTTTGCAGCTAAAGAGAAACATCTTGAAATTGAACTCTTTCTTCGCAAGCACAACTATTTTGTAAAGAAAAAAACAATCCACTAGCTAACTGAACACAGCAAATCACATTTGGTTTCTTTTCACACTGTTTCCTACAATGATACTGGACTTTGAAGATGGGTCATGTTCTTACCAGTCACTGTTGGGGTCAAAGGTGTGACCCTCATTGGCACTGTGCTCATTACAGAAGAGAGCTGTTCTTGAACATTGGGAAGGTCAGTGAACTCAGACACAGATACAGCATGACTGGGCTCGCCAGTTATGGTCTGAAGTTCTCTGGGGTCAGAGCCTCGGGTTCCAATTGCAATGGTCAAGACACCCAGCTGTTTGAGAGCAGAGGCTGGTTCATCAATACTGTCAAATGATCTTCCACCAGTGATCAATATTAGGACCTGCGGAACTCCTGATGGCTGCCTGCTTCCGGCAGAGGCCGTGAAGACGTTATCCCTCAAGTACCGGAGAGCTGCTCCAGTGTTGAGGGGTCGTCCGCCTTTGTGCCTCAAACCTCTGACACTGTCAAGGACCTCTCTTTTTGTGGTGTACGTGTTCAGATAGAACTGGACGGCTGGATCGCTGCTGTACTGAACAACCGACACACGGTCTTTGCCATCATCCACGCTGAGTGTGTCTACTTGTTTTTGGACAAAGTCTCTCATAGCTGGGAATCCACTTCTAGTAGCATCAGATCCATCCAGCAAAAACACCACATCCCTTCCTGCTGGCTGTCTGACCACTAAGAGACATGAGATTTACCATATGTTTAACTTGGTCAATAAAATATTTTGCAGCTAAAAAGCACCATGGTAAAATTGAACTCTTTCTTTACAACCACAACTATTTTATAAAAAAAACAAGAAACAAAAACGAAAACAGAACAAAAAAAAAAGGAAAAACAATCCACTGGCTGATTAAACACAGCAAAACCAAATGATTTCTTTTCACACTGTTTCCTACAATGATACTGGACTTTGAAGATGGGTCATGTTCTTACCAGTCACTGTTGGGGTCAAAGGTGTGACCCTCATTGGCACTGTGCTCATTACAGAAGAGAGCTGTTCTTGAACATTGGGAAGGTCAGTGAACTCAGACACAGATACAGCATGACTGGGCTCGCCAGTTATGGTCTGAAGTTCTCTGGGGTCAGAGCCTCGGGTTCCAATTGCAATGGTCAAGACACCCAGCTGTTTGAGAGCAGAGGCTGGTTCATCAATACTGTCAAATGATCTTCCACCAGTGATCAATATTAGGACCTGCGGAACTCCTGATGGCTGCCTGCTTCCGGCAGAGGCCGTGAAGACGTTATCCCTCAAGTACCGGAGAGCTGCTCCAGTGTTGAGGGGTCGTCCGCCTTTGTGCCTCAAACCTCTGACACTGTCAAGGACCTCTCTTTTTGTGGTGTACGTGTTCAGATAGAACTGGACGGCTGGATCGCTGCTGTACTGAACAACCGACACACGGTCTTTGCCATCATCCACACTGAGTGTGTCTACTTGTTTTTGGACAAAGTCTCTCATAGCTGGGAATCCACTTCTAGTAGCATCAGATCCATCCAGCAAAAACACCACATCCCTTCCTGCTGGCTGTCTGACCACTAAGAGACATGAGATTTACCATATGTTTAACTTGGTCAATCAAATATTTTGCAGCTAAAGAGAAACATCTTGAAATTGAACTCTTTCTTCGCAAGCACAACTATTTTGTAAAAAAAAAAAAAGATCCACTAGCTAACTGAACACAGCAAATCACATTTGGTTTCTTTTCACACTGTTTCCTACCATGATACTGGAGATTACAAAGGAGTCACGTTCTTACCGGTCACTGTTGGTGTCATGGGCGTGGCCCTCACTATCACTTTGCTCATTACAGAAGAGAGCTGTTCTTGGACACTGGGAAGGTCAGTGAACTCGGACACTGACAGAGCATAACTGGGCTCATATGATATTTTCTGCAGCTCTCTAGCATCTGAGGTCCTAGTTCCAATGCCAATCACATAAATGCCTTGCTGTTTGAGAGCTGAGCCTGGGCTATCTACATTATCAAAAGACCTTCCCCCAGTTAGTAAGATCAATATCTGTGGGACACCCTGCAGGCGTCTACTTCCAGAGGAGTTTGTAAAGACGTTGTCTCTGACGTATTGGAGAGCTGCCCCAGTGTTTAGGGGTCTTCCTCCTCTGTGTCTAAGCCCTCTGACCGAGTCCACCACATCCTCCCTTGTGGTATATGTGTTCAGATAGAAATGGACCTCTGGTTCTCTGCTGTACTGGACCACAGAGACATGGTCTTTGTTTTCTCCCACATTGATTTTCTCCACCACTCTCTCTACAAAATCACGCATGGCAGGAAAGCCATTCCTTGTGCCATCAGAACCATCCAGAAGGAATACAATATCTTTTCTGTCACGTGAAGCTGAGAAAAGACAGTAGGACAAAAAAATGAAAACCTTTCACAAAGCTTGTGAGATTATCTTTCACTGGCACACTAATATTTTAACAACACTAGCCTGGCCTACTTCTGTTTTAGAAAGACCACAGCATGCTACCAACTGGTTTGAAATGCACAAAAAACCTATACACACATCACATTCATTTATTTGCTTTTCCTCACTGTAGCTGAAATTAGTAACTTTTGGAGCCAGCAATAGGATGTGTCTGACAACGTACCAATTACGGTTGGTAATTCTGGGGTGACTTCAAAAACTGCAGCTTCCACAGAGGACTCAAGTTGCTGTTGCACTTTGGGTAGGTCAGTAAGTTCAGACACAGATAGAGCATAACTGGGCTCGCCAGTTATGGTCTGAAGTTCTCTGGGGTCAGAGCCTCGGGTTCCAATTGCAATGGTCAAGACACCCAGCTGTTTGAGAGCAGAGGCTGGTTCATCAATACTGTCAAAAGATCTTCCACCAGTGATCAATATTAGGACCTGCGGAACTCCTGAGGACCGCCTGCTTCCGGCAGAGGCCGTGAAGACGTTATCCCTCAAGTACCGGAGAGCTGCTCCAGTGTTGAGGGGTCGTCCGCCTTTGTGCCTCAAACCTCTGACACTGTCAAGGACCTCTCTTTTTGTGGTGTACGTGTTCAGATAGAACTGGACGGCTGGATCGCTGCTGTACTGAACAACCGACACACGGTCTTTGCCATCATCCACACTGAGTGTGTCTACTTGTTTTTGGACAAAGTCTCTCATAGCTGGGAATCCACTTCTAGTAGCATCAGATCCATCCAGCAAAAACACCACATCCCTTCCTGCTGGCTGTCTGACCACTAAGAGACATGAGATTTACCATATGTTTAACTTGGTCAATCAAATATTTTGCAGCTAAAAAGCACCATGGTAAAATTGAACTCTTTCTTTACAACCACAACTATTTTATAAAAAAAACAAGAAACAAAAACGAAAACAGAACAAAAAAAAAAAGGAAAAACAATCCACTGGCTGATTAAACACAGCAAAACCAAATGATTTCTTTTCACACTGTTTCCTACAATGATACTGGACTTTGAAGATGGGTCATGTTCTTACCAGTCACTGTTGGGGTCAAAGGTGTGACCCTCATTGGCACTGTGCTCATTACAGAAGAGAGCTGTTCTTGAACATTGGGAAGGTCAGTGAACTCAGACACAGATACAGCATGACTGGGCTCGCCAGTTATGGTCTGAAGTTCTCTGGGGTCAGAGCCTCGGGTTCCAATTGCAATGGTCAAGACACCCAGCTGTTTGAGAGCAGAGGCTGGTTCATCAATACTGTCAAATGATCTTCCACCAGTGATCAATATTAGGACCTGCGGAACTCCTGATGGCTGCCTGCTTCCGGCAGAGGCTGTGAAGACGTTATCCCTCAAGTACCGGAGAGCTGCTCCAGTGTTGAGGGGTCGTCCGCCTTTGTGCCTCAAACCTCTGACACTGTCAAGGACCTCTCTTTTTGTGGTGTACGTGTTCAGATAGAACTGGACGGCTGGATCGCTGCTGTACTGAACAACCGACACACGGTCTTTGCCATCATCCACGCTGAGTGTGTCTACTTGTTTTTGGACAAAGTCTCTCATAGCTGGGAATCCACTTCTAGTAGCATCAGATCCATCCAGCAAAAACACCACATCCCTTCCTGCTGGCTGTCTGACCACTAAGAGACATGAGATTTACCATATGTTTAACTTGGTCAATCAAATATTTTGCAGCTAAAAAGCACCATGGTAAAATTGAACTCTTTCTTTACAACCACAACTATTTTGTAAAAAAAAAGAAAAAACAAAAACGAAAACAGAACAAAAAAAAAGAAAAAACAATCCACTGGCTGATTAAACACAGCAAAACCAAATGATTTCTTTTCACACTGTTTCCTACAATGATACTGGACTTTGAAGATGGGTCATGTTCTTACCAGTCACTGTTGGGGTCAAAGGTGTGACCCTCATTGGCACTGTGCTCATTACAGAAGAGAGCTGTTCTTGAACATTGGGAAGGTCAGTGAACTCAGACACAGATACAGCATGACTGGGCTCGCCAGTTATGGTCTGAAGTTCTCTGGGGTCAGAGCCTCGGGTTCCAATTGCAATGGTCAAGACACCCAGCTGTTTGAGAGCAGAGGCTGGTTCATCAATACTGTCAAATGATCTTCCACCAGTGATCAATATTAGGACCTGCGGAACTCCTGATGGCTGCCTGCTTCCGGCAGAGGCCGTGAAGACGTTATCCCTCAAGTACCGGAGAGCTGCTCCAGTGTTGAGGGGTCGTCCGCCTTTGTGCCTCAAACCTCTGACACTGTCAAGGACCTCTCTTTTTGTGGTGTACGTGTTCAGATAGAACTGGACGGCTGGATCGCTGCTGTACTGAACAACCGACACACGGTCTTTGCCATCATCCACGCTGAGTGTGTCTACTTGTTTTTGGACAAAGTCTCTCATAGCTGGGAATCCACTTCTAGTAGCATCAGATCCATCCAGCAAAAACACCACATCCCTTCCTGCTGGCTGTCTGACCACTAAGAGACATGAGATTTACCATATGTTTAACTTGGTCAATCAAATATTTTGCAGCTAAAGAGAAACATCTTGAAATTGAACTCTTTCTTCGCAAGCACAACTATTTTGTAAAGAAAAAAACAATCCACTAGCTAACTGAACACAGCAAATCACATTTGGTTTCTTTTCACACTGTTTCCTACAATGATACTGGACTTTGAAGATGGGTCATGTTCTTACCAGTCACTGTTGGGGTCAAAGGTGTGACCCTCATTGGCACTGTGCTCATTACAGAAGAGAGCTGTTCTTGAACATTGGGAAGGTCAGTGAACTCAGACACAGATACAGCATGACTGGGCTCGCCAGTTATGGTCTGAAGTTCTCTGGGGTCAGAGCCTCGGGTTCCAATTGCAATGGTCAAGACACCCAGCTGTTTGAGAGCAGAGGCTGGTTCATCAATACTGTCAAATGATCTTCCACCAGTGATCAATATTAGGACCTGCGGAACTCCTGATGGCTGCCTGCTTCCGGCAGAGGCCGTGAAGACGTTATCCCTCAAGTACCGGAGAGCTGCTCCAGTGTTGAGGGGTCGTCCGCCTTTGTGCCTCAAACCTCTGACACTGTCAAGGACCTCTCTTTTTGTGGTGTACGTGTTCAGATAGAACTGGACGGCTGGATCGCTGCTGTACTGAACAACCGACACACGGTCTTTGCCATCATCCACACTGAGTGTGTCTACTTGTTTTTGGACAAAGTCTCTCATAGCTGGGAATCCACTTCTAGTAGCATCAGATCCATCCAGCAAAAACACCACATCCCTTCCTGCTGGCTGTCTGACCACTAAGAGACATGAGATTTACCATATGTTTAACTTGGTCAATCAAATATTTTGCAGCTAAAGAGAAACATCTTGAAATTGAACTCTTTCTTCGCAAGCACAACTATTTTGTAAAAAAAAAAAAGATCCACTAGCTAACTGAACACAGCAAATCACATTTGGTTTCTTTTCACACTGTTTCCTACCATGATACTGGAGATTACAAAGGAGTCACGTTCTTACCGGTCACTGTTGGTGTCATGGGCGTGGCCCTCACTATCACTTTGCTCATTACAGAAGAGAGCTGTTCTTGGACACTGGGAAGGTCAGTGAACTCGGACACTGACAGAGCATAACTGGGCTCATATGATATTTTCTGCAGCTCTCTAGCATCTGAGGTCCTAGTTCCAATGCCAATCACATAAATGCCTTGCTGTTTGAGAGCTGAGCCTGGGCTATCTACATTATCAAAAGACCTTCCCCCAGTTAGTAAGATCAATATCTGTGGGACACCCTGCAGGCGTCTACTTCCAGAGGAGTTTGTAAAGACGTTGTCTCTGACGTATTGGAGAGCTGCCCCAGTGTTTAGGGGTCTTCCTCCTCTGTGTCTAAGCCCTCTGACCGAGTCCACCACATCCTCCCTTGTGGTATATGTGTTCAGATAGAAATGGACCTCTGGTTCTCTGCTGTACTGGACCACAGAGACATGGTCTTTGTTTTCTCCCACATTGATTTTCTCCACCACTCTCTCTACAAAATCACGCATGGCAGGAAAGCCATTCCTTGTGCCATCAGAACCATCCAGAAGGAATACAATATCTTTTCTGTCACGTGAAGCTGAGAAAAGACAGTAGGACAAAAAAATGAAAACCTTTCACAAAGCTTGTGAGATTATCTTTCACTGGCACACTAATATTTTAACAACACTAGCCTGGCCTACTTCTGTTTTAGAAAGACCACAGCATGCTACCAACTGGTTTGAAATGCACAAAAAACCTATACACACATCACATTCATTTATTTGCTTTTCCTCACTGTAGCTGAAATTAGTAACTTTTGGAGCCAGCAATAGGATGTGTCTGACAACGTACCAATTACGGTTGGTAATTCTGGGGTGACTTCAAAAACTGCAGCTTCCACAGAGGACTCAAGTTGCTGTTGCACTTTGGGTAGGTCAGTAAGTTCAGACACAGATAGAGCATAACTGGGCTCGCCAGTTATGGTCTGAAGTTCTCTGGGGTCAGAGCCTCGGGTTCCAATTGCAATGGTCAAGACACCCAGCTGTTTGAGAGCAGAGGCTGGTTCATCAATACTGTCAAAAGATCTTCCACCAGTGATCAATATTAGGACCTGCGGAACTCCTGAGGACCGCCTGCTTCCGGCAGAGGCCGTGAAGACGTTATCCCTCAAGTACCGGAGAGCTGCTCCAGTGTTGAGGGGTCGTCCGCCTTTGTGCCTCAAACCTCTGACACTGTCAAGGACCTCTCTTTTTGTGGTGTACGTGTTCAGATAGAACTGGACGGCTGGATCGCTGCTGTACTGAACAACCGACACACGGTCTTTGCCATCATCCACACTGAGTGTGTCTACTTGTTTTTGGACAAAGTCTCTCATAGCTGGGAATCCACTTCTAGTAGCATCAGATCCATCCAGCAAAAACACCACATCCCTTCCTGCTGGCTGTCTGACCACTAAGAGACATGAGATTTACCATATGTTTAACTTGGTCAATCAAATATTTTGCAGCTAAAGAGAAACATCTTGAAATTGAACTCTTTCTTCGCAAGCACAACTATTTTGTAAAGAAAAAAACAATCCACTAGCTAACTGAACACAGCAAATCACATTTGGTTTCTTTTCACACTGTTTCCTACAATGATACTGGACTTTGAAGATGGGTCATGTTCTTACCAGTCACTGTTGGGGTCAAAGGTGTGACCCTCATTGGCACTGTGCTCATTACAGAAGAGAGCTGTTCTTGAACATTGGGAAGGTCAGTGAACTCAGACACAGATACAGCATGACTGGGCTCGCCAGTTATGGTCTGAAGTTCTCTGGGGTCAGAGCCTCGGGTTCCAATTGCAATGGTCAAGACACCCAGCTGTTTGAGAGCAGAGGCTGGTTCATCAATACTGTCAAATGATCTTCCACCAGTGATCAATATTAGGACCTGCGGAACTCCTGATGGCTGCCTGCTTCCGGCAGAGGCCGTGAAGACGTTATCCCTCAAGTACCGGAGAGCTGCTCCAGTGTTGAGGGGTCGTCCGCCTTTGTGCCTCAAACCTCTGACACTGTCAAGGACCTCTCTTTTTGTGGTGTACGTGTTCAGATAGAACTGGACGGCTGGATCGCTGCTGTACTGAACAACCGACACACGGTCTTTGCCATCATCCACACTGAGTGTGTCTACTTGTTTTTGGACAAAGTCTCTCATAGCTGGGAATCCACTTCTAGTAGCATCAGATCCATCCAGCAAAAACACCACATCCCTTCCTGCTGGCTGTCTGACCACTAAGAGACATGAGATTTACCATATGTTTAACTTGGTCAATCAAATATTTTGCAGCTAAAGAGAAACATCTTGAAATTGAACTCTTTCTTCGCAAGCACAACTATTTTGTAAAAAAAAAAAAGATCCACTAGCTAACTGAACACAGCAAATCACATTTGGTTTCTTTTCACACTGTTTCCTACCATGATACTGGAGATTACAAAGGAGTCACGTTCTTACCGGTCACTGTTGGTGTCATGGGCGTGGCCCTCACTATCACTTTGCTCATTACAGAAGAGAGCTGTTCTTGGACACTGGGAAGGTCAGTGAACTCGGACACTGACAGAGCATAACTGGGCTCATATGATATTTTCTGCAGCTCTCTAGCATCTGAGGTCCTAGTTCCAATGCCAATCACATAAATGCCTTGCTGTTTGAGAGCTGAGCCTGGGCTATCTACATTATCAAAAGACCTTCCCCCAGTTAGTAAGATCAATATCTGTGGGACACCCTGCAGGCGTCTACTTCCAGAGGAGTTTGTAAAGACGTTGTCTCTGACGTATTGGAGAGCTGCCCCAGTGTTTAGGGGTCTTCCTCCTCTGTGTCTAAGCCCTCTGACCGAGTCCACCACATCCTCCCTTGTGGTATATGTGTTCAGATAGAAATGGACCTCTGGTTCTCTGCTGTACTGGACCACAGAGACATGGTCTTTGTTTTCTCCCACATTGATTTTCTCCACCACTCTCTCTACAAAATCACGCATGGCAGGAAAGCCATTCCTTGTGCCATCAGAACCATCCAGAAGGAATACAATATCTTTTCTGTCACGTGAAGCTGAGAAAAGACAGTAGGACAAAAAAATGAAAACCTTTCACAAAGCTTGTGAGATTATCTTTCACTGGCACACTAATATTTTAACAACACTAGCCTGGCCTACTTCTGTTTTAGAAAGACCACAGCATGCTACCAACTGGTTTGAAATGCACAAAAAACCTATACACACATCACATTCATTTATTTGCTTTTCCTCACTGTAGCTGAAATTAGTAACTTTTGGAGCCAGCAATAGGATGTGTCTGACAACGTACCAATTACGGTTGGTAATTCTGGGGTGACTTCAAAAACTGCAGCTTCCACAGAGGACTCAAGTTGCTGTTGCACTTTGGGTAGGTCAGTAAGTTCAGACACAGATAGAGCATAACTGGGCTCGCCAGTTATGGTCTGAAGTTCTCTGGGGTCAGAGCCTCGGGTTCCAATTGCAATGGTCAAGACACCCAGCTGTTTGAGAGCAGAGGCTGGTTCATCAATACTGTCAAAAGATCTTCCACCAGTGATCAATATTAGGACCTGCGGAACTCCTGAGGACCGCCTGCTTCCGGCAGAGGCCGTGAAGACGTTATCCCTCAAGTACCGGAGAGCTGCTCCAGTGTTGAGGGGTCGTCCGCCTTTGTGCCTCAAACCTCTGACACTGTCAAGGACCTCTCTTTTTGTGGTGTACGTGTTCAGATAGAACTGGACGGCTGGATCGCTGCTGTACTGAACAACCGACACACGGTCTTTGCCATCATCCACACTGAGTGTGTCTACTTGTTTTTGGACAAAGTCTCTCATAGCTGGGAATCCACTTCTAGTAGCATCAGATCCATCCAGCAAAAACACCACATCCCTTCCTGCTGGCTGTCTGACCACTAAGAGACATGAGATTTACCATATGTTTAACTTGGTCAATCAAATATTTTGCAGCTAAAAAGCACCATGGTAAAATTGAACTCTTTCTTTACAACCACAACTATTTTATAAAAAAAACAAGAAACAAAAACGAAAACAGAACAAAAAAAAAAGGAAAAACAATCCACTGGCTGATTAAACACAGCAAAACCAAATGATTTCTTTTCACACTGTTTCCTACAATGATACTGGACTTTGAAGATGGGTCATGTTCTTACCAGTCACTGTTGGGGTCAAAGGTGTGACCCTCATTGGCACTGTGCTCATTACAGAAGAGAGCTGTTCTTGAACATTGGGAAGGTCAGTGAACTCAGACACAGATACAGCATGACTGGGCTCGCCAGTTATGGTCTGAAGTTCTCTGGGGTCAGAGCCTCGGGTTCCAATTGCAATGGTCAAGACACCCAGCTGTTTGAGAGCAGAGGCTGGTTCATCAATACTGTCAAATGATCTTCCACCAGTGATCAATATTAGGACCTGCGGAACTCCTGATGGCTGCCTGCTTCCGGCAGAGGCCGTGAAGACGTTATCCCTCAAGTACCGGAGAGCTGCTCCAGTGTTGAGGGGTCGTCCGCCTTTGTGCCTCAAACCTCTGACACTGTCAAGGACCTCTCTTTTTGTGGTGTACGTGTTCAGATAGAACTGGACGGCTGGATCGCTGCTGTACTGAACAACCGACACACGGTCTTTGCCATCATCCACACTGAGTGTGTCTACTTGTTTTTGGACAAAGTCTCTCATAGCTGGGAATCCACTTCTAGTAGCATCAGATCCATCCAGCAAAAACACCACATCCCTTCCTGCTGGCTGTCTGACCACTAAGAGACATGAGATTTACCATATGTTTAACTTGGTCAATCAAATATTTTGCAGCTAAAGAGAAACATCTTGAAATTGAACTCTTTCTTCGCAAGCACAACTATTTTGTAAAAAAAAAAAAGATCCACTAGCTAACTGAACACAGCAAATCACATTTGGTTTCTTTTCACACTGTTTCCTACCATGATACTGGAGATTACAAAGGAGTCACGTTCTTACCGGTCACTGTTGGTGTCATGGGCGTGGCCCTCACTATCACTTTGCTCATTACAGAAGAGAGCTGTTCTTGGACACTGGGAAGGTCAGTGAACTCGGACACTGACAGAGCATAACTGGGCTCATATGATATTTTCTGCAGCTCTCTAGCATCTGAGGTCCTAGTTCCAATGCCAATCACATAAATGCCTTGCTGTTTGAGAGCTGAGCCTGGGCTATCTACATTATCAAAAGACCTTCCCCCAGTTAGTAAGATCAATATCTGTGGGACACCCTGCAGGCGTCTACTTCCAGAGGAGTTTGTAAAGACGTTGTCTCTGACGTATTGGAGAGCTGCCCCAGTGTTTAGGGGTCTTCCTCCTCTGTGTCTAAGCCCTCTGACCGAGTCCACCACATCCTCCCTTGTGGTATATGTGTTCAGATAGAAATGGACCTCTGGTTCTCTGCTGTACTGGACCACAGAGACATGGTCTTTGTTTTCTCCCACATTGATTTTCTCCACCACTCTCTCTACAAAATCACGCATGGCAGGAAAGCCATTCCTTGTGCCATCAGAACCATCCAGAAGGAATACAATATCTTTTCTGTCACGTGAAGCTGAGAAAAGACAGTAGGACAAAAAAATGAAAACCTTTCACAAAGCTTGTGAGATTATCTTTCACTGGCACACTAATATTTTAACAACACTAGCCTGGCCTACTTCTGTTTTAGAAAGACCACAGCATGCTACCAACTGGTTTGAAATGCACAAAAAACCTATACACACATCACATTCATTTATTTGCTTTTCCTCACTGTAGCTGAAATTAGTAACTTTTGGAGCCAGCAATAGGATGTGTCTGACAACGTACCAATTACGGTTGGTAATTCTGGGGTGACTTCAAAAACTGCAGCTTCCACAGAGGACTCAAGTTGCTGTTGCACTTTGGGTAGGTCAGTAAGTTCAGACACAGATAGAGCATAACTGGGCTCGCCAGTTATGGTCTGAAGTTCTCTGGGGTCAGAGCCTCGGGTTCCAATTGCAATGGTCAAGACACCCAGCTGTTTGAGAGCAGAGGCTGGTTCATCAATACTGTCAAAAGATCTTCCACCAGTGATCAATATTAGGACCTGCGGAACTCCTGAGGACCGCCTGCTTCCGGCAGAGGCCGTGAAGACGTTATCCCTCAAGTACCGGAGAGCTGCTCCAGTGTTGAGGGGTCGTCCGCCTTTGTGCCTCAAACCTCTGACACTGTCAAGGACCTCTCTTTTTGTGGTGTACGTGTTCAGATAGAACTGGACGGCTGGATCGCTGCTGTACTGAACAACCGACACACGGTCTTTGCCATCATCCACACTGAGTGTGTCTACTTGTTTTTGGACAAAGTCTCTCATAGCTGGGAATCCACTTCTAGTAGCATCAGATCCATCCAGCAAAAACACCACATCCCTTCCTGCTGGCTGTCTGACCACTAAGAGACATGAGATTTACCATATGTTTAACTTGGTCAATCAAATATTTTGCAGCTAAAAAGCACCATGGTAAAATTGAACTCTTTCTTTACAACCACAACTATTTTATAAAAAAAACAAGAAACAAAAACGAAAACAGAACAAAAAAAAAAGGAAAAACAATCCACTGGCTGATTAAACACAGCAAAACCAAATGATTTCTTTTCACACTGTTTCCTACAATGATACTGGACTTTGAAGATGGGTCATGTTCTTACCAGTCACTGTTGGGGTCAAAGGTGTGACCCTCATTGGCACTGTGCTCATTACAGAAGAGAGCTGTTCTTGAACATTGGGAAGGTCAGTGAACTCAGACACAGATACAGCATGACTGGGCTCGCCAGTTATGGTCTGAAGTTCTCTGGGGTCAGAGCCTCGGGTTCCAATTGCAATGGTCAAGACACCCAGCTGTTTGAGAGCAGAGGCTGGTTCATCAATACTGTCAAATGATCTTCCACCAGTGATCAATATTAGGACCTGCGGAGCTCCTGAGGACCGCCTGCTTCCGGCAGAGGCCGTGAAGACGTTATCCCTCAAGTACCGGAGAGCTGCTCCAGTGTTGAGGGGTCGTCCGCCTTTGTGCCTCAAACCTCTGACACTGTCAAGGACCTCTCTTTTTGTGGTGTAAGTGTTCAGATAGAACTGGACGGCTGGATCGCTGCTGTACTGAACAACCGACACACGGTCTTTGCCATCATCCACACTGAGTGTGTCTACTTGTTTTTGGACAAAGTCTCTCATAGCTGGGAATCCACTTCTAGTAGCATCAGATCCATCCAGCAAAAACACCACATCCCTTCCTGCTGGCTGTCTGACCACTAAGAGACATGAGATTTACCATATGTTTAACTTGGTCAATCAAATATTTTGCAGCTAAAGAGAAACATCTTGAAATTGAACTCTTTCTTCGCAAGCACAACTATTTTGTAAAAAAAAAAGACAATCCACTAGCTAACTGAACACAGCAAATCACATTTGGTTTCTTTTCACACTGTTTCCTACCATGATACTGGAGATTACAAAGGAGTCACGTTCTTACCGGTCACTGTTGGTGTCATGGGCGTGGCCCTCACTATCACTTTGCTCATTACAGAAGAGAGCTGTTCTTGGACACTGGGAAGGTCAGTGAACTCGGACACTGACAGAGCATAACTGGGCTCATATGATATTTTCTGCAGCTCTCTAGCATCTGAGGTCCTAGTTCCAATGCCAATCACATAAATGCCTTGCTGTTTGAGAGCTGAGCCTGGGCTATCTACATTATCAAAAGACCTTCCCCCAGTTAGTAAGATCAATATCTGTGGGACACCCTGCAGGCGTCTACTTCCAGAGGAGTTTGTAAAGACGTTGTCTCTGACGTATTGGAGAGCTGCCCCAGTGTTTAGGGGTCTTCCTCCTCTGTGTCTAAGCCCTCTGACCGAGTCCACCACATCCTCCCTTGTGGTATATGTGTTCAGATAGAAATGGACCTCTGGTTCTCTGCTGTACTGGACCACAGAGACATGGTCTTTGTTTTCTCCCACATTGATTTTCTCCACCACTCTCTCTACAAAATCACGCATGGCAGGAAAGCCATTCCTTGTGCCATCAGAACCATCCAGAAGGAATACAATATCTTTTCTGTCACGTGAAGCTGAGAAAAGACAGTAGGACAAAAAAATGAAAACCTTTCACAAAGCTTGTGAGATTATCTTTCACTGGCACACTAATATTTTAACAACACTAGCCTGGCCTACTTCTGTTTTAGAAAGACCACAGCATGCTACCAACTGGTTTGAAATGCACAAAAAACCTATACACACATCACATTCATTTATTTGCTTTTCCTCACTGTAGCTAAAATTAATAACTTTTGGAGCAAGCAACAGGATGTGTCTGACAACGTACCAATTACGGTTGGTAATTCTGGGGTGACTTCAAAAACTGCAGCTTCCACAGAGGACTCAAGTTGCTGTTGCACTTTGGGTAGGTCAGTAAGTTCAGACACAGATAGAGCATAACTGGGCTCGCCAGTTATGGTCTGAAGTTCTCTGGGGTCAGAGCCTCGGGTTCCAATTGCAATGGTCAAGACACCCAGCTGTTTGAGAGCAGAGGCTGGTTCATCAATACTGTCAAATGATCTTCCACCAGTGATCAATATTAGGACCTGCGGAACTCCTGATGGCTGCCTGCTTCCGGCAGAGGCTGTGAAGACGTTATCCCTCAAGTACCGGAGAGCTGCTCCAGTGTTGAGGGGTCGTCCGCCTTTGTGCCTCAAACCTCTGACACTGTCAAGGACCTCTCTTTTTGTGGTGTACGTGTTCAGATAGAACTGGACGGCTGGATCGCTGCTGTACTGAACAACCGACACACGGTCTTTGCCATCATCCACGCTGAGTGTGTCTACTTGTTTTTGGACAAAGTCTCTCATAGCTGGGAATCCACTTCTAGTAGCATCAGATCCATCCAGCAAAAACACCACATCCCTTCCTGCTGGCTGTCTGACCACTAAGAGACATGAGATTTACCATATGTTTAACTTGGTCAATCAAATATTTTGCAGCTAAAAAGCACCATGGTAAAATTGAACTCTTTCTTTACAACCACAACTATTTTATAAAAAAAACAAGAAACAAAAACGAAAACAGAACAAAAAAAAAAGGAAAAACAATCCACTGGCTGATTAAACACAGCAAAACCAAATGATTTCTTTTCACACTGTTTCCTACAATGATACTGGACTTTGAAGATGGGTCATGTTCTTACCAGTCACTGTTGGGGTCAAAGGTGTGACCCTCATTGGCACTGTGCTCATTACAGAAGAGAGCTGTTCTTGAACATTGGGAAGGTCAGTGAACTCAGACACAGATACAGCATGACTGGGCTCGCCAGTTATGGTCTGAAGTTCTCTGGGGTCAGAGCCTCGGGTTCCAATTGCAATGGTCAAGACACCCAGCTGTTTGAGAGCAGAGGCTGGTTCATCAATACTGTCAAATGATCTTCCACCAGTGATCAATATTAGGACCTGCGGAACTCCTGATGGCTGCCTGCTTCCGGCAGAGGCCGTGAAGACGTTATCCCTCAAGTACCGGAGAGCTGCTCCAGTGTTGAGGGGTCGTCCGCCTTTGTGCCTCAAACCTCTGACACTGTCAAGGACCTCTCTTTTTGTGGTGTACGTGTTCAGATAGAACTGGATGGCTGGATCGCTGCTGTACTGAACAACCGACACACGGTCTTTGCCATCATCCACACTGAGTGTGTCTACTTGTTTTTGGACAAAGTCTCTCATAGCTGGGAATCCACTTCTAGTAGCATCAGATCCATCCAGCAAAAACACCACATCCCTTCCTGCTGGCTGTCTGACCACTAAGAGACATGAGATTTACCATATGTTTAACTTGGTCAATCAAATATTTTGCAGCTAAAGAGAAACATCTTGAAATTGAACTCTTTCTTCGCAAGCACAACTATTTTGTAAAGAAAAACACAATCCACTAGCTAACTGAACACAGCAAATCACATTTGGTTTCTTTTCACACTGTTTCCTACCATGATACTGGAGATTACAAAGGAGTCACGTTCTTACCGGTCACTGTTGGTGTCATGGGCGTGGCCCTCACTATCACTTTGCTCATTACAGAAGAGAGCTGTTCTTGGACACTGGGAAGGTCAGTGAACTCGGACACTGACAGAGCATAACTGGGCTCATATGATATTTTCTGCAGCTCTCTAGCATCTGAGGTCCTAGTTCCAATGCCAATCACATAAATGCCCTGCTGTTTGAGAGCTGAGGCTGGGCTATCTACATTGTCAAAAGACCTTCCCCCAGTTAGTAAGATCAATATCTGTGGGACACCCTGCAGGCGTCTACTTCCAGAGGAGTTTGTAAAGACGTTGTCTCTGACGTATTGGAGAGCTGCCCCAGTGTTTAGGGGTCTTCCTCCTCTGTGTCTAAGCCCTCTGACCGAGTCCACCACATCCTCCCTTGTGGTATATGTGTTCAGATAGAAATGGACCTCTGGTTCTCTGCTGTACTGGACCACAGAGACATGGTCTTTGTTTTCTCCCACATTGATTTTCTCCACCACTCTCTCTACAAAATCACGCATGGCAGGAAAGCCATTCCTTGTGCCATCAGAACCATCCAGAAGGAATACAATATCTTTTCTGTCACGTGAAGCTGAGAAAAGACAGTAGGACAAAAAAATGAAAACCTTTCACAAAGCTTGTGAGATTATCTTTCACTGGCACACTAATATTTTAACAACACTAGCCTGGCCTACTTCTGTTTTAGAAAGACCACAGCATGCTACCAACTGGTTTGAAATGCACAAAAAACCTATACACACATCACATTCATTTATTTGCTTTTCCTCACTGTAGCTAAAATTAATAACTTTTGGAGCAAGCAACAGGATGTGTCTGACAACGTACCAATTACGGTTGGTAATTCTGGGGTGACTTCAAAAACTGCAGCTTCCACAGAGGACTCAAGTTGCTGTTGCACTTTGGGTAGGTCAGTAAGTTCAGACACAGATAGAGCATAACTGGGCTCGCCAGTTATGGTCTGAAGTTCTCTGGGGTCAGAGCCTCGGGTTCCAATTGCAATGGTCAAGACACCCAGCTGTTTGAGAGCAGAGGCTGGTTCATCAATACTGTCAAATGATCTTCCACCAGTGATCAATATTAGGACCTGCGGAACTCCTGAGGGCCGCCTGCTTCCGGCAGAGGCCGTGAAGACGTTATCCCTCAAGTACCGGAGAGCTGCTCCAGTGTTGAGGGGTCGTCCGCCTTTGTGCCTCAAACCTCTGACACTGTCAAGGACCTCTCTTTTTGTGGTGTACGTGTTCAGATAGAACTGGACGGCTGGATCGCTGCTGTACTGAACAACCGACACACGGTCTTTGCCATCATCCACACTGAGTGTGTCTACTTGTTTTTGGACAAAGTCTCTCATAGCTGGGAATCCACTTCTAGTAGCATCAGATCCATCCAGCAAAAACACCACATCCCTTCCTGCTGGCTGTCTGACCACTAAGAGACATGAGATTTACCATATGTTTAACTTGGTCAATCAAATATTTTGCAGCTAAAAAGCACCATGGTAAAAGTGAACTCTTTCTTTACAACCACAACTATTTTATAAAAAAAACAAAAAACGAAAACGAAAACAGAACAAAAAAAAAAGGAAAAACAATCCACTGGCTGATTAAACACAGCAAAACCAAATGATTTCTTTTCACACTGTTTCCTACAATGATACTGGACTTTGAAGATGGGTCATGTTCTTACCAGTTACTGTTGGGGTCAAAGGTGTGACCCTCATTGGCACTGTGCTCATTACAGAAGAGAGCTGTTCTTGAACATTGGGAAGGTCAGTGAACTCAGACACAGATACAGCATGACTGGGCTCGCCAGTTATGGTCTGAAGTTCTCTGGGGTCAGAGCCTCGGGTTCCAATTGCAATGGTCAAGACAGCCAGCTGTTTGAGAGCAGAGGCTGGTTCATCAATACTGTCAAATGATCTTCCACCAGTGATCAATATTAGGACCTGCGGAACTCCTGATGGCCGCCTGCTTCCGGCAGAGGCCGTGAAGACGTTATCCCTCAAGTACCGGAGAGCTGCTCCAGTGTTGAGGGGTCGTCCGCCTTTGTGCCTCAAACCTCTGACACTGTCAAGGACCTCTCTTTTTGTGGTGTACGTGTTCAGATAGAACTGGATGGCTGGATCGCTGCTGTACTGAACAACCGACACACGGTCTTTGCCATCATCCACACTGAGTGTGTCTACTTGTTTTTGGACAAAGTCTCTCATAGCTGGGAATCCACTTCTAGTAGCATCAGATCCATCCAGCAAAAACACCACATCCCTTCCTGCTGGCTGTCTGACCACTAAGAGACATGAGATTTACCATATGTTTAACTTGGTCAATCAAATATTTTGCAGCTAAAGAGAAACATCTTGAAATTGAACTCTTTCTTCGCAAGCACAACTATTTAAAAAAAAAAACACAATCCACTAGCTAACTGAACACAGCAAATCACATTTGGTTTCTTTTCACACTGTTTCCTACCATGATACTGGAGATTACAAAGGAGTCACGTTCTTACCGGTCACTGTTGGTGTCATGGGCGTGGCCCTCACTATCACTTTGCTCATTACAGAAGAGAGCTGTTCTTGGACACTGGGAAGGTCAGTGAACTCGGACACTGACAGAGCATAACTGGGCTCATATGATATTTTCTGCAGCTCTCTAGCATCTGAGGTCCTAGTTCCAATGCCAATCACATAAATGCCTTGCTGTTTGAGAGCTGAGGCTGGGCTATCTACATTGTCAAAAGACCTTCCCCCAGTTAGTAAGATCAATATCTGTGGGACACCCTGCAGGCGTCTACTTCCAGAGGAGTTTGTAAAGCCGTTGTCTCTGACGTATTGGAGAGCTGCCCCAGTGTTTAGGGGTCTTCCTCCTCTGTGTCTAAGCCCTCTGACCGAGTCCACCACATCCTCCCTTGTGGTATATGTGTTCAGATAGAAATGGACCTCTGGTTCTCTGCTGTACTGGACCACAGAGACATGGTCTTTGTTTTCTCCCACATTGATTTTCTCCACCATTCTCTCTACAAAATCACGCATGGCAGGAAAGCCATTCCTTGTGCCATCAGAACCATCCAGAAGGAATACAATATCTTTTCTGTCACGTGAAGCTGAGAAAAGACAGTAGGACAAAAAAATGAAAACCTTTCACAAAGCTTGTGAGATTATCTTTCACTGGCACACTAATATTTTAACAACACTAGCCTGGCCTACTTCTGTTTTAGAAAGACCACAGCATGCTACCAACTGGTTTGAAATGCACAAAAAACCTATACACACATCACATTCATTTATTTGCTTTTCCTCACTGTAGCTAAAATTAATAACTTTTGGAGCAAGCAACAGGATGTGTCTGACAACGTACCAATTACGGTTGGTAATTCTGGGGTGACTTCAAAAACTGCAGCTTCCACAGAGGACTCAAGTTGCTGTTGCACTTTGGGTAGGTCAGTAAGTTCAGACACAGATAGAGCATAACTGGGCTCGCCAGTTATGGTCTGAAGTTCTCTGGGGTCAGAGCCTCGGGTTCCAATTGCAATGGTCAAGACACCCAGCTGTTTGAGAGCAGAGGCTGGTTCATCAATACTGTCAAATGATCTTCCACCAGTGATCAATATTAGGACCTGCGGAACTCCTGAGGGCCGCCTGCTTCCGGCAGAGGCCGTGAAGACGTTATCCCTCAAGTACCGGAGAGCTGCTCCAGTGTTGAGGGGTCGTCCGCCTTTGTGCCTCAAACCTCTGACACTGTCAAGGACCTCTCTTTTTGTGGTGTACGTGTTCAGATAGAACTGGACGGCTGGATCGCTGCTGTACTGAACAACCGACACACGGTCTTTGCCATCATCCACACTGAGTGTGTCTACTTGTTTTTGGACAAAGTCTCTCATAGCTGGGAATCCACTTCTAGTAGCATCAGATCCATCCAGCAAAAACACCACATCCCTTCCTGCTGGCTGTCTGACCACTAAGAGACATGAGATTTACCATATGTTTAACTTGGTCAATCAAATATTTTGCAGCTAAAAAGCACCATGGTAAAAGTGAACTCTTTCTTTACAACCACAACTATTTTATAAAAAAAACAAAAAACAAAAACAAAAACAGAACAAAAAAAAAAGGAAAAACAATCCACTGGCTGATTAAACACAGCAAAACCAAATGATTTCTTTTCACACTGTTTCCTACAATGATACTGGACTTTGAAGATGGGTCATGTTCTTACCAGTTACTGTTGGGGTCAAAGGTGTGACCCTCATTGGCACTGTGCTCATTACAGAAGAGAGCTGTTCTTGAACATTGGGAAGGTCAGTGAACTCAGACACAGATACAGCATGACTGGGCTCGCCAGTTATGGTCTGAAGTTCTCTGGGGTCAGAGCCTCGGGTTCCAATTGCAATGGTCAAGACACCCAGCTGTTTGAGAGCAGAGGCTGGTTCATCAATACTGTCAAATGATCTTCCACCAGTGATCAATATTAGGACCTGCGGAACTCCTGATGGCCGCCTGCTTCCGGCAGAGGCCGTGAAGACGTTATCCCTCAAGTACCGGAGAGCTGCTCCAGTGTTGAGGGGTCGTCCGCCTTTGTGCCTCAAACCTCTGACACTGTCAAGGACCTCTCTTTTTGTGGTGTACGTGTTCAGATAGAACTGGATGGCTGGATCGCTGCTGTACTGAACAACCGACACACGGTCTTTGCCATCATCCACACTGAGTGTGTCTACTTGTTTTTGGACAAAGTCTCTCATAGCTGGGAATCCACTTCTAGTAGCATCAGATCCATCCAGCAAAAACACCACATCCCTTCCTGCTGGCTGTCTGACCACTAAGAGACATGAGATTTACCATATGTTTAACTTGGTCAATCAAATATTTTGCAGCTAAAGAGAAACATCTTGAAATTGAACTCTTTCTTCGCAAGCACAACTATTTAAAAAAAAAAACACAATCCACTAGCTAACTGAACACAGCAAATCACATTTGGTTTCTTTTCACACTGTTTCCTACCATGATACTGGAGATTACAAAGGAGTCACGTTCTTACCGGTCACTGTTGGTGTCATGGGCGTGGCCCTCACTATCACTTTGCTCATTACAGAAGAGAGCTGTTCTTGGACACTGGGAAGGTCAGTGAACTCGGACACTGACAGAGCATAACTGGGCTCATATGATATTTTCTGCAGCTCTCTAGCATCTGAGGTCCTAGTTCCAATGCCAATCACATAAATGCCCTGCTGTTTGAGAGCTGAGGCTGGGCTATCTACATTGTCAAAAGACCTTCCCCCAGTTAGTAAGATCAATATCTGTGGGACACCCTGCAGGCGTCTACTTCCAGAGGAGTTTGTAAAGACGTTGTCTCTGACGTATTGGAGAGCTGCCCCAGTGTTTAGGGGTCTTCCTCCTCTGTGTCTAAGCCCTCTGACCGAGTCCACCACATCCTCCCTTGTGGTATATGTGTTCAGATAGAAATGGACCTCTGGTTCTCTGCTGTACTGGACCACAGAGACATGGTCTTTGTTTTCTCCCACATTGATTTTCTCCACCATTCTCTCTACAAAATCACGCATGGCAGGAAAGCCATTCCTTGTGCCATCAGAACCATCCAGAAGGAATACAATATCTTTTCTGTCACGTGAAGCTGAGAAAAGACAGTAGGACAAAAAAATGAAAACCTTTCACAAAGCTTGTGAGATTATCTTTCACTGGCACACTAATATTTTAACAACACTAGCCTGGCCTACTTCTGTTTTAGAAAGACCACAGCATGCTACCAACTGGTTTGAAATGCACAAAAAACCTATACACACATCACATTCATTTATTTGCTTTTCCTCACTGTAGCTAAAATTAATAACTTTTGGAGCAAGCAACAGGATGTGTCTGACAACGTACCAATTACGGTTGGTAATTCTGGGGTGACTTCAAAAACTGCAGCTTCCACAGAGGACTCAAGTTGCTGTTGCACTTTGGGTAGGTCAGTAAGTTCAGACACAGATAGAGCATAACTGGGCTCGCCAGTTATGGTCTGAAGTTCTCTGGGGTCAGAGCCTCGGGTTCCAATTGCAATGGTCAAGACACCCAGCTGTTTGAGAGCAGAGGCTGGTTCATCAATACTGTCAAATGATCTTCCACCAGTGATCAATATTAGGACCTGCGGAACTCCTGAGGGCTGCCTGCTTCCGGCAGAGGCCGTGAAGACGTTATCCCTCAAGTACCGGAGAGCTGCTCCAGTGTTGAGGGGTCGTCCGCCTTTGTGCCTCAAACCTCTGACACTGTCAAGGACCTCTCTTTTTGTGGTGTACGTGTTCAGATAGAACTGGACGGCTGGATCGCTGCTGTACTGAACAACCGACACACGGTCTTTGCCATCATCCACACTGAGTGTGTCTACTTGTTTTTGGACAAAGTCTCTCATAGCTGGGAATCCACTTCTAGTAGCATCAGATCCATCCAGCAAAAACACCACATCCCTTCCTGCTGGCTGTCTGACCACTAAGAGACATGAGATTTACCATATGTTTAACTTGGTCAATCAAATATTTTGCAGCTAAAGAGAAACATCTTGAAATTGAACTCTTTCTTCGCAAGCACAACTATTTTGTAAAGAAAAAAACAATCCACTAGCTAACTGAACACAGCAAATCACATTTGGTTTCTTTTCACACTGTTTCCTACCATGATACTGGAGATTACAAAGGAGTCACGTTCTTACCGGTCACTGTTGGTGTCATGGGCGTGGCCCTCACTATCACTTTGCTCATTACAGAAGAGAGCTGTTCTTGGACACTGGGAAGGTCAGTGAACTCGGACACTGACAGAGCATAACTGGGCTCATATGATATTTTCTGCAGCTCTCTAGCATCTGAGGTCCTAGTTCCAATGCCAATCACATAAATGCCCTGCTGTTTGAGAGCTGAGGCTGGGCTATCTACATTGTCAAAAGACCTTCCCCCAGTTAGTAAGATCAATATCTGTGGGACACCCTGCAGGCGTCTACTTCCAGAGGAGTTTGTAAAGACGTTGTCTCTGACGTATTGGAGAGCTGCCCCAGTGTTTAGGGGTCTTCCTCCTCTGTGTCTAAGCCCTCTGACCGAGTCCACCACATCCTCCCTTGTGGTATATGTGTTCAGATAGAAATGGACCTCTGGTTCTCTGCTGTACTGGACCACAGAGACATGGTCTTTGTTTTCTCCCACATTGATTTTCTCCACCATTCTCTCTACAAAATCACGCATGGCAGGAAAGCCATTCCTTGTGCCATCAGAACCATCCAGAAGGAATACAATATCTTTTCTGTCACGTGAAGCTGAGAAAAGACAGTAGGACAAAAAAATGAAAACCTTTCACAAAGCTTGTGAGATTATCTTTCACTGGCACACTAATATTTTAACAACACTAGCCTGGCCTACTTCTGTTTTAGAAAGACCACAGCATGCTACCAACTGGTTTGAAATGCACAAAAAACCTATACACACATCACATTCATTTATTTGCTTTTCCTCACTGTAGCTAAAATTAATAACTTTTGGAGCAAGCAACAGGATGTGTCTGACAACGTACCAATTACGGTTGGTAATTCTGGGGTGACTTCAAAAACTGCAGCTTCCACAGAGGACTCAAGTTGCTGTTGCACTTTGGGTAGGTCAGTAAGTTCAGACACAGATAGAGCATAACTGGGCTCGCCAGTTATGGTCTGAAGTTCTCTGGGGTCAGAGCCTCGGGTTCCAATTGCAATGGTCAAGACACCCAGCTGTTTGAGAGCAGAGGCTGGTTCATCAATACTGTCAAATGATCTTCCACCAGTGATCAATATTAGGACCTGCGGAACTCCTGAGGGCCGCCTGCTTCCGGCAGAGGCCGTGAAGACGTTATCCCTCAAGTACCGGAGAGCTGCTCCAGTGTTGAGGGGTCGTCCGCCTTTGTGCCTCAAACCTCTGACACTGTCAAGGACCTCTCTTTTTGTGGTGTACGTGTTCAGATAGAACTGGACGGCTGGATCGCTGCTGTACTGAACAACCGACACACGGTCTTTGCCATCATCCACACTGAGTGTGTCTACTTGTTTTTGGACAAAGTCTCTCATAGCTGGGAATCCACTTCTAGTAGCATCAGATCCATCCAGCAAAAACACCACATCCCTTCCTGCTGGCTGTCTGACCACTAAGAGACATGAGATTTACCATATGTTTAACTTGGTCAATCAAATATTTTGCAGCTAAAAAGCACCATGGTAAAAGTGAACTCTTTCTTTACAACCACAACTATTTTATAAAAAAAACAAAAAACAAAAACAAAAACAGAACAAAAAAAAAAGGAAAAACAATCCACTGGCTGATTAAACACAGCAAAACCAAATGATTTCTTTTCACACTGTTTCCTACAATGATACTGGACTTTGAAGATGGGTCATGTTCTTACCAGTTACTGTTGGGGTCAAAGGTGTGACCCTCATTGGCACTGTGCTCATTACAGAAGAGAGCTGTTCTTGAACATTGGGAAGGTCAGTGAACTCAGACACAGATACAGCATGACTGGGCTCGCCAGTTATGGTCTGAAGTTCTCTGGGGTCAGAGCCTCGGGTTCCAATTGCAATGGTCAAGACACCCAGCTGTTTGAGAGCAGAGGCTGGTTCATCAATACTGTCAAATGATCTTCCACCAGTGATCAATATTAGGACCTGCGGAACTCCTGATGGCCGCCTGCTTCCGGCAGAGGCCGTGAAGACGTTATCCCTCAAGTACCGGAGAGCTGCTCCAGTGTTGAGGGGTCGTCCGCCTTTGTGCCTCAAACCTCTGACACTGTCAAGGACCTCTCTTTTTGTGGTGTACGTGTTCAGATAGAACTGGATGGCTGGATCGCTGCTGTACTGAACAACCGACACACGGTCTTTGCCATCATCCACACTGAGTGTGTCTACTTGTTTTTGGACAAAGTCTCTCATAGCTGGGAATCCACTTCTAGTAGCATCAGATCCATCCAGCAAAAACACCACATCCCTTCCTGCTGGCTGTCTGACCACTAAGAGACATGAGATTTACCATATGTTTAACTTGGTCAATCAAATATTTTGCAGCTAAAGAGAAACATCTTGAAATTGAACTCTTTCTTCGCAAGCACAACTATTTAAAAAAAAAACACAATCCACTAGCTAACTGAACACAGCAAATCACATTTGGTTTCTTTTCACACTGTTTCCTACCATGATACTGGAGATTACAAAGGAGTCACGTTCTTACCGGTCACTGTTGGTGTCATGGGCGTGGCCCTCACTATCACTTTGCTCATTACAGAAGAGAGCTGTTCTTGGACACTGGGAAGGTCAGTGAACTCGGACACTGACAGAGCATAACTGGGCTCATATGATATTTTCTGCAGCTCTCTAGCATCTGAGGTCCTAGTTCCAATGCCAATCACATAAATGCCCTGCTGTTTGAGAGCTGAGGCTGGGCTATCTACATTGTCAAAAGACCTTCCCCCAGTTAGTAAGATCAATATCTGTGGGACACCCTGCAGGCGTCTACTTCCAGAGGAGTTTGTAAAGACGTTGTCTCTGACGTATTGGAGAGCTGCCCCAGTGTTTAGGGGTCTTCCTCCTCTGTGTCTAAGCCCTCTGACCGAGTCCACCACATCCTCCCTTGTGGTATATGTGTTCAGATAGAAATGGACCTCTGGTTCTCTGCTGTACTGGACCACAGAGACATGGTCTTTGTTTTCTCCCACATTGATTTTCTCCACCATTCTCTCTACAAAATCACGCATGGCAGGAAAGCCATTCCTTGTGCCATCAGAACCATCCAGAAGGAATACAATATCTTTTCTGTCACGTGAAGCTGAGAAAAGACAGTAGGACAAAAAAATGAAAACCTTTCACAAAGCTTGTGAGATTATCTTTCACTGGCACACTAATATTTTAACAACACTAGCCTGGCCTACTTCTGTTTTAGAAAGACCACAGCATGCTACCAACTGGTTTGAAATGCACAAAAAACCTATACACACATCACATTCATTTATTTGCTTTTCCTCACTGTAGCTAAAATTAATAACTTTTGGAGCAAGCAACAGGATGTGTCTGACAACGTACCAATTACGGTTGGTAATTCTGGGGTGACTTCAAAAACTGCAGCTTCCACAGAGGACTCAAGTTGCTGTTGCACTTTGGGTAGGTCAGTAAGTTCAGACACAGATAGAGCATAACTGGGCTCGCCAGTTATGGTCTGAAGTTCTCTGGGGTCAGAGCCTCGGGTTCCAATTGCAATGGTCAAGACACCCAGCTGTTTGAGAGCAGAGGCTGGTTCATCAATACTGTCAAATGATCTTCCACCAGTGATCAATATTAGGACCTGCGGAACTCCTGAGGGCCGCCTGCTTCCGGCAGAGGCCGTGAAGACGTTATCCCTCAAGTACCGGAGAGCTGCTCCAGTGTTGAGGGGTCGTCCGCCTTTGTGCCTCAAACCTCTGACACTGTCAAGGACCTCTCTTTTTGTGGTGTACGTGTTCAGATAGAACTGGACGGCTGGATCGCTGCTGTACTGAACAACCGACACACGGTCTTTGCCATCATCCACACTGAGTGTGTCTACTTGTTTTTGGACAAAGTCTCTCATAGCTGGGAATCCACTTCTAGTAGCATCAGATCCATCCAGCAAAAACACCACATCCCTTCCTGCTGGCTGTCTGACCACTAAGAGACATGAGATTTACCATATGTTTAACTTGGTCAATCAAATATTTTGCAGCTAAAGAGAAACATCTTGAAATTGAACTCTTTCTTCGCAAGCACAACTATTTTGTAAAGAAAAAAACAATCCACTAGCTAACTGAACACAGCAAATCACATTTGGTTTCTTTTCACACTGTTTCCTACCATGATACTGGAGATTACAAAGGAGTCACGTTCTTACCGGTCACTGTTGGTGTCATGGGCGTGGCCCTCACTATCACTTTGCTCATTACAGAAGAGAGCTGTTCTTGGACACTGGGAAGGTCAGTGAACTCGGACACTGACAGAGCATAACTGGGCTCATATGATATTTTCTGCAGCTCTCTAGCATCTGAGGTCCTAGTTCCAATGCCAATCACATAAATGCCCTGCTGTTTGAGAGCTGAGGCTGGGCTATCTACATTGTCAAAAGACCTTCCCCCAGTTAGTAAGATCAATATCTGTGGGACACCCTGCAGGCGTCTACTTCCAGAGGAGTTTGTAAAGACGTTGTCTCTGACGTATTGGAGAGCTGCCCCAGTGTTTAGGGGTCTTCCTCCTCTGTGTCTAAGCCCTCTGACCGAGTCCACCACATCCTCCCTTGTGGTATATGTGTTCAGATAGAAATGGACCTCTGGTTCTCTGCTGTACTGGACCACAGAGACATGGTCTTTGTTTTCTCCCACATTGATTTTCTCCACCATTCTCTCTACAAAATCACGCATGGCAGGAAAGCCATTCCTTGTGCCATCAGAACCATCCAGAAGGAATACAATATCTTTTCTGTCACGTGAAGCTGAGAAAAGACAGTAGGACAAAAAAATGAAAACCTTTCACAAAGCTTGTGAGATTATCTTTCACTGGCACACTAATATTTTAACAACACTAGCCTGGCCTACTTCTGTTTTAGAAAGACCACAGCATGCTACCAACTGGTTTGAAATGCACAAAAAACCTATACACACATCACATTCATTTATTTGCTTTTCCTCACTGTAGCTAAAATTAATAACTTTTGGAGCAAGCAACAGGATGTGTCTGACAACGTACCAATTACGGTTGGTAATTCTGGGGTGACTTCAAAAACTGCAGCTTCCACAGAGGACTCAAGTTGCTGTTGCACTTTGGGTAGGTCAGTAAGTTCAGACACAGATAGAGCATAACTGGGCTCGCCAGTTATGGTCTGAAGTTCTCTGGGGTCAGAGCCTCGGGTTCCAATTGCAATGGTCAAGACACCCAGCTGTTTGAGAGCAGAGGCTGGTTCATCAATACTGTCAAATGATCTTCCACCAGTGATCAATATTAGGACCTGCGGAACTCCTGAGGGCCGCCTGCTTCCGGCAGAGGCCGTGAAGACGTTATCCCTCAAGTACCGGAGAGCTGCTCCAGTGTTGAGGGGTCGTCCGCCTTTGTGCCTCAAACCTCTGACACTGTCAAGGACCTCTCTTTTTGTGGTGTAAGTGTTCAGATAGAACTGGACGGCTGGATCGCTGCTGTACTGAACAACCGACACACGGTCTTTGCCATCATCCACACTGAGTGTGTCTACTTGTTTTTGGACAAAGTCTCTCATAGCTGGGAATCCACTTCTAGTAGCATCAGATCCATCCAGCAAAAACACCACATCCCTTCCTGCTGGCTGTCTGACCACTAAGAGACATGAGATTTACCATATGTTTAACTTGGTCAATCAAATATTTTGCAGCTAAAAAGCACCATGGTAAAAGTGAACTCTTTCTTTACAACCACAACTATTTTATAAAAAAAACAAAAAACGAAAACGAAAACAGAACAAAAAAAAAAGGAAAAACAATCCACTGGCTGATTAAACACAGCAAAACCAAATGATTTCTTTTCACACTGTTTCCTACAATGATACTGGACTTTGAAGATGGGTCATGTTCTTACCAGTTACTGTTGGGGTCAAAGGTGTGACCCTCATTGGCACTGTGCTCATTACAGAAGAGAGCTGTTCTTGAACATTGGGAAGGTCAGTGAACTCAGACACAGATACAGCATGACTGGGCTCGCCAGTTATGGTCTGAAGTTCTCTGGGGTTAGAGCCTCGGGTTCCAATTGCAATGGTCAAGACACCCAGCTGTTTGAGAGCAGAGGCTGGTTCATCAATACTGTCAAATGATCTTCCACCAGTGATCAATATTAGGACCTGCGGAACTCCTGATGGCCGCCTGCTTCCGGCAGAGGCCGTGAAGACGTTATCCCTCAAGTACCGGAGAGCTGCTCCAGTGTTGAGGGGTCGTCCGCCTTTGTGCCTCAAACCTCTGACACTGTCAAGGACCTCTCTTTTTGTGGTGTACGTGTTCAGATAGAACTGGACGGCTGGATCGCTGCTGTACTGAACAACCGACACACGGTCTTTGCCATCATCCACACTGAGTGTGTCTACTTGTTTTTGGACAAAGTCTCTCATAGCTGGGAATCCACTTCTAGTAGCATCAGATCCATCCAGCAAAAACACCACATCCCTTCCTGCTGGCTGTCTGACCACTAAGAGACATGAGATTTACCATATGTTTAACTTGGTCAATCAAATATTTTGCAGCTAAAGAGAAACATCTTGAAATTGAACTCTTTCTTCGCAAGCACAACTATTTAAAGAAAAAAACACAATCCACTAGCTAACTGAACACAGCAAATCACATTTGGTTTCTTTTCACACTGTTTCCTACCATGATACTGGAGATTACAAAGGAGTCACGTTCTTACCGGTCACTGTTGGTGTCATGGGCGTGGCCCTCACTATCACTTTGCTCATTACAGAAGAGAGCTGTTCTTGGACACTGGGAAGGTCAGTGAACTCGGACACTGACAGAGCATAACTGGGCTCATATGATATTTTCTGCAGCTCTCTAGCATCTGAGGTCCTAGTTCCAATGCCAATCACATAAATGCCCTGCTGTTTGAGAGCTGAGGCTGGGCTATCTACATTGTCAAAAGACCTTCCCCCAGTTAGTAAGATCAATATCTGTGGGACACCCTGCAGGCGTCTACTTCCAGAGGAGTTTGTAAAGACGTTGTCTCTGACGTATTGGAGAGCTGCCCCAGTGTTTAGGGGTCTTCCTCCTCTGTGTCTAAGCCCTCTGACCGAGTCCACCACATCCTCCCTTGTGGTATATGTGTTCAGATAGAAATGGACCTCTGGTTCTCTGCTGTACTGGACCACAGAGACATGGTCTTTGTTTTCTCCCACATTGATTTTCTCCACCATTCTCTCTACAAAATCACGCATGGCAGGAAAGCCATTCCTTGTGCCATCAGAACCATCCAGAAGGAATACAATATCTTTTCTGTCACGTGAAGCTGAGAAAAGACAGTAGGACAAAAAAATGAAAACCTTTCACAAAGCTTGTGAGATTATCTTTCACTGGCACACTAATATTTTAACAACACTAGCCTGGCCTACTTCTGTTTTAGAAAGACCACAGCATGCTACCAACTGGTTTGAAATGCACAAAAAACCTATACACACATCACATTCATTTATTTGCTTTTCCTCACTGTAGCTAAAATTAATAACTTTTGGAGCAAGCAACAGGATGTGTCTGACAACGTACCAATTACGGTTGGTAATTCTGGGGTGACTTCAAAAACTGCAGCTTCCACAGAGGACTCAAGTTGCTGTTGCACTTTGGGTAGGTCAGTAAGTTCAGACACAGATAGAGCATAACTGGGCTCGCCAGTTATGGTCTGAAGTTCTCTGGGGTCAGAGCCTCGGGTTCCAATTGCAATGGTCAAGACACCCAGCTGTTTGAGAGCAGAGGCTGGTTCATCAATACTGTCAAATGATCTTCCACCAGTGATCAATATTAGGACCTGCGGAACTCCTGATGGCCGCCTGCTTCCGGCAGAGGCCGTGAAGACGTTATCCCTCAAGTACCGGAGAGCTGCTCCAGTGTTGAGGGGTCGTCCGCCTTTGTGCCTCAAACCTCTGACACTGTCAAGGACCTCTCTTTTTGTGGTGTACGTGTTCAGATAGAACTGGACGGCTGGATCGCTGCTGTACTGAACAACCGACACACGGTCTTTGCCATCATCCACACTGAGTGTGTCTACTTGTTTTTGGACAAAGTCTCTCATAGCTGGGAATCCACTTCTAGTAGCATCAGATCCATCCAGCAAAAACACCACATCCCTTCCTGCTGGCTGTCTGACCACTAAGAGACATGAGATTTACCATATGTTTAACTTGGTCAATCAAATATTTTGCAGCTAAAAAGCACCATGGTAAAAGTGAACTCTTTCTTTACAACCACAACTATTTTATAAAAAAAACAAAAAACGAAAACGAAAACAGAACAAAAAAAAAAGGAAAAACAATCCACTGGCTGATTAAACACAGCAAAACCAAATGATTTCTTTTCACACTGTTTCCTACAATGATACTGGACTTTGAAGATGGGTCATGTTCTTACCAGTTACTGTTGGGGTCAAAGGTATGACCCTCATTGGCACTGTGCTCATTACAGAAGAGAGCTGTTCTTGAACATTGGGAAGGTCAGTGAACTCAGACACAGATACAGCATGACTGGGCTCGCCAGTTATGGTCTGAAGTTCTCTGGGGTCAGAGCCTCGGGTTCCAATTGCAATGGTCAAGACACCCAGCTGTTTGAGAGCAGAGGCTGGTTCATCAATACTGTCAAATGATCTTCCACCAGTGATCAATATTAGGACCTGCGGAACTCCTGATGGCCGCCTGCTTCCGGCAGAGGCCGTGAAGACGTTATCCCTCAAGTACCGGAGAGCTGCTCCAGTGTTGAGGGGTCGTCCGCCTTTGTGCCTCAAACCTCTGACACTGTCAAGGACCTCTCTTTTTGTGGTGTACGTGTTCAGATAGAACTGGACGGCTGGATCGCTGCTGTACTGAACAACCGACACACGGTCTTTGCCATCATCCACACTGAGTGTGTCTACTTGTTTTTGGACAAAGTCTCTCATAGCTGGGAATCCACTTCTAGTAGCATCAGATCCATCCAGCAAAAACACCACATCCCTTCCTGCTGGCTGTCTGACCACTAAGAGACATGAGATTTACCATATGTTTAACTTGGTCAATCAAATATTTTGCAGCTAAAGAGAAACATCTTGAAATTGAACTCTTTCTTCGCAAGCACAACTATTTAAAAAAAAAAAAAAAAGACAATCCACTAGCTAACTGAACACAGCAAATCACATTTGGTTTCTTTTCACACTGTTTCCTACCATGATACTGGAGATTACAAAGGAGTCACGTTCTTACCGGTCACTGTTGGTGTCATGGGCGTGGCCCTCACTATCACTTTGCTCATTACAGAAGAGAGCTGTTGTTGGACACTGGGAAGGTCAGTGAACTCGGACACTGACAGAGCATAACTGGGCTCATATGATATTTTCTGCAGCTCTCTAGCATCTGAGGTCCTAGTTCCAATGCCAATCACATAAATGCCCTGCTGTTTGAGAGCTGAGGCTGGGCTATCTACATTGTCAAAAGACCTTCCCCCAGTTAGTAAGATCAATATCTGTGGGACACCCTGCAGGCGTCTACTTCCAGAGGAGTTTGTAAAGACGTTGTCTCTGACGTATTGGAGAGCTGCCCCAGTGTTTAGGGGTCTTCCTCCTCTGTGTCTAAGCCCTCTGACCGAGTCCACCACATCCTCCCTTGTGGTATATGTGTTCAGATAGAAATGGACCTCTGGTTCTCTGCTGTACTGGACCACAGAGACATGGTCTTTGTTTTCTCCCACATTGATTTTCTCCACCACTCTCTCTACAAAATCACGCATGGCAGGAAAGCCATTCCTTGTGCCATCAGAACCATCCAGAAGGAATACAATATCTTTTCTGTCACGTGAAGCTGAGAAAAGACAGTAGGACAAAAAAATGAAAACCTTTCACAAAGCTTGTGAGATTATCTTTCACTGGCACACTAATATTTTAACAACACTAGCCTGGCCTACTTCTGTTTTAGAAAGACCACAGCATGCTACCAACTGGTTTGAAATGCACAAAAAACCTATACACACATCACATTCATTTATTTGCTTTTCCTCACTGTAGCTAAAATTAATAACTTTTGGAGCAAGCAACAGGATGTGTCTGACAACGTACCAATTACGGTTGGTAATTCTGGGGTGACTTCAAAAACTGCAGCTTCCACAGAGGACTCAAGTTGCTGTTGCACTTTGGGTAGGTCAGTAAGTTCAGACACAGATAGAGCATAACTGGGCTCGCCAGTTATGGTCTGAAGTTCTCTGGGGTCAGAGCCTCGGGTTCCAATTGCAATGGTCAAGACACCCAGCTGTTTGAGAGCAGAGGCTGATTCATCAATACTGTCAAATGATCTTCCACCAGTGATCAATATTAGGACCTGCGGAACTCCTGAGGGCCGCCTGCTTCCGGCAGAGGCCGTGAAGACGTTATCCCTCAAGTACCGGAGAGCTGCTCCAGTGTTGAGGGGTCGTCCGCCTTTGTGCCTCAAACCTCTGACACTGTCAAGGACCTCTCTTTTTGTGGTGTACGTGTTCAGATAGAACTGGACGGCTGGATCGCTGCTGTACTGAACAACCGACACACGGTCTTTGCCATCATCCACACTGAGTGTGTCTACTTGTTTTTGGACAAAGTCTCTCATAGCTGGGAATCCACTTCTAGTAGCATCAGATCCATCCAGCAAAAACACCACATCCCTTCCTGCTGGCTGTCTGACCACTAAGAGACATGAGATTTACCATATGTTTAACTTGGTCAATCAAATATTTTGCAGCTAAAAAGCACCATGGTAAAAGTGAACTCTTTCTTTACAACCACAACTATTTTATAAAAAAAACAAAAACGAAAACAGAACAAAAAAAAAGGAAAAACAATCCACTGGCTGATTAAACACAGCAAAACCAAATGATTTCTTTTCACACTGTTTCCTACAATGATACTGGACTTTGAAGATGGGTCATGTTCTTACCAGTTACTGTTGGGGTCAAAGGTGTGACCCTCATTGGCACTGTGCTCATTACAGAAGAGAGCTGTTCTTGAACATTGGGAAGGTCAGTGAACTCAGACACAGATACAGCATGACTGGGCTCGCCAGTTATGGTCTGAAGTTCTCTGGGGTCAGAGCCTCGGGTTCCAATTGCAATGGTCAAGACACCCAGCTGTTTGAGAGCAGAGGCTGGTTCATCAATACTGTCAAATGATCTTCCACCAGTGATCAATATTAGGACCTGCGGAACTCCTGAGGGCCGCCTGCTTCCGGCAGAGGCCGTGAAGACGTTATCCCTCAAGTACCGGAGAGCTGCTCCAGTGTTGAGGGGTCGTCCGCCTTTGTGCCTCAAACCTCTGACACTGTCAAGGACCTCTCTTTTTGTGGTGTACGTGTTCAGATAGAACTGGACGGCTGGATCGCTGCTGTACTGAACAACCGACACACGGTCTTTGCCATCATCCACACTGAGTGTGTCTACTTGTTTTTGGACAAAGTCTCTCATAGCTGGGAATCCACTTCTAGTAGCATCAGATCCATCCAGCAAAAACACCACATCCCTTCCTGCTGGCTGTCTGACCACTAAGAGACATGAGATTTACCATATGTTTAACTTGGTCAATCAAATATTTTGCAGCTAAAGAGAAACATCTTGAAATTGAACTCTTTCTTCGCAAGCACAACTATTTAAAAAAAAAAAAAAAGACAATCCACTAGCTAACTAAACACAGCAAATCACATTTGGTTTCTTTTCACACTGTTTCCTACCATGATACTGGAGATTACAAAGGAGTCACGTTCTTACCGGTCACTGTTGGTGTCATGGGCGTGGCCCTCACTATCACTTTGCTCATTACAGAAGAGAGCTGTTGTTGGACACTGGGAAGGTCAGTGAACTCGGACACTGACAGAGCATAACTGGGCTCATATGATATTTTCTGCAGCTCTCTAGCATCTGAGGTCCTAGTTCCAATGCCAATCACATAAATGCCCTGCTGTTTGAGAGCTGAGGCTGGGCTATCTACATTGTCAAAAGACCTTCCCCCAGTTAGTAAGATCAATATCTGTGGGACACCCTGCAGGCGTCTACTTCCAGAGGAGTTTGTAAAGACGTTGTCTCTGACGTATTGGAGAGCTGCCCCAGTGTTTAGGGGTCTTCCTCCTCTGTGTCTAAGCCCTCTGACCGAGTCCACCACATCCTCCCTTGTGGTATATGTGTTCAGATAGAAATGGACCTCTGGTTCTCTGCTGTACTGGACCACAGAGACATGGTCTTTGTTTTCTCCCACATTGATTTTCTCCACCACACTCTCTACAAAATCACGCATGGCAGGAAAGCCATTCCTTGTGCCATCAGAACCATCCAGAAGGAATACAATATCTTTTCTGTCACGTGAAGCTGAGAAAAGACAGTAGGACAAAAAAATGAAAACCTTTCACAAAGCTTGTGAGATTATCTTTCACTGGCACACTAATATTTTAACAACACTAGCCTGGCCTACTTCTGTTTTAGAAAGACCACAGCATGCTACCAACTGGTTTGAAATGCACAAAAAACCTATACACACATCACATTCATTTATTTGCTTTTCCTCACTGTAGCTAAAATTAATAACTTTTGGAGCAAGCAACAGGATGTGTCTGACAACGTACCAATTACGGTTGGTAATTCTGGGGTGACTTCAAAAACTGCAGCTTCCACAGAGGACTCAAGTTGCTGTTGCACTTTGGGTAGGTCAGTAAGTTCAGACACAGATAGAGCATAACTGGGCTCGCCAGTTATGGTCTGAAGTTCTCTGGGGTCAGAGCCTCGGGTTCCAATTGCAATGGTCAAGACACCCAGCTGTTTGAGAGCAGAGGCTGGTTCATCAATACTGTCAAATGATCTTCCACCAGTGATCAATATTAGGACCTGCGGAACTCCTGATGGCCGCCTGCTTCCGGCAGAGGCCGTGAAGACGTTATCCCTCAAGTACCGGAGAGCTGCTCCAGTGTTGAGGGGTCGTCCGCCTTTGTGCCTCAAACCTCTGACACTGTCAAGGACCTCTCTTTTTGTGGTGTACGTGTTCAGATAGAACTGGACGGCTGGATCGCTGCTGTACTGAACAACCGACACACGGTCTTTGCCATCATCCACACTGAGTGTGTCTACTTGTTTTTGGACAAAGTCTCTCATAGCTGGGAATCCACTTCTAGTAGCATCAGATCCATCCAGCAAAAACACCACATCCCTTCCTGCTGGCTGTCTGACCACTAAGAGACATGAGATTTACCATATGTTTAACTTGGTCAATCAAATATTTTGCAGCTAAAAAGCACCATGGTAAAAGTGAACTCTTTCTTTACAACCACAACTATTTTATAAAAAAAACAAAAAACAAAAACGAAAACAGAACAAAAAAAAAAGGAAAAACAATCCACTGGCTGATTAAACACAGCAAAACCAAATGATTTCTTTTCACACTGTTTCCTACAATGATACTGGACTTTGAAGATGGGTCATGTTCTTACCAGTTACTGTTGGGGTCAAAGGTGTGACCCTCATTGGCACTGTGCTCATTACAGAAGAGAGCTGTTCTTGAACATTGGGAAGGTCAGTGAACTCAGACACAGATACAGCATGACTGGGCTCGCCAGTTATGGTCTGAAGTTCTCTGGGGTCAGAGCCTCGGGTTCCAATTGCAATGGTCAAGACACCCAGCTGTTTGAGAGCAGAGGCTGGTTCATCAATACTGTCAAATGATCTTCCACCAGTGATCAATATTAGGACCTGCGGAACTCCTGAGGGCCGCCTGCTTCCGGCAGAGGCCGTGAAGACGTTATCCCTCAAGTACCGGAGAGCTGCTCCAGTGTTGAGGGGTCGTCCGCCTTTGTGCCTCAAACCTCTGACACTGTCAAGGACCTCTCTTTTTGTGGTGTACGTGTTCAGATAGAACTGGACGGCTGGATCGCTGCTGTACTGAACAACCGACACACGGTCTTTGCCATCATCCACACTGAGTGTGTCTACTTGTTTTTGGACAAAGTCTCTCATAGCTGGGAATCCACTTCTAGTAGCATCAGATCCATCCAGCAAAAACACCACATCCCTTCCTGCTGGCTGTCTGACCACTAAGAGACATGAGATTTACCATATGTTTAACTTGGTCAATCAAATATTTTGCAGCTAAAAAGCACCATGGTAAAAGTGAACTCTTTCTTTACAACCACAACTATTTTATAAAAAAAACAAAAAACGAAAACGAAAACAGAACAAAAAAAAAAGGAAAAACAATCCACTGGCTGATTAAACACAGCAAAACCAAATGATTTCTTTTCACACTGTTTCCTACAATGATACTGGACTTTGAAGATGGGTCATGTTCTTACCAGTTACTGTTGGGGTCAAAGGTGTGACCCTCATTGGCACTGTGCTCATTACAGAAGAGAGCTGTTCTTGAACATTGGGAAGGTCAGTGAACTCAGACACAGATACAGCATGACTGGGCTCGCCAGTTATGGTCTGAAGTTCTCTGGGGTTAGAGCCTCGGGTTCCAATTGCAATGGTCAAGACACCCAGCTGTTTGAGAGCAGAGGCTGGTTCATCAATACTGTCAAATGATCTTCCACCAGTGATCAATATTAGGACCTGCGGAACTCCTGAGGGCCGCCTGCTTCCGGCAGAGGCCGTGAAGACGTTATCCCTCAAGTACCGGAGAGCTGCTCCAGTGTTGAGGGGTCGTCCGCCTTTGTGCCTCAAACCTCTGACACTGTCAAGGACCTCTCTTTTTGTGGTGTACGTGTTCAGATAGAACTGGACGGCTGGATCGCTGCTGTACTGAACAACCGACACACGGTCTTTGCCATCATCCACACTGAGTGTGTCTACTTGTTTTTGGACAAAGTCTCTCATAGCTGGGAATCCACTTCTAGTAGCATCAGATCCATCCAGCAAAAACACCACATCCCTTCCTGCTGGCTGTCTGACCACTAAGGGATATAAAGTTTTCAACATGTTTATCTTGGCCTGTCAAATGTTCTTCAACATAAAGCCATTTATTCAACTCACACTCATTGTTTTCTTTTTTTCTTCTTTAATTAGAAATACAGTTGCTGATTAATTTTTACTCACCTCTAATTCACTTAAATAAAATCTACATATTAAAATTAACGTATTAAATTTGACAAATCATTTAAATTCTTACCTCCCATTGTTTCCCCTTCAACTGCCATTTTAGTAAAGTGACTCTTCAAACTTTCCTGAATTCGAGGCAGATTTACAAAGTCTGGGACTGAGTATTTGAAATTTGGGTTTGATGAAATCATTTCCATCTCAGCTGAATTGGACATTCTTGATCCAATTGCAAATGTAGTGACACCTGCTGTTTTAAGCATACTTGCTGGTCCTCTTGGAGAATCTCTTGATCTTCCACCAGCCAATACAATAAGTATTTGTTTGACTCCTTCATCTTGTCGACTTCCAGCATTTGGAACAAAGACATTATCCTTCACAAATTGCAGTCCTGCCCCAATATACTGTGGCCTTCCACCTTTGGGTTTAAGACTTGTAATGTGCTTTAGGACATCAGCTTTTGTTTTGTAAGTATCCAGATTAAAGTTAAGTTCAGCATTGTTGCTATACTGCACAACTGCAACTTTATCTTTTCTTTGGTCCAGGTCAAAGCTCGCAACCATTTTGGCAACAAATTCACGTATGGCACTGAAACTCATCCTGACATCATCAGATCCATCAATGAGAAATACAATATTTCGTTTTATGCTGGAGCTTGAACCTAAAAAAATTCAAAATCATGTAAATGTCTAAATGTTGTTTCTAACCAATTCAACAGTCATCAAATTACTGTTGAAGACACTTCAGCATGAGGTTTACAAGGTTTGTATTTAAATAATATTAAATGAGATATTTGTTTAATCAAACTTCATATCATCAAATGTTATTTTCACTTACCCACATGAGGTGTGATAGTACTTTTGAGAGAGGATATGACAGACAGCAACTGCTCTCTCACATGAGGAAAGTCAGAAGTATTCTTTATAAAATACATTGCTGTAGGAGCTAATTGTTCCATCTCAAACCTATCAGCATTATTCACACCAATGCCAAAAAGAACAATTCCCACATTTCGGAGCCTTTCTAATGGACCTAAGATTTCATCATTTGAATTTCTTCCACTGAAGAGTATCAGTATCTGTGGGACTGCATGCAGTGCTCTGCTTCCAGATGAAGCAGTGAAGACATTATTTTTCACATAATCAAGGGCTACACCAATGTTCACAGTGGACCCTCCTTTCAGTTTCATGTTGTCCAAATGATTAATGATATCATCTTTCATTAAGTATTTGTTTAGAAGAAACTCAGTTGTGGGCTCTGTGCTGTACTGGATTAAAGCAACTTGTGCTTTTCTTGGCCCAATTTCTATTTGCTTGACAAACTCTCTGACAAATTCCAAAGCTTGTTGTTCACTTGGTTGCATATCATCAGATCCATCAAGAAGAAAAACAATATCAGCACTCTGGAATCCTGTTTCTGCTGTCACAGATGTATCTGAAATGGGTTATGAAATATTTTACAACATTTACCTCTTACATATAACCTAAACGATAATCATGATATGCAATCATGTCCAGAAGGAAGCTATTATAAATTGTTGTTACTCTTACCAATAGTTGAAAATTCAGTTGTTTCTTTAGTGCCCCTCAACATGGCTTCCACTGATGGATCTAAGCTTTGTAGATTATTATAGTTTGTGACATAAAAATAATGTGCTGGTGTATAGGAGATAGTTTGCATTTCCAAAGTATCAGCATTCTCCGTTCCAATACTAAAGGTTTTGATGCCATTGTCTTTGAGTGATTGTGCTGGTCCTCTGACATCATCTCCAGATCTTCCACCACTAAAAACATACAGATACTGAGGGACCAAGTCTGCACGTCTGCCTCCAACTGAAGCAGAAAAGACGTTGTCTCTGACAAACTCCAGTGCTTTTCCAATGTTCAGTGGTCTTCCAAATTTATGTCTCATTGTTCTTATGGAATTGAGCACATCATTCTTGGAAGAATAAGAATTCAAGTAAAAATTAACAGTGGCATCACGACTGTACTGAACAACAGCCACTTGGTCTCTATCATTGCCCAAATTTAAACTTTCCACAGTTTTTTCAATAAAGCTTCGTATTTCTTCAAAACCATTCAGTGAGTCATATGATCCATCAATGAGAAACACTACATCATTTTTCTTAGAATCTGCAAAAAAAAAAAAAATGTAAACAGAATGTGACAATGACGGTTTCTGAAAATCCTCCAAACTCTCTTCTTTACTAGATAATGAAAACATTGATTCTTACCGAGACCTGCTGTGGGAGCAATTTGTTCTACATGGTGCAAAGCCTCTCTTATCAATGCCAACACATCTTCCTGAACACTAGGAAGTTGTCCATATTCAGCAACTGGGAGCGCGTACTTGGGTTCATGAGCTATTGTCTGTAGCTCTAGAGTGTCAGCATCAGATGTCCCAATTACAACTGAAATGGCACCAATTTGCTTCATCATTCTGGCTGGGGTTCTTATGTCATCTGCAGATCGTCCACCAATCAGTAGTATGAGTATCTGTGGAATTCCCTCCTGACGTCTACTACCAGACATAGGGGTATATACATGTTCCTTCAAGTACTGGAGAGCAGCTCCAATGTTGTGAGGATAACCCCCTTTGTGTCTCAGACCATTTACTGCTTTAAGAATATCATTCTTTGTTGAATAACGACTCAAGTTAAAATTAATCTCTGCAGTGTCACTGTACTGGACCACAGCCATGCGATCTTTGTTTATATCAACGTTTAGATGCTTTGTTATCCTCTTTACAAAGTCAATAATATCTGGGAATTTTTGCTGAGAATCATCAGAACCATCAAGCAAAAAAACAATGTCTCTTCCGTTGGGATCTGTAATCAAGAGGAATTTGAACAAACTGGTTGATGATGACATTGAAAAATAAAATTGTTCTTGTAAATATGCATTTATCCTGCATACACAGCTTGTGCTTCAATTACAACTAATCAAGCAAAGGATTCTGTCAAGCAAAAGATTTGAGTGTGAAGGAGTTCATCATCTATCGTTCACCGAAAATAAGGGATTTCATGTCTGCAACAATCTGACAATCCATTAAGTCGCGCGCCCAGTGTAAGAGCTAACCATTACAACCTTACCGTGCGATGGTGGTTTGATGGCAGGGTTTTTAATCTCCTTCATGGTAGAAATGATTAGTTGTTCAATATCTGATAGATTATTGATATCTGCTGCATGGAAAGCACGGTCTGATTTTTGTGCAATAGACTGAATCTCAAGGGTGTCTGCATGATCTATTCCAACCACAAAAGTTGTTACACCCATTTCATTCAAGTTTTCAGCAGCATTTCTGACATCATCACTGGAACGTCCACCAATTAAAAGAATCAAAATCTGGGGGACACCTTGCTGGTGCCTACTTCCAGAGGAAGCTGTTAAAACATTATCCTTGACATACTGCAGGGCTGCACCAGTATTGAGGGGTTCACCTCCTTTATGCCTCAACCTTCGCAAACTGTCAGCAACATCTTGCTTTGTGTTGTATGTATTTAGGAGAAAATCAACAGAAGGTTCTCTGCTGTACTGCACTACTGAAACACGATCTTTGTTTTTGTCCACACTGAGTGTCTCCATGATTCTTCCAACAAAGCCAAGAACAGCATTGAAGGTTTTCTGCATTTTATCAGAGGAATCCAGTAAAAACACAATATCACGTTGAATGGGTTCATTTTGACCTGCAGGATCTTGACAGAAATGATGATGCTAAGTTAGAGTTAAGCATTATAAGACAGATAGACCATGAAAACATCAATAAAAAGCCTTACCTAAAGGACTTTGTGATTTTTGACTTGGCTGCTGCCGAGGAACCCTTTTTAGAAGTGACACAAGTTGATCATTCATTCTCTCAATATCATCAAATTGAGTTATGGAGAAGGCATAGGAAGGGTCATGTGCAATCATTTGGAGCTCAAGTATGTTTGCATTACTGGTACCCACACAGACTGGAACAATTTTTTCCTGTTTTAGAGCAGCAGCAGCACTTGCAACATCATCTTGAGATCTTCCATCGCTCAGCAGAATCAATATCTGAGGGACACCTTGTTGATGCCGACTACCTGAGGACTCGGCAAAAGCATTTTTTCTTACATAGTCAAGAGCTACCCCAGTGTTGAGGGATATGCCTCCTTTGTGGTTCAAACGTTGGATTGCACCGAGAACATCTTGTTTTGCCATGTAGGTGTTCAAATTGAAATGTGTCTGTGGATCTCCGCTATACTGAACCACAGAAATACGATCTCTGTTCTCATCAACTGTGAGTGTTTCTACCATTTGTTCCACAAAACTCCTTATTGCTGGGAAGTCACTTTGTGTATTATCCGATCCATCCAAAAGGAATACTATGTCTCTTTGAGGAGATTCTAATTCAGAGAAAGAATATGAAAACCTCGTTTAGCAGTCAAACATAAACATAAGCCAAAATGTACTGTAGTGCAATAATTAGCCATTATGTTGTTGGCAAATATACTAAAACTGGTAATGAAATTCAAAGAATTATTGTTTTAAACGATGTGTTAGATGCAACAATTTGTAGGAAAACTGGCTAACAAAGAAAGATATTGAGAAATTACAAGCTAAGTAGCATATTCATCTTTCACGCATGAAAGATAGATTAAAGCCAAACAAGTTCTTTTGTTCAAAAGAACATATTTTCAGTCAATGATGTGATTATCACTGGCTCAAGGGAGAGCTTAAGAAAAGAAAGAAAAGCTCTCTGGAGTACAAGAAAAAAAAAGGATGGCAGCCAACCAAGAAGCAAGTAACACGTAAGATGTGTCTGGCCAGTGAAGAGAATTTAACAAATGTGAAACTGAATCAATGACATTCTTCAGAAAATAATTCAGTTTCATCACATTTGAAATTAAGAAAGACCAAATGAGCAAGAACAGAAACAGCGAGTCAGTTTAAATTTAAATTATATATTACATTTGTTTCTTACCTACAACAGTAGCAGGCTTAGCTGATATTTCTGTCTGGACAAATGCTACTAAATCTGGCTGAATGGACAAAATTTCAGCAAAGAAAGGCAAGTTGAAAACATATCTGGAGGAGAAGGCAATTTTTTGAAGTTCCTCTTGTCCAGCATTTTTCATTCCAATTGCAAAAGACATAACACCGATTTGCTTTAGTCCAAATGCAGCTCTGGAAACATCATCTTTGGATTTTCCCCCAGTGAGCAAAAAAAGAATCTGAGGAACTCCCTCCAGGTGTCTACTCCCAGATGAAGTTGTGAAAACATGGTCTTGCACAAACTGTAAAGCAGCTCCAGTATTGCGAGATTTCCCTCCTTTATGTCGAAGACTTCTTACAGCATAGATAATAGCTTTTTTGGATCTGTGAGTTATTAGGTTGAAGTAAATTGAGGCATCATCACTATACAGTATAACGCCCACTCGAACCTTATCTTCGCCAACGTCCAACTCTTCAACCATTCTTCTGACGAACTCTCGAATAGCTGGGAGACCATTTCTGGAGTCATCTGACCCATCAAGGAGAAACACTATGTCCCTCCGTGTGTCAACTAGATGATACAAGGATGGATAGAAGATTTGCGAATTACGCATTTGAGATGTTCTAACAGTCATGCATATTTATTAGCATGAGCAAGTCAAGCTCAGTGAAAAAACTGAGCTGTAAAGATGTGAGCTATTGCTCTGAAAAGTGGGAAGAAAAACATCTTTTTACCAAAAAAGATGTATAAGACATTTGAATGACTGATCTTCCAAGTGACTTCAAAGTAGTAAGTGAAATGGACACTTGGAAAGAAAAGATAAAACCGAAAAACACACCAAAATTTATTTCTTTTTCAGCTAGAATAGGCTTTTTAGTGAGAACAATCATGAAATTTACACAATAGAAATGGCTTAAATAATGGGGTGAATAATTACCAAAATCACCAAATAAAATCTTATCAATCATTCGAGTTTAGGGATATGTTAGTTTTATGAGAAAATGCAACTGTGCTAAGGAGTAAAACTTGTCCTGATGAAATAATATTAGCTTATACACTGACATGACAGCTTTGTCTTGAGTGTCTTTGTGTCTGTTCAGTGAAATAATAAGTTGTGACTGGACTGAGGGTAATTCAGAAACCTTATATGTGAAACTAGGTTTGAGCGCAATCATTTCCAACTCTGATATTTTGGCATCTCTCACTCCAAAATGTTATGTAAAATGTAATGTTCTTTAAGAGGAAAAGCTGGGCTTCTTGCATTATCAGTGGACAGTTTGCCACTTAATTAAAATCTGGATGATTCCTTTTTAGTCTTCTGCTACCCATGGAGGAAGTAAAGACACTATGCATCACAAACTGTAGAGCTGCACCAATATTATGGCATGTCCCTCATTTGTGCCTTAAAATGTCTATCGCATTTAAATTGTAATTCTTTGTCTTGTGAGAATTTAGATAAAAGCTGACCTGAGTGTTATCTGCAAACTGAACCACAGACAGTCTGTCTTGGTTCTCACTGATATAAAGGTTCTCTGTTATGTTTTTAATGAAGTGTTTAATGTCTGTCAATCCATTTCCAGTGTTATCAGTGCCATCAACTAGGAACACAATATTTATTTTTACAGCATCATCTTGTGTTAAGACAACAATAAGAATCTAATTAAGATTAAAATGGGGTTAACATAAGTTAGATGAGATATAAAGCACCAAAAATTGCAGATTTTGTGAGTTCCGGACACCCGAAAAAAAATAATCTTACCTTGCTGTAGGACGACCTCTAACTCTTCCCTTGGTAGGCTCACATAATTATTCAGTCTTTGCGGTATGGTGCTGAGCTCACTGAATTCCTTAACGTTGAAGGCAAAAGAAGGGTTGTGCGAGATGGCCTCAATCTGCTTTGGGTCTGCGTCCTTGACACCAACACCAAACGGTACAACTCCATCTGTCTTCAGTGCTCCAGCGGGTTCCCTTACATTATCCGTAGATTGGCCTCCAGTCAAAACAATCAGAAACTGAGGGACATTTTGTGCAGCACGACCACCATAACTGCCAGACAGGATGGTGTCTTTCATGAATCTCAGAGCGGATCCTGTGTTTAAACTACGTCCACCAGTCACTCTGAGTCCTTGGACAGCTCTTATCACTTCATCTTTGGTTTTATAAGTGTTAAGGTAAAAACTTAGAGTTGGCCTTTCACTGTGTTGAACCACTGAAACTCGTACCTTGTCATCTCCAATGTCAAGTGGTTCGATTACTTTAATGATAAAATCCTTTATGTAGGCAAAATCTGCTTGAACTCGATCTGTGCCATCAATGAGGAAAGCAACATCTCTTTCAGCTCCAACAACTGAAGGAAAAAAATACAATACACATTTATTTATGTTTTGCCAGATATACAGTTGATCATATTTTTATTAGACAAAGAAAACAGAAATTCCAAACTAACCAGTTTCCTCTTGGAATACTGCCACGTCGGTATCGCCAACCACTGTTACCAACTCTGGCATGATTTGTTCAGCAAGGCCTGGTAAACCAGAGAAGCTTCTTGCATGGAAAGCCAAAGTTGGAACAAAGGCAACATTCTGGAGTAGGGCCTCATCTGCTTGTCCAGAACTGACGGTGAAAGTCAAAACACCAGCCAGAGCCAACCTGTCAGCCACAGATTTAACCTGATCTTGGGGTGGACCACCTGTGATCAGAACCAACACCTGCTGGACTCCTTGCCTTCTGCGTGACCCCCTTGATGAGTGAAACATGTTGTCCAGGGCATAATTCATGGCAGCTCCTGTATTCACAGCTGAGCCTCCGGTCAGCCTGAGTTGAGAGATTTTTTCTACAACCTCTTCCCTGGTCCTGTAGTTGCTCAGGTAAAATTCTATTTTTGGACGGTCAGCAAACTGCAGGAGACCAACCTGGACCCTGTCAGGACCTACATCAAGTTGGTTGATCGTATTGATCATAAAGTCTCTCACATAGGGCAAATTACTGCTTCCAACATAGTTTGAGCCATCCACAAGAAAGACAATGTCTCTGACCATTTTTGTAGTCTCCACTATGGTTTCCTCCGTCACTGAAGAAAAGCACAAAAAATGTATTAATTACTCTCTGTGTAATGCCAAGAACATGTGCTTTCAGTAATAGTGACGCATTGACTGTTGCAACATTTCTCTCTGTGCAAATGAAGAATTTAACATGTAAAGTGCCCAATATTTATTACTTCAATTTGTATTTTTTTAACAATTATTTACAAATATAACAGTGAAGAATATTTCAAACCACAAAGACGTAGTACCAAAGTAGGGAAAAAAATGCCAACTAAACATTAAAAATGTCACTAACACAACTACTTACTCAGGATCAATTTATATTTTTCAGCTGGCATGAAACTGACTCTTGTGTTTATACTCCACACAAATCACAGAATTGTCCTAGTTTTCAATTTTGAATGGAAACTTTTGCTTTAGTTGTTTTTCCACATATTTATTCAAAGTTTTCCTTATCTATCACATTTATCAAAAGTTCATTTTAGTCCTAGGTTTCCCTTTCTAATTATCCTGAATTTCACTGAAAGACAAATCATTACTGACCACTTGAAATGAAAGCAACCAGACTTGTTTTTGATTTCTTAAACTGGACTGGACTTTCCCCTGTGACATTAAGAACCAACTCTTTGATCGACACGGTGGCTCACATGATTGTAGAGTGGGTTAACGACTATCAGTAACAATTCCAAGGGGATAACCCCACCATGGGTTAAATACCTCGGGCTCGCCACAGGTTTTTGACCTGAAAAAGACCCTTGGGTGAGATCGAAATTTCTTCACAAACCAAAGGGTGTCCTGTTGCCTTCATTTCAAGCACTTAGGGGCTCAACAACCTATATAGATGTAGCATTACCTGTTATGGTGGGTACTCCTCCAGCTAAAGTAGAAAGAGCACTTATCATTTTCTCTTTCTTGGTTCTAATCAGTGGTCGTATATCCTTGTCGTAGAACACAGCATCGTCACTAATGGCAATCTGCTTCAGCTGCTGCTCATCAGCTGCCTTTGCGCCTGCAGCCAAGGTCAATACACCTAGTTCCCTCAGGGCACTTGCAGGTTCTTCCACGCTGTCACTGGATCTTTTGCTGGTTAACAACATTACAAGCTGGGGTACACCCTGCTGAATACGGCTGCCCTTCTCTGGCTGCAACATTCTTTCCCGGACAAAGTTCAAGGCTGCTCCGATGTTGACTACCTGTGCTGGTCTTGGTTTGATAGTACTCAAAGCAGAAATGATTTTCTCCTTGGTCCCATGGGTGTTGAGATCCATCTCAACTCTCGGGGAAGCAGAAAACTGTGCAATACCCAATTGAACTTGATCTGGACCAATTGGCATGCTTTCCACAAACTCTCTGATGAAATTCCGCACATTGTTAATGTTTGCTGTTCCCATTGTACCGTCAATAAGGAAAATGATGTCTCGATTTCCAACTGTTTTTGACTGAATAACTGGAAAAAGAAACAACAAAGAACATTACAGTTAGGAGGGAATATTAGATGCTATAATAATCGGTCTATAAGACTAAGTTTTTGGCTGACAAAACTCTGAAAATATATTCTGTTAATAAATGTATATTTTGTATTTGCATTAAATTATTTGGCATGAGGGTAAAGTATTACTGACATGGAAAAAAGTAGGACAAATTCAGATGCCTTCTAATAGACATCAATTACAATTTACAAAATGTTAGAAATGTTGTAACAGCTATAGATCAAGTGATAAAGTGATTTATTTTATTTCCTGAAACCCATATATTTTTATATTTTTACAAAGTACAGCTAGTGTGCATGTTCCTTTGAAAATAAGTTAAATACGCTAAAACTATCAGATTTTAAAAATCAATTTAAACTGCATAAATAATACAAATGCACAAAGCTCTTTCTGTTAACTGATTTAACTAAGATGATCTTATGCCATTGTTAAAAATATATATTGTCTAATAAACCACATTTTGAGCAACATACATCCTAGTTACCTAAAAAAAAAAAAAGCTGTAACTCTTTGTAAAATGTAATTTAAAAAGGAATTCGATTATCTGCTAAAAGCTTAAATTCTGCATTTAATTACAATGATTACAACCTATCAGATACTGAAACTGAGAAATTTGTTTATTGAAAAATACATTATCATTTTGATTTTCTTTTTTCCAGAATCACTCTGGGAAAAGAAGTTGCATCAAATGATTATAAAATAGCATCCCAGAGAGTTAGAGACATTCACTGCTCAGTGATAAACACTTCCACAATTTGAGAATACAAATTCTGAACACAAAATTGAAGAAATAATAAACAATAAAATTTGGATTTCAAAATCTACAGGTATTAAATATTACATATTAAAATATTCTGAGAATCCAAAGACATTTTGTGTAAAAAGGTTGAGGGCCAAAATCACAATGGAACAGTGGATTACCTTTGTAGTGAAAAATAACTGCTGATAAGACTTGTGAAAAGTTTTAAACACATTAGAATCTTACTATTTGCCCATACATTGTTGCCTCTTACATTGAATCTTTTTAATGAGAACATATTTTCCAGCAACATAGCTTTGTAGTAAAAGAGCTTAGATGCTAAACTGGCCTTCCTGCAGTCCAGACCTGTACTCAATTGAAAACATTATGAAATAAAACAATTACAGAAAAGGCCACTGCTGAGCAGATAAAATTATTTACCAATCTTGAATTCACAAAAACTGACCTACAAGACAAGCTAAACATATATACAATCAATTCCAAAAATGTTCTCAGTTTCAACATTTGATATGCTGTTTTTATAATGATTTCTTCTTATTGACATCATATTCCAACTTTTATGGAAACACAAGCACCAGACCTACATACAAATATCTTTTTCTTATTAGGCTGTCTGGTACTAATGACATCTTTATCTTCATCAAACATTTATGTAAGTTAACCCTCTCAGGCTCAAATTAAGTTTTTTGTTGCTAATGCACAACCAAGTCCTGCAGTGGTACTTCTGAGTAAAAGAAAACCTCATAAAATATGTATGTGGGGTAATCAGGTTGTTAGTTTTTAACTGTTGCAAATCGGCAACGTCTGCCTTGAGAGGGTTAATGGAATGGAGTCAAATTTCAAATATTTTTAAAATGGTAATAAGACTTCTAAGTGTTACCACTTCTGTTATAAACTTAAAATTAGGGATATAGAAACTAACCTACCATGTGCACTATAACATATCAATTGAATTATGAAGTCCCCTTCCACAACCGTAATTCCCCGCCAGGGTTTACTGAGAAGTTACATACCTTCTGTGAACTCATTCTGAACTATAATAGTGCGCTGGATCACCCCGTTAATGAGTGGAAGCAGTTGGTCACCAATGTTTGCAACTTCTCTGACATCAGAGGCTGACTGGACAAAACTTATATCTGTAGCAATTGTTTCCAGATCTGCAGTGGCAGTGTCACCAATCGCCACGCCGAATGTGATAACACTGGCCCTCTTAAGAGCTCGGTCACCAGCACCAGTATCATCAGTGGATGGCCCAGCAGTGATAACCACCAACATCTGGGGCACACCCTCGTCAGCCCTGCCCCCAGATGTTTCACTTAAAAGGCTCTCGGCCACTTCCTCCAAGGCAGCCCCCAGGTTAGATTCATCGCCCCCTGTGTAGGTGAGGGCTTTCACAGCATCCAGGAGTGATGATTTGCTGTAAAAGCTATTTAGATAGAACTTTATCTCTGGGCTGCTGTTGTACAGGACCAAGGCCACCCGAACAGTGTCCCTGCCCACATCAAGGCGCTCAATGATTCTCAAAACCAATTCACGCACATAGGGGAAGTTTGCTGCTCCAATGTTCTGTGATCCATCAATTAACAGTACTAGGTCAGCTGTGTCTTGTGCTTTAAGGAGAGAGAGAGAAAACAAAACAAAATGGAACTTGTGAAAGCGTTAAATAAGTGAATCTGAGACAGAGACATAAATCAAAGAACTCGTGCTAGCTGTGTCATTCAGTGAATAAATCAACAACACTGCAAAACATCATACTGCATGTTGGCTGAACCAAGGAGATTTCCTAAAGTCCTGTAATTTGTTGATTACTTTGCTCCATAGATTTTTTTTTTTTTACTTGAATTCAATTCTAATTACAGTAACACTAGAATTTATGTACAGAAAAGTCACAGTGTTTAAACTTTTTCTTATCTACATGTCTTCTGAACAAAAATACATTTTTCTATATGTTTTGAGACAATGTTAGGTCTTAGAGTTGGATGTATCTCACAGTTTTCTATGGGAATAAATTGTGACAGAACATGATCTGCTATTTAAAATCTGGAGCATCTAGGAACATAAAGAACTAAAAGAAAATCTGCAGATGGGCATAATGCATTAAGAATTTCCATTCTAGAGGAAAACAAATGATTAAATATATAAATAGATATAATCTTTTATGATATTTAATATTTAAAAAATAATGTAATATGCCCATTTGTATGAGCTCCGCTGAGTTCAACCACTCCATGCAGACTCTTGTTACAGACCTCAGATGACGTGACCAGTCATGACCCTGTGAACCATCCTTGGTGCCTGCATATTTGCAGTCATTGAGACGTATGATTTTGTTTAAAAAGAGCAAAACCACATATAATGGCAATGCTTCATTTGAAATGAACATGTACCCTTTGGATATTTGAGTATCTTAAATTACCATTCTTCATTACCGTTCGCCTTTCTTATGTCATTAAATTATGACAGCAAATAGATTAGGCTATTTAAAGATAAAAACATTCTCAAAGTGCTTCTACAGGTCAAGGATGTCTCCAGACAGGTTCATCACTGTTTCAAAAACAGAATATTGCACATATTTTACACAGATAGACATTGTGATTGAAAAAAGACAAACACACATGTGCAGGACACATAAGCAGTGGTGCATGGTTAGCTATTGTTAAAAGCTCACAGTTTGATTTTCGGGGGCTTTAAAAGCTTTTAAAGTGTCCCAGAGACCTTGTTATCTTCCAAAGGTTTTAGAAGAGGACACTGGGGAAGATCTGATCTTCTGAAAATGGCGTGTTGAATTATAACAGAAGCCATTTCAGCCTCTATCAGAGACCTACCTTTTGCAAAAGTACCAGGTACAACACCTAATGCAGTAAAGTGAACACATGCAAATCGTACTGTGATCTTTGAAGCATTAGAGGTATATTACATGTTGAAAGACAAATCAAAAAAGTGGTGTTAATGTTGCAGGTGAACAGTGGAAGGTTACTGTGGTTAAAAAAAATCGTTGTGTTAATTATAAAAAGGTCCAGTCACAGCCGCATGTGCAGCAGCTTCTTTCTGCACATGTAGACATTAGTATGGTAGTGACGCTGGTCCCATTTCATTACCTGTCCCTCCTCCAGCCACAGGGGCCTCATTTGCCACAGGAAACCCCCCTGACTGGGTCACTGCATCACAAAGTCCCACAACTAAATCTTGAATTATACTCTGTAAGGCTGGGAAAGTGTCTACACTGAAAACGTGAGTGCTTTGAGGTTGGCTAGCCATCTCCCTGAGCTCCCAGTCCACTGCATCCTGAACTCCAACTGCAAACATCTCCACGCCTGCCATCCGCAGCACTTGAGCTGGCTCGGCAACATCATCCTGCGAGCGGCCGTCTGTTAGCACCACCACCACCTGGGCGACTCCGTCAGCAGCACGGCTGCCCGAAGCAGCAGTCAAATGTGTATGTATCAGAAAATCCAAACCCAAGCCAGTCCGCGTGCCCCCACCACGGTAAGACATAGCCTTGATGTGTGCCAGGACTCCCTGTGCAGTTTTGTAGCTGTTGAGCTGGAACTCAGTGTGAGGCCTGCTATTGTACTGTACAAGGGCAAATTTAAACCTTTCTCCTCCGACCTGGTGCAGAGATTGTATCAAGGTGTACAGAAAGTGTCTGACATGCTCAAAGTTCTCTTGACCCATACTCCATGATGAATCCACTAGAAAGTACATATCAGCTGCCAAACCTTGTGCACAATCTTCCAAAGGGAGTGTTGGGAGGACAAAAGTAAAGACCAGTGAAAAGATGCTAACAAAGTGCACAATATAAATGTACTTCAGTTTGATAGCATCAGTCTGTTTATGTATGTTTAATGTGTCAAATGTATCAGACTTACTCTACTATAGTATCTCTTGAGGTTTTATATTCTAAGTTTTATGTCCCATTTTGAGGTTAACTGTTTGCATTCAGTCTTGAAAGCATAATACATGTAAAAGTCAGAAATGCAAATACAGTTTTATAATCCCTTTGCTTGCATTTGATATTTAAACACTTGCTTATTGAGACCCGGTTCTATCATCTGTAAAATGAGTGCTGCTGCTGACTGCAATGAGATTAAATTAGTTAAACTTACCTTCATCTTCCTGGGCATCGAGTTTAGGAAGAAGTCCTGCAAGCAGGACGACCAGAAGAGCACGTAGCGGTAGCAAATGATGACTCCTCATCTTCAGAAGAAACTAAGAAGGCACCTGTGAAACCAGAATTAGCGAAATATGAGCTATAAAGCATGAATATAAAGTTTATTAACCATAACCATAAAAGAGGTTTTGACACATGGTCAGTGGGCACAGGTGACTCTAGGCAGTGACTGTTAGCTAGGCTTCAACTCAGCAAATTCATGTACCTGAACTGGACCTCTGGTGGTGCTTTTCTAGAATGTTGACAAATAATATGCTTTAGTGTTCAATTAATTGCACTAATAGCTGGTTCAAAATATCTGTGTTCCAATTTTGGTGTGTGGAATGCTGTGTGTGGGAGATGCACCCATTGTACTAGCTGAATGTAGCCTAAAATGTGGTCATGTTGCCTCTTTAATTTCCCCATTCCAAAGCTATCTTTCCAAGGGAATAACTCTGCGATGAGTTATTTTCATTGCACTGTGCGTACATTTTTGCGTGTACTGATGTACATTCATGACAACCTATTTCCACAGTAAGTGAAGGAGCTACAGCATGTGCCGGAGTGGAGAGGGATGATGATCAAAACCACCTGTGAAAATTACCATCCAGTGTGCCTTAGTAATAAACTCTGCCTGGCAGGGACTCAGTTTTCCAGCTCACAAAAATAATGTGCTCTTAAAAGCGGTATTAGACTGGAAAGTCTGGTTTCACAGAGGATGTGCTTTTTTTTCTACTTAGTTAGATTTTCCTTCATTATGATGAGCGGTAACATCACAGGAAATGAAAGAGAGGTCACACATGGTTCACTTAGGACCTTATGAGACCTAAGCGCAAAGAAAGGTCTCAACCCATCAAGAGCCTGAAAAGACAGATCTACAGGTACAGGCAAAACACACACACACACACACAGTGGAGGACTTGTCTTTGACATGATTCATTCCCATAACCATCATAACCCATAAATCCCAGCCCACAACTCATTCAAAGCCCTTCATGAACAGAGAAGTCTGTACAGCTTTTCAAGATCCAAGAGCATAAAAGCAAAGTGCAAAAATCGTATCTAAGAAGAAGCTGACAGAGCGGAAATAAACATATGCTTGTAACATCTGCATGACTTACCACTCAAGAAGCATTTCAACTCAAGGAAGTGAATGCAAAAACAAAAAGGTTAATACTTACGAATGAAATGGCACACATGGCCTTTGACCAATAAATTCTTCTTCATTAAGGTAATGATGGATATTAAACCAAACCCAGAACAGTCTTTTTAATAGCATCAGAGCCTGTTAGGAAAAGCGCTAAAAGCTCAGCACTCGGTGGTTAGGTGTGAGAAAAGTCACATTTTGGATCATAAAGGGTTTATGGTAGATGTCTTTAGTTTATAAAAAGGGGAGGTCTTTTTCATGTCAACAAAGTTTGTATTTTCCAGTGCACAAAACGCAAGCTAAATAAACAGACAATTGACCTCTGGTGGAGAATGCAGATATAGCACCTTTTATAATAAAGTAATATATATCAAATTTCTCCAGGGATTGTTTGACCTTGATCCTGTGGTCTTTGTCAAAAAATCTAATTTTGAATGAGCACCCTCAATATCAGGGCCATTTTCTACAGTATTTTACATTTTTCTTGTTCTTTTTTGTTTGTTTTAGTCAGCTGGAACTTGGCTAATGCCATATTTTATTGTTAGCTTATTTTTATTGTGCGAGCCAGCATATAGCTGCCTTGTTGAAGTTATGGAAACTCCTCTAGATTTCCATGCCATGCATGAGCCCTTAAATCTGATCTTAAAAATGTCATGTGGTCAATTGAATGCCAGGTAAAAGCATGTTAGTAAGTTTAAGTGGATTATGCAGCAACTATTTGGTCCAAAATTAGTAGATATTGAAAATGAAAACACAAAAGAAGAATTTTCTGGCAAGGTGTTTAAAAACAACATTAAATTACATCAAGGCACTAGTGTTAGACTTGGAAGAAAAAGCCAAAAAAGTACTATGTCTGCTACAGTAGATTTAATCTATAATGAAGTCTAAACACATTGTACTCTATGCAGAATTGCAGGCACTGAGTCATGGTGTTTACACTTTGCTGTGCACTCTGTTTGTGCAGGCCATGTTTTGCAGATGACCATACAACTCTGTATTTGTATTCCCATCTTAGACAAGTGAGCCAGTATGACCTTTCAAATGCAAACAAAACATAACTTTTCAAAAGTTGGCCTGCAGATGAATGCTGGTGAAGGAAATAAAACTACTGAAAACAGCTGCAGAGCTGTGTCACACAAATAATATCAATCACATTTATAGGGTCAGTGTATAGTGCCCATAAAGTCCACGTTTGGAGTTATTCCTTAAATTTTCAGCATTAGTGTTTGCTTTATGAAACAAACATATACAGTATATAGATCAACCACATAAGGGAAGTGTAAAATATCCCCGTAGTCCCCAGATGCTGTTACTCTCCATATTGGGCTTAAACCAGTAAGAGCATTCATTTCAAGGAAATCTAAGCTGCCTTGGACACTGCGGCAGATGTTTGTGTTCACCCATGTGATTTGGGGTCACACAAAAACCACTGCTCTGAAGAGTTCAGCCAGGCTCGTCCAGTGTGTGAACACTATGGCTTCCCCTCATCACCGCAGAGGAAAACATAGCAGGGCAGGAGAATCTTGTTTTCACTGATAGAAGCAACCAAAACAATGGCAGCACGGGGGACAGAGCATTCATGAAGAAAATTAGCAACTTAAAGCTGCAATTTTTTCCCACTTCATCTCTAAAAACAAGCTGAACAGTTTGTTTCTGGCATGCTACCATCAGGTCCAGGTTTTGATAGCAAACAACAGAGCGCTAATGGAACGTCCAAGCCACAAAGAACAAACAGGGAAAGGTGCAAAAAGGCTCATCAGTGAGCCACTGAAATCAGCACACATTATTCTTTGTCATTTAATCTACTGTGAAGTACACACTGGAAGAGTATCTCTCTTTGGGTTTAATGTGAATAGAATCTTTAAAAATACCATTAAAGTTGTGTTTGAATAGAAATGAGCCAGTAACTGCAATAGCTGTTTTGATCTTTGTGTAGCTTGTAGCCCATTACATATCTTTTTTTCACAGCTTCCACTGGGTGGCGCCGATGTTTAGCCTTTTTACATTTTTAACTTTAGCAAGTTTATGATATTTTAGGTCATTCAACTACCTATATCATCTAGTGTACCTCGGTATGTGTACTTCAGTGAATATGCAACATCAACACTTTGTCTGTGATCAAGTCACGACCATGAAGTGTCAGACTGAAAACACATGCTTTAAGTTACACAAGCAGAAACACTCCACTTCACAGTGTATACAGTCGATTTACATTTACAGAAGATATGTGCTGCAATGTGCCTGCGAACCCTCTGTAAATACAATCGCAGCTGGTCCTCACACACACACACACACACACACACACACACACACACACACACACACACACACACATATATATATTGGGGGGACATCGGGTGGCACCCACTCCTTCATAATAGTGCCCCACCCACCAATGTCATTAGATGAGAGTGTGGATAAAACCAACAATGAAATATAACTATGTATGGTAACTTAAGTAAATTATGGAAAGTTTTAAAGTACAAGTATTTTATCAAGTAATGCTTTGTACTTACATTCCAACATATTTTCAATGTAAATGTGTACTTTGTACTATAGTGAGGTTCATCACTTGATGTCATGTACACATTACTCAATAGCTGTCTGCCATAGTTGATGTGATGCAACCATTTGCTGCTAGGGGAACATGTACTCCCCTGGTTGGCAGTGGTTCCTGGAAGAGCCTGGCTTACACTGGGATTTCACTCAAATCAGTTGGAAAGAAGGTGCTGTACCAAAAACCTCCTGTGTGATTATTGGTTGCTAGCAGATTGCCAAAGTTGCCTGTAGTTCCAACTATGAGCCCAGCAGTAGTAAAACTTGAAAAAGTGTGACACATACTGGAAATGGAAAAGGTTTGCCTTAAAAGTAAAAGCTGTGGCTTTTGAAACATGTTGACAGCGCTGAGGCACAACTCTTTACATAGAAGATGAACATTCTCCATTTTCACTTTGTGTTCCACTTTTCAGTTTTACAGCAGCTCGGAAAATACCCGGGCAGTTTTTGTAGACAGGTTTGTCACTGCTATTCAAACTACCACCTGTGAAATAAGCTAGTGACCAAGCAGGTTTTTGCCAATCTGTTAGGGAATACACCTTTTTCCCTAGTGACAAGTGTAGACTTACATTACTGAGACTTTCATTATCCCTGCAAATGCCATCACACTCCAAGCACCACTCACAACCATTTGGGACAAACTGTTTCCACCAGTATTTAGGCCTCTGTTACAGAGGCGTTATTCACTTCATCTGGACAACCTGGCAATCATGTTGACATGAATGATTAAGTGGCAGACAAGTTAATGTAAATGGTCAGTGGTCATGTGTCTGCCAAATTTATTATTTTAGATTTAGAATTATAAATCTAATGTATTATGGTGTCATATGTTAGAACTACAAAGTAACTAAATAACTAACTTAATAACTATGTCATTAAAATCATAAAAACTGTGACTCTGTAATGTAATTTGTATGTTTCTACATAATGAGCACTTTTATTTTACTCACTTTAAGTATAGTTAATGCTGTTTAATTTTTTGTACACCACACACACATTCTCAATGTGGATCATATTAACCTATAGGTTTTCACCATATGATGGCTTGTTTTTGCTCCAGCCAAGCACTAAACACTCAACGATTACAGATTTTAAAAACCCGTGTGTTAAACAGTGAACCTGGCCTGAAGTATACAAATTTAAGGCCCTGTGTTCAAATTAAACTATTAAAATTAATGTTGATGAAAGAGCTGCATTTATATAACACAGTTGGCATTTAGCCCTTACAGGTATATTTGGGACATTAAGTCTTCTACTTTGAAATACAATACTATCCTAACTTTAAAATAAAAGTGAGCCAGTGTCAATGGCAGTAGCATGTCTTCTTACATCACCTCAACTACTGGGAGCCACACATGATCTTTCATCTCACTGTATAAACAAGATGTTGTTATATTTGCTCCATCATACTAGCTAATGGTTTCCATTAATTTACTTTAATATAATTGAGTCATTAACTATAAATCTACACGTGCACTGCTGGAGAAGAGGGGGAACATTCTAACTGTTAGTTTAAATAAGCAAATAGAGGATAAAATCCACCTAACAGGAAACTTTAATGAGAAATCCACACTTTAATGAGTCATAATAAAGGCTGAACCAGCATCTACACTTTTATATCTTTCTTTTATTGTTACATTTAATGCCACTGCCAATCCCCACAAATCCGTTTTTAAGGCCTGCTCTCTATGCACAAGATGTATCTTTTATATCAGATAAGTGAAATCACAAGGCATGAGATTCTTACAAGTGTTCTGATCGTGAGGTGGTGCTACACCGCCACTCGCTGGTGAACAAATATCACTTGTGACTTTGTGCTCCAGCATGTAAAAGTCAATCCTGCATCTGTGAGGACCTGCACATCCAACCGCACGCCACCCCTCAGCTGTAAGGATGCAATGTGACATGTGTGGAGCAGATGAGAGGAAGATCAATGATGAAGTTAAAAAGGCGGGAGGGGGAGGCTGGCTGAACAGGCAGTTCTACACAGCTGGTGTGTGTTAGACCGTCTGACACCTGGCAGATGTGTGCTCGATCTGAGCCTGTTCACATATTAAACCTGACACTCCTGTAGCATTGGTAAAGACGAGAGAGATGCACACGCTGGATCAACTTGTAGCCAAGGAAAAGGTCTGTTTTAAAGCCTGATTTCCTTCTGATATACCTTTAAGCTGACCTGTGCAAGTGATTGCATTATAATTAATCTGTCTGCACGCTTGCAGCCACTCAAACGTGCTTTCACCAACCAGAATATGCTTCAGATTTCTTACAATTATTCATGGTTGCCTTCTTAAAAAGAGAAGATTGGGGTACTAAATCCCTGAGACTAGAGCATTCTGAAAACTCTTCCAACTTTCCAAACATCTGCACTGCATCACGGAAAAAAAGAGACAAAAGCTGGAGAGAGCAGAGCAGCTATAAAACACATTAATCGTGATTTATTCTGTATATCTAAAAATCCCTTTTGTTAAGAATCGTCCCGATGCACCACTGCCAATAAAGGTTTTGATACCAGCTTACAAAGGGAGCTGCAGCACTGTCGTAATGCTGGTAGTAAATCACGTCGAAAAAAAATTCAAACACATAAAACCAAATCTGGACCGCACACCAAGTTTCCTCTAGCATATTTGAATCGCGACCAAGCTCTTCCTCTCTGTATCACAGCAACGGGTTTACACGCAAAACACACAAGTACGTGGAACAGTAGCTCATGAGAATTACTCATGATCATTTTTCCAGTGCATTCTCATTACGTTTGGATTCAGAAGAATATGACAAGTTAATTCATCAAATCCCACATGGATACACTGAAACACTGCTGAACTCCTCCATCTCCGCTTGGACAGTCGTACAGGAGAAATGGAAGATTAATGACTCACACCTGGTCAACTAAACCCTGCAGCTCCCCCTTCTACCACCACCAGCACCACCTCTCATCCACCCACCAATAGACTAGCCCTCTTTTGGCTCTCCTGGTGCATCTGGCCAGAAGCATGGAACACTTAGTTCACACTTTTCCACTTGTGCACTGGTTTCAGGGAGGGTGTGGTATTGGGCTGCAGCGGAAACATCTAGCCATTCGACTATTCTTCATTAGAGCTCTCATGTGGGTGGGGAGACTTTAAAATTTGGTTACTATAAGAATCCCCATTCGATCTAATGGAACAAATTATCCAAGACCTTATGTAGCATCTCTGGGATTTTACACCACATATTTATTTGACATTTATAAAGCAAAGACAAAAAAGTCACACAGAAGACAAAGTTTTAACAGAAGGGGCAAACATGCTTCTCTCTCCACTCACATGTATCATTCACTACATTGCTGAGGTCCCCTCCTTCACCCTAACTGCGGCTCACCTCTTGCCCTCACAGCACTCTCACCACTAAAGTATAGGTTTCAGTGTTAGTGCTAAAAGCATGCTGTTTGATATTTATGAGGTAGATGCCAGAAAGTCTTGCACAAACCTCCTATTATCTCACCCATCATGACTTTACATATTCTGACTTGAAACTATGCTATGGTCAATGCACTATATATAATCATGTAAAGTGCAACTGAGGTCAAACTTAAAGTAAAAGTGAAATTGAGCGAGCATGCAAACTTTTTCTGCAACAACACCACCGGCACATTCAAAACTTACCCTGAGCTGAAGTAGCTGTACTCCACTGGATTCGTTTTTGAGGAAAAATGATATCAGTTATGTAAAACGACTGAGAACTAGACTACTGGGCATTATCCTCCTGGTAAATTCCCTTCGCTGGCTTTTCCAGCACCCCCCGAAGGAAGGTAGCTGAGCAAAGCAGTAATAAGGCCACTGATAAGAGATGCAGAGAGAGAGACAGAGAGAGGTCGTGAATGAAGAGGGGAAATGGTTGAGAAAGAAAGAGACAGGCACCCTCCCGGTCTCAAACCAGAGGAGCTGTGGTGCTGAGTTCAAGGCTGAGATGGGACAAACTTCTAAACTCCTGGAGTTCTGCCATCTCTCTTCCTCCGCCCACTTTCTCTAAAAAAAAGAAGAAAAAAAGGAGGGAGAGGAGAGAAGAGAAGAGGGGGAGAAAAGAAGTAAATGAAAACCAGACACATGGCCCTGTTTGGTCTGGATGGAAGCAGCGGGGAGGATGATGTCACACATCTGGAGTGGGCTTTTCTCTTTACCTTTTCCTACATATTGTCATTTCTTCCTCTATCTCTGCAAAGCCCCTTTTTTCAAGCCTTTGCCATGTCAGCTAACTTGGTGTTCATTTGATTTTGAGATTTCGAATTGTCAATGCATCCTCCTTTTGATGTTGGACTCAAGTGACTCAAGTAAAAGCACAATGCAGTTTAACTAGCTTCCACCAATCAATCTAGTATTGTCAATGACTTATTAGAAGCTATGTCATTTTCTACTGTCTAGACAGCTGATGAAATGCACTGTGTGCGCTGGCCATTAAGTTTCACTAGCTCACCAGTAAACATAAAGCACAGTCAGGACAGTGCACTGGCGCACACTAAAAATTTGAGTCCTGCTAATACATTTTATTGCTCTGCAGCAACAAACTAAAATCAGCCATGAAGCCACGCATAATGACACTGCTTATGAGTTCATTTGTGTAACCACTGTGTCACAGGATGTATTTCACGCTGGAAAACTGAGAGAAGGAGCTAAAAAATGAACATCCACATAAACAATGTTGGTACTTGTTTCTGCTGGATGTGCATGTAGCCTGTTTGCATTTTTCTCTCCTTCATCTTTTTTTTTTTTAGCATGCAAGTTACAGCAGATGCATGAAGCTGGTTTCTCCAGAATCAGTGGAAAAGTATAGAAACATACCTTATAACAAAAACTTGTGCAGGCACAAGTAGTTAGAAAGCTAAATTAGCACATACAGAGCCATGCCATATGTATTTTTTTGAAATTCTTTTAAAACATCATTGTGCCGTGCCTGTCCAGCTACAAAGTACACTGGTATTTTATCAGCAAGCAGCCTGTTTGCTTCTTCTTGTATCATGTTAGTACCTAACATATACAGGACGAAGAGACATATAAAGGACTTTTCCACTAAACTGCCACAAGTTAGTAAGCCTTGAGAGGAAGTACGGAACATTTTTACTCAAGGCGTAAACAGGAGGTCTAGTTAGAGATTTCTCAGTTGATCATGATCATGTTAGCATTTTAGCTAACTTAATATTTTTCTAGCCGTCAACTGTGTTCCTGCTAATTCACAATAGAAAACCTTTGCAACAAATTCCTTAAAATAAATGCTGTGTATCTCAAGCGGACACAGTTAGCAACTAGCTGGCAAACACACTGGGGCATTTAGCCATTTAGCAGCTGAAGAGATATATTTTTCTTGAGGAGAAGAAGAAGAGAATAAAGCTCAAAACATATGAATAACATGAATGTCTCTCATTTGTGTCTTTTCTGTGCTAAAATGCATGTTTAACAGCACATTTACCAAATAAACCTATTACTTGTTACTGCTGTAGATAGCATGATCCTGGAGTCGCTAGAGTTGGATGAAATATTTGAATTCCAAACCCTGATCTTTTCATGGATCATTTATATCATAAAATGATGCAAAAAATCTTAGAACGTGCAGATGTTACATACAAAATGTGCCCAACCATTTGGATGCAAATGGTGGACCACTCTTAAGCTGTGCTATGCTGCAACAGTTAGCATTTTCAAGTTGTTGGTAGAAATTTGAGTTAATAGACAGTGAATATTAGGACTCTGTGCAATGTTGCTGTTAAGCTAAATTTATGACAAAGGAGGCAATGAACTTGTGAAGAGCTGAAACCCCATATCAAGCAAGAACTGTAGAATATTCTGCTTTCCTCCAGTCATTGGCCTTCTCACTTACCAAAGTCCATCCATCCATTCGCTTCCGCTTATCCTTTTCAGGGTCGCGGGGGGCGCTGGAGCCTATCCCAGCTGTCATAGGGCGAGAGGCAGGGTACACCCTGGACAGGTCGCCAGTCTGTCGCAGGGCCAACACACAGGGACAGACAACCATTCGCACTCTCATTCACTTGCACATTCACACCTAGTGGCAATTTGGATTAATCAATTAACCTATCCCCACAAGCTGCATGTCTTTGGACGGTGGGAGGAAGCCGGAGTACCCGGAGAGAACCCACGCAAACACGGGGAGAACATGCAAACTCCACACAGAAAGACCCCGGCCTGATGGTGGAATTGAACTCAGGACCTTCTTGCTGTGCGGCAACAGTGCTAACCACCATGCCACCGTGCTGCCAAAGTGCGTATTAATGACAGAAACAATGACAAAACCAAAGTGTGTATTTAAAAGAGAGGTTATTGAAACACAATGAGAAGCATGTTCCTGTTGCAGTTTTCTTAAAATGCATTGTTCACATTATATTTTAACATGTCTTTGAACTGTTTTCACCTAAATATAGTCATTAATTACTCACAAATCACTGCAATCTGTTTTTATAATGGGATAGTAGTCTGGAATCCATTATAAGGCAGTGGACTAAAGTGGATGTTAAAAAGAAAGGACTCATCATCACTCTTCTAGCTGAACTCTTAAAATGTTCAGACCAGATGGAGGGAGGATTGCTGTCGCATATTTCTGCCAGGGAGTTAAAACAGACTTTGCTCCTGGAGGTCAGTATGCTGCATCTGACTTAATTCCCTGATATCTGTGGGGGAAAAAACACTAGTAAGTGGAGGTACAACAACAGTTGATTATAAGACAAGATAACCTTTTATTCCACCGAGCTCTGTGTGCAGTCACACTTCCACAAACTGCATCCAAAAAAGGGATTTGAAAATGCACCATATGGAAGCATTTATAACAGTGGAGCAGTGCATCCATGTTCTGTTGTCTGAAGGTCATTACTCACACCACCAAAAATTTCCTGCAAACTCTGCACTGTTATGGTGCTGCTAGGCAACCCCACTGCTATAATATTGTGTGAGTAACAAGTTGTTATATGTTCAGAGAGGAAGTGAAGATGGATAAGCAGCAACTGTCCCAAATACCAAATGATGAATGAAACTGCTGACAAAATTCTGGGTTCTTATTAAATTCATTCATGTATGTTATAAGTTGAGATCAAAGTGAGATGTGGGTCGGTTGAATCCAAATATTCCTTCATCACAGAAAACATGTCTTACATATATTCCCTTGTGAGTGAGCAGTAACTGAACACAGACCTCTCACAATCAAAGCATTCAATAGTGTCAGTGTGAAAAGAACAGCTAATTATATTGTTGGCTGATGCTAATGTCCTGCTTACAGCTTTGAACAATTGTCTGAAGTAAGGCGATACTTTGATGCACACCACCAAGGTGACTTTGTGAAAGTGCGGCTCATTGTTTCTGTCATTAACTACCCGCAGGTAGAGGTGGGACTCACTTAACCTTTAATCACATCAAACAAAAACCCAAACAAGGGGGCACTTTCTTCGGCAACCAGACGATGTTTTGGGTGTGACTTTGGTAGGTTCTTACAGTATATGGAAATTATGAAAGGCCCTGTAAAACACCAAACACACATTCACTGTTTATTTTATTCACAAATGAAAGCATGAGACTCCCTTTCACATAAGTGAAGTTTTCAAACTGCTTGCTTTCCATTCCTGTGAAGGCTTTAGCATTAGGAACAAACTGTTCATTGGCTTATTTGGGGGAATGTGTTGCTTTCACCAACACACTTGTTTCCAATGGAGCATAAGCAAATAAAAGGGAAGAGGAGTGCTGCCCTTACGTCACTCATACTGTTTCCGAGGAAAGTATTAATAGTAATAACAGTAATGTAGAAGTTCAAAGATAGTAAATCCCACTGAGGATTTTTACCTTTTTAAAGCTTCCTCACATTGGGCATTACCATATAACCATTACAAAGGCATAGGTTTTTTTTTTCCAAGTCTTGTAAAAAAGTAGTTATATTCTTTTTATTTTTAATTAAATGCAATTCTAAAATGCCTTCTGTGTTTGTTAGGTTTACTGAAAGCTTTCAAAACAGCCCCCAAATAGGCAAATACAATGTCAGCCTGAAAAATAAACTTTATATGGAAAAATTTCATTAAAGTGTACATTATGATTAATAAAAATGTATACATTGTCCACCATACATGCCATTCTTGCTATATTAATGGCTCTACGGTAAGGGAGTAAGATTTTAGGCATATGAAATTCAGTTCAGAAAACAAGGATCCAAAATTAGCCAGTTAGCCTGACAGTTAAAGTCAGAATCCAATGAAATCTGGGGAATATCTCCATACTAACTGGTTTTCCTGGTTTCCATACTGGTTTTCCTATTCCTGAAAATGGTATAATCCTAACTGGCTTTCCAGTGCGTTCCATTTTTTTCAAGGAGTTTGACTCAGTACCACCCAATGACTCATGAAAGTATGAGTTGCATGAAACCGTCATTTTTCTTTATTCCACATAAAAACCTATGGTGTCTTCTTCGTGCACCAAATCTAACAAACAGCACACTTCGAAGTGAACCGTGTATGTACTACATCACAAAAAAGGTCTACATAATTCACAGTTAATTTTTCAGTGCACATGGTTGACCTAATAATAGTATAATCAGAGGTGCTCTTTGCTGTGCCAGAACTCTGGACTCCAAAAACAAAGGGTGGGACTTTGAGAGACTTTTTTTCTGTTTCCAGCAGGTGGCCTTATTCAAAATCCAAGCTATCATTTATTTCCTGATGTTGGATATGGCCATCACATCTGGACACATGATGGAAACTATTTAAGGAAATTCTTCTGTGCTTTGACTTGAATAACTGACTAAAATGCTGAGTAATCATTCTGCTTTCGCTTGACAGTGATGGAGCCTAGGCTTGCGCTTAAGACCTCTTAAGTTAAATATGTATGTTTTCATCCAGGTGTGTCATATACTCCATGTGTTACATTGTTATAGACAAGGTGTCCTTTGTCTACAGTAGCTAGCAGTGGGAATTGATGAGAATTTAGTCATTACAAATCAATTATCGATATCACTTATGGATTAGATTCTTTGTCAATTATCTTCTCGATTCTCACTGGGTTCTCACTGACTCCGCTGTGAGACTCACCACCATCTCTAAGCAGCATATCAAAGACATTACATTCATGCATGCTGTGTGGGCAAATGTTTGTCCAGGTTGGAGGTATTTCCCTTCTAAGCACACTATTGCCTATTTTTTTTTTTTTTAATTTATTTCAGTTTCCACAATCTTATTCTGTTCACTTTATTTTAAAGGACAGGTTACACACCAAAAAATACCAAACTAAACTTTGTTACCTTCAGGTAAGAAAAAAAACCCTCCTTTAGATCATTAACCCTGAAAGATTTATTTTGTTTGATTGTTTTCTTAGCCAAGCTGACACACAAGGAGTGACAAACCTTTATGCATTAATTCAAGTAAGTACTGTATATTTTCTACATAATTTATTTAATATACTAACCAGATTGCTCTTAAATCCAAGTGAAGTGTTGCATATTAATCTTAGAAAGTTGGAGTGGCCTTTCTTTGTTTTCCTTTGAATAAAGACGTATCTGGTCATATATAAAATCAGTGATTTGTTCACTATTTCTCCTTACTTCTGATGTAATATATTTTGTGTGGAGGATGATATTCTTTTAATTTCAGCAAAATTAAAAGAACTATTACTGCCATGCATTTTTAAATATATATATAAACAAGCTTTCTTTCTGAAATGAATACATACAAATAATTCATAAAATTAATCTCTCTTTTTTCCCTCTAAATGGCGTATAGTGCTTTGGTAATTACCATTAGTTGTATACAACTTTTCATGAAGTACAGTAGGGTCATACTCGCTGTACGTTAGGGCAGCACAAAAAATATTATTCATTACATAACCAGTGTTGGGAAGTTTACTTTTTTTTTTTTTTTGCCTGTCCCGTTTGGCTCTTTTGCCATCAGAATTATTGTCTAAAGGCAAAGAAAGATGCCCAACGGATTTACTTACAAATTGACCATTCCAGCCTTGCCATAATGGTCCATTTGATTCACCTTTGATTCACCCCCCCCCCCCCCCCAGCAGTTTATGTAACAAAGTCATACTGTGGTCATGTGATTGGTCAAGTCGCAAACCTTTTGCATGCCATGAACTGTGGAGCTGCTGCCTCTAATAAGCAGTAGATACAGGTTACAGATGTGTGTGTGTGTGTGTGTGTGTGTGTGTGTGTGTGTGTGTGTGTGTGTGTGTGTGTGTGTGTGTGTGTGTGTTCAGGTGTTGAAGTAAACTGCCTACAGATGGTAAAGGAGGGAGGTTGAAGGGAAAGAGAGTGAGGAAACAGACTTATCTCTGCTAACAGGAATGTCTTAGCAAGCTGTGTTGTTTTGTTATGTCGTGTGTGTTTCTGAGTGCAAATGTGTGTTTTTCCTTATCCCTGCACTCGCTTGAGCATGGTGTTTTGCTATTGTGTGAGGGTTTGTGAACTATTTTGACCATTAAAATAACAGCATTTTTGTCAAGCGAGGTCATTCTGTCCAGACGGTCGGCCCTGGCTTACTCTTATGGTTGAAAATGTCGAGTACTGATAAAACGAGTCGGCAATTAAGTTGTAGTGTGTTAGCAGGTATTAGTACATTCTATTATAGTAGAAATAACACCAACTGAATGGTGCTTTTCAAGCCTTTTTAAGCCTTGAAACACTGTCCACTGAGCGTAAACCCATACAAAGTTCAGTTTTGTATGATTTCATATTCTGTAAGTCCTCCAAGGTTCTATTGTCTCCGAAAATGAGACCGTTTTTCTTTTTCCAGAGTCACTCCATTTATTCAGTTGTTCACATTGTTTGGTACCTAGAAAAGGGAATAGCCGTCCTCTCTATTTTCTCTGGAATTTTCATAACTGATTTCAAACAGAATTGTGTAGTGAAAGTGAGCCAATCTAAACCCTGGTGGTTTCATTATTGTGTAGCCATTACATAACACAATAAACAACCACTTCATTATTAAAAACTTCAAAGTTAACAGCTTCCTATTTCCGAATTTTTTTTTTTTTTTTTGTGCCTGTCCCGTTTGGCTCTTTTGCCATCAGAATTGTTGTCTAAAGGCAAAGAAAGATGCCCAACGGATTTACTTTACCAAATTGACCATCCCAGCCTTGCCATAATGGTCCATTTGATTCACCTTTTATTGTTTATTTTATTTTCACTTACTGAATACGGGACAGACTTGACTGGGGGAAAGAAGGGGAGAAAGAAAGAGGGAAAGAGAAACAGCTGAGAAGAGGGACGGGGGAGAAGGGCAAAAAACATAAACCAACAGAACGGGCAGAAAAAAAAAAGAAAAGAAAAATGCATATATCAATCACCTGGATCACCTGCTGAGAAAGAAAAAAGAAAACAAGCAGAAGAGAACAAGAGTAATAGAATAAACAACATCACAATGATATATGGGAATATGACAGTAAATACTAAATATTAAACATTATTGTGCAGCACATAAGATCAACAGAACACAGTGTGCTTTGAGGTAGGAGCCAAAAAGGGTGTAGTTTGTGGGTGTGATCACCCGTGTGTACACCTGTGAGCATGGACGCGCTTGTTTTTTTTTTTTTTAAAGGTTCCTTCATGTAATGATCTGCTAGAGGGTGTGGGGGGGGCCACAGCCCCGTCCTCCAGGGCATGAAGCAGGTATGGAGGAGATCAAAACTCCAGACATCCAGAGGCCCCCAGAACACAAGAGACCAAGGAAGACCAACAGAGGGGCAGCCGCGCCACTGTCCCAGAAAGAGCTGAGGAGAGTCCCAGATGAGGGTTCACTCAGCAGCCGCGGAGCAGAAGCCAGGGGGAGTTGCAGTGACGTGCCCGTGAGCTCCGCCGGCAGCCACCCGTGCCTGAGTGACCAAGCCCCAGGCCGAGAGGCCGGGGGCACCCCACCTCCGAAGTGGCCTGAGCGAGCCCCAGGCTCCAGGCCCCGATAAGCGGCCGCCAAGGAGTGAGCCGGTGTGTACCTGGACGCCCATCCCCGGACACAAAGAACCACCAACGCACCGATGTCTGAGGGAGTCCGCCACTGGCAGGGAAGTGGTGGTAGGGGGAGATAGGCCTCCAAACCTTGGAGGGCCTAAGATGTCCCCAGAGAGGTGGCGCCTGACACCCAACCTGACATATAGACACAGACATACAGGCACACACAGATACAAACATCCATTCCCACCTGCATGCTCTCATATGCACTTACTCCACACTCAACCAACGTGGAGACAGACATAAAGAGACGCTGTACACACGATCACACTCCCCAAGCGTACTCTACAAACCGGGTCTAGGTACCCTTGCCCCTGGAGGGGGGAACTGCACCCAGACCCAGGTGGTGTTACCCTTTTCCCTGCGGTGGGGGGAGGCAGACCGCCCCGACTCCACAGCAGCAGGAAGGCCCCACACTCCAGACCGCAGTCGGACGGCCAACTCCTCCTAGCCCCCCCGCTCCAGCAGGTCGCAGAGAATGGGGGTGAGAGAAGACTCCAAACCTCCCTCCACCCGCTCATTGTAGTGTTGATGCATATGTGTTCTAAGGTGCATTTAAAACCCAGGAGGGCATGGAGCTACCTGCCAGAGAGCAGCAGGTAAGCGCATAGTCCCTCCTGCTAGCCCTCAATGTCTACGTGTATTTAAAATTGAGAGGTGGGCAACGACGCCAGGGGTGGGGTGTATACCCTGATGGTACTTTGGATTCCGTGTATCGTGCCCACCCCCAAGATCCTATATGTATGTGTAATGAGAGTGTGAGTAATGTGAATGTCTAAGTTGTGGGATAAAATTGAGGCAGAGGCAGCCAGAAGGGGACGGGGGGGACGGGGGGGGTAGCCTCCTCTGCACCCTGGTGACATACCCCTACTCCAAGGCCCTGCATGTGTGGGTGGTTGTGGTGGAGCGGGAAGAGGGAGGCAGCTGGAGATGGGGAGGGAAGGAAGGGAGGGGCAGGTAACCCCTCCCTGGGGCCAGCTCCCCCGCTGACCCCAGTAGGCACTCCCATACTCCGCGACCCGCCAGGGAAAGGGGGCCCAGGCCCATCCAGACCGGGGCCCAGTGCAGCAGCGCCCCCCGGCCACACAGAGCCCGGGACAGTCCACCCAACCCCACCACAGAGAAAACTGCACCCACCCCACCATCCACTCATCTTCCAGACTACATAAGACAGTAAACGCCCAGGCTGAGATCTTCCTCCACCTCTCCTGTATCTCCCCCTCCTGCAGAGAGAGTTCCTGAAGAGACCACAGCGACCTCCCTGAACAGGGTCCAGTAACCATCACAGTGGCAGATATCCAAGAAAGGGTCTCCAGTATGAAGAGTTAATGACTCAATTATATTAAAGTAAATTAATGGAAACCATTAGCTAGTATGATGGAGCAAATATAACAACATCTTGTTTATACAGTGAGATGAAAGATCATGTGTGGCTCCCAGTAGTTGAGGTGATGTAAGAAGACATGCTACTGCCATTGACACTGGCTCACTTTTATTTTAAAGTTAGGATAGTATTGTATTTCAAAGTAAAAGACTTAATGTCCCAAATATACCTGTAAGGGCTAAATGCCAACTGTGTTATATAAATGCAGCTCTTTCATCAACATTAATTTTAATAGTTTAATTTGAACACAGGGCCTTAAATTTGTATACTTCAGGCCAGGTTCACTGTTTAACACACGGGTTTTTAAAATCTGTAATCGTTGAGTGTTTAGTGCTTGGCTGGAGCAAAAACAAGCCATCATATGGTGAAAACCTATAGGTTAATATGATCCACATTGAGAATGTGTGTGTGGTGTACAAAAAATTAAACAGCATGCCATGCCTGGATTGATTACAAGAAGGCCTATGACTCAATGCCCCACAGCTGGATACTGGAATGCCTAGAATTGTACAAGATCAATGGGACCCTAAGAGCCTTCATCAGGAACTCAATGGGGATGTGGCGTACAACACTAGAGGCCAACTCCAAGCCCATAGCACAAGTCACCATCAAGTGCGGGATCTACCAAGGAGATGCTCTGTCCCCACTGCTGTTCTGCATAGGCCTGAACCCCCTCAGTGAGATCATTAACAAGACTGGCTACGGATACCGACTACGGAAGGGAGCAGTTGTCAGCCACCTCCTGTACATGGATGACATCAAGCTGTATGCCAAGAGTGAACGAGACATCGATTCACTGATCCACACTACCAGGCTATACAGCAATGACATTGGAATGTCATTCGGACTGGAGAAGTGTAGTCGGATGGTAACAAAGAGAGGGAAGGTAGTCAGAACTGAGGGGATTGAACTACCAGAAGGGAACATTGCAGACATAGAGGACAGTTACAAGTACATGGGGATCCCGCAGGCGAATGGGAACAATGAAGAAGCCGCTAGAAAAGCTGCAACCACCAAGTACCTGCAGAGGGTCAGGCAAGTCCTGAGGAGTCAGCTGAATGGTAAGAACAAGATCCGGGCCATCAACACGTACGCCCTGCCCGTGATCAGGTACCCTGCTGGGGTAATAGGCTGGCCAAAGGAGGGGATAGAAGCCACTGACATAAAGACAAGAAAGCTCCTTACCATGCATGGAGGGTTTCACCCCAAGTCCAGCACCCTGAGGCTGTACGCTAAGCGGAAGGAAGGGGGCCGGGGACTGGTGAGTGTCAGCACCACAGTCCAGGATGAGACAACGAACATCCAAGAATACATTGGGAAGATGGCCCCAACTGACCGAGTGCTCAGTGAATACCTCAGGCAGCAGAAACCCAAGAAAGAGGAGGGAGACGAGGAACCATCATAGAAGGACAGGCCCCTGCACGGTATGTACCACCGGCAGATAGAGGAGGTGGCTGATATCCAGAAATCCTACCAGTGGCTGGACAAAGCTGGACTGAAAGACAGCACAGAGGCACTAATCATGGCAGCACAAGAACAAGCTCTGAGCACAAGATCCATAGAGGCTGGGGTCTATCACACCAGGCAAGACCCCAGGTGCAGGCTGTGTAAAGATGCCCCAGAGACAATCCAGCACATAACAGCAGGGTGCAAGATCCCGGGAATAACATCGGCGATCTCTGTCCAGAAGAGCGCAGTCCTGGGAACAGCTAAGATACTGCGCAGGACCCTCAAGCTCCCAGGCCTCTGGTAGAGGACCCGAGCTTGAAGGATAAACCGCCCGCAGGGGCGTGCTGGGTGTTTTTTTATACACACACACACACACATACATATAAACATATATAAACACATATATACATATATATATATAAACAGTCATGTGGAACTAAAGGTTTTCACATGATTCTATGCAGACCTGTGAAAAACTAATTACACCTTCTGATTCTGCAGCTTTTCGAACCATCTTTAGTGGTAGATAGATTACTGTGAGCAGCAACCCGCAGTAATGGATTTCTGCATAACTTAATCGGTCTCTCACATCACTGTGGGGGATTTTGGTCGACTTATTTTACAACGTGGCTTCACTTCATTTAGGTCCCACCACAGCAACTCAATTAGTTTGAGGTGTGGACTTTCACTGATTCATTGCAACACCGTAAGTCTTTTCTTTCTCAGCTACCTTGTTGTAGATTTGCTGCCGTGTTTGGGATCATTGTCATGTTGCACGACCCAATGTCAGCCAAACTTTAGGTTGGATTTAAATGTAAGGACTGCTCAGCGGGATTTGATAAACTGAGATTTTAAAGTTTACATGTAAGTCATTCTTAAATCTGTATATGATGTGAAGTTGTGTTTTTCATATTGTGAAACTTCAGCAAAACAAACTGAACTTTGTGCTATTTAAAGGGTGCATTAAAATGAAGGATAAACAGATTCGTTTGCTGTATTACTATGATGTATTTAAAGTAAAGAGCATTGTGTTGAACTGTCGCATAGCAGCTGTGGTGTTCATGGTCAACCTTCACACCAACTTTATACTGTCTATTTAAAGACAGCATAAACAGTACATTGTCAGTGTAGAGCATGGAAATCAATCAAGACAACTAATGAAAACTTTGCTTACATCTTGCATTTAGGTGTGTAAATCCACAAAAAGCAGTAAACTTCAGAGCAGCAGCAGAGGTCAGCTGGTCACAGCCGATACACTAAGAATATCTATGTATTAATTTAGGGTCCACCTTACAATATAAAGCACCCTGAGGCGACTGTTGTGATTTGGCACTGTATAAAGAATTGAATTTAATTTAATTGAATCTACTGACCTCTCAATAGAAATTATTGTGAGTTGTGATTTTTTTTCCCCCATGCTTGGTCTTCTCTGCTAGTGTTGGTCAGAAACAAGGTCAAAAACTATTTATACTATTTATACAAGCCGTTTCCTCTTTGGGAATAAACCCACCCCGTATTCTGTCTTAACGCTGTTGTGGAATTACTTATCACATCATGCATCTGTTTGGTCTCAGATCCTTAAAAAGCTGTGCTTCATCTCAGTTATCTGCTGGGCCTCACATCTGCAGGGATGGTCAGGGAGAGGCAGAGAATCTTGTGGCCTTATGTTTTATTCAGCTTCATCATCACAAGCTTCAAAGCTTTAACATCTGACAAAGTTATAGATAAACACTGCAATATGCAATCATTACAAAGGTAGGAGGCAGGAATGAACAGTCTTTTATTTTGCTGTTTCCACACAGTAGGAGGTTCCCACTTACCTCTGCTTTGGCATTATTATGTCTTTTATTTGGACATGTTGTTTTGTTTATGAGATAAACAATGGCAACCATAACTGGAAAAGCATGGTGAATGTCCTTTTTATTAAGTCATTCTACTTAGAGCTAAAATATTCACCTACAGTACAGCCTTCTTTATATGATAAATAAAAGCATTTCTGTCACATAAGCATAGCCTGTAAGATGCAAATGATTTGTGCTGTAATTTTTAACACCATCTACAGGGTCACTGGGAAATAGAGGAATTCTAACAAATCAAAACTAAATAGGAAGCAGGGAGGGAAAGCAGCTGGCCAAGAGGAAAAAAACAATTTAGGCCAGCAAGGAGTTATAAAATAGAAATGTGTTGCACACATGAGGAGCTCAGCTGCGTACCATTCTTCAGTGATCCCATTTCCTTTGATTTCCCTTGCTCTTATTGGAATTAACCACTGATAACCTGGAATTGCACCAAGGAGTCCAGATGAGAGGTGGACATCATACTGTTGTGGCCTGAATCTTTATCTGGTTTCATCTTCTTACAGTTTTGCATTTTTCCTTTTTTCCTTTCCTTTGCTTTTTAATTCCCCTTTATTTTTTTATTAGTATCTGCTTAACATTTCTAAATTATAATATGCAATTTCTCAGGAATTCAGATGTTTGCATATAAAAATATAAACACAGCATTCATTTTCATTTTATTTACTGTATATACAATATTGCTTATATGCTTTTTGCTTAATTTCACACAATTGTGATAACTTCTCTGGTGTGTTTGTACAGACACCTCAAAGCATTAAAGTTAAGCATTTTGCATAACTTTTCTTTAATAAGTGGAAGATGTATTAGGGGAGGGAATCTGAGTTCTGATAGTAACCTTATAAACACTCTGGTCAGGTTTTGAATGATAACATCAAATCGCCGTCTTCCACTTCTGGTCGCGTGGAGGCCAAACCAAACATTGTTATGTCATCATCCCAAGCTGAAATATCATCACTGGGATCTTGGTGAAAGCCCCCATTAACAGAGTTCAGTTTTCTTTAGTGCAAAAGAGGACTGGAGCCCTCAGTTGTGCTAGCAACTCTATGAGAATGTACTGTGGCAAAGCAAGTAATCTGCTGAACTTTTTAATATTTACATTACCTGACAGGATGTCATGCACTAGTCTCTGGACGCTGCATTTTGAAGCCTCAGCATGTTTTATCATGTTTTGGAGCCACAAGTGACCATAAGACGGTGGAGAGGTAAGTTACAAGCTAACTGCTTGAGCATCAGAAACAGCTAGTTAGTGCTAAGTAACAGACTTATGTACTAAGTACTACAATGTCACTCACCAAAGGTTGAGCACAAACTTTCTACTACACCATAAGCCATATAATGCCATCAGATAATTCTATTAAAAAAAGCTAAAAAATGCACATAGTCAAAAGGCCCTGTTCAGTGACCTAAATTTCAGAAGTGAGGCCTAGCAGATAGCTACAAGCCACAGCTCTTTGGGTGTGCACAACTATCAATCAAAGCAACAAACTTTAATTTAAAAATATTCACCCTGTTCGTGCAGTTGCTATGAAGTGAGAAACAAGCTATAGACCTAAACCAGTGTTTTCGGTTTAGTATGTCCACACGCTGGCTTCCTTTCTCAGTAACCTTGATGGCTGCTGCTGCACAGTACCACACAGGCAGTCAAAAATATGTCAGTTTTCTTTAATGAGTACTCAAATGGATTGAAATAAATGCATCGGACCAACAGAAAGTCAAAGGTTGTGGTATCAAAGCATCTTCACGCAAACCACTGAAGTGCCTTGAGGCTTCAACAACGTATAGCGTTCAGTGTTTGCAGACATGAGGCTGTTGTAGCTTTCTGCAAGAGCAATGTCAAGAATCTGTGGAACAACCAGAATTCTATTGCTATTACTGTTTGTGCCTTGAATAGAGCTAACAAAGAACTTCACAGCAGACGTTGTCCACAGTTCACACTTCTCTTGTACTCTGCTGTGGTTGTTCCCTTTCTATCGCAATCTCAATCTTTGAAATTCAGTCTACACAGCATCATCTCCCAGAGGTGCTGCACCTTTACTTTGTTGGAGGATTACATGCTAGTGCGTCTCTGTGGTATCCATGTTGTTGAATTCCAAGATTCCTTCTATTCTAGAGCAACACAAACATGGGATCATGTATCAGAAGGAGTTCTGGCTGCTTTTGACATTGTAATAATCTGCATGTGTACGGTATAAAAACACGTTGTGCATATGTGCTGTGGTGGTGTCGGCACTTCAACACAGCAAGAAGGCAATCTTGCATGAATAGTTTTATGGCAAAATCCAATGAATATGGCATGTAATCTGATTTATTAACTCCATATGATGTAATACATTCATACATTTTGAATCTTCACTTTAGTAGTAAACAACGTATGCAAAATAGAAAAGATTTGAACAATGAAAGTAAAGCCATTATACAACATAAAAGATTTTTAAGTGCCTCTTGTCAGGGATTTTATTTGGAAGCTTTCAAAGGAACAAGTCATTCCCTTCCAAGTGTCTCTTTGCTAACATGGGTCCACTGTTCTTTTTCAACAAGGCCTCAGTAACACGGGCAGTCACGTGATGCGCACATATTTCCACCCATTTTGGTTTGGAAAGTCATTCTGGAATATTCTTCTCTTAGTTTTCCCATGTCCAACCTCAGACCGCCGTTACACCTCTTCTTACATGACAACTGATGGCACAGCTGACCACACCTCCTCACCACACCACCTCCTCGCCACACCACCCACTCAATCTCACTGGGAGGTAAACTCAAAAATTGGACCAGATATACTCAAATCAAAGTTACAGAGGAGACTGATTATGTTCTGATGAGTTAATGCTATCAAATGTTTTCCATTAGGTTTTGGGGGGTAACATTAACATTCAGTTATTTAAACCAGCTTTTAAGCAAATGTCTACTCTGCAGAAAAGCAGTTACTTGGCTCCTGCTTGTCCCCACAGAAGAGGCAGAGGCTGAATGCCTTTCCAACACTTAACTGTTGCTGTAACGTGGTTCTGGTGTCTCACATGTCCCTCTTGCCCTGCCAAGTATGGCCACGGAGTCCCCCTTCCTCCAGTGCTTCTCTGACTCACAGATCCGACTGAACAATGCCTACCATTGAACTCTCAACGCATGTCTTTAATTGACAGCTGGAATCTATTAATGCAGAGTCCAGTAGCTATGACAACTCCACAATAAATCACATACATATTCATGATTGGAAATACATTTTCGGCCTCATTGAAGATGGAAACGTGGTGGGACTCTGTCACAGTCCTAAGCTGTCCTGAAAAGGCCCTTCAGAGCTGCTGATGTTTACGAACTGACTCATTTCACCGTCGTGTTTTCCCCCCGTCGTCCATGAGTGGTACTTACCTTGAAAAGTTGTAATTTCCATGATTTGGAAAAATGAGTTGCCTTGTTTGACATCTGGAAATAATTGTTACTCATCAGGCTTACAGTTGCGTTCCCTCGTCTGTCTTAATGTAACATGCGGTGCTGACAGTGTTTTGCACCATGGGGATGGGGTGATTAGATAACAGGACATGACTGTTGACACATTTAAAATTCATAGCTACACAACCCCCTGTTTAGTTTTGTTGATGTGACAAACATGCCGTTTTCACACTCTTGCTTTAAATCAATCTAAAGTTGCTGCAACAGGGATTGTAAACCAGCTGTCTGCAGCTGGATAATCGTTACAGTCAAGAATGACTCATTTTTAAAAGAGTCTCCAACTCACCATCATGGCATAGAGTATATCAAACAATATACACCATGTAATCATGAAAAGCGGAAACTATGTAGTAAACAGCATAGTGAAGTAGAGGGCAAGAAGCCAAGCGAGTGAAATAGCAAGTGGAATAATATTTAAGTCTGAATGTTCCGCCTTAGAGGTTCATGTAGGGGAGCAGCTGTTACATAATGTGGCACAAGCGTGGCAAACACTTTGACATGGGAGGAAAGCAAACACTGCTAGCTACTTCAGGATGGCACAGAGTTCAGTGATAGATCTTTGGACCCTCTGCCTCTCATAAATGACTTTGGCTAATTGTGGTAAATCACCATCTCACATCCATCTGAATCCAGATCCAGAAATAATTAGACATTAGAGAACATTAGAACGAAAGAAGCAGGACAGAATACACATGTGTGAATGAGAGAGACACAGGTGGAAAGGTAAAGATGCAAGGAGCAGAGGTGGTGACTGTGGATGAGTTTAAATGGCTGGGTTCAGACATCCAAAGCAAAGGACTGTGCACAAGAGAGGTATGGAAGACAGTGCAGGCAGGGTGGAGTGGGTGGAGACGAGTTTCAGGAGTGATTTGTGAATGGTTTTAGATGGACGAAAAGACATGTAGCTGAGCTAAAGATGTTAAGAATTGCATTGGGAGTGACCAGAATGGATGAGAATAGAAATGAGCACTTCAGAGGCACAGTTTGGAGACACAGTCAGAGAGGCAAGGCTGAGACGGTACATACATGTGCAGACAGATGCAGACTGCAGTGGAGATACTGGACCAAGGATGTTGAAGATGGAGCTGCCAGGCAGGGGCAAAAGAGGAAGAGCTGAGGAGATTTATTGATGTAGTGAGAGTTGATGTGACAGATGGGGCTGTAGGGCATAGGGTAAGGTGCAGGCATCTGCTGTGGCAACCCCTCACAACATGTGGGTTGCCCTAACTTAATCATCTTAAGTAAACAGTACTTAATTTTTCTTTTTAAGGCAACGAGTTTAAAAAAAAATTTTACATTTCTGGAAACTAATTACATTTAACAGTGTATAGGGAGCCAAAAGAAGAAGCTAGAACATCAACAACAATGGAGTGTTTCCAGGTTGCTGATGAGAAAATTAATTAAAGTTTCAAAGTGTTTAAAGCCAACTATAAAATTCATTATACCCATCATATCTAGATCACATAATAAACACTTGCCTTTAACCTGAGCTGATGAGCATTTTAACAGTTAATCAGTGACCCATGGTCATGAGCTTCACTGCTTGGAACCTCAGGCTCAATCCTCACTGGACTCACCCAGACCACAACCACTCGCCTTTCCCCGTCCAGCTCCTCCAATGCGTAAGACTTTTAACATTTTCTTTTTTTTTTTCATTTATGTTTTTGAAAGGCACAGAGACAGTACAAGAACAAGATACATCATACAGTTGTTTCAAAAGACTTTTGACATTTTCATCTGGACTTTGCTCACTACTTCTCAAGACCACCCTGATTCCCTTTTCCTTCTGTTCCTAGTCCATCAACTCTCAAGCCACAGTTTCTCTGCCAAGCCCAGCCAGTTGTTAAGTTCATGTTCCCAGCCTTCCTGCACTAGTGTTTCATAGCTCATGTCTCTTGTATTCTAGCTTGCTAATCACAGTACCTGTTTTTGTTCTAACCTGGTTCATAGTGTTAGTACTTGGTCATTTTGTTTTCCACCTCTTTGTAAATAAAGTTTTCTGGATTCTTAGCTCTGAGCCTTCATGGTGAATCGGCTTTTGAGTCTGTTCCTCACTGCTGGCGACTGAGCCGTGACAATTCCTGGTCTCTTTATCCTGCTGTCAGCTTTACTTCCTGCCTCTGTCAGTCCTACCTACTGCTTAACTGTCTGCCCAACCCTCAATATTTTCAACTGTCTTGAATTTGTCACTTCTGCTTCTACTTGGTGTCTATAATCCCCCTCTCTTTCTCCTGCAAGTAACTAGATTGTCTTTATCTCATGACTTACGGCATTTCCATTGTTCCTTATGTTTTTCTTCGTGTTTCTAACTGATCACCATAACTTTTTGGACTGTCGTTTAATGTTGCCACAGTTGTCACAGTTGACAAATGTAAGGGACTTTCTATAAATTATTCTGCTCTCGATAATTTTCCTCACTAAAATTTAGCCTGCATTTAAATCACTGTTCATTGATTTAAACGTGGTCATAACAGACACTTTATTTATCAGTTAAGAAATTAGAAAAAATTAAAATAATAAGTCCACCTACCAACAATCTTTTATTGTACATGAAAATTTAACAGGGAAGGTGGGTCATAGTTAACCAAAGTTGGTATGTGAGGTAAGATGGATGTTAATACAAGATAGTTTGGTTCATTGCAATCCTGCCATCATGATTTAAATATCCTGGATGGATGGTGACTATCCGTGTAGAGAAATTGTGAATGTTCTCCCAGTATCTTGATAGATTTCATCCAGGTGTACCCACTTTGTCTTATCTTCCTGTGACTGGCAATCTGTCCAGGATATTCTCAGCTCTAACAATCATGTCTTCTTCACTGTCTTCTTCTAAATGTACTGGCAGATGAAGGCTGTTTTGAATGTGGTATATGTTTTAAATCTTACTTTTTTGCAATGCAATAACCCGCTATCAGCTTATTGTACACTTTCACACAGTGCACCAAGTTGTTTGTCTGGTTCAGTCACCGTCATCACCGTTTTGAAGTTAAGTGTCTTTTGAGAAGGAACATTTCATTTCTAAGTGGCTCTTCAGCTTGCTGTGAACAATATTAGAATTTGCCAATTTCCTCAGACAGATGATGCAGTCAAGCTGAAAGCTAATGAAAACTCTTCTCACCAGCTGAACATTGTATACTATAAAAAATGAAAGTGTTTGTCAGAGCTGTGATAATCCAAAAATCCTAATTATGCTGGTCTGAGGCCCACTGTGCTTGTATAACAATTGTATCTTTCAAGTCATATCGGCTCTTTGTATTTGCAGACATGGAGAAGCTGATTCATGCAGCAATTGCCTCATTAGTGTAATTCCATTTATTCATGGCTCATCAAGAAAAATGTCTCCATCTGCAGTCACTACAGAAAGTTGTTGCCAGCCTCCTAATCCTCTCCAGGGGATGAGGCCATATTTTTTCTTTCAGTCCCTTCAACCCTTCAGTGGTTTCTTGCCAGCTTTACAATTTTAAGTGCACCCACAGACTGATCACTGCTGAAGATTTTTTGGCCTTGATCCTCTTACCAGATAACTTGGAAAGAACACATCTGTTGCTCTCAGTAACCCAGTGCTTTTGGAGGAAGCATTGGTGGGAACAGTGGACCCAAAGGATACCCGGATACAGAACATAAGATTTTCCAACGTCACTGTGTTAACTGGATGTTCATGCATCTTGCACCACACCACTTTCAGCTTTAAACTTGTATTGCACAGTAATCTGTATCCAAACCTCTAGAATCTCTAGGCAAGAGATTTGTGGCACGTAAAGACTTAAAGTTTGATTGGAGATCTACTGAACAGTAACAAATGAGCAGTAAGAGGTCCCAGAATTCTGAAATCTATCAGAGTAGGGTTTCAAACAACACTTTTCTAGTCTTACTGACAATAGCCAGACCTTGAATCAGGGCCGTTCATGCATCATCATGCTGCTGAAGTAAAAGGAAACTTTTAAAGGTTTTGATGTAATTTGTGATTGTGCTACATCTAACGTTAAGAGCTGCTGGTGTCAACTGCCAGGTCTTCATAAAGATAAAGGACTTTCTCTGGTGTAATTAAAACAATTTAAAAAGGGACAATAGTTTTATACTTACCAATAAGATAATGTTCAGTCATATGAAAGCAAAGAGAAGAAAGCTGGGGCATTTCCCAAAACTTCAGACTTACTTTGTGGAGTGTATTACATGATCGATCATACTGAGAGCTTCTTCCAACTATTGCACGATAACAAGCATAAGAACGCTCAGAGGCTTATGAGTCCCAGAGTGCATTAAAAAGGTATGATTCATTTTCCCTAAGCAGTGTAGAAAGAGAGGCTGAGCAGCACACTTGACAGCATACTTAACAAGACAAAGTATCTTTAAATTGAACATTTTAGCACCAGAGTGTGGGTGCTGCAGACCAAATGACAAAAACACCTTTTGTAAATGCTGTCCAGATGCCGGGAACAAACCGATGACATCATTTTTTTTACTGACATGTCAACAAAAAATAAAACTGTTTACGAATCTGACACACCATCATTTTGGTTCGGTTTAGGGCTTTTTGGAACAACTGCGGCCAGGATTTAAGGAAACCGTGGTCATTGGCTGGAAACAGTAATCAAACCAAGTCACATGTTCAAATCTTCTGTTTTTCTTTTAGACAAACAAAATTCACAAGTCGCATCGCTTCTGCGTTGATTCCTTTTTGGGAATTTGCTTAAATAACATAGCCTGTAGTTTTTCTAAAGAGGACAGTCAGAGGTTAAGTAAAATACCTCTGGATTTTTTTACACTCCAAATATGTGACACAAAAGTACAAAAACATTCATGCAAAAAAGGAAATGGAAAGGGAGATTTTTTTCACTCTCTGTTGTGTGGAATATGTGACTGCAGCACTAAAACTGTCTTTAGAATGAGCCTTTGTCAGTTGGTCCAAACAGATTTCACATAAGAAAAAAATGCAAGGACAGCCAGCAGTGCCCAGCTGGATGTGTGAAAGGAAACGTTTCCAGCTAAAGCCTCTGCAGTCTTAAAACAGGGGATTCCCATAAAACTACTGCTGCGCTGTGTTTCCCATTAGAAAGTGCATAAAGAACCTTTTAACATTACAATATCTTTATTCTAATCTTGGTCTTACTTTACTTAAGAATGATTCAATAAAAATTCACTAAGTGAAAAGACAGTGACCGCAATATTAACACTCATAATAAAAGTGGGCTCCTATTTTACCATCTAATGCTAAATTCTGGAAACAGAACCACAAACCTTTCTGATGCAAACAAGGATTGTGCTCACTCCCAGTCTGCTGGCTGAATCTGATGACGGACATGATGTCAGTACAAATTTCCATATTCAAATTCTAAGAAATAAACAACAAAGAGAAGTGCATAAATTAGTTTAATTAAGTTTTTATATATATATATTAAAGTTGTTAGTGTATGTTAGAACATAAACTGCCAAATTTATGAATCAAAGTGCCAAACTGACATAAAAAAATCACAAATATATACAAGAGAAAAACTCTGAAATATATGAGAAACAACTGAAACTATAATGGAAATCATCCAGCAGTCTGTGGTAGCGAGTGGCATCTATTTTGCTGTTGTCTGGGGGCAGCATTAGTGCCAGAGATGCCAGCAGGATCAACAAACTGATCCACAAGGCTGGACTCATCACTGGTCAGAATATGAAGGCGTTTGAGTCAGTGAGGGTCAGGAGGTCAGTGAACAAACTACTCTCCATCATGGAAAACCCATCACACCTGCTCCACTCCAACACTTCTGAGGCAGCAGAGCTCCTTCTTCTCAGGCTAATTTAGGAAATCATTCCTACCAGTATCAGGTTTGTTCACCTGTCACATCCTGTGACAGGTGAGGCATAAGATTACAAAGATATTTTTGTGTTTTAACTTCATGCAACTAGTTTTCTTACATTTATAGTGTACATATTGTTTTTAATGCAATTTGCACTTCTCTCTTACACAATGTCAGGCTTACTTTTACTGTTTTTAACTAACATTATTTTTACCTGTTTCTTTAATCACATTTGTAAATATATAAATTCCTTACCAGGCACTGGTGACCAGTGTTGGTCAAGTTACTTGAAAAAAGTAATCAGTAACTAATTACTGATTACTTCCCCAAAAAAGTAATCCCGTTACTTTACTGATTACTTATTTTCAAAAGTAATTAATTACTTAGTTACTTAGTTACTTAGTTACTTTTTAAAAACACGATTTACAACCTGAAGAGGTGATAAAGCGATAGATCTTTCAGCCCAATTCTACTTTTTCTACATAATCCATCATACAAAATGTAATCAAATGGAAAAGTCTCTTTTTTTAACTTGTTTTATCATTTTTAATCTTTTAACTTTATGCATCAAGCAAAAATTTAATTATATGCAACATTCTCTGAGTTGAATAAATGAGTTTAACATTTAAACCTATTTTCTGCACATTCCAGCACATAAAATAAAATAATTTTTTGTGTTTACACTCACTCTTTCAAATAGATGCAAGTAAAACACAGCAGAACATAAATAAAGTCAAAGACTCAGCGGTCCTGTTGCTCTATTTTCACCTGTAAAGCAGGACTGCAGTAGGCGGAGGTTTACCCTGGTGCAGGTGTGCAGCGGTCAGTGGAAGGATACGGCAGTGTCTCTGTGAGTTTCCCATTACGTCGTTGCGCTCTTGGTGCTTCCTTGGAAGTTTAGGGGTTTTTTTCGCTGTAAAAAGAAGTTTTCTTCCCACGCACGATGGACGCTAATGTTTTTGTCACTTTTTATGGAATCAAACTCAAAGTAAGGTCAGTACTTCCACGCTTTAAACGCTGCATGCTCATACTCTCTCCCGCACTCGATATGTGATCCATTGTTGATCTGCACACAGCTGTTGTCACTAACGGCGCACTCGCTTACGTCACTGTCGTGAGACATTCTCGCAAAAAATCACGGTTTTAGTAACGCAGTAACGCAGCGTTCCTACGGGAAAGTAACGGTAATCTAATTACCGATTTTGCAATAGTAATCCCTTACTTTACTCGTTACTCGAAAAAAGTAATCAGATTACAGTAACGCGTTACAAGTAACGCGTTACTGCCCATCTCTGCTGGTGACACTTTTATTTTAACTGTGTTATGTATTTGTTGTTTGTTTTTGGCTGTACTATTTTTACTCAAACTCTTTTTTCATGCTGCTGTAGCACAAAAACGTCCCCTCTGGCTTCAATCTGTCTGTCCATCTATCCATCTATCTACAGATACGGTTAGCCTAATTGTGAATACATTAACACAAGGAAGATGAAATTGTTCTCAATAATTCATATCCCCAGTGGACAGAGACAAATATCATAACAAAGCAGAAAGAAAACTGCAAAAACAGGTTAAAACTTCAACTCAGAGATGATCCAGTTAGTTCAAGTTAGTCATTAATGTGATGCTGCATGCTTTGGATTATATTCTAAGAACTTAGCACTGTCACGACCATTTATTTAAGCTAACTAAAAGCCAAGATGACTTGAAGTTTGTATCTGTTCAGAAAAACACAAGACAAAGTAGTGCAGCATGTAAAAAAGACCCAGCAACACATGATGAGGTCCATGGACACATGCACACATGCACACACACACACACACACACTTGGACACAGAGACTCAGCTGATACTTCATCAACTTTCAATTTAATATAGAGAAAAACTTTCAGTGAAGGCATGACTCCCTTAAATTCCAGGGCATCTGAGTAAGTTTCCTGCTGTTACAGGCTTATCGCAGCATTGAAAACAGGACCTTTCCCTACATGCTTTCCAGTGTGTACAGGAAACAAGGCCCAGAACTCCTGAAAAACCAGGAAGAGATAATCAACAGGTCCATGTCAAAGTAAATTCTTAATCAAAATGGGCCTAAATTCAAACAATAGTGAGAAGAGGCATAAGGAGAAATTCTTTCACTCTTTCAAATAGTTTGTTTTCAGTTTTTCATTCCAGATTTTTAAAAAGGCTAAATGGGGTCATGATCTCTGTGGCTTCAGTTAAAACTTAAAAGTTAAAGTGGAATAAATGCAGTAAGAGGTATTTATCACAAACTGTATATAAAAAGACTTCTTCTACATTTAAAAAGTGAAGCTGATGTGCAATTGCCTTAAATATGCATTCTTTCTAATGACCAGAAGAGGGCAGTCCATATGATTACAAGTTGTTTATTTTTGGTTGTTTGTTTTTTAATGCTGATGCATTTGTAGGATACGTGAATATTATTATTTTTTGGGGACTCACTCAACAAAAAAATATCTTAAAACTAAATTAAATAAAGGCCACACACTAGTAGGTTGTTAAGAGCTGCCATTTCCATACCTTGATCTAATCAATGTTGTTAGCTAACATGGCTTAAATAAAGTTCTCTTGATGGTTTTTTGTTCATGTTAAAAAAATTTTCCTGCTTCCAGTTTCAGTTTTCTGTACCTTCTCCGTGTTTCACGTCTGGTTATTTTTTGTCTCTGTGCTTCATGTTTCCTTTTTTTCCAGGTCTGTCATGTTTCTATATCTTACTGTCTAGTTTGCGTCTTTGTGAATTGTCTCATTTTTCCTGTTCTACAGTCTGTGTCCTGTGTCTATGTTTTCAGTTTTGCTTCCCCTTGGTCTCATTATGTTTGATTGGGCACAGCTGTGTTCCCTCCTGTTTCCCATTCCCTCGTTACTGCCTCTTGTATTAAAGCCCTGTGTTTTCCTTGCTCTGTGTTGTGTCGTTAACCTCCATGTACTGTATACCCGCTCTGTGCTGTGTGTTCCTGGTGAAATTCTAGCAAGTCCAGTTTAGTTTCTAGTTCATGTTTGAGGTTTTTGGTTTATTTTATAAAGTTAATTTCTTATGACAAGTTTCTCCAGCAAATAAAGTTGTGTTTAGAGTTTAAGTCCCATCTCTGAGAGTCCTGCATTTAGGTCCAATCCTGCCTGCCACACAACACATATGATGACACTATAGAGCATTATCTCAGAGTTCCATGTAGAATAAATAAAATTTACAGATCTGATTTTTGTTGTTGCTCTTTTTTTTGTTTGTTTGTTTTTATAGTGTGACACAAAATTAGATCATGGCAGATGGTCAGAGAAGTTGTCCCTTTGAAAAGAACGCAAGTTCAGTGTGCTTCCAGATTGAATTCACTTTTTAGACCCTGAAGCTATGTCCCTATTTTCTGCTCTCCATGTGTCTCCCCCTGCTGGTGATTATAAACAATGCATGTTTAAGGCACTTTTGCATTGACTTCAAACTACATCCATCATATACCTTCTATGCAACATAGACACACATACTTGCGAATTATTGCTAACTGATTACAAAATTGGTAGAATTAAACTCATTAAAACCAGCTTCTTGAATTTTATTTATCTCGCAACAAATGGTAGCATTTGTCAGATAAGACAATTAAATTTCAAAAGGTAAATACAGCTGAGATAGTTCAAACATCAAGTGAAAAATTAATGGTATTTACTGGTGTTTATTAAGGCTGCTTAGTTTGTTTTAAATATGTGACCTTAATTGCATCCATCTGAGCAGATTTTGAAAGATCGCCATCGTGTCCATTTAAATACAGAAGATGAGAGGAATTTATAAACACAGTGTAGGTTGTGTTTATTCAATTTTACGAAAAGTTAGAGGATGATTCATTTTAAACTTACAGCATTGTTGCTAGACATTTCTGCATTCATTTGTCACCATATGTAACAAAGTATTAGTATAATAACTCACTATAAGTTAATAAATAAACTTTCTTTTTGTAGGACTTTTTAACACAAGCAACAGTCACAAAGTGCTTTACTGAGGTAAATTGATACAATTAGCCGGTATCAAAGGCAAAGTGAATACACATAAATCAAGCAACACAACACAAAACACAAACACCACCCTAATGCCTATATGAACAGTTGGGATTTCAGCTGCTTTTAAAACATGTCACAGAGTCAAGGGTGCGGCGAAACAGACTCGGAGCAGTTCCATATTATAGGCGGGGGCCTAACCTCATAAGTCGATAAAGGAAAAACTGAAATTTAAACCTGACAGGAAGCCAGTGCAAAAGCTTTAAAAGCAGGGTGATACACGAAGACTTATGAGAGTGAGTTAAAAGCCTTACAGCGGCATTTTAAACAGACTGGAGATGATTAATAGATGCTTTATTCAGACAAGAAGTGCATAATCCAAAAGTCCAAGCAAGAGGAGATGAAAGAGTATACAGGTATCTCCAGTTCATTTTTTGAGACAGTTCTTAGCTCAACAGTATTTCTTTAATGAAAAACAACAACAACAAAACCAAAAACAACAGCATTTTAGAGGCTTAATATAAGCATCAAATGTCAAAGGCTGATAAAAAGTTAACCCAAGGTTCCACATGTTATCTTTCAGACAGGATGAAAAGGACCCCAATCACTATTTGATTTTGCCAATAATGTTTCAGGAGTGATAATTTGTCACTCTGTTAAGTGACAAAAAGTTATTTGCCATCATTTAAAATGGATAACTTGTCAATTTGTGAGGTTTAAAAGAGAGATATAGTTGAATGTCATCTGCAAACAAATATTAAGAATTGACTATACTACTATACTATACCTAATGGGAGAATATACAATATAAATAACAAAGGACTTTCAGATCCTTGAGGAATGCCATATGTTAGACAAGCAACACTCACCAAAAGCTTCCCACGGAAACCAAATAGTTTGAAATGAACCAATCCAAAACAGGGCTGGAAATTCCTATCATGCAGTTGAACGTATGGATCGGGATCTGATGGTCAATGATATCAAAGGCTGAGCTGAGGTCAAGCAAAACAAGGACTGATCCCTTACCTTATCTGCTTATCTGCAGCCATCAAAATGTAATTTGAGACTTTAAGTAGAGCAATTTCACTGGATTTCTTAACTTTCTGAAATAAGAATGAAATTTGTGAGGAATATTGATCATCTCCAAAACATTCCTTAATTGTGTCCCAACAACCTTTTCTATAGGGCTGGCCTTTGCCCCTGCAACTAAAACACTTGAAAAGGTGAAGCTTTTACTTTTAAGGCAAATGTCTCCATTTGTGTCACATTTTTCAGTTTCATTCCCACACTTATCAAGTGTTGGCAGACAAGTCGCAAACTACATGTAAGCGCATCAAAATGATAGTGACCAAAACAGTCACAAGGTTTTCTGTGCTGCACCATATTCCTATGCCTATATATATGACTGGCAGAAACCACTTGCCAACTGTGTAGGGAATGCACATTTGTCCAGATCAAAAGACCGGCCGCTAAGCCTGTAAGAGTAAGCCCATCATGGGCAATTAAAGTCCTCTTCAGTTCAATAATTGCCTGTGTATATTCAAATTGTTCCAAATTTGGCTCATCTTTGAACAGACAATTTTTTATAAGCCAAACGTTATTCTAGTATGTAATGTGCATATTGGGCTAGCTCAGCCTTTCCATGTCTTGAAAGAAACTACTGTATGTATATATGGATCCACCCACTGGAATGTAATAAAGTCACAAAAATGTGAAGTGCAAAAAAAATACTGTGTTCATGTTTATTTATTGCACAGGGAACTTATAGGGACTAGTGGTTGCACAAACAAGAAAATTGGATTGCTGAACCTGTCACATGGCTCAAATCAGCCCTTTTGGTAATACACACATGAGCTGAGGGAAGGAATGGGAGAAAATCCTATGTTTATAAGAGGAGAATGACATAAATGTATTACCAAAGAGAGGTCCTCTCAGTTCAGTCCCTGTTGATTTTCACATTCAGTTGGATGCTTTACCTAATCATCTTGTCTTTGTACATTCTCATCATCATCTATGAGAAGTTTCTCCAAAATCGTGTGACTGTAATGATTTCAACACAAAATAAGCACTTCCAAGTTGTAGCTCAAAGCATAAAATGTTTGGCTTTGTACTTGAACCTGATAGCTTTCTGACAAAGAAAACTGATCCACCTGCTGTGTTAATAACAGGCCTACAACTATGTTGTGTTTCTAAGTACTCTTTAAACACGGCAATGCATCAATTATTAACAGCAGTGATGCTTTTTGGGGGGGGGGTTGCTTTTTTTCCCATGTTAGAAGATCAAGTGTTTTTCTTTTCAAAACTATAATGGAGGATATCGGGTATTAATTAAGTAAGGTTAATAGCTCTGTAGTCATGCATCACACTTTCTCATCTAACTCAGGATCCACTGCATGTGACTGGCTTTAATATAACCTCCCGATCACAGCATGTTCTGACCGTCCTTGTGATCTAATGCTCCCAAATAATTGCTTGCAAATTGATTGATTACCATTATTGAGCTACTTTCCTGACAAAATAGCAAGTCCAGTATATTTGAATAATGCTATGGATGAGGCCTGGGGGGAGGGCAAGCTTAAAGCCAGACCTTTTGAAGTAAAGTCAAAGAAGGCGGAGAGGAGGCTGTCTCCCCGGCTTTTCTTCCTCTTGGTTAACAAGACATGTGATTAGCATTGCTGTCTGCTACTTAGTTTTTGCCCTGCAGTCAGCTTTGTCTGCCTTTAGAGGAAACACTGCCTGCAGGCAACTAAACCACCACAAAGGTAAGTCAGTGTCTTGTTAATGTGTTCATATCTCCTGATTTGTAAGAATCGTGTTACTTTAATTGTCAGGGTTTTAACTTGTGTCATTGGGGCAAATGTATGTCTTGAAAAGTTTTAACTTTTAATGAAAGACACATCTTTTATGTTTTTTAAAGTCAATTTCCTTTAATCTCCTCAGAGGTAGCATAGGTTGCAAAGAGTGTAAACTGACTTTATGAGAAATAAAGAACTTGTTTGCTATCGCTACAGTTTCTTAGAGCAAAACTATCCCAGGATTAATGTCTCCAAACCTGCTGTAAAACCTTCCCTTTGCAAACATAAGGATTGCTGCAAATCACCTGCACCTGTTGAATACATTGCAGGAACAATAATTTCCCTGAATTTCATTTCAGAATATGTTCAGTTTACAGACCTCAGAAAATAGGATTATTAAAAGTAAAGTGCCATACTGATTGCTTTTGGGAATTTTTAATCTTCTTATTCACTTCTTTACAATGTTTACTTAATACAGCACAGCGAAATCAGTAGCTCACACCCACTTAACAAATACACGTAGAGGTAGCATAGCTCGCCTGTTAACATGTAAGAGTTTAACTGTGGGAAAACTGTGAGAAATGATGTGTTCATATTCTACCATTTCAATGAAACTTGTTTTTCTCTCAACTGGCGCGCTTGTTTTTAACATTACTGCCCACTTGCACAAGGAGAAATTAGATTTGGTTGGCCAGTCACGTGATGGAAGAGTTGTTCTTGCATGGCCTCTGGAAAACAAGACAATTATGTGACCATCCGGAACATTCCTTCACTTATTTATGTGTATCATTCTGTCAGCTTGAGTGGCCTTACCTCATCCTCTGAAAGTAATGCATTCTGAAACCGAACCATGTGAAATATTTTGTCGAGGCTCCATTATAACAGAAACTTGATTAAAATCCTGCAGTGATGTAATTGTTGAGCTGTGCCAAACCTTTCTGGATCACAGGACAGATCCATGTGGTTGAGAAGGTTTAAGCTCTTAATATAGTGGTCTCATATGTTTGGGCAAAACAGTGAAAAATGAACTTGACGGTAGATTTCCCCATAGGACATTGTTTTCAGCTCTTGAGTGACAGCTTGAGTGACTCACAAACACAATAAAGCTTTTCTATGAAGACAGGAAGTAAATGTACTATACTGTAGAGTAAAGTCCCATTTTGAGGCCTTGAAACCTTAGAGCATTTTGACATTTGCCAAAAGTAATCACTATAGGGTGGAGTGCAGTATTAGTATCAGTATCAGTTAAAGCCAAGCAACAAGCCCTGGAGGTTTGAAAGTGACAAAGACTGCAGTTCTTCTATTGGACATTTGAAGCTAACTCCAAAAGCAAGTCAGTCACCACAGACTGCCGTAAAAATCATTAAAATGCCCAACTTTACAGAATATATGCCCCCTGCGACAAAAAGTGTTTTTGCTTTTAGTTTCTAGTAGCCCACATTCAGGTTTATTTGCTTACATTTCCAGTGGAGTTTGCAAACCAAACTTTAACGTCTGTGGTCTACTGGGTCTTTGCAACCCATTGAGGATTATAGGCTTACGTTTTAGTTAACATGTACTCAGTTTGTATAGAACGTCACCTGTATATACTACCCAAGTAGAAAAAAACAGCTCTTTAAACAGGAAACACTCCAATTCCAAAACGTATGAGAATTCATTTCTTTCTGTAAATCTGCCCATTTAGCATTGTGGCTAAAACAAACAGGACACACACACTAGCTGGGTTGACGTTGACCTGGTGGATCTTAAAAACTGTAATAGTTGGTCAAGTATTCACTCCATGCGAACACCTTGCAAATGCTAGGTTGGGCCTTTCTTTACTCTCAAATAGCCTCAGCTCTAAGTGTCATGGATTCAACAAAAAGAAATCTGAAGTTCTTGTTGATTGCATGAACTTCATTTGTCATTTGTCCAGATTTGTTCCAGCATATTCCTGATTCTACTGGATTTAGATCTAATCACTGGGGAGGCACAGTCTACTAAGATTAAGGTCATGTTCATGAAATTAGTTTGAGATGACACATTCTCATGCTGGTAGAAGCCATCGGAAGACAGTGAACTGTTACCACAAAGAGATGCACATGGTTAGCAGCAATTATCTGACAGGCTCTGGCATTCAAACCTCAAGTGATTGGTATTAAGGGGCCTAAAGTGTTCAGTGTAGACTGGTGACACAAGGCATAAATACAGCCTGAACCTCATCATATGCAACAATGCTTTTTAAAGCCAAAGCTGGCATCTGGAACTGGTGCAACTCTCTAGATTCAGTCCCATATGTCTTTTTGTAGCCACTATAGGAAGAGAACATTTTCAGCACATGCAGGGATGACTTAATAAATCTGAACCTGACCTTTAATAATAAAACAATCTTTTTCTCATACAGTAGTGAGACAGGATATGTAATGCATATCCACGACCTGTGCTGTTTGGTTAGATTTTGCAAACTGAGTTCAGTGAGTCAGTTCAGAAAGCTGTTTATTAAATTCCACTTCCACTCTCCACTCACACGTACGTTGGACTTGCAGGGACATTTACATGCAAACTTTGTTTAAAAAATCTGTTTTAAACACTTAGCTTGCACTAATAAACATGACGTGATCAACCCCAAAGAATGTGATAGAATTTGATCACTCACATGTCATGCTATAAACCTCATCATTCAGAGTTTATCTTAAACGTTACAATGCATGCAGAAATGTTCCTATATTGTTATATGCCACGGGGTGCTATTAATGCTGACTAATGACTTAAACTACTTCTGTTTGTTACAGCCCAAAACCAGGGAGATTGCTAGTTTGCAGGCATCAGGTTCACAATCATGCCTGGCAGCACTGCAGGCAAGAAGCTTGATCTTTCCAAGCTCACAGATGAGGAGGCTCAGCATGTGTGGGAAGTTGTCCAGAGAGATTTTGATCTGAGGAAGAAGGAAGAGGACAGGCTTGGGTAAGTTCACTTATTTCTCTGTAATTTGTCATTGGTGTAGATGTCTGGCTGGTGTTTATCCAACTGAATTATTTGGCAGCAGTAAATCATAAACTGTTTAACATTATCTACCAATTTCAAGATGGTTGGAGTTTTTCCCACTAATAGGTTTATCTTTAAAACTCAACAATAAAACAGACCCACATTAAGTTACACAAACGATTAAACAAATTGAATTAAACTTCTTTGAAATGAAATCTCTTCTACTATTAGATCTCCTCTTGCTCTTGTATGTATTCACCTTTATAATTTGACTTGGTAAATTATGGGACTTTATTCTGCTACCCTAATCTATCCCACATGCGTATGCTGAATAAGGATTACATGATTATTATATGTGAAACACTTATTCTTTTGACTTTCTTCTTGGTATTCTGAGACCACTGTATTGCAGTGTTCATTGCCTCTCAGTGACAAATGCTTCTGTTGATCCATAGAGACAGTTCATGTGTTGTTTTAAAAGTATGAAGTTTGTTTTGTTTTTTTCAGTGCTCACTGTTCATTGTTGATCATTTAGGAAATGAAGCTCTGCATCCAGTCAGCTTATTTAGCTTATTTAGTTTCGGCTCATTATTTTTGCATCACTGGCCATTTTCAGTCCTGGGGTGAAGAGTAAGGTGGTTTTGTTGAATCTGCTGGCATGTTTCAGTTAGGCCACATGTCATTTGGCATGTGCCCTTTGGTGCGTGGCTCACTGGGTTATGTGATTAATGAGACTGGGCTGTCTAGTGTGATCTCATTCTGAGGTGTTGCATCAGGGCATTTCGTCAAATGTCATGTGCATCATTACTCACAAGGTGTTTTTTAGCTTTAGTGCCTTAATGCACTGCCCTTGGTAAAACGGCCTGCCTAACCATGACTTGCCTCATTTTTGTGACCTGCACTCTTAACCTAAGGATGTTGAAGGAGTTACAGTGGCAAGGCAAGGCAAGGCAAGTTTATTTGTATAGCACAATTCAACAACAAGGTGATTCAAAGTGCTTTACAGAGACATTAGAAACAAGAACAAATAAAAAGCATGATTTAAAATTGATTAAAACAAGCAAATAAACTAACTAACTAATTAACAAACAAACAAACAAACAAACAAACAAACAAAACAGTATATAAAATCAAAACAGATAAAATCAGAACAGTAGATAAAATCAGTAGTTAAATGTAAGTTTTGAAATTTAAGCTTAAAGTGTGGATTTGGTGCTTTATTCAAATGCAGCTGAGAACAGGTGAGTCTTCAACCTGGATTTAAATAAACTGAGTGTTTCAGCTGATCTGAGGCTTTCTGGGAGTTTGTTCCAGATATAAGGAGCATAAAAGCTGAATGCAGCTTCTCCGTGTCTGGTTCTGACTCTGGGAACTGATAAAAGACCGGATCCAGATGACCTGAGGGATCTGGATGGTTCATACTGGGTCAGGAGGTCATTGATGTATTTTGGTCCTAAACCATTCAGAGCTTTATAGGCCAGCATCAAAACTTTAAAGTCTATCCTCTGACGGACAGGCAGCCAGTGTAAGGACCTCAGAGCTGGACTGATGTGGTCCACTTTTTTGGTCTTAGTGAGGACTCGAGCAGCAGAGTTCTGAATGAGCTGTAGTTGTCTGACTGATTTTTTAGGTAGGCCTGTAAAGATGCTGTTACAGTAATCAAGCCTACTAAAGATGAATGCATGGACTAGTTTTTCCAGGTCCTGTTGAGACATCAGATCTTTTATCCTTGATATATTCTTGAGGTGATAGTAAGCTGACTTTGTTATTGTCTTAATGTGTTTTTCTAAGTTTAGGTCTGCATCCATCACTACACCCAAATTTCTCGCCTGGTTTGTGGTTTTTAGATGTATAGATTGAAGTTCTCTGGTGACCTGTAATCGTTTTTCTTTGGCGCCAAAGACTATTACCTCAGTTTTGTTTTTGTTTAGCTGGAGAAAATTGTGGCACAACCAGTCATTGATTTCCTCAATGCATTTACCAAGAGCCTGTACAGGGCCTCGGTCTCCTGGTGACATTGTGATATATATTTGTGTGTCATCTGCATAGCTGTGATAGTTTATTTTGTTGTTGTTTATAATCTGTGCCAGTGGGAGCATGTAGATGTTAAACAGAAGGGGTCCCAAGATGGAACCTTGGGGAACTCCACATGTGATACTTGTCTGCTCAGATGTGAAGTTACCTATTGATACAAAGTATTTCCTGTTTTCTACGTATGTTTTGAACCAGTTTAGTACAGTTCCTGAAAGACCTGTCCAGTTCTCCAGTCGTTTGAGTAATATGTTGTGGTCAACTGTATCAAATGCTGCACTGAGATCCAGTAAAACTAGGACTGACATTTTTCCACTGTCTGTATTCAGACATATGTCATTAAACACTTTGGTCAGAGCGGTTTCAGTGCTGTGGTTCTGTCTAAAACCTGACTGGAAGGCATCGTAGCAATTATTCTGTTTTAAGAAGTAACTGAGCTGTTGAGAAACTGCTTTTTCAATGATCTTACTTAAAAACGGGAGATTTGAGATTGGCCTGTAGTTGTTCATTTGTGTCTTGTCAAGATTGTCCTTTTTCAGTATAGGTTTGATTACAGCAGTTTTTAGTGATTCTGGAAACACACCTGATAATAAAGAAAAGTTGACGATCTGTAACAGGTCTGACTCTAAAGTCTTTGAGACCTTTTTGAAAAAACTTGTTGGCAGGACATCTAAACAGCAGGAGGAGGAGTTCAGTTTACCTAAGATGTCCTCCAGGTCTTTGCTGTTAATAGGTTGAAACTGTTTCATGGTGTTTAAACAGTTTTTTGGTGGACACAGTACATATCCTGGATCTGCTGTTGATGTACCAATTGCTTGTCTAATTTTTTGGATTTTTTCAGTGAAGAATTTGGCAAAGTCATTGCAGGCCATGGTCAAATGAAGTTCAGCTGCCACTGACACAGGAGGGTTTGTTAGCCTGTCAACTGTAGAAAATAAGACCCGAGCATTATGGCTGTTTTTAGTGATGATGTCAGAGAAGTAGGACCTCCTTGCATTCCTCAGTTGTAAATTATAATTGTGAAGTTTCTCTTTATAAATGTCATAATGAACCTGGAGGTTTGTTTTTCTCCATCTGCGCTCAGCTTTCCTACACTCTCTTTTTTCATTTTTCACCAGTGTGGAGTTTCTCCATGGAGACTTTTTCCTTCCAGAGATAACCTTCACCTTAATGGGAGCAATAGTGTCCATTACATTTAACATGTTAGCATTGAAGCTATTGACGAGCTCATTGACTGACCCTCTGGGCAGGTCAGGTGTTAATGGGAAGACCTGGTTAAAAATTGCACTACTGTGTTCAGTTATACACCGTTTTGTGATCACTGTTGTTGATATATTTGTGTGGGCTGAGATTTTACTTTCAAAGAAAACACAGTAATGATCAGACAGGCCCACATCAGACACAGTAACCTTTGAAATGCTCAGGCCTTTGGAGATCAGTAGGTCAAGAGTGTGTCCTCTATTATGTGTGGCCTCTGTTACATGCTGAGTCAGCCCAAAGTTGCCCAGAGTGTTACTCAGGTCTTTAGTCCCTTTGTCCTGAGGGTTGTCCACATGAATGTTAAAATCCCCAGCAATAATTACACAGTCAAAATCAACACAGATCACAGACAGCAGTTCACTGAGGTCATTAAAAAAGTCTGTGCAGTATTTGGGAGGCCTGTAAACATTAAGAAACACAACTTTGGATGGGGCCTTCAGCTGTAAAGCCACATATTCAAAAGACTGAAAACTTCCAGGAGATAGCTGCTTACATTGAAATGATTCATTAAATAAGACCGCAACCCCTCCTCCTCTCCTGCTCGCCCTGACCTCACTGATAAAACTGTAGTTAGGAGGGGTCGTCTCGATGAGAACAGCTCCACTGTTACTTTGGTCCAACCAAGTTTCAGTTAAAAACATAAAATCAAGGCTGTGCTCAGTGATTAAATCATTAATTAAAAATGTTTTCCCAGCTAGAGATCTAATGTTTAATAAAGCCAACTTAAGTGTTTTAGAGGTATTACTTGTCCCCTCGTGTTTGGGAGCAGTCTGTGGCACACAAGGTATGTTTACTATGTTTAAAGATCTTTTAGAGTGCAGCTCTCTGTGTTTTGACCAGGCCACATGTCTCCTGTCACCTAAAAGTACAGAAATTTTAAAACCTTCTAGTAAACAGGGTCCCAGCTTCTCCTGGGAAAAGTCATCACTGCCATAATCCTCACAGCCCGGACCCTTCACACATCACGCATCAGACTGCGGAGACAGGGCATGAAGAGGAACTAAGGGGGGCGAGGCTGGGCAATGTGACTTCGATTGCTCTGTTGAGGGTGGGGCTCGATGGCGAACCTTTGGCCGCTCTGGTGGGGGGTTTATGGGGGACAAAAAGGGATTGGGACGGGGGGTAGATCTGAGCCCAGCAGTGGTTCAAAGTTTAACACCCAGGTGATTGTGAGTCCCATCATGTTTGAAACATGACTTTTCCACATTTTATTTTCACATTTTTGGCAAAGATTAATCTCCATCCAGGTCACAACAACTCGTTTAGGGTGTGGAGCTAAAACAAAGCCCCACCCTAACTCCAATCCTCCTCCTAATCCTAGATCCTGTGACCTGCTGGATGTGAAGAGGTTAAAGTAGTACCGTTTACACCAGTAGCCCACCCATTTATTCGTATTCATAAAACAGAATAGCTCTAGCTTCTGATACATTTCAGATTAGACTGGCCTATGGTAGTGGAAACCTACAAATCCTCTACCTCCATGTCTATTTCATTTGTGAACTTTCACTCCATCCACAGTTCATATAATATTATTAAAGCTGTGCAGGGTAACAGCTGCTGAACAGACACCGGGCAAACCTGAACAGAAAGTTTTTGATGTGTGCCATTTTTTAACTATGGCCGTCACTTGTACAGTATGCTGGGAATCTATTGCTCTAAGGCCTCAAAAATAGAAAGCAGACGAGGTGTATGCATCATTTTCAATTACAACATCCTGAATGATGATTATAGACTTTTTTCCCTCAATGACTCAAAAAACAGCTTTAAGGTTAACCAGTGCCAAGTCAGCACTAATTGCCTGTCAGCTGGTCAGCCTCCTGTTCTTTTTCAAATTTGAACACACCAGACACGAAGCTCATATAAAAGCCTCTTTTGAAAAGCAGTCAAACACCATTTCTTTCTCCAGAGCGAGCAGCTAGCCGTTAGATGTTCAGTAAACCGCAGACGAGACACACACAGTGGTAAAGGGTGTGTGCTGTGCACCTGTAGTACACACGTATAAGAGTTGACAGACATCACAAGATTTTTTTTAATTAATTTTTCACAGCACTAACATAGGTATATCACACTGTATATATTTGAGTGTCATGTAATCAGGCTGTGTTTTGCTTGTGTAGAAACATGAAGTCCCTCATTGACATTACACGAACACCAGCAATCAGGCACGAATCAGAATCAGAATCAGAATCAGAATACTTTATTGATCCCTGGGGGAAATTATTTTTTGTTACAGTGCTCCATTTTAAACCAACATTAAGACAAGACAGACAATACACTAACTAAGAATAGTACAATATATACATATACATACATACATACATACATACATACATACATACATACATACATACATACATAAGTCACTCATAAATAAATAGTTGGAAAAGAAACATGTGTAGTTGTAAGAAGAGTGAACACTGCTTACCCAATGGATTTTGAGTTTAATTCTGGACATTTATCTGTGCTTTGTGCAAGATTTTTGTCACGGGTGTGGTAAATTTTGGACATTACAAATATATGCCCACTACTAAAGCACCAGCATGTTTTATCAATTAGAAATTCAACTTTTTGGTTTAAAAAGAAAGTGGACAAAAAAATCTTTATTCAAATTTAACTTTGAACAGAAGCCAAATCTCACATTACCTTTCACTGCACCAGGGCCCTCACATGAATAACATAGATCTCAAATCATGTTCCGCTATAAGATCTATTTATTCTTAAAATATGCATCCTCAGTCAGTTCGTTTGATGTAAATTGAGCAGATATGACACACTGACAGGAAAAAGCGATCAGACTAATTTTGTTCCACATTCCCAACAGATGATTGAGTCATTTGATACTAATTCACTGACCTCCTGCTCACACGCCTTGTTGGCAGCATTGGCGGATGGTTTAGAAATCAGGCTATGGGAGGAAGACGTTTTACAGGAAATTTTCACTTCACCTGTGGATGATCAGTGCAGGGCAGCAGCAGCAAAAGTCCCCATTTAAGAGGTTAGACCACAAATGATATAACAGCCATTATTATTTTTTTGTTCCATATAACTTTCACAAAACAAACATTAACAAACAGTAATAGAAATATTGCCTATAAATCTTGTGCATGGTTTTACCCTAAACTGCAGTTTCTTCTTTTGTCTACACTCGGCTTTAGAAAGGTTTCACACAGATGTAGTACCCTTTGTCTGCACAGACCAAAGTAAAGTAATTTGCAGACTAGCGGTTGCGGCAGATCGACTCGGTCTCACTTTGAAGATGTCACGTTGTTCTGTCTGTTCAGCACCACCTTAACAATGTAAAGCACAGATTAGCCTGTAGCATCGTTTCCGACATGCAAGGTGGTTCCAGGGGTCTCTCAATGACTGAAACAGGCATAATTAGACCACAGAAAAGTGTGCTCCAATTGGTTTCATCACTGTCGTGAGGGTAACAGAGGAAATGCCAGAGGAACTTCTTGCAGATGGAAGAAGTTTGCCTTTTAATGTGAGGCAGCAGTCTGAGAACCCCGGCCTCAGATGATGTAGCCTGAGTTTGTACACTCACAGATGTTTTCACACCTCAGCAGTATAGCTCTAGTATAGTAGTATAGAAAGTATAACTTTATGCTATTCACATTGGTAGTGAGTAGTATAATAAGTAAAGGTGTATTTGCTTCTTATTTAAAAACTGTAGTAGGCAAAACTTTATGAAAGACTTAACATTTCTAAAGAGTTCAGAGTGAGTAGTCGATCCTATAGCCAGAATTGTGATCTACAGTTTTTTTAGTATTCAAGTAACTATGAGTGTAATGTTAAAATCGGATCCATATGAATTCATGAACCTATTCCACAGCCATGCGATTTAATGTGTACCCTTCCAGATTTTATCTTTATCAAAGTGTTCTCTTCCATGCCTGGATTCAGGACAGCCTGCTCTGTCATGTGAACAGTTACTGGTTTGAAAGAACTTATTTTAACCTTTCAGCATCCTCGGGGACCCCTGATAACTTGTGTAGGGGTAAAAGTGTGCTAGTATGGGGTTTTGTTTGTATTTGGGGGTTTCAAATCAAGTCTCATTCATTCATTTTAACATTAAAGTTTTTCTGTTGGAAGATTTTTCATCCTAACAGACCGTAAACCAGACCAAGTGGTGTTAATGAATGAAAACAAAACAGCACCAGAAAAGGCAAAGACCAATGTAAGATCATGTGACTGTGCTATCTGGCACCACACCCACCTTCTAAAGCAGGCATTTGTAAATGCTGTTGTTCCTCACGTTGAAAAGCTAAGAAGCTAAAGGGGTGTCCGAAAATTAAGGTTGCCACTTTTGCCTCACAGCAAGAAGGCTCTGGGTTCATATCCATGGGATGGCGGGGGCCTCATTGTGGTGCTGGGTTTTCTCCAGGTACCCCACCTTCCTTTTACAGTGGACAGGCATGTGTTAGGTTAATTGGTGCTTCTAATTTGGCAATAGATGTGAATATGAGAGTGAATTGTTGTCACTCTGTTAGCCCTCAACATATTGGTAACCTGTCATACTCTGTAGTGTACCATGTGTTACGGCCCTAGCAGGGCCTCTCTCTCTCCTGAGGGTGCCTGTGTGGGCGTGTCCCACTACCTCCTGCCTGAGGTGCCACCTTTCCCTCCTGTACAGCTGACTCCCATCAGCAATTAAAGGTATTTAAGCCCAGAGCAGAGTGAGCTCTGGGCCAGAGTGCCATTTTGTGTGGGTACAGCTAGTGAGCTGAGTGTTTGCGGTGGTTTCCAGCTAGTGAGCTGAGTGTTTGCGGTGGTTTCCAGCTAGTGAGCTGAGTGTTTGCGGTGGTTTCCAGCTAGTGAGCTGAGTGTTTGCGGTGGTTTCCAGCTAGTGAGCTGTGCATTGTGGTTTCCAGCTAGTGAGCTGCGCTTTCCTTTTGACTTTGTGCTTTATTGACCAACGCCTGAGTTTTGTTTGTGTTTCTTATATGGTGATAGCGGCTTGTCCGTCTCTTTTAGTTGAACTACTTCAATAAAACTGTTTTATTTAACTGTTTTGCCTCCTTGACTCCTTTTTCTGACCCGGTCACTTTTGTTACTTCCCCCTCACCGCCTAGACCCCCCAGGGGACCGTGACACATGCTTCTCACCCCATGACAGCTAGGAAAGTGTGTAGCACCCTTGTGAGTCCCCCAGACTGGATGGATGGTTCCTGACTCAGCAATAATGTAGACATATAGTGGATGGATAGTGCATCAACAGTTACTTCAGATGATTTTTTTCTGAACATATCTAGGCCAAGTCTCATCAGAATCACTCGTGCTAATTTGGAAAATGTGTGTATTTCTGCAGTTTATTATTTTGTTGTTGCAGCCAGAGAAACCTGAATTGTCTGGAGTCTGTTAAAGTGCTTTTGCCTGTCTACAAGTCCATAATAAGAGTCTTTTTGTCACTAATTTACTTAGAATACATTAACAGTGAACCTTCGTGTCTCCAGTATAAATTACCCAAAATAGAAGGCAATGAAAAGCGGGATGGACACAGACTACAGGACACGACAGTTTTAACCATTTGGGTTGAGGTCCCTGCCAATGTTCTTCTTCAGCTAGTTGTTTTCCATTTAGATGAGCCAGTTGTTTGCTTCTCAGGCAACTGTTGTTTTCATCCGAGTCCTCTGTGGTCTATAAAAAGGTGCAGATTTTCATGTGGTTTACATATAAAACTGCCCACGCCTAAATCGTGCAAAACCACATCTACTGGATGGATTGCAAAATGAAATATTTTGGCAATGATTTATGATTTGCTTTGTTCACTAAAATAACAGACATCAACACACTTCCTAAGTGACATACCTTTTATTTTAAGTAATTGTGTTGTGTAAACTACAATCTCACAATATGTGTAGCTGTAAAACTTTATTTTTTTTGAGTCACATCTTATTGTGAGAATTTTTAAAAAAGCATGCAAAATGAGACAATAATACTGCACTAATCAATATTTTATTACTTACAGTAGATCAAATGACTCTGTGCAAGGAGAAAAGATTTATCTGGAAAATTGTTGTTAACTTTACAAGGCAATGTCACTGTTTTGGTTTTTATATGCTGGGGGTGGGGGGTTGTTCGTTTTGTTTTTTACATACTTATACCATCTCTCATTCTTTTGGTTTTCTGGTCTGTCAGTTTACTTTTTGGTTTCACTGTCAACACACATCAATCAGCTGTTTCAGCTGAAGTTTTCCTCTGGTGTAGTTGGTGTGTTTTCCCTGTTTCTCACCCAGCTGGGATAGCCTCCAGTCCCACGAGATTCAGAACTTGAGACGCAGTTAAGAAAAGGAAATGGGGGTATTTTTTTTTTGTCTGTTGTAAATAATGCACTTATGTAAAAAAGAAATTGCACCCTTTATAAGTTCTAAGCTCATATTTTCACCAAATTAACTCAATTCAAAACCCAATATTCACCGGGTTTTAAAATTAGGCAAATATAACATTAGATAGACACAACATGTGACATGAAACACAGTGGCGTTATTTATTTAACAAAAATTAAGGCAAAATGCAGAAGCAGTCCAAGAGGATAACTGCAGTCAAATCAAATGCACATGATTTATTGAACATCAGTAGATGTGAGCACCTCTATAAAAGATTTTTTTATATAGCATATTTAAAACAACAATGGCTGACCAAAGTGCTGTACATTTAAAATAATCAAAGGAGATTAAAGCATGTGAAGACATGGCAAAATTTAAGGAAAGAAGCATGAACTGAGAAGATTTGAATAAAAAATAAGACAAATAAAAGTAGGAGGTCCTGATGTGAAGGGGCAGTTTCTTCCACAGTTTAGGAGCAGTCACAGCAAAGGCTTGATCTCCTCTGTGCTTTAATCTGGACCTTGGTACAGCTAGGAGCATTTGGTCCACAGACCAGTTGTATACTAGTTCAAAAGATCATGGGATCTGCACACCCGCATTGCGAGGTTGCAATGCGAATATAAACAAATAATAAAGTCTTAAAATTAATTTGAAAATAATTGGCAGCAACTGTAAGAATGCTAGTATGGGGGATATGTGGTCTAGGTGAGATTAAATGAACACATGAATAGCTCTCTCAAAGTCTCTGAAACAGGGGAATGGCTTCACTTTTGCAAGTAGCCAGAGATGAAAGAAACTGGTTTTGATTACAGAATTGATCTGTCTATCAAAGGTTAGATTACTGCCAAAGTCATAGTGGTCACAGGGACCAAACTCAACGACCTCTGTTTAAAGCCATCCATGCCTTAACATCCTCCAAACAATCTAGTAAAACCTTCAGAGGACTTAAAAATTTACATTTCAGTGGTAGGTAAATCTGTGAGTCGTCTGCATAACAATGAAATGAGATGCCATATTGTTAAAAAAAAAAAAATTGAGCGCATAGGGAGCATAGGGGAAAAGGACTGGGCCAAGAATGGACCCCTGGGGGACCCCACAAGAAAGTGAGGTTTTTGAGGATGATGTATCCCCCAATATAACAGAAAAACTTCGGTGGGACAGATAAGATTTGAACCATTCCAATGCAGTCCCTTTGATTCCAACACAATGTACAACTGAGAGAAAAGAATCCTATGATCTATATCAAGGGCAGCATTGAGGTCTAATAGTATTAAAATGGCAATATCTCCCAAGTCAATAAATGTTAAAAGGTCACTGAAATGTCAGTTTCAGTGTTGTGGTGAGTTTTAAAACCAGACTGAAATACTTCACTAATGCCATTTTTATCTTGAAAGGTCTGGAGGTGAAGAAGGACAACTTTCTCCAGGACTTTAGAAAGAAAAGGCAATTTAGAAATTGGTCTGAAGTTGGATAAAACTGTTGGATGCAGATTTTGCCTGACTGAAGACTGCTATTGAACATGGAAATCAAACTCATACTCCATCCATCCATTTGCTTCCGCTTATCCTTTTCAGGGTCACGGGGGGCGCTGGAGCCTATCCCAGCTGTCATAGGGCGAGAGGCAGAGTACACCCTGGACAGGTCGAAAGTCTGTCGCAGGGCTAATACACACGGACAGACAACCATTCGCGCTCACATTCACTCCCACATTCACACCTATGGGCAATTTGGATTAACCAATTAACCTATCCCCACTAACTGCATGTCTTTGGACGGTGGGAGGAAGCCGGAGTACCCGGAGGGACTCATACTCACATTATCAAAAACATCTTTCAGTAAACAAGATGGAACAATATCCAGAGTACATCTTGTGGGTTTCAAGTTGTTGACTACTTCATTCAGTAATGAAAGTAGAGCACTTTGATTTTTTCTTTTCATTTCTAAGTCCAGATCTCAACCAGACTGAAATGCTGTGGTGGGACCTTAAGAGCGCTGTGTATAAATGAATGTGTGCAAAGTCCAATGTCCTGAAGCAGTGTTGTAAAGAAGAGTGGACGAAAAGTCCTCCACAATGATGTGAAAGCCTCAAAGTCACATAGAAAACTATTATTCCAAGTTATTGCTGCTAAAGCTGGTTCTAAAAGCTGCTGAATCATGGGGTGTGCTTAATTTTTCATTCACTGCTTCTTCAGTTCGATTCAGCTTTTGTTAAATAATCACAGGGTGTAATTATCCCACGTGTTGTTGTTAAACTGAGGTTTTATTTTTATATTAGAGACTTGTAAGCAGATAGAACCAGATAATTTCTTTTTAGGTATTGATATATAAAACCTTAGATTTGTAATATGATACACTGCACTTTTAGTGTTTGTTTTATTTTTAGATGTCTCCTTTTTCACGTATTTCAAATAATTAGGTCAGTTCCTGTACTCCCAAAAAGTACTCCCAAAAGCTGAGGCTGCAGCCCGCTTGTAATAATTGGTTCTATGCATGCATGTATCTATTGTCTTGGATTTTAATGATGAGAGCACATATCCCTAATATCCCTACAACCTGTCTTAGGCACAGAAACCTCACACGCCTGCTGTTTATGAGGAGAAGCCAATCAGAGGAAAGTTGACCTAAAGTGGGTTAGCGCTATTTCAACAGACTGTTTAAAAGTCCAAAGGGCAGCATCTGCTTCTTTCCTCAGAAACTATTATTTTCCAGCGCTAATCCTCTGTGTATGGGTGTCACCCTCCCTTTTTATGTCTCACTCCTGATCTTTTCCAATTGCTTAGATCTAGTTTACAGCAACTTGTCAGATAGAGCTGAGTCAGCAGGAGAATAAAAGATGATGATGTTACTAAGACTCCCTACACCAGCTGAGTTAAGCTAGACAGAGTCAGATTTATGCGAAGAGCCACAGAGAGAGATCGCCATGTATGGGAACAGGCAGACAGCTATGAGGACTAAAGTAACTAACTGAACGCCTGGCTGCCGCACCCGGATTCCTGAGCTTTGCCGGTTAAGCAAAAACTCTGCACTACCTGCTTTTAATCAAATACTGGAGAGTGCTGGGGAATACACGAAAGTTTTCTATAAACGCATAAGCATTTAAGCATAAAAATGCTTAAATGTTTAGAAAATGTGTTATTTCATTCATCTGTTGTTTTTATTTTCTTCGAAAATGAAATGCCTGTAGCCTATCCTAGCAGTCACGGGCCTAAAGGTACCAGAGAACCCAGGTGAGCACAGGGAGGACATGAAGCATGCCCACACAAAGGCTGGGTCAAATGCAGGACCTTCTTGCTGTGAGGGCACAGGGCTAATGCTGCATCACTGTGCTGCCCAAGTTATTTCAACTATTTTTATTAAAAACAATTTAATGGCCCCCTTTGTTTTACTTATTTTAATACTTTTATAAAATAAAATATCACTGAAGAAAAATATAACACTCTTTGAATCTTACTGTTTACACTACAGAGGTACATACAAATACTCTGCATATACTTGTGTGTTTAATAGCGTTTAAATATTTAGGTTCTATTAATCTGGATATTTACAGTTTATTGAGAAATGTTTTTACTGTTAGTACTAGTGAATATATTATTTATATTAGCAATGTGTCAAAGTTTTGTTAGCCTTTTGCTTATTGTTGGCAGTGCTTTTTGTATTTATTTATATTACATATTCAGCTCTGTACAATTACTTTACAGTACAGCACTTTGGTCCTGTGCTGGGTATTTTAAGGTTCTTTATAAATATAGTTGAATTGGATATTTTATGACTGTGCAGCATTCCTTAAATGATTAGTTCATGTATCCAATAATACCTGTAAAATGTAGGCTAGTTATTGACTAGCTCTTATATATGGTCACTTTCATACCCACCAGTGAGACAGTGGGACAGATTTGACTATGATCATATCTGAGTAACATGTCCTTCTCAGATAGCAGTAAAAGGTGTGTACACAGACTGTATATCAAAGATGGACTTGCTCATTTGACCTATGACCTCAGTAAACACTTTTTCTGATTAGAGCATCAATAGCTAGTGGTCCTATTTAAAGCCAAAAAGTACTTTAGAGCAAGTGCAGCCTGTAAGTGCACAGGTCCCTGACATGATTATTGAAGAAGATACGACAAAGCTCATAGTTAAGTCTGTTTGGAGAATTGGACCCAATGAGAAGATCGGCTTAGAAATCTAAAGAGTGAAATAGACAAATCAACAAAGACTGATTGCACCAGTGTGTAGTCCTGCTCAGCTCTACTGAAGAATCAAGCCCCTTTTCGCTCATTGTTTCAGCTATGTGATCTGCAGGTTATAGTTTTGTCATAGTCTTGCTACTGTAAAGACATTCAGCAGGAAACATGAGCTGAAAATAAAACAAAATTAATGGTACCAAGCTACGGAAAGACAAACTTAGCAGCAACATTTCTAAATATTTTTCTCAGGAGCCGATCAAATTTTCGAGGTAACCGTTCAAATGGCTCTTAATCAAAACCTTTTGTGCTGTTGCTGAAAGTCTCCATTGCCCTTAAGTATATTAAAAAAAAACATTAACTGATGTAATTTTGAATAATTACTATAGAAACTTGTGAAGTGATAATTTCTTGTGCTTTCACGACCTTCATCAGTCATTGGAACATAAAAGTCTTGTTGCAGTTTTTTGGGAGCTCCACTTATAAACTTCTGCTATCCTCCCCTCTTTGCATGCTGCTGCACTTGTCTTTTGATAGTTGACTTTGCAAGTCATGCCCTGGTGCTTGGCAGGTATGGTAGTTGCCTACAGCACACATGTGTAGTTGAAATCATAGAAGGGCATCTTGTATACCAGATTTGTGGGATTTCATGTTTCAGAGGAGGGTAGATTTAAGAGATATTACTTTTAAATTGCACTGCTAGTGGCCAGCAGCTGTTTCTGCAAAAGGTTAAAAGAGGCTTACAAAGTATCCCATTCATCCCAATGATCTGGGCTATAATTTAAAAAGCATGGCCTTTAAAAAAAATAAATCTTTAATAAACAATAAGCATCCTCTCATCCCCGGCGGGTGTTTTGCCAGACTCCACCCATGCTGTGTGACATTTGGGAGTTGTTATCTGAATTTTTCCACCGCACTACTGTTAGCATCCTTCAGCACCGAGTGAAGCTGTTACTTATCCAACAATCAGCAAAAGTCTGAATTAAAAACGTTGCAGAACAAAATGATCTGACTCAAAGCAATGAAGTCATTGTTAACACACATGCAAGCAGATTCCAAGCCACGCAGAGAAGAGGAAAGATTTGAACAGGAAGAAGGTTAAAACTGATTAAAACTTTACAACAATAACAATATCAAAAGTTTGATAATTACAGCAATTACAATGTAATTTTAACAAAAAAGTCACAGTGAAACATTTTCCTCTTGCTAGAATTTTCTCCCGTTACTGGCTTTTCAGTGTAGCAGGCTGACATGATTGTTTTTGAAAAGAGGTGCCAAATAAAGCTATGTGTTGCCATCCATGTGCTGACAGCCATCTCTTTACTCGTGTCAGCCAAAATTTGACTCATAAAATCTTTTTTTAATGCAGCAGTATGAGGTTTGTTTTTGCAGCTATAAAAACACAAAGTGAGCAATGAGTTAGAAATTAACCTTCAAATCTCATTCATGACAGCTAAATTTTTATTATTTGAACATCTGGGGGGAAATGTGTTTTTTAAATTGTCTCGGACTCAGCGGTGTAGGCTATGGTTAGCTTAGCGAAGCATAAATACTTGAGTCAAAGGGGGGAACTTTGTCCGATGGTGTCCAGGGACACAAAAATACACCCAAAGCAGCAGCATGAGTTGAGTATTTTGGAAATGGCGTGAGGGAAGTCCAGTTCTGCCGTAAGACTTTTGATCAACCAAAGTACAACCGAACAAAGATATGAATCAATGAATGGCATCAGGACTTTTTTTCAGACGATGATCAACCACATAAAGGAAACACAAAAAGCTAACCGTCTTATGACTTTAACTGTCTGCAGGTATGTTAGAAGCATTTACAAGTTGGCTATTTACTATGACCTCAACCAATAGTAGCAAGAGGATTTTTTGTATTGTGTAGAAATGATTGATAAGACAACAAAGTCAAGGTGTGTGTTAGTGTAGTTCTGCAGTGTCTTATTCTAGATGTTGGATATGGACTGTCAAGAACTGCAATCTGCAGAAGGACTGATCACATGACATGGAGGCTATTTCACACAGATATGAATATAGGTATGTTTTGTCATGCCCTTGAGCACAAAATGGCTCATAGTTACTGAACGTAACCAGTGTTGCAATTTGTGATGGCCAAACCCATCTCCACACTCTAAAGTTGGTAACTCTTGTGTATTTTTATTTCTTCATTTGAACACAATAACACACTTTAGTTTCCAGTAAGTTTATTGATTGGTTTGGATACATTTGTTCTATTTGTAAGCGCGCACATATAGTTTACTTATTCATACCAGTTCATTGCTTTGTTTGATTTTTAACTAACCTTTGTTTCTTTTACTTCTTACCTGCCATGATCCGTGAGAGTTGCCAGACAAAAGGTGATGGCCAGGGTTTGAAGCTGTTAAATACAAAGAGGGATAAATGGACGGCACCACCACTTCCTGCTGAAGGGGAGAATGTATGTTTCCTTTCGTTAAAAAAAGCTTTTGTATTTGATTAGATATTTGACTTTAGGGTTTAGTGGTTTTTGATTCTCTTCTTTGATCTTTAGTTTGTTAACAAACTAGACTATGCTGCATCATTTTTGTGGTTTATGATTGTGTTTTGTTTAGTTACCACTCGTGTGTCATAGTGGTCTGATCAGCCATTATATTTACCCTTGTGTGTCATTTCCTGTTTAGGTCAGTTGTTTGTTTGGCCAGTTGTTTGGTTTGTTAAGTTTGCAGTTCTTTGACAGAGGTGGGTTTTGTTTCTTTTACCTCTTTTATGACTTCAACATTTGTTGCTTTTGTAAATATAATTTTTGGGGTTAAATAAATGAAAACCCTATTTTTCTAATGACTCCTGCTTTTCCAACTTGGTCCATCACACAATGTATTCTGGTAGAATTGCAATTCAAGTATTACTCAAAATCTGCAAAAACCTGAGGTCTAGCAAATTCAATACAAATCAAATTTGTCTCATGCTTTTTGTATTCTTTAAACTTTTAAACCAACCGCTACCGATCTAAAATGAAGACGGATAGATTTTTCAAAGGAGCCACAATATTAGCTCTTGCCTGAATCTGTCTGTCATCTATAGTTACACTATGTAGACGTGTGTGTGTGTGTGTGTGTGTGTGTGTGTGTGTGTGTGTGTGTGTGTGTGTGTGCTTGTTTTAACCCATATCTACTTTAAGTGAAAGTGGTGTTATTTATTAAGTGTTTCTCCATTTTAACAGATATAATTTTAAATGTCATTATTAATGACCAGCAGCTGGATTTCGCTTTATCCGTCTTATACCGATCATCTGGGCTAAATTTTAATAAGTTATATCGGCAGTTTATGGGTATATCAGTCACACTTAAAAGCCAAATATGCACTTTGACTAAATATATAGGAGATCAGTGTGTTAAGTGCCACAAGCATTTAATAGTCAGTTTGGATGGATCCCTGGAGTAAAAATGTGAAGTAATTTTCTCTCAAGGATCTCTTGTACTGTATGTATAACACTGTTTTCCCATGCATTTTCTGCTTTGTCTCTTTACAAATGCATGAAAATGACCTGCATGTTTTTAACCCACGACTATTTCTACATTCATAAGTCATACAGTAAATTGGTTAATGTTATATCAAATGAACCAGATGTGAAATAAAACCTTCTACCAGGCCTGGAAGATTATTTGTTTGTTGACAGTCTGCCTTCTTGTGGATATGCTAGCCTTTCATATTGTTGTCTTATTTGTTTTCAGGGATCTAAAGACCAAGGTTGAGAGGGAAGATACCAAGAAAGAGTTGCTGGGGAACCAGACCAGCCTGACTGAGTCTCATTGCATTCGATGTCTCCAGCCTTTTAAATTCCTGCTTAACAACAAGCATCAGTGCCTGGACTGCCAGCTCTACATCTGCAAGTCCTGCGGCCGCTATAACAAGAAGGAGGATGGCTGGGTGTGTGACACCTGTCACATGACCAGGTAGGTAATGACCAGTGTAAGAATAATTCAAAATGGTCATTCAAACTAAGTGTCATGTTGAATACAAGAAATCATATATTTAACTGTAACTATAAATGCAGTTCAAGTTCAAGTTTTAAACCAGTCATTTGTGGACAACACACTGTCTCCATGAGCTTCATAAGCTTTGTGCTGACATGCCTTTAACCATGCTTAATAACTTGACCAGCGAGCTCTGGGATGTGTACCTGGGAAAGCACTTAATATGTTAGAGCCAGAAAAAACTAAAGTCAAAAGAAGATTCCTCTGTTAATTTTCAGCGGGATTTCCTTCCACATGCATACATGGAAAGCCAGAGGTGGAGAGTTCAGCAGCAAGACACTCTACAAAGCAGGCATTAATCATAGTAAATGTGACAGAGAGTAGGTCAGAAAAAGCATGAAAAGAGGTGGTGGGCTGCAAAGAGGCTTGCAGCGAGCAGCACTTTTGACAGGTTCAAGAAACATAAATAGCACAAACTGCTCTACATGACAATTGCCAACTGGTTTTGTAGATGGGTACCAGCTCTTCCATCTGCTGAACTGAGCGACTAAAGCTGAGATTGTGTATTTCTGGCCTGAACTGATGCTAAGCTTGATTTGCAAGTTGTGGTTTGCTGTGGCAACTCGACATTTCTAAAAGTGAATATATGTTTTTAGGACATTGTGTTCTTTCTTGATAAGATGAATAAAAATGAGCAAATAACACATTCAGATTACTAATAAACAAAGAGGCAACCCATGTCCTGTCAGTAGTTAAAGAGCTTTGAGGCGACTGTTGTTGAATCAAAGGTTAAGCGTCAGGTTCGATGTGCTTTGATGGATGTTTGGCTGCTTTTTAAACAGATATTTAAAAAATCCTTTTTACTGCTTAGGCTCTGCTGGATGCAGCGATAGATTTCAATACATCCTGCTTGAAATCAGCTCCATATGGAACCATGATACCATTGTTTGTTGAGATGAAGCTGCATACTAAAAAGTTCTTTAATGGAGCTTGGCCAGTGTCTGGAAAGCATCATGCTTTGTATCTCATGCTTAAACCTGCACACTGCTGTTTTATAGCAAAAGAGCAAAATACAGCTCTTTTTGCTGGCAAGTCTGTATTCCCACAAGTATTTTCTATGTGATATTATGGGATAGTGTATAAATTGGCCTCATTTGGGGCTCATTTCTCACCATGTGTTCTCATTTTAAACGTTTCACATGTAATGTTATACTTGAATTAATAAACAAATAGAAGAAAATCTCTTAATATAAAATGCATATGCATTCATTTTCAGAATGAACCTCATCTGTGAATGACTTCTTTAGCATCTATATTTTGATTCCTTCCATTCTTCTCACTTACAGAGTACTCAAGATCGGTACTTTGGAGTGGTACCATGAGAACGTCCGTGCCCGTTTCAAGCGCTTCGGCAGCGCCAAGGTGATGCGTTCCCTCTTCAGGAGGTTCGACGGAGAAGGCAGCCGCTCTCAGAGTGACTTAGGAGGTGAGCAATCCACCTTCTGTCTGGTTTGTTACTTCGTTTCAAACCAAGCTTATGTCTGGAATGTCATAATCCTGGTTCTGCTGCTGAAAATGTGCATTTTTGCCAGTCAGCGTACTGTCACGGTGGCCTTTAAGCAAAAAGATTAACACCCCACTGACTAATTAGAAACTGCTTAGTGGTTAGCAGTCAAACACTTGCTGCTCTGGGCAGTTGCCAAGTAGGGAATGTCTACATGAATATCCAAACAAGTGCAAATAAAAGGTTACAAATGTGTTGTAATGTCAAGCCTCAGGTCAAGGTGGCTTTGAAGAGGCAATCTTAAGAAATTTCCATCTGTTCCACTCATTTCTTTACAAGCCCTGAGGAGAAGCTGCCGGTCAAAAGTTCAATCTGCCAGAGTCAGAGAGCACTGACTCGAAGTCATGGAAGTCTGCTTGAGCTTACCATGAGAAATCCCCACTAAATGAAAGGCTTCACTGAGATTCAGCAGCTGCATACTATACTGCGGCTGCTTGGAAAATATGCATCACTCCAGCTCGACTGGTAAAACGTCACCGTGACGATCGCCATCTCATCTGTGAACTGTGTTTGAGTTCAAGAATTGGAGTTGTAATGTATATTATTATATTTCACTGGACAACAAAATGCAAGCTCTTCACAGTGATGCACGCAGACTGAAAGTAATGCTGTGCCCGGGCCTCTGCAATCATCAGATCCTCTCCATCAAAGAAAATGGCAAATTAGAGAATATATTTTGAGACAATAGTGTTTATGGTGTTTGCAATGGCGCCAATCTTGTGGTCCAAGACGCTTTATGTCACCCTTGTCCTTTAATTTGTCAGCCGTCTTTGTATGAGCATCTTTATTTTTCTGACACTAAGTCACCAGAAGAAAGTTTCTGCTCTCTTTCTCAAATATTAGCAGGCTGCCAGATCTGTCACAGGGATTTAATCTTCCATCTTTCCTGTTTTTCCTGCTTTCTGGCTCCTCACAGCTGTATCTATCTTTTGTCGTCAGCTGACCAGGATGCTTATTCTAACTCTGCCCTGCGGGAGATTATTACCAGAGATACTAAGGTGGAGGAAAATGCTGTTTGTTTATTGTGTGCAGCTCAGGTTTAAAGTCTGATCCAGTGACGCTATTAGGCCTCATCAAAACCATTTTTCCTCTCTTTTTGAACTTGCTCACGCTGCATTTTGAGGCCACACCCACAGCATATGATACAAGTGATCCTTGAAGCATACTTTATGTCAGTTTCAAGCATTATTACTCACAACAGATTACCCTTTGAGATCACAACATCAGGAGATGAGCGAATGTGATGAATTATATAGAAACAGCCGAGACCTCTGGTACTGTTTACGCTGAGTCACCCCTGAGGATTTTGGGAAGGAATACAGAGCAAGTTGGTTGGCCGATGCAGCTCCCGTGGGCCTTGTGATAATTCACTCACATGTCTCCCATTCTGTGCCTGGAACTGAAGGATTCGGTCCTGCAGGGCTCGTCCAACCAGAAGCAGAGCAAAAGTGGAGGGAGGAGGACAAAATGTTTGTCGTGTATGTATGTGGAATCTAGCACACAGTGTCCACAGATGCAAGCTGTAGCCGTGAAATACAGTCATAAAAATGCATGTTAACAGATGTATTATGTTTAAAATGAACTCAGCATGTGACCACTTGGACTGAAATCAACATGCATTTCCACACATAGGCACACATTCTTTTACTGTCTTTTTGCTGTATGCATTCTATGGTCCGCTGGGCCCCCAGAGCTCGGAGGGTGTCATCCTGTCCTCACACTCTTTGCTGATACTTACAAAAGAGTCTTGTTCACATACAAAAGTCTAATTCAGTCCACTGGCTAACTCTCACTTTGGCTCTGCCGTTTAATGCTGCTACTGCTGCTTCTGATTATTGTTTTATGTGGAAAGTATAAGGACTACCTGTATTATCTCAGTTTGCTGAGCTATTTATTGCAGTTAATAACCTAATGTCATTACGTCTAGATTTGCAATTAGGAGAACAATGTGATAGTAATTACAGGAATCGGATCACTTATATGAAACTATAATTAAATGCAAATTAATAAGCCATGTGCGCGCTGCTCTTCTGTTTTCCAGAGCCTCGTGAGTATGACACACAGAGCATGCCTGAGGTCCACAGTAAGTATACTGAAAAGGTCAGATGTTGTCACAAGACAGAAATATGTTTGAATTTCCAAAATTTAAATATAACCAAAAGGTGCTTTCATTATTTTAGTATATTCTGCTTTGATTTGGTCGCGTATTTAAACTGTTCTTAGCTACAGCTCTGCTTTAAGCTAAATGCTAACTCACTCACTCATGAAGTTATGTGACATTTTATTATCGGATCTAATAAACATTTGGGAATTCTCAGTAAGATAGTTTTATTTTATCCCCTTTAAAGTTGTGGTTTATTTTATTATTATTTTATTTATTTTTATCTATTTATATAATTATCATTTCATTCATTTATTTCTTTATTTTTGGTAATTGTGCTCCTGATTATCTTCTGTCTTCACCAATAAGGCACCATCTTGGAATGTGCAATCCATCTCTCAGAGTGAAAACAGGATTTTCTTTGCATGCCATTGAGAAATATCCCATTCCTTAACTTTGAGAAACACTGCTTTTACATTTTGTTTTGGGTTGTTACCCACTTCCACCGTTAATCTCTGTCCAGTCAGTTTGGCAGCATTTGACTGAGGCTATACTTCACAGTTCATCCTGCTGCTTCTACCAGCAGCTACGAAACTGCTTGTCAGTCAATTATCCAACTACACGTGATGATCTACAGAAGCAAAGTTACAAATACCTGTAGACCTCACATTTGATCAAAACGATGAATGACTCACTGGGTCTTCTATAAACATGATCAGAAAGCTCATTTCTAACTTCTATTCACTATTTTCAGAGATTTGTATGAGTAATGGACTCATTCTGTGGTCAGGCAAAAAGTTTCTGACATTAAGTTGACTGAATGTCAGATATAAAACTCGTTCAGTGAATCTGTTCAGTTATTGCTTCCAGTGCATTACCTGTTTGCCTGGCTGTGTTTATTTGATTGTAATTGTACAACAGAAACTTAAGGCAGGTTCTGTTTTAGTACCTGTTTTGTTTTCATTTTGATTCACCTTAACTGTTCTAAATAAATCTATTTTTCACCATTTTACCACTAACAAGAGTCAATTTGAGCCCACTTATTTTTCCCCTAATTCAGCCCCATGTGTGGTCTCTATGGATACATATATTTTTTTAACTGGTACCTTAACATTTAACAGGAACATCTGTGATGATAATTGTAAGCATAACGATACAGTAAATAAGAGAGGTTCATTTTCGTTCATTTACAACGATCCCTTTGGTGTTTTTGAATGCCTCACACATGCGGTGGGCACAGCGGTTTGGGAACAGACCTAAAGGTTCTGGTTAGTCTGGCACAGTCATCTGGCTCCCATTGCCACTGGCATATCAACAGTAAAAGAGCAGAGCCAGGGAAGGTTTAGTCAGAAAGACTCAAGAACATAAAAAGTGTAACTTATGTTACGAGGTTATTGTAGTTGTATTTCCACAGTTGTGTGTGTGTGTCACGGGGTTTTTTTTTCTGCAGATAATTTCTGCAAAATGTAGCAAAAGCCCCAAAATTAGTTCAGCAGTTAACAGTAAGAACTAAAAGACTAATCTAAAAATATGAATATTCATCTTTTTCTGCTTTTATGCTCAGTGTAAAGTTTTTGTTGTTCCCAGCATTTTCTTCCCTCTTTCTCGTGCTGTATTCAAGAGGGAACTGTTACACACTGCAAAAATGCAGCTCCCTCGTAAACGCTCTCATAAAGAGGGACTGAAACACAGTCCATAGTGTTTCTGCTTTTGCTTTCTCTTGCTGTACTTTGTAAACAAGGTTCACACTGTAAGGTCAAAGGCCACTGGTTAACAATAACAGAGGTCTCTGTAGTCTGGAGTGACTCTGGTTTCAGTCACATGGTATCTTTGGAAATGCATGCACACTGGAAAACAAAAAACCTTTTTTTGGTTATTCTAACACTGCCATGTCTTCCTTCTTTGTCTATAGGTGCATATGGGGAGCACAGTATGGATGCAACAGACTCACAACAACACCAAAGGGTACGGCAGCTCATTTTTAAATCATTTTCATATCTTAAAAGAACTAGCAGTAGATTCCCCTCAATTTTAACAACTATCTGAAATCGTTTTAAGGGCAGCCTTACTAAATGTTTGAACAATGTTGAGAGTTGGATGGAAAATGAAAAGTGAAATGAGGAAACACCTTCTGAGGTCATAGTAAAGACATTTGTTTGGATCTAAATTTGGTTAAAAGGTGGAAGGACACAGATTCCTCCTAAAACTCATAGATTAAACTCAGAGCCTTCTTCCTGTGGAGCAGCAGTGCTAACCACTGCAATAACTTGCTGGCTTATCATGTTACATCAGTCATTTTTGACTGTTCAGCTCACAATGCAGCCACAACTTACATGTAGATTTTATACATTTATGCATGTTGTTAAGCTTTGTACAACTCTGGCAATGCTGGAGTCTATTCCAGTTATCACTGAGCAGGATGCACCCTGGACAGGTCAGCAGTCCATCACAGTGCTAACTCATAGAAAACAACAATCATTCCTATTTTGATGAGGAGAGATCATTTAAAAGAACTGAACATGATTTATTGAGATAGACAAATTGTTGTCTTAGATGAGTAGACTGGTAACCCATCACAGCAGAACAGAATCCCAGTGGCCTTGACGCTGGTGGTGAAGATGAAGCCTGAGGCTTGGGTGCAGCTCTGAGGGACTCAGGTGAGGTAGAGATGGGGAGGAGGCGGGTTGAGCAACTGAGAGTCTGAAAAGAAGAATGATGGAGAGCACAGGGTTAAACCACGCAGAGTGGAGGCTGATTGGCTCAAAGAGTAGTGATGTCAATATTGAGACTGACAGCGTGGGAAACTGGTAGTGATGTAATGGACAGACTAGCAGCAAGGAAAGCAGGCAGATGGGTGATTATCTTACTGAACGCATGCAGACACTTCACTAATGTTCACACTTACAGTTAACATCCACAGAGAGAACATACAAGCTTCTGGAGTTGCCTTATTATTCTGTTAACACATTACATAAAAAGACAGCATGCAGCTGTGTTTCAGGTTGTAAAGTTTAAGTGAGTTTGCTGCCAACAGGAGCGACTCAATTGATGTGCATCATAAAACAAAAAATGAATTTAGTGTGTGCAGAGAGAAAATCATTTGCAGGTATTTTGTTATTTGCTGATGTGACATGTGGAGATCTGCAAGCATTTCCTAAAACAAGAGGCAATATCCTGTTTATTAGTTACTGGGAATTTAAGTCAGGTGTGATCAAAGCTTATCTGCAAAACAGACAACTTCACTGTAGCTTAATTTTGCATCCACATGTTTGCTCTTTTTTTCTTTAATCAATGGAGTTTTTGCACGAGTGTGCGCTGGTCAACACTAATTCCCACTGATGGCTGGTTCCTGATAAAAAGCAGAGGTGCTTTCTTCACAGGTTATCTTAGTGATCTAGGCCAGCCCCTCGTGAAGGACTGGAATGCCTGGCACGGGCAGGCCAGCACTGGCTGCAGAGTGCAGTGGGGAAATACCAAGCTGTCATATATAAAAGAGTCAGACCGGAGCTGAGCAAGCCTTTGGTTTAGAAAATAAGGGTGGGTGTGGGGGCACTGATTCCACTGGAATTCATCATAAAATGAAGATTACTATTGTTTATACCACACTCTGTGTGTACTGTAGAAGTTAAGCTTTGTTTATTTTCAATCATTGTGCTGACTGTTGAGAAATGACAGGACTCCCAGGCTCTGCTGGGTCTCCAGATGCATTTTTTCCAACCCTTGCAGTTTTTTCTATATATGTTTATCTTAAAGAATCTTAATTTTGATGGACGTTACAGAAACAGATTGCTGTTCACTGGATCCCTCGTTCAAGTTTCTTTTAGACACAGTGCCCTCTGCTGTTCCAAACAGCCTAATGTATTGAACCTTCTGACATTTCCCTGTAAGGAAACCGGCTCACATTCTGCCTGCTCAGAGAAGCTACAGTTCAGTTTAGATAGTGTTTGGAGCTGGTAGAGACTCAGTGACCCTGATGCTATGTCAACACTGGAACATGGATATGCACCCTTAAATCAAATTTCCCTAGAAGATCCAAAGAACCCATGGTGTGCGTCTCTCATTTCAGCATTACTTTTAACTCATTTAAAATATTTACCCACGTGCATGTATCTGTGAATCATGCACCGGCACCAAAAATAAATGAATAAATAAAACAAAAGATATAAATGTAATAAAATAAGTATTAATCATATTTATTTTACTGCAGACCTGAGCTTTTAAGTGTTATGTATGCCCTATTAAAACCTTCCTAAAATATTATAGCCTTGTTGTTTTTAGCCAGGTATTTAAGTGTAACTCTACACATACACTTAAAGCCACACAGAGCTGCTTGTTAATGCAAATCTTTAATTATCCAATTATAATACATGACAGCAACATGATAATGAGTTCATGTTGAGTTCATCTGAGTCCAGTAGAGATGTGATGGAGATATGATGATATCATCTAAAAAGAAATGGAGGTCCAACCCAGGATGAACTAGGTGTACCTAACAAGGTGGCCTGTGTATTTGGACTATTGTTGGTTAAAAGGAAAAAAAAAATGTGACTATAAGCCCCATGGGAAGCAATTAGTGCTTAGTATTTGGTCATCATGCATAAGTAAAAGTCCACTTCTGTCTCTACAAGCAATACGAATCTATTATAACAGGCTAATTAGCAGTAGAAGGTATATACTTGTGTTAGTTCTGCTACAGCGGCAGTACATTAAAGGGCGACAAGTCAATCACTTTCTGAGTGTATGGAGCAAACAGCCTTTTGTCATGGCAGAGGTTTATCTCTTTACGCTTTCCTCTCTCCTCCCTGCTGACGATGGTGTTTCCCCTTCATGTTCTCCAAAGATGAAAAAGGTCAAAAGGAAGTTAACTGTTGATCCCATTGATTTCAAACTGGACGTTGACTACCTCAGCCAATCAAGAGGACCCTCAAATGAGGTACAGGCTAGACAACTAAACTAACCACAACTAGCATCCCTCCAAAACAAACTAATCTGCATGTTGTAATCCATAACAAAGACCATCTGCCTCTGCACTCTGTCTTTGCCAAACATTGTCTGTGTTGGCTAGACAGTACTGTATTAGCACTGTCATCATTCATTCTCGTATCTGGCCACAATAACCCTTTTTGTGTACATCCAAATGTTGTGTGTGCAGACATGGACACATCTTGTCCATTTATTAGCTGAACAGATTTTCTAATGCAGTGAACTGTTTCAGGTGGTTTTTTCCTGCTGTAAATGTATGCTGTTTGGACTGAATGTGAAGCAGCAGTAAATTTAGGCTTTTCCTACTTGAGCCGGAAAAGCAGCAGAAGTCAAAGGGAATAACCTGCACACAATTCTCCACTCTTACCTCCAGGAGCCGGGTGATCGTGACATCATGGTCATGGATGTAGGCGGGAGGAAGTCGATGCTTGCTGAGGCAGATATGGCCACCGTGTTTCATCAGATCATGGATGAACAACATAAAGAGCTGGACCTTGAAATAACTCCACAACAAGGTAGAAATTAGATTCAAACGAACAAATAAAACTTTTTTTTTTTTTAAATATTAAAATAATCAAGGAACTTATAAGTAACACAAGAACTTGTGTTACTTGCAAATAAAACAAAAATAATTGTTTTATTTGCAATTGTAACTGGAATTGTTGAATTTAGTAATTAAGTAATTATAATGTGCTAAACTGTTGTTTGTTACTTTGTAATGAATAACTGATCAAAGAAAAATACTTATAATACTTATAATACTTAGCATTGTAGTTATTTTACTGCTGGTATAATGGCACCTGTGACAAAGAGGTTGCTTTGCACAGATGACCTGGTGTACTCAGATAGCCGGACAATCCCATCCCGCTCCATCTCCCGGCTCAGCTACTCCTCGTGTGGCAGCGGCAGCATCGGAGGCCCTCGATGCAGCAGCAGCGTCTACCTGCCTGGCCTTGAGGACTCAGAAGAAGAAGAGGATGAGCACTGCCAGCCGTACCCACTCTACCAGTTGCATTCAGGCCTCTGCCGCCAAACATCTCAGGACAGCCTGAGCTCAGCCAACCATCCGCCACAGGTCTTTCATATGCCTCATATTAACATCACACGAAATGGTCATTACATTACACTCATTTAAGACACTCATAAATCGTCTTTCACGTCTGGTTTCTGTGAGTGGAGGAAAGTTGCTGGCTTATTATATACATTTTGCCTGCATTCCACACCAATGAACACAGCCAGACATTAAAACGTAAAGCTGTGAGATTCCACATTATTAACGATCCATGTGGTTTTAATGATGATCATAAAAGTTTAATGCCCGTGTTTTGTTTTTTTCTTGGATAATCTTTATTTTTGTGCTCTGTTCACTTTGTTTGTTGGTAGGGGAAATTGGAAAAGGGTAGGCCTGGTGAATCATTATAAGGAAAGCAGAAAAATTCAGCTGATGCAGTAAAATCACATGGTTCAAATCTGTGATCACTGAGACATGGTGTTGGATTGATTGAAGCAGCTCAGAATAACTTTCAGTAAATTGTTGTTATTAATTCCACTCGGGATTATGAATTGAACTGCAGTCATAATCTTTGGAATCATTGTTCTGTAGCTGTCAGATAGATGGCCTCGCATCATTCAATGACAGCAAAGTGCCCGACTCCAGTGATTGCAAAACAAGCCCAATTCAGCCCTACAGAACCGCGCTGACAGTGTATATGAGATTATATGAGATGTTTGTGCTGATATACTGTGCTTGGTTTTCCCCAAACATTGTGCTCTTTATTTATGGACAAATATCTCCACTTTGGTCTCGTCTGTCCAAACGACATCATCCAGAAGTGTTGTGGTTTGTTTAGATGCTGAAGCTGTACTGCCATGTTCAGAAGAGGCTTTCTCCTGGCGACCCTTCCAAAAAAGCCATACTTGTTCCGTCTTTTTCTAATTGTACTGTCATGAACTTTAACATTTAACATGTCACATGAGGCCTGTAGAGTCTGAGATGTAGCGCTTTGGTTTTCTGCAGTTCCTCTCAGCATTGCACAGACTGACCTTGGGATAAATTAGTTGGGACGTCCACTCCTGAAAAGACTGTTCTCAATACTTTCTAACTGTGAATAATTTTTCTCCCTGCAGAATTATGTCCCTCATATTGTCCGGAATGACCATATTTTGCAGTTTATCAGAGGTTGTATTCATCTAATTTTAAAACCTGCATTGGTCAAATGGGACAACAAACTGTAGTGTTAACATGATAAACTTTATCTTGTTTTGAATGGGTTGTATGGGTTCAAACTTCATACCAAACTCAGCATTTGATCTGATCTGGTACATACATTAATTGCAGTGTCGCTTTAGAGGCACAGTTTAGAAAGAACACAAATAACAAGCTGATATTTTAAGCCTTTCAAGCAGTGCATGCTGGAAGTCGGACACAAGTTCTTCAGTCTGACGTGCTGAGTGATGTCGTGGAGACAGCTGCTAGATCAGAGGGAGGTTACATGCATTACATCAGTGTCTATTTATGTGTCAGTATTAAACACAGTCCCTGGAAAGGATTGAAGCAGTAACCGTGGCCGTTCTGTTCTTGTGAAGCAGATAGAAAACAGACTTTGTTTACCATTAGTCTGAGGAGGCTGCTTTGCTGACTGCTGTCACTAATCAATATGTCTGGATTTATCCTTGTGAATCTCAGTTTTCAGTTCATCTGTCTTTGAGGTGATTCAAACACAGTCTGGAGTTTATATGGAGGTATAACTCGAGCCATAAAAAGATTCTTTGCAGTTTTTAAAGATAAGGAATATAAAAACAAAGAAAGCAATTAAACTCTGTGATGGTGAGTAGCCATGAAAACAGAAGGAATTATCCAGCCTACCTGTCTCCCTGCGCTGATTTATACCTTCGATAAGTTGTGTCATGGTAAATTTGTCTCACAGCTGGGCAGCACACTGAAGAGACATGCAAACAGGATACAGTGGAAAACATACAGCCCAGACATGTCTTTGTCAGATATCAAAACCAGACGTGACATTTCTCATCTGACAACAGTCACTCATCTTGCATACAGGTGCTGCTGTCTGTTGTCTTGGTATTGATTTGGAGGCCAACAATAGAACCGAGTGACATCAGCAATTTGATTATTTGTGGAACATCAAGATAAGTCAGCAAGCACAGACTGTATAAGCCCAGGGCACATGTGAGGTAAAAACTTTACGGTATGTTTAATATACAGAAGAGGGAAAAATTAAAGGAATAGCCTGAATGAAAGAGCAGAGAAGCATAACACATGTGGACACTTCCAAACAAGGCACAAAAGCTCACTGATGAAAATCATATGAATCATCCTCTGTGACCTCCAGTCACCAGATCTGAACCCAGCTGTATGAGATTATGGATAGCAACACCACGTCAATCAAGCCAACCAAACAGTTTTATGGTAAAACCTAGTCATTTCACAGTCCCTGAAAACTTGGTCTCAGATTTCTTTATAAATTCAACAAATAATCAAACAACAGTCAAAAATATGCAACATATATTATGGAATCTGACTCAAAGTCTTGAATATAAGTCTTGAGGACTTTGCTAACATTTTGTTATCAATGTTTCTACATCAGTGTAGCCAAAGAGACAACAAGCAACAAGTTATAGTCCACCTAGAGGAGGTGTACACATGTCATTGCATAATTAGTTTTGCAAGAATTCCAAAGATGGGAGTGCCACAGGTGGTGTCCTGTTAGCAAACTCCCAACATCCTGCAAGAAATAAAAACACAGAGATAAATATAAAACCTAGAGTAAATACATACCTGCTCAGTGAAAACAAAGCAGTTAATGGAACTGAGAGTTCACATAATATTATCCATTATCAATATATGGGAGTGTCTGAACTTTGCATTCAAATATTTGCACAGCTGCAATAATTACAATTGGACTTCCCTCTTGCACGGTCTGCAGGCATCCTGTCAGCTTCTAAATGTCACCCTATCTTTATATGTTTACATGGTTTTAAATGAGTACATTTATAGATTTAATAAAGACATTAAACACAACTGGTCAACAGTGCTCACTACTGCGTCGCAGGTTTATTCAGGCTTATTCTGTATAAAAATGTCCAGAACTAAAAAGAGGAGCCAGTACAGCTCTGCCAAAGGACTCCTCCTTTGGCTCCATTGATCTGTTGACTTTCCTCATGACTTTCTCAGTCATTAGTTTCAAGGTTTTTTTTACAGAATATAATGTCTATATGGATTTGCTTTACAACATCACATATTATAAAACTGTAGCTTTGTCAGGTTGGCTGTGGCTACAATGTAGCTTGCCATCACCAGTGTGTGAATGTGTGTGTGAATGGGTGGATGACTGGATATGTAAAGCACTTTGGGGTCCTTAGGGACTAGTAAAGCGCTATATAAATACAGGCCATTTACCATTTACCATTTCTCATTTAGGGCCACACCTCGCTCATCACATACGGTTTCAATAAAAGAACAAACAACATAGCAAAATGTAACACTTAGAGTGGCTACTTGCATCTTTTATTTACAGTCAATGGTGACAGAGTAATGACAACTCATGCTTATGCACTGATGAAAAGAATGAACAATTATAGAAAAAAAACCTTGATTTTCCAGTGTTTTTTAAAATTGTATTTACTGTCTTTCTCTTTCTGCCTTTAACATCAATCCCCCCTGACCATCTGAGAGCCATAATGCACCACAGCAGTTAAATAATTATGTTTAGGTTGTTTGCCTAAGTTTAATATTAGTATCAAGAGTTTGGATTTTTTTTAGGAGGTTGAATTTGGATGAACTGTGAGAGGAATTTTTCTTGTGGCAAGACATCAAAGGTGCATCAGATGACTGTCTGCTTGACTTCCTGACCTAAATATGATTCTTCATGTACCAAGGAGCGATCTCGTGTAGAGAAAATATTATTCCATTATGGCCAATTATCGAAGGGAACATTTAGTCTTCAGTTTTGTACACGAAGAGCATTTTGTGCAGTGTAATGTGAATTTGGTTAAGTACTTTTAGTTTAAATATATTTTTCTGGTTTCTTTCATCCAAGTAAATTTAGACATTGATGAAATATGGTGAAATCAGATTTGGGGACGAGTTGATATCCAGACAGCTCACTCTGATGAGAACATGTGAAACTGTAGCTTAACCATCTGCATATTTGGTGCCACTGTGTTTTGATTGGTTCAGTATGAGTCAGAGTGGTTTAAGACATGCATTTGCTTTCATAGCATAGATGTGAGCAGTACCATTTAAACCATTAAGTGTCCAGTACTTTCATGTTTTGAAAACTATACATTTTTTGTAATGTTCCTTACGTTTTGTGTTATTTTGGGGTTTGTTTGTTTTATGAATTAATATTTCTTAATTCTGCCTCTATATGTACTTTCATTTATTTCTTCCTTTCTTTCTTAGATCACTGACATTAACAGACGGATGTCAGCAATTGAGACTCTTCTGAACCGCTTGGAGCAGAAAGTCACCTCAACATATGACCAGGTAAATCTATCAGGTGTCAAGAGTACAGCTGCCAAAATTTCATGATCAGCATCTCAGCAGCAGCCTAGAAAGAAATGAGTGAAGCTTAAAAGACTGAAAGAACCTGTTTACATCTATAAAGCCATGGTTAGAGACACTGTGCAGTATTTTAGCATAACAATGTACAGACTAGCGGATTTTCAAATCACTTAAAGCCTAAATTTACATGAAAATAGTTAAGACAAATTACATCTATTTTATTTTATTTTTATAAATAATTTTCTATTTTGAATTTGATGCCATGCCAGTACCAGCTAAAAGTGCACGCAAACTTCACTTTTATTAAGTCACAATTTGTCAGGGTCATGGTTATACTTGTTATACCGCCCTCAAGTGGCCAAAACAATCAGTGCAACTTTAAGACAAACACACTTGATGTACCTGCATGAAAACTTGATTTTTTTGAAGGTATTTTCTTTCAAATAAAGAAAACTAACTCATTGTTCATGCATTGTGCTAAAGAAAGGAGACACACACTTACTCATATTTCATCATCCTCTAATCAAATGTGTGATCTCAGTGGGTTCAGTGTCTGTCTTTAATTGGGCCGTGAGCTCTCAAACCCACATCAGTATCATCACAGACTGAGCCAAGCCGCAAAAACAGCAAACCAGAAACGAATGTAGAATTTAGACTCAGTCGCTAATTAGTGGCTATTCAACTTCAAGTGCAGCAGTTGATTGACTCATGCTTTTCCTCTTTTTCTTGTGGCAAAGCACAGCTTAAATCAATTTGCATATATCTTATGTTCTGACTGTTCTGTCTGCACGCGATAAGTCTGCATTAATGTCCATGTGATCAGTGAAGGAAAAACAGAGTTCTTGTGCTTTCAGACATCCATGTTCCAGTTCTTGTTTAGGATCATTACCGAGTGGTCAGAACACAGCTGGACAAATGAATGTGTCTATTGTAATCGGTACACTAAGCTCTGCCCACTTTCTGTTGTATCTGTCTATTCTATTCGAATACTCCACATAAATAAGAACTACAGGTACAACAGATGCACAATCTTCCAGTTGAAAATCGTTGAATGATACATGAGAAATTCAAATGATAACCCTATATGCGTGTTCTGAACATGCTAGGTTAGAGGTTAGGACTTATAGACCCTAGTTTAAGTCTAGCTAAGGATCCTTGTTACATCTTCACAGTCACACATTGGTTAGAAATGACACTTGTCTTTCATGCAAACTGAAAACAAGTTGTTATGGATCTATGAATCTCCTAAAGCAAGAATATCAGTTGAGACGATAGCAATTTATCTTAGCGACTTTCTAGTTTGTAGTGAGATTAAGACAGATTTGTTTCTGTGAGGGGCCAAGCTGGCCATCTCTCACTGCAGCACAGAGACTCTGCTCTCAGTGATAGTGCTGGAGAAAAGTTTGGTTACACTTTACTAGGCCTAAATGCTGACAGTGCTCATTGCCACACATGCAACAAGGTTTTTGCACATGTGGAAAAAATTTCGAGCATCCTGTGGCACTCCCCGTCACTGTTGTGGGTATGTCTGTATGAAGCAGTGAAGCAAAGTGATGTAAAACTATGTCTAAATGAAGTGATGGAGCCACCAAAGGGGTTTGCGTTTAACCTTTTCATGAGCAAAACAATGCTAGTGTGCTATTATACATTAGGCACCAATCAGATCAGATTAAAGCAGTGCTCTCGTGTTTGCAATGTGAAGCATTTGTCAAAATAATATTTGTAAGTGAATAATAGATAGAAGATGGTTGATTGGAAGTCAGGGGAAATCCTGCAAAGTTTCCCTCAAATCCAACGAGTATGTTAGGTTATAATTACATGGACTGTACCCGAGGCCACCAAAGTACACTGCAGTCTGTTTGTTTTTGGCCTGGAAAAGAAAACTGGAGTATGAAAACAGAAAAACATAATCAGTGATGGAGCACTTGTGTATTATACATCATGCATTCACTCTAGCAGTACATTTTAAATCAGTATAACAATTCCCATTAGGTTGACGATCCAGTCATTCAAGATCCAAAGTAAAAACATTAACCGTATGCTGTGTAGATTTGTCTCAGTCACATTGTCTGTGCTTTGTTCCCAAACAGACTTCTCCCACTCCCAGCAGCACCTCTCCTCTTCCTCAGTGGAACGAAGTGGACCTGGAAGAGCAGCAGCTAAGACAGAGGTTGCACGAGATGACAGACAATATCAGTGACCATAGCCTGACCTCTGATGATGAGGACGAGCCCGAGGGACCACATTCCTCCCAAGAAATCCTAGCATGGAGGAGCCCACAGGCGGATCCAAGGCCTTCCAAACTACCTATCAGACCAACATCCAGAGCCAGCATCGTGGTCTCCAGGCTCGAGGAGGAGCAGCCTCAGCAGACAGAATCTCTGAAGGTACAAATTCTGTGGCATTTTTATAAGAAATCAGGTTTTTTTTATGTACGCGCAAGCATTCATTACCAGTTTGTTTACTGACAGAAAGAGACATAAGCCGTGAGCATCTGGCTTGCTGCACTTACTAAAAACAGCATGGCTCATGAAATTCCAGCCGACCTCTGCTGGAAATCGGTTCAAGTGCACACTGGAATCATAAATCAAGTCACTCAGGCCTTGGGTTTATTTTTCGTCTGCAACCATCACTCCCAGATTGTCGGAAAAAGAAGACGAATTAAATTAATAACTTCTGCTTAGCTGCCGTGCTAAGTTTCCTCAACTGTTTTCACTGGCAGTTCCTTCCATTTAAGCTGCAGTGCACTGATGAGTCATGATGTTTTCACATCACTTCACTACAAGTTTGTTCAGCCAGCATTAGCTCAATTAATTTAATGTATTTAAAGTATCAGGTAACACTGGCTTTTAGTATCAGGAAAATGGACGTGGGACCAAACTTATTGAGCCGGTGGTCACGAAGAAGAACTGCAGATTTTGGTACATTTGATTTTACATAATTTTTCAGACCCCACTGTAAGCAGGTACCAATCAAGTGGCACCATTTAGCTATCACATAATTTGTTAACATGACATCATTTCAAATTTCATTAAGTTTTTTTGTTGTTGTTTTTTTTTTTTACCTGAAAATGAAAATTTTTGCTTTCTGACTGGACTTGTCTTCCAGGCTAATGACTCCTCTGAAAGCCTGGAGAGGAAGGGTCACCCCCTAGAGGAGGGATCAAAGGCAAGCTTCAAAGGATCAACTGCATTACTGGTTGAACTGGAAGACAAAGTAGCTCAAGCAGCAGCTAATGTCCAGAATGCCCAGAGTGAGGTGAGGGTTACATTAAAGGCTAAGTAAAGTTTGATTTGTATTGAAAATGCAAAGAGATGTAAAGTTGTGGCACATCCTGTCATTTCTTTCTTTTTACTCCAAGGTGTCTGACATCGAGAGCAGGATTGCTGCCCTGAACGCTGCCGGCATGTCCTCGGATAAAAAAAGAAAGGTAACACCATTAAATCACTGAGTTTCATATCCAAAACTGTTATGACAGAAAACATTTTCTTATACAACACCCTTTTATGTTTGTGTGAAATCAAACAAGTGGACACAGGCGTCATTCTTAGAGCCAACGTGTTTTCTGTGATTATGTGGCACGATGGTCTTTGATTTGCCTCTCAAAATAACCACAGATGTGATTTCTATGAGTAGGTCTGCCTATGATGAACATTTGTAAAGCATCGAGGTGCCAGAATGCTAATAGAATAAAAGTTTTCCCACATCCTAAATTTATGTTTTTTCTCCTTGCCTTCTGCTTTGTCTTGCAGTCCGCAATCCCGATCCAAGCCAAAAGACTTTCCTACAACTTTCCCACAAGTAAGAACTGACACTGCTGCCCCTGAGATCGATCCCCAGGGCATCACAGCTAACTCAGAACATCTTAACCTTTTGAAACTTAGAACACATGATGAGCTGCTCTATAACTCAGTGAACAGTGTCCTCGTTATACTATGGCTTTAATTTTCCCAGCTGGATAGCACTTCATCTGATTCATTGAGTGGAGACTTACCATGTGTCTTGTACTTTAAACAGTATTGTGTTTTTTTGTTGTTTTTATAAAGAATAGGGAGTATATCTAATTTTTTAGCATATTATGTTATTTTTTTTATCTTTCTTTGCTACTGAAAAGTTCTTTTTAGGCCAAATTCAAGTCAAGTGCTTTTGTAACCTGCTCTTGGACTTGGTGCCAGTTGTTATTTAAAGTTTATAGAGTGTTTCTAATTTACTTTCCCATCAAAGTTTTCCAATAAGCTTATTTTCAGCATCCCACATCTGGGATTTTGAAACATCACATTTGTTTCTAACTATTAGATTCTGGACTGAATCCCAAAAAGAGCCATAATTTGACTTTTAACTGTGCTTTGATAAAATAGAGCCTGTAGAATACAATGTACAATGCAGCTGATGTATGTTTCCAGACCAGGTGGACAGGTTTACCAGGAACTCCCTCTACAGGGGCTCACTGACACAGAGGAACCCAGTGGCAAAGGCCAAGACCAGGGCTGCCTGTGCGGTATGACCCCACCCTACGGTGCTGGGTGCTGTGAAGAGTTCAATTCCCAAACTACATAAGTGCCATTTGGAGAAAAAAAAGTGCTGCAACAAAACTGGCATTCGATGCTTACCAATTTTTTTTATGTGAGAAGATTGATTCCACTGTCATAGTTAATTTTACATTAAGTTGGGAGATCTACAGCCGTGAAGCTAAATTTGAATGTGTACTGTGATGATATTTTTTAACTTTATCTTGTGGTTGTTACAACTTCCTGGATACGTTTAGGAAAAGCAACATATTTAGGTTCAGGTAAAGGTCCGAAATGTAAAAATCAATGTGGAAACATGCGGCTGATTTATCTGAAGGCCACCAGATGGCAATTGGAGTGGTGTCAACAAAACACTCCACTACTAGACGTCTATAGGAAAACAGATTTCTCTCTCTGGAAATAGTTTACTGCTGAGTTTATGGGCTCAGTCACTAATTTTGGGTCATATTGAATAAAAAGATTAAGTCTGCTTGTATATATAGGTAATACAAGGTTTCAAAATTGAAAATTATGTGTGGTATCAAAGCCGATTTATGAAGTTATGAATCACAAGTGATTAGCCAATGAGCAGTCACAGTCAGGCCTGCCCTTCCTCGTCGCATCCTATTTTTTTGCAAAACATGCACATTTTGAGGCTTCAGAAAAGGTCGACATAAAGCAGTGGGTGACTAATCACACTGATCTTTTATACTAAAATACGTTTTTATACAGTAATCGATCCAGGCTGGGGTTTAATACCACCTTTAAAAAGTCAAATCCCTGCTTGTGCAGTCTCCCTTAATTACTCAGTCAGATCCAGCCCTCACTTTCAGAAAGCTTAATTCAAGGTTTTTGTAACTTGTCAGTCAAAAAAAGCTGCTTTGTAAACCTGCTCACTGTGCATTTTGTCCCATGTCATGAATGAATATGGATAAATAAAAAAACAAAATAAAGTGAAACGAGACTCCATCTGAAGGTGAGGATGCTAGAGATGCTCCTGAGCTGCTCCAGTGGATTTGTGCAAAGTTTAAGGATCCATGAAAGTGGATATCAATCTTCTCAACTAACCTCCATCACAAAACGTGGATTCATGCATTTTCCCAAATGTGAATAAAAATTCCTTTAGTAAAATGCCTTGAATATCAGGAATGAACTCTTCACGTGCTGATCACACCAGGCTTTCACTGCTTGTTTGATTTGAGCTGCTGGTGGTTTCTAGCTTTGTGGTGTTTTGAAATAATTTCATTTTTTAACGCATTTCCTGCTTTTTTTCCCCCAATCAAGTGCACACGTTCACATTTCCTGAATCATGTTTTTGTTGGTAAAGGAAAGAGTTAAATCTCATACTGGGTTAAAATTACTTTGTCTGAAATTAAGTGCATACGCTGGGATGTTTGATTACACAATATAATGGTGGAAAATCTCAGGGTAATTTTGATAAGAGAGAAAAATAATGGCATCAGTGATTATGTGGCTGTTTTGAATAATATAATTGGCTTCCTGCTTGAAGAAATATGCATGTCTGCATTACACTTTGTCTCTGAGTTGAAGGTACCTAAAGTCAATGATAAGAATTTTAAAAAGAGCCAGAAACAATATTTTCTGAGGCCTCCCTTGTTAAGAGAAAAAATGTGAACCTTAAATCACAGGAGGTTTTTTTTCTTTTTTTTTTTTACTTTTATCACTGTAGGAGCCTCATCCAGTAAAATATATCTCATTTTCAACACAGCGTATCGTCCAGTGTTCATGTCACGGTCTGGCTGGCAGACCGTGGGGATGTGGGGGAATGAGGACCCAAAACGCATGGTTCTGCGATGCAAACAGTGCACTTTATTTACAGTGAAGGCTGTAAACACAATAACTCCCCGATGCTCCCTTGAATCCCGTGTGTGTGCTCCCCTCCGACGTCTGTGCTCGTGCTCCCCGCTGTTGTGTTCTCGCACACCCTGTGCGTGCTGCCGTTCTGGTCCACTCTTCCACCTGGAGGGAAAACCACAAAAACAGCCATCAACACCAACCCCGGCGGGCATACACGAACTGCACCGTTGTACGCTGACTGACTGACTGACTGACACGCACGCGCACACACGCACACACGCACGCGCACACGCACACACACACACACACTTGGGTAGACAACTCAATGATTCCGCGCCGGTGGGAGCTCCAACACTCTCCTAAGTAGCTCCCCCGACGAGCCCTGATCACCAACAGATGTGTGGCAGGAACTTCAGGTGTGGCCAGTCCTCCTGCAGGGCCACACCCATACCCTGCCTGTACATATAATGAGTAGAACACCGAACAACACAGCATAGTGCAGAAAAACACACATTCCCAAATAATAACAACAACACTAATAATAATAATAATAATAATAATAATAATAACGGTCCATCCTGCTCACGGACCCCCGAGTCCTCCAGAGCCGGGTCCGTGACAGTTCAGCAGTCCTCAACCTAGTCATAGCCAGAGCAACCCCAATATGAACACACTGTAATTTGATCAGTGCTCAGCTTTTGCTCTACACACTGTTATACTTTGCAGAAGCATTATAAAGCATGTAAAAACGTGCTTATTTTCTCTTAAAAGTGGACATATTCTGCCTTTCCTTATTTTCTGTAATTAACATCATATACATCCAGGTGTTTGACTTCATATTAAATATGCCCCAAGTTTGTAATAACGTGGTCCGCATGTGTATAAATAATCCCTGTAACACAAAAGCTCAAGCTTCAGACACCTCTAACCACTGTTTCTAACAGTTTTTTTCTACTTTTGGCTCTGTATGATATCATGGAGAAAGAATGTCCCTAATTTGGTCATCTCAGACACAGAAGCCCCACCCACCTGCTTTTCAGCTCTTTACCAGAAAGCTGTCTTATGCTACAGCGACAGTGGGTCCACTTTGCTTTTATATATGAATATACAACCAGCTGTCAACCAGTTGGGTTGAATCCCCATTGCAACAAGATGCATTGCTGAAAAATCAAAGTGACTGAAGCTAATTACAATTGTTTACCAAATGCATACAAATACAGTTCGATCAAAGCCCAACCACTGAATTCGCCTATTGACAGGAGGTTTCCGCCGTCTTTTAACTTCAGTGTGGCTGAGGCATTAGCAGGAGGGTGGTCTTAAAAGGACAACAGCTGAAGTAATTTGTTTCAGACAGACAATGAACTGGCGGGACCGAGGCTCATTAGATAAATAAAATAAACAAGATGAACAAAAAATATTTTAAACTGTGATTCACACAAAGCTACCCAAGTAGAATCTAAGAATAAAACTATGCAGTTGGAAGTGAGCATCATAGGTCCACTATACTACGCTGTACATCTGTTGTCAATTTCGTGTTCCTTTCTTCAAGCCTGAGTAATCATTCACAAACCTCACAGCTTGCATAATGGCTCATAAGTCATCAGCAGGTTTATAAATATTTCTAACATGTATTAAACACATATTGATCTTTTGTCTCGATTGCTTTGAAACAGTGATTTCATTAACCCAATCAAAGCATTAAATGGCTGATTAACCATAATACTAGTCAATCAATATTTTTGTCTCGCTTTTCTTGCAGAAACCAGTAATGACCCAGGGCTCATGAGGAGGAGGCTGTAAAGCATTATTACATAATGCTTTACACACTGGAACTGAGCAGCAAAACATGAACTATTCACAAAAGGCGTGTTTTTGTTCTTTGAAACAAATGCATTTGAACTGACACGTGGCAACCAACAAACGGAGATCAGAGATCAATCAGTTATCTTTTCCTGACCATAGTGCAGTAGTTTATGTTGCCTAGACATAACAATGTAGTTTTGGAAATTTAACCAGAATCCAAATTAAATCCCTTTAAAGCTGGAGAAACATGACTTTGTGTACATATGAATAAGAATCTTAAATATGATATCAGACTGATGAAAAATCTTGTTCATGAAATTCATGTGCGGTTACACGGAAGTATATAAAATTTCATGAGGAACTTAGAAATTGCCGTACGACTATGTTGGTTTAGGTTTCCCACATAAATTGCAGAACTTGTCAAATGAGCAGTGGAACAGTGGGTCTTCTAATCTTCTTACATTTATCTTTAAAAGGTGTGTTTTTGATATTGCTGTTGTTTTACAGGGCTAAATCCATAAAGTATGTTACACGTGACATGCACTAACATCTGCCTCTAAGTATAAACATTTACAGAATTTGTATACACTAACATGCAAGTTAACACATGCATTTGCCTTAATGCGCAAAAGCACTGATTGTACTAATCTGGAATTTATAACTGGCTAATTCATCGTTGTGGATAAACCGAAATATGCATTGCGTGCTTTAAATGCAGTTTCAGCAAACAGAATCAAGCCAGTGAAAAAGAGGTGCAAATCCGAACTGTAAATCAGTTTGAATTAGTCTGAAATTTTCACACACAAAAAAACATATAGATAAATGTATATTTTTTTATATATTTTTTAAAAGTTCTATTATTAATAATCTACGGTGTGTTGGAAAGTTTAATTGATTGTAAAATTAAACTGATGTCACAGTGAGAAGAGCAGGTCTGATGTGATTGTTTTATAATATATGACATTTATGTAAGTTAATGAATAAAATGTATACGGAATATATAGAAGTACACACTGTATGCATTATGGTGTTGGAAAATATTTTTATATTGGATTAATAAATCATGCACATTCATTTTTAACTAAATCTTTGAAATCAATATTTTTATGTAATCTCAGCATATATGGAAAAATTAATTATAAGTGCAATTAAATATGCATCTTTTTTGTCTTTGAGGAGTTATAGTGAGTGAGAGAAGTCAAAACATTGTACTGCTTGTCAGATTTCAAGGTTTTTATGATAAGTTGGAATTTCCATCATTCACTAATTTGTCACTTATTGTAAAATTTTAGCTGGAGCATCTTTGTTGACCATAATTTATAGGTTCAACATTATCGTGTATTCAATAACATCTGAAACTAAACACATCAGAAGAGTGTTTACTGAGATCGTGGCCTTTAGAAGGAATGTGGGTTGACTTCGATTTCACGTTTCAAACTTGGAAGCTATGTCCATCTTCTATATACAGTCTGCAAGGAGAGATTACTCGCCTAGCTTGGACTAGCTAAATATTGATACTATATTCCAATTAAGCTAACTGATCCCCAGAAGTCCTACACACTGCCCTTTCAGTTGAATTTATCCAAACCTTTGAAAACAGCAGTGTTTATTTATAGGCTGTACAATGACATGTCTTCGGAGATGACAAAGAATGTATCCATGATGTAATGATAAACTGGGTGTGCACTGTGTAAATAAATGCATATGCTTTTATAAAGGGCTGGAGACTGAACGATGCGAGGAGGTTCACAGCCTGTGAGCTTCACAGTCACAGAATTGCTTTACTTTATGTATTACAGTTTAAGATCACCATTTGTAGCCACTGGAGAGAGAAACTGACAACACGTATTTATTTGACTTTTTTATTGATTTGATTTATTTACTTTTCTGAATCACCATAAAGATTGTTTCAAGCCTGTGTTAAATTATCACTTTAATTGAAATTATTTGCACCACTGGTCTTATTAAATTATTTACAAGCTAAACTGTTGTTTTCTGTCCTTTTTTAGCCATTGGCGTAGATTATTGTATCAAGCAGCAGCTTTCATATCAGTATAATCCAATCAAAACCTTAACAAGTCACACCTTTGCTCTTGGTTCAGAGCTTTTTCATAGTGCCTCTTTGTTAACTGAATCTCCAGGGAAGGTTTTATCTCTGCGCTATGGAAAGAACAATTTAAATAGAAATATACAACAATCCCACATTTAAACGTTGCATTAACTTTGTATATTTGTATATTTTTGATTAACTTCATGACATCTAAGTTAAAATAATAAAAAGCACTAAATAACCAGTAACAAAAAGCTTGGTAAGACTATAGCAGCTCATTAAAATAGATTATGACAAAACGAAATAGCTCAATTAGGTTCAACCCAAAAAAGCTCAACTAAACAGAACAAAAGACAATATAACTTTTAACTAAAATTCTAGATGCAATAAAATAAAATGTCTATGTAGCGTTTGATTTTTTGATTTTTGATTTTTTTTAAAAAGATCAACTGTGGGCTCCAACAGAAGAAAAACCTCCAAGCTGATTGTTGTGTTGACTGAAAGCTGTGCTGCCATTCTTGCACGTGCATGCACTACATATTCTTCCTGAAAGGTGGGTGACATCAGCATATCAACATACCGCTGCCCCTCCTGCTGCATATAAAGAAATGATGACACAGCTGATAAACTGACACCCGGAGAGACCCAGACCTGAGAAGCACAACCCCTTTATAGATCAGGTGAGAAGAATCTGAACACTCTTTCTCTTGTAGTCTTATTTCAAGCCATAAATTTATTTTTCTTGCCTTTCCTGCCCAGACAAAGTCCTACACCTGTTTGCGTCAGCTGACTCTTACTGGGACGTAGCAAAGCAATCATTGAAGTTTGGTTCTGCAGGTCAACATGTTTCGAAACGGTAAGTCTTCACATGTGTTCAGTATCTCTATTATGCCTTTCAGTTGCAAAACCAAACTGAGGATTGTTTGGCTCTGCAGTAATGCAACCATGTGATTAAGACAAAGTAGAGCCAGAGAGTCTGAGTAAGAGAAAAACGGGGGGGAAACTGCTTAAGCATCAGATGTGTTATTTTTGACTGATCCAATCTGCTGATTACATTGTTTGCTTTCCTTGATCCAGAGTTTACTCGTTCTTCATGCTGTTTTCAAACAACAGTAGAAAACCAGTTATGCCATTCGCTTTGAGGCCATGGAGTAATTAAACTTAATCTAAAGTTGGCTGTGGAAACTTTGATTGAATTTCCATAATATGCAGAAGTGCAGCTCAATCAGTAATTATATTTTCCATTTGTGTCAAGTGATGCTTCTTTGTATAAGCAACAAATTGACAAACCCAGCATAACGGTACATGTGTGCTTTTTTTCTGCTGCAGATGGAGCTAAAATGAGGGTGTGTGTGATGCTGTTTGTTGTCTTGCTGTTGAATGGAACTCTGAGTGAATCTCAGAGAGATGGCTCTGTCATTATTAGAGGTAAGGGTTCCCCTAACTACCCTTATCATTATGTTATTTATCCATGACTTTTTATTATTTCTGCTTTTCTTTGTTCTTATTTGATTTAAATTTCCATGTTTGTCAGTCAAAAAAAGCTACTTTGTAAACCATAGAATCATTTTGGAATCTTGTCGAGAAAAATATATATGCATTTAAAGCAGTACAGAGGTTAGAGTTGCAGTTAGAGGAAGGCAAGCGGAGACTATGATACATCCCCAACCCCTGCAAAGAAAATTAAAATCAATAAATAAAATAAAGTACAAATAAATCGTCCTTCACAAACTGGACCAGATTAAAACATACCACTCTCACAGCCTCTTGCTGCATTTTTCTTGGCTGTAGAAATATATAAATGTTATTGCTACTATACTTAACTCTATTTACAATTTGCTAACAGTGACAATTAGTTTCTTAACTTAAATATCTTGGCTGTGGAGGTTACTAAGAGAAAACTTTGAGAGTGGTCCTCTGTACTCTCAAAACACTGCTCAAAACTGAAGTCAGAGCAGGGAAAGCAGAGACAGCAGCAGGTTTTTCTAACATGCTAGTGTCCCATCAGTCTCCCATCAAAAGCCAGATTTTTATCTACAATGCGTAAACAGCTAGAAAAAGCTGCTGGCCTCACAAGTTGACAAGCTACGGACATTGTTAAGAAGACACAGAGATGCCTGTGAGATGCCTACCCTATAGAGATTTCATTCACTCCGTAATCAAGCTGAATTTATTCAGCTTCCAGAGACAACAGCCAGCTGTGGTCACAAGGTGGCAGTGATGTAAAGAGTGGATCCAAACAGACATGGGAGAAGCATTATGACAGAAACCTGTCTGACATGAAAGGAGAGATATGTTCACTTCATTTTTGTATTTCACTTAAAAAGCAGTGCTTGCCCTGCTTATCCTGATTGAACACCACTGATTTAACACACTATGATGTAGCGGTAAGTGAGGTGCAAAAATAAGTCCTACTATTAGAAATGCACAAGTCTAAGTTCTGTCTTACAGATCAAGTGCAACCATCCCCATATCTGACAATCTTGTAAACATCTTGGATGTCTGGAGTTTTGATCTCCTCCATACCTGCTTCATGCCCTGGAGGACGGGGCAGTGGCCCCCCCACACCCTCTAGCAGATCATTACATGAAGGAACCTTTTAAAAAAACAAGCGCGTCCATGCTCACAGGTGTACACACGGGTGATCACACCCACAAACTACACCCTTTTTGGCTCCTACCTCAAAGCACACTGTGTTCTGTTGATCTTATGTGCTGCACAATAATGTTTAATATTTAGTATTTACTGTCATATTCCCATATATCATTGTGATGCTGTTTATTCTATTACTCTTGTTCTCTTCTGCTTGTTTTCTTTTTTCTTTCTCAGCAGGTGATCCAGGTGATTGATAGATGCATTTTTTATTTCTTTTTTTTTTCCTGCTCATTCTGTTGGTTTTTGTTTTTTGCCCTTCTCCCCCGTCCCTCTTCTCAGCTGTTTCTCTTTCCCTCTTTCTTTCTCCCCTTCTTTCCCCCAGTCAAGTCTGTCCCGTATTCAGTAAGTGAAAATAAAATAAACAATAAAAGGTGAATCAAATGGACCATTACGGCAAGGCTGGGATGGTCAATTTGGTAAAGTAAATCCGTTGGGCATCTTTCTTTGCCTTTAGACAACAATTCTGATGGCAAAAGAGCCAAACGGGACAGGCCAAAAAAAAAAAAGACAATCTTGTAAACATCCAACTGGCAAGTTTCACGTAGGGTACTGATTTCAGCTGCTTTAGCCTTGCAACAGTTGCTGCATATTTCCTTTGCGACCCACCTCCACCACAGCTCCTGGAGTTGATGCTGCATTTTTCCAATGCCTCGTATCTGTTGTCATTGAAGAGCAGGAAAGTCCAAGAATAGAACTATACCACCATATAAATTACTAGATGTGGAAATATCATTCTTTTTATGACAGTTTGGCCCTGACTAAATTATATTAGTGCTGCCAGAGTTAATCTCGTTAAAATGACGTCAACGCCACATTAACGCGGCAAATCTCCGTTAGCGAGTTTGTGCGGATCACCCCGTGCCAGGGCTGCACGGCGCTAATGCGTTTTACATGCTAACAACACTAACGCATTGATGCCATGCAGCGTTTAACGAGATTAATGCTGACAGCACTCATTTTTGCAGAAGTAAAAAAAAATCTGAATGGAGTCTAGTAAGTTGACAGATTGGAATAGGGATGGTGAGCTACTGTAATATTCTATATTTCACACTACAACGCTGTCAAGAACAGAGTAACTGTAATCTCTCTTTTTCTTAACTTAACATCAGACAATACATCAAGCCTGTCTGACCTGCTTAAGTGGTCTATTTCTGATGGTGTTGGTCATTTCAGTGGCAGTAAGAGCAAAATTTATTCAGACATTAAAAAGTTGTCAGTCTGAGGCAAAGACTGAATGTCAGTTGTCTCTGCAGTAATCTCCAATAAACAAGTGTGTACCCAGTTTACAGTAATTGAATTCAGTTTGTATTTACATGCGCAATAGCGGTGGAGTTTCAGTTGCTTTTATAGAGAGAATGGGACATGATGATATGATGATTTAAAAAAATATTTAAATGTCAATTTAACCAAAAACAGAAACAAAAAAATATGAACAATGTTTTATTTATTTTTATCCAGTGTTTTTATTTTTCAAATAGCATTTTCTATGCTAAAAGACTACAAAAAACATATAAATTTTGCTTTGCAAATGAACGTTCAAGAAACAATCATAGATCCAAAACATTTGACAAAATATGTTTTGTGCAATCTTCAGTGTGACTCTTTCTGAATGAGATCCAGCCACTCATATCTGGCATAGTTTTAGCATGTTCCTTTCCAGCCTTCTTAAACTGTGACATGTGCCACATTTTAAGGTTTAAGCAATTATTCTCGAGCGTCATAGTTTTTTGTTTGGGGACTTGTGAAATTCAAATTGATTTTCTTCAGCTTGTCATCTGTCTTTTTTTTCTCTTTTGTTTTTGCATCTGTGTTGCTCAGATCCAGATATCAGTGCCTCCTGGTACACAGGCAGGGGGATCAGACCCCTTGGGAGATTTGGTCGAAAAGCTGCAAGAAGAAATGAACTTCTGGCTTTCATCACAGCGAGAGTTTATAGACCAACAGCTGACAGTGGCGTTTGGATCACACAATGAGAACACTGTGGATCATTGAATAGCTGCTATGCTCTCATTTTTTTAGGTTAAGTAATGGAATTGGTCTTAGATTTAGGAGTTTTCTAACATTACATTCAGTTATTTTCTGTAAATTCTGTATAAATAATTTGTGTTTTCTGCTCTACAAGCATGGGGATAAAAGAACATATGTAAGAAAAGCAACATGTAAAGTTGAAAGTGTTACAATTAAAGGAATCCATGAATTAATGGAACATATATTCTGACCTCTGAGACTGAAAAGGTTTGATCAATAATGAAATTGTTTGTTTTATGATAATGGTCTATGACAGAAATGCTCCAACAAGAACTGACAACAAAACTGGATGAAGGCACCATGTAATACAGATACTCTTCATACAGTGGCTTGCAAAAGTATTCGGCCCCCTTGAACTTTTCCACACTTTGTCACATTACAGCCACAAACATGAATCAATTTTATTGGAATTCCACGTGAAAGACCAATACAAAGTGGTGTACACGTGAGAAGTGGAACAAAAATCATACATGATTCCAAACATTTTTTATAAATAAATAACTGAAAAGTGGGGTGTGCGTATTTATTCAGCCCCCTTTGGTCTGAGTGCAGTCAGTTGCCCATAGACACTGCCTGATGAGTTCTAATGTCTAAATAGAGTGCAGCTGTGTGTAATCTAATGTCAGTACAAATACAGCTGCTCTGTGATGGCCTCAGAGGTTGTCTAAGAGAATATTGGGAGCAACAACACCATGAAGTCCAAAGAACACACCAGACAGGTCAGGGATAAAGTTATTGAGAAATTTAAAGCAGGCTTAGGCTACAAAAAGATTTCCCAAGCCTTGAACATCCCACGGAGCACTGTTCAAGCGATCATCCAGAAATGGAAGGAGTATGGCACAACTGTAAACCTACCAAGACAAGGCCGTCCACCTAAACTCACAGGCCGAACAAGGAGAGCGCTGATCAGAAATGCAGCCAAGAGGCCCATGGGGACTCTGGACGAGCTGCAGAGATCCACAGCTCAGGTGGGGGAATCTGTCCATAGGACAACTACTAGTCGTGCACTGCACAAAGTTGGCCTTTATGGAAGAGTGGCAAGAAGAAAGCCATTGTTAACAGAAAACCATAAGAAGTCCCGTTTGCAGTTTGCCACAAGCCATGTGGGGGACACAGCAAACATGTGGAAGAAGATGCTCTGGTCAGATGAGACCAAAATTGAACTTTTCGGCCAAAATGCAAAACGCTATGTGTGGCGGAAAATTAACACTGCACATCACTCTGAACACACCATCCCCACTGTCAGATATGGTGGTGGCAGCATCATGCTCTGGGGGTGCTTCTCTTCAGCAGGGACAGGGAAGCTGGTCAGAGTTGATGGGAAGATGGATGGAGCCAAATACAGGGCAATCTTGGAAGAAATCTTGGAGTCTGCAAAAGACTTGAGACGGGGGCGGAGGTTCACCTTCCAGCAGGACAACGACCCTGAACATAAAGCCAGGGCAACAATGGAATGGTTTATCACAAAACATAGACAAGATCTAAATCCAATTGAGAATCTGTGGCAAGATCTGAAAACTACTGTTCACAAATGCTGTCCATCTAATTTGACTGAGCTGGAGCTGTTTTGCAAAGAAAAATGGGCAAGAATTTCAGTGTCTAGATGTGCAAAGCTGGTAGAGACATACCATAAAAGACTGGCAGCTGTAATTGCTGCAAAAGGTGGTTCTAAAAGTACTGACTCAGGGAGCTGAATAATTATGCACACCCCACTTTTCAGTTATTTATTTGTAAAAAATGTTTGAACTCATGTATGATTTTTGTTCCACTTCTCACGTGTACACCACTTTGTGTTGGTCTTTCACGTGGAATTCCGATAAAATTGATTCATTTTTGTGGCTGTAATGTGACGAAAAGTTCAAGGGGCCGAATACTTTTGCAAGCCACTGTAGATAACTAATGGCATCCAAGGCAACAGTTGCATAAGAGAGAGAGCAAGCAACCACCTGACAGCATTACCTTAAGTCACCCAAAACAGGTTACACACACACACACACAGAGGATTCTATTGGGTTTAAATGGCACTTCTAGTGTGTGTTTTAGCATTTAAAAATAATTCTTTGTGAGTTTGCAAAAATGGAAATATAATGTGGCAGTTTTTCTTTGGAGGCTGGTAAATCATGACTTCAACCACTCAGCTAACCTATTCATGCCACACTTCTAAACTTTAGCCAGTTTCTTAACAATGGTTTCTGGCATAAAGAGGAATGCTTCCCCTAGGTCGGCTCTGGCAAGTCGTGATAGCAGACCAACAGAAAGCAGCCAACCTTGAAATGATACTAAAGTGCAGTTACTGTTAAAGCAGATCTTTTTAATTACTCAGTGATTTGCAGAATGACTTTGCACAACAAAGAGCCCTGGTTCCATTACACAACTTCTGTACAGCTTTGGCACAAAGGCAATTCAGCTCACTGCATTCTTGATTTAATCACTAGTGAACCTTTGTCCACATCTTCACCACTGAGCATAGGCTTAGTGTTGTTTATTGCTCAAAAGTTTCAAATGAAGAAAAGTTTGGCTAAGATCACAAGAAAATGTAGAAAACATCTGCAAATATGAAACAAAGGAGGATTTATACACTAAATCACAATACAAATGACGACTAAATCATCCTAGTTTTATTTTCCCTCTATTTCATCTCCTCTGCATGAGGCATTTTTTTTGTTTCTGTGAACTAAAGAACTGGGCCAGGGCTCTGTCAGAAGTCCTACAGAAGCTTGGTTTCAATCAGCATTAAATAGCCTCATTTATACTGAAGATTTATCATTTTAAATCACTAAGCAGTAAAAAGTCCAAATTTGAAGCCAGCATGTGGAGAAAAACTGCTGTGTTTGTGTGAAGAAAACGCAGAAGAATGTTATGCAAGAGCAAGTGACTTAATCCAGGAGAGAAAAGTTGCTTTATGGGGCTGTCCGAATACCACCAGCAACATTATTTTGTTGAATGCATTTGGGAGTCTTTTAAATCTTTAATTCTATTGTTTGTTTTTATTATTGATTGTTGGATAATTTAATCCACAAACCTTGGTTCAGCTGAGGAGAGGAAAAAATAAGGGTCCATGTGCAAGTCTTAGTTAAGATTAGCCAGCTGAATCCATAAAAAGCTAAACTAAAAACAACACACTGAGCAACTACCAGACAAGTGACAGAGAGTGAAGCCTAGTGTACTCCCAGCATGGATGCAGCTTGAGCCAAAAAGTCCGCTTTTCTGAGTTTAATTAGAAGTGGGGGTCCGTGTTGGCTAACACTTTTCAAGTTTTCACACCTCTAATTTTAAGTCCATAATTTTTTTAACGCTACTAACTTATTTATTTGTGCTGTAAAGTTGGACATTTTAACATGGGACTGATGGGGACTGAGACTGACTGCTGGATCCTCAGGTGATCCTTAGAGTATCTGTAGTTTTTATTTTTTTATTTTTTTAGCAATGACTTCATCTTGCAGTTTATTAAATTGGAGGTGGGGGACGCGGGGGTGTCAGTCTCTCCTTGCTTATCAATAAAAGTCACCAGCCTACATTGATTTGTAATGTATTTTATAGATTTTAGAGTGTCTGCTCTCAGGATGAGGTATGGAAAGAACAGAAAATAAGCTCATTTGCAGTAAATATTAATTGTGTCACTTGGAAGTTTCTTCAGTGTTAAAGTGATTCATTCACCCTGCAACATTCAAAGTTTTAAATTACTGGAATATTGTACTTCATAATACTGTAATAATTACCTCTATTGTGCAAACCACACTCAAATGAACTGTGCTGGGGGATCTCCATTCCAGTGTGATTGCATGCCAAAAGTAACCAGGCAAGAAAACACAGAGTGGAGGCAATCAGTGCCAGTTCAACATCTGGCACGCAGACAGGCTGAGGGGGTTTACTGCCTGCTGGAGGCTGATCCCAAGCCCACTGAGAAGAATCAGAAGAACCAGTTTACTGAATATGACAGTGAAATAAAACAAACTGAGACTGTATTCTTGTGTTCGTCTTAGGCATGTTTCAGGATAAACAGGCAGCCAAGCCACTGGCAGTCATACAGCTTAAGGTCCAACTTTGCAGCAGGATGAAAACAGATTGAACGAGTCTCTGTGCTGCAGCTCCACACTCGGCATCTCCTCCCACTCTGTCAGACCTCCCTGCTGTGCTCCAATGCACTCGAACACTCTGTGGGCTGAATCAGAGCTCTGTTACCACAGACATGAAACTCACAGCTGTATTATATTACAGTGGGAACATGCAGACATTTCAGAGGCCAGACTTTGAAAGAAAAAAGGCAAAGAAAACTTAAACCTCTGACCTGGACTTATGTAATATTTAATAGTTCTCATACTGCAAGTTAGTGCCTCATGTTGGTATCTACTGCCATCTACTGTCCTTTCTTAGGATACTAGGATATTTATGTTGTAAATTTTAATCCTAATACTTATTATTAGTAAGGCTTCCTGTGAAAAAACACAGCAGGAATCTTTCCAGTGTTTCTTTTTTCTTACCTACGGATTGCAGCAGCTCGGTGACTTGCTCTCCAGAGAGGGCTGAGGTCTCAGTGAAGTACAAGCCCTTGTTACTGGCTAGACTTTGTCCTTCCTGGAGGAAGAAATCAGAACTGCTCATCACTGAGTTGGACTCTCTTTACATGTGACTCTGTGCAGGTAATAAGATTACAGGAGCGTGCTTGTCTTTGTCTGTATACCTCCAGTGGCACTTGCCGATTGTGAGCCAGATCTCCTTTGTTGCCTACCAGCCATATAACAGTAGATCCTGGTATGTACTGTTTCTCGAGCTCTTTGAGCCACACCTGAGCTCTGACAAATGTTTCCTATGATGACACAAGCATGCTCAAGAACAAGACATAAAGAGAAAACCAGTCGAGATAAATCATTTCATAGTCAGGTGTGTCTTCGTTTTACCCTTTGCGTGATATCATAGACCAAAAGTGCTACGTGGGCTCCCCTGTAGTACAGCGGAGTGACGCTGTGGTATTTTTCCTGGCCTGCCGTGTCCCAGATTTCAAAGCGAAGAGTGGCATTACTCAGACGCACCAACTGGGTAAGGTAAGCACCTGGAGGAATAAACACCAAAGGAGTGGGTGTGTGAAATTAGAAAAATTGTATTTACATTATTATCATGATTATTACTGAAGTCTTTGTGAAAGCTGTAAATTTTTAACATATGCTGACTGGTCACTTTTTAAGCTACACAAAGCTACTGCTGGCTTGGACCTTCCCTTCAAAGCTCAGAGATTTTGGTCCATGATGACATGATAGTGTCACACAGTTGTTGCACATATATGATGTGAATCTCAGTTTTCACCATATCCTAACAGTGCTGTATTGGGCTGAGATCTGGACGCCATGACATGGTTAGTAGCAATACTCAAGTAGGCTGTGACATTTAAATGATGCTCTGTTGGTACTGAGGGGCCAAAATGTGAAGAAAAAAATCCCCCTAACTATTACAGCACCACCACCAGGCAGGATGGAGGATGTTGTCTGCACTAAACTATGACCCTACCATCCAAATCCTGCACCACAAATAGAAACTCATTAGAGCCGGCAACATTTTTAGTTTTCTTTTGTCCAGTTTTGGTGATTTTGTGTGAAATGTAGCTTCAGTTCCACATTTGTCGCTGACACTCAGTGTGGTTTTCTGCTGCTGTAACCCATCTTCAAGCCTGGATGTGTTGTGCATTCAGAGATGCTCTTCTGCATGTCTTGGTTGTAACAAGTGATTATTTGAGCTCGAAGCTCAACGCAGTCTAGCCATTCTCCTCTGACCTCTGACAGCGACAAGACTTTTCTCTGGGACAAGACTCCCAAAGAAGTGCAGTTTACTGTACATATCCTCTTTTTCAGATTATTCGCTGTAAAGCCAAGAGATGGTTTTGTGGGAAAATTTCAGCAGATCAGCAGTTTCTGTCATTCTTAGACCAGCACGTCTGGCACCAGCAACCATGCTACATTGCGGTACCGGTTCGTGAGTCATTTGGTACCGGGCCGCGAGAGTTGAGGCTCAGGTGTGAAATGTGTGGTTTGCAGGGTTTTTATCGATTTTCAGCGTTATCGTTAACTCGGTTTTCCTGGGTCTTTTCACGTGTGTTATGAATAAATCTTCTTTTTTTCGGTACCGGTACTAGTTTTATTTAGTTGTATTTATCCGCGACACCTTAAAGGCCGTGAAAATATTGGCGGGCATAAACCGGTCCGTGGCGCAAAAAAGGCTGGGGACCGCTGTTTTACATCATCAATTGATTATTAGAGACATTTTTATATATTAATGATGAAAATGTTCAGCTCTGTGCTGGAATATTGAATTTCTGTTGTGTTAATTACAGGCAAAAAGTGCAATTTATCACAAATTCTCCATGATATAAAGATACGCAAATAAATATAAAAAATATAATGACAGATTGCAACTTCAAGAATGAACCAACATAAAGTACTGTATCTTAAGGTGTTTGGCTTCTACATGAGCTAGCTAACACAAATGTTTCACCACTGGATAAACAGTGGAGAGAAACTTTGTATCAAGGCTTTTTACTTACTTACTTACTTAAAAAAAGTAAAAAGTCAAGTTAAAGTAAGTAAAATAAAAATGTATGGCTTTAGTTTATGTCTCAAGTGTCTTTGTCTGGCATGAAACAAGATTTGTTGAAAGTGGTATTTTTAATGACTCTGAGCCAACTGCCTTCACAAAGGGTTTTTACGGTAACGTCTATTCTAAAATGATTCAATCTTGCCCCTGACAAATATGGCAATGAATTAAAACCAAAAACTAACAGAAAAAATCATTAAAACTAAACTGAAATCAGTAAACCCAGTCTGGAAACTAAACTGACCTGAAAATCGAAATTAAAAAACTATAGCCACATGAAAAGAGTTTTAATAGGACTAATTGCAGTCCTGTGATAAACTAACGCAGTTGGATTAAGGTCTGGACTTTGGCTGGATCATTAACTGTCACACAGATGGCCTCACCTGTGACTCTAGAATACTTTGTTACACAAAACACTTCATGATAAACTCAATCACTGCGAGGTGCCCAAATCATCAGCCCCCCACCACTGTGCTGACAGCCGATATGAGGTATTTTGTGCTGATATGCTGTGTTTGGCTTTCTCCTAACATGCTGTTAGGCATTATCATCAAACTTGTCCACATTGGTGTCAGGGGACATTGTTCCACAAGTCCTGTGGTTTGTTCTGATGCAGCTGTGCTGACATGTTCTTTTAAGAGAGAAGAAGTTTTCTCTCTGCAGCCTTTTCAAACAATCCACACATGTTCAGACTTTTTCTAATCATGCTGTCATGAACTTTAACCTTTAACATGCTAACTGGGGTCTATAATGTCAAATGTGGAACTTTTGGTGTTTTTACAGCTTTCCTAAGCATTGCAAAGTCTGACCTCAGGGTGAATTTGATGGGACGTCCAGCCCCGTAAAGACTGTAGCAGTGCGTTAACACACACTTGAATACTCCAGAACAGCAAACTGCCAAAACCTCTTCTTTTATAGAAGTGCTCACACCTACTAGCGACACCTGGGTCCAACTGTCCATTTTAATTCCAGTGGAAGCAGCAAGGGTGTGCTCAGTTTACACAGGACTGTAAAGAATCCTTTGTATTGATTTGCAGTACAAAGGCACAACACCCCCTCACTGAAAGGGGTCAAAGGTTGAGGTTTTTCTCTAATTGGTCACCCAGCAGCACAATAAACACATGTAGCTGTGTCTTTATGTTATTTAGGCAAGACCAAGCTTAGAGCACCGGCATAACCTACAGGTTTACATTCCACGTGTGTTACTCCAGGTCTGCTGAATTTTCCTGTAAAACCTGCTGCTTTTACACAGATGCTTTTTGTTTGGAATCAAATTAAAAGCTAGACACAAATATATTACTTAGTGACATTTAAAGATGCTTGTAGGTGGGTCTTGGTTTGTTAGAGGAAAATAGAACACACTGGCTATTTAGTTCTGTTTCTTATCAAAGCTAATTCTTAAGCCAACATGAGAATTGCATCAGTTTTCTCATCCACAACCTCAGTAAAAAAAAAAAAAAAAAAAAAAGCTGATAGTTGATTCACAATGTTACATTTAACCACTGCCATCCACACCTCAGAGTGTCATGAACTCACAGCCTACAGTGGGCGATGTACTCCTGAACTCATCCTTGTTAAATCGCAAAGCCAGACTCGACTTTCCAACACCAGAGCTCCCCAGCAGGACCATCTTAACCCTGAGAGTATGCACTGGTCTGCGCAAAGTGTCACTGTATTGCTGGGCCCCTCCGTGGACTCTTGGGAGCGTTTCCCCCATGGAAAAGCTTAGTTAACTCCAAAACAGGAGGTAAAAAAAAGTCCAAAAAGGGTCCTCAAGTCCTGATCCAACTCTCCTTTTCTTTAAAAACACAACAGTAATTTCAAAGAGTCCAGACAAGCTGAGTCGTCTTGCTTGTTGTGAAAGTGTGTGACTGTTCCAGCTTCAGCTTAAAAAGAAAAGTAAAACTTAAGTCCAGAAATGTGAAGCCAGCAACAATAATCTCACTTCCTTAAGCACACCTACTCCTGACTCGTCTTAAAACCTCCCTGCTATCACATGCTGTCTCATTGATTTGAACCCACATGGACAGACTGGCTTGAAAAAATCAATGGCCACATTTCTTGTTGGGAGGGACTTGTACTGCATGCAAATATAAACTTATAGGAATGTCTGATATGTCTGCAAAGTTTTGTTTTGCTTCAAAATGCTCGTAAAATTACAGAAACTCAGTGGATCCTCTTTGTGCACAAACCCTTCAGATCATTGTGTCAGCACATTTTGCTGCTGGCCTGTTTTCCGGGTTTTATCTCCTTGTAATTCTCATTTTGAACAGCTGAGGGCAGCATTGTATATATTACAACTTTGCTCTAATAGTAAAGCCTCTTCACTGCGATAAGACGATGTGTAGTGGACAGTTTGATATTCTTCTTCTTTATTTAGACTTTTTAAAGAAATATCACAACTATGCTCAATTATCTGTCCTTGCCATTTCCCCCAAAAGTTTCTTATTGTCTCAGGAATGTTTTCAATGCTTTCCATCAAAGTTTAGAGGGGTTAAAGGTCAGGAGACCCTGGAGGAAGCTGACAGCCTTTTATCTGTGCTGATTTTGGTCATGGATTATTTACTTGGTAAATTCTGGATGTGTGATGAATTTGATGTTCTCTCAGTGCTGTGTACTGATATTTTCTGATGGTCACTTCTGGTCTGTCTGACTCGACTTTGAATACAACTGATTCAGTTTCCAGAAAGTGTTTTGGAGCTCTGTGCACTGGACTCCTACAAATCCAGAGTCCAACTCTGATTTGACTCAGAGAAAGTCCCTCTTTGTTCAGAATAACAGCTTGACCCCTGATACTTCCCTTCATCCTCATATCTTGTTTTTGGTCACAGTGTTACTTAGTCAGCAAAGTTCTGTTAGTTTGAAGCCAAGCCACATTTATATCACACGAACAATGGCTGCTGGCTGATTTATTTTTTAAAAGCTTCTGATGAGTCAATCTAATGGACGGATGCAACCTAAGGAAACCTGACATGTGTAGAAAGGAAACTTTTAAATCTATTCCTTTTCAACATGAAAACATTTAAGATTTTTGGACATGGTGACACTTCTGGATGGATTTCTGCATCTTAAGAGATACCAGTAAATCATATCTACAAGAAACAGTGTGTACAGAAAGAACTGTCTTAAACAAAGTGTGTGAACACACCTGAATCACACATTCCTCGACTGTATGAATAGTCTCAGAGGGCGACTGCATATTTCAGGAGAAAGTGTGTCCACATTACAACAGTTGCAAATAATAGTACAGTGACACCAGGGGATAAAAACAGCGTTTCATGAGATCACTATACACTCACACACTCAGCTGGGAGCACATTGTATTTTAGGGGTGGTGGCAGGCCTTGTCTGTCTCTTTAAGAAGCAAGAGGCTTTTTAGAGCTGGCTGGTCATTATTAAAAATAGCAGAGGGGCTGTGAGAGAGTGAGATAGTGCATGCAGGAGCTGTGGTTTCTGGCAGAAGTTGGATGGAGTCCAGTCCATAGATTGGTGCTGCATTCATACGCTGTGTGGAAAATTCTCAACACCATTCTGCTAGTCCTTAAAGAGCTATAACATCATGCACTGCTTCATTGGTGCTAGTATCCAAACTGTAACCAGATCTTAGAAAGGTAAAAAGTATTGTCCTACAGAAGTTTGACCTCTCTAAACACTTTACTGCTTTTGATCTCAGCCACTCATTTCAGATCATGTTGAAAAAGAAAGAAGTCTATTTTGACACGTGTGTGTTTCAGAATGGAGGACTATCTGTGGTACGCTCTTGCCAGTGAGCAAGTGGTTTCACAGTCAGACCCACCCTGCCTCATCACATCCATTTTTTAAAAAACAACAACAACATGGTGACTGAACTGCAGAAACCAATGCATGACATTATGGTAGCTACATCCATGAGTCGCTATGACTGTGAAGCTACATGCTCATTGGCTAATGATTCATGACTGAATTGTTAGTCAGTGAGAATATCCTGACCGACCACTCCTGAGAAAGTTCATCACCGTTCCAAGTTTTCTGCATTTGTGTATAATGGCTCTCACTTTGGTTCAGTGGATTCCCAAAGCTCAAAAACAGCTTTGTAATCCTTTCCAGACTGAATTTGACAAAGTGAAACAGGCTAAAAGATCTCAAAAAGCAACACATCATGCCACAGTCTAGAGAAGAACCTGAGAAACAGACAGGATTAAAGTGAGTTCTTGATTCAGCAGGTCTGCCATTAATCAGGCCTGAGTGTGTTTTGTGAAACTGAACTCGGCTTTCCAAAAAAATGTGGTTAATCACAGTTAACATATGTAATGCATACATATATTATAGCTTCTTGTAGCTTTTGTCTTAGATAGTTTTCCACTATTTTACTCACTTTTGGTATTCTTTAACTAACTTTTTGTATTTCTTTTTTCTTATCATTATTATATGTGACCTTACAACGCTCTTGTGCCACTTTTATTTAAACTATATATATTTATTGTAGCGTATACTATTTTTATTCTTTATCCTGCTGCTGCAACACAATATCTGTCTATCTGGACTTCATTTGCATGGACCCCATTCTTTTTTAATCTATTATATCCATTATATTAGAAGTTCTCTGCATCTTCAAAAGTGTCCAAACTCAGTGTCATGGTGGCTTCCATCGTCGCTCCTTATATACTGTCTATGTGAACTGCGCAGTGGCCATGTTTCCGACAACATGTGAAAGCAGCTTGCCGGAGCACAACCTTTGAAGTTTTTCAGGGAGACTTTGCTGCAGTGAATCCGACAGGTGGTGGAGACACAACGCTGCTGTACGAGAACGAGACTGCAATCATATTTTCACACTGTGTTTTTTCTACAAAAATAATCTTCTACTTCTTTTATGTTTACAGTGACAGGGTCAGAAACACCCTAACAGCACAGGAGCGACGCTCAGGTGATCATTTGTGACCTGAATGCGCCGCTGCACGTGGAGACAGCGCGCAGCTTTGTGAAGCAGACTCGTCGCGAGCTCGTGAGTCGCTGCAGAAACACAGGAAGAAGTGTGAAGACGGATGTATGACAATGAGGCACGCTGAGAACCGGAGCAGGCAGCCCGGGTTTGTGTCACTGACTCCGCGTCTTTAACTTGAAATCTGTAGAAACACATGAAACGCACGAGCCGCGGGTCTGTGTGGATTACCGAAGTCTGAATTAATCGGCACCAAGTGGATTTAAGCGTTTAGGGGGACGACATGGGGACCCAGGGGACAGGACGGAAAAGGTCCACTAAAAAGGACAAAACGACGGCAGAGGACGATGCCCTGAACCTCATAGCCAGAGAGGTGAGTGAAGGGGAGACAATAAATCTTTACTGAGGGGGGTTGGAAGCAATAATGTAACTTTTAAAGAGCCCCCAAACCTATTTAATCACACTTAATCACACTTAAAGGCGCGTTCGCGTTTTTGTTCCTTATGAAAAAAACATTTGTGTGTTTAATGTCTGACTTAGTGTTTCCACATGTGTAATATTGGTCATTGTTAAAAATACGCAGACATTGTCCCCAGTTTTTTTGAACATCCCTTTCACCTGATACCGCTGCAGCAGGGGCGTTTCCAGTGGGACACGGGGCCCCTCATGAAATCGGTATTTCATCAGCAGTGTAGATATTTGCTGGCTGCAATTTTCACATTTCTGTGCAGAGGGTATTAGGTGACTGTACAGGAGTTTAAACGTGGTTTTTATTGAATAACGTTTTTCCAAAGTCACAAAAGAACTATTTAGAACAGGGCTGGTCAAACTGCCACAGCTAAGGGCAGTCTGGGCCCCTGTAAGGAAAGGAACACGTTTTGTGAACAGCTTGATTTTTAACATGATGCACATAGTGGAGTTTAGCAAAACTCAGGACTAATTTCATCACATCACAAATTTTTTTTTACACACATGTGGAGTGACATATGCTGAAATTGAGTAAAGATAGAAATACCAGTTTATTATGAATCAATAAGACAATGCCTCTTTCCTTATTTATTTATTTTTTGGCTGGAGGCTGGGGGTTTAGCTTCCCTTTCAGGACATAAGGGGTCAGGCTGAGATGACTGACAGCTGGTTCTGGCCCCCTGAGCAATATTTTCCCACATTGTAATTCAGACACAGTAAGTTCAGGTATTTTTGTGAAAAAAAACATCTGCATAAATAGTTTAATATATTCTAAAGTGAAACAGAATGGCGACAGCTATGATATATTGTGTTGCAGAGATATCAGCTGAAGTTGAAAAGGGCTAGGAGGTTGCGTAATAACCACATGGTGGTGCAGTGAGTCAGAATAGCATCTGATTCATTATTCCAACATTATTCCAACTGGTGTTAGTGCAACGTTTTTACAGAATTTATGTTCCTGCCATACTTGGCTAATGATCAGTTTTTTATAAACATGACCACTAGGGCTGCCACGATTAGTCGGCTAGTCACGATTACGTCGACTATCAAAATCGTTGACGACTGATTTAATAGTCGACGTGTCGTTTGAAGCTTTGTAAGATCCCAAAAGACGCAGGAATAAGTAGTAGGATTTAAGAGTGTAATAACGGACTGAAGCAAAAGATGGCAGCACTGCATGTACAAGGATGCCAGCTGCCGTTAAACCCCGAAGAAGAAGAAGCTGTGTCCGGTATCATAGCTGTGTCCAAATTCAGGAACTGCATCCTCCTGTGGCCGCATTTGTAGGCCGATTACGTTACAGCGACACGAGGAAAACTGTCCAAATTCGAAGACTCCGACAAATGTGCGCTTCATTTCCCCAGATTTGAAGGATGGGTCGGGTGTATACTTCGTGGCCCAACCTATCCCAGAATTCATAGTGTGGCCCAGCTGCCAATGGCGGCAGCTGGTTAGTTTTAATATTACACTTATTATTCTTTCTGGGTCACAAAATAAACGTTTAAAATATTTTCAGGCGAGAATGTAGCTGTGTACATTTCAAATGTCTGCTCAGTTTATCAAGACGCCACATATTTTCAAAAGCGCTGCGATGTTTTCGGGATGTCTGTTACCCACTAGCTCGATAGCTAGCCGGGGTTCAAGGCTCACTAGAGCGTGTGAGAACACCGGACTCCCGGCAAATCGTTTTCAAACCCACCGCCGGCTTTCGCTACTCAGGTTAAACTGTAAGCTAATGATAGTTATATAAGAGCAGATGCATGCTGGTGCAATAAGCTGTCCGTTTTACGTCCAATGGATGCATGATCTGATTAGTCGACTAATCGCAAAAATAATCGGTGACTAGTCGACTATCAAAATAATCGTTTGTGGCAGCCCTAATGAACACAAAAGCATTACGTCATCTTTCTGATAGTACATATATAGTATAAAATAATTTCAGATGGACAAAAAAAGACTGCAGTTCTGGTTAAGGAGGACAGCTCTACCAAATCTTTATGGTAAAATGCTTCCACCACACTGTACAATACATCTGTCAATATTGTCTAGCCTCCCGGTATGTCAGTCAGGCTCAAATTATTATAAATTCTATCAACATAACCATAATTGTAATCCACAGCTGATTATAATGGCTTGCTCTACTTACATGAGAAATTATTTCATGTGCTGACCTGCAGGAATTGTTGAGGTCTCTTTCAGTACTACAGAACTGTAGTTGGCAGTCGCACGTTGTTGTTTCTTAGCAGGTGCCGAAGTCATGTTATGACAGGTTTACGCTGCTTCAAAGTTCCTAATCCTTTTTGTTATTATGAGACTGCGAGTGAAGGATAAATCTAATGTTTTATAGGAGAAGTAATGCCCAGTGGGTCTTCAGGACTTAAGCCAACCTGTTTGAAGCGAACACTTTGCTCCTCTGAGGTGTAAACCTTAAGCTAAGTATCGATATAAAAATTTAGCTTCAAGATGAACTACAAGAAACGGTAAAACCAGACATTTATTGTTACTAAGCAACACTGTGGCCCCTTTGAGGATGTAATTCTCTTTATTTATGAAAAAACTGAGGATCAGACATTCGGTTTATTACTTTCCCTGCTGAAAATAACTTTTCATATTCTGTGCGGCTCCCGGTGAGCATAGAAAACCTCAACTCTCTGTTGTCTGAGCATGATTCAGAGCCACTTGTCTTCAGTTAGGAGGAAGTTGGGTTTTTGCTAACACAACCCGGATGTTTCAGTGAATTTGCATATCATTTCTAACAGTCACACTCTCTCGTCTATTCTTCTTCAAAACCGTGAATGGCCATGGTTGGGCAGTTGGAGTGTTTGAATGTTGTCTTCTCTTTACTGCTTATTTGACTGTTTACGCTGCTGTGGGGAGGCTGAGGTTGCACATTCCTGTAGCTGGTAGTGGTTTCTTCTTGCTGCAGCAGTGTTACCCGGTTGAGGTTAGAGGAGCTTGACGGAGCTCATGAAGCATCAGCAGCAGATACAGTATCTCCGAGGAGGAGATTGTCCGTGATGGATGAATCGCATGTGTTTGTCGGGGTTGGGAGGAACGGCGGCGGGTTGTTTTCTGTGTCTTTAAGCAGCAGCTGGGTCGAGTCCCTCACTGGCTGTCCTCTGACAGAATGGTATGTCAGTGCTGATGAGTTGGCCCACTCTGCAAAGAAGCTTTAAAAATAGATGCTCCTGGAAGATCAGCTGTTGCTGCACCCCAGTTTTAGAGCGAGTCTGTGGGTGGGGGTGGGGAGTGGGGGGGTGAGGGTGGTTGTTGCTCGCCAGCTGGCCGTCACACAAGCCTGAAAGGAAGAAAGACTCTGCACAAGATAGTGCAGCCAGCTAGCTGCGGCTTATCAGAAATATTATCCTGTACATTTACAGTATTAGAGAGTGAGAGGAAACTGTCAGTACTGCAAACTTGACTACTTATGGAAGAAATGGGAGGAGAGTAGACAGCAGGAAGGAATGTGAGGAATGGATATCAGGGCATTAGTTATACTGTGCTTTAAGGGAATCTGATTCCTGTGTCTGTCAAACAGTTTGAATCATGCTGTAAACATTAATTTGTACTGTAGCGCAAGGATAGAGGATGGCACGCTGAACTGGGCGATCTCTCTTTAAATCGTAATAAGATAGATTAAATTAATTGCCTTAATGAAAGTGATATTGAATCTTAAATATTGTGATTATATTCTTTTGATTACAGTAAAATAATCTATGAACTAAAGAAACCCTGAAAATGATTTCCATGTAGATGCTTTAGTTACAGGTGCTGGCTCACAGTCACAGGAGGATGCTTGAATTAAACGGGGTGATTGCTCATGTTAATCGTAACACTCCACTTGCACTTGCTGTAGTGTGACCAATCAAAGTTTTCTGCTGTGATAAAGAGTCGAGGGTATCAGTCAGTCAAGCAGATAAACTGAAGTCTGTCATCTGGCTGCTCTAACAGCAACCTCTGTCAACTCTGATTTAGCTTACTCATGTTACACTGGTTTGAAATGCTTATTTGCTCAGCAGTTATTACCCACAGAGGCCGAAGAGCAATCCCACTGAGTTGAACTTTTCCACGATGAAGCTGAAATTTGTCTCTGCTGTGGGAGTGAAGTTTGGTTAGGATGGTGTCATCAGGCCAAGATTTTAATTTGGGCAATACTTTGGTTTTAAAGTAACATTCCCATCGACCTCAGCAGATATTAGCAAGCTGTTGATGTGTCGTGTTTCCCGAAGCTTTAGATTTTATTTGTATCAGTGGGGATGGGAAAAATTCTCAGTTATAAATTTCTCCTCTGCTTTTAGTTTATTAGTATTTCTTGACAAATATGTACCTGACCGATGTAATCAGCTGCTTCTCAACTAATGCTATGTACACAAGTATTTTAATAAATATACACTTAAAGGGCGTTTTGGATCAATGAAAACTGAGCTTTTCAAAAGTGTTCAGACTTTAGAGAACTTTTGATTGGCCAAAAATATGTCCACAGTTACTGTTATATCTGTTATATATACATACTGTTAAATATGCTCTGTAGTTTCTCAGAGTGCTCAAGCTTGTAGTGGATCTCCAAACAACGTCTTTACAGAGGCAGGTGATCAATGTCAAAGACACTGACAATGAGATGCTTCCCCAGCTGAGAATCTGAGGAAGAGCTTCAAAATGAGAGTCACGAGTAAACTGATTAAATTAATGTCACATGGGTGGCTCCAGTGGGAAAGAAAACACTGGGTGTTTTCTCCTCACGCTTAGGTGTAGGCTTGTGGTCTTTTGTTATAAGCTGGTTTAACCTGCAGCAGCTTTTTAATTTGGTCGTTAGAGACTGATGAGTTGATTATAAAGCTCGGAGGACAATTTAGTAAAAAGGATTATTCAAATCCTGTAATACTGCATGTTAGTGGAAGTGATTTCAGCTTGTTTATCTACAACTGTCAGTCCATCATCTGCTTACATTTTGTTCTTCTTCTAGGTTTTTGAACCAGAGGTCATCAGCACAAATTTGACTGCATAAAATTGTTAACAAGCTGTCTTTGACTGTAATTCAAAAAGAAACAAGCCTCATTGGTCACATATACAATCATACAGAGTACAACATGCAGTGAAATGCGTCGTGTCTGAGCTGTGACAGGCTGCAGAAGTAGCTGCGCCATTCCAGGGCTTGGTGTTTGGCATGGGGGGCCTAGCCAGGACCCTTACTGGATACTGGAAGGGAATCAAACTTGCGACTTCGGCTCCAAAGGTGTGTGGTCTTACCACTACACTATCCAGCTAAAAACAGTATATAGACTAAAACAAGGAGGTTTTACTTTTTGCCAGGCTCCTGCTGTGAATAATAGTGTTCTCTTCATCACTGTTACATACAGGTTACACTTACTCTTTGTACCATTATTTTGGTTAACAAAGGTGTTATATGAAAGTACAGACTGGCCCATGTTTAGCTTCAGTTTACGTCTTTTCAAGGCAGGAAAAAGATGTGGAAATAAAGTTGTAGCACTTTTGCCTTCACTTTGTGCTAACAGCTATAGTTAATTTCAGAAGGTTTTAAATGATCTTTAATCGGCAGTTTATACTAATTAACTTTAAAGTTCAGATCACGGAGTTAATGAATAATTGTTTTAAATAATGGTTATTATAATTATTGATCATAATACTTGTTATTATGGTTTTTTGCCATAATTGGACAGTCTGGGTTGACTTTGTTGAAGTTGTAGTGACGTGTGTTATGTACCTTTACCCCCAGTGTACCAGCTATTCCCCTCAGGTTGGTCTACTATCGATTTTCACAGTTATGATAGGAGCACTGGAATTTGGCCAGAAACAGACTGTGGTAAAGACTTTTCTGCAGTATGAACTACACCAAAGATTACACCCAGCTCTGTGTGCCTGAGCCTAAATACGTACCTGAGTCTGTTTGTGTGAACTTAGTTGGCCTGTGAATTCTGTTAAATTTTAGTAGAGAGCACCTTTGATAAATATTGACTGTAAGTTTAAGCAGCTTGTATTCCTAAATTCCAGTCAGGTGCTGGAGAGTCAAAACAGAGGCTGATATCTTCATGACAAGTAGCAGAGTACAGCCAAGGTTATTTACTGCTCTCTCTCTCACACACACACTCACTCACTATTTTGAGGTTATTAGTTTTCATTCCTCAATCTGATCTGGACGACGTGGATTAACACACACATGAACAATTGAGGTCCATAGAGCTGACCTTCAGAATCATTATTCGCATTATAATCTGATAATGTAATGAGGTCAACTCTATTTCAGATACTTTGCTTGTTTCAGAACAGCCAGCTGTCAGACCTGGCCCACTGAGCTCAGTTTTAACAGCTGGAAGTCTGAGTACATCTCAGTGCAAGATCTGGGTGAGAAATTAAGACGGCTCATTGAATGATTCTACAAACACAGAGAATGTAAACATGGTTCTGTGCAAACTGTGAACTGAATATAAGCATTTTTAGTTCAGGACCAAAATTGTTGACGATAAAAAGGCAGAAAAAAACATTTCAGCTGCTTTTACAGCTTTTTTTTAGCATCAGAGTTGGATGAAATTTGAAGGTGAAGATTGAAGGTGTCCTTACTAACCTTCCAACTCTTAATTTAATGCCAGCTGCTATACGCTGGTCCCATTTCGAAGAATAATCTACAGAAGGACCTGAAACCATAAGAGGTCGTTACAGTTGGTGCAACTGAGTTTAAAAATTGAGAAATGCTACTTTTGATCCTTGTGATTGCTTTGGACTTTGTACTAAAAGTTGTTGAAAGCTGTTTTGCAGCAACTGCCTTGTTTTGTTGAAGTAGTTAATACATAATGTCACTTGTTGACTATATATAATGTAATTAAGTTCCTCACTCTGTGGATGACTCTGGTAGTCCAACTTCTGCTCTGCAGCCTTGATGAGCTCAGTGAAGCGGTGCCAGCTCTCCACCTGCTTCAGATTCTGGTTAAAGCAACCATCCAGTTCAGAGAGTCACTCCAGAGCAGAAGAAGGGGAAACTTCACTAACCTTTAGACCAAGGCATTCGAATTGGAGTTTGTCTGAAGCATCTTGAATGACATTGAGGACTACCGTTACAATTACCTGAGCAGCCATCTCCTAAAGAAACAGGAGACAGAAAAGGATAAAGATAGCTGTTTTGCAATGATTGATAATTTCAAAATAAGAGCGAGGAGACTGTCTGATAGTAAATCACATTGGTGTGTTGAACAGATGGAAAAAAAATCTGAATACATTTAAGAATATTTTGTCAATATAATCAGATGGCCCTCCCATTAAAACATTGACTTGTTTTTGTACAGCAGATGGATTTGTGTTTATTTAGGTAGAATTGAATTAAATTGAAAAGGAGATTTTTGTTCTCATAGAGACTAAATAAAGGATATAATGGTCCCTGTTGGTAGGGAACACACACACGCCCATAAGCACAGAAATGATCTTGCTGTTCTTGGATTGTTTCCATTAATGCGGCTAAAAATGTTTTAGCTTGGCGGTAGAAGAAAAGCTGAAGGAGCAAACTGAATTGTCATTGCTTTGAGTGCAAGTGAAAACTTGTCGCCTGTAGTAAGTACAGCCATAAAAACTAGTGCAGAGTTGCTGGTTGATTTGTAGTTTTTCCAGTCATTACTCTGTGTGTTGGTCAGTTTAGCACTTTAGTCCACACCAAAGTAACATCTGTTGGATTTATTACCATGAAATTTATTTCTTACTCAGGATGTCCAAGATATTATGTCACTGCAGTTTGTTCTACATGATGATGTTAATTACATCACATCTAATATTGTTTAAGCTTCCAGGACAAAAACTGCTTTGACATGTTGCTTCTTCAGATCTGTTTCTCTCTGCTTCTCACAGACACAAGGAAAAAAGGTGTGTGTGTGTGTGTGTGTGTGTGTGTGTGTGTGTGTGTGTGTGTGTGTGTACGGAAACAGGAAACAGGAGTACGTTGTTACTGACTTGGGAACTTTGTGGTTAGATCACTGTTTCCTTTAAGTTGACTGCGTTGGAATGCTGCTGGTCTGGAGCAGCAGTCCTCCCAATATAGAAGTAGACTACTTTAAGGAGGTGTGCATCATGCCCTTATGTATACAAGTTTCCTGAGGCTGTGTCTGGGTACAGCAGGAAAAAAGAGAGTAAAAGTGGAAAGATGTTACTGGTACAGAAGGTGGTACTGTGATTTGAAGTATCATACTATTAGATTAGATGTCTATTTAGATTATTTTCCTAGAAATTTCTTGCTAAAGCCTCCTTCTCGATGTCATCAGATACCTCATGAAACATTATAAGCATAACTGATTGTAGTCTTTTCTCTTAGCCACACTGTACTGAGTAACTGACAAAAATATTGTGCGGTTCGAGCCTCGTATTAGGCTAAACAGTAGACAATATGTAAAACCACTGCAGGAATACCAGGTGATGGCGTAATTGATTATCACTGTATTATCTTAGAATCTCTCAGGGTTAAATTAGAGAACAGTCCTGCCTCTGTGAAAAGCTGACAAAGTTACTGTAAATCACTTCAGAGAACAAGCATGTGAAACCGTCCCAGCCAAGTCTGAAAGGACCATGATTGCGTACTCGCTTGGAACATGTTCATGATATCCTGTTGTGAATTAAGCTCAAATCTCAGGAGTCCACTTGCGCTGTTTGGAAAGAGATGGACCAAAAATTTAAAGACCAACAAATCAGGGGTGGGCGTCCTGCATTTTGTATCATAAGTCAGGTTTGTACTTAAAGGGAATTGACATGAAAGATATTTTCAAATGTTTTCTTTTTAATAGGAGTGCTAGATGATGTATGCGCCAGAATGTGTTATGGAATAGTGATAATATCAGCCAGCCTGGCCTTTAACCGATATGGCACAACTTGTTCAATGTTGATAAAAGCAGAAAGGTGACATTCTTTGCATACCAAGAAAAACTGTTTTTGTGCCATAATGGTTGATGATTTGGTATAAACTATGAAGAATGGCTCCAATAATCTCAAAAAAACCCAAAAACCCTGAATATCTCTGATGTTTAACTTCAGTTACCAGTACCAGATCCATGATTCTGCATCACTTACTCCACAGCAGCTTGTCCGGCTTTATGTTGAGACTCTTGTCTGCAGGAGTTTAAAGAGACAATCTAAACTGGGGATTAACTTGCCAGGTTGGCCCTGCGTGGATCTCAGAAGCTCAGTGAAGCGTTTAAGGAATTGAGTATTTAGAGTGGATTAGTCTGAGCCCTGATGATGATGATGATGAAGAAGATGAAGCCCACCACACAGTCATCTAGGGACCAGGCCAGAAAGCCACACAGTCCCTCAGGCAGAAACAGCCGAGTTAATCTTTAATGCTGGGGGCACACATTCATACAGTGAAGGCCACCAGTCAAAAGGCACGCTGAATAAATAGTGCGGTTTTGTAATTCTGCCTCTGTTCAGAATAAACACCCAATTTCAGTTGGGCGCTTGAGGTTTTTTCACTTTTAAAACCCCTTCAGTTAAGGTGTTTCCAGCAGTGAACACCCATTATACCATGAAGTACTCAAACATTTTTTTTCTATAAACAATTACGTGGATGGAGTTCCTGATATGTGAATATACAAAGTGCTGGCTTCAGTTCAGTTTGCCCTGCCTGACTCATGTCTCCATAAAAGGAAGTGGCTTGCCTGTGTGTATTAGTTTCCTCTTGATGACATCACCATGTGCACGGCCCAATGTAGATTGTTATCACAAACTCCTTCCTGTTTATTCCACAAGGCTGAGTTTCCTCCGAAGTTCAGGGAGCGAGGTGGGAATTGGAGAGAGGTTTGGGTGGTAATTGAGTGCAGATATAGCAAGTTATTAGATCAGGTAGATTTTTGGGTGGGTGGGGGATGGGGGATTGCACTTAGACCAAAAGAGTAGGCCCAATGTAAAACGCTGCAAGATACATCTGCAAATTCCTGAAGATCCTGAAAAGCAGCTCTGTGACCAAAACCCTCAGTACAGCTATGCCAGCATAATGCAGCAGCATTAAGTTACTGATTATTTGCTAATGACTCAGACGGACATCACCATTATCAGCGAGCTAACTGTCGCTGGAGAAACATGATAAAGCACCCAAGGTGTTCAGCTGGTTTTCAACCTTCCGAGTCCTAATCCAGTCAAGCATGTGATCAAGATGTGGTAATGTGAATGGAAGTGCATAAACCACATAGGCTCCATCCAGATATTGTATATAAAAGATGGACGTAGGGAAATTTAAACCTCAACTTTAGTGTTTTTGCCACCACCATGTGGATTTATGGGAGCCAGATGTATTAAGACCACATTTGGACCTGAGTTTGGAGATCTAAGTTAACCGCTAATGCTAGCATGCTTGGCTAACAAGCTGTATCCATAAACTGTATGAGTGCCACATTTTTGGTCAGGTTGTTTTGTTAAACACCAAAAACATGGCTGAGAAATATATTCAATCTTTCAAATTAGCAGAGATGAGGCCTAGCAGCTACAGCCACCTGATGACACACCTGCTAATCAAAGCATCCATGTCGCCAAATTTACAGTTTTAATAATATCGAACCTGCTCAGCTTCCACCTCTGGTGGAGTTGTTATAAATAAGGAAACTATTCACAGAGGTCAGAACCACAAGTGACCATTAGAGAAACTACAGCTTTTGGCACTTTTGCATTGGAATTATTTTTTTGTTTTTTATTTGTTACCTTGTATTTTTTCCGAGAAGTCCCTTTGAGATCAAAATGTCTGTATGGTAACAGACATGCAACAAACATCATGTAAAATGCAGCTCATATTTTATGATACACAAATACCCACAACAAAAACACTCTTAGCCTCTTAAGAAAAACAACCACACTTCCTTCATTACATTTATTCCTTCCTTTAAACTCAGCATTAGATCAAAGCTGTGTTTCCTGTAAAGGTATTGCCTGCCTGAGGTGTGTGGTAAGACAATGCAGATTTCTACAGATCTATGAAAAACCCAGCAGGTCATGTTTTAGCTGCCACAGGACCCAAAGGATCCACTTCCAACATACTAGTGCCAAACACTTCAGGATAGCCCCAGTGGTCATATGTCAGTACTCTGAGGTGTCAGAGCTGAATTGCAGTATTACACGGGTGGTTTTACTGTTGTGGCTGAGTGCTTGAAATCTGTTGATGACCAGTAACATTTTTTTTCACTTCTCTTGGCCCTTTAGCCTGCTGACCTTTCAGCATCGCAGTTACATCAGATTCATATTTGTCAATAACTGCATGCATGTAGCCACCACGCCTCTACAGTACCATATTTGGTTAAATTATAGTACACTGTGTCACTGTGTCTTTTTTAATTTGTCCAAAGCATCACTTGTAACAGCTTTTGATGATGGGCAGTAGTGACTCTGTTGTCCTGAGTTCATTAAATCACATGAATGGAAAAGAATCCTAAACTGAGATGATCAACCACATGTTCCTTTGAGTGACAGAGGAACATGTGGTTGTTTGTTTTGACTGGTTTGCAGTGTGATGAATAGGGAACAGGAGCAAGTATCGGAAAATAAACTTTATGTGCCCTGTTGGTGTTGAGCTCCCTGATGCAACAACTGTTTTTGTGGTCTCTTAAGCAAACCCGATCATCCTCCGTTTGTTGGTTTCACTGCCCACAGGCAAGCAGTAAACAGCTTTGTTTGAAAGTGTGATTTAATTAAGAAGTATATCAGCATTTGTAAATAAACATGTCACAGAAATTACTCTCTGCAACAAGTCTCCTGTTATTCACTCACAGAGCTACATTTTGCAACTTCCTGTGAGGTGTTGTTTTCCCATCATGCTTTAGTGGCACTGGGAGTTTCAACATAAACTGTTGCTGCCTGAAGCGCGGTGGTCAGGCAGTAAGAAGTGTCCTGATACTCCCACAGAGAAAAAAAAAAACAAGAAGATAGATTATACCCAGTTGGAAACGTATTAAAATAACTTAAACAGGCATCATTTACAATATGTCAGTGACTAGTTTGCAAACAGAGTGTTTGTATATCATTTAAAGTATGCACAAAGTGCTGAAATGTAGCTCTGCCGGTTTTATCTCATGTCCTCGGTGTTCAGACCCAGCTGCCTCCCTCGTTTTATTTTTAGACATGTCTGAAGCATATACTATTTATTTTTATTCCTGGCCTGAAGTAGCTTGCCCAGTGGCTGACCACTTTGTTTGCAATGCTGAGAGCTGTACAGCTGCTCCATATGTTTGTGGTGCAGCCTGGGGTTTAGTTGCAAGGCTGTGTGAGCAGAAGCAGGCAGGAGTTTTCCTTTTTCCCCTGGATGTTCTGTACTTAACCACAGTTCATTAACCCTCTCCAGGCAGATGTTGCAGATTTGCAACAGTTAAGACCTAACAACCTGATTACCCCACATACATGTTTTATGAGTTTTTTTTACTCAGAAGTACCATTACAGGACTTGGTTGTGCATTAGCAACACAAAACTTAATTTGGGCCTGAGAGGGTTAACATGTATGGGTGGAGTGAGTTTTAATCAAGAAGTGCGATGGTTGGACACTCGGCATTTTCCTTTCAAATTTACATTTATGTGGTTTGTTTGATAATATAATTTAATCAAGTGGAACCAGTTATTATGACCTCAGTTGTTTGGGTTTGTCATTTATTGGTCAGACTGTTGTCATTTCATAATGACCTTAAAAGGCAAATTATATGACAAACTAAGAGCTTTCAACACAGTCTTGAATACAGACTGTATGTAGAGGATGGATGTAACCTTTAGCCTTTGACATGTAGGTTTGTTTTTTTTTTTTAAATCCAATGGGGCCAGTGGGAGTGTGTGGATTTGACTTAGAAATATGAACCCGGTGGGCTCATATGGTAGTGACCTGTCAATTACAGGTTAGGCCTACCTGAAAGAGTACACGATTTTTTGTTGTTGTATTTTTTACAGTAAATGGGACCAAATTCACAAAACTATAATTGAGTTGCATTAAATAATAAATGTTATTTAATGTTATTTAAGTACCAACATTAATGAACAACATAGACATTTTCTGCAGTCTGATTTGTTTTTGTTGTTGTTTCTTAAATCAGTCGCTGTCTACGGGTCATGTGAAGGAATTTTTGCTTAAAGCTCTACATTCATCTTTTTCTGTCATTGGATGTATATTTAAAAATAGCAATGTCCCATTGGTTTGTTGACTCGTGTTGATTGGCCATCTTAGCTTTTTGAAACCAGATATCATAAATAAGGGGTGAAACTGAGTGACAAACCAATGAACTCTACACATGGTCACTACACACCTATAAGGTAGTTACTTCTTTCTCATAAGGCCAGCCCACTGTAAAGTAAACCTTCTGTTAACCTCTATTCTGTACCTAATAGAGAACATAATACAATATATAAGCAGAATCATCAAGATCAAGACGTTGTTTACTGATGCTATAGGCCCATTTTCCCACAGACTTCTATAAGGAGTTTTAATAGCAGTCATCCCTTTCTGACCATTAGAAAGAATTAAAACTTGATGGCAAGTTAAGTATTTTTTGTTTTGGTGCTGTAGTTCTTCATGGTCTGTACTTTTCCTCTGTGAGCACATGTGGAATCGTCTGCTGAGCTCATCAGGTTTGGAAACAACGGCTCGATTTGTCCATTTGTGACGTCCGTTGAGTTGACTCATGTCTATGGCTTCATAGTAAGCTGAACTTTTTTCCAGCCACTCCCTTTTAGGCAACATCTGAGGCTTATAAGGTTCTGCAAAGAGGAAATAAACTTTTTTTGGTACACTTAGTCATCACCCTCACCGTACAATGAGCGAACTGTGTGTGAATCCACCTAATGATCCCTTCTCATTTTAAACACAGTCAAACAGAAATCAGAGTTATTTCTGTGCTCTCTTTGTGGAGCCTGTCAGCACTCGTGGTCATTAGAATAACCACCCAACTTTGGCTGCTGAAGACGGGCATGCAGGGCGTGGGAATCCAGCTTGCTGGAGACAATCAGACTAGGTTGGCATTCGGCTCTTGAGGACTTGGTGCCCCGAGAGGCTGTCAGGAGACTCAAGGGATCAAGTTGACAGAAGCCAGAACTATAAATTTGACCTCTCTAGGTACTTAAGTAACATATTATTATGATTAAAATGGAATAAAAAAAACAAACTCTGCAACTTAGAGCTAGAAGGAGGCTATATAATCTTCCTTTACGCAGTATGTCTTAATGAACCTTCATTAAACTAGGGGGTGAATCATTGTTTTGGTTTGGGGGTTTTTGCAGCTACAATTGTGGCTTCTAATGATTGTGAAACTATGATTATGGGAATAAAATTATTATTATTTTGCATTAATTTTCTCTCCAAATCTCTCATTTGGTCTTACACAATAAATTGCGCTCATCAATTAAGGAAAGATGATGAAAATACTGTGTGTGAACTGTCATCTCTTTTTCAACCCAAATTATTCTATTTATTTTCCATTTGAAATGTATTTAAAGTTTGAGGGTTTATAACAAAACAAACAAAACAAAGTTAAATCCATAATGCTTGTTAAGGTGATGAATAGCTACATTAAATGTCTGAGATTGCCATAATTGACCAAAATAGTAATTTATGATTTTTCCACTGTGAAGTATTCCCACTTAAACTTGTGTATTTTTTTCTTCTGTCGCATCTCCAAATCACTATAGAGCATCCCAGTTTTGCACTGAACTAGCTCACTGTCTCTCAGGAGGGCAGACAGCCCATTGACATCATGCTGAATTAGAACAGTTTGATAGAACCAGAGTCCATGTAGGTCGGTATAAATAGCCTTAGAGGAGGAAAGAGAAAGGAGGTATGAGTGTGTCTTTTGGCCTAGTTATGTGCATCTTTTTGACTGGAGGCTGATGCAGCATACACTCGCATGGAAAGATGACCCAGTCTGTTACAGCTGCTCGCATCATGTTGGATTACTTTAACTGAAAGCTGGTACCCCGTTTAACTGTTTATTTTAACTTCAGCTTTTGCTTTTTTTGTGTGTCTTGAGTTAAGCTGTTGTGTGCTTAAGTACTGCACTCTATGGCCATACAGTAAAAGGAAGGCAGTAATGTGGTCATGATGAAATAATTCACACCTCTTAGTGTTGTGAAGGTTTTTGAAGGGCGGGTGTTTGAAAGGCGGGTTCCTTTAAGCAGTTTGTGTCTGAAATTTGACTTTCAAAGTTTTAAAACTGAACAAGAAGATGAAAGAAGGTCTCTTACCTCATCCTGAAATGAGTGAATTTTTTGTTTTTCCATATGAAATTAATAATTCCCGAGCTTCCCAAGCTAGGCGAACACCTCAAGCATAATACACTCATTTGTCCTAAAACATATCACAAATCCCGGGAGTATAAACCGTTTTAGACATAGGATTGATAACCTTTAATATAAATTAATCAAAGAAATAGACTACAAGTTGGAATTGAATGAAAGTGGATAGTGGATGTTCATATTAAGCATGACCAGAGTTTCCAGTAATGAAGATGAATGCCAGTAATGACCATGAGCCTAAAGCTTAGCCCTCAGACTCAGTTTTAAACAATTTTTCCTTCTCTTGTCTCTGTATGATGTCATGGAGGGGATACCCCTAAATATGAGCACAAAGGTCTGACTGTGAGCACAGAAGCCCCACCCACCTGCTGTGCAACATTTTAAGATATGTAACCAATCAGAAGAAAATGTATTTAACGTGAGGGAGGAGCTAAAATGACTCATTTCAAATAGAACTGTGAATCATGCAAAACTACTTGAGTAGAGTCAGAAAAACGAAATTTGCAGACTGAAATTAAATGAAAGAGACACTTCAACCAGTGCCGATACTGATTTCATCCCTTCATCACACCATCTTTTAATATTTAGCCAGTGCAAATATGAGTGTGATACAGCAAACAAACATGTGACCTGTTATATGTAGTTTTCCCAGCTGGCCTGTAATTAAAGGCACCAGTAAAACAAATTGGTCTACACAATAGATGCTGACTGCAAGGCAACCTTTGTGACTTGACGGGAAAGTCTAATGCAGTATGCAATTGTTCACATTTTTCTGACACTTATTGAACTGAATTGTGTTGCATTGTGTACAGCACTATGTGCCCACCCATAAAAATATTTCCAGCGATTCATGCTCCCTAATCTGCCTGTTGCAGGTCTGTTTTGCTCTTGTCTTTGATCTGAATTAAGTTGGTGGTTGAACTATTGAACAACCTCACTGACAGAGTGGATAAAAAGCACTTCACCCTAGAGCCTGCTGTTTGATGGAGCAACTGTGTACCAATGCTAATGGAAGTTTTTAAGTGCTGTATTTATGCTGCTCGAGGTCAAACAGACTAATGCCATGTTACTCTTCTGCCACCTCTAATTTCATGGAAGAGAAAATGTCTAAGAGGGAGTTTATGTGTGCATACATAGTGTAGATGGATTTGTGTCTTAAAGCTTTTGGTAGAAATGCAAAGAGTCCCAAGGACAGTGAGCATTGACTTGGAGGAAATGGCACTTATGCAGGCAGTGAGTGCAGCACAGAGTCAATATAGACTCCTGCATCATCATTTTTAGGAGCCTTTCAAAAAATTCTTTATAATTAAGGCGTTTTGTTTTGGGCTTTTTTATCATTATTTAACAATGTTTAGTTATTTGGCAAGACCTACTCGGGACAATTCTTTTGAGTTGGAAGTTCCTGGAATGCATTATGGTGACATGGCTCGCATTCATGTGCAGGAGGTGCTCGGCAAATAGACACAGTTCACTGCAGGGCAAAACGCATCTCTACTGAGGCAGCGACCAGCCTGCTGTTCAGATATTTCAATCCTCTGTTGCCCGGTTCCATACCTCCAAGACATCTTAAGAGCAGATTCAAGCAGATGGTCGCTGTGTGAGTCATTCTGTACACTTCCTAGCTCATAACTTCTATCAAGCGGCCATAGCATCACGGGGATCTACACGCTAAAAAAGCAGGCTTTAAGTAAGTCATGAATGCTCACAGCACTTCAGTTAGTTGTAGTTCATATTTTCACCTGCAGCTTTGCTGATCAAGTCAGCTTTAAATCCAGATGTTTGCTCGTATAATGACAGCTGTCAAAAACGGCTTATTGGTGAACCAGCGGCATCCATGACCCAGCATGTATAACAAACAGATGCCAGTTTCAGTTTCTGTAATATAACTACAGCTTTACTGTGGAGGAAGCCTGGGAGGAACTGCTGTGTGTCTGTTTTTGGTGAGCTTCACCACATCACCACACCTCGCAAATGCTGCAGTCAGTTTAGTGTTTTATTAGTTTTGAGATTAATAAATGTCTAAATGTTGTACAAGGTTTCCTGCAGAAAGCACTCACACTGAATTTTTCTTTTCCCCCTCAAGTGTGCACTTTAAAGTTGTTTAAATAATGCAACAAACAGAATTAAACGCTGAATCATAAAATAGTCAAGTGACATAAGTGGAAGTTTTGCCCACTCATCACTTCCCAAATGAGACTCTGTCATGGCAAGGCATCAAAGACACATGAACTTTAACCTGGACAATTTCAGAATGATACAGGAATATAAAAACCTGGATAATAAAGCAGGATAGTAACAAAGCGAGCGTGCAAGTGTTGCTGACGGCATGAACACAAGCTGAATAAAAGTGACTGAATAAAGTTTGCTCAGCAAGCACTGCTGATACGCAGCGAACATGCTGACATACAGACCAAATGCTGTTCTTTCTTTTAATGTACATATTCAGAGAGCATCTTCTCTTCTTTGTGCAAAGGAGAGGAAATTGTTAAAACTAAAAAGTGAAAACAATGGACTAAGTGATGCAGTTTGAGCGTGAACATGAGTAGAGACCTGCAGAGATGTTGCGTAAAGCTTTAATATCCCTGAGGGGCCGTTTGCTTTATATACTCTAGTCCAACAGATTACAGAAATACAGTACAAGCTCCTGCTGTCAGAGGGAAAGGGCCACGATTGGTTTAAAGAAGCAGCATATGGAAGAAATTACTCTGTGTCTATTATTGGTGCCTTCAGGGAGCTCAAACCTTTGCCCTGATGGAAGCATCTGGAGAACAACATGTAAAGGATGCTGGGGGCCAAAACAATGATCTGTGCCTTTGATAAGATCCTCATTTCATCTCATACAGAGGCTGAAGTTTGCTAACGGTAGCGCAGGAATCTAGCTTGACAGTTTGCTCCCATTTTAAGACTGAGATGAATGTGCTTCTGTTATCTGCGGTGCAGAACGTCAGTGTTGTTGATGACAACACAGATTTGGCCAAGCTTGTTTGTATCCCCTGGTGAAGCTTTTTAATGAATGCAGACACGTGTATGTGAGTCCTGAGCTGAACTTTGTTGATAGCGTGCATGTGTGTGATCGTGCTTTCTTCTGAAACCAACTCTGTATTTAGTGTTTTCCTGTTACTCAGTCATGGTGACTGACATTGGGGAAATGCATTAGTGCAGCGGTATGAGCTGTTACAGTTACCCCGCCTAGAGGCTGCAGCCGTGTAGTGTCTACCACAAGTTAGAGGAAGGAAATGCTTACGCACACTGTAACACACACACTTGCAGCACACACTCTGAGAGAGAGATCCTTTTAAGGGAAAGACCCTGCTCTCGCCTGAGTGCTGAGTGGAGCAGAGGCAAGTCTTTCAAATGTACGGGGGCCTAGGAGTCTCACTAGATTGTCTGCTTCTAAATAAAGTCCATGAGATCTGTTCAGAGTTTAAATGATTCTTGATGTCCTGTGTTTGTTCACTGCTTTATTGACTGGTTTTTAGGGGCTGGTAGTGTCCCCCTGTGATATTAATCTTCAACTGTGTGACTGTTTTTATTTCTGTTTCCCAACAATGTGTCACAAAGTTCCCAAACTAACTCTGTCAAGGAACTGGAGCTCTGTTCACATTTGTGTTGACAATTTATAGATGTATAGATGTGTGTGAGTTGGACTAAGTCTGCTGCTATCTAACTTCTCCTTTTTTAATTTTCTCTCTCTGTGTTTTTATTCCCCCCCCCCCCCTTTCCATCCCAAGGCCGAGGCCAGGCTGGCAGCAAAGAGGGCAGCCAGGGCAGAGGCCAGAGAGATCCGCATGAAGGAGCTGGAGCGACAACAGAAAGAGGTATACAAGTCAAAATACCCCATGACATGTGACACACGATATGGCATAATACAAAACTTCATGTTAGGACAGATATGCAAGATTTTACATCTGTAAGAGTTTAATATTTCATGCTGAATCTAAACAGCGGAGCACTGATGGAGTTAAACAAGTATTTCTGCTGTCTGCCAAATGGCTAACACTGTTCTGAAAAACAAAAGGATTTAAGCAGACTTGTTGTTACTAGACACTTGGTTTTGTTTGGACCGAAAGCATTTCCGGTCAGCTCTGCTTTCTGCTCTTAAGCTGACTCTTTGATCCTGTGGGTCAAAGGTCAGAGGAACTGTGACTGCAGCACTTAGGAGCACTGCTGTCGAGATCCAAGCAATCCTTGCCGTTCATAGAAAGAACATTCCTGTGGATTTGATTTGGATTGATGTAAAAATGTAGTTTAGACACTGACTTTTGATTGACTTTTTTAAAATTCCTTCATTAAAAAAACCTCCAACATCTATAGATGATGTTGTTCAACACACTGAATTTATGAGTTGATTCGAACCATAGAACCATATAATTAAGATGGACGTAACAAGCAGGAAGTCACTCATTAATCTTTGGGCTCCCATTCTGTAGCCTCTAGCTGAGCATGTTAGCAATCTTGGCCTTTTGAAACCAGATAAGGGTGGGCTCTAAGGAGTCAACCCCTGCTGGACATGTTAAAGAATCCAGCTTTAAGGCTTTCGGAAAGGGAAATTACATCTATTATTTATGTACTAAAACAGTGCCCCCACCTATACACAAACATCTCGTAACAAACTAATTCCTTAGTTACAAGGTTTCTAGGTTGGCTAAATATCCAACAGCTGATACTGAGGTTAAATAACCATAGCAAACGAGGAAGTCCTCCAAAGTTCTCACTAATTACTCTTTCAACAAAACCTTTTAAAGTTAATCTCATCCCACGCTGATACAGATATTGACACATGGAAAGTTTTTGAGTAACATAAAATTAGAGCTTTTTCTTCAGACACCACGGAGCACATTTCCTGTTAATTAACCGTCACATGTAAAGGGCTTCTTCCAAAACAATCACAACAGTAATTTGCATTATCTGTTATAAACTGTACACCTTTGAAAGGTCAGAAAGTCTAACCTGCAGAGTTGGTTATTATTGCATTTCTATTTTTGTGGCTTTGTCTCTTTGGTTAGCTAAATACAGTACATAGTGTAACACTGACATAACTTATTCCAGATATTAGTAGCCCCGTAATGTGATGCACTACCTTCCTGGGAAGTAAGCAGTGAATTAAATCTTTGTTTTTTTTATTTAACATGTCCATTTTTACCAATGTGTTGTGGAAAACTTGTACATGTCTCGCAAAAAGAGCAAAGAACCCCATAAATCTCTGTACTGGACCCTCGGCAGCTCCAGTGTCGGTGCTGGCGTCCGTGCTGTGTTCTGAGTTGTGTTGAATCAGGTGCAGCGCTGAAAGGTGTTTGGATGTGAGCTCAGTGCTGTTACATGAGTTTTTCTTTCTTTGGTTGAGCACCTGTGATCTGAACCACGGGGAGTCTCGCTTTTCCGAGCTCACTATTATTAGTCAGTAGTAATCCTGAACACATAAACAGACTACAGACTGCCTAGCACCTGTGGAAACTCAACTCAAAAGTTGCTCAGTTTCTGTGTGAAGGGATTTTTTTTATTTGTTTGTTTTAAAAAAGCAGAAGAATAAATGACAGTGAAATAATTGTCTGCTGTGGCAGACGTCAGTCACAGTTTCTGTACTGTTGAAGCATATTTCTGGAAATTCAGTCGATAAACTTTATTTCCTGTGCTGCTTGCGCACACGGACATGGAATCTCTGGGGGTGTTCTGGCTTTCTCGCACTGTGACGTTAGCAGACACCCCTTTGGATTCTGTGGGTTTCAGGCTGGAGCCACAGATGCTGCATCAGATTGAGATGTGGGGAGGTTGAAAGCTTCTTAGCTACTTTGCTACATCCCTCGAGCAGTTTTTGTGGGTGCATCGTACTGCAGATGGAGGCTGCTGCCATCAACTCCTGCAGTCACTGAGTGCTGTGTTTGCTCCGAAACAATAAGTGCCTTCATAATTTCAAGTGACTGTCAACATTAAACTTTGTGTGACCAGAGTTCACTGTGATTTTAGTAGACAACATGCATGTGCTTTCGCAGCTTCAGCAACCACCACATTAAAAGAAAAATTCCATAAACCTTTTAGGCAAACAGACACAGAGCAAAATGAGTGCCAGTTTAGCTCACTGGTTGCGCAGGCACCCATACATGCCTTATGGCCTGGGTTACTGTGAAGCCCCCCCTTGTGCAACCCAAACACCTTTGACCCCTTAGGGTATAAACACAGAACCTCATAACCACAACGTTAGCAGCAGATCCTTCAGTTTCATCCATGTCACAGACACTTGGATACCGATCAGCACCGTGGGCTTTTTGGTCACGGAACCATTCCTGGGCTGTGTTTTCAGTGTGGCTGAGGGTGTTATTACACTGTAGGAGACACTCAATGGCACAGACTGGTGGCCTCAGTAATGGTTAGGTGGGACAGCATCCATATTAATACCAGGTCACTGCATTATACTGAGACAGTCCGATGTATGTTATTCACAGAAATTAGTATTTTACATCAAGCTGAACCTTTTATGGCTCGTCAATATGGAATGCCTATTTTTAAAAGATATTTTTAAGATTATTAGTAATTATAATATTAATTTATTGTTATTTCACCAATCAAAACACAGGTGTCAAGCCTGAACAATAATCTTCTGCATGTACGCACACACACGCACACACACACACACACACACACACACACATCGGTCACATATGCCAGATTAGTGGTCACTGGCAAGCTGAGTGTGTGTGTTTGTGTGTCCTTTAAACCTTTTAGCCGAGTTCTAAAGTAGCTTAGCAGGTTGTGCTCTGTGGTCCAGCCTGCAGTGGAGCAGTCGTTGTTGTTATTGTTGTTGTTGCCGTATCGTGGACGCCAGCGATGGGTTGCTGTGCTCTCGGCCACCTTCTGGATTTATGGATGTTTCCTCATACGCTGAAGACAGAAATTAGGAGTGGATTATTAGCAGAAGCTTTGCAGCATTAAACGCGAGGGGAAATTCAAACCTTGGTTGCTCCGAGTGCTCTGAGCTCAAATCTCAGCGTTCTGTCATACCATCAGCCTGCCTTCATGACTGGTCATGGTGTTACCTGTTGACCGCTGAGGGATGCGACCTTTCCTGGTTTCCTGAGGGCAGCAGGACGGCCGGGCGGCGGCTTACCAGAGGGGGGCTGAGGGCTGCCCTCACCAGGCGCCCAAAAACCCCTCCAATTAAGAAGGTGCGCTCGGTGAGTCAAAGGGGACCGGTGCTGGCATGTAGGCTGATTGTGTAACTCGGTTGATGAATGGGATTATGACGGTGCCTGGCTCTCTTGCTAATAGGCTGTCCAGACACGTAATAAGAGATAAGTAAGCAAACGAGATCCCTCCAATCACTTCCTAATCTGATTAGACTGGACACTGGTCATTTTTGTGCAATATTACGCTCTTTGGAGTTCAACTCAAAATCAAATTCTCTTTAACTAGATTGTAGTATTGTGATTGCTTTGATCTTGAAGCAAGATCAAAGTTCACAAGGTCAGAAGCATCTGAGGTTCTAACAGAGGAAGTTTCTGGAAGATGTGTGCAGAACATTAGAGCTGTGACTCTGCAACGATATGAATTATAGCGATATTTATAAATAAATCTGACCTTTATAACTCACTTTCACCTTCTTGAAGTTTAGTATGACTTTCCTGAGTCGACAGCATATCTGTGAGGTTATCGTTGTGGGGACGTGGCTTTCCATTTCAGGTTAATTATAGATTAGGTGAGGGCAAGAGGCCGTTCTCCATTGATCACCTAAAAGTGCTGCTGCTACTACAGCGATGCAGCGGGCAGAGCGGTCATCTGCAAATCACTTTGTGATGACCAGAACTGCAAAAGTGGCCAATCCATTTATTGGGCAAGTATACAAGGGAGACAGTGGTAGTAAATCTGGATTAAAGCACTGGGGTAGAAAGTACGTCATTGAGGGTGGGGTGTGTTTTTAGTGTGTCCTGCTGTCAGCAGAGTTTTTGAAACAAACTCAAAAAGGCAGTGTGTAGGGTTGTTTTAAATTTAACAGGCAATGTGTTGGTCTCACTGGTGAAGGAACGTATGTGGGAGATTTTAGGAAATCTGATTGCAGTCTTTCCGTTTTGTCCCGTCACGTTAACATCAGCAAAACACTCAAAGAATGAAGGAAATTGGAGGCTGCAGAGATCTTTATTTTACTTTAAAAGTTTGCCAGCACAGAACATCTCGAATAACAACCACTACCAAAATAAATAAAGCCAAGGTTAATTGTATTTATCGGAATAGTCAAACAACCTTAATTTTCTGTAATTTCCTCAAACATTCCAAATTTCAGATGGCAACACCCCCAAGTGACGCAGCACATCGACCACAGGAAACACTAAGAGGGTCTCAGCCTGGCTGGTTTGATTTGATCTCTTTAGTCTGCTTTTGATAAAATAATAACAATAATAAAAAAGGTAACACTTATAGCAAAGGGTTAGGAGCACAGGTTCCTGGACCCCAGAGGGTTTTAGGGGTTTTTGTTTGTTTGTTTGTTTGTTTTTGGACATTTTGTACAAGCTGCTGATATATTTTCATTTTTCGTCACCCAAAATTACAATGACTGGGTCTCCACACTGTACTGTGTGGTCTCAAGAGCTCTGCTGATGATGTCCAAGCAAATGTGCAAACAAACAATTTTGCACTAAGAAAGAATTAACAACCAAATATCTTTTAAAATCTGGAAGGTAATTTCAGGGGGATTGTTTTGTTTTTGTTTTGTTTGTTTTTTTACATCAGCAGACTTTTTTTCAATAGACAAGCATCATCTTCATCATCATCTAAGGCAACCTTCAGCTTCCTGAGGGGAAAAACATCAAGTAGCTTGGAAAAGCAGTGAGCTTCAGCTGCAGCATTTTGGTGACAACATAAAACACACATACTCCTTGTTTTATCTGTGCATATTAAACAAGCAGAGTGTAACTGAAATGGTGACCTTTCACCTGGTTCACTGTTTCCCTTTTGTTTCTTCTCTTTATTCTGAGATGAGTCAAGATGCAGCTCAGGGCTGCATCTTTAATTTTACTGCATATGCATTATGTCTACACAAGCATAACGTTTATTGTCCTAGGTGTCAAATCTACTTAACCTAACAGGACAGCTTGAGATGTTTTGTAGAGTTACCCAGGAGCTTATTTTTTATGGGGTTTTTTTTGTTTGTTTTTTTTATTTGGAGAACCACCTTGTGGTTGTGGCTCTGGAAGCCCTCTGTACCAGGATCTCTCGAGGTCACGTGGTTTTCTCTGCTATGTAGTCGTGGTTACACAGACTATGTGAAAGTGACATTGTGGCACTGGCACAGCTTTCCGTCACTGATACCAACGTTACAGGAGCATGGGAAAATGCTGTGAAAGTGCGTCTCACAGGTAGTTAAATCTCGGGTGAACTTGTGTTCTTGGGTCAGTTCCTGCTGTGCAGCGGGGTTCTTCACATACCTGAGCCTCGTGCTCTTTTTCCTGCATGCTGTTTTGCTTTTCGCTTTCCAGTGTTTCAGTTTTTTTCCATCACTTATCTTTTTTATGTTGATTTAATTAAATCTTTCCTGTTTGTTTTTTTCGCTCTTTCTCCTCTGTCGCTGTTCGGTGTTGCTGCTTAGATCTTTCAGGTGCAGAAGGTAGGTTTACTCTTCCTCATTTCTACTTCGCACATTTTTGGATTTAATTTGATCATCCTCGATGTGTGCTTCAGATCGCACCCTAGAAAAAGATGGAACAAGTTACCTGTTTTATCTTGCCCTCGTTTCTTGCCTCTCCCTAGAAATACTATGGCTTGAACACCAAATTAGATGACCGCGTGGACAACAAATGGGGAGATATTGAACAATGGATGGTAGAGTTACTGTGCTGTGATAACAACACTAACAGATCTGCATGTATTTTGACTTTTCCATGTGCCCAGTCTGTGTTTGAATTCTCAGTCATTCCTGTTGAGCCTTTAAAAAAAAAAAAAAAAAGATTATAAGGAATCAAAGCTTGAACATTAATGATAATCCACTTATTAAAAAAGCAGGGTGACCATCTGGCTTTGAATCAGCATGACCATCTGCCCCGCTGATGCGAGACTGCATGGGATTTACTGCGTTGAATTCACTTACTCAGTATGACTGTGCAGATTATTTAAAGGGTTTGGCACAGCAATCACACTGTGTGTGTAGGAGTAACTGTTGACTAATTGTGATGTGTAATTTTAGGTTGTGATGAGAATTTATGCAACGGTTTATTGCCAGCAGTATCATAATGTTTCAGTTTGAACAGTGTTGGCATGTGGCGAAAATTGCATGAGTGTCAGCTGGATTACTGTTTGACAGCTGTGGATTTAAAGTGTGCATGGATGAGCCTCTGTGAGCTTCCTTTTACCCAGGTTGTGTCACTGTGTCAGTGGCCATGTTTACATGTGTCAAATTAGAGCTTCACTGTTTACATTGACCCTAACTGAGCTGATCTGATCCTAATGTGCGTTTGCATCATGTGTCAAGCATTTAAACAGAATAAATCATTTTGGAATTGTCCAACTTTCTGGGAATAGTAGAAATAGTAGTTGTGATTGCTGTAAACAAACACCGCTCTCTGGATGTCTCCTTTTTTATCGTCACCTTGCTGCATCGTATGGGTTTCAGTTTCTCCCTTCTCTCACATTTGTCACTTTTTGAATGCACCTACATTATGTTCACTAAATGGTAACAGACATGCGCAGTAAGGATAATTTCACTTTGAACATCGGAAGTAGGGGAGTTTCTGGCAAAGAATTTCTTAGTCGACTAAACAAGAAAAAGAAATTAGTCTAAAACTAAAAGACTCGAGATATCAAATTAAATTTGAGGATTGTTTAATGGTCAATGTCAAAAACTGTCTAAACAACGGCCATTGAAACTGTTAATTAATCTGTTCAATACTGAATCTTACTTTAAACTCTGCTTAATCGGGTGGCACCTTGCATTATGTGCATTATGAACATTGCATGTTATGCTCCACACAATGAAGAAGTAAAAAAAAAAACAAAAAAAAAAACACTTAAAATAAATATTTTATGATATTAAATATGATGTCAAAATGTTTTACTAAAAAGTTGTTCATATATTACTAAAATATGACAAATTAATGTTTGAAAAAACTACTAAAGAAAACATTGTGATTGAAAAGAATAATAATAATATTAACACAAAGATCAGGTCCTATATTAACAGACTTACATTTTTCTACAACTATGTCGAGGCTGCAGCTCTATATAGTAGCAAATGGCTGTAGAAATGTAAACAATTAGCAATTAGCAACAATTACTGGACTAGTCGACTTATCGAGAACATTCCTGACTGGAAAAAGTGTTTACATGCACACCTCTCTGATTAAGGATTGGTGTAACCTACCTGTATCTAGGTAGGTTAAGCTACGAAGGTGTGTGATTGGGTCAAAATCTTCCAGTTGGTGTGTTTAGGTGAAGCATTTCTATTCCAGTCAGGTTTTTTAACTGGTTACTTGTGTCCATGTAAACATGGCTGTTGTCTTGGTATAAAATATGCATCGTTTGCATTGTACCAATAGATTCGGGTAATAAAGATGATGGAGTTTGGATAGTGTTTAATCACATCTGAACCCAAATATTGTGATTTGTTTACTAGAATAAAGAGGGTTTTTTTTAAATTACTTTTTTATTTATTTGGCATAATGTCTAAATTCCAGAGAAAAAACAAAAGGGAGGCACTATTTTGTGGTGCTGTTCAGCCCTGAGGAAGAACCACTTAAGCTGACCATTCCAATGCACATTTTTTCTTTGTAGACTCCAAATTGAGCCAATAAAAACATAAAGAAATCTGCTCAAATAATCAGCAATGGACTAATAGATATGTTCTAATCCACATCTTAACGCAGTTAAAAGGTGAAAACAGCAGTGCAGTTAAATCTAATTTATCACCTGGCAAATACAAATTGCATGACAGATTCCCTTTGCTTTAAATTAACTATCAGTTCTTCAGCAAGTACGCAAAATGTATTTATATAGCACTTTTCACAGATAAAAAATTTAGTGAGATAAAAAATAAAATAAAACATAACAATGTAAAGCAACACAATAAATGACTTTGATCTCTTTGTGGTGTTTAAATGTTTATCTGTCCTGGACTCTTCAAAACACATTTAAACGCTCAAATGACACTTTCCTCTTTGGTCGTCTGTCCTGTTGATGTTTGACATCTCTCTCCTACCTTTCTACCCCCTCCATCCCTTCTCTCCTCCATCATCACCCCTCCCCTCCCTTATTCAGGAAGACAGTGAGAGGTACTCACGTCCTTCACGGATTCACATGGTTTGTAGTCCTCTCTCTCTGTTTCCACCTCTTCATGCTTTAACTCCGTAATCTGTTGTCTTTTACCATGAAAATGTCAGTGCCGGACAAACACAGCACAGACTAACTAAATTAGAAGTTATATGCGGCTTTGTGTTGGTCGATCCAGCAGCATGTTTTCATGACACTTGAATCAGGCTCATACTTTAGGCAGCTCTCTGTTTTTATTCATCTGAGTAGAGCGCTGAAGGAAGCAGTGGTGAAGTTTAGATGAGGTTTGTTTCTGTCTTTAGGGTCACACCGAAAGCTGACTTGGAACCATGTGTGTTTGCAGCTCGAGGCCTCCTGTCAGAATCTCATGTTTGGAGTGTTTGCAGATGTAAGCCATTGCATTCTCCGAACCCTAACCATCCATTTCACTCTCTCGCCCTCTCACGCAGCTCTCAGACGACGATGAGCGGATGTCAGTGGGAAGCCGAGGCAGCGCCAGGGTCAGTATCACAAACAGCTCATGTAATTTTAAAAAACAAAAAAAAACAAAGCCTCCTTTATTCTTCTCCTATCAGTTATTCTCTTTGCATTTTCATTCACAAAAACCGACCCTCTCCTCTGGAGACAGAGTGTCAGTGCTGGATAACTTGGCAAGCTGGTGTTAGTGTGACATGATGATGTTGTGTATTTTTGCACAGTCGGATCTTGATGCAGTTGGAGCTTATGGTGGAGGGGTAAGAGCTGACAGTGTCTGAACACGAGATGGATGAATTTGAACTGCTTTTCCCAGAGATATGTTGTGAATTGTTTGCTTTGACTAACAGTTGGTTTGCAAGTTCCTGCAGTAACTCAAATAATAGTAATACAAAGCATGTTTGTGTGCCAGACATTTAAGTTATAACACACAGATTAGGTCTTATTGTCTGTTCTCATTATCCATCTGCCTATTTCTTTACTTTATGATCAGATGTTTGAGTAAATCTGTGCACGATGTCGCAAATGATGCATAAACCCTTTTAAAAAGATGTAACATCGAGGGCGTTGTAGGCCTCCTCTACGCCAAGCAGCTGGAGCTGAAGCTTGTTAAGCCTCTAAGCCTTGTAAAACTGCCAAAATATTTAAACTCCACGGCAATTCCCTGGAAGGCTTTTTAGCATTATCAATCACTAACCTCCCAAAGCAATTTCCAGAGTTGCTCATTGAGTTCTTGTTTGTGCTGTTGTAGAGGAACTTTGATTACCTTGGAATCTGTTGAGGAGCCATCCTTCTCCAACCAAAACAAACTCTGCACTATTTTAGGCTGTAGTGCAGCTTGTTCCTGTGCTTCGTAATTGTGGAAAAATTCTTCTTACTAATCATTCTGCCGGACATGCAAGATCCCGGATATTTGGCTCAGTCATTTTATTGGCTGAATCAGTTTTTTATTGTGCCACTAATTGCTGTGTGTTCAGTGTGGAGAGTCATTTGTGCATGAACATTCGGTAGGCAGCTCGGTTTGCTTCTGCACTCTCAAACCTGTCGTCCAAACGGCTCTGTGTTATACTTCTCTGCTCTGCTTCTCTTCACTCTCAAGGGCTCCTCCTCACATAAGAAGTCAAAGAAAAAGAAGAAACATAAGCACAAAGACAGAGATGTATGTAAAAGCTCAAACTGCTGCACACATGGCACAAACAGAGTTGGTATCTGTGTGTTTCATTCTGGTTCTTGATTCGCAGAGAAACGGCTGTGATGACGAATACAGCGTCATATCTGACAGGGTCAGTAGCTGTGTGTCAAACTGATTAAAGCATTCAAGCTGATGTGTGGGGGGGGGGAGGAAAGGTTTATGCAGCATCTGCTCACAACTTTCCTCTTTCTGTCAGAGCTCAAGACTCAGTGATGAAAGCAGAGTGTCTCGCTCCAGGCTAGACCTCACGGTGCGTGCTGTCCATCTCTGATCCATGCCGCCAAACAGCCTTACGCTGGAACAATATGAGAGATCTGCTTTTGCTTATGGCTTGATGAGCCAGCTACACCTGCCGCGTGTTAAAACTTGTTTGTTGACAAAAAATGCAGAGGCAGATTGAGCTGATAACAATAGGTTGTAAAGCAGGATGTCACATGTTGCCACAAGGCAGGAAAGTATTTTAGTCATTTTAATGGTCTTTGCAAACTGCAAAAAGTCTTTGCAAACTGCAGTCAGAAAGAGAAAAACATTTAAATTTGTCTGATCTACATGTGCGCTTCGGGACAATTTCCAGCGCTGTGGCAGGTTGTAGATTAGAAATTGTCCAAATTTAACCTCATTTACATGTGTTTGAGTGTCAAACTGACCTGACCCTCATGTCACTGCTGTGGGAGGACTGATCATGACCCAGAGGCATTGCAACAGGAGCACAACTGCAAGCATACCAGTGTTTTGTTCAGACCAGCACAGCTTTCACTCACAATCCACCCTTCACTTCAGATTTGGCTCTTCCCAGCTTGGTGAAAATCAACTTAAATGGGGTTGCTTTTTGGACATCCTCAAAAAATGAAAGCTTCATACAGGTGGTTAGAAAAGGGCTTACAGAAACAAAGCAGCTGTACTCAATGGAGAAGGTGAATTTTTTTAGTAACACCTTGTAAATAGAGTTACTTCTAATATTGCTTCTAATAACTTTATTTGTCTTTGAAAACTCCTTTGAAGATTACTGTTAGTGGTCAACTATTACAGAAAGGTAGGCAGTAACAAGCCTAAGATAAAAACCTGAACTAAAACATGACAAACAGGGTGTAACATTTGTGAAACCAACACTGAAATTGTTATTTGGATGTCCCGTGTGGAGCTGCTGATCTTGAGCGTGTGTAAGCCGTGAAGATCGTTCGGATAGTGAATTAACTGGAAGAGCATTCAAATAATGGAAGTTATTTTTTGTTCACGATTGAATGATTAGACCAGTAACAATAAGATTTCCTTCCTCATTTTTTTTTTGTTATTCATCCCCCTGAAAAATAACAAAACACAAATTAGGAGCTCTTATGACTTTAATTAAAAAGCTGAAATATAAACACTATTATACTGTACTGTCTCATTTTTGTGTCTGTTTGGCCACATTTGTATGGGACATGTTAGCTTTCCTTTAAACATGACAGTTATTTGCTTTACTTTGAACACTGCATGCGTTGGTGATGATGTGAGTTCAGATTTTGCTGGACAGTGTTTGATGGTATCACCTGTGTCTCCCGCTTCTCAGAGCTCCAGACTGAGCGATGACAGCCGGCTGTCTCGTGTCTCCCGATCAGACCTGCAGCTGGTGCGTGGCTCTGCACGCCGTCCACTCGCTGTCCGAAGTTATGACTAATAACCAAAGTAGCCGCTGACGGTTTAGTCTGTTTATTTTAACTGAAATATTTGTGTAGTGTGTGTGGTCTAACAAGTTCTATTACTCGCTGGTGCATGGTTAGATGTTACTGAACTTGCTGATGTGGTGTTGAAGCCTGGGCAGCTGTCTGCCTTTGAATTTAAAAGAAGCTTCAAACACGACTGTGACATTTTTCCTGCAAAGAGTGGTTATACTGTGCAAAACTCTTGAGTCATCCTTCTTGTTTGTGTTTCATGTTTCTTGGAAAATAGTTGCAGGAATCTATAATCTAAAATTTATAAAGTAACAACGGCTTGTTTTACTTTCAACAAGCTTGAAAGTTAGTATTTGTTGTAACCACTTTTATTCTTCAACACAGCCTGAACTCTTCCCGTCCAGGTTTCCTCTAATTTCTTTGAATAGTCTGCAGGAATAGTTCTCCAGGCTTCTTGAAGGGCATTCAAAGCTCTTCTTTGGATGTTTTAGCCTTTGTGTTCTGGTCTCTGTCAAGGTGATCCCCTACTGCTTCAATAATGTTGAGGTCTGGGCTCTCAGGAGACCAATCCATCACTGATAGTGCTCCACTATGTGTTTTTCTATTCAGCTATGCTTTTACTGCATTGGCAGTGTGTTTGCGATCATTGTTGTACTGAAATCGAAATCTGTTTCATGTTAAATTTGGATTCATCATTTGATTACAGATCATCAGCCTTTTCTCACTGTTTCTCTTCATTAAGAAAGGCTTCTTGAGAGCCACTGAGACATTTTCTGATGAGGCTTCACTGAACATAATGTGTTTTTTGTGACAGGCTGCTAGGAGTGCCTAAATATACAATTTAAAACGGGCTCTTTGCTAAGTTGTCTGTTATATGTAGACACAACTGGTTCATCTGTTGAGTTAGGTGTCTTTTTAATGCTTGAATAATAATAGGTCAGTCATTAATGGCTTAACGAACAGGCACAAGGACTGGACTGAAAATGAAAGGGAAAAAAGCAGCCAATAACTTCTGAAAAGAGAAGATTATCAGAAAACCTGAAGAACTTTAAAAATATAAGAATGCCTGGTTCTTCAAAAATATGAAGAAGGCTCAAGACTTTTGCACAGTACCGTAGTTTACAATGGTACCAAAGTGAAGTCAGGAAGGAATACCCTTAATTTTGTGTGTGTGTGTGTGTGTACTGCTGCACTCTTTTAAATGCTGCTTCAACAAACAGCTGTGTGACCTTCTGAACCTCCTATCAGTTTTTCTCTCGTCTCCCTCTTATCTCTGCTCATCACTCTCGCTCTCCTCATTTCAGGCCTCTTACGCTTCTTCTGACTTGTACAGCCTCAATGGTCTGTCCTCTTCCAGAAACCCAGGCTCAGCTTTCAATGGTTACCAGGTCTGTATGCAGACAAAAGCCAGACCATCAGAAAGACACACGCACTTACCCCCCAAAAAAACAGTTTTCTGCTGCTTCATGATCGCGGGAGCAGGACAGCAGAGCTTAAAGTTAAATGTTTATTCATTTATTTCTCATGCAAGCATCATTGTTCCTTCCTTCTTCATCCCTTCTTGCAGTTCTACAGGTCACTCAGTCAGTACAGCCAGGAGCTTTATCGTAGGGTTGGTTCATTTCCAGCTCACCTTTTTCACCGCTACACCTCCCACTCACCTTCGACCTGCACTTCTCCACACCAGCATGTGCAACTGCATCTGAGTTTGTTGATCTCAACAGCAAAATATTTCAGTTAAAGGCTTCCTCACAGAGCACAGTTTGAATCAGGCACTGAAGGCAGCGGTCACTTTTTTTTTTTTTTTTAATCCACTGAGCAAAATATAGAAATATAGAAACCTTACAGTCTGCTCACACTGCTGAGGTGTGACACTGAGCTGACCGTGTGTGTGTGTGTGTGTGGGTGATGTCCAGAGCTCCTTATATGAAGACAGTCTGTGCAGTGGGTCGCGGCGAGTCATCAGCGCCGGCTCTCATGTAAGATGTTGCTGGAATTGTGGCGTTATTTGGTGTGTGGTGGTGTGTTCAGTTTGATGTGTGTTTAAATTAACTTGCATGTGCCAATATGGTCTGGATGGATGTTTCTAATGGTTACCTGAAAGGAGAGTGAATCCGGGTGAGCCAGTGGATGTAAATCATCTGCAATTGGGCAAATGATCTGCTTTTTAAAAGGATTCGTGTATATGGCATGGGTATCATCTTCTTGTTTATGGGCAGTAGTAATTAATAGGAAGTCACACACACAACATGCATTTATAGTTTTTTATAGAGAAGGGCATGCATGAATTAGCACAACTCAGATCTTAACAACAAATTGGACACAGACAAGAGTAGGAGGTACAAACAAGTGCAGTGAAGCAGCATTAACAACACATTTTGATTTAGTTTTAGAGACTTTTACCTAAAACATAATTTAGTTTAGTCATCATTTAGGATGTACGTTTTTTCTGCTGCATAAGAGATGTTGAATATGGTAAAGCATGGTAAAGCTGAAGTAACAAAGAAGGGTAGATGCATGTTATGTACTAAAGGCACCATGTGAGTGTGTGCATGGTAGTTGGTGACAGAAACATGACGACGTTTTCTCTCTGCAGCCTGTAGAGTACACTAGTTATCGCAGCTCCGGCTCCAGAACCTCCAGCAGGGCCGGGTCAGCCCGTACCAGCCCAGTGGTGAGCCTCTCCTCCTCAGACACGCTTCTCCTCATCCTGGAGTTTGAAAGGATTTAGGCTGCATGCCATGTGGACATAACATTAAATGACAAGATGCTTTCATTGACCCATCGTGCATTTAGACTGAAACATTTAGCTCACGATTCACTGTTTGGAGGATTTGTTCACTCAAAGTGTGTTCAGACAGACATAGAAATATTCACCCCTTACAATCCTTACTCCTCCCATTTCCATCAGCTCCACTCCGTGTGCGAGGTGGTGTACTTGCAGTCAAAGTGAGCAGGGAAAGTGGAAAATAGCTCAACCATAAATAAGAGCGGTTTGCAGTAATGACTCTCACAGGGAGCTAAAATCAGATTTAAAAAAAATATTGTTTATTTAAAACATTTCATGTCATTTATCTTGGGCATGTTGATATTTTATTTTTGGCCGGTGTTTGCTGAAGTTTCTACCAGCTCTGCAGCACAGATGTGACCCACAGACCATTTTTGGGTGTCGATGGCATAAAGAAGATCCGGAGTCTGTGGCAAAATCTCATGGCACAGTGTCAGATGATTTTTCAGATATTTCTAACTCTCCTAGCACTTAAACTATGTTGAGTATTTGATCTGAATGCATCACAGTTAACACTGTCTGCAGATATCTCCAGCATGAAAACATACCAATGCTCCGTATTTAGAGTATAAACAAAAACTCACTCCTGGTGAACTTGTGGAGCGTAACTGCTAAATACATACCATCAAGTTTATCAGTAATGTGGAGATTAACTCCCTGAAGGTCACAAAGGATAATCCCTTTCATGCCTGAAGTGTGGGCTTGGTCCAGAGTGTGTGATCATCGGAGTGGTCGAGTGAGCTTTGGATCAGCTGCAGAGCAGTTCCTGACTGGGACCATCTGTCACCAGCTTGCAGCTGCACAGAGTACTTTAAGTGAAGCATTTTAGTGACAGAAACAGTCCCACAAATGTTCCTCTTTTAAATTAGTGCCATCTAACTTATCACACACATCTTTATGTAGCAATGTGCTGCAGAACGTGCAAACTTGTGTAATAACAAGTTTGGTTTTTTGCATTTTTGGACAGCACAGTGATGTCTGTGTTTTTTGTTATCGGCCCTTTTTTCACACATCCAGGTTTTAGAAAATAGGAAATGAAAGTTAAATACACTGATGAATAACCTTTACAGCACTGATGGTGATTATTAGTGGTAATTTTAGCCCCTGCTGTACTTTTTCAATTAGTACTTTTAAAGTTTTCTGAAGTCTTAACATTCAATGAGTGTTTGGCTTCTTTGTTGTTGTGTTGTGCCCCCTGGTGGCTGTCGCAGGGCAATTGCAGCTCTGTTGCCAGTTTTTTGAGAAGCAGTAGCAGTGGTCTTCCCAGGGACCTGGACGATGTCACTATTCCCGACTTTCCTGACGTGAGTAGCTTTGCACCCGCAGGCCGAGGCTGTGATGTGAGCTGAGTTCCTGCCTGATTTCTTATATGCCGCCTGTTTTTTGGGGGGTTTTTCCTTTTCCTTTTTAAACTAACTTTGTTTATTATTACTGCAAAGACAGCGATTGCTGTTAACTGGGTTTGTGTGCGAAGTTAATCTGTGTTGAAACTGCAGTTTCTGTGTGTGCTGTTGTTTTTTTAACACAGATCTGCTGTTAGTTTGATATTTTTGAGAGAGCTTTGACATCACTCTGATTAATCATTTGCACGCTGCTACAGAGATGAATTTGTGCTTGTGAATAGATGGCAGATTCCGGTCCTTGGAGGTTTTTGTATGGTGTGTTGCTTTTTATCAGCAGATGTGAAGATAAATCAGTGCTACGGTAGCTGCAGTGACGATTGTGGGACTTCCTTCCTCCCTCAGTTCATCCTCTTGGCCCTGTGGTCTCTCATGTGCCTCTGATTCCTCTGACTGTGTTTATCTTTCTCAACAGGTGGAGGACAGAGATTATCTTGAGAAGGTGAGAAATGCACTTTTTTGACAGTTATGGAGAAGACTGAATGCTATTGTTACAATATGTTTGGATGTATTTTATGTAACAAATTTCTTTTTCGTTGTGTCAGGGATCTCGAGCACCTTCAGCCTTAACAGCAGCCACGCTCACCTCATTAGGAGGGTCGTCCTCCCGGAGAGGAAGCGGAGAAACGGCTTTAACTGTAGACGCCGAGAGCTCCATACGAGAAATCAAGGTACAGTCCTGTAGACAGAGAGGATTGTGTTAATAGCAGGGATGCTTCAAAACAGTAGCTGGACATGTCCCAGTTGTTTTTTTTATTGATCGCTATTGTTAAAAGATAGTTTGATTAAAAGCAGAAAGACTCATGTCAGAATGAATCGTGTTTTCCTAGCGCAAAAGGCGATGGAATTTTTAAAAACTACATAAAAAAAGCTTTTTTTGCAATAAGCCAAATTTTTAAGACAAAGTTTTTATTTAAACTGTTTCTTTAAACAGCCTCTGAAAAACATAACTCAGTTACTCAGTCATAACAGCCGGGCTAGCTGTTTTGTCAGTTTGTGTCATGTTTTTACCGTTCTCGTTGTCTTTGCGAAGCTGTCCTCTCACGGTGTTAACTGTTCACCAAACTCTCTGCTTCACCTTCACTGCTACTGTCACGCTGTGCTTCTCTGCTCACCTCTGCTGCTGCTGCTGCTGCACTCTTTACCAGGAGATTCACGAACTGAAGGATCAGATTCAGGAAGTGGAAGCCAAGTACACTCAGAACCTAAAAGAAGTCAAGGTATAAACCTGAGAGCCTTTCATATTGTTAACTAACTGGTTTGCCTCCCCTGACTTGAACTGGTTATTGTGGTTTTCTTTTTGCTTTTATGGCACACTGGGTTGAAATCCTTTCCTCTGAGGCTTCTGCTAATACAGATTAATAACTTGTGGAGAGAGTGTTCAATTCTTCCTCAATAAGTAGGAGTGAAAGGACACTAATTAGCAGTCCTTTGATGTGACTCAAATACGTTGCATGCTAACTGTGACATCTGCATGTGGTCTTTCTTTCTTTTGATGTGTGTGCATGCATGTGTGCTTAATTTCATTTTCACTTACAGAAAGTACATAATTCAGACTTTAATCTAAATTCCTTAGTGCAGTTTTATTAACACAGTGCTGATTCATCAACCGCAATCTCATGGAGTGTTACATAGTAAAATAAAAATACTGTATATATAATGGTGCTAGCTGAACAGCACATGGCGACGGTGGTGAAGAAGAACCAGGTTCAGGGTGTGCCAGCCACCTGCTGTTACCGGTTGGAGGGTGATGAGCTAGCAACTGTGATAATCCTCTATCCTTTGTCAATGCATCAGGATGCACTAGCAGAAGTGGAGGAGAAGTATCGTAAGGCCATGGTGTCGAACGCTCAGCTGGACAATGAGAAAAACAACCTGATGTACCAGGTGGACACGCTCAAAGACTCACTCATGGAGCTGGAGGAGCTGCTAACTGAGTCACGCCGAGAGCACGAGGAGAAAGTCAAGGTACGACAGACTGTCTTTAAAACTGCCATTAATATAAAGTGAAGAAGCACAATATGTCATTTTTTTATGTTGGATCATAAAAAATTATTTATTCTGTACATTAGCGTGTCTTGGCTCATGTGACATCTCCTGTCAAAGCCAATAAATTCTGTTTAGAGTATCAGCTGGCCCCACAACTTCATAGCCATCTTTACTGAAGAGCTCTTTAGTCTGCAGAGAACTACAACATCACAAAATTAAGGATGTCATGGAACAGCTGAAAATCTAGAACCAAAGCCTGCCGCAGTTTGAATGTTTTAGTTTCCCCAAAGCAGACATGTCTGAAAATAGACACGCAGAGAATCACTGCAAAAAAAGTAGACTGCATATCCAAAAAATATCTACATAGCTTCCACGTCTGGAAAGTGAATCAGTGCAAATCCCAAGTACAGGCACAGGGGCAATGTTCCCTCTAATTTTTCATGTGTCTGAGCGAACGCACAAACTCCCTGAGCAGTCCCTTGGACCACTGTGAGCAACAGCAGACGTGTGCACTGTGGTCACGCCAGCATCGAATCCATCCCAGTTACATGGCTTATTAAAATAATCAAATTACAGCAGTTATTTTTATGTTAGACTACTTTTAATTAACTGCTTTAGCCCACTTACAATGAAAATGAAAAAACAAATCTTGTTCATGACCTGTGTAGTTTGTTAACACTATTGGAAGTAAAAATAACTTGAACTCCAATTTTGAAAACACAACTTTTTTTTTTTTTTTAATAAAGCTCTGACTTGTATAATGAGTATGAGTCTGTGGTCTGGGAGAGAGTCTGTAACTCTCTGTCTGCAAAATACAGTATATAATGACCAATGTTGGGCAATTAATTATATAGTTACTTCTTCAAAAAAGTAACTGAGTTTTGCAAACAATAAAGTTTTTTGCAGCTGTGTACCTAAAAATGCTGCCAGGGCGTTTTTTTTTAAACAAACATTTCAAAATATTTACAGAACAATCAGCTGTTCTGCATCAAATTTGATGCCACACAAATTATTTGTGCCACTCCAAAAAATAATTTCTGTCCGCTATGAGATAAAGGAGAACAAAAGCCTGATACCTGCAGGCCTGACAACAGGAGATGTATCACTCCTGTAACACCTGTAACATTCAGCAGTCGCCCTAAACAACTAAACGCCATGTTTTGATTGGTCGACATGGTACATTTTTCGACCAATAGGAAAGAGTGGGGTTTTTTGGTTTTGTTTTTGCTCACAAGCGGAGAGTGATTTTGAGCGTTTTCCTTATAAAATGCCGTTTTTACTGTTTCTTCCCGCAGTAAATATAAACAACAATAGTATTCAGGAAGAAAACCAAACATTGCATATTTTTTATCATAACTTTGGTTTTACGTGGCCTATCAACACAATTTAAAAACTGGTATAAAGTCCGCACTTTTTCCGTCAATTGTTCCGTCTGTCCTCCTCACATCTCCAAAGGTTGTACACGTTGTCATTAACGTGGCTTCACTCCTCATCAGCCGCTTTGCTAGCTAAAACACCGGTGTCGGCACATAAGGATGCTGTCATAGCCTGTCAACAACGTTGATTAACTGCGTATATACGAATGTGAATCATGTGATTGGCTAGGCTATGGGATAAGGTGGCATCGTTCTAATCCCATACTGAAGCAGCCAGTCGCTTACTAACACTGCCAAACAGAATTGTTAACAATTTACTTTAATTTCAATTCAGGTTAGATTTTTTTTTTTTTTTTTTTTGTGCACAACGCAGATTTTTTTCTGCGCAGAGACCGTGCCAGCAGTGCGCAATTGCGCACGCGCGCAGCTTAGAGGGAACATTGCACAGGGGGACATCTTTTATCTAAAGTATCAAACAAGGCTCTGACATCCTAACTTCTAATAAGAAGCAGTACAAAGGTTTCTCCTGGACAACCCAGCATCTAACAAGCTTCATATAACCCTTATGCACCGAGTGTTTTAAAGAGGTTTGAAACAGAAGTGATGCTGTACAGTCAGACAAGGAAATCATAACTGAGCTTCATTGCTTTTTATTACACCAAAGCAGAGCTGATAAGGTTGCATTAGGACATATGAGACATGTGTATTGTCAGCTCATTAAATCAGTATTGGTATCCAATAAAGGTGTTGAAATTCCCAAAAGCAGCTGTGCTGTAATGTTTTTGTGCCCTCTGTCAGTTATTTGGCTGTTAAACTAAATCTTGCTCCCTACAGGAATACGAGCGAGAGAAGTATGCCCACAGCGTGCTTCAGTTCCAGTTCAATGAAATGAAAGAGACGCTAAAGCAAAGTGAAGAGCTCCTAAACGTGAGTACCCCCCATCACCCACTCACTATGAGTGTGAAGCGTTTTGCAGATTTCCATATTTAAAAAAAAAAAAAAAAAAAAAGTCTCTCCTGTACCTATACTCTCTGTCACACAGAGAGGCTGCATGTTGGGGTGCTTTTCACAGCTTTTCCTTCTTTTCCCGCACAGTTGATACCTGCTCTGCTTTACTTTCATTCTTTTACACCTTTGCTTTCCTTTCCCTGCTGTTTAGGAGATCCGTCAGCTGCGTTTGAAACAGGAGGGTTTTGTTAGAGAAATAACTGATCTGCAGGAGACTGTGGAGTGGAAGGATAAAAAAATTGGGGTATGGCCTATGAGCCAGCAGTTTTTCATTTAATCATATTCAGCTTACTGACATGAAATCAGTATTTTCTTTGCATCACCCTGAATGCCTGTTTTTACTTGTTTTCACTTCTTGCACACTTTTAACTTTGTTTTGCACTCTGCAACACTTTTGGGTGGGTGGCTCTGCTCAGGCCTTAGAGCGACAGAAAGAATACACAGATGCAATCCGAATTGAGCGCGATGAGCTCAGAGAAGAAGCTGTGAAGCTGAAAGATATTCTGAAGGTACTCAGTGTGTGGAGAAAAAAAAAAACACTGTAAGCTTTAGTTGTTTGGGAATTGCTGTTCTGGTGCTTTCCGATGCTAACAATTTATTCTACCTGTGCAGAAACATGGAATAGTGTTGGGACCTGATCTGAGCATCAATGGGGATGTTGACGTGGCAGAAGCTGATGAGTCCTCCAGTGTAGACCCTGCTTCCCAACCAGCTCAGGAGTCTCAGACGACCCCAGCAGAGGGGAACAGCATGCTCGGTAAAACCCACTGTGGAATTAAAAACTTCCTTCCTTCTTACTGCATGGCTCTGCGTACAACTGATGCAAGAGTCTCATTCCAAAACAGTAACGATGAAATAGAACATGTTTTTCTACTATTGGAGTCAGATCTGTCAGATTTTGGAGTGAACTCTTCAATTCCCAGCTTCATGCGTTATATATCACTTAGACTCTGATTTGCACTGATCTGTTAAGGATAAGCTTGGTGATCCTCTGTATTTTTCTGGTAAAAAGGAAAAACTAATTCACTAATCGAGCCTTCATCAGTTACTCACTGTCCAGAAGCGTTAGTCCTTAAAAAGGCTAAAACCATTAACCATAAATATATATTTTTTTCTCTATAACATAAATTTCCATCGTTGTCCATGAACTATTTAAAACACATTCATGTACCACACAGTTGTGGCAGAGTGCATGCTCCGTCTGTGGACGCTATAAAAGATGTGCACTGGTTTGACTGGAGCAAATATGAGAAATTTTATTTTAAGTTTAAGTTTGGCCTTTTTTTTAATCTTTCACTAAAAAGAGGCATACTTCTTCAGGATACTGGAGTGCTAAGTCATCAGCTAACACTAGAAACTTAGCACAAAACATCACACAGAGGCTTGCTGTTTAGTGCTAAGTTGAATATTAGATGAAGTACTAGAATTTCAGTTATAAAAACTAGAGCACGAGCTTACTTCTTAGATGGATTTTAAGACTCAGCAAGCCATATGAGTTTTATTTTTAGTGACCTGAATTAGCTGAGGTAAGCCCTAGCAGCTACAGCCGCACGTGTATGTGTCACTCTGTCGATGAGAGTGGCCACGCCCCTAATAATGCAAACTTTAAGCCTTAATCCGAGTTCACGTTAGTTAATTTAAGAAATTCAGCCTTCATTCAGTTGTTATAAAGGGATAAATTAGTACCAGTCTGTAAACACGTTTCTCTTCTTCTGCAAAGTTTTGCACATTATCGGCTAAAGCGAAGTCAGACTGTAGTGGGAGACAGGCTGACATATTACTGAGAAGCAACTAGAAACATAACGAGAATCACCTCTCTAAGCTTTTCCTTTAAAATATCATCCACTAACAGAGTTGCTTTTTCTATATCATCTTCCATTACTAATGCTTGGCTTTCATGTAACTCTTGCACCTCAGTCACTTTCACCAGAAACACATAAGTGTTGAATCACGACTAACTTTGCTAATGCGGCTGGTGTTGGTGTGTAAATCCTGATGCATCCTACAGTGAGAGGGTTGAATGGACTTCTTCTTAAAAGTCAACATCTGGTGTGTGTAGCGAAAATTCAGTTGGAGTATTCCCTTCTTCTTTTCTCTTACATACTCGGGATCAGCAGCCTTATTTTGATTTTCCTCCTGCCTTTCTTCTTCTGCTTCTTTTTTTTTCTTCTTGTGCTTCCTGGTCATCTTGGCGCTCTGCTTCTCTTTCTGGCCTTTGAATCAGCCAGGTGTTCTGCCTTACCTGGACTTCTGCTGATGCGCTTCCTGATGAAGTGTTGAAAGTCTTGTCTTAAGCCTACACTTTTTTGGCCTTCCATCACTGTATGCTCTTCATGATCTCCCAGGCAACACAGAGGAGACTGAGTTGAGAAGTAGCAGAGAAGAGGAAGAAGTGGGTCCAGAGCAGCAACAAGAAATGCACGAGAAAGCCAAAGAGAATCATATGAGCTCTGATCTTCTCTGTAATGCTGCTGATGTTTCCACACTGAAAACATCCAGTGAAGAACAGCCTCAAGAAGAACAAGAGACATGCTTACCTGCAGAGAAAAACAACATTGCAGAAAATGGTCTCAGTGAGGACTTAAATGCAGAAATCAGTGACTCTCCTGGTACAGAACCCAGTAGCTTTGAGCTGAAAGAGATTGTAACAAGTCCTGATGTTCCAGAAACAGAAATGTCTGAGGAGGGTAATTTAAAAGAGACGAGTAGTCTAAATGTAGTCGAGACAGATGCCAAAAGTGTTAGTGTTGACACCAGTGAGGTGCAAGACAGCAAACAGGAAGCTGTTGAGAAAAGTAGTTTAACAAGTACTGAATTATGTCCTCAACAAAAAGTTGCAGATGTTGCTCCAAAAGAAGATTTAACCGATGAATCCGTTCCAACTGCTTCCAACATTGAAGCTCAACCTGAGCCTGAAAATGCAGAAGAGGCAGAGAACAATGAGGCAGAGGAAACGCCCAGTAAATCTCAGCCTCAGGGTACTCCTGCTTCAGGGAAAAAGAAGAAAAAGAAGAAGAGAGGCAAAAAGAAAGGAGGGGCTCAAGACGACAAGACCAAACAGAAAAATGAAACGGCGAATGAAAAGAAAAAAGACAAAGAACCAGCAGGAAGTAATGATGGATCTGCTGCAGAACTTACTGTTGATGGCTCTGTCACTCAAACCTTTAAGGAATCAAAGATGGATCCAGTCAAGGAAGAGCAGGACAAGCAAGAAACTGAGGAAGTCAATGCAGTGGAGCCGATCGAATCCAGTAAATGTAAAGAACAAACTGTTTCAAATGAGTGTCATGAAGAAGAAACTTTGGAAACAAACACAGTAGAAGAAGCAGAAATGGTAGTACCTGCTCAGGCCATTTGTGAAGCCCAAAAAGAAGTAACAGTGGATCATGTTAAGGATGAACAGAACCAGGGACAAACTTTAGAAACAAAGGCCACAGATACAGTAGAGGCAGAGGAACCTACTCAAAGTTTGTCTCATGCAGAAATTCTCGTGGAAACTGAAACAGACTCCAAAATTGATGATGAAGACACCAAACAAACTTTAGAAACCAACAAGATAGAAGAAATGGAAGAAGTATCACCTTCTGAAAACCCTTGTCAAACAGAAACGCTCAGCAAAGTAATAGTGGATGATGTTACAGAGGAACAGAATGAGGAACAAACTTTGGAAATAGAGACTGACAGGGCAGTAGAGACAGAAGAACCCACTGAAAGTTCTTCTCATTTGGAAGCCATCAAGGAATCAATAGAAACAGATTCCAAAGAGGGTGATCAAGAGGAGAAACCAATTTTGGAAGTAGAGACATTAGAAGAAGTGGAATCTGTGACCTGTATTGAAGACAGTGAAACTCCCAGTGAAACAATAGCAAATCACGTTACAGAAGAACAGAATGATGAAGAAACTTTGGAAACAGAGACTGTAGAATCAGTAGAGGCACTGAAAAGTGTTGAAACTCTTGAAGAATCCAGAACAGATTCTGAAAAAGATGAACAAGACCACAAGCAAACTTTTGAAACAGAGAAAGTACCGGAAATGGAAACGGCAGCAAATCCTGACACAGAGGCCAACATCTGTACAGCCGAACTCAACTCCAACAGTGCAGAAGGCACTGATGGCCTTGACAAAGAGTGTACGTCCAGTGTAGATGATCCTGAAAGGGTCGGTATCTCAACTGATGGTGATGCCATCCATACTGATCAAACAGAAGAGAAAGTAGAGGCTGCTGATGACAGGAAATCTGACAGCACGTCTAACAACACTGAAAACAGCCATGAAACGAGCAGCAACACTGAAGGAGAATCACACGTTGCAACCAATTGTGACGTTGCTGCCAATGACTCAGAGTCTGCTTCTGAGAGTAAAGACGACACATTCATCCTGCCACCGTCTGCTGATGACTCCCCTATTGGTTCATCTGACATGGAGCCATCCGAAGTTATAAACTCGGGTACAGATGACCCTCCCACTGACGTTACCAGCGAGGTTCCTGAGGAGTCCACTGATGGGGAGCCAAGAGCAGAGACTGAACAAGAATGTCCTCCTGCCATTGTCACATCTCCACGTCAGGATGGTGATAATTCAGAAAACAAAAATCTGGAAGAACCCAAAGATTTAGTTAATCCAGATGAAAAAAGCAACAGTTGTGATGGTGCATCATCAACAGAAAGCCCTGAAGCCTTAAGCACTGAGACTGCAGTGCAGGACGAAGAACTAAAGGTCAGTGCTGCTGTCGTGTTAGATACACCACAGGCTCCAAAAGAAGCTACTGAGACTGGTTCTTCAGCTGATCTGGAATCGGCTGTCGTGGAAGATCCCCAACATAAAAACGATCAACATGAGGAAGCGTCATCCTTGTCAACTGAGCAACCGCATGAATCCAACAAAGACCAATCTGAAAATAATAATCAGTTGGAGAGTGAAGGGGAAGAGGATGAGGAAGATGAAGGGCAGTCTTTTGATTTTGATGACATGGATATCGAAGCAGCTGAAGAATCGACTCGTTCCCAAAATCCAGAGCAGGAAGAAGTTGATGAGGGAGTTGAATTAACAGCAGATGAAACCAACGATGGGCTGTGCCAAAGTAATGCCGAGTCAAATGAAAACAAGCCAGCTGAAGGCAATGATGGAGGCAACCAGGCAGATAAAGACCCAGATATGGTGCCTCAAGAAGACCAGAACTCTGTGGCTCATGAGGAAGCTACCTCAGAAAAGGTGGAAAATGTGTGTGAAGAAGAGAAAAACACACATAAAGAAGAAGCCAGTGAAGAAGACCAGCCAGGCAAAGCTTCAGAGGAAGTCTCGAGCGCTGGAGCGCTGGGAGCTGTTGCAGAGAACATTAACCAGACTGTGTCTTCATCAGTAGAGGCAGGGATAGATGTGGTCAAGAATGCATTGCAGGGTGAAGATGCGAATTTACCAAATAGTGCAGACCAAGTGGGCAGCAATAAAGGGGCAGCACAGTCAGGGAAGGAGTCAAAGAAGGGTGGAAAGAAAGGCAAAGGAAAGGGCAAAGAGGAATGTAAGATGTCGTAGTCTACAGATGTGCTTAATATGCCTTTACTATTATTTTACTGATGTTTAGAAAGCGGTTTAAACCTCAAAGCACTTTGATTCTTTCCAAATAAATATTGATGTAAGTTTGTATATTTTCTTAATCTCTTTTCATTGAGCTCATTTGTGCAAACAAAACAATTTGTGGAAAGATGAAATTCTAAACTGTAAGGTAACTGTAGGTTTATACACATGGGCCATGATGCACTTGATATAACAGGTAACATTTCTTCAGATATTGATGCACATTTATTTTGCTGCTTGTACCATGTCACACATCTCTGATTATATTGCTCTCCAACGGTTCTGCTACAGCATCATTGCATCTCGGTGCAATTTCCGTCATCTACTTATGTCATGAGTCCACAACAAAAATAAATATTAATGGGTAATTGTTATTAAGACTTAAGCTAACAAGCTCGAATATGTTCTGTCCATGTCAGTGTTTAAATGAGTTTAAAGCCATTTTTGCTTTCACAAACTCTGCACAGAACATGTATGTTAGTGTCCGTTTCTTTTTTTTTTTTTTTTTTTTTTTGCACTAAATGGAAAACAACTTTGAAATGCTAATAAACACCCTGCTGTTACCTGTTTGAAATGTTGCTCTAAATAAATGTTTTTTAATGAGATTATTTTTAATTAGATATGTTCATTCTTCACATTTACACCTAAATATCATTTTTCTAGCTCATTGTGTGTTGTCATGCAGTGTGACTATAGTCCAGGAAGCTGTGTGCTGTTGCACTGACCCCTCCTCTCCACAGTTTGTGCATGCTAACACCCCCCTCCCATCCCTCACACACCACTCCATCACGCCCTCATTGGATGCCTGCTCTGTTGCATGCATCAACCTCAGCCCCCTCCCTATCATCTCTCCGGGTCCTCCCACCCCTGGTATGTGATCTTATTTTCCTTTTTAAGATGGAACAAAGTCGTTGTAATTATTAAACAGTTGCAAATATGCTGCGATTCTTTTTTTTTTTTTTTTTTTTTTTTTACCTAAAACATGTGCTTTAATTTCAGAGATTCGCCTGAGGAAACTGGTGGATGAGCGTGAGAAAATGATAGAGCAGGTGAACAGGTTTATATTTCTATAAGTCTGTCTGGCACATCTGTATGAATCTTACTTCTCCAGTTGCACCAGCGCCTCCGGTGTCTTGTTTTAAATTCATCGTTTGTTTTGTACAGGTAAAGAAACTAAAAGCCCAGTTGGAACAGAAAACTCAGAAGAACGGCACAGACACCAGCCCAGACGCTGAAATTATTGAAAATGGAAACGATCCAAACATAATGGAATTACAGAGTAAGTCAAATAAATCAGAAACAGCCTGCTAGTTTTTAAGTTCGTGTCTGTGATTAAAAAAAAAAAAAATTAATCTCTTTTTAAATTCCTTCTAGGGGACTCCAACAGGCAGATCAGCGAGTTGAAGTTCAAACTCGTGAAGGCAGAGCAGGAAGCGACGGCATTAGAACAAAATGTAAGCAGATAAAAATTATTAAATATACTGTGTGTGTTTTATTTTGAAATTTCAGCCACTGCTAATCAGCTAGCTCATTTCTCTCTCCCTGCATGCAGGGAAGGTCTGTGTTTAAAGGCCCCCAGTGTCAGATGGCTCTTTGTGATTCTTTGGTTCTCTGGTCAGACCCCAACTCCTTATTCTGCTCTCCATCTACATGTAGCATTGGATTAACAAATTCTCCACCTGTATGTGGGGTTCCTGATGGGGAGCTGAAGCTCACCATCTGCAGTTTAAAACTCACTGGAGAGGGAGCTGAACCAGTAAAACAATGAACTAACCAGTCTGACAAACACAAGATGAAATGAGCTGGGGCTTCTGCTTAGCACTAGCTGGATCTTGAAAGTAAAAGTTGAAAACATTTCAGACTTAATCTTTCAAACATATTTTAATTGGCTTTTCAAATATGGAGTGTCAAAGTTTTTAAGTTTTCAAAATAAAATGCTTGCTTTTAGCACCTTTAAAGACTTAAATGCTGAGCTTTAAATCATGGATTTTCTTTGTTGTGCAGGTGACCAGACTCGAGGGTCAGGTGACGCGCTACAAGTCTGCTGCCGAGAACGCTGAAAAAATTGAGGACGACCTGAAGGCCGAGAAACGGAAACTCCAGAGAGAGGTAGAGTATCGTTTTCTCACCCCAGAATTACAAGCTGGATAATCTAAGAGGCTCTAATTCAAAGATAATCTGTTCTCTTTCCTCCTGTTCAATCCAACAGCTGCGATCGGCACTGGACAAGATTGAGGAGCTCGAGTCCAACAACAGCCACCTTTCTAAAAGACTGGAGAAGATGAAGTCCAGCCGCGGCATGGCGCAGACTCCATAGCACCAACTGCAAGCAGCAGCTTCATCGTGATTTTAACCAAAAACTGGCTTAAAAAGGGAATCATCCAGTTTTCTGGGTTTCTCTTTCAGCTGCCTAATAGCAACTTTAATAAAACACAAAAAAATCACAGTTATCCACAGAATAGAGAACACCAACAAGCCATGTGCCATTTCTTTGTTTTCTTTCCGATGAGTGTTTTTCGTAGCATCATGCACACACCCAGAAAGTACATGAAGGAACTGAGGGGTGCGCCCGTTCGTGTACTTTCATTGTGACTGTGGTTGAACCAGAACCGGGCCCACAAAATGTTGCGCTTCCTCCCCCAACTCTCTGCTGCTCTTCACCGAGACGTTTCTTCTCCTAAGTCAAACTGAGGGAAGAGACATTCAGGACGGTGCACGGCGCCGTTAGCGACGGCTCAGACTGTTACCTTCAGCTTCGTGTTGTTTTTTTTCTTTTTCTTTTTGCATCCAAAGCCAAACTAGTTTTAAAATTGGGTTAAAGTCTGGGTGTTTGTCAACTATGCAAGATGGTTTTTGTAGCACCTCAAACATGATCTGATCATTCAGAACATTTTTGGAGTTTTTCACGTAGCCAGCAGTTTACTGAAAGTTTTTGCCCACAGCGTGTATCCGTCTCCTTCTGGGAAACAGTCGTATCTCGGAGCTTTTTCCTGCTTCACGTAGTCGGTCACTGGTTGGCTCTTGTGCACTCACGTAAAGGCTGAGACTTACTGACGAAATGTGACGACAGGGACTCACAAAGCGGTGTTAGCAGGAGATACAGAGCACACTGGGGAGATGCTGCTTCACTGTTTACAGAGCTTTAAACTGTTTGTAAGGAAGCAAAGGACTGTAACCTTCGTGCAATAAAAAATTTAAACTGAACCATTTGCTGTTTTTCTATTTAGATGTGCTTTTAATGCACTGGTAGCATGTTTGCGATCATCGTCATGCTGAAAAATGAAGCTGTTGTCGATCACAGGCTTGCCAGATGGTACTGAACGTCGCATCAAAATCTGACTGTACTTTTCCTTGTTAAGTCCATCAGTTTTGACATCTCCAACACCACTGACTGAAATTCAGCTTCACACCATAACAGAGTGTTTTATATTCCTTCAGAATGGCTTCTTACATCGACCTGTCCACTGAGAGCATTTCTGACCAGGCTTCAGTGGAAACTCTAGACTTTCAGCTGATGCATTTCTCACGTCCTGTGTCAGGTGTTTGCTGGAATTGTTTCTGTTTCTTAAAAACATGCTTTTCAGATACTGTTCATCTGCTACATATAGGTCTTTAGGCCTGCCACTTCTTTTGTCAAGTTTCTTCAAATTTTTCTGTTAACCTGTTGTCTTTGGCATCTTTTCTGACAGGCTGCGAGTAAAACAATACCTAAAGATAAAATACAACTTGCCGTTGGCACATTACCAGTTAATTTCTTTAGCTAGGTGCCTAGCATTAATTGTCCTAAATAACAAATAAGTCAAAAAATACTGGCCAACACTAGTTCTACCCCTCAGCCTCATAGGAGATTAATACATCACCTTTTTCTAAAGTTATGATTTTCAGAAAAACCTTGAGGTTAAGGTCACTTAGATTCGAACTTGTCTGAGATTTTTAGTAGCTGCACCTATGGTGTCACTTTGAAGTTCGTACGTCATTTGGTTCTCACATTATCGCATTCGCAAACTTGGGTGTCTGCTCGTCTGCCCGGCAGGTTGACAACAATACCTCATCAGCCTTTTACAGCCAAAGGGTAATAATGGAAATGGTCAGGCAGTAGGACTGGACTGAAAATGAGTGAAAAAGCAGCCAAGCAAAACTCTTAGACAGACCTTTAGAGAGCTGGAGGACCATTGTTCACACCCACTTTAAAAATTTACAAGAAAGTCTGACTGCTTAGAAGCAAAATATAAGAGTCTGCTCAAGACTTTTGCACAGTATTTTATCTCTCTTCATGTATCACCACAAACATGGTCAAGCTGTCAATTGCCATTCAGAAGTGGCCACACCCCTTTCCATTCAGTCTTTAAGCTTTATTAAAGGAATAAACAGGTGAGCTGCATCCATGTTTCCTCTGTGGACTGTCTCATTTTTCAGCTCCACTTTCAATTTTTTGTACACAACACACAGTCAAACTATCAACAGTCGACCTCCCCGCTGAGCAAAGCAGTGCTGCTTTACTGGATACTTCACATGTCTCAGAACTCATCCAGGTTTAGTAAATGGACTGCTGGGTAATGTAGAGTTCTGCTCCGCGTCTATTTTCCCGTCGCAGTACGTCCTCTTCTGAATGCGCTGAATCATGCGCCGCCCGTAGAAGTCCCGATACTCTGCTGGCAGTTCATCCAGAGTGTGAAGCGCCCTCTCCAGGGCCTGAAGCGCTCGCGTTGCAGCCACGGGGTCTTTGTTACCGTACGGATCCTTCTTGTCGTAGCTGTCTGCAGGTAGATGGCGCCAGAAGATATTAACGCCCACTCCAAACTGCAGAGCGAGCGTGTTGTGAAACCACAGAGCTGTGGAAAACAGGGACGCTGGGTTCAGTCGTGTTTCATGTTTGGCTGTAGGAGGAATGAAGCACTCCACCTACCGGGGATGAAAAGCAGATCTCCGGGCTCCAGCACGCACTCGTATCTCTTTGCTCTCACAAACTTAGGAAACCGCTTCAGATCGGGGGCGTCAATGTCCAAAACCTCTGACTTATCGCCTAATGGGAAACAATGAGAAACACGCTGCTAACCAAGCTCATGCCTGTTGGTGGATAACTTTAACCTGCGTCTTCAAAAACCAACATTTAGCAACCTGAATGCTAAACCAGTAGGTACTTGTTCTTCTAATGTGTTCGAGAAGATCCTGCAGATATCTCCCAAAACAGGCAACTCATGGCAGAATCATCTGCAAAACCTCTTCATGTGATTTTGGTGCCAACTGTCCCTTTACTAAGAGTGGACACAGTACATGTGATACTTTTTCAGCATTAAACCTAACAGGAAGTCCTGTTTTTTTACAGCCACTAACCTGACAGGTAGAGGTGCAAAGCATCCTGGGGGCTGTAGAGGACCACTCTCTTTGTTCCGGTCACCTGAGCCAGCAGGTTGTCCATCACCTAAAGAAACCAAAGTGCAAAAAACCAAGAAGAAGGGACCGTGCATGTTTAGAAAAATACACCGACAGTCCTGCAACAGCTACCTCTGAAACTCACATCGTAGTGCGTCCACAGCTGCAGACCACAGGAGGTGATGCGGAACACTCTGGAGAAGAACTGCTCAGGTTCAAAGAAGTCAGGTGTGTGAAAGTCCTCCGCCAAGCCCGGGAACTGTTTGCTGAGCTCAGCCGGTTCCTGCAGGAGAGAAGAGAAAGCTCCTGTAGTTACGACTTGCAATGTACACCCCAAAAAAGTCATCAGGCTCCATTCTTTGTGAGATTGAAAGTCTTCTTTGTACCTTTCGGACGTCCTCCCCAAGCGAACGAAGGTAGTAGCTCTCATCCTGAAACCAAACCCAGCAGTTTCTCATTAAAAGAATACATTTGTGTATTTTATTACGTGCTCTCTGATCCTCACCTCACACAGGAAGAAGTCAGAGTGTTTCTTCTCTGATGCTCTTCTCACAAATTCATTAAATGGCAGAGTCCTGTCAACGTGGAGCACATGACAAGTGTGGAGATTTATTGCTGTCTGTGTGTTTACATCTATCACTGTGAGGACGTATTGGCTCTTTGTAGCTTTAAAGAGCTGTGTGACACTCAGAGCTGGTTTAATAAAATGCTCTATTCTTAAAAAGCAATACAAACTTGTGTGTGTGCACGTCAGCTTACTTGTAGGCAAAGTTCTTGTGAAGGAAATCCATCTGGGGCACCGTGGACACATGAATCTTTACCTCCTTGTCTCCTCCTTTTTCTCCAAGATAGTCAACTGTCCACTTCTCCAGACAGGGACCCAGAGACACGCCTCTGAGAACAGCCGGTTGACGCTGCAGGGATAACAAACCCGAGGAAACACTTCACTCCAGTCTTTATTACTGATTTCAAATTAACGTGCCTACGATCCAAAAGTTAAGCAATTTACTTGACCCCCACTGGACAATTGAAGATAACACAGTCCAATAGCAATAAAAACTTTTTCTCTGTACCAACATGATGATCCTTTAAAGAGCTAATTGATAAAAACCGGCATATGTCAGCATGGTGTGCAGTGTGTCCTTAAAAAAATGAAAAAAAAAATGGACAAGTGGAGGACAAAAGAAGAAGCAGTTTCAGCGGCAGTTGCAGTATACAGTGTGTTAGGTGGATGAGTTGTACAGGGAGATGGTCACAGGCAGGAATGATTTCATGTGTCGTTCAGTGGTGCTTTTGGACTAGACTGAAACTTCATCCAAAGAAGAGCTTTGGATGTCCTTCAAGAAACCTGGAGAACTATTTCTGAAGACTACTTAAAGAAAGCTGCCAAAGAGAGTTCAGGCTGTATTTCGGAATAAAGGTGGTCAGAAAAATGTTGAATTTAAAGTTTGTTAGAATTATACAAACTCCGTTTTTGCCTTATAAAATGTGTTTTATACACATTTGAATACACATACACATGTGTGTATTTGAATAAATTGCTGCCCCTATTTGCCATGTTCTGGGCAAAATACAAAGAAATCAGGGATGGCTGAGACACTGCACAACACTGCGTGCATAAAAACTTCCCTGATAGCAGTGAAGTATTAGTAACAAAGTCCAAGTTGATTGTTTTTACTGTGAAAGTTTTTCAGTTGTCTTGCATTGTGTCTGGAAAAGCTTCACACTTTTTCACAACCAAATTAAACCTCAGCCTAAACAATTTGTTAGCTTGAATGCTGAAGATCAGCTCTTTGATTTTAGGAGGGAGAGGAAGTGAAATATACTTTCTCAGCCCTCACATCCCTTCAGAATAAACGTCCGTTTACCTAGATTAGGATATAAATCATTCAAATTATCTCTAGCTGCGGCATTAAAGCAAACTACACGTAAATGAATCGATAATAATGATCCAATACATAATTCATGTGATTCTCCATAAGGAGCACTTTCAGTATTTAAGAAAATTTTGATGTTAAAACTTGGGTATTTTTTACTTTTATAGTGTATTTTCTGTGGCAATAAGAAGTGGCTGGATTCTTTTTATAGAGCAAGCTGTAGTGGGGAATTAAATATGTACGAGCGAGTGTGATGGTGCTCATGTGAACTGCTGCTGTCTCTTTTTCCTGCGGCCCTGCCCTCGTGCAGTGAAGCACATCCGTCTCACCTGTGGATAAATGTTCCTCAGAAACACCTCCCTGTCTACTGCTGCGAAGACCGGCACAGGTATTTTCTCCTGGAGCTCCATTTAACATGATTTGACGTAGAAAGTCTTCAGTCAGTGATTGTAAACACTCACACTGGGTGTTACGTTATCAAAGTTCCCCATAGAAACGAAAAATAACTGTAAAAGTTGGCTTTAAAAGAAAAGCGGAATAAACTTTAAATTATTCGTAACTGCTAGGCTTATTTTAATGATATTAAAAAAAACTGCGTCACTGTGTGTTTTATGAATATCTGTTTGCAGGTTTTTAATGTGTGACGTGTTTCTAACCGGAAGATAAAAGAGGATGGACAAGAAAGCTTCGCCCAGAGCAGATATGGGGAAAGACCGTCCACTTCCTGTTAATTCCATTGTACATAAACTAGCTGTGGGTCAGCAGGAGGAGCAGCAGAGGACGCACTCAGGCTGGTCCTTAATATAAATGATCATAAAACAAAAAAGCCCATGTTTGTTTGTTTGTTTATTTTCACAAATAGAGCATCAATAGTGTGTCTCACCTAGATAAAAATGACGCTTATGTCCGTTAGCTTTTCTTACGGGAAGCCGATTTGCTCACAAAACGCTAGCATTTTGCTAATGCGTGCTGATTGGTCGGTTATTCCTCAGTAGTTCCAGTTTCCAAGCGATAACTAAATATTGGAAAGGTCGGTAAGCCAAAGGAAAACGTTTACCCCGTTAAACTGACAATGTTGGCTACAAACGTTAGATGCCTATCTAGCGAGCGCCCCCTATGAAGTCCCGAAGTTCAAAGAATGGCAGTTCTTCACTTTATCAGACGCTCTCTGGCTTCAGCAAACCTACGGAAAAAGATGGCGCTGCCCATGTTAAGAGGTTGTTTCAGGTTGCAGTCAACATTTAGCTTCAATCGCCTGTTTTTAAAAGAGCGACTCGTCCTGAACCGGCTCGGTAACAGGCGACTACCTCCCTGTTCTCCCGCCGCTGTCGCGGCAGCGGTCCGTCGCTATAGCTCGGACCAGGGAGAGCAGAAGCACCAGAAGGTGGTGGTGGTCGGCATCCCGAACCCCTTCATCTGGTTCCGCACCCGGATTTACTACTTCCTTATCAGGACGTACTTCGACAAAGAGTTCAGTATAGAGGAGTTCACGGAGGGGGCGAAGCAGGTGAGTGGAAGGCTGAGCTGCAGAGCCCAGATTTCCTCCGTGCTGTGTGTTAATGTGTTATTAATGATGGTGTGCTGTTTTCTGCAGGCCTTCTCTCATGTTTCCAGGCTGCTGTCACAGTGCCAGTTTGAAGCCTTAGAGGGCCTCGTAGCTAAAGATGTGAGTGCGCTAAATACACCCGCATCAGGCACAAATTCACTTGGTAACAGAGGAGAGGACCACAGGAAATGAGAGCATCGGTGGGCTGTTACAGAGCTTAAAGAAAATGTTGCTAAAGTAGCATAAACGTGCAAGAGCTTTAACGTTATAATTTGTTTAAAGTACCTGCAGTAAATTATGCAGAGTCGTTTAATGCACTAAAACAGGAGGAAGAACTGAAGATCGTCATTAGGAGTAACCAGGATTAGAAATGAGTACATCAGAGGGTCAGCTCAGGCTGGGCTGAGATGATTTGGACGTGTGCAGAGTAGGGCTGCCACGATTAGTCGACTAGTCACGATTACGTCGACTATCAAAATCGTCGACGACTGATTTAATAGTCGACGCGTCATTTGAAGCTTTGTAAGATCCCAAAAGCAGGAATAAGTAGCAGGATTTAAGAGTGTAATAACGGACTGAAACAGAAGATGGCAGCACTGCATGTACAAGGATGCCAGCTGCCGTTAAACCCCGAAGAAGAAGAAACTGTGTCCCAGAATTCATAGCGCGGCCCAGCGCAGTTGTCAACAATGGCGGCAGCTAGTTAGTTTTAATATTACTCTTATTATTCTTTCTGGGTCACAAAATAAACGTTTAACATATTTTCAGGCGAGAATGTAGCTGTGTAAACCTCAAATATCTGCTCAGTTTATCAAGACACCACATATTTTCAAAAGCGCTCCGACGTTTTCGGAGGCGTCTGTTACCCACTAGCTCGATAGCTAGCCGGGGGCCATGAGAGCACCGGACTCCCGGCAGATCGTTTTCAAACCCACCGCCCTACTCAGGTTAAACATATACAAGTCACTTAGATAACTTAAAAATGTTATTGTTTGGCTTTTTTCAGTATTTTATTTGTTCCTGAGTAAATCGGCTGAGTTTATTAAACTCCACCGAAACAATCTGCACATTTAATTAGAATTCAATTAACTATCATCTTGTCTTTATTTTTAGTTAGCACAGACCTTAAACACTTAAAGCTGTAAGCTAATGATAGTTATATAAGAGCAGATGCTGCTGGTGCAATAAGCTGTACTTTTACGTTCAATGGATGATGATCTGATTAGTCGACTAATCGCAAAAATAATCGGTGACTAGTCGACTATCAAAATAATCGTTTGTGGCAGCCCTAGTGCAGAGGAGGGACAGTGGATATACTGGGCAAAGGATGTTGAATAAAGAATTGTCATGGATGTAGTGAAGGAGGACAAGATGAGGGTTGGTGTGACAGAGGAGGATGCAGGATATGGGGTGAGGTGGATGCAGATCCATCTATTTGCTGTGGCAACACCGTTTCTGTTTACTGCACAGTGAACTTACCACATCAGACTGCCACAGCCGGTCTGAACCAGCTCTGAAGCTGGAGATGTCCACATTAATAAACCCTGTTAGGGGACTATTAATGTGTGGGAATGTGGAAGTGTCGTTGTTTAGCTCTGTGGGATAAAAAATTTGCCATATGACTTATTTTTATTTTGTTCTAACTGATAAACATTGGATGAAGCAGGGCTGGAAGGTAAAATGATCTCACAAAGGTTGGGCTGCGGCAGGCCCAGAGGACGGCAATTCAGGAAATTACCACAATCGCCAAGAGATCGTGGCTGTCACTGAAGTGTGAAGGGCTGCCAGTCACCCTGCAATCACCCAGGTCTGATTACACTGCAGGGTATCTTGTGATAAGAGGCCGGGGTAAACACAAAAGATGACGTGAGGTACTATTGGAAACATACCCGAGTTGTCAGCAACATCACCCTATCAAGTCCTATTAAACAAACAGAGACACTATGGAAAAGTTCACTCCTGTTTCCTCTCTGGACAAATCTGCTTAGTTGTTGTTTCACTGGTTGGTGAAGTTCTGTTAAAGAGTATCGTGCTGAGGGATTTTTGTTTTCTCTGACTGAGAAAACAAGGATAGTACACCTTCTCTGGGTGGTAAACAGTCGGTCACATGACCATAGGAGCATACCCTCCTCGAACATGACGACCTTCACGCTTTATTCATAACTGAGACCGTGAACTCATCTGGAAATTACTGCTGTCACAGAGCGAGGTAACTAATCGCTGTGCAGACTTATTTACAGTCAGACAAGCAGAGCAATCGCCCCCTACTGGCCATCAAAAGGAATGCAGGTTTAAGGCTTAGCATTGGCTTCATTTTATTACACCTGTCCATCTTTTAGACTGTCTGCCAGTTTGTGTTTTGTGCTTCAGGTAGAGAGCAGAGTAGCAGAAGGTTTGACAGAATAGAGACGTATGAAGGACATCTGTGTCCTTCTAAGTGCTTCTAAAATACTGTAAGGTGATTTAGATAGATTTAAATCACCTTAAGAGACTCCAGAGTAAGACTAACTCCTCAGGTTCAGGGCTTTGCTACTAAATATGCAATAATCAAAACATCTGGCCTTGTTTTAAAAGATAAACTCAGGATTTTAAAGGCTTTTTATTTTGCTTGTTCTAAATTTCTCAACCATACAGCTGATTGGGAAGCTGGAGGAAAAGTGCAACCTGCTGCCTTCCGACTATAAGAAAGCACTGTCTGCAGAGCCCGATGAGATCATGTACACAACCCCCGGGGATGTGGGAATCTTCTACGATGACAACGGTAAGCATGAAGTGTCAGGATTACTGGCAGGGTAAGACTGTCTGAAAGGCCTTAAACCTGCTTGTGAGTTTCCTCTGAAGTCTGAGGACTCAGACTGTGCTACAGACATCCAACCACCCACAACACACCCCAAAGAAAGAAGCACTGAGAGGCCTTTTAAGGTTTTGATAAGTTGACTCCCCCTCGTGCTTCACAGTGGTTTGATCCAGTCCCAGATCACAGAGAGACAGACGCTGGAAAAGATGAGAAGCTCGGGTGTGGGGCGGGGGCTTCACGGTCACTTTGCTTCCTATTTTGGCGTCTTCTATTCAAGACATGTGGATGTCTTTTCTGACTTGCAGCAAGTCTGCAGACGTTAGTATAAATGTTTACGAGGCTGTGATGATGTCACAGTTGGCGTGTGCAGCTGCGAATGCTGCGATCATAAAGAAGGTTTAAAACTGGGGTGACGTGTTCCTTCCTTAAGATGAACATGCACCATGTTTGTTTTCTTTTTTTTTTTTCTTTTTTTTTCTTTTTTTTTTTTCCGCCTGTCCCATTTGGTTCTTTAGCCATCAGAGTTGTTGTCTGAAGACCAACAAGGATACCCAATGGATTTACTTTGCCAAATGGATCATCGTGGCATTGCCGTATTGGTCCATTTGGTCGATCTTTGTTTTTATTATTTATTATATTTTATTTTCAGATGTTACAGACGGGACAGACATGAGTGAGAGATAGGAAAGGGAGAAAGAAAGAGGAAGGAAAGGAAAAACAGAAGGGGAGAGGGACAGTGAGAAAGGGGGGGAGAAAAAAAATAAAAATCTCCTGGATCACCTGTTGAGAGAAGAATAGAAAACAAGCAAAAAAAGACAAAAAAAACCCAAAAACAAAGCAACATACTAAACACAACACCATCGCATTAATCTAGCTAAGTGTAAACAGCAGTAAATACTAAATATTCAATGTTGTTGTGCAGCACGCAGGACAGATGTGCTTCGAAGTAGCAGCCAAGAAAGGTGTAATTTGGGTCTACGAGCAGTGAACACCCGTGTGCATACCTGTGTGGATCAGCGCGCTTGTATTCCAAAGGTTTCTCCATGTAACGATCTGCTAGGGAGTGTGGGGGGGCCACAGCCCCGTCCTCCAGGGCATGAAGCAGGTATGGAGGAGATCAAAACTCCAGACATCCAGAGGCCCCCAGAACACAAGAAACCATGGAAGACCAACAGAGGGGCAGCCGCGCCACTGTTCCAGTAAGAGCTGAGGAGAGTCCCAGATGAGGGTTCACTCAGCAGCCGCGGAGCAGAAGCCAGGGGGAGTTGCAGTGACGCGCCCGTGAGCTCCGCCGGCCGCCAGCTGTGCCTGAGTGACCGGGCCCCAGGCCGAGAGGCCGGGGGCACCCCACCCCCGAAGGGGCCCGAGCGAGCCCCAGGCTCCAGGCCCCGATAAGCGGCCGCCAAGGAGTGAGCCGGTGTGTACCTGGACGCCCACCCCCAGACAAAAAGAACCACCAACGCACCAACACCTGAGGGAGTCCGCCACCGGCAGGGGAAGTGGTGGTAGGTGGAGATAGGCCTCCAAACCTTGGAGGGCCTGAGGTGTCCCCAGAGAGCCATGTTTGTTTTCACTGGTACAACAAAGCCTCAGATACTGTATTAGTCCACAGCTGAAAATAGTCCCCAGCAAACACTCTTGTTGTGGTTGTGGTGGACTGCTGAGTGCAGCAGTAGGAAGCTTTAAATACAGAAATAGATGTGTATACTTGTTATACACTATATCACCAGTACGTACGTTATAGTGAGCACTCACTCACCCATCCAAATCAGTCACTTCCATGTCCACGGGTGTATAAAATCAAGCACCTAGAATGGATTCGAGAGGGGGGAGCTCACGATCAATGATCTGAAATGGGTTTCATGGTCGAGCAGCTGTATTTGCTGTATTAGAGCAGGGGAGACTTGTTCTCTGGAGTGATGGATGACACTTCTTCTTCGACACCTACCGCTAAACTCAGACTCATCCATCGGATTGATGGAGGAGTTTGGGCCAGGTGACAGTACTTGTCTGACTGCATTGTACCAAGTGTAAAGTTTTGTGGAGGGGGGATTATGATGTGGGGCTGTTTTTTAGGAGATGACCTCAGCCTTTTAGTTCAAGTGAAATGAACTCTTATTGCTGCAGCATACCAAGATGTTTTTGTCAATTTTATGCTCCCAACTTTGTGGGAAGGCATAGGCATGGCTCCTCCTGTTCCAACATGACTGCGCACAAGTGCAAACAGCGAGGTCCATAAAGACATGGATGAGCGAGTTTGGTGTGGAAGAACTTGACTGGCCTGCACAGAGTCCTGACTTTGAGACTGTGAGCCAGGCCTTCCTGTCCAACAGCAGTATCTGAACTCACATATGTGCTTCTTGGAGAATGTCCAAGCCGTGGGCCAACATATTAAACCCTATTGATTAAGAATGGGATGTAACGCAAGTTCATATGTGTGTGAAGGCAGACAGTGAATATATTTGGCAACATAGTGTATATGTGCAATGAGATTTACCTGTATAAATAAAGGTGGAAATGAACTGTTTACGTTTCCAGGTAGGAAGTTTGTCAGCATCCTGATGCGTTTCTGGTATCTAACGAGCGCACGCCTTCCCGAAGACTCCATGGAGGGAACTCGTATCTTCCAGATGGCCATTGGAGAAGGAGAACCAGAAACTAAGAGACTGCTTACTGCAATTTATGAGTGAGTATCTTTTTTTTTTATATTTCTGTACATTTTTCAGTTACTTGGAGTCATTCTGATCTTTCCTTTTACCTCTCTGACAGATTCCAGAGGGAGTTTACTAAAGGAGTTCCTCCAGACTGGACCATCACCAGGATAGAGCACTCCAAGCTTTTGGACTGAGGTGGTGTTGAAAGAAAAATAGTCACAGCTCAAGATTATCCACACAGGGGGGAGTGAGACACAGCTCCTCAATGAAAAGGACTAAGTTGGATTTTTCCACAATTTACTTAAGCAAAGACACAGGAGCCAATCACAGCCGCTCTACTAAATACCACCTTGGACTCCTGGTTTGTTTCCTCGCTCTTTCATGACGTAGAAATTAGAGTTTCAAGCCTGATTTGGCTTGTAACCCCTGCTCTCAAAAGTCGAACACTTTCAGGAAGAAAGTGTTATCTTCCAGTTAACAGTCATGTGATCCCAGATGGGTGGGGTCTTCAGACAGATTAACAGCGACCAGCTGATTTGAAATGAATACATTGTGATGGTGATGGTGCTGATGCGATAAATGTCTCCCAGCTCAATCTGACCTAAGTCTGACGAAGTGACTGAAACCACTGAGATTTTTTTAATCTTTTTTCAGTCGTTGATCTGCTGCTGTGTATTCTCATCTTTAAAAGCTGTACGCATTATGAGATTAAACACTTCATGTGAAATCATTCCTTGAGAGAAAACACTCACTGTTTTTCAGAGAAGACCGACCGACATCTGCTTCTGTAACTGTGGAGCTGCGATCAGGATGTATGTGGCATTTTTTTTTCGTTTTTGTTTTTTGTCTCTGATTTATTTCCTGACCCTTTGCCTTCAGGAGTTTTTGGAGTATGAACCTGCTGTACATGTGTCTCTGATGGTTAAGGCAGCTTCACAAAGCTGCAGCAGACTCGGTTTTATTAAAGATTTGAGGAATGAAGTGTATGCTGCTCCTGTGCAGTTTATGACGCGTTTGTTGGTATATATGATGACAGCATGTTTGTGGATGTTCTAGGTTTTTAAAAAATAAACAAAACTATTGGAGAGGGGTGGGTTTTTTTTGGTTTTTTTTAAGGAAAGACTACATTTCCAAAATTACAAAACTGAAACCTTTTAAATAAGAAAAATCTAAAGTTTTTCTTAAAATTTGTGATTTCAATCGCAGAATTAGTAAAACATTTTATTTTTTTAGATTGTTTTCATATATTCGTTATTATGTATATAGATTTTAATTTAATTATTAACATATTTTAAATTTTTCTGCTTCAAAAGTATAGCCTAGCTGATACAGTCCACACAGGCCAAGGACACTGTCACTAAAGCAAGCAGGCAAGAATGATTTGTATTGCGCTCACTTTACAGAAAACAAACTAAAAACCCTGTATGAGCCACAGTGAATTTATAAACATTGTCTATACTTAGATTATTGTCGGCATCTATCAGAGCTTGTGTTTAAATTCTCTTGTTGTTTGCTTTCAGACAGAGGAGCTCTGAGAAACACTTTGTAGCACACATTGAATACTTTATATCTTTGGCTGCCTGATACACTCACGCGATGGTTTTAAACTTGATTATATACACCAATAAAAACCTACTGGCCCGTACGGGGATCGAACCCGCGACCTTGGCGTTATTAGCACCACGCTCTAACCAACTGAGCTAACCGGCCAGGTGTTAATATGTGCCCGGTCCCCGCACGCCGAGATTCTTACGTTGTCAGCAGGACTCCAACTTTTTCCTCTTGTCCGTGTCAACGGAGTCACTCATTAATATACAGGGCCGGTTAGCTCAGTTGGTTAGAGCGTGGTGCTAATAACGCCAAGGTCGCGGGTTCGATCCCCGTACGGGCCAGTTTAAATTTATTGGGCAGTTTTGGTATGTGGATAAAAAAGAGAAGAAACAGACAATATTGCCATTCTGTCGCAAGATACACTGATCTACACCAAATTTGGACCCAATAGTGGTGTCAAATATTAGAATCATCACAACAAAGACTTAAATTCGAACAACTAAAGGCTGCTTTATAAGAATAGTCTCGGCAAAAACTAACTAATGCACATACATATCTTATACTTATTCTTCTATTATACTCTTATATTAAGACTTCTTAATTAGATGCGCAGTTAAAGCCATGCATGTGTGCATGCATATGGACATGGGAAGAGGCCTGAATTACACAATCACACAGAAACAGCCCAGTCAGGACATTATTGCTGTGAGGCAACAGTGCTTACCTCTGCGCCACCACCTTGAGAAAAATATCACAGACACACATATGCTTGTATTTTTTCTTTAAAAAGAAATTACTTTTGAATTTCACTTTGGATTAATCACTTTAAGAAGATATGAATTTGAGATTCATTTTGAGACAGATTTATTGTCTCAAAATGAATCTCACGAGTCTCAAAACTTTTTAATTAAAGAAAAAATTTTGGGTTTTTTTTGTCTTGGGATTATACAATCAGATTTTCAAGGGGGAGAAGGGCATGGTATTGGTATTTGTCTTTTAATTTTTTCCAGTTGGCAGCTGCCATGAATGCTGTATAATTTGCACTTTAATTAATTATTTTAGCTTTGAAATTGTCACAGATTGACTAATGTTTAATTGCTTGAAAAAATATATACATATAAATAAAGGTAATACTGTTAATAACACACAAGATGATAAAATTTGAAAATAATAAGAAAAAACTTAACAACAGCTGCTAAGCTAAGCGTAGCTATTTCTCGCGTGAAACGTGTGACTTCCTATTTGCTCTCTCATTGGTCCATTTCATTTAGAGCTTTACACCCATTGGCCGGCCGAGCTGCCACTCTTTGGGTGTGCGGCGTGTGGTTCCTGTTGTGAGCTTCAGCCGGTGTCTGACAGCCTGGCGGGGAACGAACAGAAGGAAAATGGAATCGTGTAGCTCAGACATCAGTGAAATTTAAAAGCCACACTCACGGTGGAAGCATGAAGCTCGCCGCGGTGGCTTTTTACGGTTTGGCCGCGGGGCTGCTGGCGGTCGGCCTGCGAGAGTTGCTGACAGGCTTCGAGGAGAACAGATGCAGTATGACCTATATGTTTGAATACCCGGAGTATCGGGTGAGTACTCAGCTAATTAACTCAGAGCATTCCAAAGACCCGCATATCAGCCATCAGTTAGGTATATTCGGTGTGCTGTTTAAGGCAGAGGCTGGTTGTGTGTCGCTAAGTGGCTTCTTATTTTTATTAGCGCGAATGAATGTTGGTTTATGACTGCCAGGTGTGTTCTAAGCTAGTTTCTGAAGGCTGCTAGCGTTAACTGAGGGAGAAAGTAATGTCAGGTGCGTGGCTACCCTATCAGTGTGTGTGGTCGCTCTTTGTCCTCCCTGACAGGTGTGTGAGTGTTTGTTTGCTGAGGTTTAGGTTAGTCGGATTATTATCAATGCAGCTTGAATTAACTGCTGATGCTTGACCCCTCTCAGCAGGTCACCTGCAGATCAGCTTTGCACGATATCGGACGTGGGTTAAATGCACACAGGTCCAAGCCTCGTGAAAGTAGTTGAAGTGGTCGCCTTCCTCTCCTCTATATGCGCACTAATGGGTTCATCTGTCCAGAAGTGGGGCACAGCTGGAGGCCATGCGCCATGTGGGCATCAGCCTGAGTCCACACAGTTCAGGAGTGTGTGTTCTGTTAGCGAGAACAAGGATTCAGAGTCCCACTTTATGTAGATATGCTTAATGATGGACATTATGAACAATGCTGGGCATCCTCTGCACACGGCCATAAACAATCAGAAGAGTCTGTTCAGTGACAGGTTGCTTCTCCCCAAGACAAGAACTAACAGACTTAAAAACTCCTTTGTCCCACACGCCATCAAACTGTTTAACTCCTCTCTGGAGGGGAGAGGGAGGGGAAACAGGAGGACAAAGGAGGGGGGAACAACTAAGCTGTAGTGCCTCTTCACCTCACTGTACAATACCTTGTGCAATACTTTTTGTAAATAGTCAACAGTGCAATAGACTCAATACTTGAAATGTGCAATTCACTTGTATTTTTATTTTTTATTCCTATTTATTCTATTTATCCCCTTTGTATATTTTTATTTATATTTGTCTCTGTATTTATATGTGTGTGTGTGTGTGTGTGTGTGTATATATATATATATATATATATATATATATATATATAAAAATTCTGTAACTGTAACTTCGGTCGTTGCTGTGCTTTTTGGAAGTCGAATTTCCCAGAGGAACCCACCCGAGGGATTAATAAAGTTCTATCTTATCTTATCTTATCTTAATGTGCACAATGGACAGAGTATCGGGAACAGAGTTCCGAGATATACAGGGCGGAAATGTATGGAGGTCGAAGACGGCCAAAATTTAAAACAAAGTCTTCAGAAAATAAATTGACATGATGTTAAAAAGAATAAAACAAATGCATCCATTTTAAGATGTGATATAAACTAAAAAGATATTTCTATGTTAACTGGCTTCTTTATTTATTTAATTTTAAATTAATAAATAAACAAAACCTTATTTACCGTTATTTACCTTTCGGTTTAATTTTAGTGTTAAAGGATTAACATTTCAAATACTTGAAAGACAGAAACAAAAGTCCCGTTCAAGCCAGCATATGAACTAGCAAGTCATAGACTACACAGGTGTAATGCACAGACCCAGATACCTGCTAACTAGGACTAATAAAATAGACACCAAAGCTACACCACTTGCCCCAGCAGCAAAACGTGGTGTAGAGGTGCAGTTAAGTCACTAAAATTAGCAGAAGTGAGGCCCACCAGCCAGCTGTCAGCTACAGCTGTCTATATTGGCACACCGATCAGTCAAACTGGCCATGCCCTTAATGTTAAGGCTTCAAAAAATAAGAACAGTTGAGTTAAAAAATTTCACCCAGTACAGTTGTTAAAGGAAGAAATTATCTATTGACAAGCTGTAAACATCTTTATTTCTGCTTTAAAGGTGGACAATTTAACACTAGAGTCAATGGGGACACAGTTAGAGCATCTAGTGGACATTAGAGGAACTGCACCTTGTAGTATTTTTGTGTTGGCTCAGTGCTTTTGCCACGTGGTTTTGACATCTCACATATGCTTCCCAGATATATTATTAACTTCTTTTGAAAAATGATCTTATTTTAAAACTGTCTGTAAGGTGTTTTATTTTAGATAGTCTCTTTGCTCTTATTTTGAAAGGTCAGCAGGTGTGTGTATGTCTGAAAATAACTGCTACAATATCCCACCATGAGACATCACATGCACGGTTACTTTATTTTAAACATCAAAGTAAATGGTCCTGACTGACAGCTTTATTTTCAGCTCTCTAATCCCCTGACTCGAGAAGGCCATTTCTGTCGTGAGCCGAGTGTCGATCAAACGGCAGGTGAAGAGATGACACTTTGAAGGACACCGCCCTCGTTCGTTTCGTGAAACAGAAATTCATGAAGAAATGTAAAAAGATAACAAAACAGCCAAAATTCACTTCACTTCCAGAATTACAATGTTAATGAGACATTGTTACCAAGTGTTAACACCGTTTATAAGTCAGTTAATACAAAATGTATCCATTTACTTTCAATAAAATCCCCCCTTTGATAACTAAGACATTTAGAAGTGTCTCATTTAGACACAAAGCCCTCAAATTGATGTCACACATGACCATAAAATAAACTGCACTCAGGTGCACAGTCTCATCACCTTTGGTTTAATGTCACATCCATAAACCTCAATTTTTATTTTTTTTTAGACGAGCATTCAATCTAATATTTCTTTGTCCCTAAAAATTAGGTTATTATAATGTTTTCACAGGTTGGATCAGAAGTCTTTGTCTTATAAAATTAAAGTGCCTCTATTGTCCCAATAAACAGGTTAGTTTTTAGGTTAGGGGGTCACCATTTTGGTACAATAAGTACATTTCATTTGAAAAGGAAATATGGAAATAAACAGGTTTAAGAAAACGATCGATGACCATAAATTGTTTTTAAATCATGCTACACTTTAAAAACATGTCAAATTTTAAATAGACAATGGCGTAAATTCATAGGTAAATGAATAAAGAAGCAATCAGTAAGTTCAGTTTTTTTGTTTTTCTTAGTCATTTGAGGACTTTTAATTTTGACACTTTGGGCCCTCCATAAAAACCAAGTAAACGTATTTATTTCTTATGAATGTTGGGCATTTCATCAGAGTGTCAAACTAAAATGAGAGTTAGCGCTTTGTCATACTGCAGCTCCCCAAATGACTTGTACCTGACAATCCCAGAATGTCCTGTTAAAAATTTCTACGGGAAAAAATGAAATTTTAATAGGACTTACATAAAATTTCAGCTCCTTACTGTCCATACTTCCGTTCATTTCAAACACCCCACCTCCCCAACAGAATTATTCCCTTAATGGTCAATACAAAAAGCTAGTGTTATAGTATATTTGTCACTTTTAAACATTAAGGATCAGCTGTACTCATGCTCAGTGTTTGCGTAGGTGCTTGGAGTAAATCAGCTGTAGATTACATGTAGGCTCAGCTGTAGTTGCTTTATAGCAAGCTCTTTGTGATGTAACTGTGACAGCAGGCTAATGAGCTGTGTGAGTTTTTGCCTCCTAACCGCTCTCCGTGTGGTTTCAGCGTGTGGCGCTGCCTCGCCGTGTGGCCAGACTGTACCCGGCCTACGGGCTCTACCTGTACGGAGAGGGTGTCTACGCCCAGGAGACCCGAGCACTCAAACTCACCGGCGCCCCTGTGCTTTTCCTGCCTGGAAATGCCGGAAGTTATAAACAAGGTAAGAGTGCAAAGTTGATAATGGTCCAGTGCTTACATTTAAACTATCATGAACGAGTGGGGGAAAAAACTGAGAAGTTAAGTTTTGTGCTACAGCAAAGACAAAGGAGAAATGGAGGACATCAAGCTTTTTGTTGAGTCATTTCTGGCTGAAAAAACAAACTGAAGTTTCCTTCACAAACAGAAATTTTTGTCTTTGTGATGCTTGCTTTTTGCACATGAGGGGTTAAAATGTCCAAAGTTAGTGTTGTGTTTGCGCTGTGAAACTAAGGGCTGTTTTCTTCTTCAACAAATGACATTCCTTGTTAAGAGACCAGGGAATCGTGTGGTCTAAAACTACTTCCTCCCATGTATTTGTACTCTGACACATGAAAAAAACTGCAAAACCAAAAGTTGGTATGATGTGTGACAGTCTCTCTCTGCTCAGCCAGTTGTCATCAAGAGTACCTCACAGCCCCCAACTCACTAAGAGGAGCATCGCTTGAAACCTTTTAAAAGCATAAATTTAACCTGAATAGAAAAATGGTGGGAGGTTTTATAAAGGTGAAATAGCATAAAAACTATTTCAGACCACAGCTGTATATCTGTTTCCATACTGTTGTGAATATGGATTGTCAGACAGCGGCACCTGCTTGAGCCTGCTGGAGTTTTTCTTCCTGTTAAAAGGCAGGTTTTCTTTCCCACTGTCGCCATTTGCTTGCTCAAAGGGGTTTCTTTGATGTTGGGTGTTTCACTCATTCATTTTAGTGGCGTCTTTATCTTCCAATATAAACCATCTTGAGGCAACTGCTTTTGTGATTTGATGCTATATAAATAAAACTAAATTGAACTGGATGTTGTGGCTTGTTTTGTTTTTTTTGTTTGTTTTGTTTAACTAGGAGGTTTTTATCTTATTTTTGTAGTCGTATAAAATGAGCAAATATATTTATGAAGAAAAAAAGAATTCAGTGATGGATGGATTTGAAAACAAAGTTCTGAACATTTTCTTGTAAGAAAGCTCTAAAAAAAAACAGTTGGTGAAGGATTTGACTTCACTCGAGGACTGGATTCATATAGTCCACAAAATTTATGTTATGTAGAAACTGACATTTAATTGAAGACAGGAAAAGGCAAAGTGTTGGAAATCCTGGGGCGATTATGTATCATCGTTTAGAGTAAGCACTAAATTAAGTTGGTCAACAATAACTTGTGATGCTTCAACCCCCAAGTTGCTAAGTCATGTTAGTATTAACTTATTTACTTCCTTAATTAGGTTTATGGGTCTTGAAGCTGGTTTGAAGTGTTGGGGTATACCATATACATTCCTGGTTTCGAATAAAAACTCATAATTTGGAACACAAGCATTCAGTTTTTTAACTTTAAGTAGATGCTCAAAGCTTTTTGCATTATCACATCGATCAGGATACCTCAGTGTGTTTTTCTAATCTATTCATCATGAAAAACTGGTTCAAGCACATGTTTTCACAGTTTGCGCTTGTTTTTTGCTGTGTCGTTATTACGGCATTTTAAACTCGTCACCGAGCCTCACTGCTGTACTTCTCTTAGTATCATGAACTCACTCACTGTAGTTTAATCAGTCCAAAATAATAGAAATAAACCTGTGAGTGGAAACAGTCCTCAGCACATGTGCTGTTTATTCCTGCTGAGTAGAATTTGCTCAAACCTGCAATGCTAATGCTAAATAAAATGCAGTTAATAGGTGAATATACTTTTTAATAGTTTAAGAATAAATGTGCACTGCATTTTATAATATAATTTATTGTATATTAGATTTTTAATTCTGGGGGAATTCTAACCTGGAATCTTCTGGTGACTTCAATATTCTCTCCAACTAATAACTCTTGTTGATGCAACTCCTTTCTGAGATGATGGTGGCTATCCATTCTTTCCACCAGCTGTGTGTAGGAGTGGAACGCCCCCGCTTTTATTCCTGTGAATACAAACAGATTTTGCTGTTACTCTGGTGGTTTTTTGCTGCCCTGCATGCAGTATTCCTCAACATTTCTTCTCCTGCTTCCATTTTCTGGCTTCCATGATCACTTTTATCAATAATCCAAAGTCTGAAAAAAGAAAATTATAAATAACTCTTGCAGAGATTTATCTGATCAGATGATGCTCGATAGCTAAGTAGTACTGACCCCACAGCTGCACCACATCATTCAGTTTAATCCTCACTGATTTAACACCATCTGTGTTCTTCTGTTGTTGAAGCTCGATCTCTGGGCTCAGTCGCATTGAGGAAGGCTGAAACCATGGAGGGAGGTCTCCACTTCAACGTGTTCACTGTGGACTTCAACGAGGAGCTGGTGGCGCTTTACGGCGGCAGTTTGCTCAGGCAGACGCATTTCCTGCACGAGAGCATCAAAGCCATCCTGAGGCTGTACAAGGTTAGGCCTTGAATATCAGACTGGGTTACTCCAAGTGACGGAGAGAGAGAGATTATAACCGGTCTTCACCTAATATCAAATTTAAAGTGAAGGGAAACTAAGTTGAACTCTACACACGCCAGAAGACTTGAAAATTTCACGGGTTTTTATCTCTCCAGCACCTGAAGACCCCACCTCAGAGCGTTGTGCTCGTCGGTCACTCCATGGGAGGAGTGGTGGCCCGGGCACTGTTCACTTTGCCTCGTTTCAACACTAACCTGGTCAGCATCATCATCACCCAGGCCTCCCCTCACCTGGCTCCAGTGCTGGCCCTGGACCCGTACCTGCTGGGTAAGAGTTGGTCAAACCTGCTCAGTTCGACTCGTTCATGTAGCATAAACAGATTTCTACAGGTTTTTTTTTTCTCTGCTTGGTTGCTGTGTGCAGATTTCTACTCTGCAGTCAGACAGAAGTGGGTTAACCAGGCAAACAAGCTCAGGAATGTCACAGTTTTGTCCGTCGGGGGTGGTTATCGTGACTACCAGGTCCGCTCCGGCCTCACTTCCCTGCCGTGTCCTCCAGGAGACCCGAACAAGCTGTCACTGGTGGTACGATTTGCTCCTGAATAAAGTTTCAATTCAGCCCTTTTTCTCTGGTTCCTTTTGGTATCGTTCTCACTTTGGGACTATTTGAAGGAAAAGTTCTCATTTTGTGTTGTTTTTGACTCCAAGTGCTGTTTTTTAAAATGTACTTTTGTATCTTAAGTTTTTCGTCTTGTTTTTACCAAGGTGACTGCAGTTCCCAGGACGTGGGTGTCTACTGATCATCTGTCCATTGTCTGGTAAAGGACTTTTTCCTTTTTTGGAGCCATATTTAAATATTACTAAAATTATTTATGTTTGTGTGTCTTTGTGTTTCAGGTGCAAGGAGCTTGTTCTTGCCACTGTCAGGGCGTTCTTTGATCTCATCGATCCTGAAACCAGACAGGTGTGAACAACAACAACATGTGTTTTCCTGCTGAGGAGACATGAAAGACAAACCTCCATCAGAGAGAGTTGGGAGATGGGAATATTTAAAGCAAATGAATAAATCTGACAACCTAACTTAATCAGTTTATTCTTAACAGTTCACAGAAAACTCTGAGAAGAAGTTAGCTGTGCTGAACCATCATTTCATTAAACATCCCGTGAGGTTGCCTGGAGAAACTCAAGAGACACCAGTCTCCATTTCAGGTCTCCATCTCTTCTTTTATGGTTCATGGCGACAGTGTAATACACTTGCATCCAAAGTTTCGCTGTACCTCACTGTGCATTAATGATGAATCACTAAGATCGGTGTCCTGTTGTTTGTCTGTTTTCTTTTCCAGATCTTCCTGATGCATGGAGTGAAGTTAACACACTTCGTCTGGCTTACAGCACACCAAAGGTACAACAGAGCCTCACCCATCTGTAATGATGATTAATAATTGAATGGATTATCTGCCAGTAGCTGATACAAGTTGTAAAAGAAAGTTATTTTTAATGTATAAAATGTATCTACTCGGTAAAAATGAAACCATCTGGAGTGATGTCTAATCCATAGACTGTATGAAAAAGATGGACGTAGCTTACAGGTCTGAAAAATGAAACCAGTGCAGTAGTGCTTAAAGGCCATGAGGGGGCGGGGCCTCCTGTTTCAAAAAGAATTCTGATTGTATAGAAATTATAAAATTACTTGTGACCTCAGTAAACATGTTCCTGATTCATTGTTCGTGATTACAAGCGCTACTTTAGAGTCTTATCGAATATAACACAATGTTTATTGTGTCAGTTATTGTCTCATTAAAAATAAATGAAAATAAGATAATAAATCAGGCTGTGCTTTACGGTGTGACTACACTGTGCTTGAAGAGTACGAGTATGAGCGTGTAGCGTCCCATAAACGATGTCTCAGTTAAACCCACATGTCGCACTTCACATCTGGTCAAGGCTACAAAACAGGATTATTTGACTAATTAATCTGACAAAACAAACAAAGCGATTACAGTAATCATAAGTGTTTTGCTCTCTGTTTGTACAGGAAGGTCAACCCAAGTTCTTCCTGTTTGCCCTGTCGAGTCGCAGGAAAGCCTACAGCCATTTCTACTGCCGGAGCAACAACCTGGTGAGTTACTACCTTTTGTTTTTGAGCTGTAAGAGCTTGATAATATTAACATGTGTAAGAGTTAAGGCTAAATGCTTCATATTTAGTGCAGGAGAACCAAGAACATCTTTTTAAATTTGAAACCAAGTGAAAAGAGATTCTGATTTATTGTCCAACAGGAGATGACCAGCTGGGTGTATGGCTGTTTGCAAAAGAATGGCTCATCATGGTAAGTATATCATTAATGTCAAGCTTTTCACACCACCTTTATTCTCAATAAGCATCTTTAATATTTTTCTCCAATGTGAAAAATGTGATGGAGTTTGTGGATGTGTTACACAATTATTTATTTCTGTTTCTTTTATGTCTCTTTTCCTCCAGTGTGTTTGCAGCGGATCTGTCTAAGGGAACTGAGCTTTTGCCTCCCTACAAGGTAACTATGGTCTAAAAGAGACTCCATTCAGTTCAGTCTTTATCCCATCAGCTGTCCTAACAGTCTGTCGTCCTCCTCAGGTCCTGACTCTGAGGCTCAGTGACTTGTCGTCTTTTACTCATCTGTTTGTCTCGGCCTCAAACCTCAATGGCAAGCAGGTACTTCAAACTAAACAATGACTCAGTATTTCAGATTAACCTGCAGTAAAAATGTTCTGGTCTGTTTGCCATTGTTATACTTCTACTTCCATAGCCTATATTTGAAATGAGGAGACCAGTGTTGGCTTGTTTTATTTAAACTTTAAGCTCCATATCATCTTTCTGGCTGTAGATTTTGTACACAGCTTTCCGAAGAATAGCTGAGTTTAGTCATGAGTGTTTGTGGTCAATGTGCACAAGTCCACAGTGGCATCAAAGGATTTAAAGGTTTTTTTTGATATATAAAAAGCTGAAGCTGTTTTCACTCCTTTTACCGTTTTAAACCTAACAGAGGTGAAACTACAATGGTTCACAAATTCTGCTAAGACTAGCTTTAACCTCCTAGTTCCATAGTGTAAAGTCTGTGTGATGTCCAATTTAGCCCGCAGATGTTATTGTGCTGTAAATTTACCGTGAGCAAATGGATTTGATGTGTGCTGCGTCCTGCTTGCTCTACTTGGGCAAGCCTCTCTCAACTAAACCAAAAGCAGTGATGGAGGTGATCCAGTTGTATGTTACATGCTGATTCTGACCTGATCTGTGATCAGCCTCAGACTACCCAAAAACAGAGGCCAGAAGAGGAAGAAGCCAAACAAACAAACCCCCCTTTTTTTAAAGAGCTTGTCAAGGTTTGTGTGTCTGTCTGCTCTGCAGTTCACGGTGGAGTGTGAGTGGCAAAGAGAAGAATCTCAGACTCTGTCTGTCGCAGTGCCGCATGTCCTGTCCTTCAGTGAGTAATCTAGTAAAACCGATTCACAAACTTTTTTTAAAAAAAAAAAAGGTTGGGTTTTTTTTTTCAGCAATTGTTATTTGGGTTTTTAGGTTTGACCTCGAGTGATGTTACGGTTAACTCCTCTGGACTTCTTCACACCATCGAGCTGCAACACTTTCACCAGGTAGCTTTCACTGTGTTCTCAGGTTCTAGTCAGGATCAGCTTCCCTGTTTCAGCTAAATTTAAAACTCCTCTGTGTCTCCAGGTCTATCAGGCTTTCAGAATTAATGTTGCAAGCCAGTGCAAAGTACAGAAAGGTGAGTGTGTGTTGTTGGATCAAGAGGCTCATGTGCTCATGCTGTAATGTAATAGTGGTGACTGATTGTGTGTCTGCAGACAGATTGCCGAGCGTGTACAGGATAAAGGTGCCATGGTTTCGAGAGGACTCTTTAACCACGGTCAGGTGAGTTTCTGAAGTTATTCTTAGAGACTATGTTTAAGTAACCATGGTGAGCCAAATGCTTTTATTTTCCCTCCACATTTTGGCCCGTCTGATGTCAGTAAGATCGAATTTCCCACTGCGGTCATGCCAGAGCGCAGAAGCCTGACCCACCTGCAGTTCCAACCTTCTGTTTGGGAGGGACAGCCAATCAAAAGAAAGTTTACTTAAAGAGGTTTTACATCTGCTTGTTAGAGACAGAGGATGAATTGAGGGGTTTGACTTAGACTAGTACCAGTAAAACAAGAACTGTTTTTGACCTATGATGAGTAGCTTTTCTTTTAACCTGTCATGATTGATGTGATCTGTCTGCCAGCGTGCCATCAGTGACGGAGATCTCAGGGATGCTCCACACAAGTCGTCCAGACAACACCTCAGGTGCACTCCTGCAGCTCCACACTGCCCCCAACTGCCAGTATAAGGTACTACCTTCCAGCTACCAGAAAGAAGGTCGAGTCTTCTTCACATTTGTTGTGACAAACTGTTAAATATTTACCCTGTGACTTAGGTCTCCATAAGAACTTCGTTACCCAGGGTGCTCGGACAGGTAGGAATTGCCTTGTTTTATTTATTCCGGTGAAATTAGGGGCATCGTGGCATTCGAATAAATCTTTCATCTTTAATTACCAACTTGATTCACGCTGTGGCATCTTATCTGACAGATACTGAGGTTCTGTGGTCACATGGTACCAGTGTACACAGCTGTAACCCTCCTTCTGGCCTGTGGGGGGCAGGTGTCCTCCATCCTGAAGTCAAGGCGAGCTGCAGACATGAGTCAGATGGTGGGCAAAGGCCTGCAGCCCCACAAAGTCAACCTGCCTGTGTATATTCTGCACATCGCACTCAGGTAAGCTTAGTGGTTCTAATATGAAGCTGAGTGGGAAGGTTATTTTTTTTCTGGCCTCAGAAAAAACTGACTGTGGTTAAAACCGCCTCGGCCTCCTGCTTTAATTTAAGATAAATTTTCATATAACAGTCAAACGCCTCAGGATGGTTTTCCCTTCTGTCCCCCCCACAGCTGTAGCTGCTTTCAGGAGGTCTGGTCCATGCTTTTCCTCCCCTCTATGGACACACTCCCTCCAACCTTCCTTGATGTGGCATTTCATGAAGAGGAGACACCAGGTGAAGAATGGGTTCACCTCCTCTCCCCTCTGCTGTATATTTTTGGGGCAGCTGTGGCGTACTGGGGCAGCGCTCTACTCAGACTTGTTATCCGGCTGATCTCGTTGGTCTTGGCTCCATTGCACAGGTACCGAGGTTCATTCAAACATTTGAAACTGTGGCTGATTGTCTGTTTGTTCGCTTGAGTTTTAATTCTTTTCATCTGCAGGCCGTCTGTCTCCAGAGACTGTGGCACCCTGCGGCTGCGAACCCAGCTCCTCATCACGCTGTGTCTGACTGTTATGGGCGGGACTTCCTGTGGGGCGTTGTCGATATTTGCCTCCTTCCTGTTCCACCTTTATAGGGTGAATATTGATTTAATTAAATTATTTATAATTCTGCTGTCCAGAGCTGCTTAGCAGGTAACACTTCCTGTAATTCAGATTATAATGAAGGAAAAAAAGCCTTAAAATATCTAATATTTACCATAAATTTACTTTAAATTTGATTATGAAGATAAAAACAGTGCTGGGCAGGTAAATTTTGTGAATCAGGTTTTAAAGCTTTTGGGTTTTTCATGAGACTTTCTCAGGAGTATTCAGTTTGTCTTTGTCTTGACCAAACACCAAAGCAAACAGATTTTCTAGTGTATATTTTATGTTCTTAAATAGATATTTAAAAACCATGAATTGTATTAATTTATTTATTTTTTTAAGTGGTGCAGGAGCCTTTGGTGTAGCATGGACTTCCTCTGTGGAAACAAACTCTGTTTTGAAGTTTCAGCTGAGCTGCTGTTTGTGTTTGTTTGTTGCTCTCAGGTTCTGAGGCTGCAGATGACAGAAAGATATTTGAGACACATGTTGAATCTGGTAAGATGTTCAGGTTTAACTAACATTTATGTTGTAAGATTTTCATTTTTCTTTCATATCAGGCTGTAACCGTACTTAATTTTGCTGCAGTGATTGAGTGAGTGACTGGCTGGCAACGGCCTCAAGTGGACAATAGGGGAACTGCAGTTTATGGCATTCCCACATCTGCTTATTTAAATACAGATTGCCAAACTGTTATAAACCAAGCTTTGTCTGATTCATCTCCTCTGGTGTCTTTCCAGGCTCCCCGGAAGCACAAAGAAGCTGAGAATGGCACAATCGATCCCGAATGCTTGAGCAGGTCTAAAGAAAGCAACGGCACCCCCTTGCTGTCGGAGTGCGCCCTGCAGGAGGTGAGGGATGACCTGCAGCTCCACCTCTGCCTGTCGGCGCTTTTCACTCTGCCCGTCATGCTCAGCGGTCCCTCGCTCATCCACTGGATCCGTAACCTGAGGTATGTGAGAGAAAGATGCTGCTCTGCACATCAGCGTTAATTTCTCTGAACCTCACAGTTGATAAATAGATGCTAACTGTGCAGTATGTTTGTTTTAACGCACATGTGCAGTAGCACAGTGACTACAGCAGTCTCCAGTAGAGTGTCTGATTTACAAAGGAAGTCTACCTGAAGTTCACCCATGATTCTGATTCTGATTCTGATTCTGATCACACAGCTGCTGCTCTGGCTTCAAGCAGACAGCCGAGGGAGCAAGCTGTTATGACTCAGTGTGTGCGGAAGAGGCCGAGAGATAAATAGGACTGCATAAATCATTTTTTTATTATTACATTACTTGAGTAAATTAAGTCTGAAGTGTGTATATATATATATATATATATATATATATATATATATAAAAATACATAAATAAATACATAAATAAATAATGCTTGCAGCTCCATTACTGTACCCTAAACTACTTTCCTTGCACACAGGGAAGCATTTGATGGGTAAATGTGTGGATGTCATGGAGGCAGAGTTCAGGGCAGAAACCGTCATATCCTTTGGATTTTCCCTGTAAATTCACATTAATGACTATTTATTATATTTAAAAATGTTACAGAGTGCACCTACTTGGTTATTTGCATAAAATGCCTAAATGGCTGGACTTGTTATTTGGGTTTTTAGGTTTGACCTCGAGTGATGTTACCGTTAACTCCTCTGGACTTATAAGAATATGGGAACTGTATGCTTAAATAAACACAAAGGTACAGAGTGTGATCATTAGGATAAGTAGTTCCATATTAACGCTCTCTGTTTGTTGAACCTGTGCAGGTATTCCACCCAGCTGAATCCCGACCCTTGCTGGCCATACATCGTGCCTCTAATTTTTGTCTACATGCTGCTTATTAACTGTAACACTTTAAAGCTCAGCAACAGGTAGGAGCACACCTGCCCAGCACACACATTCCCAGTGAGATCCTTCATGCTAACAGTTAACTTGTTCTTCATGTTTTTCAGTAAACTGCTGCCTCTGACCTCCTGCCTCCCTCTCCCCTTGGCCATCATCATGGTGACTTTCTCTCCTCTTCACCTCTACAGAATCACCTACTTCCTGTTGGCGTCACTCATCCCGCTGGCCTTGTGCTGTCTCCTCTGACAGCACCGGGCTGGTTTCAGTCTCCATCTCCACCATAACATGCCTCTTCTTAAGTCGCAGCCTGACTCTCTGAGGCTGGTTGAGGACTTTCTGTACCGGGCTGCTATGGAGCGGAGCCATAGACATACATAGCCTGGTTAACTTCCTGCTCACTGTTAGCACTAAAGGCTCCGTGGTGATTACACAGGGTGTTTTAAAAAGAGAGGGTGTAATGGCCTCAGAGCATTTGGTGCAAATATGGCTCTGTTGGATTGTCCTGAAACCATGTTTGCCTTACTCTGTATATCTATAGCTCTGCCTTCAGGGAGCGCCAGCTCCACAACCAGTGAAGCTTATGATATGAGAGACTGTGGAAAGGGTGTTACTGTTATAACATGATGTTGTTTCTGGTGTCAACAGTGGCGTTGTTCACTGTGGTCACTGTGCTGTAAACTCTTACACTGCCTACTGCTTAGCAACGACTTACAGCTCTAACTGTTACCTGCTCACTGTCGTAGTACCTCCTCTAAACCAGAGGCAGAGTATTACATTTATTCCGTTAGAGAAATCCAAAGCAGGCGTGTTTATGTTCTCACCTATTTGATGCACAATATTGACGGTGGCTGCAAAATGAAGGGTTGCACTGAGGAAGGCTTGTGTACACGTGCAGGTTTGGGGGCGTCTTGTTATCCAGAGAAAGTCTGAATCTCCATGATCTCTACTACACCTGATCAATAAGAAACATTCTACTTCCTGTTTATTTGATTTTTGATTTTAAAAGGTTTAGCTGCAATTCAGGGAAGGGTACAGCAGGGGGAGCTCATGAGATAGTGTAAGAAACTAAACAAACTAAAAGAATTTTCACCAGATTTTCAAACATATGGCGGATCAAAACTGCTAAAATAATAAATAGTAAATCTGTAACTGAATTAAAATTATATCAGATGCCTAAAACAAATATTTATTAATTTATAACAAAGTAAATAGAAATTTTTATTTTAATTTCCCATATCTTATTTTTTTCCAATTCCCTGTTACCCTTTTATGCCTGATGGGGTGTTGCTGTCACACCATGGGGCAAGCGGGCAATGTGGACACCCAAGTTTGTGAATACGAAATCAAGTTCGAAGTTCGAAATCTCAGTGAGCTCAAACTCGAGGTCAGAAGTCAACTATTCTACATATCACCTGGGCATTCATTATTATATTTTGCTTTAATTTTGGCAGTTTCAGTGCTCTGTAGAACAAATTTATCCGTGCACGTGTCAGACTTTTTAGGGTTTTTTTGTTTTTGCTTTTTAAAAAAAAAAAAAATATTACATGTCATTTTGAGAAGGAAGTGAGCACTTTAAAGGCATTGCTGTAAAACGTGTTCAGAAATCTCTATGTGCCAAACTCGCTGTAATCCTGTTGATGGGTTAAAAGTAAGTTAGACCAAAATGCCAAGGAATTTGAGAGATGAATGCTAAGCAGAAATAAATTAGCGTTTTAAGGTGGAACAAATCATAAATATTTCATTATGGGCATACAATCACATGTTCATTCTATATCAGGTGTGGTTGTTGGTGTTTTGAGGTGAAGGCAGTGTGTTGTTTCTGTGTACGTTCTCTGTGATATCCGGACCTTGAATCCTGGGATTGGAAGTAGAATTTGCTTTTTGCTGGTGTTGTGTTGAGTTTAGTATTTATCTTATGTTTGAGTGTTGGTTGAAGTTTTTTGTTTTCATTTCATATTTGAAACGTTGAAAAAACATAACATAAAAGAACTTGTAGATTTGGATTTTAACAATTTAACAAGGAGAGGATAGTTGTTTTGTTTTTTTGCACTGTCAGCGAAAAAAATCAAACCAACCCCATGTTATTTATCTTGGCACCTCCTGACTTCCATATTTTTCTTTGTTTCATTACAAACCCTTCAGCTTCCTGCTGAGGATTTAAATATTCTAAAACTGCTCACAAAAGTTTATCATTAATGTTGGTGTGAACCAACATTAATGATGGTGCATTGATTTGGGACTATTTTCAGTTGCGGATTATTACAAATTTAATGCTCTAGTTGCTTCCTTCAGCAGCTGCACAGAGTGTGAAGTAGAATACAATGGATACGGGTTGAAAATATGAATGAAGTGAGACCTTTTACAAGAAATATGACAGAAATAAGATTTGTTTTAATGAGAAGAGAGAGCATCTGATATGTTGAAGCTTTTGAATGGAAAGAGTCATAGAGAAAAAATCTGTTGCCACAATTACTTCAAACTGTTATCATTGCTGAAAACAGTTTTGTGTGTGTGTTTGAGTGCTGTTATAACATGTAGGCCTGACTTTTTGTTGCCTTTTTGTTCAATTTTTGTTGCCAAATTTACATTTTTAAGCCAGTTTCACTCACACTCGTTTGACCTTAAATCAGTTTAATCAGTTAATGTTTTTTGTGTGATAAATATATGGGTGTTGTGCTCCAAGATTACTTAACAAAAAAAAGGGAAACATGTTGTCAAACATTATTTTGGCTGCTGGCCAAAACATATTCAAGTTCGAAATGGGGTAATGTGTCTAAAATTGGCTGTAATTCCTCAATAGCTTGGAGATTACTTTTATTCAGCCCCTCGAATTAAAGCAGAGAGAGTCTACTTTAAGCCTGTAGTCACTATGTCACTCTAACTTGAATATGTTTTATTCAGTAACTAAAATAAATCAACTTCAAGCATATAAGGAGCTAGCTCTGAGAGTTTGTATTTCATGTCATACCTTTCTCTCTGGAAAATTATGAAGGACCAAAAATGCTGAAATAATAACTTCATAAACAAATAAGATATAAAATGCGCTAAAATTAATAAGTAAAAATTAACGTAAGTATTACTTAATTTATGGCACATTTTATAACATTGATTTTTTTTTTTCATTTTATTTTTAACTTGTGATTTAATCTTCCATTGTTATTAGTTTGTAGTTAAGTTATGCGTTTGGAGGTAGAAAGGAAAATTATCTGCATGACAGTGCCATCATTTTTATGAAGAAAAAAAATCAGTTTTAGCTAAATAAAGATGAAATGAAGAAACACGTTTGTGGAGATAAATGGAAGGAAAAAATTTAATGGAAATAAATAAATACTATATAATTGATATTATGGGAAACAATATGGTGACAAATATGTCGCTCTTTTTTTCATTAATTGAGTTGTACAACTTTTTACTTTTTTAATCTTTATAATTTGATCTTTATTCATTGCCTTGTTGTACATCAATTTTGACAGCTTCAGTCCTCCGTACTAACAGTGTCTTATTTTATTTCTGTCTTACATCCTGCTGCTGCTGCTGTGCCTTTTTGCTTTCTTGTGTAAGCAGCAGTTTGTGTTCAGATCTCAGCAGCTTTGTGCTGGCTGAAGCCCTACATTGAATGTAAAGCATATATCACTCCTTTGTGTCCACTCGCAAAGCTCCTCTGTTTTCTTTACATTTTATTTAAAATGTGGGACTCTGTAGTAACTAAATACTAAAGATTTAGGGACCAATCAAGCTCACAGTCAGAAGTCAACACGCTCTGCAGAAACCGCTGTTCCCAATGTGAATGTACCTGCACTGAATGTCTCTGTGTGTTTGAGTTTATACAGTGGTGTAAGTGTTCAGCTTTTCTCTGCACTTGTGAGTTTTTGGTATAGTTTTAGTGCTTTGAGATGCACATCGTCTGCCTCGCTGTGAATCGGTGGCAAACACAACTTTGTAGAACAAATTAGTAGCGATGAGAGTTATGTTTTCTATAAATAGACTTGTGACTTGTATCGGTGTTCACTGTGATCACGTCCTTCCACATGCACTCTCGCACCGAGTAATCCACACACAGACAACTGCTGTTCTGGGGACATTTTGCTATTTCAAATTTGGTGGGTTTTGTGTTTTTTAAAAATGTGATGAAGCTCTTGGAATACATTCAACATAAAGTTAAAACATTTGGATTGAAATAAAGCAGGAAATCAAATTCTCATTTTATTTTGTTCTATTTTGAAATGCTGTCACTTGAAACCAGTGTGCCAAACTGATGCATTCTCTTTGTAGAGCATCTGTCATATATATGAATGTGCAGCATGGCTTCAGTTCAGGTAAAAGGACCTTTGCATAGAAGGGCACGTTATTCCTCCAAATCTCTCTGTGGAAGCCTCCAGAAAAAAAACCTCAATTTGTATAAATTGCATAAAATAGGCGCAGGAATTGCTGCCACAATGTCTCCTATTATAGCCAAAATCGGCAGTTAAAGTGGACCTTTTCTTATTTCCAACTTCATATTTTTTATTCTTGGACTCCTCTGTAGCAGCTTTGCATGATTTACAGTTCAAAGTAGTTCTTCTTTATCTTACACTGGGCCAGTTTTAACTCCTCTCCCTTTAAGGCCCTCATTAGCAACAGATTTGAAAAAGCAGGTAGGTGGTTCTTCTATGTCCCCAAATTTGGATGTACCCTCTTTATGATGTCATACAGTTGCAAACTTAAAAAACAAAACTGTCTGAAACTGAGTGTTCTGAGCAGTCTTAAGATGGTATTTTCAGAGAACGGGGATTATCTCTTTATTTGAAAGTTTCATCATGCTTGGTATGAAATACAGGAAAGCAGAATAGAGTTTATAACATCCTAAATGTCAACCTGTTCAAAGTGATTATTATTTTTTTTTTTTATTTTTTTAGGCATGCAAATTTGTGTGAACAGCTAAAAATATAAGCTTTTGTTTGTTTGTTTTCTCATCCAGCTACTGACACATTTCTGTCATATTTAACAGGATTACTTTCTTCCAGGGTTCCAGTCAGCAGCTTGACCTCTCCTCTTCCTCTTATCTGCGTTTTCCTAATTTCATTACACTCGGTAATCTTCCAGCTTCTCCTGCTTTCTGAGCATCATTTATTTTAATGTTCGGAGTGCTGGTAGCTGCTTACAGGAGCTTGTGCCTGCTGATGGTTGGGAACGAGTTCATGAACTTTTGAAAATGGCATCACCCCATCCTTTCATTAGGTCTCTAAAGATGCTCATTGAGGTTTGAAACATTAGTAAAAGTTAAATAGAGGTCAAGTCTTTTGCAAGGTGTCGTTTTCATTGTCCAGAAAGATTTGTTATAATTTCAGTTTCAGACATCAGTTTGTCTTCTTGCTGAACTGAACCACAGTAAGAGAAGTTTTCACCAGATTACTGCATCCCACTGCATCTTTCTTTCTTTTTTTAATGAGCTTGCTTCTCTGGCTCCCAAGGTGACACTCACTCTGATTGATCTCTGGAAACATCCTTTGTGCAGCTGCCAAAACCCGAGCTGCTTTTACCCCTAAAAACAGACTAGAGGCTTCAAGATGTCGCAGTAATTTAAAGTCTTAAAATCAGCCATTTTACTGGTACTTACTGTAAATTCAAGTGTTAAAAGTTATCAGCATTTGCAGAAACTTTGATTTTATCTGTATTGTGCTGAAGAAATATGAAGTGAAGCTGAACTGTGGCCTGGCTGTACTTTCATGTACGTACCAAAAGAGGGAGCAGCGAGTTAGTGTAACCTTGCATTTAATCAATAAAAAGCACATTCCTATTTACAGTGGCAGCCAAGGAAAAGGCTGGTAAACTGCTGCCCCCTGGTGGTGAAGGTTTTAGTCGTATTTCCCAGAACAAACACAAAAACCTTTAAACGACACACATCCTTGATCTCTTTTTTTGCTGTTAAGTGACAGCCAGAGAAACAATATCAGAGACAGCTGATTGTTTTTATTCATAATCATCTTCTGTACAAACTTGTGATGTTTAACAGTGTTTACCTGGTGATATGAAATGTTCTTACTGCAGTCTATAAGTGCTTTACAGTTCAGTGGTTCCACTTGTCTTGCTTCTGCCTACAGTGACTTTAATACCTGTAACCTCCTGCTAGCTGGTCCTCGTTGTGCAGAACTAGTTAGTCCTCTAACACATGCTCATACATCAGGCAGTTGGAAACGCCTTGTTTTGTTTATTCACGTTTTCTGAAGAGGCTCTGGCGTGGACGAGTATTTAATCCTCAGGTTTCTGTGTCGGTGTGTCAAAATCAGTCGCTTTGATGTTTTTTATATCTCTCACATTTTTATCTGATGTGACTGTAAATGAGCAAACTGTGCAATTTTTTTTTGGCACTGTTGTTGTTGGAATAAAACCGCGAAAATGACTGTTTTTGTTTTTATTCTGTAGTGATGTGATTAGTTATTGTTACAAAAGCATCCTCGGGGCAGTAACAGCTGAACTTACCTTGAGGTATCCAGAGACTTGCTGAGACATCAGTGTGATTAAGATCGATGCTTCCCTGCTCATAAAATTTAAAATTTGGTATTCAAAAGATATTTATATGGAGGGCCAAAACTATCAAAATGAAGTATAAACTAATAAACAACACATTTTAGACATTTATTTTTATTTTATTTTTTGCAGTTTACTTTATTTTATTTTATCTATTGACTTCTCCATTGTATTTTCCTTTCAATAATTTTGATATTATTTCAATCCATCCTTACATACTGCTTCAGTCATACATGTGTTTTCTTTTGAACATCCATCTATTGAACTTTCTGTGTTTATAATTTGACAGTTTTTGTAAATCAGGGCGCAGCTGAAATAAGCTTTTATTGTGATTTTAATGTGACTAAAACTATTTTAAAAGTAGTGAATGATGATTAGTAGTAGTATTTCAGGCTATACCTATAACTGTTGACCACATATCAGCGTCTCACCGGAAAATACTCTTTACACTACACTTTCATGCAACACCAAAGATTAGTATGTAAGAGATGGGCATGAGGGCACTAACTAGTCAGTGAAGTCCTGTTAAAGCCTGAAATGCAGCGTTTTCTCCACAGTCATCTTAGCTTTTCAAACCAGCATACAGCCCTAAAGTATGCCCTGTTTTATCCTCCTTTTTAACTCTAATGGGAGCATAATTTGCAAAACATACATCATTCTGTATTAAATTAGACCTCAAACTGCAGACTTGAATCATAATGTCATGGATCAGGCCAGCTGAGGGCCATCTTCCCTACACAGCAGGATTATTTTTTTCAGCCAGAGCAGTCTCCCCCTGCTGGTCATCAAAGCCCATGCAGTTTTTAAGAGACCGGTTCACCGTTTCTGCATTACCTTCTTCTGTTTCAGTTTGGCACTCTTGCTGCACGCCTTCTATACAGTCACCAGAGGACTGTGTGCCTGCCATCACCTGTTTATCTACAATCTGAATCACATTATTAAAGGAACCAAGTCAGTGTTTCTACAAACTCCACTCAATTTTACTTAACAAAAAAAAAAGTCTCTAAAATGAAATCGGTTATACCTTAATGGCTACAGAGTTTTGGTGATACATACGGAGAGCTTCAGAGGCTGAAAGCAAAATAAATAAATACATAAAAATTTTAAGAAGTTTCTAATTTTTGAATATTTTCATAATTCATAACAAATTTTAAGCCTAATCATTTTTTGATGCATTTATTTAATTTTATTTAGTAGTTTATTACATTAAATTCGCATAAATGAACCCACCAAATATTACTTTCTTGGAAAGAAAAACAACTATATTAACAATATTTATTATTTATAACTGCTACAGATGTTTGGGTTTTTTTGCGGGGGGAGTAAAATTGTTATATACGTTTTTAGAGGCCCGTGAAACATGAATTTGTCATCTTGTGATATATTTTTAAATTTTATTATTCTTTGATTTTGTCAGACTTGGTCCTCTATAGAGCTTAAACGTTTTTAAATATAGTGCTTTAGTACTGTGTGTGTCTGTGGTGCAACTGTGGTGCAACTGTAGACAGGTAGACAACACTAAGCGCAGTCTCACTCTCTCTCTCGGTGGGACGTGTCCAGATTCACGCCCACTCTGGCATTTTCCCACATTAATATGCAGCGTATATACTGTACGTTATCGTCAGTCAAAAAACTACATCTCAGGCTCGATGATCCTCTGAAGAAATCCCTCCGCGCCCTGAAGAGGAGAAGTCGCTCCTCTGCAAACACCCTGCCGTTACGCCATCCTCCGGCAGGCTACGCTTTTCTCGTCCCTTCCTGGACTGACAGCAGCTGCTCAGCCCAGTCAGGTTTTGAGCATCTGCTGGGACTGCTGGGAGGACGTCGGCTCAGACTGCAGCGCACTGCGATGCAGAGAGGGGGGCACTGAGGCTGTGATGCCGGAGCTGTAATCCGTAAACCTGTGCGGACGGAGCGCAGGGTGGAGCTGGCGGAGTTCGTGCGCACACCTCTGGAAGCTGCTGCCGAAGAGGAGCCTCTGCAGCGCCGCAGCTTTGCACCGGGAACCCGCCTCGGTACGTGACTCCGAAACCGAAGCTGCCCCGGATCCCACAGGGAGGGGGGCTGTAGCGCGGCACCCCGCCCGTCTCGCCTCATTTGGACCGCACGGACCTGAGCCGTGATATTCGCGCACGGAACCCACCGAGCAGCCCGCACCTCTGCGCCAAAGGTAAGCAGCTCCGCGAGGCGCGGGGGCGCGTGCAAGCGCTCGTGGCTTCCAGCAGGCAACGAGAGCCTGTTGATGACGATGATGAAGGTGCTGCTTAGAGTAGCTGAACGCGCCGCTGAAGCGCCGCAGCACCGACTCCGCGCTGCTGTTCGATCGATTTCTGTGTCACGCGCGTGTCTCTGCACAGACGCGCAGAAAGGGAAAAATGACGTAGGGAATTCCCACAGTAATCCAATAGCGCGCGGCGACACCTGCACATTCCGCCAGTGCGGCGCGGCCTGCTGCCGCGCGCGGCCTCGCCAGCGGCGCGCGCGCGGACTGAAACGATTAAAGTTGGATGCGAGCCGTTATGTAACGTGATTCTGCTGACGCGGTTCGCCATGAGCGGGGGTTACCTCCACGTCCCCGCGGCTCGGGGGTGCTGCTCCCTGTTTACGTCCACGGCGGTTCAGCTCAGCCCGACGGGATCGATCTGAATCACAATCCATGAAAGTGCAAAAACATCACCTCGTGTGTCTCTGCACTAATGAAGTCCTCACCTGTTTATTTAAGGCAGAAGGTATTGGGGACATGTGGCAACATGTGGGCTTGAATACTCAGTCTACGTTTAATTTACCTGATGTAATTTTACATGCACATTTGAATTTGTCTGTTTAATCCGTAGAGGATAAAGTTGTTGTTTCTCACACTCACAACAACTCCGTCACCACTGGATGTAGCTCAGGATGCTGTAGGGCCACAAGGCTTACCTCTTTATGTAAGACTGTACATGATTTTTATGCCTCCTCCCCCTGTCCCACACACTGAGGCACTGCTGCACTCTTTGAGTGGCTCAGATATTCAAAATTCAGTATTTCAGGGAATGCCAAACCTTTAATTTGCATCATCAAAGATACAAAATTCGTTTAGTAAATTATACTCTTATACTTGTTGTCCCACATTTACTTTCTTGTCATTTGGTCACACTGGTACACTGCCATGGTGTGCCATTTTGTGGCCCACAATGGGGGCTACCACATTAGCTACACACACCTTCAGAGTGGTCCAGTCTGACAGTGTAGATGCGCCAGCAGTGGGTTTAGTGGATCAGTGTTGAACACCAATGCTCCAGAAAGGGTCAGGGTTAGAAATGTGTTTCTAGTCCACGAAATAAATTGTGGTTGAAGAGTGTGGGACAATACATGAATGATGAATCACATGAGTCACATTTAACGACGTGATAAACACAAACATTCATGTTTCCATCACTGGTTTGTGGGATAAGCGAGCGGTGACAATTTTATGATAGAAACTAGTTATTTTCTGGGTCAGCTTCCAGTGTGATGATGAGAGGCAGTTTTGATTATGTAGCTTCACATCACAGCTTAGCAAAAAGCCTTTCTGACTTTCAGCCATCAGGTAGGTAAACAACCCCACAGCAGAGTTATACTGTCCCATTCAGGCCCCAATCCCCCCATAGTTCCCCCTTTAATTTCAACATATTTGTGGTCCTAATTGAGTTTTGCTGTTGTGGAGCCTGCAGTGTCTGCTAAATTCCCCTTTGGGAGCAACTTTATTATAAATTGTTTATGCTTTGATCTGCTTTCAAGGTAGGGGTTTGGATGAAATCTGCAAAGCTGCAAGCACGCTCAGCTTTCTCAAAAATCTGATACTTGAAACAGATGCGTTACCCGAGATGAACTGGAACATGCAGAATTTCTGTTTTGCTCTTGCAAAGAAAAGAAAATTTCCTCACTTGACAGAATTTGACGAGGTTATGGGGGGAGGTTTGGTCCTGATATCTGTCCTGACTGAGACCCTACAGAGTCTTTAATGTTAGCTGCACGTAGGTCTACTGACTGAGGACTCAGTATACAAAGTAATTTGTAAAAGTGATGTGGAAAAACAGCATAAACTATCTTTTTGGCTGTTTCAGTTCTACACATGCCTCTTAAATAAAGTACTGTAGTAAATGCATGTGTGTTGTAATTGTTCTTCGAAAGCATATTAATATGGGATAAGTGTGATTTTCCCACTTTAATATGAACTGGATACACAGTACATTATGATTGGTGAAAAAAATAAAGCAGATGTGCTGCAGTTTGGAGAGAAAACCCCAACAATCAGATCATTTCCTGTTAGCAGCACTTAGTGACTGTAGGGAAGAAGAACTTCCTTTTAACAGGAAGAGACTGACAACAGAGCTGGGATCATGAAAGGACAGCCATGTACTGTGACATGCTGGGGATGTGAGAGGAAGATGAAAAGAAAAAAGGCAAGCATAGAGAGACCATGAATAACAAACAGGTGATATGGCTTTTTTTTTTGTTGTCTACCTCACTTCCTGTTTATTTTGAAATCTTAAATGCGCTTTAGTGAAGTCATGCTTTAATGAGGTCATGCCATTTTTCTTCTATACCTCTCTATCTTAGACCGTATGTTAAAAATGGCTACTGTGACATCACCTTTTGGTTTTAGACTCCATATCTTGAATCATTTAGTCTGCCACCATGTTGTCTTTTTTGGAGCCAGAGTTGACCATTTCTGGACGAGGGGTTGGAGTGCTAAGTTATCAGCTAATGCTACCAAGCTTGGTTATCAGTCTGCATCTATAAACTGGACAGGGTTATGTGCAGTCACAGATATCTACAAATTAAAGATAAGTATAAGACTGGAGGTCTCCTGATGTTAAAGAGGGAGTTCTTCCACCCCACAGTCTCCTAAGTCTTGCTCACAGGGAAACGTCCAATCGCTGGGGTTCTGGTGCTGTATGAATGAAAACGAGTTGGATATGATATCTTCAAATAGTATCATAGCAACAATTCAAATGGTATTTAACCTTTTATACAACTTTAACTATTAGTTAAGCGTTAAGGCAGGGTGTGCAGTTTTGTGGTTTGTAACAAAGTGAAGTGGAGCACCCTTATTGAGTCTTTTTTTAGATGGTTAGAAATAGAAGGAGACGATACGTCAGATGTTAAAATGGGCGAGGGATAGAGGGCTGTGTCACCCTGCAGTGATGCCACGAAACGGCTGACTGCTTTATGTGCAGGTCATCATTAATCCATGATTAACTTAACCCGCGAATAGCCAGCTGTCTCCTTTGGTTATTATAATTGTTGGTTTCGCAGATATTCACATTTCTGTAGCTGCTCTGTTAATATGAGATTCCTCTGTGGGTCTCAGCCTGATGCGCTAAGAAACTTTAGGTTTTGTGCTTGAATTTTAAGCATTTGGCTGCACAGCATAAATTTGTAATGATGGTCTGCACAGTCACCGGTGAATGAAGATGAGGAGTTAAAGTAAATAAAGAGAGCAGAATACAAATGCCTCGAGCGCAGCGTCTGTTTACAGTTTTTACACATCCACAAACAACCCACATTCCCATTTATAGTAAGCATTTTAAACTCGGAGATATCAATCAGCCTTCCAGCGTAAATGCTATTTTTGACTCCCCGAGGCCTGTCACATGGAGGGATACCCCCCCGAGGAGTGACTCATCCTGGACATTTACTCCCAGGGCGATGTGTTTAGAGGGAAAAAATACCCCGAGTGGGACAGCGCTGCACTTTTTCTGGGAAGTGGGAACACACCGGCACTGAAATACGTGTTCGCTCAGACTGACTCACAAAGGTGCATCTTCCAGTTTTAAACCTTTAAACAAAAGCATGTCTTCATCCACCTTTAGGGTCATCATGGAGCTCAGGGAGAGGATATTTTATGGTGCTGCATCTTTCTTGTGGATAGAAATAAGTGCTTTTAGTGTGTAAAAGTTATTTTTTTTGTGCTGGTTGTGTGATTTGTTCCTAACTTTGTGTGCCAAAGTATGTGTGTGTCAGCAGAGGGACCCCTCTGTGCCCCTGTGGAGGTGACTGCAGCACTTTACAGCCTGACAGAACGGGCACCTTGGGGAGCTGGCACACACACACACACACACACACACACACACACACACACACACACACACACACAGGCAGAGAAACAGAGGGACAGTGAGTGAGAGGTGGAGAAATCCCTTTACTGACATCATGGCACCTACAGCTCACGGCACGTATCCAGATGGTGAAACGCAGGCGGTGAATTCAGCGATTATTTTCATTATTGATTCGTTTTAATGTTTGATGACCTGAATATTTTCCACTGTTAATTGTTTTCACCACCGAAGATCATGAAACTGGTGAAACTTGACCATCACAAAACCCGAAGTGATGTGCACGAGGAGCTGCAGGTGTAACGGGTGCATCTGTCTACGAGAAAATGATTGGTCGACAGATGATGTTGGGTCAGAGCTCCTTACGGGCGCCTATTTGAGCTCCGTGTGTGTGTCCTCAGGTCCAAGCCAAAGAAAAGCCTTGCTTGCACTTGTGTGTCAAGTACACAGACACTCAGATACCTGCACATATGAAAACACCAGAAAAGCAGCAGCAAAGGTTTTCATTTCTGATTGTCAGTTGTAAATTTTTTTTATAAAATGAAGCAACAGCTGTGCATAGACTGTATATAAAAGATGCACACACTTCCAGGTCTGAAAAGTGAAGTCAGCAGGGGGCGACTCCTGTGTTTGCGAAAACAAAAATTTATGATGTTCTGATGGTTTTATGGTCTCAGTTTTCAGTTCCAAGTCTTATTGAAAGCAGCGTGATGTTCATTTTGTAATTTATGATCTCCATTAGCGTTCACAAATACTATAAAAATGCTCAGCTCGAGGCTTCACAGCAGGACTTCATGAATCAGTGGGTGGTTGTCCACAGTTTATCCAAAAAAGTGTTTTTAAATCACTGTATTCATTTTAGAGGGGGAAAGAAAATAGTTGGTTTAGCTGCACAACATGAAGAAGTAAGTCAAGTACAGTTGAATGTGCAGATCTCTGGAGGACTTAATTTTTGATCCTGCAGAGCATCTATCCACGGGTACATTTCCTATAGAGAACAAAACTTTTTGGTTTTTGTACAAGGATTTAAACATGTTTAAGCAGCCTCGAGTGGCCATGAGAGGAACTGCACTTCAACGGCAGCTTTATTCTTCAGGCCCAGAGGTTAATGCAGATGTGGTGGGACCACGAATTGGCCTTAAATCCATCTGTGTCTTTCTTACTGCCAAGTAAAGGTTTAGTAATTTGCTCAGTAACAGATGGTCACTGTCGATTTCAGAAAATGTTAATCCCACTGAGTAGAGGTGCGTTTGCTTGGGAGTATTTGCAGCGAAGGATTAATACACATTTGTTGCAGGGTATTTGCAGCAGGACAGTGTAACTTACGTGAGATAATGTGAAACAACAGAGTTTAAAGCAACAGCAAATCTTGGTAGAGATAGAGCTCAACCCCAGCTTTACCCCTTACTGTAGTGTCACTTTTTGAAGTTGTTCTGTTACTTGCTGTTTGAACCAAAGCTCCTTTTTAAACTCAGAAAAAGATCAAAAATGGGGTTACAATAGACTCTTTTACAACTTTAACTATGTAAGAAGGTTTTGTACAATTTAATAGGTCACGGACTTGACGAGTAGAACCCCATATTTTTTATGACTGGCTAATCTATTCTGGAGGTTTGCTTCTGAATGCCTGTTAGAATGTAGTTTAATTATATGAGAGCATGTTTTATAGCAGGTATGTGCAGAATCTTAGAATTCTGACTTTAATCTCAGAATTTTGACTTTTTTCTCAGAATTCTGAGATTAAAGTCAGAATTCTGACTTTTTTCTCAGAATTCTGGAAAAGGAGAAGAAAAAAGATGTGCCCACTTTTTTTTTCTAGTCCCCTATACTGCATTATTTCTAATGGCCAGCAGGGGGCGACTCCTCTGGTTCCAGAAAGCAGGCAGATTATATGGGAGTCTATGACAAAATGAGCCTCCTTCTCACTTTCTTTAATGAGCTCTATAAATGTCTTGCTAATGAGTTTATGGTCTCAGTCACTAGTTTTAAGTCTTATTTAAAACAACATGATGTTTTTTCAGTAAAATACGATCCCATTTAAAGTAAAACAGACAATATTTGAGGGTATACTTTAAGGTGGGACCTAACTTATGATTGGCAGGTGCATATCACTTTTTTTTTTTAAAAAGCAAGATGGCAGTGACTAAAATGTTCAGCCTGACATTAAAAAAAGCTTTTATTTAAAAAAAAAAAAACTAACACTGACATTTGTGGTTTTTGTTTTTAAGGTGTCAGAGTCTCGATTCATGTTGGAAACTGCCATTTTGATCAGTTTTATAGGCTTTTAACTGTTAGTGAGGAGATATGTCTTGACAGCAGAAGCATGCTTTTTAGTATTAAATGAAAGAAAGGCAAAGAAAGTGTAATGAAATGGCTCACTGGTATGTTTTTGAACTGTGGTTGTGACAATAAGATACATGAGGCTTTGGAGAAGAAGAAAAGTAAATCCAGAATCTAACTAAACTAAACTCGATCAAATTCATTAATTGTTTAACCAGGGGAAAACTCATGGTGTGCGTGCAGTAGAGCGGTGCATGTGCCTTGTGTTGAGAGAACTGTGAGCTGTGCAAAGGGAGATGTACAGCCATAATGCTTCCATGGTGCCTGTCAGTCATGCCTGTCACTTGGGACGCTGGAGTTTTCCAGCTTCACAAACAACACTGAAAACGACCTGCCACGAAGAACGGCACGACAGCGATACCTGAATACCTAAACCTGCCATCTGGTTTTGGGAGCGTTCTCTGAAGAAACTCTTTTTGACAGGATGCGAGAAAACAACTATCCAGCAGAGTCTGGCACACTCCATCACCTCCTCTGCTGCAGATGTGTCTGCTGTTAGTATTCAGCGCACAGCGGTGCACTGTACAAAGTATTCAGTGCCTAATAACAGAGCAGCGCTCAAATGACGGCATTTGAGACATTTATCATCCCTGAGAAAAGCTGTTTGATTTTGGGGTTCTCATGCAAGGCTTTATCTATATTCACCTTCCTGAGAATCAATCGCTAATCCAGGTCAAACTGTGCAGGGCCGGGCTTCGGGATTATAATGGGAAGCAGGAGTCTTTTCAAAGAAAAAAAGCACTGGAATGGGGCCAGATTACTTAATGCTGTCTCCTGAGGTCATGGTTTGTTCTGTGCTGTTTGGAGCTGCTGCACGCACTCCTCATCCTCTCTATTTTAGCGAGCAGCCACGGCGTCTCCCGCTACACATCGGGGTTAGACAATGCCTGGCAAGAACTGCAGGAGGGGGCCGATTGGACCACAGGAGCGCTTACATAACCACCAAGCAGCTTCATATCTATTTATTTTTTAACTGAAGATGCCTCTGCTTGCTTATGAATGTTACCTCTCTCCCCTGCTTGTGCTATATGACTTTGGCCATGTGAGCACGTGATCTGGATTTACGTATTCCTGCATCTGTGATGAAGGTTTTATTCTGCCATAAATCCCTGTACGAGATCTGGGCTTGGTAATCTCGTTGAGTCAGGGACGTCCAGGCTTTCCTCATGACAAATGCAACAAATCTTATTTCAGCATCAGGCCCGGGATATTTCAGAGACACGCATGAATCACCTTCAGATTGATTTCCTGCTTTGCATGGTCAAGAGTTTCAGCTTACCTCATGGTCTTTGAGTGGAAATGAAACACTAATGAGAATGTAGTGAAAGACAGAAAGGAAGATGGTATTACTGATAAGAGGAAGCATTTATAATAGCAGCTGTGTGAGGTTTATACCCACTGTGAAGACTCAGTGTCACTTTCAATTTGATTCTTTTAGTCAGCAAAGAAAGATGGAAGTAGACAAAGTAAAGGAGAGAGTGTATGGCTGGAAAAAACACACTAAAATCAATGTTTAAGGAATATTTCAACATAATTGGGATGGTAAAAAAACTCAAACACCCTTTTTCTGTGCTCCTATATGGAGGACCAAAACTGCCAAGATTACAAATAAACTTTAAAAAAAAAAATCCATAAATACAAAAATCAAATAACTTTACTATTACTGTTGACTTCATAGTTAACTAAACAGTTTAACAAACAATTACATAATATGTAGGAATATCACAATACCAAAATACAAGTAGAATTACGTGATTCTCGATACACTAAAACAAAATGATTGTCCCAGTGCTTAAAGATAAACTGTTTTATTAAAAGTCATTTTAAATCGCTGACATAGTGACATGGAGCAAAGCTGATTTCACAGTGCCAAATGAAAAACCAGAAAACATACGCTGATACCAAAACTTTTAGCCTATATCAGGAGCTTTATATAGGGGAGAGCAGATATTTGGATCGATCCGCCCACCTCTAGTTTTTACTACAGATATGATTTGTCTTTCAGGTGAGGGGTGTTACTCATACATATGTGTGAATGCATCTATGTGCACCGTGAAATAAGACCAACATAGAATTAGATAGTGCTGTTTGTACTTTAATTTATGCCATGAACTTTGTGACAAATACGTAACTCAGATGAGTTCCCAGCTTCATTGTGCTGAACTCCAGCAGGTAACTTAGGTGAGGTTCAGGTTAGAGTGATCCTTTAAGACGATGGAGCCGGGCAAGCAGCTGCATGGGCCACCATAGGGGCAGCCTGGTCAGCGAACTAACCAGTAGGGAAAATGTTAGATAGGACCGTTGCAAGCTATTTATTAGCTAGTTATTATTAGTCATTAACCAAACTTTCAGAATAAAAGCGTGGTGATTATCCAATAATATGCATGTACATTTGGGTGGAAGTTAAGACTGCAAAGGTAAAGAACTGAAATGTCAATGTATCTATCTATCTATTTTTTTAATGTAATAGCCTACATTTATTTAAATTTTGGGGTGCATTTAATGGCATAATTATTTACTAAGTCGTTTATTTATTTATTTTTCTCCATAGTTCTTTACAGTCATTTTTATTTTTTGGTCCAGATTAAAGAGCAAGCAGTGAGTTGTAGACCTGGTTGGCAGATTAAGTTACTTCTGGAGACTCGGTTTCATTTCTTTGACCTCCACCAGGTCACCCGCATCCTTTCTGCAGCTGGAGTTAGGTTTTGATTTTAAGCCAAAAGGTGTTACCTTTCAAATTAAATCTCATAGACATAGTTTTTGTTTGAGTGTCACAAATAAGAGACGTCCTACCTGTAACCCTAGCAGGCTGCAGTGACTTATCATAAGATAAAATGAAGCTCAGACCATCTAGTGATTCTTGTTTTTTTTTTAATACCATTAGTCTGACAACCTACTTTGAGGTCTGCAGACGAGCTGACAGTTTTAAAATGTTACCAGCGGCTCGGTTCTTGAGGCATACTTCAAATACCACAGATATCAAGCTTAGCTGAGACTGCAGCCCACATTATTTTCCAGTGACTGCACCAGGCATGCGTTAGCTAAATATTACCAAACCTTTTCTGCCCTTAAGAAAAGAAACACACACACATTTACCGCTAATGCTCCTCAGTCTAACTGATACCAGCCTCCCCCTGGCTAGACTCTGAAGTCACATGGCATCCTTTCTTTAAAAACAAAATGGCTGTGGTTGAGACTCTGACAGCGCTCCCAAGACACTTCCCAAACTGGCATCTGCTGATTGAAGAGCTTCCTGGGAGGCAGATACAGCTGCTTGTCGCCTCTCTCCTTTCTTTTACTGAGGCAGCCTACACTGACTGAAACCTTGTTGTAGACACGTGTGTGTGTGTGTGTGCTGTTTTAAAGATTTCCTTTTCCAGCGGTCTCGTAGAGATAATGCATTCCAAATGAGATCATTTCAGCCTGCTCTTCTCCTCATGTGGGCTGAGTGTTTCTAGCAGAGAGAGCGAACACACGGTACGCATCGTTCATCATTCAAAGAAGTAAATAGTGCATTAAATTAATGAAAGAAAACTTAAAATGAGTGTTGGAATGGTGATGTTGGAAGAGGAAGGTGCCGGGTTACTTGTGTCTGTGACGGCTTCTTTGACAGCAAACAGCCGCTCCGGTGACGGATGTTTGTTCAGCCATTTGTTGATTGCAGTTCGCGCCGTGCAATCACTGCTTTTGTTGTGCCGGAGCAATTTTGTAGCTCACTGAGTTTTGTCTGTCTTTCTTTTCTTTCTCCATCCTCAGGTTCTTAATGCCACTGGATAACATGAACTAAGTAAAGAGTCGACTGTTTAGCTTCATTAAGGGACGAAAACGGATGAAAATGCACAGCTTTGTGGATCAGGAACCCACACATCACTTCTAGACAAGAGGCAGATAAATCAGAAACATGTGTCATCGCTTTGGTGACCGTCCGGCTCAATAAGAAGCTCATCTCTGCCTCTACTTCTCGGCTCTACTCATTAACTGCTTTCACTTGTTGCCAACATGCGTCCTTCCCTCGCCACAGCGGTCCTGCCACCCAGGACCCGTTCCCACAATCCACCCAACCTGTCCGTTGGGGGCCGCGAACACCTGTCGGCCCCACGAAGGCGCAGCCCGCATCTCCGGCACACCCTCAGCCCAGAGAACCTGCGGACTCTGGCGGAGAGGGGCGGGGCGGCTGTAGATACCGTGTCCGTGGTGAGCAGCCCCATCGGGCTTCCGCGGGCAAACAGCGACACTGACCTGGTGACATCCCAGAGCCGGTCCTCGTTGACAGCGTCCACTCTGGAGTACACGCTGAACCGTGGCCAGAACCTCGTCATATCCTGGGACATAAAGGAGGAAGTGGATGCTACAGACTGGATCGGGCTGTACCACATCGGTAAGATGATGCAATGGCAAGTAAAGGAACTTTAATTTGTGTCAAATCTCAAGTCAGTGCCTCCCAGCACATTAAGGAACATTACAATATGGCTACATTAGAAAATTATTGGATTCAGAAGGAAATGCAGCAAGGCGATGATCCTGGTATCTAAACATAGGTAAAAAAGCTGTTTAATAAAGCCGCCTATCCAACACAGTGATACAAGCCTTGAAAATTTACACAAAATGCACTTTTTAAAGTTTTCTCCACTAAATTATGAGAAAACCGATCAATCATCCAGGCTACCAGTGATTTTTTCTGCTCATCAGAGACATTAAACTGGGGCATTTTATTCAAACTATGTTAGATCACAAAATGCTGATGCTCAGAAATGCTTATAAATAAAAAATGTGCGGAAAAAACGGATTTGGCTTCAGATTGTGAATTCTGTTGTGTGTGTAAAACGGATCATAAATGTCATGTGGACTTATCTCCTTATACTTACGACATATCCTGGAGAGAAAAAAAAATATTACATTTCTGTAACTCTAAAATATTACACTTAGCTTGAGCACAGAAGTTTGCTTGGTTTCATTAAATATCCTAAAGTTACTGTAGAAAAGCAATCAGCTGATTCTGAGGGGGTCAGATGGGAGCTTTTCTCAGATTTAATCAGTCTTATATGGGGTGACCTGAAAATGACACACGTCTGGGACAGCTTATCTCTCAGATCAGTGTTGATGCTGTTATAATGCTGATATCTTTGCAGAGGCGAGGTGTATGTGCTCAGACAGTAGAGCAGGTCCACTGATTGGAAGGCTGGCGGTTCGATAGTGTTCGACTTCATCTCAGGGCACTGTCATTGCAGCCTAAACTGAACTTAAGTTTTGCATATTAATAAGCTCAACACTGGTGTTAACGCAAGGGGTAGCAGACCTGTTTATCCACTGTGCTCTTCTGAGCTCATCTTTGTAGCTGTTTTTAGGTGATGCCAGCCCCGATGGCTCATCATACAATCTACTCCCTTTGATTTTAAAAGTAAAACACGCCTGGCTTTCTGCTTTCCATTGTTAAAAGTACTGCTAATACCCAATATAGACCTGGAAGGGTGGATAGAAGAGGTGGTGGCATTATATGTCAATATATGTCAAATCCATTGCTAGTGACTCTGTAACTCTGACAGTCCATAAAGGTAAAGGCTATCAACGTGGGTGTCACATATTGGTTGGCTGTTACAGACCCCACTCGCCTCAGATGTTTTTCTGCAGAAAGAGTCCTCAGCTTTCAGGGTATGCTGGATTTAGCAAATACAGGGCGTAGAAACTCAGAGTCTAATCCAGAGTTAGTTTAGCTGTTCAAATTGTTGTCTTTATATTTAAGAATTTGGCAAAAGTATAAAAAACTAATATACCACTGAAAGGAAACTAAATTAGATTATAACACTCAAATCTACAGTTTGATTGCTCTGGACGTTTCGATAGGTCGATAACTAGCTCTAAATTTTGAGATAATAAACTAAAATTTTGACTTATGGTTAAGAAAATGTGTTTTCTTTATTGGCCTCCATAAATTTCTTCCCACTTCCCACGTATGTTATCAGAACGCGCCAGCTAAATGATTGTTTTTCCCAGTCACTTTAACTTTTACGTGTATTTTTACCACTGAATCTGTTTTGCTGAACTCTTTGGCAGCTCGCCGTCATTCAGAGCTGACTTGACCCTGCGTGTCCTCGAAGCTTTTCGGCTGATCCTGATGTTTTGTTATCGAAATCTGTCGATAGCTTGGTGCAGAGTCTCGTGCAGGAGCTTCCAGCAGCGAGTCAATACTGAAACATTAGCTGTTGAGACTTTACACCGGGCCTGGAGGCTGAGTCAACGTGTCACGGCTCTGCCTCGGTGTACGATAACACACACACCATCACAAAGCACGCACGAGCCGGGTGGTCTCCAATAATGTCCGCTAATCCTGCTTAGAGACAGGAATCTGACAGGGAGGAAATCCGTCGACCTGAGTGCTGAAGAGGGCTATCGGGCTCACGCAGATCTGTCCACGATGGTGAAAGCTAATACAGGAATCAGAGTGTGAAACCAGCACACCGGTGATCAGTCCACTCTGTTTTGATCACGTAGTAAAGATCCAAAAGAGATCTGCTGCTCTGTGATTGAAAGCAGATTCTTATTCTTATTTTTTTATGTCTGAAAAATCTAAGTGTGGTGTACTGTCCACCATGCGTGTTTACACACTGCTGTGATCTCAGCTTCTTAACCCCCTCTTTCAAGCTATTTTATTGGCTGTGCACACATGGCTGGTATGGGGCTTATGGGAAATGGAGTATTTCTAATGGTGCTGAGGTATTTAGCACAAATATTAAAAAGTGCACAGAAGCGAAGCTTGAAGTTGCTGGTTGCTGATGTGTGTGTGTGTGGGCCTAATAATAAGCTGTAAGTATAAACATCCAAAATTGCACCGTGATCCAGCACACACATCAGGTGCACACACAGGTAACCATTAAAAAGTATCCCACTCTTGCACGTCTTTTAAGACATAGCAGGCTAGAATCTGTGCAAATATACAGAATATTTTACCTCATAAGCCAAATTTTGCTCAGGATACAGCAGTCAAATGCCCTTTTGGAGCAAAGTTAGTGTGAAATTACTGCCTAATGATAATGTTAACCTGCTGCACGGCAGCTCATAATAAGCCAGAGTGTTACCTTCATCTGGGTGCACAGATATAATACTCCAAATTGGCACCCCGTGGTTTAGGCGTTAAATTTCCTAATGAGGGGCTGCGAGGACATTAATCAGGGTCAGATGTATGCATGAGTCTCTTCTGCGTCATGGTGAACCCAGTTTCCAACTCAAGTTAAATTTTTGTTTCTAACATAGTTTTTGAAAAATATTCTGACCACATTAAACACGGGGATCTCTGCCACGGTCATAAATTTGCCTTTTCATTGTTCACTGAAGCAAATAATGAACGTTGTCTCTTTACCCCAGATAATTACAAAGTGACGTTGAGGGAGAACTCCAACTCTGAGAGCTGTTCATCAGCATGATGGACTGTGTTAGTGATGGATAATGAGCTTCAGAAAACAATGGGCGCCTTTGGTTTTGGAAAGGTCAGACAAACCTGCCGCACAACAGACGGCAGTAAATTCTGGACGGCGTGAAATTACTCCTATAAAGGACTCGACTTCGTGATGGTTTTAACTTGTTTACCAGGCGATCAGTTTAATTTCTGTTGACCTCTAAGACTTAACCCATCTGGATAAGCTGATTACATTTTCCAGACATTTCCTTCCTTGTTGGTAAAACTGTCTGGGGGCGGTGGGGCGTCAGGTCACTTCATATCGATCATAAGGCCGCCAGGACTTCATTACCTTCTCCGGGGTCTTATACCCCAGAGGAGACACCACTTTCCTTGACTAAGCAGACATTCAATGATAAGCTACCTGCCCTCCCCTCCTCGCCTCCCCTTCAGACACACTGGCATGCTCACACACACACTTCCACCAGTCAGCTGAGTTTGGTGCTTCATTAATCTGTGCGCAAAAGTGCTACGTACAGCGGAATTCCCCCTCCCCGTTTTTAACTCAGAGGAAGTTTGGAGTTTGTCCTTCTGTTTGGAGGTTACAGGGAGGCTATTTTGGGAATGGATTTCACTGATTAAAGGCAAACTTGTGTTTTGGAAGACAGAGTCCGCAGACTAAACACGCTGAAAGGCAGAACAGTTTTGCACTGCAGCGGCACAATGCAGAGCATGCTGTTTGATTTAACTCACATTCTTTGGTCTAAAAATAAATGCTGCAAGAGCCGGATGTGTCTAAAGCAAGAGTGAACTAACACATTTACCCTCCTGCAGATGAAACCAGTCCATCCAACGTGTGGGACTGCAAGAACAGAGGGGTGAATGGCACCCAGAAGGGTCAGATCGTGTGGAGGCTCGAGCCCGGGCCCTACTTTATGGAGCGTAAGTTGGTTATTGAAAAGTATCTCTGCACTTCTTGCAGTTCTTGCTATAAAATATTTAAAATGATCTAAATGGCCGCCAGTGATGATTTAGACCTCACTGAGTGTAAAAATTACCTCCAAATCAAAGGAGAACATTTAGAATGAACCTCCAGGTGCAGCTGAGCTTTAAAGATTTTTCCATGTGATGTTTTTAAAGGGCTGTAACTCTTTTTTGCTTCCTCTGCAGCTGAGACAAAGATCTGTTTCAAGTACTACCACGGAGTGAGCGGAGCCCTGAGAGCCACGACCCCGTGCATCACTGTGAAGAACCCAGCAGTCCTGGTGTGTGAGGGAGGGATCGCACTGATCAATCACTCTGAGATTTATACATGTGAAGTCTGGAATATGGTGGGGATAGCTGGTTATGATTATTGTGATTGTAATAGCTCCAACCATAAAACAACAAAACAAACCAGACTTAAATATCATTAATGTCCCCTTCAAGTTCATATCCTTTAACACCTCTGGACTGCATCCAGCTGTTTCTGTTATTTGTGGATGCTTTCCTGGGATTCCCGTTCTTGGTATTTGTACGTATGTGTGCTGAATTTCGTCCTCTGTATTAAACGTGAACTCTTGAATTTCTGACAAAGCTGCTGCGCAAAGTTGAGATCTTTACAGGAGGATTTTGCAGCAGGACTCCTCTCTAACAGCTCTGAATGGTGTTCCCACGGCCTTCCTGACCGGATGTACCATGTTTCCGCTTGGACATTGTGGAGCTCAAACTACCATTTGATCGCTGAGTCGGAGACATGAAAGTTGAGTCAGTAGGAAATCGTCTGTGAGAGTTTTTTGACAGCAGTAATGGAAACCTACCCTTCTTTACCAGGCGTGGTTCTTTGTCACTTCCTGTTTTTAAAATAAAACCTGAGTTGAAGACTCATGGTTGTGACACACCAGGAGAGAATCCCAGATGCTCAGATGGAAGCGGTCAGAATGGACTTCCAGGATATGACCTAAAGCAAGCAGCAAGCCTGGAAGTGCTCCTTTGAAAGGAAGATCAGCTTTAACTCAGGAGTCGTGGACCTTCTCCAGTTTCTGAAAATAGCAGATGTGGGTGGTTTTTGGATATTTCAGTATGCAGGACTGATTTTGAAGCCATTTATTTCACGTTTCTGCACGTTGAGCTATCAAACAATGAACTGCCTTCATTGGCTCACTGTCTGCCTTAAGAAATCCTGTTATTTATCATTCTCAATAATGGAGCCTCACGGTGGTTTATATGGCATGTTTCATACTTTTCAGTTGATTGATGACTCAATATTGAGTCGTCTGTGACCGTAATCAATCCCACATAAATGCTGAGATTTGGCTCCTCGCTGATGCACTGCTGTCTGCGTTCAGTTCTAATTTATTCCCTCAACCTTCAAAGTCGTGTCCACAGTTATGATTTAAATTCCTGTGAATTCAGTAGGACGTGTGTGTGTGTTTGTGGTCCTTGGAAAATATGTGCTCCATGTGTTTTATAGCATCTAAAGTGTGATGTTGTCTCTTCTATCTCAGGTGGAGGGGCTGGCTGAGCAGGTCGGAGTCGAACATCCTCGTAAACTGATCAGCTTCACTTTGACGGGTGAGTTTAGCAGTTTTGCTAAATGCCTCTTTGCAAATATTTCCAAATCTGGAAGAGCCACACCATAAATCCCAGAACAGATGCTTGGATTTTAACGGAGTGATCCATCTTATCTTCATCTGTGTCTTACAGTCCCTTTGGGAAACACTAGAGTAAACTCGAGTAAACACAGAGGCCTTGGTATTGAAGGGTTTTTTTCCCCACCAGAGAGACTCTGAAGTTTTTATCAGTTTCCCAATGATGATATCAGGTTCAGTTTAATTAGTTTAAAAGAATGGGATGTCCACCTCACTTACCCAAACCACTCGCCTTTGTTAGCCATGATGCATCTGCAGGTCAAGCCGCGCACAAGCAAAGGAGCGAGAACAATCCTTTGCTTTGATATTCGTCTCTCTCGTCATCTGTTTTGTTGCAGACCTGCGTGCTACTGGCCTGAAGAAGGGGATGTTTTTTAATCCTGATCCGTACCTGAAGATGTCAATCCACCCAGGGAAGAGGAGCGTGTTCCCCGTCTTCAGCCATCACGGGCAGGAACGCCGATCAGCTATCATCGCTAACACCACCAACCCCGTCTGGCATGGAGAGGTGACGTCGTTTAAACTTTTTCAAGCTCTTTTTGAATGCTACTTTGCACTACTGTTAATTAAATGCATTTATATTAAAACAGGGGACTATATCATGCCACAGGTTTTGATAGACTGGCATCCAGGATTGGTATTTAATACAGACTGATATTGGTCTGTTTTTGGCTTTTGGCTAACCTAAAGATAAAGTGCCTTGAGTTTTCTGCTTGCACCCCATAATCTCCAGTAAGACTGTCTTTTTGAAATACTTCTAGCATCAAACTCATGATGTGTTTCCCTCTTTCTTTTTTTGCACATCGATGCTTTTGCCTCTCTGCAGAAATACACATTCGTGGCCCTGATGACGGACATCCTCTACATTGAAGTGAAGGACAAGTTTGCCAAGAGCCGGCCGATCATCAAGCGCTTCCTTGGCCAGCTTACGATCCCTGTGCAGCGGCTCATTGAAAAAATACCCGGGTAGGTGGAAAATGTGCAGACACAGGCGAGTAGGAGCTCACTCATAGAGTCACGCACACATAAACAGACCTTCATGTGTACTTTATCTGTGTGTGCAGTGTAAAAGACACACAGGTCTCTCTTTTTTTGCTTCTTTAACTGTGCAGAGTCCAGCCGGTCAGTTTCTCTCTGTGTCGACGCTTGCCCACTGAGCACGTTAGTGGACAGCTGCAGTTCAAAGTTGAGCTCACCTCGACAGGACCGGATGGTAAGTTTGCCTCTCAGCTGTGGTTAAATATTCATGACTTCACACTTTCTTGGAATTTGTTTTCACTAACATGTTCTCCCGGCTGTAGGTGCCTCTCCTGACTCCATCATCGGTGTTTCATCCTTGAATGGAGCTCCAGGGACTCCTTCTGATGATGAAGACCTGCCTCATCACCTTCCAGGCTTGGTCTCAGCAGGCCCCTCTCCTACGGGCTCCCAGGGCTCCCAGGGCACGGGGGAAGGCGCTACCGCAGCCTGTCTGGAAAAGGAGCTGCCTTTCATCGGAGCAGAGGGCAGATTTGGGGATACTGAAAGCATTGCAGGTCATGAAATGCTCCAAGGGTCATTCAGTGAGAGTCTGGATGCTATTGAGGCCCCTAAAGGACCTGGTGAACGACCTCTGGGTGCCGCCTCACCTAAACTGCGCTCTAGTTTCCCGACACACACAAGGCTGAGCGCCATGCTGCATATCGATTCAGACGAGGATGAAGAAAGATCCGGAGCCAATGACATCACTCCGGTACCCCTGTCGCCGCTGCTAATGAACGGAGAGCCTCCTGATGCCCGTGGTACTGATGAAGACGACACTGAGGGGCAGCAGGAGCCTGAGCGACCGGTGGGGTCTGTGTTGGAGGCGGGGCCAGTGGGTGGAGGTGCTAAGGCAGAAGACACGGCCCCCGAGGCCCAGGCTGCCGCAGAGGCCGTTGCTGGCACGGACTTAGAGGATGTTTTGGAGCAGGATGTTTTTCTTGAAGTGGAAGAGGTTCCATTCACAGAGGCTGCGTCCCATGATGCTTTGTCAGAAGGTGGAGACGCTCCTGAGCAAGGAAGGATGGCTGGCGAGGAGCCCTTATCAGAGATCGATAGCTGCTCAATGGCAACAGCCCCCCAGACGGTCTTCTCATCTTCAGACAGCTGTCCAGTCACACTGACCACCGCTGTGGTGCGTTCACGGGAGCAAAATTTACTGCTTTGTTTGAACCATTCCTGCAAAAACATTAAAACACAAAAAGTTATTCATTCCAAACACCAGAAGTATTTGTTGAATTTAGATGCACTTCACACACAAACACAGTGTCACTGCCTAAATCTGCCATCGGGGAGCAAAAGAAGTTAACTTGCTAGCTAAAAGTATATGAGAAACTTACTCAGCTTTTCACACTGCTGATGACTTTATGATCTCAATTGCAATTGGAAGTGTAGACTTTTTTGCCACGTCCTGTTATAATTTGTGGTCATTGCCAAGTTTTTAGCAGCCAGGACTGTCCATATCCAGATGAAACCCCAGTAAGCTTGGTTTGCGTCCTGCGTCCAAATACTGGATGGATATGGCACACTGATGGACATATCTGCTAGTGCAGCTAAGAAAACTAAAAGCACAGTCCTCTTGTAATTAAACTCTAAATTTAGATTCTAGTTAAATGTGTTTATTTCTGCTGTAAAATCTGACATTTTAACACAGCAGTCTATAAGGACTGAGTCACATTTGGAGCCAGCCTCCAGTGGCCATTCAAGGAACTGCAGTTTTTAACACTCCCACACTTTTAGAGTGGACAGCTGGTAAGTGTGGAAAGTCTGCTGTACATTTAATTAATTACTAAGTAAAGTTCACCGAGTGTCTGAAAAATTAAGCAAGGAAGTGCCTTTGTCCCCCAGCAGGGGGCGACACCTCTTCTTTTAAAAAGAAGCGTATGGGAAGATGATCCTTTGGCTGGCTTGCACTATAACCACAGCAAACACTTTCTTAAAGAGTTCACGGTCCCAGTTATTTTGTAAATTCAGTCTCATTTAGAATAAAAAAACGAAGATAAGCAGCATGTGCTGGCCCCATCTCTGACGTGCAGTGTTCTTGGCTTCTCGTCAGAGCCACACCTCGATCATTGAGGCTTAGCCAAAGCACATCAGAATATGAACATATATGTCAGATATGACAATATGCCACTGTGGTTAAATCCTCTGAAGAAGAGTTTCTCCATTTGTTTCATTTTTAATGTGCAGCCCAAGTGCCATTAGTTTTCCCGCAGTGCTCAAACAGAACAGCAGGATCTTGTGGTTCTAGTTCTTTTATTAAAGGACACAGAGATCTAATGCACCACTGCCACCCTGCTTTCACTGTCGTGTGGTGGGCTAATGCTGTACACAGGCTCATGGAGGTCTTTTGTCTGTCTTGTATTGTCCCTATAGAGATGTTCTGGGAACAGACTGTGAGTGGGAACCAGTGATCTGTTTCCATTTTCCACTGAATTTTTATCACAAATCTTCCATAATTGTTTCTTTTTGAGATGCGACGCCTACGCACTGACACATATTTGCATGGAGTCAAACTTTTGTTGCCCTGGTTACGGAGCCAGCTCTGCCTCATGCCGTGAGATATGGACTCCTTTCATATCTGTATATATGTGACTGAATGATTTTGTGATTATTTTGCCATCTCTTTAAACGCTTATATTTTCTAGGAAGCAGAGGAGGGAGCAGAGACCGCCATAGATCCAGGGGGAGACATAGACTCTGCTGCACCGCCGACCAATCAGGCTGTAGATGGTGAAGGGCAAGGTGCCGCTGCTGAAGCTGAAGCACTGCCGCCGCCACCAACTAGCGAGCAACAGGAGGTGGAGGAGATCAGCGTGAGGAGGCTGAGTCTGCAGGCTGCAGGGGGCGTGGCTGAACAACAGGAAGGCGAGGCAAAGCCATCTGAGGAGGCGGGGTCTGCAGATTCAGAACAAGTTACCACAGAAACAGAAGGAGAGGAAGGTAGTACCGTTTACACAAATCTCCAAAAGTCGGTCACCACAGTTTTTGTTGGACATTACAACCCATGACATTTTCATCCCGAGTTAAAACAAAGTTCCCTCTGTGTGCTGTGTGTTTCCTGTGCTCAGGTGCTCACGTTAATGGACATCCTGTGCGTTCACTTCCTTCTGTGCGTCACGACATCCACCGATACCAACGTGTGGACGAGCCTCTGCCTCCCAGTGAGTGTGTGTGTGTCTGCATGCCCTGTACTGTTCAGTGTGCGGCAGTGTGTGTTTCTATTCACGCGACCGTCCCGTGTCCACATCTGTTGTTCACATGCGTCGCACTGAGTCAGCCTGACAAACACTTTGAAACCCCAAATCAGCCACAGAATGACATCATGGATGCAGTGATTCCCGACGTAAACACACATTTATCCATTTTCCTCATTTCAGATTAAAAATTAAATTCCTGAAGTGTGTTACTTTCAACAGTTACATTCAGTTCAAGCCATTAAACACCTGCTTTATCTCCATTTTTAACTGCCTCTCAGACTGGGAGGCCCGGATCGACAGCCATGGGAGGATTTTCTTTGTGGACCACGTCAACAGGACCACCACGTGGCAGCGGCCCACCGGACCTCCTGCCCCACAGGGCCTGACCCGCTCCAACTCCATTCAGCAGATGGAGCAGCTGAACCGCAGGTGGGCTTTGAGGGGAGAAATCATGAACTTTCTCCGAGGACTGGGAGCTTAAGGAGGACCGGGATCTAGATAACGTTAAAGAAATCAGTTTACCCCCCAAGTAACTGTAGTTTAACTCAAGAAATTAACGTCTAATGCAGATAACTGTCACGATCTGGTACAGGGATTCAACGCAGAGCGGTAAGGTATCTCCAAGGTGTGGTTTATTTACAGTGCAGTGCAATATATATACAGTGAAGGGATCCAAAACTCCGGGGAGAATCGCAGGGTAACTCGCTCACGTCTCCTTCGCTCACACTCACACACTTTCCCGCAGCAGGGAGGTCGCAGGTCCGGGGGGGGGGAGATCTGAAGCAGACGAGAAGGCAGGTCACCAACTAATCACAAGTCACGGATATGAAGCACAAGAGCTGTGAGAACACTAACGTTAGGGGTACAATCATCCAGCGACGAGAGGATCTGTGTTCCAGCCTCAAATAGTGCTCCCGGTGATGATGGGTGAGTGTTGTCAGGTGTGTGTGTGGGCCAAGGGCGGGAGCCCACAGTGAGCTCCGCCCAGGCAGAGAGGGAGAAAACAGCAACAGCAATTGTAGCCTTGTGGGGCCGACCGGGCAGGCACGGAGACCATGACAATAACACAAAAAGTCAATGGCATACAGATGCAAAAGTGGGTGGGTCCTGAGTTAACCTCTTCTTAAATTGCGGTGAGTGATACAAGTAATTATCAGTAAGAGTACAGGATGCCACTGATTGACATGTGACACTGTTAACTACTGAACCAAGGCCTGAAAGCTCCTTGAACACCTTTGTAGATGTTTAATGGGTGACCAAGCTTCAGATTTCTGTCTCTAGAAACTCCCACAGACGTTTTTAATCACTTGTTGTTGATCTAAAGTAAAAGAGATCCAGATGTTTTCAGAAACATATTTTCCTAATGAAAGAAATATTTTCCAGACGGTCCACTGTTTTGGTCTTTTTAGCTTTGAGGTAACAGATAACAGGTAACCTGAAGCATCTGGAAGTGTCCAGTGGTGTGAAGTGGTGCAAATCCTTGATTAAGCCAAGGGTTCCTATCTTTAAATAGAAAGTGGGTTCTAAATAAAACAGTGAGACCAATCTGTGTATGTTGGTGAGACCTGCAGATATCTCTTTGTTTTTGTTTTTTATAATCTGCCTGTTTTTAAGCTAATGTACCTGTGAATAAACAGAAGTTCTCACACTTTCAGAAGAAGAAAGCTTATGCATGCTTCATTGTCTTTGCTTCCTTTGGGGAGCAACTGAAAAGCTAAAGTCACTGTTTGATGACAGATATCAGAGCATCAGGAGGACCATCACCAACAGCGATCGGTCAGAGGAAAGCTCCGTCGACCTGGTTCCTGAACCTGAAAGCGAACTGATGCCACACTCCATTTCTGGTTAGTTCATCTCACAGACAAATGCAGTAATTAAAGGTTTCATTGACGAGAGATTTTACGAGGAAACATTTGTGCAATTAAATGAGTCACCTCTGGAAGATGATTCATCCTCAGAACTGCTACTGGTAGCCATGATACTGTTATTTGTTATGAAGAGATGTGAGAAGAGCAGCTTTCTTTGTCATATCACTCATGCAGAGTTGTAGACGTGTGATTACTAACTGTCTTTAAACTCAGCACGTGCTATTAGAGCGTGTTTTCCTGACATAAGCTGCTGTGGTCGGTTTGGTTGGTGTCTCGGGCTTTGACTGGATGTCGTTTCTGTTTCAGAATACAGACGAGAAAGCGGCGTCGCGCACTCCAGCGGCCGCTCGCGTCTCTCCCTGCTGCTCCAGTCGCCCAGCGCCAAGTTCCTGTGCAGCCCCGACTTCTTCACCGTGCTGCATTCAAACCCTGTCAGTCCAACACACCTGTAGAGCAGATCTAACATACGCAAGGTCACCAAAAACCATTTAGGCTCATGTTTCTGCTTAGCTATCCTAGTTTCAGAAACTAGTAGTTGACAGATTACATCGTCACCTGTTACTTGTTACAGATCGTTTTCTTTTCTTCTGTATATGTATGCCAGCATCAGTGACAAGTGATCAACAACACGTTACAATGAGGTCATCAGAGTCAGGCTGTTTTTCATCTTTTCTTTCTTCCATGCTTCAAACTAAATCTGAGCAAACATCTGGAGTGGAGATGTTGGGAATTACGCACACTCTGTTCTCATTCAGTTAGTCATACTTCCCTGCACAACATCACAATAAAGTGATTAGAAAGAAGAAATTATAAGTGTAGTATTTTAAGAAATGGGCCAGGATCTATAAAGAACTCCAAATATCACATCAGCACATTGACATATTTGGCTGGGGTCATAAGGGACCTCTGTCAGGGTAGTCACTAATATTAGGGATATTGAGACTCTTATAGTCTGCCCCCTTTAGCTCCATGTGATGTGTTGACGTTAGTTTAATCTGTTTCTTCTTCCTCTTATACAACATAAAGATCTTTATAACTTCTGCTTTTTAACTGCTTGAGCTGTTAGAAAACTCCACATTCAACTCCATGTACACTGTTATTTTCAAACCTGATGTACTGATACTGCACTAATCATGTAGGAAAAACCCTGAATAACAGTATGTCTCAGATAAAAAAGGAAAATAGCATCATACCACTGAAATAACCCCACTCTTGTTTCTCTCATTGGTTCTCCTGTCGCTTCCTGATGACCTCCCCTCAGAGTGCCTATCGCATGTTTACGAGCAACACCTGCCTGAAGCACATGATCAGCAAGGTGCGTCGAGACACTCACTTCTTCGAGCGCTACCAGCACAACCGCGACCTCGTCACCTTCCTCAACATGTTCTCCAATAAGCAGCTGGAGCTTCCCCGGGGCTGGGAGATGAAGCACGACCACACTGGGAAGGTATGCCACGCAATGACGCCCGTTTTCTCCTTCACTGCGCTGCGTGTGACATTTTCTGATTAGTTTATGTGCGCCTCAACCCTCAGCCTTTCTTCGTGGATCATAACTGTCGCTCCACGACCTTCATCGACCCGCGGCTGCCCCTCCAGAGTTCTCGCTCCACCGGGCTGCTGGCCCACCGCCAGCATCTGAGCCGCCAGCGCAGCCACAGTGCCGGGGAGGTGAGAGACTCGCCATTGCTGCAGAGCACTCTGGATTTATAAAATATCTCTAAAATATTGATGTGCCATCCTGGAGGAGTTCTGTCCCATTTGGAGACGATTGCAGGGTTTTCTGTTTTGGTGGTCCAAAGAAAATTACAATAATTACAATAATTCAAACGAGAGGTGACGAGGGCATGAGCCAGGACTGTGTGACAGTAATATATCAAGGTAAGGTAGTTAAACAAAGGAGAGCCTGCTCGTGACTTTCCTTGTAATGACAGTAGACTAATTGAACTGAAGAAAATATTAAAGAGAAATGAGATGACTTCCTGGGTTAGACTTTGTTTAAAATAAAAAGTGGATATGATAAATGAGAGTGTCGCTCTATTAGTGCTACCTGTGGGGAGAAATCTGAAATGGAAGCATCTGGAATTCAACATGTAAAGGATGCTGAGGATCTAAAATGATGCTCTGTGACACGTGCAGTCATAACGTTTAGCTGTTTTTATGGGGTGAACTCACAGTTTATATCTGCAGTATTAAGACGCTCCAAACTCTCCAGCATCATTGCACCAGGTCTAGACTATTTTGCATACATCTGTTTGCTTCTGACACATGCACATGAAAATGTGTGCGTCTAATGTGATATCGGCCGGGCTGTAACAGCTTCAACTCTTCAGGGAAGGCTTATGGGAATTTTTGGACATTCTCCCAGAGGCACATTTGTGAGGTCAGACACTGATGTTGGATGAGAAGTCCTGGCTCACAGTCCCCACACCATATTCCCCCCCTCTACTAAACTTTACACTTGACACAATGCAGTCAGACAAGTACCGTCTCCTGGCAACCACCAAACCAAGACTCATCCATCAGACTGCCAGACAGAGAAGCGTTCATCACTACAGAGAACGTGTCTCCAATGCTCTAGAGTCCAGTGGTACCGTGCTTTACAGCATTGCATCTGACACTTGTGTTTGGTAATGTAAGGCTTGGCTGCAGCTCCTTAGCCATGAAAACCTTTTCCATGAAGCCCTCTATGCACATGTCAAGGCAGACGAGCTAATCTGAAGGCCATATGAAGCTTGGAGGTCTGTAGCGTTTGACTTGGCAGAAAGTTGGTAACCTCAGTGCTTTATGCCCCTCAGCAACCGCTGTGTGGGTTTATGTGGTCTACCCCTTTGTGGCTGAGTTGCTGTTGTTCCCAACTGGTGGGTCGGTCCCAGAACTAGGATGCGACCTGAACTGTAGTGTTTACTGTTGTCACAGGTGGTGGATGACTCTCGCCAAACCAACCCGCCCGTCCTGCCCCGCCCCTCCAGCACCTTCAGCGGCTCCAGTCGGAGTCAGTACCACGACGTGGTGCCTGTGGGTGAGTCGGACAGACTTACACTTCCACGTGTGGATGCAAGAATAAAGTGAAATCACACATGCTGATTCTCTCCTCTTTTTCTTCCAGCCTACAATGACAAGATAGTGGCGTTTCTACGGCAACCCAATATATTTGAGATCCTGCAGGAAAGGCAGCCTGAGCTCGCCAGGAACCACTCGCTCAAGTATGCCTCTCTCTCAGTCTCCATCTCTGTCTCAGTCCGGCCTCCCGCGCCTCCATTATCGCCATCAGTCAAACTGAACACGTTTAACCTTTAATCTTGATGGACTGCATCTGGTTAGCCCCCTAAAGTGTGTGTGTGTTTGCAGGGAGAAAGTGCAGTTTATTCGCAGCGAGGGAGTCAACGGCTTGGCTCGCCTCTCCAGTGACGCTGACCTCGTCATACTGCTGAGGTAAGTCCTGCAGGTGTGTCTGTGTGGGGACAGAGCCTGCTGGTCAAAATGATCACCACTTATGAAATGTCATAAATTGGTACCTTGTGTCACCTTTTTGCCTCTGAAGTAAAATATTTGTGGACATCACACATGATTATTTGACCTACAAGTAGTATTTACAGTCATAATTATGTGCTGACTCATGTGAAGCGGCTGGCTTTGCAGCCTGCCTGATTTTATATATAAGCAACCCGCAATATTGCATTCCTGCTACCGTGTGTGTGTGTGTGTGTGTGTGTGTGTGTGTGTGTGTGTGTGTGTGTGTGTGTGTGAGGACTAACGCTGCCTGAAGGCGTATCGTTTCCTTTGTGCTGTCTGACAGTGTTCTCTGTGTGTGTGTGTGTGTGTGTGTGTGTATCTCTTTCTCTCTCTCTCTCTCTCTCTCTCTCATCTTCAGCTTATTTGAGGAGGAGGTGATGTCATATGTACCGCCATTACTCCACCCAGGTTACTGCCTCTCCTCTCCACAGAGCTCCCCCGGTGAGTCTCTGTCTCACTCCTTGTCTGCATCAGCCCAGCATTTATTAAATTCTCACTTTTATATAATAAAAACTGTAAAATGAAAATGTTCGTGTATATGCTGTCTTACATAATAAACTTTTTTAACGGTTTATAATCAATATACTAGGGGTGCAACGATACACAAAATTCACGGTTCGGTTCGGTTCGATACTTTGGTGTCACGGTTCGATATTTTTTCGATACAAAAAAATGTTCATGCCTTTTTAATTTGTCATTTATTAAAATTATAAATATATATTTTAACTCAAAAGTACAGTTTTTAAATTTAACCCTAACCCTTGTGCGCGTTTTTTATTTTGACAGCGAATGCGCACCTGCGGACCACTTATGTGCACCCCTGGTTATTTAGCTCGTCATATTGCAGCCACAGAAATTCTTTTGTCCATGAAACCATAAAGCTGCACTTTCTTTTTGCCTTATAGTCTGATTTGTCATAACTTCTCCGTTTTGTGGTAAGCTTTTCTTTGGCTGTCACTTCTTCACCCCGACCTGTCTTATTTGGCTCAGCAGAACTAAAATATATATACTGCTACTTTTACACACGGACTCACATAAGCTGAGCGATTCTCTGCGCGATCAACCTCTCACATGTTTAAGCTTGCTGCGGGAGATTTCACTTGTCATGTTTGCATAGTAAGCTAACGATTAATAAGACGATGTCAGAGGAATTGGTGCACAAATTATCATCACTCACAGATCAGTGCTGTCGCTCTCTATACACAGTTCGCATGATTGCAAAGTGAAAGCAAAAAAACAAGCGCAAATTCAAACGCGACTTCAATATGTCACATATTGACAGTGGCTCACCGATGCCAATGACATAATTACCCAGCTACATTTCTGAAAGAATGCAAAAGCACTGACATATATTTTTCCTACAATAGCCCAACGGGCAGGGCAGAGAGATTTTTGTAGCCCGACTGGAAAGATCGCTAGCTCCGGGACGTCGGGCTAGCGATTTTGCAAGCCCTGTATCTGATTGAGGAATCACTCATCTTTGGAAAAGAGAGTTTATTACAGAGAAATGTCTCTTTCCAAAATAAAAGCTATACTATCCGCTTCTTCTGGGCTATATTCTCAGCAGCATAAGGAGAATCACGTGCTAACAGCTGTCTAAATGACTCGGCTAAAGTTAGTAGCATGCTTGTTGTTTTTGTCTTTGCACTAGGATGATGTCGGCGTAAATGTGCAGTCATATTCGTTGTGTTCCCACTAGTGCTTTCAGGTTAATCTCGTTGAAATGACCTTAAAGCCACAACACGGCAAATCTCCGTTAACGAGCTACCGCCGATCGCCCCGTGCATGGGGCTAGACGGCCAACACGTTAACGAGCTAACTGCGCTAACACACTAGTTCACACCAATGTAATTAAGCATTGCATGGCACATCCAACATACTGTTTTACTTTAGTCCATGACTCGCTTACCTTCAGGGTCATACGTCACATGAAAACCAAAATAATTCCAAACGCCAGATCTGAATGAGGGTGGGGGAGGTCCATCTTGCAAGGAGAGCTTAACTTCTGTCTCGCTAGCTTGCCCTGCGCTCTTCCTCCTGACTATGCTGTCTGTGTTGAGCGCTCAGTGGATCTGCGCTCGACAGTGCAGCCTAGGCGGAGGAGTCGAACGCAGATTCACTGAGCGCTCAACACAGACAGCATCGTCAGAAGGAAAGTTGATAAAAGAAATTACAAATGTTGTATTGTTCGATACATATGCGTACCGAACCGAAAGCACTGTATCGAACGGTTCAATATCGATACGAATATCGTTGCACCCCTACAATATACCTAAATTATATGAGTAATGATGAGTAACTACAGCATATTTATGGTGTATTTACTGTGTCATCACAAGTGTAACTTTGACATGTTATGGTGTAGCTCCTGTGCAGTTGTAGTCATTGCAGTAAAATTATGTTGTATCTATGGTGTAATTACCCGCAGCTATGGTGTATCTGCAGTGTAACTGTTCTGTAACTTCTGTCTTGTTACATTGTAACAGCGCAGTAACAATGATGTAACTGTGACGTTGCTAAAGTGTAACAACACTTCTGAGTCTGGATATCTGTTGGTCTAACGTCCAGTCCGGGAGATTTTAGTCTCATGTCTTCTTTCACCATTACCTAGAAAACCTGCTGATCTTGTGATCCCATAATATTTGTAAAGAATGCCTCGGATTTTTGGGAAGGCTGTAAACATGTTTATTTGTGCTTTAAACTTGACTTTTTTTAAATGGGAGTCTGTGGACTGACTCACCTTTAGAGTCAGCCTCAAGTGGCCACTAGAGGAACTGCACTTTTGAGACTTCTGATTGGCTTTATTTGCCTCTGAGGTTCTTGCTTATTCAAAGTAAAAGAGACAGAGAAAGAAAGCGAGAGATGATTTCAAGACAAATCTGTGTTAAGAGCTGCAGATGCTGAACACAGAGCTCACTCTCCTGCCTGGACACTGTGTGTTGATGATTTGGGATTAAAGTAGCATCCTTTAAGATTAATCCCACCACACAAAGTCAGCTGTCCAACCTCAATATTAAGATGAGAATGAGTCTTCATCCTGGTTTCAATCTGGAAACTGTGTCTGTAGTTTTGGTTTTCTTGGCCTTGACTTCCAGTTTCGATCCACGTTCGGATATAAAAGCACCAAGGTACTTTCAGGCTTTAGTTTTTATGTGTGGTTTTATCTGCGCTGACCCACCTTCCATATTTGGAATATATTTTATCCCAAAGCTCCACCAGGCTGTTCATCTCTTTTTCTTCTCCTGCCATCCCACCGGTGTTGCTAAAACATCCTCCCCCTATGCTGTCGATGCTGAGAGTTTCAGACTTATGCTCCAGCATTTTGTCATAATTCTCTGCAGGATGACACTGAAAGGAGACAGGAACAGATAAAGGGAGCCACACACCCTGATAGAAAACACAAAAAGCTGCAAAGCACTTACCACCTCTCGAAACAATGCATTTAAGAGAAATGTTTCGATAAAAATCCAGCACACTTTATTCAAAGAAGCTTTTTGGAATGCGTCCTTGTCAGACTTGGTTCAAAACAAACATTTTCTTTGCAGCGCTGTTATTAGTGTTTTTCTTTTCACCTCTTTATGCTGAGCTGAGCTCTGATCACTGAGATGTGTATTTGCTCTAAAATTAATAAAAGCTTTAACAGTCTGATACAAAAAAAATCCCCCCAAAACAATCCAGGATTAACCTGCATGCGCTATTTCTGATTGTCTACACAATCACTCAAGCTTTACTCAATTTCTGCTCGGGAACATTCAGATTTAATTTTATTTCTGTCTCCCTGTATCCATTTATCTGTCTTTACATGTCTGTGCTCCTCTTTTTGTTCTTGCTCTGTCTCTTGCTTTGCATTCATTGTGCTTTTTACTGTCATTTACATCTCAGGTACCCAGAGAGCTAATGCCCGCGCCCCGGCTCCCTATAAACGAGATTTTGAGGCCAAACTGAGGAACTTCTATCGAAAGCTGGAGACAAAGGGTTATGGACAGGGACCGGGGAAAGTCAAGTAGGTCTAAAAGCTCCAAAAAGATGAATTAATGAATGCTGATTTCTAAATGAAAATAAAAAATGTTATTTATGAATAAAAACTGCATGTTCTGTTCAAAATCATAAACCGGTAGGAGGGCGAATTAAATTTCAGGAGGCACACCATCACGGGTTTAGCGTTAGGTATAACCCTAAATTTAGGCTTTACATATACACTGCTCAAAAAAAAATTAAAGGAACAGTATGAACATACCTCAGACCTCAATAGGAAAAAAATCATGCTGGATATCAATAATGATATGGACTGGGTAATACGTGAATGTCACATCGTTTGATGGAAATTAAAATGATTGACTTATAGAGGGCTGAATATAAAGAAACCCCAAAAATCAAAGTGAAAAAGTGATACTATTCCATTCTGATGAAATTGAATTGCACCAACTAAAAATAGTACTTCGTAGTTTCTAATGCCCCCATAATCCTAATGAGAGGACGACTGGTGTCCTGGGGGATCTCCTAACAGATCTGGACATCACTGAGCACCTGGTCAGTCTGAGGCAAAGCCTCATGGCATTGGATGGACTCACACAAAATGCTCAAGAGGAGTTCCTGCGAGATGAAGAACAATTCCTTCATCTCGCAGGAACTGCCTGCATACTCTTGCAGTCAGGGCATTTGTCATGCACCAGGAAGAACCCAGGATACAGTGCGTCTAGCATGTGTCTGGCAGTGCTCGTCCTGTTCCTTCCTGCACAAAGGAGCAAATACTGGTCCTGCTGATGTGTTGAGCCTCCTACGGGCCTGTCCAGCTCTCCAAGAGTACCTGCCCATCTCCCGGGATCTCCTCCTGCTCTTGAGCCTGTAATGACGTATTGATCATCACTTTAACATAACAGCTGACAGAAGTGCTGTACAAGAAATGAGAGAACAAGAATAAAGCAATTAATCAGCTATAAGTTAATTCATAGAACCTAGGGAACATTTGAAATAGTACAGGCACATACGAAGGGTAAGAGTTTAAGACAGATAACAACACTGGATTAAAAGCCAAAGAGAAAATGTCTCTTTTTAAACGAGTTTTAAAGTCAGCAACAAATGAAGACTGCCTGACTCGTTCCACATTTCAGGAGGCAAAACTCCGAAGTCTCTGTCGCCTCTGGATTTATAAAATATCTCTAAAATATTGATGTGCCATCCTGGAGGAGCTGGACTACCTGTGCAACTAGGGTCCAGGTATCACCTCACACTACCAGTAGTGACATTGAACCTAGCCAAATGCAAAACTAGAGGAAAAACAATCAAAAAGAATGAGGAAGGAAAAAATGTCAGTGGCCCCCACCTGTAAAACCGTTTGTGTTGTGGGGGTTGTCTCACTGATGCTCCTCTAGTTCACCTGTTGTTAATTTCATTAACACCCCCTCTGACCATATCAGTATCCCAGAAGTTTAGCTGACTTGATGCTATACTCTGATTGAAAGGTGTTCCTTTAATGTTTTATTTTCAGCAGTGTATTTCAGTCCGGACTATTTTAATCAAAAGATGATTGTATGTTTTCATCGGTAGTGGTTTATAGTTGGCGCTCTGTTTCTATAACCGTGCGTGCGTGTGTGTGTGTGTGTGTGTGTGTGTGTGTGTGTGTGTGTGTGTGTGTGTGTGTGTGTGTGTGTGTGTGTGTGTGTGTGCACCCCCAGGCTCATCATACGCAGAGATCACCTTCTGGAGGACGCCTTTAACCAGATCATGTGCTACTCCCGTAAAGACCTGCAGAGGAGCAAGCTTTACGTCAGCTTTGTAGGCGAGGACGGGTCAGAGAAACACATTTACCTCCATTTCATTGGCGTTACTGTTCTTAATGACACGAGATGTTTGCTCACCTCATGCAGGGTAGAGTTTTCTGTTCTCATCTCAAGTTTCAAAGCATAATGTTTAACGCACATCGCCACAGTGCAGGAATGATTGTTTATAACATCAGCATACAGGATTGCAAAAATGAACTGAACAGGCCCTTCATCGTACCAGCCAAAAACCGAAAATCGACCTCATGTTTCAGTTATTGTTTCACCTGCGCTGACTGTGTACATGAGAGAGAGAATCTAGGACCGGAAGAATAACTTAATAAAGCTTTTATAGTCAGTTTAAATAAAACAAAACAAAGGAGACATTGTGTCCCTTTAAAAAAAGGTCAATAGCAGGAAATTAAATGTCACCAAATTTAACAACAAATCATTTTATACGCCTGTACCCGTCTCTTGTTTCCAGTGCAGAAGTATCGTGATTGTGAGGCTGCAAAATCCCATAAACACTAAATGCGTTCCTCCTCTGATCCAATCATCAGCCAAAGTCATCAAGGTTCATATGCATGTGTACTCTCATTTTGTGTGTGTGTGTTGCAGGCTGGACTACAGTGGACCCTCCAGAGAGTTTTTCTTCTTGGTCTCTAGAGAGCTGTTCAACCCATACTATGGGCTGTTTGAATATTCAGCTAATGACACGTACACCGTCCAGATCAGCCCCATGTCTGCCTTCGTGGACAACCACCATGAATGGTGAGGTTTCTGTCAGCCTGTGATCTCTGCCTGCCTGTTTGTTTGTTTGTTGCTGTGTGTGCTCCTGTGCTAAATCTAAGGTGTTAATTTTATCTGTCCTGAATGCTGATCCCAAAATGGAAGCAATTTGTGGAGAGCTGTGTGGAAATTTGGATCAGCAATCTGTCACAACTCAGTTTTTTTGCTCAGTGGCTGTGGATGGATGGAGGTCTGAGTAACATGAACCACAGACTATAGTATTCCTTGCTACATTGCAGATTTATCTGTAAATTTATATTGCCGGAATTTCATTATATCACAGGTTTCTGTTTCTTATACCGGTAGGTATTTTTTTTTATTATTTTAGATTTTAAGTGGTTATAATAGGTTTTATAATAATAATGGATTGCATTTATATAGCACTTTTCAAGGCACCCAAAGTGCTTTACAATTCCACTATTCATTCACTCACTGATAGAGGCAGGCTACAGTTGTAGCCACAGCTGCCCTGGGGCAGACTGACAGAAGCAAGGCTGCCATATCGCGCCATCGACCCGTCTAGCCATCACCAGTAGGTGAAGTGTCTTGCCCAAGGACACAACGACCGAGAACCGGCAACCTTCCGGTTACAAGACAAACTGCCAACTCTTGAGCCACGATCGCCCCATGAGGTATAAGAGTGTAGGGAGGGTTTATGTGGCTTAAATATATATATATAAAGGTATACTGTTTATGTGAAAGCTGGATGCAGCCACCATGATATCGCTCACCGGTTTCAACAACAGTGTGCTGGCTGCTGCCGTGTTACTTTTTTTGGAGCCAGAAGTGACCATATTTAGTATCAGGTAATGTTCACTAGCTTTTTTAGCAAGCTGCCTCTGTAATCTTTTTCAGTGTATCAGACACAGATACTTGGTAGTTAGTGCTAAGAAACAGAAGAATAAAACACTGGTCCATTACATAAAAGAACTGCACCTACCAGTGCTGCCGGTACTTCCTCTGTGTCAGAGATATTATATTGTGTATTTCTAAATACACAATATTTGTGTATTTCAAAATGAGTACATTCACTAGAATCAGATCTATCTATCTGATTCTAGTGAATGTACTCATTTTGAACACTGCTATGCAGAATGTGAGCAGAGAGAAAGCGAGAGAATTTGATCTATTTGCTGTCACATACGTTGTAGAATGTGGCTCTGCCTCAATACCTAAACAGGAAAATGAGCACAGTTAGGGGTTGAAGTGGGATATGGCAGGTGGGGGTACCCTAAGATCATTTGTAGTGCTGTGACCACCAATCCAGATCATTCTGGCCCACTTTAACCCCAGAGTATAGCACCATGAATGGTGGACAAGTTATGTGGTTTTTGCTCTTTCATCTCTTTGTAACCGATAAGCACAGATACACCGATAGGATTCTCTTTTATGTGTCATTGTTTCCTCCATTTAGCTTCAAATGTGTTTGATGTTTGAAGGCGTGCAGGGCTGGGAGATAAATACTTCCCTCAAATGTATTAAACCTAAGACAGTAGATACTATAGATATTTATGTAAAGATATGGGGAGTAAAATAAATACTCTAGTAAAGTACAGATACACGGAAATTCTATTTAAGTACACCTGGTGGTCAGGTAGGATGGACTCACTGAGTTTCTTGTTTTTTTTCTTTTTTTGAAGAAGGATCTTTACTAGAATTTCACTCACCGAACCTTCTTGAATTGCCATGTTATTGACACCATATTTAAAGCAGTTACATCCCTAGATTTAAGCTTTACTAGTATCCAGATAGTGAGTTAGGAGGAAAAATCAACTCTCATGCAGCTGTGATGAAGTTGGGGATTGGTTATAGAGAACAAAACTGTTTTTGTATCAGGCTGTAAACATGTTTATTTTTGCTGTAAAGTTGGACATTTTAACATGGGAGTCTATGGGGACTGACTCACTGCTGGAGCCAGGCTCAAGTGGCCGTTAAAGGAACTGCAGTTTTTGTTCTTTGGGGAAAGTTGTTTGTTATATCGTACATGATTAGAGGCAATTATCAAGCTAAACCTATGTTTGAAAGAACAAAGACAATTTTCTGATGTTATAGAAGTTTCACAACCAGATAGAATCGAGAAGCATCTTTAAAATATGATGCAGATACCAAATTGTTTGTTATCTTCCCTCGTGGTTGGGATTTGTTCTGCCAACTTCAATCTTGTTCTCACAAACCATCTTTAAGATTCTTATTTGTTGTCTCTATTTGTTGGGTCCTCAATCAAGAGAGTTTTAGATATCATAACATGAACATAATGTGTGGAAGGTGCAGCAGACTATGGCACAATGTTTTTGCATCCGCAGGAAAAGATGTAGAATCTGGTTCCTGTGTTGTTTAGACAGTGTGAAAGAAAGCGAGATCACTGCGGTCCTGATGTTGCTGCTGTCTGTATTCACACATATTTTCCATGTTTTATGCAGGTTTCGCTTCAGCGGGCGCATCCTGGGGCTGGCCCTTGTTCATCAGTACCTGCTGGATGCCTTTTTTACCCGTCCTTTCTATAAGGGGCTTCTTCGCATGTAAGTGCCTCAGCCTGCTTCCATTCATTGCAAGTCAGCATTCAGGGTAGCAGCACTTCCTCCCTGACCAAATAAGACCTTGAATGTTTCAGTCAGTCAGCAGCTGTCTGCTTCTCCTGTCAGTAGGAGCAGCACCCTTATTAAGCTTTGTCCAAACAACCTGAAACGCTGCCAAATGTCTGCAATGAGGACAGATGCTGTATTAAATGTGTTCTTAACCTCTCGGGCAGCAGCGATCTGTTCTTAGCTTTATCACCATTAGTGCAGAGATAAGCATTTATCAAATGAAATGTCATATGTTCAGTCCAATATAGTGCTGAATGATCTTAGTATAATCAACAAAGCAAGTGAACGTGCATATTTTCCTGACAGTAATAACATGTGGAATGACCAAGGAATGAAAATTATGCAAAAGCATTCAAAAGATCAGCAAAAGATTTGACACATACCTATGCTTCATCTCCATACTTTGTATGATTAACCTTCAGCCTCACTTGTTAAAATCAGCTGACGATGATTAACGAGCAGGTCATCCCCACCTGTTGACCCCGCTGTGACCCTTATTCATGCAGCCCTTGTGACCTGAGTGATCTGGAGTTCCTGGATGAGGAGTTCCATCAGAGTCTGCAGTGGATGAAGGACAATGACATCGAAGACATGCTGGACCTCACCTTCACTGTGAATGAGGAGGTCTTTGGACAGGTGCGTCTTCAGTCTGTGGTGGCGCCCTGGAACAAGAAAAGCAGACCGCAAATTTTATGTGTTATTCCTCTGTAATTCTGCAGATCACAGAGCGAGAGCTTAAGCCGGGTGGGGCTGGCATCCCTGTGTCAGAAAAGAACAAGAAGGAGTATATTGAGCGAATGGTCAAATGGCGCATCGAGAGAGGCGTGGCCCAGCAGACAGAGAGCCTGGTCCGAGGCTTCTACGAGGTACAGTGCCGGTGTTACAAATGTTAGAGGTGTCAAAAAGACAAGATAAACAATGCTAAAATCCTCAAAGGGGTTTTAGGGGCATCCCCAAAATCCAACTAAAGGCCTCAAATAAATGCATAACTAAATAAATAAATACAACTTTATTTGTGTGGCATCTTTCACAACAAAAGTACAGAGAATTCCTCATGTGGGAGGACAAATTTCCAAGGGTATAGGCCTGAAAATTTCTGGATCAGATTTAAAGATTCGTCAGCTGCTTAACAGTTGAAATTCAAATTATATTTATGGATTATCTGAGTGGAAGCATACAGATAAAGAACAAAAATGGGACCCAGGATTGAGCCCTGGGGGATGCCAGAGAGTCTGAGGATGTAGGGGGAGGACAAAGCAAGTCTTGCATCCCTAGTACCAAAACACCATTCAAGGTAGCTTATTAGTTTATGATGGTCAGCCATATCTATATCTGTATTTGATTAGAGAAACTAATTATTAATTTATCTACAGCTTTTTTGGCCATTTTCTGTATAGATATTGTTGTTTTTAGTCTACAATTGTGTGATTAAAAGGGGATCTATCATGCTTAGTTCCATCTTTGCTTGGTCAATCAGTTCATCTTCTGGCTAAAAGAAGCAGTTTTAGCTCTTCCCCATTCTTCTGATTGGCTGCTCCTCGCATGCAGAATGTTTGAATTAGCTGGGAGGAGCTTTTGCACTCTAAACTACCCATATAAGGATATCCCCTTTTTGTGACAACATAGAGATCCAAAAATAATAAAAAAGAGTGTTTAGTTCTGTTTTAACTTTCAGCTTCTGGTTCACAGGGATTAAGAACATGTATATGTATGTATATGAATAACATAAGGGAAAGCATAAAAGGTCCATTTTAAATGTGAAATGGCTTCTTTTTATCTTAAAGTGCTCACGACCGAGACTTTAGATGGCCCGTATGAGCAAGGGGACTGATTTAATGTTTTTATTGGTACCTGAACATAATTTTAAGTACTGACTTGAAAAATGCTTGTGCTTTATTGATGCCATGAGCCCCAGTTAAAATAACAATAAGTACAATTTTCTCCTTTATAGCACATAATAGGTATTATCAACCCCATCGATCAATACCGGTGACACAGTATGGCTGCGTCATTGCAGTAGCTGGCTGAAAATCCTCTTTCTTTTTGAACCAGTGCTAACCCAAATGGACATCTGGCATTTGCAGTAGTGCACGATGATGCAGCTTCAAGTTGAAGGGCTAGATATGCTCACGATAATGCCAAAGGAGCAAATGACAAGTTAGCATTTAAGCGATCTACACTGTGATGTGCTAACTCTTTACTACATGTCTGTGATGTTAGCTCTCTTGTCATTATGGGCATTAAAGTAATTCAATGAAAAAGATTACCTGGAGGTACCTGTTGTGGTGTAGTAATGGCAGCTAAACCTGTACTCAAAATCTTTTGAAATATTGACAAAGCCGAGAATGCTTTCTAGTTAAAGTGCTGGTGTGTTAAGGTTTTAGTTATCCATCTCGCCTGTTTTATCTAGAGGGGTTGTCAGAGTGTTGTTAATCTTATTATTATATGAGAGCATGGATAGCAGCACTGGTGTAATGTAACTTACATATTTTTCTCACAAGTATTTCTATACTCTGCTACTTTCTACTTCTACTCAACTATATTTTGGATGCAGTATTTGTACTTTTTACTCCAGACCAAGTATTTTTAAGGCTCCACTGCTTCTTATTTTGTAGATTTTTAATATAAGCCTACTCATATATAACTCATATATAATTCTGCATTGGTTATGCCCCAGTAATATGATTCTGCACAATGAGTACTTAGATTATGTTAGATTACATTAGGCACTTTATGTAAACACTCACTGGCCGCTTCAATAAATATTAAGTCTCTTTCCAGAAATCATCAGCTGTACATTTACTTTAGAAAATCCACCCATAACAAGTGGATGCGCTACTTGGGTAACAAAAAACTTAATGTGGGACAAACAGTAAGTGTACTGATCCTGAGAGGCATTCAACATATGAAGGGCATGTCTTCTGAATGTGTGAAAAGGTGCTGAAATTTAGTCTATGTTTGTATTCTCCTTTATGCCTCAAATACCTTTAAAACTGTTGTTGCTGCTTTTTTGCCTAGAGTTGTTTGGGTTTCAGTGAGGATCCATCAGCTCCATGCTTCTGGAGATAAAAATAAGAAAGGGGTCTATGTTATGACCACTTTTCCTTTTATTTGTGATCATTTTCTACAAAAATCTGCATAGCTTTGTGTCTTTGTGATCACTGATCACTAGTGACAGAAGGCGATTTGTTAACCTGCGGAGATCAAACGTGACAGCCTTTCATTAAAAGCTTTTAATGAATGAGACTTTAAGAAGAGGGTCAGAACCAGAGCCAATCAAAATGTGGGACAGGGAGACGAGAGATAAAAATGCTGCCCACCTGGTCACCCCGTGTGACTACTGACAACGTGACAGAACATGAAACATTAATGGAGTTGCTCCTCGGCTGAGCTGTATTATCAGATAGCTGCACTCTTCTTTTGCTTGGCGGATGTAGATAGAAGAAAGAAAATAGTTCCTGCACAAAGCTGCTCTCAACAGTTTGTAGACTTTTATTTTTTATTTTTTGAGTAACCAGGTCATTATTTCTGGACAGAAACATAGCTGCTGAGTTATTAAAATGGATTTTTTTGGTAACATAATGTAACTTCTACCATTTATTACATTCAAGAGAAGGCAGATGTCTCCAAAACTTGGCAGTCAACGGCAGAACAATTTAGATGGATAAACAGCGCTGCAGGCCAAAGGAAGAATATGTAGCTGTCCCTTTAACACTCCAGGAAAATAGATCTGATAGCCTGCTGTCATACAAAGAGAAGACAGAGTGATGAGGAGTGGGTTGTAATGTCTTTTTATGTCAGTTTTTTTCCCCCCTTTTTTAAATAAACAGTATAAGCACAAACCCGCTGCTTTAATCCCTCCCCTGGCAAGTCGACAGACATCCAGGCCTTTGTGCGCCCTGCTTTTCTAAATCCAGAATTTACTGTAAACAAACTGATGGAAACTTTTCCCACAGTGATGTGTCACTGCACAAAAAGGATCTTCCGCCAGCAGTCTGATGTAGGTGGGAGGACTGTGATAAATAAATTGTGATAGATAAATAAATAGGCTGTACCGTGTTTTCACCAATGTTTGTGTGTGTGGTTTGGTTTGTTAGGTGGTGGATGTGCGGCTGGTGTCGGTGTTTGATGCCAGGGAGCTGGAGCTGGTTATTGCAGGCACCGCAGAGATTGACCTGGCAGACTGGAGGAACAACACAGAGTACAGAGGAGGTATGGAAGGGGGGGGGTGGAGGTTGGGTGCAAGGAGGTGGAGGAACGTACTGACAGCTTAGCCTAATGCATGCCCCGCCTCCGGTCCTGCAACATGTTCATTCACAAGTGTGCCACAGCCACTAAACCTCTGCTCTGAGAAGTATTTCCTCATTCATTCATCTCAACTGGTCCAGCGATTTTAACACTCGGGGAGATGCAAGGAAATAAGACTACACACTACTAATAAAAACCATAAAAAAAATCCATCTTCACCCCGAAGAAAGTTCAAATAGGTGCATCTGTTTAAATGTCTCTAGCCCCTAAAATGAAGGTGGTTGTAATTCAGTTTTTCTTTCTACTGTTTGAGGGACACAAGCAGTCCTACCTATTTTGTTTCTGATACTGACACCCTGGCTTTGGGTGTCTACAGATATCAAATACTGATCCAAGACTAGCTGTATTCATGAGAATTATTCTTGTATGTGTATGTAGGCATCCGTGTCGGCTTAAAAACTGAAAAACATATATAAACATTTGCAAATGCATAGAAATTATATTTATTAGTGAAATTATGCTTGAAAATGGAATAAAATGAGTTAAGTGGCACAGACACATGACAGACCTTTATGTTATAGTGAGTGTACTGAAAAACTTTTGCAAACACATAAAGAAAAGCTGGTGATCAACAAGTTTATAATATCTCCAAACTGTTCATGCTTTGTTGCTAATTTAGCTCCGCTGTGAGCAACCAGTACACTGCTGCTCTCTTGTCGCCTTACAAATACAAGACAGCCACCTTAAAAGGGTTTTATGTTGAAAGGTAACAACCCTACAATATTAGAAAATATTAGAGAAAACCCGAACGATCAGACCCCAGTGACAGTAGGAAGGAAAACCTCAATTTTAATAGGAAGAAACCTCCAAAGAACCAGGCTCAGGGAGGGGTCGATAGCTGAAGCCTCTGACTGGCCTCAGCGTCAACTGACTTTGAAGAGGAAGAAGTTTGTTTTGGTCTTTATATGACTGCACCAGTGCCCAACTTAAGATAAGGAAGGATTAATTCGAACAGAAAACCATACAAAGCTACCCTAGAATAAAAATTTGAAGTTTGAAATGAACTGAACAAAGCCCCTTTAATTAATCTGAAAAGACTGAAGCCTTACCTGAAATTAATCAAGTTGTTTTTCACAATATATAATAATTCTCCTGTGAACAAGTGATTAAATTTGCAGGGTAACAGCTGTACTGGACTTCACTTAATGTTACTCTGCAATAAGCTTCAAACCTTTGGAGTTATTACAGCGTATGCGGTGTACAGTCAGGCTGCAGGTGCCGGTGTCCAAAGCCATCACATTTAAAGGCTCTTTAGGGTTCTGGCCAGCAAAGTTGAAAAGGCGCCAGCAGCTGAGAGACAGAACAAAACTCGAGCTGACAATCGGCCATGACTCAGTGTCAGGGCGCTTTTAATGGACGAATCGACTGAGACGCACCAAACCGCTGTGTCCATCAAACATTAAGAAGCAGAGCCAGCTCACAAACCTCAGGAACAGGGGGACGGACGCCCTTATTATTTGTTATTCGTCTGACTCATGCACCATCGCTGTCTTATCTCCCCACAGGTTACCATGACAACCACATAGTGATTCGCTGGTTCTGGGCGGCTGTGGAAAGATTCAACAACGAGCAGAGGCTGAGGCTGCTGCAGGTATATATATTGTACATATATTTATTAGTTTCAGATGTAGCCATTCTTGTATTTTGCTTGTTTACATTATTGTATTTTGCACAACTCTGTTGCTTGTGAAGCTCGCACACAAGAATTTCACTCACATGTGCTGTACCAATGTACCTGCACATGTGATGTGACAATAAAAGTGATTTGATTTGATTTTGATTTGATTTGAGGTAGGGCACGAGGGGGAGCGCATGCACACAGGATGCCCCCGTGTGGACACCGCCTGCAATTACATTTTTTAATATGTTTCTAATTCTGCAGGAATGTCCCATTTATTTAAACAAGGTGTATTCAGTTTTCTGATTTATTTAACACTGAAACAAAGAACCTGAGAGTAAGTGAAATAACCCAAACTTTTTATGGCCTAAACACTGACTACATTTCATCCTTTTCTTGACTCTCTTCTCTCCTCAGTTTGTGACGGGCACCTCCAGCATTCCCTATGAGGGCTTTGCCTCACTACGAGGAAGTAACGGACCTCGCCGATTCTGCGTGGAGAAGTGGGGGAAAATCACCTCCTTACCCAGGTAACCTCACCTTTTAGGGACTATACAAAAATGAATAATAGCAGAGACATTGTAGAGTGAATCTTTTCAAAATAAAATGTCCATAAATATGAACGCTGATCAAACAGGTATGAATAAGGGCTTTAACGGGCTGTTTAGGTTGTTAAGGCTTCATATACGTCACCTCTGTTACTTTTTTTGTAAAATATGATGGGAGAGATACGACACAATTTTAGGGCATAAACACACTTAAGAATTTTAGTGGATTTATTTATGTGTTTCTCTATGGGGGACCAAAACCGACAATTTCAAACAAATATCTAGTAAACAAATAACTCAAAAGAAAACTTAATTTAAACTTAACTTAAAAGAAAATTTAACTGCCATTAAATCACTGAAAATACATAAAATAATGACATAAAATTTAAGACAAATTTATATTTCTGTATTCATTCGCTTCTTTCTTAATTTGATATAATAGGATATCAAATTAATTATCATACAAATTTGATATAATACGTATGACATTTATCTACCTTTTTAATGCCTTTTTATTTATTTTATTTTATTTTTATCATATTAATTAATTAATTTTTATTTGTTTTTTTCTATTATTTTCCCCTGGCTTTTGCATACATACTGACATCATTAGACTAAAAAAATGGAAAATGTAACAAAAAATAAATGTTTAGGGGCTCATTACAAATGTTAAAAAACATAGATGCAAACATAAAAAAACAGAACCATCAATTTATGTCACATTTTATATAATAACAATTTACATACATTTTTTTTGGTTTGTTTCTAAGACAAATAAAATATTAATATTGTTAAAAATATATTTTTTTAAGTGAAGTTTAAAAAAAAAAAAAAAAAAAAAGCAATACTGTTTCTGATCAAAGATCATATTCTGATTTTGACGTTCATTCACAGCGTTTTAATTCATTATTTAAATGTTGGGGTTTTTTGTATGTTTTTTGAATGCAAAGCACTTAAGGTCAACTCTATTGCTATTTCTAAATGTTCTCTATAAATACAAGTGACTAATAAAGACGCAGCATACCTGCAGCTCTGTAGGGTATAAGTGCAGCAGTTTTCTTTTTGGGTGTATTATTTGACAGGAACAAAAGCAGAAGAAAAATCTAACAGATGACTCATCTCATCATCTGTTTCATAAGGTCTCGCTGTGTTTCCACAGGGCTCACACTTGCTTTAATCGTCTGGACCTCCCGCCCTACCCGTCCTTCTCCATGCTCTACGAGAAGCTGGTAACCGCTGTCGAGGAAACGAGCACGTTCGGCTTGGAGTAACCTCAAATTGGCCGACACCCAGGAGAGAGAACCATCTGGAAATCTGTGTTCCTCACTTAGAGGCATTAAAAATAAAACTAATATCCTCAAAAGGCAACTAAACCCCCCTCCCTTCCCCTCCCTGGATGACGCTGCTGTTTTTTCCGACTGGCTTTACATCACTCGGCACGCCGGCTTTGCTCTGATTCTCCACCTCCGACAGCTTCAGGACAAAAGACGGAGAATCGGAGGACGGGTTGAAAAGCTGTACAGTACAATTTCTTGTTTTCATGGTAACCTTTGTTCACTGAGCCACATGTGTGCTTTATCTCTTTAGTTAATGGCCTTGGTTACTGGATTTCTAGCACCTCCTCCTCCACCTCCTCAGAGACAGCTGCTCCAAAAACCCACTGAGTTCCTTTTCCCTTCTCTGGACCTCAAAACTGTGCCCGTCCCGCTCCGGGGCTGCAGTGATATGAACTATAAGACACACCAATCACCTTTGCACAAATACACACTTAAGCATTGTCTTTGTATTATGAGTGCAAACCAGTGTTTTCCCCGAGAGTCTTCATCGGCGCGGGAAGAAGTGACATTTTAGTCTTTAAACCGAACGCTGGCTGCTTGTTCGAAGAGAGGGGACACACTGGTGTGCACAAATACACACTGAAAACACACCTGTTCTCACAGTTTAGAACCCCAAATGAGCTGGACATGGAGTCGCAGGTCATCGGCGGTGCTTGTGCGCAGCGTCAGTGACACATTGTGGTAATGACGGCAGGTTTGAGGTCAGGACTGTTACCTTCAGTTACTGCGACACCACAGCCCAAAAACATTAAAAAAAAACATGTGACACATGAACGGTTTCAACAGAAGCGCAAGGTTCCTGTCTTACAACACATTTCTCATGAGCAATAGAGGCACTTTCTGACATAACACACAAAGTCCTCCCCAGCCAGTGAAAGTGATGAATGTACCAAACCAGTGACTGAATGTATGAACCTCGAGCAGGAAACAGAAGTTGAAAGGTTTCAACATAAGCGTGACTCGGTTTGTTTAAGCACTGATGATTTATAAATGCAATGATGGCTCATGAGATGCATCTATGGTGCTGCCAGCTTGCTCGGGGGATCAGGGCTCAAATGAAAGAAATGCCAAACTAGGTCACAGGTCGTAACATTTCCTGGGAGGAAAACATTTTACTGATAACAACCCTCAAAAATAACCCAATTCCTTGATTAAACTGATCATTGGGCTCATTTTTATGGTTTTTAATGGCTTTATTTGTGTTTATCGCATCTATATTCTTTCATTTACCAAGGATGCATATTTTAAAGTGTTTTAACTTAAATATTTATCTTTTTAAATCATTTTTTATGCAGAAGGACATCTCAGTCTGTTAGCCATGCACTAACATTAGTCACTGCAAAACATCACAATGCAGTAATTAGGAGGAGAAAATTACAATCATATCAAATTTTATGCCGTTAAAAAATATATATATATTTCACTCATGTAACACTTTTCATGGTTGGACCAATAAGATCCCCAAAATGATAAAATAGAAGTCACTGATGGAGTGCAGTTGTGAGGAGAAGACAAAATGTTTTCTTTGCAGCTCTCAGTTCAACTCAGACTTTGACAGGACAGTGGAAGGTCAAAATAATGGCATATACCCATCACTTTTTACATTTTACACTTAACTAATCATCACAAAAAGCAGATCCACGATTTTAAACATCATGTATAGCAATTACTACTGTTACTGCTAAAGTAAAAGAAGGATTTAGGAATAAAAATCCACATTTTAAGTATCAAAAATAAATTTCTGGTATTTTTAGAAAACTAAACTGCTTGAAAATTGTTTAAATTAATTGCATTATGGTGCTTTTAAGTTGCATATAAACCTTTGCTTTCATAGATGTGCAGCATCTGAGGTCCAACTCCCCTGAGCAACGCAGTGGCCGCTTTGATGCATCGCTCTAGTGAATGGCTATTAGATGTACCATGAGGCATTGGTGGGATTATTTTAGTGCCTCTTGGGAATGAAGTTTTATTTCTTTGCAAACATGTGACCAGATCCAAGCGTCTCACTGTAGGAGCTGCAGTTTTTAAAACAAAATATCAGATATCAACACCAGAGGGCAGCAAAGTCCCACTCAACTCAAACAACCAGTGGTCTGGTCCTCTCTGAGTGGCTTCCTGACCAGGGTAGATTATGATGATGATGATGGCCTTGTACTTTAGAACTTGTTGCATACAGTCCATGCCAGACAGTAGTTTTGTCTCTGAAGCATGTGATCGAACATTGAGTGCACTCACACACACAAACTCATTTTCTACAGGGTGCATGCAAGATTACACCTACTGTACAGAGTCCTGTTGGAGTTAGACCACAGGGGCTGGAATAGTGGTAGAGATCCCCACCTGCGATGCGACATGTGTGGGCAGACTTTTGTATCTGAGCCCCGCCTCCCTACCCACACCTCTCGCCCACCCCCGCCCTAATAATGCATGCAGGATCTTCCTGGTCAGCTCCGTGAGCTGGACCTGGTAGAAACTCCTAGGTGGCGTTGTGTTATAGCTCGATATTGCATGCTGAAATAGTGCAACACACTGTCCTTACTAGCTTTTTTTGCATGAGGATATTGCTATACATTCAGACAAAGGGGTGAGGGAGCTGGTTAAATTGTGCCACTCCAGTTGTGGCGCTCCGGTTGTGGCGCTCCACCTGAGGCGTGCGCCCTTGTGCTCACCTGGCACTGTCGTACCTTTAGCTCGTGGGAACAAGGCGGAGGATGATGGTGTTTGTTAGCTCTCTCCGTGACAGTGGAACAGCGAGTATTTTGGCAGCATGCTTCGAAAACTTCACATGTGCGTGTCTGCCTGTCTCAGTCACAGGCTGATGGTCATGGTTCATTGCTGAACAGGTAATGGATCAATAGGGCTGCTTTTGATTTTGTGAGAGCACATGTATGTGTACCATGTGTGGAGTCCTGTTTGTCTCTTTGTATATAAATGTATATGTATGTCTGTCCTGTTGTGTGTTTAAATATATATATTTTGCACCGGATGTACCAAAGGTTTGGGGCTTGCAAAGTCAACCATTAGGCCTGCTCTCTATTTCAGTCGAACAACCACACATTCCCCCCTCCTCCCCACCGCTGTTTCTGGCTCACAGAGCATCACCTCATGTTTGCTTGAGGAGCAGATTTGTGGCATGGGCAGCGACGCTTCACGTTAGGATATTCACCCGGTTGGGTCAGTTTCGGTTCACCATCAATTTGAGGCTTTTCAGGTGCAGATGAAGACTGCTGCACCGCTCGTCTTTCTGTGTACATCTGACAGGACCCGGCTCCAGTTTTCAGAATTCCACTCTATGCAAAGCTCCTGTATGTGTGTGTGTGTCCATTTCACTCCAATGATTGTAATAAAAGAACAAATGGAAAATTTTTATGAATGATTCACGATCTTACTTATCTTTTACTAAAGTTATCTAATATAAGATAAGATAAGATAACTCTTTATTGTCATTGCACAGTCATACATAGTACAGTAGTACAATGAAATTGGAAAAAACTGTCCTACGTCGGCACTACATATAACACAACACGACACGATATGACACATCACAACGTAACAAACAACACAACACAGTATATTAACTTAGTATAAAAAAGAAGAATAAGTGTATTTGTATTGCACACTGTTATTATTGCACATTAATTATTATTGCACCTTGTTATAAATATAAATATTATTGTTATCGTTTTAAACATTGTTACCTCCCCCTAAAAAGTCCAGGGAGGTATCCAGTCAGGTCAGCTATTTACATTGATCAGGGCTATTGCCCTGTTGTAAAAGCTGTCCTTGAGTCTATTTGTTCGGGACCTCAGCAGCCTGAACCTCCTGCCAGACGGCAGCAGCTTAAACACCCGGTGTCCTGGGTGTGTGCAGTCCCGTAGGATGCTGCGTGCCCTCTTGAGACAGCGAGTGCTGTACAGGTCCTTCAGGGAGGGAAGAGGATGTCCAATGATTTTTTGGGCCATGTTGATGACCCTCTGGAGTGCCTTTCTGTGTGCTGTGGTGCAGTTGGAGAACCACACACCGATGCAATATGTCAGCACACTTTCAATGGAGCAGCGGTAGAAGACGGTCAGCAGCTCCTTCTTCAGGTCCATTTTTCTGAGGATTCTCAGAAAGTGGAGACGCTGTTGGGCCTTCTTTAAGACCGCAGAGGTGTTAGAGCTCCATTGGAGGTCTGTGTCTATGTGCACACCCAGAAACTTGAAACTGGAGACCCTTTCCACGCACTCCCCGTTGATGCTGACAGGCTGCAGCTCGGACTTCCTCCTTCTGAAGTCAACTACCAGTTCTTTTGTTTTGGTGGTATTGAGGTCCAGGTTGTTATCTGCACACCAATCTGACAGCCTCTGAACTTCAGCTCTGTATGCAGTCTCATCTCCCCCTGAGATGAGCCCCACCACAGTGGTATCATCTGCAAACTTGATGACTGTGTTGTCTGGGTGGGAACTAACACAGTCATATACAGTGGCTTGCAAAAGTATTTGGCCCCCTTGAACTTTTCCACATTTTGTCACATTACAGCCACAAACATGAATCAATTTTATTGGAATTCTGTGTGAAAGACCAACACAAAGTGGTGTACACGTGAGAAGTGGAACAAAAATCATACATGATTCCAAACATTTTTTTTTTACAAATAAATAACTGAAAAGTGGGGTGTGCGTAATTATTCAGCCCCCTGAGTCAATACTTTTAGAACCACCTTTTGCAGCAATTACAGCTGTCTCTACCAGCTTTGCACATCTAGACACTGAAATCCTTGCCTATTGTTCTTTGCAAAACAGCTCCAGCTCAGTCAAATTAGATGGACAGCGTTTGTGAACAGCAGTTTTCAGATCTTGCCACAGATTCTCGATTGGATTTAGACCTTGTCTATGTTTTGTGATAAACCATTCCATTGTTACCCTGGCTTTATGTTCAGGGTCGTTGTCCTGCTGGAAGGTGAACCTCCGCCCCAGTCTCAAGTCTTTTGCAGACTCCAAGAGGTTTAGTAGGCAGGGATAGCTCAGTAGGTAGAGTGGTGGCCCCATGATCGGAAGGTCGGGGGGTTCAACTCCACTGAACAGCTACCCTGAGGTACCCCTGAGCAAGGTACCGTCCCTGCTCCCCGGGCGCTGCATTGGTGGCTGCCCACTGCTTCACTGGGCGAATGGGTTAAATGCAGAGGAACTATTTCCCTATGTGGACTAACACATACACATTATTACACATTTCTTCCAAGATTGCCCTGTATTTGGCTCCATCCATCTTCCCATCAACTCTGACCAGCTTCCCTGTCCCTGCTGAAGAGAAGCACCCCCAGAGCATGATGCTGCCACCACCATATTTGACAGTGGGGATGGTGTGTTCAGAGTGATGTGCAGTGTTAGTTTTCCGCCACACATAGCGTTTTGCATTTTAGCCAAAAAGTTCAATTTTGGTCTCATCTGACCAGAGCACCTTCTTCCACATGTTTGCTGTGTCCCCCACATGGCTTGTGGCAAACTGCAAACGGGACTTCTTATGGTTTTCTGTTAACAATGACTTTCTTCTTGCCACTCTTCCATAAAGGCCAACTTTGTGCAGTGCACGACTAATAGTTGTCCTATGGACAGATTCCCCCACCTGAGCTGTGGATCTCTGCAGCTCGTCCAGAGTCACCATGGGCTTCTTGGCTGCATTTCTGATCAGCGCTCTCCTTGTTCGGCCTGTGAGTTTAGGTGGACGGCCTTGTCTTGGTAGGTTTACAGTTGTGCCATACTCCTTCCATTTTTGAATGATCGCTTGAACAGTGCTCTATGGGATGTTCGAGGCTTGGGAAATCTTTTTGTAGCCTAAGCCTGCTTTAAATTTCTCAATAACTTTATCCCTGACCTGTCTGGTGTGTTCTTTGGACTTCATGGTGTTGTTGCTCCCAATATTCTCATAGACAACCTCTGAGGCCATCACAGAGCAGCTGTATTTGTACTGACATTAGATTACACACAGCTGCACTCTATTTAGTCATTAGCACTCATCAGGCAATGTCTATGAGCAACTGACTGCACTCAGACCAAAGGGGGCTGAATAATTACGCACACCCCACTTTTCAGTTATTTATTTGTAAAAAATGTTTGGAATCATATATGATTTTTGTTCCACTTCTCACGTGTACACCACTTTGTATTGGTCTTTCACATGGAATTCCAATAAAATTGATCCATGTTTGTCGCTGTAATGTGATAAAGTGTGGGAAAGTTCAAGGGGGCCAAATACGTTTGCAAGCCACTGTATGTCAACAACAAACTGTGTTAATGGTACCAAAGTATATCATGAAGGAGGCCTCACCCTGATTAAACACTCCTCTACTAAACCTGAGGTTTCTGTCCAAGTAACAAAAGGAAAAAGGATAAGTGAAGCTACATTAATATATTAATGATGCAGATATTTAAAGATATCAGATTGGAATGCATGCAGTAATGAAAATTTGGTTTAGATGCTGAGGGCTGTGTTAAGCTTAGATCATTGTTAATAAAGGTACACATTGTACATACACAGTGGATGGTTTTATGTGGAAGCAACCTTGTGCGAGAAACAGAAACACTAGATGAAATGGCAAAAATAAATAAATTTTAAAAACTTATAAGTTCTGATAATTTTGTAGAATATTTTGTCAAATTTGTGAGATATCAAATCTAAATTTCCATTGATATAATTTAAACTTTTCATCTTACAAATGTATTTTTGAAATAAGTTTTTTAGTGTTTTTAAAGACACACGAGCTAAGAGATTTAAAATCTTGAAAACTGAGTTCATATGTGCAAGACCTAGATATGCATTTTCTATTTCATGATTGGCATTTTCCATCTATAATTACAATAAGTCACCATTATTAGATAGTATGTCAAGGTGATGAAGTGCTATTATAATAAAATTATTGTAAAACTGAAAAATCATATCACACATATATACCATATGTCTTATATTTATAATAAAAAACAAACAAACATTAAGCTTGTTATTTCACAAATATTGTAAATTAAATTAACTCTCATAAGTTGGACTTTGACAGTCCAACTTTTGAGTATTAAGATTCATTATTTATTTATTTTATTCATTTATGTTTTCTGAACTTCGAACCCGCTCCTTTAGTGACATGAATAGGCTGCCATATCTCGGCCGTGTCCAAATTCAAACCTTTCAACTGAACGCAAAAGCAGTGCGCATGCGCACTGACGCGTCGACGACGTTGTCAAACAGGGATGTGAAAATGATCGCAAACTGTGCGGACAAACTCAATGAGCGGACTAACAGCCGACCGCAGCGGCAGCTCGGATAGGTTTTGTGTTAACAGCCCATGAGTGCGGACTTTATAGACCCAAGCTTCGCTTTTCTTGAGCTGAGGAAAATCGGTTTAAGTCACTTTTTAAGTGCCGTCGAGCTAACTTAGCGACAGTTGAGCTAGCCGGGGAGCTGGAGCGGCGCGCGGTGACCGGCTGAGCTAACATTAACATGTAACTACGGCGAAACGAGCAGTGGTAACGTTAGTTTAGCTCATTTTCACCGTTTCTCTCACTTCTGCTCGGCGTTTGGCACCGTTTTCAGCCGGGAAGCAGCACCGAGGAGGAGAGGAAGATGTCTCGGAGGCGGCTGGACAGTCGTAGCGGACTCTCCGCCGGACTGCTCGGCGAGATTCAGACTCCGATCAGCACGGAGCCGCTGGAGACTGTGTACGAGATCACCGGGGAGCTGGGCAGGTGAGTCCGCCAGAGAGTGCACCTGCTGTATATGACACCTGGGAGCTGTACCTGACACTATACAGTCAGATATTTACAGATGAAACTCAGTTTCTGTATTACTATCACTTACTAAGAAAGGGTTACTACTTATAAGTCTTTTGTTGTATTTATTTAGTACTACATTTGTGAAGTACAGGTACAGGAACGCACCGTCCAGTGCCATAGAAGGTATCAGCTTTACTGTAGACATGTAAATACACGGCTACTGATATAGGGAAAGTCAAATATCTCAAAATCACCAAAGTAAATGTCAGATGATAGGACGGATGTTTCTCTGGTGGACAGATGCGTCGCACTGTAGGAGCTGTGAAAGATTTCCCATGCCTATTGTGACAGTGGAGCTGAATCAGTTGGAGACGGGGACAATATATATAGCCTACCGGCTACATCTGTTATTAGTGTTCTTTTCAGTGGTGTAGAAATAAGAAGAACTAAGAAATCAAGTGTTAAAAACATGGCGTGTGCTTACATTTCCTAGTAGGTGCACGTCAGTGTTTTTCCAAGCATTTCTTTATTTGACTGTCATTGCTTTGAAGATAAAGCAGAGCAAGAAGGCACATGTATGCATGTAACTTGCTTCTTGTTTGTGTCTTTCATAAGTGAACTTTACACAGTCTGGTTTCCAAAAAAGGAGAAGTAGACACCTGACATTTTTAAAGATCACATAACCCTCCTACTAAATATTCACCAAGCTTAATTTAGGATTAAACAGTACCTCTTCACTAACGATCACTACACATCAAGCACCCTTTTCCCAGAAAGAAAAAGAAAAAAGGTCCTTACTGGGAATAACCTTTAATGCAAGGGCTGACTGGGAATATTAGGTTTGGAGCATTGTATTGCTTATGTATCTATTTATATTGATTAAAATAAAGAGCATGCTTGTAACAATGCTTTCTCAGGTAAATGCGCTCTCAATCTGTGCATCCAGTATGCTATGAGATTACTTTTCTACTAACGGATAGGCTGTAAAATAGTGACTCCTGCATAGATAGATAGAATATAGATTTTGAGGGATGTTTGAAACTATTAGGCTGATATATATCCCTGGCTGATATAAAGCTAATATATATTATATTATATAATATAATATAAAACTAATATAAAACTTTGTATCTGAAGGTATTTAAAGTCTGATGTTCTTTAAAAGACACAAAGTTATTGCTGTTATAGAGCACAAACAACACTCTACCTAGTCGAAAGTGTGCATGACCAAATACTGGGCTAATTGTGCAGTTTCACCTAAGTACACATGAGCTTTGTACCGAATCATTAATGTATTCTTGAGAAAAGAGGTTTTTAGTCTGTTTAGTCTCTCGAGGTGCATGTGAGTAAAATGTGTTGCAGGCTTTCAAAGGGGTTTTCGTTTACAATCTACGTACAGCAAATATTTTGCCCACTTTAAGCAAAAAAAAAAAGTTATTTATTGAAATTTGTGATTGCTACATGAATTATGGTTAATCTTATACAGCAACAAAATGCTGTTCATAAACATAAAATTTTCATGTCAAAACATTATGTTTTTGAATGAAATTAACCAAGACGATACACCTATATATTAAAAATCTGAAACTTGGTGCATCCTCTGCTCTTCTAAGACTGTTTCAGGACTCCTTACAATTACTCCTTACAATACCAGAGTTTTGGAAAAATTTAGTGTCAAGCTTGTCATTCAGTTTTTTGTGAATATAAAATACTTGGTGCTCAGCAAAGAGGCAAAAATAACAGTAAAGTCATAAACTTATTTTTAAAAGGTAACACACAGTGTAGTCAACCCCCAAAGGCTGTGTTTTGAGCAGGAAAAACCCTGAAGTTGTGTTACAGTGAGTAAAAACTAAAGTAGTAAAAATATCACACTCATTTTAGTCCATGGGACTAAAAAGTCCTGTTTGATCTCTAAAAACACGCCAGTAAATATTTCCCTTTCTTTTTAACTGCAATGAAAAACAGTCTGAAAACGTTCAGCTGGTTTAGGACAAAGGTTCAAAAGAGGCTGCAACCTTTTCCCCATGCCCTTCCTGTACCAGACTACAGGAAGTAGTATTTAATTTGGAAAACGGTTAAACAGCCTAAGAGATGATCAAATAGATCTCAGTATTCTGTATTTACTGACTCAACTGTCATTAGATGTATTTTAAAATTTACACACCACCATGGAACGGGTTAAATCTGTCACACTTGAGTTTTTCTGAGTAATTTAACTTTTAAGACATTTTCACAGTGCGGAGTGAACCTGTATCTCCACAAAAGAAATGACAGTGAACAGGAAAATCTAAGCTTTTAGCCATCAAACGGTGTTAGACAAGGGCCCTTTGGTAGGCTGGTAATGGCCTCTGTCACCACTGGCCTATGCAACAGCTAAAATAATCTAAGCCAATCTTAACAAGAATTCCCAGGACTTTCACCGCATGAAGTATTTCTCAACTTTTACAAGTAATCATACCTTATTAAGATTCTTATGATTTATTGCAGGAATTCATATTCACAACCAGTGGCTGGATTTTAACCTCTGTGCAGAAAGGTTTAATAGCTCTAATCTGCTCTTAACTGGCAGGTGCAGATTTCCAGAAAGTTCCGCCTTTAATTACAGTTTGTGCAAAAGAACTCTTACATCATGTCTGCAGTTTCCTTCTGATATAACTGTTGTGCCAGTGATGGTGGGGTGTAGTTTAACCGTTAAATATTGATGGCTTTATAAGGGTAAACTTGTCCCACTTACTATGACAATTTTCCACACTTTGAAAAATTCAGCATGTTTCAGATGAGTTGTGACTCAAAAAGCATTCCTGTTGAAACCACACCTACAATAACAGTTAACAGTTTTTAACAGTTTTTAACATTTACTACAACACAACAAGGAAATGCACAAATCCACAAAGACTGTTACATAAGACCTTAAAAAACTTCTATTTATGTTTATGTGAAGTTGCATTCCAGTAAAATACTGTATATATTGCCCCTGACCACATTTACTTTGTAGTTACCTTAAAAAATAAACCTAAAATGTCCTGTTCTGCTTTAACTTGGGGCATAAACTGAGACAGAATATAAACATTAGCAGAGGAAAGGTTTGGGATGAGGATTTAATTGTTGTCATGTTGAGGGACCCAGATGGGTGGAGACAAATGCCATACATGGCAGGAAGAAGACCCCAAAAACTGACCAATTCTGAGCCAAGAAAACATCAGAAATGATTGGTTCTCAACGTGAGGTTAGTCATTAATATGCCACTGTGTGGTTTACTCACTATGAAAAAATCCTAATCCTAATATTAACATGCACACTGAAATCTTTGTTGGCCCAAGAGTGATTCGTTTGTCCAGGAGACTAATTATTAGTGTATTAGTGCTAATATGAAGGAGTAGAGACCAAGAATGATAATTGGATAGTTAAAACATAAAACAGGGTTGTCATTTAATAAGCAGGTAGAGAGAGGCAAGAGGTTAAATTACAGAGGTTAAGACTATACAGCATGAAAACTGAGAAAAAAAATTATATTTACTTCTTTTCTGCACATACTCTACAGAAAATGTTTTTTTTTTTTAGCATTGAGTGTTAATAAACAGGAAGAGTTGAGCAAATGTGCTACCTTGTCACATGAAAGAGGAGGTCTTGCATGACTGTTCAGATAGAAAAATTTTTTAAAAATCCCCAAATTTGGAAAATTACCAGGTTAGCAAAATATTAAACATAGCCCGTAACAAACTAGATTATATGAAGTAAAAACAGCTCAGTAAAATAAAATAAGATAGCTCAAGAAGGAGCTGCAACAACACACATTTGAAGGACAGCTGATGTCACTTATCTGTGTATTCATGCTGATACACTGACCCTAACTTTTTGCATGTGCTGGCTGAATAGCTCAGATCGAGTCATGCAGTGTAATGCACTAAGTTAATGGTGATTGGACTCTGGACTCTAAGTCTTAACACTCCAGCCTCTGACCGGGGAGGTGACTTTATTGTACAGTGGGAAAATATGAAGCCTTGGTATAAAAGGAGACCTTTATCATGTGTTTGTGTACGAGCCATGGCAACCGCAGGCAGCTGATGATCATATCCTGACAAGCCCGAGGTGTGTTTGAAGTCATTATGCGTCACGCAGAGCATTAAAGTGTAGCTAGTGTTAGTCTGCAGGAGGAAGGAAACAAGTACATGTGGAAAGCAGACTTAAGAAAGCAGAACCGGCTTGGGTTACTTCTGCTCGCCACTTTGTTTGCAATTTGTTAAAACAGGAAGTTCTGATGTGAAATGTGTTAAAACTCAGTGATGAGAACATGGCTGGCACAAAGGTGTTAATCTTAAACTGTAGTAGCTCTACTTTTGAATTTAAGGTAATTTCCCAGCTATAACTAAATCCCTAAACAAGGACCTTTCACTGTGTGTCCTTACTTATTTATTTATTTGTCAGAATGAAGCTTAAATGCTTCTGTTGGTTGTTGCTGTTCATGGAATTAATTAAAAACACATCAATCATCATTTGTCTGTGTATTTGAAATGACTGTAACGTGAGATAAGATCTTGATCTTAAAAAAAACAACAACCCCCCAACAAAACACCTTTTTGGCAAGTGTCTTCAGAGGGAGCTTATTCTGTTACATCTCCTCTTCCATTGGTGGATGTTCGCATTAAACATGGTTAAAGTTTCAAATATTGAGGTCCGTAATCTTGTCAGCTGAAAGCTCAGGCTTCGGACTGCTCTGAACTCTGTTTCAGGCCGGTCTTTCTGCCCTTGGCTCTGTATGATGTCATTGAGAGGGAATATCCCTAGTATGACCGTTTCAGGAGCAACACTGTTGTTTACAAGGTGCAGCCAAACAAAAGAAACAGGTAGTTGAGTTGTAGAGACTTTTCCTGCCTCAGAGTCGGCTTTTCACCAGAAATCTTTTCATTTTCCTGCTTATTAAACTAAACCAAACTACTTCTGACCATTTAATATACATAAATATCTATTCTACTTAAATAATTGAACTCCCTCGCTAACAAAGCAAAGCAAATTTCCTTTAAGCAGGAAAAGAATATGTACAAGAAGACATGAAGGTTTAACATGGTGGAGGCTTATATGCTATCACATGATGTGCAGGATGTTTTAGCACAATTCAAAGAACTCCTTCTGGGTCTGTAACCTAGAAAAGTTAGGTTTTCCTAGAGAGCTGAAATTAGGGCTGTTATCTGCACAGCTGGTAACAAGGTGAACTTTAAACAAAGTTTAAAATACGTATTAAATATTAAAATAGCTCTAAAATGAAGTTTAATGACCTAAACAAATGGTTACCACGGTGACAAAGCATGGCAGTAGGCTGTTGGAAATGTACTAGCATTAGATAACACTCCCGCACACAGAACCTGTTATCTAATGCCATTTCTGTATTTGTATAACACCTTTATCACAAAGTCACTTACAGATATTATGTTGTAAAGGCTGGACCACATACTAATCAGCATTTTCTGCATAAAATGAAACATATTAATCATTAGTTATATTTGACTTATATTGGGGAAAGTTTGCGGTGAATCATGTTGGAGATATTTAGCCATCTAAATTAATCTTACAGTGGATAATGGCTCAAACCACAACATCTATCAGGGTTTTTCCTGCACAGAAAAAAAAATGATGGAAACAACCAAAGAAGCTTTCGTTTTACATCAAAGGAAAATCACCAGCACTTTGATAGACAATTTGTAAAAATATCTGAAACATTTTTTTACGCAATGGACAAAAATAAAAGGAAAGAAAAGTAAAGATTTCTCTTAAGTTGATGCCAAAGGCCAATTTGTAGCCTGGAAAAAAGCCTGTTTATATACACTTATATGTATATGTATAAGATGGTGTAATAACCATGACTTGACCCATTGGTTTCTGGCATTTGTGCTAAGGAGAAGACTAAAAAAATCCTAACCAAGTTCTTCTAGAAACAACTCCAGCGAATGAACTCCAATATTAATAAATGGAACCTAACAAAATGTGTTTAATCAAATTGATATTACCCCATAATAAGGTTTAAAAAGCTGGATTTAGTTATACTTACACCTCGCATGAGCAGAATTTCAGAACATAATGGCCTTGACCTAAATGCATGGTAATTCATGTCCTGGATATGTTAGCCAGGAAAAAAAAAAACATTTACTGACATCTTTACTACAGCAAGAATTAGAAAGAAAAATCTCACCTTATCGCTACAGCTGAACCCAGAAACAGACAAAATGTTTTTGGGTCTGTTTTATCCATGACCTTGTTCATTCCCAGAGTTCATTACCAATGGTGAGTGTTGAAACATAGGATGGTAAATGTCCTATACAGAGCCTACATGACTGCGAGGGCAGCACTAATCCATCTGTCAACCTCACACCCCACAAAATTCAAACCCTGTAGGGTTATCATAAAAGAGTAGAAATAACTACAGAGGCCACTTGTCTGTGTAGCAGGCTGTAAACATGTTTATTTCTGCTGTAAAGTTGGACATTTTAACATGGAAGCCTCCAGTGGGTATTAGAGGAACTGCAGTTTTTTCAATTGGTTTTGATTTTTGACTATGGAGGTTTTTACTTAAACTTTATAAAAGCTTTACTCAGGCATTTCCTGTTTAATCAATATAACTGTAAAAAAATAAATTAAAACTCAGCTTCAGTTTGTGTATTCTTGTCCTGCTTTTTTTTCCTCTCAGGGGCAAGTTTGCTGTGGTGAAGCGGTGTGTGGAGAAAACCACAGGAAAAGCGTTCGCTGCCAAATTCCTAAAAAAGAGGAGACGAGGTCGTGACTGCCGGGCAGAGGTCATCCATGAGATGGCTGTCCTGGAGATGGCACGTAACAACCCCCGAGTGGTCAACCTGCATGCCGCTTATGAGACGGATCACGACATTGTCTTAGTGCTGGAATAGTGAGTTCACACAAACTTTCTGCCTGTTTTATTTTTATATATGCTGCATCCTATTTAATTCATACATTTTACTTGAGTGCTTCTATTTTCCTCAAATACGCCAAGCCAGCAGTGAGATCCTGTAAACGCTTGTATGAGGGCGAAGTCCTGTTTGTCAAGTCCTAAGGAGCTGCTAAATTAGCAAACAGCTCATCCTTCATAACAGGTTTATCGGGAATAGGTTGAAAGCTACAGCAACATGCTGGAAGCTTGAGCTGAAGGTGACCTGAACCACCGTCCTCTTAGTCTTGACCTCTTAACCTTTCCTATTTAAAAGCCCTTTTCAAATGAATGTCACGTCCTTTGTCTGTGCCGCCATTTGTCTTGTCACTTTGTACAATCAAAACTGAAACTGGAAGATTAGATATGAGAATACATGAGGACTTGTTGAAATGAACTGCTCTGTTTTTTCTAACCACACCTGTAATTGTCATTGGAGACACCTTAATCCCCTCCAAAGTGCAAACATGGTAAACAGCTCACTTTGTTGATCTAAGACAGTCTGGAAAATAATGGCCTGGTCCTTGTTCCAGAAAGCAGCTTCAGCAGTATTCGAAGCCAACTTTAAACTCAGAAAGTAGAAACTCCTGAGGTTGAGTCTGTATTCAACCTGAGATTGTGCTTGAAAATCAGATAGATCCATCGCCGCCTGGATCTTTGATACTCAGATTTGCCATGGCAATGGCTAAATAAATAGCAAAGCCTCCATTTTGATGCAGTGATAATAGAAGTATGGACAAGTTTCTTTCTTAGGCCTCAGTGCCAATCGACCCAGAGACTGAGTAGCAACCACTGGTTACTAGGGAAAAATCTGTATTCCCCCAGCTGTTCAGCAAGCAGTCTGGAAGCTGCTGAGTGCTGCACCAAATACATCCCTGAAATTGCTTTAGTCGCTTGCCGATTGCTGTGGTTGGTATTTGTTTCCATAGGAAACTCCCTGCTAAGCAGTCGTGAAAAGTGTGATGCAAACTGGAAACAGAGACACTGTGCCTTCAAAGTAAAGACTTTCTGTGATACAGTTAATACATTAGATAATATGTTTTAAAGACTACTGACCAACTTCTTCCAGGAGCAATTTGTTGACAATCTGCATTTTCCAGCATTACAAAGCTCCGCTACAAACTGGAGTGATAACGTTTTGGATCTATGAGTCATAATGTCTAAAACAGATTGTGAGGATTGTTTTTATCTTTGCCAAAGACGTACCACAGTTCTTTCTTATTTTGTCATGCAGGATTTACATTGAACCTATTCTGTAACAGCCACAAATAACAAGGAAATTGTAGGTTTCTGTTACAGAACACCGCACAGAGTCATTGTGGGCTGATTTTGTTAAATGGCGTGTGTAGTCACAGCTGTCTTAGAAAGATGCAGATTAATGTGCTCTAATATGAGCTTTAATATCGACTGTATGAATGAAACCCAGCATCAATCAGCTGCTTCAGGTGAAGCAGGAGGAAGGAGTCAGAGAGGAAATCTGCCGGCAAGCAGGTGAAATTCAAGTTGGCTCGTTTTTATGGAAAATAAATCCCAGCATTTCCTGCATCTCAGTATAAACAAACTCAAGGTTTCTAGAACAGGAGCAGTAATCGATCATGCGTGGCAAAAACTTGCTATGTAGTGCACCACCTGTTTAGAAATGTCTTTACCCGCATCCTGCTGTCTAGTTTCTGCTTTCTCAGTTTCTCCACCTCTACTTTTGTTAGCATGTTTTGAATTCTTATTGAAAGTCTTTCTCCGTCCGGCTATTTTTACTGATTTATCTCTCATCTGTTTACTTTTCCATTAGAATTCCTTGTTCTGGATCATAGATGCATTCCTCACCTGAATTATTTCATTCAGTCTCGTGCAGTTCCCTTATTCTTTATCAATATATCTTTATTTCATACCTGAGTGTGAAGACGCTGCATCAGCCAGCTGCCATTGCACATGCAATGGTTATTTACAGCTAACTGAGCTAGAAACTAAAATTAGGTGCAACACTTTAATTAAATGAAATATAATAATAACAAGAAAGTAGAAATGAGGCCTAGATTTGACGTACTTACAAAACTAAGTAAATAAAAATACATGGGACTTATTTTGATTTACTTCTTTTTTTTCTTTTAAATGTGGTCCAATTTTTCAGCAAATTAAGTTTTATTGAGGTTTAAGTTTTAAATCTTTCATTACTTTATATACTGCCGGGCAGATTAAACTACAGGGTAAGTCAAAAAGAATCATATGATTTGTAGTAAAAGCTAAAAGCTCGCAGTAAACACATGGCTGAACATAAAGCTCTACATACAAAACTTACAGTGTTTACAGATGCTCAGTGTGTCCCCCTCTGGATGCATGGCATGCCCATACAATAGTCAAGCTCGTCACGTACTTTTGTATGTGTGGAGTCTATGCAGCTTGCAGCTACTACTGACAGAGTGCTAACTACTGTCAACCGAGTGAAACTTGCGAAAAACAAACCAGAGTTTTCTCTTCAGCTTTAGGCTTGTTCTTAACTCGTACCGACATTTTGCTTGCGATTACAGCAACAAGGATATAAATTCAAATTCAGAAATGGCAGTTAGAAGCTTGAATTATCTGAGGTGTAGTAAAACTTTCTACTTGTACATTTTAGCGCTTCAGTCTTCATTTGTGTGCCTGCAGTGTTTTTGGTTTTTTTTGGTTTTTTTGCAATGACTAAGCAGGAAGGAGGTTCTCTTTCTCAATAAAACCTTACCACAACATGCAGGATCAAACCTGCGTCCCTCTGGCTGTGGGCTGGAGACTAAAACCACTGCACCACCCTTTAATCCATAAATGCATTTTTGTTTTCTCCTGTGGAAACTCTAACACACACACACAGTCTGTATCAAACTGGTCTGTGTTTCATATTTCACCAGACATTCCTTCTTGTCTCCTGTTCATGCAGTGCGGCCGGTGGAGAGATATTTGACCACTGCGTATCCGACGAGCTGCTGCCCGAGGCCCAGATCACGCGCCTGATCAGGCAGACGCTGGAGGGAGTCCACTACCTCCATCAGAGCAACTTGGTCCACTTAGACCTCAAGGTATTCAGACACATCCAACCAAAGTGAATCTATTTTTAACCGTTTACTCAACTCACCACAGACTTAACCTTAAGTACTCGGGTGTTTCCCTTCTCTAAGCGCTCAAAATCCTAAATTCCTTTTTTAATGCCACAGTTAAGCCTAGAATCAGGATTGTAGAGAGCATGGAACTGACTTCTGCTGCAGTGACAGCAGGGTGTGAAGAGTTTTGTTGCCGCTACATCAGGGTCAAATCGAGTGTCCACCACCTGAGCCCCTAAGAATCAGCTGATTTTTTTTTTTTTGTATAGGACTACAAAATTAAATCTACATGTTGATACCAGGATCGTCACACACCTCTGACTCTCCTGGGCCACAACAATGGATTAAATGTGTGGGGTTTTTGTCTCAAAAATTCAAGATCTTGACTAAATACCAAATCTTAGCAAATGCCTTTGTTAAATGTGTTATTTTACTCATGAGGGTGGGAATTTTACATGTCAACATAAAACTGTCATCACTGTCAGGAATACTTGTCATTTGACCCACAGGTCCTTTAAAAAGAAGTATTGTATTGTCCTAAAATCAGTTTGGGTGAGTGTGAGGGACCAAGCTGGTGTGGCCTGAATAAGACAGATAATGTTGTAGAAAGTGAGTTTCATTTCACTTTTTTCTTTTTTACAAGCAATTTGAGCCTTTTAAAAGACATCGGCTAATCCCAGACCTGATCAAAGTAATAAAAAACAGTAATACAGCAAATTAACTTCTCAAACAGCCAAACTGAACTGACACAACAGAAAAAGGAGAACTTATACTGGCTGACCTCAGTGCATTTACTTTAAATGAGCATATTTTCAGCTTTCATGTGTGCAGATTTGGTCTTAAATTTCATTTCAAGTTAAATCAATAAGTCTTATTTATACCTGTGAATACCCTGTGATTACAGGACAGTCACATACAGCACTAAATGTTCTCAGACTGTTTTAAAGAGAATGGCGCAATATCATAAGAGTCGTTTATTTAATTAAATAACTGTTTCCTGTGCAGAGACATTCATCATGAGGTGAATTTTGCAATCAGAAATGAGTTTTATCCCTCGAGCACTTCCTGCTTTCACTTTGTTCCCTCTCTGCCTCTCTCAGCCACAGAACATCCTCCTGACCAGCCTGTCGCCTCCAGGAGACATAAAGATCGTGGACTTTGGCCTGGCACGCAGACTGGGTGCGGTCGGAGAGCTCCGAGAGATTCTTGGCACACCTGAATACGTGGGTAAGCTGACGCTCATGAAACAAAGGCGGCAGCGGACATTTCACACATATTTATAGACAAACATCAGTCAGATTCACAATAATAAACTATATGTAAATTGTCAATGTTGACTAAGAAGAGATCATGCATTTGATCAATTCTTACCCAACATGTGCATTTTACTGTGCTAGCTCCTGTGAGAGTGGATGAGTGACACACCTATAAATAAATGCAGAAAGAACCATGAGTCAGTAATTAATCTGGGAAATTACACAGAGATCTTTTCTCTTCTCACTGTTGACTGACAGCTTTTACTTTTTTTTCTTCTTTTTTTCTTTTTCTTTTTTGTATTTAGCTCCAGAGATCCTCAACTACGAGCCAATCACAACGGCGAGTGACCTTTGGTGAGTATATCTGTACTAAATGGGCTATGGTTTAACCCTTTGGAAGGAGCGGTATCACCACTTGTACTTTGCCACTTCCAGCATGAAGAGAAAGTAACATGAACTCCACCACCAGGAGAATAAAAGCTGAGCTTAAGCTGCGTACATGCTGGAAGTGACTCTCAGCGATGTGGTGACCAGTGACCACAGCACAGGAAGTCATTTTACATCGTGGGCCACATGCAACCCACTTTGATCTCAAGTGTGCCAGACCAGTGAAACTCTGCTTTTTGTCAGAGTACAATTTAGTAAAGTTTAACCACATGTGTAATCCCTGACATATTTTAAAATAAGGAAAGAAGTTCAATTTAAGGAATATATCTCAGTTTTTCCACATGGGAAAGGAATGCTGCTTTAAGCTTAAATTGTAAGAAATAAATGTTTAAATTTACAGATAAAGTTCTGTTAGCACTTTTGCAGACTGTCCTACCATTTATAAAACAACATTTTTGTCAACTGACAGAATGTCTTCTTTTTGGAGTTTCTTTTTCTATGGTAAACCCACTGTGAAAATAATACATTTCCAAAGTAGATGGTGAAAAACCAAAACACTTTTTGACATTTTATTGTCTATCTATTACTGCTCTATTACTTTGACTTTGGTGTAGTATGAATGGCCATAGGTGAGGTTGAAAAAAAAAAGTATAAAAATACGGTTAAGTCTGGAAAATGTAAAGCAAGCCACAAATTTTAAAGCTCATTCCAGCCTCACATTTCCTCACATTTGTGGAGCTGTAAGTGAATTTAAAACGTAAAGTATTTACTTGGGTTGATTTAAAAGAATTGGTCACTGTGAACATAAATCTAAAACATATGCAGCTTCATTAGAAAAACATCACAAACTGGAAATGAAAGTGAAGGCGATCTTCGGCAGTGTGGGTATTAATGTAATGCTTCCCACTTCTTTTGTGGCAAATGCGATGAGAACACATCGTTCTTCTTATTTGTTTTTCTAAGATTATTTCAGATATTTTGCTTGTGTCATTTAGCCTTCAGACTCTCCATGTCTGATATGTCCTGTGTGTGTTTCTCAGGAGCGTGGGCGTCATCGCGTACATGCTGGTGACGGGCGAGTCTCCGTTTGCTGGGGACGACAAGCAGGAGACGTATCTGAATGTTTCCCAGGTCAATGTGGACTACAGCAGGGAGGCCTTCTCCAGGGTGTCTGAGCTCGCTGTGGACTTCATCCGCAAGCTGCTGGTCAAAGCACCTGAGTGAGTAAATGACAATCTGTGTGCGAGTGTAAGAGTGTGGGTGTTTTAACATAACTTCCATGTAACAGAGAGATGAAAATGAAAACATAGCTGTGAACAGAACCGTGATGGATGTTTTTCCAAGTCACGTCATGTGTTGTTTTAAAGTTTTTCCACTGGTGTGTGATGGATTCACACTCATCAGGCAGCATGCTGGGCTAAGTATGATCTCATCAGAACTAGTATGTCAAGAAGAACCTGCTGGTGTTAATCTATAAAGGAAGAAATCTGGTTGAAGGAAAGATCAGATTGTTCAGTGAAACACCAGCACCTCGATCTCTTTGCATGAATGTGTCTAATCGTTGGACTGTCTCTGTTTTGACCGTAGGGACCGGCCCAGCGCCGTCGACTGTATGAGTCACCCCTGGCTGTGGCAGCAGCCGCAAATCTGCATGAGCCCGGAACCCGCCGCCACCGCCTTCCGTACCAGGAGCTGTGGCACAAAGTGGGCGGCCCCTCACGAAGACTTTGAAGACAAGGAAAACTTCCTGGAGTCATCCCACTCACACGCAAAAAGGTTTCGCTTCGAGGAGGATGCTGACTTTTGAAGCTACAAAAATGATAAGAGGGAGATGAAGATGCAGCGGTGATCACTTCTTCCTCTGAGCTTTTAAATTGTTTTAAGTCTCCTGGAAACCAGCAGCGTGCCGGCCACCATTCACCGTTCTGTTTATACTGATCTACTCAAACCAACCAAAGATAACCGGCTAAACTCTGATGTGTCGCTGTTCATACTGTACAGTACGTCTCAGTTAATGCGGTGTGTTTAACCTCAAGTATTTAATTTCCTGTCTTAAACCCACTCTGTGCTGATGAAGGCTGCTCCGGAGGACTTCCAGGGGAATCTATGCAACATTTCTGGTGCTTCTGAATTCTTTGCCTTAACTGTGGGAAGTTGACTCACCTGGAGCTGCTTTCGGTTGCACTTGTGCTTCAGCTGAAATGTGTGATATAGAGATTAGCGCCTCTGCTATGAGGAAGTGAGATCATGTTGTTCTTTGCATGTTTAAAAGAGGCAGCAGCGTTATAGTGTTTCAGGTTTCTATCTGTAGATAAAATCCGCTGCTGCCCGCGTCAGGGTAACTTCTCTGTCGCATCAAAGTCAGATAGCGGCCACATTCGGGCCTGATCAGGCCTGCTTTTGGCTAGTTATAGCAGCTGCTTTGTGGGCCAGATGTGGCCTGGGAGACATGGTGGAGTTAGGGTGATGCTCCTTTGACATCTGCCTTGTGTAAGGTGGAATCGGTGCCAGATGTGGACCACATTTAGGACAAACATTCCTTAATAGTGCTGCAGATAAATCCTTCAGAAATGGATACAAGCAACAACATTAGTGGAGTTTTTTCCCCCCTCTGGAATTCACTTACCAACTTAATTTTTTCCATTTTCCAGCCTATTAATATTATTAAACAGATTTTTAACCATCAAGGTTCAGTTTCAAAGACTTCCAGGTTTTCAGCATTCTTACCGCGAGGAAGTTAAATAGTAAACTAAAGCATCCCTCCAGAGTTCCTGTGTCTCATTTTTGTTTTTAACCATAACATGAGGCAATTTAACCATAAAAAAACAGAAAATATGCAATGAAGCCTTTATCAGCATGGATATCTTATAGTCAGTCTTCTGAGCCAAAATTGAGTATCGGTTAATAAAACCCACTATTTCTACACTCCCACAGCCCTGTTTGCAAATTATTTTGAAAATAAGTTTAGATATGCCACAAAGAAGCTTCTGAAGTCAACTTCTACATGATTAGAGGGAAAATTTTGACTCTAGGATATTAAAAAGGGACAGGTCAGAGTAACATTATCTAAAAATAGTTTTGGTACCTGTATCCACTCGTGAAAGAGTTTGCTGCATGATTGCCTTTAAACCTGATGTCAGACTTGGATTTTCTCAACATATGCTTCATACTGAGGGTTTAAACGTAGCTCAGGGTCTTATAGAAAGCTCTTTAAAAAAAAAAATCTAAATATGCACCTTTCAGTGTTAATCTGCATTTAGGTTATTATGAAATTTCTGGCTGGAAGTGTGCTGCAGTAAAAGTAAGTATAAAGGGGTGAATCAGCCGAGTGGGCCGTGCCCGCACTTACTCAAATGATTTCCTCCCTGAGCTGCGAGTTCCTCTTAGAGGAGAAACTTTAGCACTTAGTGTGTGCAGAGCCTTCACTTAGACCTCCTGCAGTCCTCCGCAGGTCCGGGTGCCTCAAGATTTCATCTCAGGGCTGCTGCTCACTCTTTGTTTTCTATTCTTAATGTTATTCTCACAAGCTGATTATTATTATTATTATTATTATTGTAATATTTATGTGCTGGACTTCTATTTTTTATGTAAATAATGCACTCACGTGTCTTATAAGCAGAGATTCAGGTGATGATGAAAGGAAGGATTAGTCAATGAGGTGGTTCAGGAAAGTGAAGTCAAAGTGGGGAAACAGAGAGGTGTCAGATGGTTTTTAGAGAGGAAAGAGGTGATTAAACAGGAAGAGTGAGTGTGGGAAGAAGTATTTCCTGATGGTTGCTTTAAGTTGTGTAGAGGTGATGAGAAAGTAGGGATGACTATTTCACAGAGGAGCCAAGGTGCCACCAGCAACAAATCCTGACCTCAGACAGTGGCAGCTCTCAACCTCCAGAGAAAACATTCCTCTGGTTTTATTTTTAGGTGCCAAACCCGAACGGGACCACACTGCGTGCGTTTGTTGTTGCTGTCAGCACAAAGGCCTTTGTGTATCTGTGTGTGTGTGAGGAGGCTGGGCCGTGCTGTCGTCCTTTATAACTGGAACGCCACACTGTAAAAGAGCAGACTGCTGTAAACGGAAATAAGCTTGAATCCATCTGCTCTGAGAATAAAAGGTTTGGAGTTGGTTAAATCTGCAGAGCAGGTGGGTCTGACGTCACTTTGGTGCCGACGCTCCATTGGACCATTGTCTCCGTCAGACTCTTGCTGTAACCGTCGTGTTGTTTTTGTACAGCTGCTGTTGTTCTCGCGTCACTCGGCGGCCTCGGAGTGTGCGAGCGCTCTTTGTGTCAGTGCCGCTGATGTCACTCAGCGTTCCTCTTTGTTGTCTTGAGACTGAAGGATTACTGTATGTCAGAATGAAACCTGCCACAAGCACAAATAAATCAGATCTACCTTTATTCTGCTTTTTATGTTTTGGGTTTTTTAAAGTATGAGCGTTCTGATTGCATCTGAAATAACTAAAAAAAATAATTTGTATTCTGATTAGCTTCAGGCTAATGTTAGGCATCACAAAGCAAACTGGAAAAGCTCATTAAAGACTGTAGAAAATAAATGGTGTCTGTGCTTTGATGTTTTTCCAGCTCCACGCTGCCCCCTGTTGGCCCTGCAGAGCTGAGAGTTCATACTGGGTCATACTGTGTCAGTGTGTACCAGTGAGCAGGCACAGACTGGAAACCAGTAGCTCAGTAACTCTCAGCAGTGTTTCCCAACCTTTTGGAGCCACAGTAGATATTTCACATTAGAAAAATCACACCGCACACCAACAAACAAATGTCACAAAAAGCATATTGATAATTTTTCCCCGCCCACCAGGTATAGCGGAATTGGCTCAGTTTGTCCCCAGTATACCTTTTTTGCTTTCTTCTGACCACTAGTCATGCTAGGGCCTTCATCTGGGTCAGAACTTTCTCCAGGACTCATCTCAGATTGACTTTTTCCTTTTCAAATATTTATCTATTGCTATTTTGCACTGCACAGTCTTACAGCGTGACTAATTTCTCCTTCTGTTTTACTAGGAATTGTCAACCCATTTAATCAGAGCAGGTACTAGTTTTTTGTTGTATTTATCCACGACGCCTTAGAGGCCGGTCCGTGAAAATATTGTGGGCATAAACCGGTCCGTGGCGCAAAAAAGGTTGAGGACCGCTGACTTACTAATCGGGTAGAACCAGATAATCGTCCACAGCACACCGGTTGGGAAACACTGCTCTAAAGGGGTCCTGATATGTTATGTTTTTACATATTTTTGTCAAACACGCACGCACGCACCCCAACAACAGTGGATGCTGATTAAAAATGTTTCAAACACTTCATATTAACCTTTTAATATACATCATTATCTTTATAGGGTTTTTATGTCACCCATGTGTGTGTGAATGGGTGGATGACAGGTTGTGGAAAGCGCTTTGGGGTCCTTAGGGACTAGAAAAGCGCTATACAAATACAGGCCATTTACCATTTACCCACCATCAGTGTGAATGGTAGGAATCGGGCTACAAAGACTAATAAAGGCTCATATGGAAGCTGATATCATGACCACTGCACCATGGAGCTAAACACTGGAGGACCAAATGTGAGCTGCTGTGCTCTTAGCACCAGTCCCAAGCCTTGTTAAATATAATGGATCAGCTCAAAGTACCTTAAGAGCTTCTTTCAGTTCAAAGGTCACCACAGCGGGACAATCGGCATATCTGAGTTGGCACTAGCAGAGGCTGATCCTACATACTCTTCCTCAATCAACCCTCCCAGGGATATTTGTTGGGTACATGTAACAACTATATAAAAACTGATGACCTTTGTTCCATGTTAGAAGAATTGTTTCAGCTTTGCATTTTAATATTTAAATACTTCATTGATTTGCTTCAAGAACTCCCACTCAGTGGACGTCTAATGAGATAGTCCAGACAGTAAGTTTCTTTGACTGTTACAGCCACTAAATGACATTTTGAGAGCATGTGACATAAATAAGGATTATTTTAACTGACTCATACAGCAGTACAGAGTCTAAGAACAAAACCAATCAGAGCTGAGCTCCTTTAAAAGGTCAAATCCACTCAGTTTTTTTGTTTTAAAAAAAAAAAAAAAAAACACAGCACAACATACAGCGAGTAGTAAACAATGGAATGCATCTGAAGTTACATTCAGCAGAACGACTCGCAGCCATCAGCAAAGTGCAAAGATGCTATTTAAGCTCATACAGAGATCATACAGATGGATGTACAGTGCATGCTGCCCTGCCAGCTACCAGAAGTCCTACAGGAATAATCCACTTCATTAATTGGACACAGCAAGCAAGTTTACAGATTTTTTTTGTCCTTCTCCCCACCCAGTGTCTTAAAAACATATCACATCTGCCACCATGAGATACATTCAGATCCAAAAGTATCTGGACAGGGGGGTCCATAGATGGTTTTGGAGATATTAGCTGTAAAGATGTCCACCTTCACCTAGAACTAGATGGCACTCGCCTTCTAGTGTTTGAAACAACCAACAGCAACATCTGTTTCCACTAATTAGACTCATCCAGTTTCTACCAGTTCTTTGGGTCTAAGTCACAGGAGCAGTGACCTAAACGAAGACGCCAAGGCCACACATCCTCGCTGTACCACCCAAGCCAGCAGACATGATCTATCCAAGCAGTCGTGGGCCTCAAAGTTATCCAGGACATCCACTACACCTCAACCAATGCCTTTAAATGTGGCAAAGCAGCTGCTCTACTCAGACACCCCCAAAAGCCCAAAGCCTTCAGAGGAAGCTCATTTCCACCTCTGGTGTCCTGGACACCTTTCAGTCAGCATCCACAGCTTGTGGATGTAGGTGTAGATCATCAGCTCGCTCTTCACAAAAAACAGATCAGTACAGAATCCACAGCACCAAACCCCACAGCCTCTGTTCTGATATTCTATTCATGAAAGCTGTAAACAGAATCAGCGTCAAAGGTCAACCCTGAGGGAGTCTGGCTTATTGATGGAGAAGTGAACCAAGCTCTCGTTGCAGCTGCAGGCTCCAAAGTGCTTTTAACAGCGTGCCTGATATCCCGGAGTCCAGGAACACCCCCTACAGGTCACCCCAGCCAAACCATCCCAAAGTCCACAAAACACATGTAGACTGGTGTGGAGAACTCCCACACACCCTCTCTGAAAGGAGGAGTCACGACCCACCTACTCAAAGATCCAAAAATATGATAGGTGATTTATAGAGTTCCATAATATTTAAAAGAAGACAGACATCTGTACAGCTCACCCCAAAGCAATTCAGGCCAGAAGAGAAGCACCCAACTGTCATCTACAGATTAATCACATGGTGCGATTCAGATTTAATCAAAGCAAAAAACTAAAACTGCCCCGCTGCCCAAATACTAAAGCACCTGAGTGTTCCTTCTTATTATTGCATTTTACTGAAAACAAAAAACAAATCTGTGCAGATGGACTTTTTTTTTTCTCCAGGAAAACATAAAATCTGATATTTTAAAATCATTTATAGTAAAATATGAAAGTTTTTGGTTGTTGTTATAGTTGTACCGTTTAAAAGTTGATTTCCAAACGTGATGACAGAGCTGACCTATGATCCCCATGGTCTTCATCAGCAGAACATCCTGTGCTGATGAAGACCATGTGAAATGTGACGGCTCCAGAATACGTAGTGAACACACCTTGAAGTGACTGTGTGTCAGAATAAAACGTACTGCAGCGATTTAAGAGGAGACGCTGCAGGCACTTTTTTTTTTTAAGCAGTCTGCAATTTACACACATAACTCGTTGTGAGATAATTAATCTTAATTAAGATTTTTTTTTTTTTTTAAAGTCTGGTTTTGGAACTTCAATGGCTTCAAAAAGTGAACAGTTCTGTTAGCCTGCAGTGTCTTATCTTAAAAATATAAATCTAAACTGCTTTTTTGTCCTTTTTCTGACTCGTCATTGATGGAAATCCACCATCAGCATCAAACTGAAGGAATGAACTCAAACACTTTAAGTGTCTGCTTGTTATTTCATTACAGTTAAAACACAATCAGCAGATATTCCTGCTGATGACGTCCACCCGGAGACCGGATTCTCAAACATTCATGTGTCTAAAATGAGCTCAATGCTAGTGCAGGTATAGAAAGAATGTAAGAAGCTTTTCTGCTGCAGCTAAACACGCAAACAAGTTGAGTTAGAGAAACTAACCGGATATTAACCAGCAGCTCGGCAGCAACATAAAGTCTGAGCAAATGGAAAAGCTTTCATTTAGCCTGAAGGACTTTCAGAGGAAGACAGTGGAGAACAGAGGAAAGCTCGTCCCACCTCAGGGTTAGCGCGTTTAACAAACCAGCATCCGACTCATCTGAGCCCTTAAATCTGAAGGTTTGAGGTAAGACCAGCAATAAGACACAAAGATCACATAAAGCGCTCAAAACTCCTGGATGACCCTGAAGTGGTTCTCGATGGAGGGCGGCTCGTCCTTGAAGTGCAGCTTCTTGCTTGGACACGCCCCGAACTCCTCCAGAGTTTTGATGAAGTGTCCGTGCTCGCGGCCCACCCAGGCCCGCATCGGGTCGCACACCTCGTAAGGGGTCACGTGGGCATGGATCGACACGCCGCTGCCGGCCAGCTCCTTCAGGACCTGCTTGTCTGTCACCCAGGTCTCACTGCCCCCCGGGTGGCCACCATCCAGCCAGAACATGTCAGAGATGTGCTTGACGAAGGGTGACATCTGCGGATCAGCACGGGCCCCGGGCAGCTCGTACACCATCTGGTTCAGGACCACGCAGCCTTTGCTGAAGCCCACCAGGGTCAAGGAGAAGCCTGAGGGGATGCTGTCAGCGCCGCCCTGTGGTTGGAGCGGGTCTGGCAGGCTGGCTCGCTCCATGCCGTGGCTCAGCAGGGCCCTGTGGTCAGAAACGCTGCTCAGACTCAGAGAAAAGATCCAAAATCATCTCAAAGAATTACAGCAACATTTTCCTGTCCTTCACACCTTTAGACCTGGTCATGTTTTCCAAAAACATAAAATTTGGAAAACTGGGAAAAGACACGGGAAACGCGTTCACCATTAAATTGCCCTTTTCTGTGTCATCATCTGTGAGCTAGATGATTTAGCTTGCAGGTGGCTTTTTAAGCCTCTACACCTTTCTTAATTTATTCTTAACTGATATACAGGCCGGATAAAATTTAGCCAAAGTAATCAAGTTAAATAATATCTCAACAAGACAAAATGAGCTCCAGTAACAAACCTGAGGTGGTGAAACGCTCCAGAGTCAGCAGAGTATGGAGAGTGCTCCGGAGCCCCGAACATGTTGCTCTCCACAAAGTTCTGGTAGCAGCTGAACTTGTGCAGGTACATGCGCGAGGCTCTCACCACCCACACGTGTCTATCAGGGAAACGGCAGCCCAGAGTGAAGGCGACCCTCTCCAGGCTCCAGGAGAGCCACTGGGCACCCTCAGGCTGCAGCGCCATCTCCTCCTGGAAGTTCTGCACAGAGAGAAATGAGAAGTTTTACAACTGCTTTTTGCAACATAGAGGTCCTACATGATCTCAGAACAAGAGCAGCACAGCTGAGTCCTGTACTTTTTCCTGACCATTTTCAGGGGAATAAAGCCTGAAGCCACATCCGAAATGTCTCACTGTAAGAAAAGGCTAAAGTATGCGAAACCACACAAGAACTGGACTGAAAATGAGTGGCAACAGGGCTGATGGAGTGATAAGTCCTAATATTTGGTTCAAATCATCATCAGTGTGTACGGAGGAGATCAGGAGAGAGTTAGCACAGTGAGCATCTATCTGTAAAAGAAAGTGGAGGCTCTGTCATGGTTTAATTTCAGCCAGTGGTGTTGGAAATCTCGGCAAAAGTGAACTGTCAGATTTTGATGCTCCATGAAATACCATGGGGAAAAGGTCTGATTGGCAACATCTTCATTTTTCAGCATGACAATGATCCAAAGCGCACTGCAGAGGCAGTAAAATCATACCTGGACAGAATCACACACAATGGAGCACTATCAGCCATGGACTGGCCTCCCCGCATTTTTATTTGGTTTGTTGAAAGAAATCATTGACTGATTCCAACATTAAACACACAGGAGGTGGCACAGAGCTGCCTCAGTAATCGTATTCAGTGATTAATTTCGCCATGGCAGCCATGTCCACCTGAGACCTTCTCCATCACTCTCACCTGAATATCCCCGTGAAAAAACACCACGTGCCGGTTGTTGCTCTTTTCCTGCTCCTCCGGGTCAGGCCGCAGGAGCAGCAGGTCGTTCACTCGGTTGGGGAGGTTCCCGGGCACCGCGGGCAGCCTCTGCAGCTTCTGCAGCGGGGTTCCCGACAGTGCATCCCGGCTTGCCGAGGCGTGGAGCCCCCGGAGCTCGGAGGGTGACGTCGTCATCGCTTTGGCCGCAGTTATTAAAGTCAGGTCCAGTACTGCTGCTCGTTCGGCTAGCATGGACTCTAAAATAAGAAAATGAGCTGGCGTTTTTCCTCATCTGCGCACTCGCTCCATGCTGCTGTCAGTTAGCATCACATTATGCGGGTAGCGCCAAACCGGGCCACACAGCCTTATTATACGCAAACAATTACAACTACACGGCGTCTACAACCGCTGTCCGCCTCACATTACGACACCTGCGGAATAAACGTCCAAGATTTACTTCACTGTCACAGTTTTAGAGTCTCCTTTTGTCCACAAAGAGGCGCTGTTTAACAAAAACAAACCCACCGAAATAACAAACGACTGCAGTGACAGGAAACGTACGCGCTACTGCGCATGTGTTGAGTTTTCTCGTCGGTAGGAATCGGATGAGTCCCTCCTTTGTATTTCCGTTTTCGTCCGCGCGGTCTAACGACGCCAAGAACAAAGCAATCGTATAAAACACCACGTTTGTGGTGAGAAACGTGAACTGTCATCGATGTGAGCCGAGGATATTTATGGATATAAAACATAAATAAAATTGACACTGATTAAACCACTAATTAATTTTTTTTCGAATGTTTTCATAATTTTATGGAATTTGTATTATTTTCCAAAAATAATAAGTAGGTAACAGCATGTCCAGGAAAAAATATTTACACCCCAGACCTTTTTTATTTTTAAAAAAAATACATACGAGGACCGCACATACATAAACACATCTCAAAATGTCTATGGTTGGGATCGGGGTGGAACCATCTTGTGCTGAGACTTCCAAAGTTTAGCTGAACACATAAAATTAACGTGTTTACCTTTCCGTGGATCTTGATGTGGGTGGGTTCGCAGCGGCTGCGCTGAAGCGAGTGCAAAGTGAGTGTTTTCCCGCAGAAATAGTTTATATTGCCCCTTTTTCCTTATAAACGCTGCACATACTTCAAGTGTGCCACTGACATGTTTGGTTCCGCCTGCATAACACAGCAAATTAGTTTACACCAGGCTGGACTTTGTACATGTTCTACAGCTGTGCAAACAGCTGTGCAGACACAATGGGTAAACCATTGCACCGCCACTCGGCTTAATAATTCCTATAAACTGCACTGAATAATTATATGACTGATAATTAACCATATAAACTAATCAAGGTCATTCTGCACATAAGAAGAGTTCCATTCATCTGCTGGAAGGTAACTTCAGCTTTTAAACACACTGTGCAGCAGCTTATATTTATTGGAGAACTTTTCATAGCCCATGTACGTATTCTGTTGCTGCTTGAGTATCCATGTTACACTTAGAATTGCATTAAAAATCAAAAGTATTATTTCACTGCTTCATTTTTTGATGGGATGAAGATGCAGCTCTATGAACTGTACCATTTATCATCAAACAGTTGAAATAAAAACAGTATTTCCTGAACTTCTCAAAGGAATGAGCTCAAAGAAGTGGGTGCAACAGCAAAAACATGGGGAAAATGTCACCTGGCTGGTACTTTGATACATGCTGGGATAATTACAAATTTTAAAATGTAACTAATGCAGCCATTTTTAGCTCGTACCAATTGTACCAGTTGTCAAGCACAGTGGTGGAGGGTTGGCCTGAGTTGACCATGAACTCTTCGGCATACCAAAGTATTGTAGAGTGAAATGTGAGGCCATCTGTCTGACAGATAGAGTTGGTCATCTGAAACGGGTAAATAATGTTAAGGATTTTTAAAATGTTGTCATATATGAACCCTTGGAATTGAAAGAATATGGACTTTCTTTTTCCCATGATTGCGTTTTATTGGTTACACATTCAAATTTTCATCTAATGAGTGGCTGCATTTCTACTTTCCCAGTTCTGCATACCTGATAAAACATGGCCTCGAGCTCTTTGGGCAGGAGACTGGTGGCGTGTCTCCTCAATGTTTCTGAAGCTCGCAGGAAGGATCTGGTGGAGACGGTGGCCAAAGCAGCGTTGTACAATACTGAAGGTGAGTTCAAGGTACCAGCGGAAAAAAAAGTTTGAATTTCAACACGAGCTAACTGCTGGTAAACTATTTACAGCCTCAGTTTGAAGGGCAAGCCACTACATATACCCAACTCTTAGCTGTAAAATCACTGCCTGTACGCAGTTATGTCATCCATGATGGCGCCAGATGATAATCAGATAACCACCCTACTCTAAGCACTAAATTTGCCCTTTACCTGTAAAATATAACCTGTTATTAGACATTTATTCACATGTATTGTCTTTATTGTGCTTCAGGTGTGAGGCGTGAGGGGACCACGGTGTTAAACATCTTTAATGATTATGACTACAACCGCTCTGTCATCACTATTGTGTCCAGCATCGACTCGATCAGTAAGTCCTCTTTGTATTTGTGCTTCTAACATGTTCCATATTCACTCTCTTGCTCCTGAGAGATGGATGAATGGGTTCAGCTCCAGCTTCCAATCCTTTAATAAGCTTTGTGAGGGATTTAAAGACACATAAAAAAAACCCAGTAAGAACCTTTTTCTAACAAGGATCACAGAGAAAAAAATCATTTCTACGAATCCTTGTTCGAAACACGACAGCCTTAACAGTGAAAGCAGTCAAAGTTTGCAGCTTTTATTTGGTGTTGTTTTTTAATGTTTTCCAGGGGAGGCGATCCTGTGTGCATGCGAGAAGGCGTGTGGGTTGATTGACATGCAAACTCATACAGGAGTCCATCCATGCATGGGCGCTGTTGACCTCATACCCATCTACCCACTGGGGGAGGAGGTGAGGGCAGAGGACTGTACTAAAGAGGCGCTCGGTATGTGTTTCACAGTGTTCCTGAGAGTTAATGTACCCCTGAAACACTGTACCCTCCTTAAATACCCCGTCATCAAATGAAGTGTTCATTCAAACTAATTATTGTTTGACTAACCTTCTGAGTTTCTCCATTAATTCACCTAAAATTTTAAATCATGCTTTTTATTTGTTTTTGTTTCTAATGTCTCTGTAAAGTACTTTGAATCACCTTGTTGTTGAATTGTGCTATACAAATAAATTTGCCTTGCCTTGCCTTGCCTAAAAATTTAGAATAGAATAGAATAGAATTCAACTTTATTGTCATTGCACATGCACAGGTACAGGGCAACGAAATGCAGTATTTCCACTACTACTCATACTTTTAGCTAATAATTCCTGTGTTTATTAACCCTTTAATATTCAACTGCTAACCCTACTTTCATTCATAGTTTTTGTTTTGCTATTTCAATTAATCGATACTTTTATCGTATGTTTTTAATTGCTAGTAAGCTTGTAGTTTCAAATATTTATCTGTTTAGCTAACATCATTTAATTATGTTTTAGCTAATAATTTCAACTTTTAGCTAGATATCCTTTAGCTAAGTATTTAAAACTTTTCATTTATAATTTTTACCCATTTAAAATATTTGTCTGTCATGTTAAGCTAACAATTTTATTTGTTAGTATACATTTTAAGATGACATTTTCAACTGCTAGCCCTTTAACCTAATTATTATTTAGCTATTTCAAAAGTTAATAGTTGGATATTTCCCCCCTTCGTTATAATTTTAAAAAGCAATTCTAATTATTTACTAACAGCACATTTTTGGCTAATGATTTTAACTGCTAGCCTTGCTTTTTTAGCTAGTGGTTTAGCTAAAAAAAGGTTTCCATACTGTTAGCCAGGTGAGTTATTTCAACAGTTATGCATTATATTTGTTTAAAATTTGAATTTGTTTATTATATGAAAACTTCTCAAAGGTTTAGTTGTTATTTTATAAATTCAAGCCTTCTCCCTTTCTTTCCAGTCATTATTTAACTATTTATTTATCTACCTATTTAAATCATTTATATATTTGAGTTACCCTGTTGCTACCGCTGCTAACTTTTCCAGTAAAATATTTTAAGATCTACTTGTTATTGCATTTTTTTTTTAGATTAGTTGAACACAACTTCCCACATAACCCTAAAATCCTATCTAACATGTACCCCTGGTTGGGAATCACAGCTATATTTTAAATCCTCACTGGCTGTCAGTGCTCGTAATTTATTTTTAGTTCTTTAGACAAATATCACATGTGACTTAAAATAAATTCTCAATGTGTGTTCACAGACATATTCAGCAGGGTGTATGTAGTTTTTATTATTCCTCAGTACATTTTCGGTCATGAGCTCATCCACTGTGTCTCTACAAGCATGTCTCACCTGCATGTAGCTGATAATGTGACGTCTTTTCTATTTTCTTGGGCTGTTGATTACTTTCACAGTTTACCAGCTGACTTCGCAGCCATGTGTCTATCTGATAATGAGCAATAACTCAACACTTTGCCCTCATGCCTGCAGACTGCACTCTGTATGCTAATCTGTGTGGTGTGATTGAAAAATGGTAATTGGCCAACCCACTAACAAGCACTGTATTCATGCATGCATGTAATAAGCAGCCCATGTGTCCGTATTTTCCATCCGTCTGAATTACATTCCCGCGGGTGTGTTTTGGTCCGTCACGGTCTTTGCACCTTTGCGTTTCTGAATTTGTGTGCACGTGATGACGTGCACTCCGTATGCCAGTCAGCTGAAATGTGTCTGTGCTCTTGCTTGGGCTCAGCTGTGGCTCAGGGACTTACAGAGAGGGTCCGGGGCACCAGTGCCTTCCTGTTTGGCTGGGCAGACTTCCCCTTACAGCGAGGGCTGGCGCACAGGAGGAAGGAGATGGGCTGGTTCAAGAAGATGCCAGACCTGCGGGCGATCAGGGCCGACGTGGGGCCGCAGCCACAGAAACGATTCGGCCTCACAGGTGAGCCAGAGGTAGCAGGTAATGAAGGTTAGAGTGTCTCTTTGGTGTGATTACACAACACAGGTGACCTTATCTTTGTTTGTTTGTTAGTCTGACCACAGGCTGTCTCCCTTCTCTATTCTGACCTTTGAAAGGAAAAATCTGAAAAGTTCTCACAGCTAAAAAAAATAACATTGACGTGTTACCAGATAAAAAGAAAGTCAGGCCACTGAGCCTGTTAGCACATTCTGAATCTAACTAAAAGGTGTTAAGCATCAGATTCACACAGCCAAGGTATCCTGTTGTTGCCTTTGCAACATTTAGTCTCTATTATAAGCACTGCTGGATTTGTAAAGAAAAAAAATAATTTACTGGAGGCAAACAAGACAGGAGATCGAGGATTCATAGTGTTCCGGAGAACATCTGGTGAACTACATGTACCAAAGAAGTCGTCACTATCCAAGAAAAATGACTGTCAACCAGTTGCCCTCACTTCACATCTGATGCAGAGCTGGAGAGACTAGTCCTGGCTCACCTCACACCACCTGATAGACATGTAGTCTGTAAGACTGGGCAGTGCTCTGTCTGACACGGGGGACTGTGCTGTGTCCATTCCTCTTCAGCTTTCAGTACAGCTTCTGCCACTCTGACCATTTTTTAGGGCTGAGGACTGCAGAGCACTAGTAGAACAATCTGTTTCTGAATGTGAATAAGACTTCAGAAGGAAGAGGATTGCTATGCAACTTTTGTCTCACTAGTAAAAATCTGCAAAAAATGTTGTTATTGATTTAAAGAAGCTCCTTTAGTTCCGATTTGTCTGATCTCCTGCAGGTGTCGGGGCAGGTCCCTACGTCATGAACTGCAATGTCACAATTGACACCCAGGACGTCTCTTTGGGGCGCAGCATCGCCAAAGCCATCAGGGAGTCGACGCCGGGAGGCCTGCCTGGAGTGCAGGTGCTGGCCCTACCACACGGGGGCGCTGTGGAAATCGCTTGTAATGTGGAAAGCGTGAAGGGGACCCCGCCAGATCACCTCACCGCAGGTGAACCCTGGCCGTCTTTCAGCATCGGCGGCGAGTCGTACTGTCACGCTCCGGCTTCCCTCATCACGGCGAGGGTCGCCGAGCTGGCAGGGAGACAGGGGGTCAGCATGAAGGGCACGGCCTTGGTGGGGTTCACCCCCCGTGATTGCAGGGGCCTAGCAGAGTATGCTCTGTCTCAGGGGATTGCCGAGTTCTGGAAAGAGCAGCGCAGGATCCGCATGTGAAAACAAAAACTAAAGTCGATAATCTGTGATAGATTCCGCCTCCGTTACCATGGAAACTGACTGTTATTGAGCCCTCAGGTACCACCGGTGCTGCTTTATGTTCTACCGCTGCACAAATACAGTTTATAGCATCAATAGTTTTTCTATTTGAAGTAATGTTTGAGTCAGGAGGTCTTCACTTTCAGGGTTCTCAGATTTAGATTTATGAACCTCTGTGTTTCCCCAGAGCAGGACGAACCCCTGATATAGCAATATATCATATTCCTCTCCCTGTGATATGTCATCAATACACTAAACTTTATTAATAAAACATGAGGCATTCTGTTGCATCATCTCCTCCCAGTTTGACCTACAGAGTCACTATTTTGTGACTCCTCGCTGTGGTGCCTGTTAAATAAATGAGCAAAAAAGTCAGTCAGAAGAACTGAAAAAACAGATAAACTCACCGAGGGAAACTGAAACATTGAGTGATGACTGATCAGTTTGTGTGATTACCTTTAGACTAAAAACATCACATTTAATAAAAAGTTTAACAGTTGATGCTTTTCTTTTGGTATTTTTTTCACAAGTTCACATAGAGTGCAGTGGAGTTGGAATGACGGATGGGGTCAAAGGTGAGGGTGCTCTGAGTTCCTTGTTTGCAGAGGTGATGGACAGGTCGACGGGTAAGGTCAGGCATTAGCGTCTGTGAACTGTGACGTTGGTAGACGACAGACAAAGTTATAGAGACAAGGCTGAGAAGGTTTGGACAAAGGATGCTGAGGATGGAGCTGCCAGGCAGGAGAAGAAGACGCAAACCTCAGAGAAGATTCATGGATGTAGTGAAGGAGGGCATGCGGATGGTTGGTGGATCAGAGGAGTATGATAGGAATACTGCAGTGACCCCTAAAAGGGAGTCACCAAAAGAAGAAGATATACAGTTATGTAACTCCATAAGTAGATTTTAAATCAACCAAACAGCATGTGATTGAAGTGCAGAATGTCAACTTTAATTCAATGAGTTTGACAGGAGTGTTGAACCGTTTATGAGTTACTGCCACTTTTATACTTTTGGTGGTTTTTTTTTTTTTTTCAAGAGTCTGTGTAGAATAACACACCTGACCTCTGAATGCCTTCCTGCTTTGGGAGTATTTACTTCAAAGTCTCTGAACTTGCCAAAGAGTGAAAACGGTGACATTTTGAGCGTGTCGCTCTCCAGAGTGAAATTGGAGACAGCGCTCTCCACATGCATATGTGTCATATCCTGTTTGGAGCAAATAGGACGCTTGTGTTTACTGATGAGTCTCTGCTGATGAGTTTTTTCCCATCATTTTTTTTGCCATGCGTGACTCTGTGGGAGAGTCGCCATCTGTGTGAGAAACTGCTATTTTTGTCCCGCGCCCGTTTAAAGCCTACCGAGTTTTCTGTCCTTTCGTTAAATTTTCAGAGCTCCTGCTGCACGGGATTAACCCTTTAATGACAAATCTGGCCAGAGGACAGGTCAAGAATTAACTGGGGCGAAATGATTCCTGTCATTTTTACATAAGCGAGCACTGTGAGGGTCATGTTTTTTGACTTTTCCAGTGCTTTCAACACCATCAGGCCGACCCTCCTGGGTGATAAGTTAGCAGCGATGCAGGTGGATGCTTCTCTGGTGTCCTGGATTGTTGATTACCTGACAGGAAGACCACAATATGTACGTCTCCCACAGTGTGTGTCTGACAAGGTGATCAGCAACACAGGGGCACCACAGGGGACTGTCCTCTCCCCCTTCCTCTTCACCCTCTACACCACAGACTTCAGCCACTGCACAGAGACATGCCATCTTCAGAAGTTTTCTGATGACTCTGCGGTGGTTGGATGCATCAGCAGGGATGATGAGACAGAGTACCGGGCTGTGGTCGACTCCTTTGTCACGTGGTGTGAGCAGAATCATCTGCAGCTCAACGTGGCAAAGACCAAGGAACTGATCGTGGACTTCAGGAAGACCAGGAAACACTTGACCCCTGTTTCAATTCAGGGGGTCAGTGTTGACATTGTGGAGGACTATAAATACCTTGGAGTACACATTGACAATAAACTGGACTGGGCTAAAAACACCACAGCACTTTACAGGAAGGGCCAGAGTCGTCTCTATTTTTTGAGGCGACTGAGGTCCTTCAACATCTGCCAGAAAATGCTGAGGATTTTCTATGAGTCTGTTGTGGCCAGTGCGATCCTCTATGCTGTTGCATGCTGGGGGAGCAGGCTGAGGGTCGCAGATGCCAACAGACTTAATAAACTAATCCGTAAGGCCAGCAATGTTGTGGGGATGGAGCTGGACTCCCTCAAGGTGGTGTCGGAGAGGCGGATGCTGTCCAAGATAAAGACAATGTTGGATAACACCTCCCACCCACTCCATGACATGTTGGTCAGCCACAGGAGCTCGTTCAGTGAGAGACTGAGATTACCGAAAAGCACCACTGAACGACACAGGAAATCATTCCTGCCTGTGGCCATCTCCCTGTACAACGCATCCACTTAACACACTGGTTACTGCTACAACTACACATGTTTCTTTTCCAACTATTTATTTATGAGTGACTTATGTATGTATGTATGTATGTATGTATATATATGTATATATTGTACTATTCTTAGTTAGTGTATTGTCTGTCTTGTCTTAATGTTGGTTTAAAATGGAGCACTGTAACAAAAAATAATTTCCCCCAGGGATCAATAAAGTATTCTGATTCTGATTCTGATTCTGATAATGCACTGAATAGCTGCAGAGTAATAGAGTGAAGGGGGTATGGGTTTGGTTCATTATGTTATATTAATCTGGGCTATATGGAGGTAAAAAGCCTCAGAAGTGTTTAATTTTATGCCATATGGAAGGGAAATCTAAGAGCCCGTAACAATCTAATCTACATCCATAGTGGGCGTTAAGCTGTTAAGCTTTACACCCAAACGGTGGAGGGGTGATTCACTGAGTCTTGCATGGAGAGGGACGAGCTTTGGCATCAGGGCTTGAGTTTACTATGCTTTCGTTATGTTGTGTAATTTTACAGGTTTTCTGCATTCAATGTGACGTAAGGTTGCAGCGAGAGGCTGAAGACTTGCAGTTTTTGTATCCCTGTGTGTTTGGATTAGCTTTCTTGCTGTGTGAACGGTCACCCATTTGTATGTCATCCAGCTGAGGCTCTTAGTCACACAGGCATCGCAGCCGTGCAGCTTCGTTTCATCTCTCTCTCTCTTCTGCATTTAGACACACATGCATTTACTCTATGGGATGCCACACACACACACACACACACACACACACACACACTCGGATACACTCTGCCTGACAGACTTGGGAGCATCAAGGCCTTATCTAGGTCACAGCATAAGCCCAGAGGTATCCTGTTCTCCACACACACGCACACACACAGACGTATGAACGTACGTTTTTAAATTTGCAGTCAGAGTGACGTGTCTGGAACATTGAATCTATTTTGACTCATTCCTCCTCGGTTAACAGGGAAAGGATTTTTTATTTGGATTTCATATTTGTGCACCCCCTTCTTCTCCCTCCCACATTAACCTCGTTTTAAGATAAGATAAGATAAGATAAGATAACCTTTATTAGTCCCACACGTGGGAAATTTGTTTTGTCACAGCAGGAAGTGGACAGTGCAAAAGTTATGACGCAAAAATTAGAATACAATAAGAATAAATACAGTACACAGCTGTACAGAATAGAATAAAATAATATACTATATACAGTAGAATAAAATAGAATAAAAATATACAATAAGATAAAAATAGAATACGAATGCTATATACAACTGAGTAAAAATACAACGATGCCAGAAAGGATTATTGCACTTAGTGTTATTGCACATGTGTGGATGTGTGTGTTTGTTCAGTTAAAGTCTTTGTTGTGGAGTCTGACAGCAGTGGGGAGGAAAGACCTGCGAAATCTCTCCGTCCCACACCGTGGGTGCCGCAGTCTCCCACTGAAGGAGCTGCTCAGTGCTGTCACAGTCTGCTGCATGGGGTGGGAGACGTTGTCCAACAGGGATGACAGCTTAGCCGCCATTCTCCTGTCACTCACCACCTCCACTGGGTCCAGAGGGCATCCTAGAACAGAGCTGGCCCTTCGGATCACCCTGTTCAGTCTCTTCCTGTCCCCAGCAGAGATGCTGCCCCCCAGCAGACCACACCAGTTTTGTGACTCAGTCAAGCGGCTCTCATGATTGTCACAAGGCCATCATTTCCTTGATTAAGCACTCTTCCGTCTGCAGATCCCGGAATCAGAGATGCTTTGCCACCGAAGCCTGAACGAAATGTGTAATCTGCTCGAAATAAAGGCAAATTTCTCTTTGCTTGCTGCTGCAGAGGCACCATAGGATGCCTTTGATTTGACTTAGCCTGACAGTGTATCATCCGAGATGCAACCGGGTGTCACAGCACAGAAATAGAGCTTATTTCTCCGCTTCAGTCTTCTATAAATATTCCAAAGCTCTCTTTTCTCCTCCCCCCTCCCTCTTTCCACTGTTTGTCCATTTTTATTCTGCCTCCCACATCTTCCCTTTCCCCTCTGCTCCTCTTCTATAACGTGGAGTACTGTGGCTCACTCATCCCTCCTCTCATTTCATTCCTGCAGAGCTGTCCTTCCACAGATTTCCTTCAGCCTCATGGTTAATCTCATCTAAGCAAGTGTTTGCTTCAAATATAGGAACGTTTACAAAGACGGGAAAAAAAAGAGGCCAGGCTCTGATTTTTATCTTTAAACAGTTAGCGCAGGGTGCCGTCCTCCCTAACCTATCAGTGGGAGAAGTAAGAGTGCCACCTATGAAGTCATTAGTCCCCCAACCCCCATCCTGAACACATGTTCAACATCCTCTGGGCACAGGCTGAGCGGAGTGCTGAGACACAGCTGAGAATTAGAGAGGAAGAGCGGGAGAGAGAGAGAGGAAGAGGGCGCAGTGAAGTGGAAATATGGGTGAGCATTAGAGAAAGACAGAAATAGAGCGATAAAGCAGGGAATTAGGCAGAGGCAGGGAGAGGAGGAGGAGGAGGAAGAGGAGGAGGCAGTCTTTCACTGATGCTTGATGCAGTTAGATTCTCATACAGCAGCAGAGAGCCGTTGTCGAGCGTGGATGAGAGAACCTCATGGATTTGCTCCCGTCTGAGTCTCGGTGGAATTCATTGCATCCGAAGCAGCTGCAGACGGAGGAGGAGGAGGATGCTGCGACTGCGGCTGGATGTTAGGATCCATGCGGGCCTGTGATGTCTGCGTTCTTCTTCAGGATGACTCTGACCCAGATCGTGGAGTCGCGGCACTGCTCCTCCTCGGGTGGTCTGCCGATGTGAGGCGGACGAGGGATGCTCTGGACCTCGGTGGTCGCCGCTCAGCCTGCTGCCTCTGCTGACATCTGTCTCCGTGGATACGCACAGCAGCTGGAAGGGTGAGGACGCACAGCACTGACCTGCGCGCTGAAATGTCATGCTCATTGGTTTTCTGTGTGTGTCTGTGTGTGAGTGTGTGTTTAAATACCAGGCTTCCTGCAGATTCTTAAAAATTAACAAGGTTTTGAATTCATTAATCTGAAAATGAGGCCTTATAGGTTTCAGGATGTCTCACACCAGGCTCTAAAGTCCTAAAATTAAAAAGATGTTAATTGTATAGTGCAATTTTAAAATCTCTAAAATACGCATGTTTTAAATAATGAGAACATTGAATCAGGATATTTGATCAGAAATAAATACACTGTAGAAGAGTGGAGAACATTTAATATGATTTCCAGGCCCCCTGAGCCTCCATATGGGTGTATTACTCAAAAAGAAGCTGCATAAGTATTTAAAGCTCAAGAATATGAAAAAAAGGTTGCTAAGACTTTATATCCAAAACATCTTTGTACTGTGTTGAAGAGATACCTACTGAAGGTGAACTAGGGTCAGGCTGTACTTTTATGCCATGCAAATTAGCACCACTAGATGGTGTAGTGAGTCAACCAGACAAATCATTATTTTTGTTTCACAATTTACTCTTGAGGAAATTTGGGCGGAGTTAAAAGGAAATATTAAACGTTTAAAAAAGCAGCAGCAGATCAGAAATATCTTTGCACTAGATGTTAACTGCTGCCCCCTGCTGGTGAAAGTTTTCAGGTAATGAGAAAAAGTACCTTTCAAAAGTACCTCTGATAGGTACTTTTTGTAAGGTACTTTTGTGAAAGGAAGCATGTTGACCCTTTACCTAGAAGTCCCTGTTTAAGTACAGATACGTTAATACCAAATTATACTTAAAGTACCAAAAGTAAAAGTACCCTACATACATGAATATGGTAAATGGTAAATGGCCTGTATTTGTATAGCGCTTTTCTAGTCCCTAAGGACCCCAAAGCGCTTTACACAACCTGTCATCCACCCATTCACACACACATTCACACACTGGTGATGGCAAGCTACATTGTAGCCACAGCCACCCTGGGGCGCACTGACAGAGGCGATATATATAAGAAAGATTGGTCCATATGTTGTTGAAGCAGTAAGTCTGTTACCTTGCTTGACAGAAGAAGAATGTATAATTATTTCCCACCACTGAATAAACAAATTTGTGTTTCATTCTTCTGTAAATTAAACCCACTTTTAAAAATCCAGTTAATATTTTTAAAACCACAGTCTGGGTGTTTTTCCTTTTTGTGGAGGTTAAAAACTCTTTTACGCAGAGGCAAATACACAACATAATCAGATTTTCATTCATGTGAATATCGCTTTAATGTTGCATCTGGAGATGATTTTACTTACTGTGTATACTGCTGGGTAACTTTATCTAAAAATAATACAGCATCATATATTTTTAAGCCTGCTAAATAAAAATGAACTAAAGCTTTACAATAAATGCATCAATACTTGATTGTTCCACCGCTGGTCCTAACAAAGCTCTCATTGTAAGACTGACTGGCTCGCTCTAGTCCAATAGGATTGGTTGTCAGGCTCTGGTCACGCGCCAATCAAAATATCCAAAATGCAGGTTACTGAAAGCAGCAGCACTTTCTGCTAGCAAGCAGAGAGATGGAGTTTAAGTCCAGTGACGTCTGGCCTTTCTGCATGACCAAGTATCGCTGGGTAAGATACTGAACCCTGAGTTGCCTCCAGTGCATTGGTTGGAGTGTGTGAGGTTAGGTTAAATGAGTTTAGGCATAGAATGTGTGTGTATGAATGGGTGAATGATGCTTGCAGTACAAAAGCTCCATCTATATTACATTTGTATTAATGTGCAGCTGTGTTTATGACTGAGTGCCATCTCAGGGAATGTATGATTGATGCACATGACAGTGACACACATCATCACTGTAAGTGTAATGCGTCCTTTCAGTGCGGCGCTTTAAGCTGACCTTATTTCTTACTTGTTTCTTGTGCTGACTATAAGAGACTGTAAGAACTTAACACCAGATTATGGTGTTCCCGGAGATTATTTAACATGGTTACTTAACAGACTTTGGATTAATTAAAAAACAGGTATGTCTCTTTAATTAAGTGAATTTCCATTAACTTTAATTATAAAATCAATGAAATATCTTAATAAGAAGTGATGTCAGCCTGCCACGGCCTGCTGGGGAGTGAATCTGGACTTTTATGGAGGGACAAAAGTGAAGGAGAATGTGTGAAACCAGACAAAACGGTGTTTGTTGATGGACTAGAAGCCAGAATTGTGAGCGAAAATGACAGTTTGATGAACTGCGCCTCCCTCCATCAGCTCCATTACAACATAGGACTTGAAATTAAACATAAATGGCCTCGTTCTCTGTGATATGAGATGTGGAGGATGAAGAAAAACCTAGCAGAGCTTTCTTTACTTGTCGCATCTAAACGCACCAAAAACACCCAACAACCTGAAGGAAATGATGTAATTTTCTCTGGTTGTGTCAGCTGTGATGTGGCATTAAAAACAGTGTTAGAAATTTTAAGTGTTTAAGCTGTTTTTAACCCTGAATACATCACAAAACATCACCTGCAGTGCTGTGCAAAAGTCTTGAGCCACCCCTCATTTCTTGATATGTTGTTGATATAGCTGCAGTGATTTATTCAGATACGTGCCAACACACATGAAAATACAGGATTTAAGGTGAAAACAGCGTTCTTGCCAATTCTAATGACTTTGAATGTCAATATTTAGTATGATCACCTTTATTCTTCAGCACACCCTGAACTCTCTGAGGCAGCCTTCTTATAATTTCATTAAATAATCTTCAGGAATAGTTCTCCAGGCTTCTTGAAGGACATTCAAAGCTCTTCTTTGAATGGGGAGGCCAATCCATGACTGATAGCATTCCACTGTATGATTCTTTATCCCAGTATGATTTTACTGCACTGGCAGTCAGTTTGGAATCATTGTCATTCTGAAAAATGAAGCTGATGCCAATCAAATGCTTTCCAGATGGAAATGTATGGTGGATCAAAATCTGATGGTGCCTTCTTGCATTTGTTTTCACTGATATTGACAAGATGTCCAACAGAGCCTCCCCCTTAAGAATGGCTTCTTGGCAGCCACTGAGACCATTTCTGATGAGGCTTCAAGCCAATGTCTAAAGAAAAGATTTGGAAGACCTTCAGAAAGTCTGGAGATCTGCTGCTCTAAACCAATTAAAAACAAAAACGGTGCAGAGTCTGGCTTCTTGGTAGCAAAATATAAAGAAATAATGGGTGGCTCAAGACTTTCACAGTACAGCAGCTCCAGTTTCATGGCTGTGATGACGAGTATGCATGATCTGTGCAGAATAGCTGCATGTATAATGTATGGCCTGGGAAGTGTCATGGAGAGCAACAAGTCAGTGTGCTTCCCCCAAAGTGCCAAGAAAAGTAGGCTAGGATGGCACAGGCGGAGGAGACCCGGATTAATAATTTACTCGAGTCCTTTTTTAAAAGCACTTGGCTTCATTCTGCTTGAATGAAGAAGAAATCCTATTTGTTTTTCTTCCTGGAAAAGATTTTGATTTTATGATTTTACTCAGATGAGATCGCACTGATCCCAGGGAGCCTCTCCTCCTCCTCAGCGGAGCTCAAATCAGTTCATTCATGTTTAGTGAAAAAGACACACATCAAGTCACATATCAGCTCATCAGAAATTCTAAAAGAAATTAGCAGTGGGTGTCACTTGATCAGAGGTCAGATGATGGTGAGCGTAGGAGGCTGATTTCAGTTAATGTGATGTTTTCTGTCTACAGTACTGGCACGAATCTAGAGAAGCAAAGAAGTTTGTTTTATTTTGCGCTCTGTCTTTATTCATCATGTATTTATTTATAACATTAACATGTATTCATCACAGTGGGTTGTCAGGCTCTTGATAAGAAGCTCCCCGGGTATGTATTACTCATAACCTTAATCAGCATTTTGCAGTCACAGACACAGACGTGTCAGTGAGTCAACTTATAAGTTTAGAATTCATAAATCATACAACTTCTTTAAAGGAGCTATCATCAGACAAAGATTTTTCTCTTTATTTGGGCTCTTGGTGCAGAGGCGGACAGGAAGTGGATACGTGGGTGAGAAAGGCCATGACGTGCAACAAAATTCCCCCCAGCCGGGGGTTGAACCAAGTACACCGCTACTGAGATGTCATGAGACGTCAATTTTTTAATAATTAGGCTTACAAAAAGTCCCCCGCTCATGTTCATGTCTGAACAAGAAACACAAAATGTCCTTTTACTCCTGACCACCTGATTGGTTGGGCAGTTTTTACACCCCAGGCATCATCGGGAGCAGCAGAAAAACTGAAAAAATTAATAACTTGTCTACAACTTGTCTTTTGTGTTTGCAAAGCCGTCCCGTGGCCTGGATGCTTTGGTCAGCCAGTCATCAACAAGGATAATGCCCCTGTTAAACATAATGTCACCAGCTGTAACTGTATCATCTCGCTCAAAATACTCACTCAGTATATAAAGTATTCTTCCACTGTAGAGGATGTGTATTTTTCCTTTTCTCGGCTCTGTCTGTACACATTTAGACTCACTTGGATCAGCTCCAAGTCCAACATCAACAGCTCAGTTCCCTTGTGATGGCACAGCAGTGCAGACTCAAGTATAGATACAAACAACATTAGCCACTATGGCGTACACACCCCCAGGATAAAAAGCAGGACAAAAACATGGCTGTAGCTTTCAGGTCTGAAAAGTGAAACAGTCTGTGTGCCGTTCATTCACCAATAATCTGATGTAAAGATGGTCGACACCAGTCAATCCAATCCAAATCTGGGCCACATTGTCAGGTGTGCGAGTCCACATTTACTTCCTGTAGTTACATCCAAAACTGGTCTGCACACATTGAGCGATATAAGAGTTTCGTGGTCGTCTGGACTGTAACAGCAGCGTTTTCAGTGGCCATTTAAGCTCACTGCTGTGGCTTCTTCCTGCAGGAAGAGTTAAGCAGGAAGGACTTCAAAAAGAGAGCTAATGTGACAGCTGCGAGTTACAATAAATTGGGAAAAGTAAACAATTAGGTCTTGTCCCTCACAGCGATAAAAAATTACCACACAGACCGAACTGTCACACTGATGCAATTACTCCACTGATAAGTAAGACACTTGTAATCTCACCACATTTACATTCACTTATCTCCTCAGCTCACACTCATTTAAAGACATATCAAAGCTTGTTACGTGTATATTTAATGGATTTATTTAAGATACATATTTTAAAAAAATAGAGTCCAGCAAGCTGCATTATTTGAGTCACGGCAGCGGCATGGCTGACCTCATTTCAATGTACAAGAAAACCTTTAAACAGTGTATGTAGAGTAGCTCCAGGGCAAAGATTCAACCATTGTCTGCTGCTGCATCTCTTCCACGGCTGCCACATAGAAGCAGATACTCTAAAACATCTGATTGGGGGAGTGTATGAGTGCCCCGTACAGCCACATAAAAGGGGTCAGTGGTAGCCTAAAGGTTAAAGAAAAGGAAGGTTTTATTGGTTCTATCGGTGCTCTGTATTATAAGGCTTCAGATCGAGAGTAGCCTCTACTTTTTAAGATATCAAGAATAAAATGAGTCGGTGAGATCAAAGATTATTTTTGCCTAAATTCAAGATAGAAACTCACAGCTGCTACTGGCCAGATCCCAAACCAAAGTTGTGCTGCTGGTTAAAAACATCCAAATTTAAAGCAAAAATAAAGATCTTTAACTGCAGCATGGAGAACTTGAAGATATTTAGCTCAGGCCTGATTGGCTACAGGTGAACCTAATGAGGGCGGGGCAGACAAACACATGAAGGGTTAGCGTAGACGACTTGACGTCACTCCAGTGTTTTGGGGAGAATATTTAGATGAGATGGCGGCGTGCTGTAATCAGCTGATACCTGATCATTAGTGCCAGGGAAGAAGATGCCAGAATTTTAATCACCAAAACTGAAGCATCGACTTGTTCTTAGTACATTTAACCACACATGCAGGCAACTGGGTGGATACAAGTAAACCCCAGACTGGTTCTGGGATGAGACCCCCGATACAAACTCAGTCCTGAGGTCCAGTTCAGGGACTCCAGTTATCTGAGGTGAAGCCTGATAGCTAGAAGCTACAGTTGCATGTGTAGCCATCCACCTGACAGTCAAAGTAGTCAATTCCTGCAAAAGCATTATTTACAAAATATCAGCTTTTTTCCGGCAGTCATTAAAAGAAAATTTTGATTGATTTTGAGAAAAAGAAGTTGGGTATCCTGCCAGCAATTGAAAGAATTTCAGTTTCTTTGGCTTCAACTCTTAGACTTAATCAGCTCAAACATTTCTCTACACATTTCCTTAAAATATGCTAATTCCATGTACAGTGTTAGCTTCCCCACCGAGCAGCACATACGGTTTTCACTTTCTTTGACAAACAGCTCTTGAGTTAAAACACCTGCTGGTAAAACACTCCCCAGTTTCATCCATTTCAGATGACGGCAGGGAGACCGTAGCTACAGCTAGCTCTCAGTCTACAGTCAGTCATCTCCCCGCCACCAAAAACCATTTCACACTCTCTGAGCAGGCCGGAGGAATGATGAGCTGGGAAAGGGTGGAATGAGTATTTTAAAGTGGAGCTGAGCACACCTGAGTCACATCCATGCATTTTTCTTCAGCGTTCCCACTCAGAGAGGATAGCACAGCTGCAGTGATGCTGAAAGCCTGCAGGGCCCCTCGTCGATAGGATTCCCAAGGCAATTCAACAACTCCGGTTAACGTTTGGTTATTTAAACCACAAAGTCTACAAACCCAAGGTGATGGGAATTTGCACGTATCACGTGTCTTTGTTTTAATTGATGGTATCTGAAAGCACCATTGAGGTGTCCTTTAAGTGTGCTGTGAGTCACCTCCTGCCATGATTAGCTTTCCCAGTATTTTACCTTCATTCACTGATGTATTGTTTGATTTATTTTGCCCAGCAGTGTTAGGTTTTTGGTATTTTACGTCAATGGAAAAAAAGCACATCTCTGATCTGTACAGTAGCACTAACTGTGTGAGCACAGTGTGGATGACTGATTGTTGTTTATGGGAAACAGTTGATTCTTCATTGCATTGTGCTGAATCGCTTCCTGGCCTGGTCATGTAAAAAATAAAATGGTCTGTATTTGTATAGCGCTTTACTTGGTCCTAAGGACCCCAAAGTGCTTTACACTATACACAATCATCCACCCATTCACACACACACATTCACACACTGGTGATGGCAAGCTACAGTGTAGCCACAGCTGCCCTGGGGCGGACTGACAGAGGCGTGTAAACTAAAGAAACAAAAGAATACCCAGACACTGAATGAGCGGGTGGGTTTTAACCTACTGCAACGGTTTCCACAGCAGGAGGATGCTGGCAGTGAGAATGAAAGTCCAAAAATCAAAAAATAGGTGGTGGGAATACACGGTGAGGCAGACAGCAAGACGAGCGATCAAAAGGAGAGCAGGCAGAGGTCGTTCACACCAAGATAAGTGCAGAATGATCCACAGGACAAAGAAGCTGAGAGGATTTAAATGAACGAGTGATTGAGGGAGAGGAAGCAGGTGTGGAGGACAGCACAGGTGAGCCTGATCAGGCCGGGATGGACGATTACCAAACAGAGGAAGTAAAACCGATAACGCAAAATAAAACAGGAGAATCCAGAACCACGATAGGCGTTTGTCATTTGCTGCCTACGCTTCGCCTGAGGTGGAAAACTGAGTCACCACGAAACCAGAAGCTACGCAGATTTTGGTGTAATATGATGAAAAACCAGTGATGAAGGAAACACAGCCAAAATAAAACTGAAACTTATGTTAATGACTGAAAGGTTTTTCTCAGAGAGTTTTCCATCTATTTTCTATGTCACAATAAAACTGTAGCTCAAAGCAAGGCGTCCAGTCGATGTATGTTCACTAAACGATTGATTATTAGACCAAAAAACATCTGAAATAACAGATAACATTGGGGATTAGGACTAAAGGAGAATATGAAGACTAAACGTTAACTTCTCTTTGTGCTCAGTGCATTTCCTTCCTTCCTTTACATTGGTAAAGCAGTGTGCACTGTCACCTCACAGCAAGAGCGTCCTGGGTTTGAATCCGGCCGGCTGAGGCCTTTCAGTGTGGACTCTGACATCCAGAAACATGCATATCGGGTTACGTGCTGAATGTGAACTGAACTGATTGAACTGTCCAGGGTGTACTCCGCCTGTCACCCTGCAGCCCTGTGACCCTGAATTGGATGAAGGCTTAAAAAAATCGATGGATGGGAAGATTGAATAAAATAAAAACCTCTTAGCTTTACGTCCCACACAAGTTTGTGCTGATCACCATACACACAGGCTGTGATGCGAGATGTATAGATCCCCCTCTCCCTGGCCTCCACCTCCAGCCGTGTCCCTGCAGACCTCTGGTGTTTGAACATAAACATACTGTGGGCTCATTATCTGATTTTTGCTGTAACAACTGATGACTGTGGCATTTTTGTTGGCTTGAAGCCTCACTTTTGATCAGTGCAGTGTGGGTCCTGGAGTCACAGCAGGGAGTAAATGAAAAACATGCAGTGAAGCTACGTGGAATATGATTTTTGTAGAGACGCTGACCTTTAGTTAACCAAAAATTAGTGTATAAATCATGGGAGTGTGGCGTGAAGTGTTTTTTGGAGTGCAGACCAGATTAGTGAAGCTTTAGATAACTTTGGGAATTTAATTATTTTATTTGTACAACATTTTCTGGAACTGCAGCCAAACTGTTGTCTAGAGAAGAAGAAATAAGCCATGAGCTTTGGTGGAAGATAAATTCCAGTAAATCTGCATTGGTATCGTGTTTAAGCTTCAGTGTAATTACACTGTTCGACAGAGCGAAGCTGAGAAAGAGCTGAATCATTCCCCGAATTTAAAAACCAGTTAAAATGATGAAGAATCTGTAATAAATAGCTCTGCATCAAAGACTGAAGACTGACTGTTTGCTGCAGAATCAAATTGGAGACCGGGGGACGACAGAATGGTTACAGCACTTCTTCAGCATCAAGGACGCATAAAAAAATAGCTTAGTGCTAAAAATATCTCACCCAAGGACTATTTATGGGATGAAAGCAGAGAGGGATGCATAAAATTTCCATGTTTACCAGATAAATTACAGTCCTATACTGCCGTGAAGGAGACGGAGCCGTGAAAGGTTCAGCGAATAAGTAATATAGCATCACCTGTTTATGTTTTTTTTAGCTTCACGCACATTCGATTTCTCAGATGAATGAAACAGATCTTCCAGTTTGCTTTCTGTCAGTATATAAAAATAATGCTGTTTAATGCACAAAGGCGTAAAAGGTCTGAGTTGCCAGCTTGCACTTCCAGTCACTTCATTTGCTCGTACAGTCACCGGACTGGCTCGCAGCTCTATCAGCAGGATGTGATTTTAGGGGAGAAGTATGCCTTCATTCAGTACCCAGGGGGCACTTTGAGCGAGCGCCTGTCCTAATTCATTCCTACATCAATGCCAGAGGCTGAACCGCTGCCTTGATTATACCAATTTACCCTCCCACCCGCCCAAAAGGAAGACATGTAATTACCCTATTTACACTGGAGAGCTTTCCTCTCCGAGAGCGGCCAAAGTAAACACACGCGAGCTTTGTTTCTTCTTCTGCATCAGATGACAATAAATGTCAAACTGTTTGTCTCTGTGACACAAAGGCAGAGAAATGTGACCAGCTCTGGGTGCATGAGGAGATGAAGTACTCTAATGCGCATGTGCTATCTAACTTTGGCTGCTGTGGCACAATCAGATTACAGCTGTGCTTGCTTTACAGGTAACTTGATTTACTTTAAAGTCGTTACCCTCACAGTGCTGTTTGTTTTTATTTAACCTGTCTTTATTTAGAAACCTTTCCCTCGTCTCCACTGAATAAAGTCTGTCTTCAGAGGATGTTTAATGCATGGCTAAGGGACAAAAGGAAAACCACAGACAGGACCTTTTTCCATCATCACAATCTTCCTAAAAAACAGATGTGATGAGGTGGGATGGGTCACAGATAATCCTCCATTCTACCTTAGCAAGACTACCCCGGGTATTTTATTTCTACTTCTTACATTTTAACATAAATATCTGTACTTTCTGCTTTTTACATTTTCAAAACAGACTTGTTACTTTAGGTTCCGCAGTTTTCATTTATAGCGTTTTGGGGGGTTAAAGTGGGCCAGAAAGGCGTGCAGGTGTCTGTATGTTGTGAGCATCTAGGTAGAGCTCCAGAAGAGGAATTAGCATTTTACACGGCATAATGTTCCTATCAGCTCAACAAACATGCAAACATGTTTGTGTGCACTTTGTCACACAGTGTGTTGCTAGCTAAAGGTCCAGCTGCTGTATTTTACGGGGAGAGAAAAGAAAGAAAAGAGTTAACTTCGCTAAGAAATGGAGAAAGACAAGAAAGACAGAACTGGAGACGAAGAAGAGAGGTCGGATTAAAAGATGCAGACTGTTCAGTGACACTTGATAGTCTGCAGATTATATGTAATATCATAATTTTAATCACATATTGGACTTATATATAATGTGTTTTGATAAATCATATATTTTAATTTTATATAACGTCCTGCAAAACAAACTAAGCTATTCTAACTTTGTGATATTCAAATGTTGGATAAAAATACTGGCTAGTTTTGTCCAGGATAAACAGGTAAGCTTGCATTAATGTGGTGAATTCACAGCACAGCATTGTGTGCACAGTGGCTGTGGTGCTCATGGTCAGAGTTAGGTTACATTAAGTGTAGCAGAGATGAATTTGTATTTAAGATATGATGCTTTCAGTTTTCACTTTATATGAACTGTATCATTTGAATTCAGTTGTGTAAATCCACTCAGGTCAGCTGATCACAGCCTGTACACTATGAAAATCTACTGAAGCTCATATTAGGAATTAATTTGAGCCATTACTATTTTGGTAAATGCACTGGGTCTTATATAGTGCTTATGTAAGTGCTTCTATCTAACATTCACACACATTCATACTCCCATGGATACATCAAAGAGCAACCTTGGGTTGGTTTCTTGCCCCAGGATAGTTGGCATACAGATTAGTAGGTGACCTGCTCAACAACCTAGCCCACGCTGAGTCACTACACAGGTCTCAGTGTTCTCCCACTTGCCAAGTCTCACTTTTAACCTCTGATTGTACTAATTTTTCTGTTTAGCTGTGGAGGCAACCTGTAGGCAACAGAATATATATATGAATTCTCTTTTACTCCTTGTGTCCTATATAACAAATTGAAACTGAGTCTTGTGCCTCAGGGAGCTACTTTTTACTTTCTTACTTTGAGTACATTTCAGGGCCACTACTTTTTTCATTTTTACTTGAGTAAAGAAGTCGAATCAGTACTTCAGCTTTTACTGGAGTATTTTTTAACACTAGTATCTGTACTTCTACTTAAATCCCGAATGTCTGTACTTTGCACCCTGCCAGAGAGTCACAAATACACAACAGCGGCAGAACCGATGAAAAGTTTTACAGTTTTACTGGTGTTTACGTTTCCTGCCACCATCTTGGATTTTTAACTTTGGTTCAGTGAAGCATGGTGGCACGGTGGTTAGCACTGTTGCCGCACAGCAAGAAGGTCCTGAGTTCAATTCCACCATCAGGCCGGGGTCTTTCTGTGTGGAGTTTGCATGTTCTCCCCGTGTTTGCGTGGGTTCCCTCCGGGTACTCCGGCTTCCTCCCACCGTCCAAAGACATGCAGCTTGTGGGGATAGGTTAATTGGATAAATTGCCACTAGGTGTGAATGTGAGTGCAAATGGTTGTCTGTCCCTGTGTGTGTTGGCCCTGCGACAGACTGGCGACCTGTCCAGGGTTAACCCCGCCTCTCGCCCTATGACAGCTGGGATAGGCTCCAGTGCCCCCCGCGACCCTGAAAAGGATAAGCGGAAGTGAATGGATGGATGGTTTGGTGAAGCAGCTCTGACTTTTCATGTATTAAACCCAAGTTTTGGGGCATTTCAGATTAAATTTCGGATTTACAACTCATTCTGGAATCCACATTTTTGCAACCACAACTATCGCCCTCTGGTGGCCTTCAGCTAGAATTTAAGGTTTAAGACACCTCTGCATTGGCTTTATGTTACTGGAAGCTACAGCCACATTTATAAGGAACCTTTATTGTCATGTCATGCTACAAGTTTTATGAGGAAAACACAAACATAAAGACAAAGTATGGAACCAGAAATGGACATATTTGGATAAGAGGATAGAGGGCTACACTATCAGCTGTCTTGGTTAGCAGATGTGCTCCACAGATACACATCTGCTAATTAGTGCTAAGCAACATCTGAAGGTAAACCTAGGATTCTACTCACTAAAACTGAAGTATGGGGTTCTTGCATGGCCTTTTAGTACAATTAACCACCCAGCAGACTACATTATTTCTTTGATAATCCATTAAAATGCTCTGGAAGGCACTAAGAGCACAAATAAGATGAATAAATCCAGTTCAGTGATTTAACAGAGATTAAATCTAAACAAACTGACCACACCCCAAATTTAAGCTTTAACAATATCCAGATGGATGAGCTATTTAAAAAGAACAGTTTTACAGCAGCTGGATTTTTCTGCTGTGAAGTTGGACATTTTAAGCCCATGAAGGCATCCTGATTTCAGTATAACTGGATAAATTGTGTTCTTCTCTTTTTTTGGTCACTGAGACAAAAATAGTATTTTTTGTGTTACACATGCACTTTTATATTGTGTTCAACTCGCAGCATTGTTTTTTTTAATTTGCAGCAGATTTCTAAATCCAGATGTAATAAAAGGTCTAACAGTTGGGTGGGTAATTTTGAAGTGCTTTTTTAGATTACTGTGCATTCTTGCTACCCGAATACTCTTGTGCCCACCCTCAGCTCTTTATATCTCTGTCGTGAGGGGAAGTCTCTATTAAACCCCTGCTGAGACCCATGAATTGAAACTTCCCGCTGTTTGTACCGAGTGAAAACAAAACTGACCTCTGTTGGTGACTCTTAAAGTGCTTTGAGAGCTCAGAAAAGCACTATGAGAACCAGTCTATTTACCATTTGTTGCGTTGGTACAATGATGCACTCTCGGCCAAAGAACTGCATGTCACTCTGTGTATTAACAGAAGGAGTCTAATAATAGACGCCCTGCAGGATATAATCGGTCTATAATGATGTCAACTCATAGCGTCCTCTTGTAGTATAAGTTAATACTAGGTACACTTAGTATTTTATACGTGTTTTATTTTTATTAAAAGTTTGGACACTGTGAACAGAATCATAAACCTGTATTTTATTTATAATAGAACAGAGAAAACATATCAAGCGTTTAAACTAAGACATTTTACTGTTGTATGAATAATATGAGTTCATTTTGAATTTGATGGCAATAAGACATCTTATCAACGTTGGAACAGGGGCAACAGAAGGCTGGAAAAGTAAGTGGTACTAAAAAGAAACAGCTGAAGGGACTTTTTGGGGCAGAAGTTCACCAATCTGCAAAAAGCTGTTTGCAAATTGTGGAACAATTTCAGAATGATTTGCACTTTTGTGACAGCCTCCTCATTGGTGGGTAAAATACATACTGGTCCTGAGTGAGGGGCTGGTGAGTGAGGTGTCAGAGCTAAAGATGCTGAGAGTTTCACACATCAGACTACATGAGAGAGACAGCTCAGGTCGAGCATAGGCAAAGTTAGAGGGACAAGGCTGAGATGATTTGGACATGTGCAGAGAAGGGAGAGTGAATATATTGGATAATGCAGGGCAGGAGGAAAACAGGAAAATCTCAGAGGTGGTTCATGGATGTAGATGTAGATATGAAGGCGGAATAGAGAGGGTTGGACACTCTAAGGGAGCAGCTGGAAGAAGAAGATGAATGAAAAAATAAAAGCCAGTCTTGATGATCGTGACCTCACAGTGGAGAGGTTTGTAGCTGAGAGTGAAGAGGCTGGGATGAGAATTAACACCTTAAAGTCACAGCTGGAAAATGGACAGCAGTGAAGAGTAGCTGCTGCTCCGAACTGAGTTTAAGTCAGGGGTGCCTCCAGAATTTTTTCCATCAGGGTGCCCCCCCCCCCCCCCCCCCCCCCGGGCCCCCTTTGGTGGCGCCCCTGGTTTAAGTATGAGGAGAGTGAAGCAGGAGACTCATCGACTGCTGTGGCATCAGCAGGTATGTGGAAGCTGTGCTGGTCTGTAGTGGTGAAAGTAAAACTCTCGATTTACTGGTTGTTCTACATTTCTACTCTCAGGCCGCGAGCTCCTGTGGATACTTGAGGTGGAAATGAGCTTCTTCAGAAATGTGTCTGGGCTCTCCCTTAGAGAGGTGATGGTGAGCAACTTGGTCATTTGGGAGGCGCTCAAAGTAGAAACGGCTACTCCTCCAAATCAAAAGGAACCATTTGTGGTAGTTCAGACATCTGAGCCGGATATGGATGCCTCTTAGATGATGTGTTTTAGACATATTCTACTGGGAGGAGGCCCCTGGAGTAGATCCAGGACATGCTGGAGAGATTACATCTCTTGGCTGGCACGGGAATGTGTCAGTGTGTCCCTGGATGAGGTTAAGGAGGCGGCTGAGGAGAGGGATGGATGGATGATCATAACGGTTCAAATAAAAAGGGGGTTTAATACAACATCAAATAAAAGGCACAAAAGTAGATAATTGCTTTTAAAATTTGTCTTGAATATGAATTCATTCATGCAAATAGTTTTGGCTTATTTTCTTGACCTTTCCCCCCCCCCCCTCCCCCACATTTAAACTGTGGCAGTTTTGGTCCTCCATATACACAGCTCACTCCTCATCTTTTATTCTGGTGTTTACGCTCAGAAACAAACAGAAATAAAGATAAAATATCATAAATCGGGATCACATGTCATTCTGCACCACGTTTGTTTAACATGTATGTTGCATGACTCTAAGCTCAGGACAAAAGTCACATGATTCCTTTAGAGATGTCATGTGACTCCAGATTACTGAGGAAAATGAGTGAAGAGCTCCATCTGCTGGACAGCTATTGAAAAACATGCTTATGTTTCTGTTTTTTCTCATATAAAATTAATATTCCTGTCCTGTATTCCTCGCCTATGGTTGCTCACATGTATGTCTGCAATACTTCAACACCAAACTATGGATGAACTGGTCACTCTGTAACACTCTGGTTTGGAGATGTGAAATATGTTTCAGATATTTGGAGTTATATATTTAAATATTTTGTGAAAAATCACTTAAATCAGATTCTTCTATAATGTTAAGAAACAAAAACATCGAGCTGGACCACATGAAGCTTACATTTGTTAAATTAGTGTGCGTTACCTAGAAAAGCCACAAGGGGGCGCCAGTGTTCGGCAGCCTCGCCTCTGTCAGTGCGCCCCAGGGTGGCTGTGGCTACAATGTAGCTTGCCATCACCAGTGTGTGAATGTGTGTGTGAATGGGTGAATGACTGGATATGTAAAGCGCTTTGGGGTCCTCAGGGACTGAGTAAAGCGCTATATAAATACAGGCCATTTACCATTTACCATTTATACAGCTATTTTATGGCACCATAATGAAGCTGTTTTAGAATTATTACAGTATCACAAGACAGAATCTACAGGGGGGAAAGTGTTTCTGAATAAAGTGCAAGTAAAAAATGAACCTAATAACTTGTAAATCATTTATATTCTATAGTTAAATAAAAATAAAGTGCAACATTTCAGAAACATTAAGACAGCAGAAGATTTCTCTCTCTGCTGATCTTTAAAAATAAGTATTTTTACAGGCTTCAAATCCATCTTTTTGTTTTCCACTGTTGTTTTAAAAATATAAATTTTAAGCTCCACACTCTCGTGTAACCTCAGTTTATTAAATCACACGTTTCTGTCCAGCCGACCTTCTCAGGGTAAAAAGAAAAAAGGGTGCACCTCTGAACCAGTTCTGTTTCCCACTGCTGTGACATGAGGAGTGAAGCTGTTGCTCTTCACAGTTCAAAGAATAATAAAGCTGCCCTGACGATGGTGCCTCAGCACCCTCAAAACCTTCATAATTAATTAAGAGTATAAATTATAAACACTCATGTGCTGTCCAGCTTTTTTTTTTAAATAAAATAAAATAAAGCAGAGCTTCAAGGTGTATTTTTCACAGCACAGATCACAGCATTCATCAACATGATCTGACCCAACCAACTTCTGTGATTCTTCATTGTCAGACTTTTTCTCTGCTGCTTTGTTGCATTTTTAAAAATATTTTTAAATATGCAAAAACAAGAAATACGTTTGAGCAGTCCTCAGGAATAGTTTTCCAGGCTTCTCGAAGGAAATTCAAAGGTCTTCTTTGGATGTTTCAGCTTTTTATTCTGTTGTCTGTCAGGATGATCCCACAGTGCTTCAATAATTTTAAAGTTGTGCTGTAAAGCTGTTGTCAATCAAACTGAAACTAAAAAAGAAAAGAAACGAACAAACAAACAAACAATCTTTGAAAGAGCTTCTGAAACCTGAAAAACTGTTGCTCAAGAGGACTTGGGCGCACAAGATAAAGAAATGAGGGATGGGTCAAGACTTTTGCGCAGTACTGTATGTAAAGTAAATCACAACAGCTAAACTGTAAATCAAAAAGAGATTTTAGGACTGTTTCCTTTGGATTTTGTGTCAGAAGAAATTTATATTCCCATTCTTCTTTAAGAAAATAAAGAAGAGAAAGTTGTCCTCCATGTGATTCTTTCAGCAACAACATTTTTTCAAGTCTTTGGCCTAAATGTCCTGAAACATTTCAAACCTCAGTTATCCTGCTGCGCATCCACTCAGCAATCACCACTAGATGGCAGCCTTGAGTCAAACTTCACCATGTTTGCCAGTTTCCCTCAAATGCTGATTTATATCCCGAAGGCCTGAAAAACCTTGATTAACATTTTAAGAGACCAGTCCCGTCATATTAGTTCACTTAAGACCAGTTCCTCCTTCGCATGCTTTAATGGGTTTGTCCCTGACTTTGTATGAAAACAGTGAAAACCCTCCATCTTTATTCTCTGATTTTACAAGCTCCTGCTGGCTACAGGAAAAACAAACTGTGACTGCAATTCATTCTTTAAAAGAACAACACTAATGGGAGGAATAATTAGAGGAGAGCCATTAGTTTTTTGACCTTTTGTAGTGGCCCTGTTTTGACTCACATTCTGATTCTCTAAAAGTCTGCAGTTTTAATGGAGGCAGTGCTCTTATGCTTTTGTCCGCTTGTATAAATCTTTTCCACACAGGACATTTTGAGACTTTACAAAAAGAAAAGCACAAACTCACTTTAGCTGATAGATGTGTTTGATGTGTTTCTAAAACACACATTCGATTTTTCCATTTTAACAATTCGACACATCTGCTTTGTTACAGTTGTGGTCGGAAGTCTTTATCCACTCATCGTGGGCATGAATAGTAATTTGGGGCTTTTTCCAGGCTGGAATGATTGTGCAGCAAACATCTTTAATGACTTTGAAAGACGAGAATTGGGTGCACAACTTTGAATATATGTAGGATTTTCTCTAAATGATAATTGCCCACTAATATTTGGTTAAACTTCAGCACATTGCACCTTGACCAGATACTTTTGGTAGCCATCAACGAGCTTCTGGCATTGTTCTCGCTCGATCACTGGTTTCCTGGCACAGGATCCCTTCACCCCCCCTCTCCCCTCTTCCTGCTAAAGGGGAGTTCTTCCTCCCCGCACTCACTAAATGCTGCTCATGAGGAAGGAAAACCTGCTGCTTGGTGATGTTTCCTCTCTGATATTTTAGTGTCTTCACTTTGCAACGTAAAGCACCTTGATGTGACCTTTCTTCTGAATTTTTGCTTTATAAATAAAACTGAATTGAATTCAAGCAAACTTAACAAACCACCCTTTAAAAGTGAAAAAATCTCCATTTAATGTAGATGGGCACATATCAGTGCACACGACACGGGTCAGGTAAAAAAAGGCATGAACATTTATGTGCAGAAACATATTAATAACACCCTGCATTACTCTTCTTCTTCCATGTTTTTATTGGAATGCTAACAAACGTGTGAATCTAAATATTCAGGGCGATGATGCCTCATGCATGTCTATATTCTTCTGCTGGATTCTCTTCTGCACTGCAGCACTGCATGGTGGAGGACTGCTGATGCAGTCTGATTGGTAAAGTGAGTCACAGTGAGCCAAACCTGTGGCTTGAGGCTTCCACTCATGCAGAAAAATAAAAATAAACCCACTCAGCCAAACTGATTATTTCTGTAATAGCCTGGAAACTGTTATCATTATGCTTAGCTTCCTCATATGGCTGCTTAGACTGACTGACACTAAAGAAGAAATGAACTTTTCTAGATGGAAAATTCCCATGAAGTTGATGCAAAACGAGACAAACAAACAAACTGGAAATCCACTTATTTATGCCAGGTTTATTAGAGCTATGAGTGCTGCTGACACGAATATTGGCCACGCTTACTGTAAGTGTTAAATTCTCCCGGCCAGCAGCTTTTTTTCATTTGAATACCATCCAGACAGGTAAACACCCAAAGGAGCAGCCATGAGGTATTATAGTCATTATAATATTTACAACACCTGAACTTTTGCTACCATGACAACATGCTTTTTCTTCTTCTTTTTTCAACATGCACAGTACATGGGTTTGACATGACAGATTACCCCGAGGCCCTGTTTTAAATGTCATGAGTAGGAAGTCCAGCTCACAACCTATCAGCTGTGGGGCAAACAGGGATGAATAATTTAAAACTACAGTGTGTAAGCTGAACAAAGGAGAAATGGGGGGGGGGGGGGGTTGATGTTCAGTGGGATTATAGTATGTGAGATTAACAACAAGCTAACTGTGTTTACTCCTTTGCCCTGCAGCTACACCATCAAGACTGATCCGTGATAATAATCCCCAGCTGGAGAACAAACAACATCTGGGTGTGGAGAGAAGGGAGAGGGCGAAGCCTCAGCTGGGTGGGCGGCAGATGGTGACACTGCAGCAACACTTCTCCAGGTAGCACAGTCATCACGCTGCACTCACACTACATCCTCTCCTAAGACTGTTTATGAATGTTTTTGAGGGAGATGCACAAAGTGTATGGAGACTGTGTGAGAGTCTAAGAGGGCTTATGGACTACACAAACTATGACGTGGCTTTGTGGGGACTGTCTCACCAGAGATTGCAATAATGGTTTGCCCCAAACGTCCCACTTTGCAGTCTTCTTTGGGCTCCATTTGGGTTTGGTTGATGGATGATGTGACATTTTGGGCCACATCTAGCCCCCAAAAAACTAATCACTGACCATTTGTTGACTCTGGCGTCTCCTCCCAGAGGCAGCCGCATACCAGATGACCAAACCACCTCAGCTGACACAAAGAAACACCAGTTCTGCTCTGAGAGCCATCTGGATCTCCAAGGCTCACCCTATCTCTAAGACTGAGCCCAGCAACCCTACAGAAGAAACTTATTTTGTCTGTTTGTATTCATCCTCCTGGAGCAACTCTAAAGTTTTTGCATGGAAGAAAGAAGTCTGGAATACTCTGCTTAGCCTGTTGCCACCACCTTCTGACTTTAGACAAGTGATGGATGGATGGATGGATGGATGGATGGATGGATGGATGGATATGACTCAGGATAAATATGGCTGTCTTAATCCAGCCACAGTTCCACATTGTATTGTCTAAGTATCTGAAGTGTTGTAACATCTGAGCCACTACTGCTTCAATTTGAAACCACGTCATGACTTTTGACCACATCTGGCTCATCCAACAGCTGTCATGACCCATATCGAGCACGGCTCATGACTTTTGGGAGAGCCAAAAGTAGGCCTGAATAGGCCCAAATGTGGTGGTCTTGACAGCAACATCATTACATCCATATATTGCCTACTGCTTATCTGGCTAACAGAAGCTAGCTTGTTTTTTCAAGATTTTTTTTTTTTAGAGGAACTGCACATGTGACCAACAGTGCTGCATTCAAATGCCACCAGTCAGTATCCAGAGCTAGGTGTAGACAATTAGACCCATTAATCATCTACACCTTTATTATATTACATTACAGTGTAATTACTTCAGTGCCATTACATCACCACATAACAAGCCAGTATGTCACTTAGGGTTGCATGAAGTTTTTTTTTTTTAAACTTTTCAAAAAGTTTCCCCTCTAACATCGCACCTCATACCTCAGTTTATTAAAATCCATTGGCCACAGCCCATAAAAAACTGTCCAGTTGGGATGCAAACAATCTAAAGCATATCCATCAATGCTCGCCACAGCCCGATGTGACGAACCGCTGGGCTTCTGCGGTGTCGTCCAGCGGTTTCATTAAGGTAAGAGCCCACCGCAGGTCGTCTTTGAAATGAGAAGAATCTACTCAGTTTTAATGGAGTGCCCCACACTAAAAACTCAAACTCATGTTCACTTATTGATCTCCCCTCCTGGCATCTGATAAAGGGGAAATAATAACCAAGCATTATGTCCAGCCAACTGTTAGGCTACTGACGGTGCCCCGTCATCCGAGTTCGATCTGCATATGCTCAGCGAGGTGTGAGATTAGGCCTCCAATATTTGTGACCGTAAGTTAATTCCCTCCCCTGCCAAGCAGAAGATATTTGATCTGCTGCCCAATATTTAGGAAAATTACAGAAGATATTAGCCATTTTTTCACTCTCTCTCTGTCCCTGATAGATAGCAAAGTGTCAGGCAGTTAAAAATTATAAAAAGAAATAAATAATTCTTAAAATCAGAAAATAACAAATGAAGCATTCACTAAATGTCAGGGTTTTAAAAACAGCTTTATTCAGTCTTTTTTTTTTATCTTGTTACACGTCTCATCCAATGCAGTGTTTTGAAATAAATCCTGCCTCTCAGTGTTCTTTTCATTACACTAATTTTGCAGCCTCTTTAAGCTGAGCTGCTAAAGCTCTGCAGGATATTTTCAGTCTCATCTTTTATTTACAAAAACATCTTTATGAGATATTTTCAAAATATCTAAACAGCTTCAATTTCATGCTAGTACATCGATCAATACCTGAAAAAGCTAACTCCAAATCAGGATGATTTGGCTGAGCATCAGCTGGGACAGTTTTTATTTTTCCTCCTTTAAAATGATGTTTCATAAAGATACAAAGCAGTTCACTCAAAGCAGTTTGAATCACAGAATCTTCTGGGATGATTTCTTTTGAGAATAGTTTATTGTTCACACATCTTCACAAAGAATATTTTCAATAATATGAAACAATCCCGATGGATTCCTTAAGGTTCAGGCACCAAAACAACTTGATTAGGTTAAGAAAAAAAAAGCTAGCTTCAAGTTCCACTCCATCTAATATTTGATTAAATTCTTCTGTATTTTTATATCTCCTATTTTATAAAACAACTCACATGGCATCAAAACTGCTAAATAACACACACATCATCATGTAGTCGATGTAATCCAGCTGCTGACTGACAAACAGAGCCTCTGTGAGAGGATGCCACACTCACACTTAACAGGATAACTCAGTGAGCTGAAGATAAAGACTGTGAGCTTGAGTGTATTACACCAAAGTAGGGAAAGGGGTCATTACTTAAGGGGGAATGTAGGCCATTCATTCATTCATTCATACATTGTTGTGCGTGATAGCTGAGGGTCAGGCTTTGGAAAGTGCAGCCTGTGGCAAAACATCACAAAGCGGCAGCAGCATCATCTGAGGGGTGAAGGAAGAGTCACTGAAGACCAGTATCTGCACGGCTGCTGGAGCAGTGTGACACACGTACTGTAAACACATGCATGACTACACATGTGTGTCAGTGGATGGTGAAATAATAAAAGACAATTTCATCTATCCAGATGTGTAAAGTAACATTTTTAGATTGTTTTTACTCCCATAATTATTCTTAACGCTTTGTTATAAAGTGATAAACTTCTGGTGTTGTAGAATGAAGCCAAATGAAGCACAAGTACCAAAAACTGCAGTTCTTCTACTGCCCAGTGAGTCAGTCCCCATAGAACCCCGTTTTAAAATGTCCAACTTTACAGAAAGAATAAACATGTTTACAACCTGAGACGAAAACATTTTGGTGCCTATGGACAGTTTCACGCTTTTATGACAACTGTACAAGGACTAAGTGTTCGATAACATGTTTTAAATTTAAGGGCGCGGCTGTTTTGACCCACAGGTAGGCACCTATAGCTGCTTTGTTTTTCGTACTCTCATGTTGGCTGGTTTGGATGATTTTTAAGGGCATTAAATAACAAATAATATGGCTTACTTATAATTACTACTACTGTCACACACAGTTGCTAAGCAAGTTCTTGTTTTTAGCATTAGCTAATAACTTAGCATGGCATCCTCATGGCATTGGTCAATATCCTGCATGTGGTACTGGCACATTGCACAAACTTCACCTCCAATCAGTAGCTGGAGTTGAATCTTGGACACAACTGGGTGTTCCAATGATTTCAACAGGAATCAATGGACAATGATTCCAAACACACATATCACACATCAACCTGGTTTTGGAATGGATAAAGCAGGCTAATGTTTAGCTTCTGGAATAACCTTCCCAAATCCTTGATCTCAACCCTGTTGGAAATCTATAGACTGTGTTAGGAAACTAACCAGTTTAAATGGATTCTTCCAATTCTTCCTAGATAAGTAGTCAAATATCCATCCATCCCAAGAGCATTCCATAATACATTCTGAAAAGTGTTGTACGACTAATGGTCACTATCCAAGCACTGCATCATGCATCGTGCTGAAGAGTAGAGCCTCACTACTGCCTAATTCACCCTTGGTCTAAAATTGAAGCCCCAGAAGACAACTTTACAACCAATCGGTGACATCACAGCATCTTTTGAAGTGTAACAATTATAATCTCTGCACAGTTCAAACTCTCAGAATAATTTCTGTCTCTTGACAGCAGCTTAAGTCTGATAATTTATCTGAAGTCACAATAATTTCTGACCTTTGTACCCCCAGTAAATATGGGCTTGCTACTTTAAATCCAAATGATAATTGAAAAGCCTTATAGGTCTTCTGCTGAACTCTTTTATTATGCAGTCTTCTTCAACAGACAACAAAACAATGAGCACCACATTTGTATCAGCCGTTTCAAAAGAATGCAGCTGTAATAAATAGGCGAAGATATTGAGGCTTTTATTATGCAGAGGTCGTATTTCATTGTTATGCTATGTGTGACTGTTGTGGATTGATTTGTAGAGGTAATCGTCAGGAGGAGTCGGTGTATTATACGTCTGAAATCGAGAGTAATGAAATTCTTTAGGAGCTGATTGTGAGAACAGCTACCTCGACAGCTGCTGAATGAAACCAGAGCTTCTTTCTGGTGTATGGACTGACTCCTGTCAAAGAAAAGGTCTATCCAGTGTAACAATCCAACCCTGACTACAGTTTAAAACGGAGGGACTGGGAGTGAAAAGACAAAACAGGAAAATAAAACAGAGTAATATGTTTAAGGAATCCAATCCTGTTTCCTGAGCTCGGTGGGCAGCAGCTCTGAAATGAGGTCTGCTGGACAGTCAGATGTCTCAGCGATGAGTCTGCGATGGCGTGGCATTTACGAGAGCTCGTTATGACAGAGCCAGACAGGGCGAGTGCTTGTTTTTTTGAGAGCACTCAGCTGCACATTATATATTTTGAACACGGCCCACAGAGAGATCCTTAGACCCACTTTCCCTTCAGCGATGGACTGATGACTCGTGCAGCTAGCCTCATTTCAAATGACCAGCGGTCAGTCGGAATGCAGCGTGGCGTGAGGGAGGACCGATTGGGAAGAAAGTGGAGGCAGTAAAAACAACATGAATTTTGATGGGAATCAGGTGGACCTCGTGAGGAGCAGATGTAGTCTTATGACAATTGGATTATGCCTTTATAACCATGTCTTTCTGGCCCAAGTGTGACCCACATGTTCTGGCACTGACTCAGTACGAGTCTGCCAGTTAGATATTAGGTGTGTGGGAATATTTGAGCCATACCTGGCCAAGCCAATACGTGAAATAACCCTTAGCAAACATAGCATATGAATTTCGGTCTACATAACATCTGGCAGTACTGTAACTAAGCCATAAGTCCTAAAGATGTGAAGTTATAACTGGATAAGTCACCAGTATAATTTTATGTCACTTTTAATTATATAAGATAAACCAAAACAGAAAATACTGGAGCCTTGACAAGCCAGTGACAGACTGGCAACCTCTTGCCCTATGACAGCTGGGAAAGGCGCCAGTTCCATGAAATGGAAAAGTCATAGAAAATCAATGGAAGATAAGATAAATTTGGGAAATTCCTGTGTTAAAGCGACTAAAGATGTAAACACAAACACTAAGAAAATATCTTAAAAGTAAAGAAAAGCTCAAATAAACTCAAATAAATACACATAAAAAATGTAAATATATAACACAAAAGTGTCTCATTACAGTTATAAAAAGTTCCATTAAGAAAGATAAAAACTAACATGTTGACAGGACAGCATACCGAGTCCAAAACCACCAAAGGATGACATCTTCATCCATCTTTTATACACAAGTCCACAAGCCAAGTTTCAGGAAGATTATTAATTTTCCTAAGTGGTCACATGACAGGCTGGGACTGTTGTGGAAGGCTGAGTTTAGCTTATTTGTGTGACCCTCCACAACAGTCCCAGTCTTTCCCAATCGACAAGCCCCTAGGAAACATGATCTGAACTTTATTTCTCCTTAACCCTTTAAGACCTACCATAGAACCAAGTTCGCCAGAGCTTATATTATATTTTTACATGCTGTGGAGCCATTTTTGGGAGCATTTCAAGTTGCTATACATCAATACAACCATTATAGCCCAAACTTTAATAATATGTCTGCATTAGGTGCATAGTAATTACATAAATTGCAAAAAAGTGCAATAAACTACAAAAAAATTGAAAATCGTTTTTGTTTTTTTAACATATATTTCTAGTTAGAGAAATTTAAGAGGCTTATCCCTCAAAACTGTAAATACAAAAAAGTTACACAAACTAGTTTCCCACCACAGGAAATTTATTTTGAGTGTCTTCATAGTTTTATTTTTGAAATACACCAATTTTTATATACTGCAGGAAAAACGAAAATAAATATTATAGTGCAAATTTGCAAAATAACAGCATATGCATCAAAATAAACTATTTCCAGCAGTGCAATATGAGTCTTAAGCATCCCAGAAACGACACAGAAAGTCATAAAGTCAAACATAACTTTTTAAAACACATAACAAGTAAAACACAAGCTCATAAGGCCCCGATCGTAAAAAACTACATTTCCGCAAAATTACGTCACTTCCGGTTTCGGGCAGGTCATGCGGTCATGTGATAGTTCGCGCTGATGGACGTAGGAAGTGTTACAAACAGCTGATGGATCGGCGAAGCGTGTTTCTGGAATATCATGTTTTTGTTGCTGCAAGTGATTTTTATGCAGTTTTTGCAAAGCTATATGTGGAAGGAAACTGTGACCTAGGACAAGCTGATGGCATAAGATGTAAGTACAACTCCTCCAGTTTCATATGCAAAAAAAATTATTGCGCTAGCTTACTTGGTTGCAGAGCTACCGGGATTTAAAAATAGTTACGCAAAACAGAGCGTGCCCGCTCCGATCGGCTGTAAAGGGTTAAATATGAACTTTAAGTTTAATCATAGTCAAAGGACATCAGTATATCTTTGTGAAAAGAATTAGCTGACTATCTATAATTGTCAAAATGTCAAAGTAAAAAAATAATTTCTTCCTCAGAATGTACTCGTGTATGACCAGGAAGTCACTACCGTACATATATATATATAAGATGTCCTAGCAAAAGCACTCCATTTGTTTTAAAAGAATAATCATGTGTCATTATACAAACTCATTCAAACTGCAGCGTTTAGCTTCATAGCACGGTCGATTTTGCAGAGAGCATTCATCGTGTGGTTGTTCATGAATTTAATGTTTCATTGAATTTTCCATTTGGTGGATGCAGTAAGATCCAAAGTGCTTCACTTAAAGCACCACAAGTGCAGTGTGGGTAGTACCGGCAGGATTTTAACCCCCAACACTTTACAGCACTGATGGTCTGCTGAAGCTGTTGAGCACCATACAGTGGAATCTGCATTTTACATCTGGCCTCTCAGACCGCATGTATCCAGATTAAAATGCATTTTTCTGGGCTTTAAACTCAAAGATTGCTCGAATTCAGTATCATCCCCTCCCACCACCATCCCACCCGCTGTTTTCATTTTAGCTGAGCTTGTTTCAGGTCAGTGGCAGTGACTGAAGAGAGCAATGCCAATGAAGTGCTCACAGTCGGCAGCCAGCGCTAATGGCTGTGCCGCACACATCTAACAGAGGGAAAGGCTGGCCTGGAAGTGACAGGGCAAAATGTCACTGCGTACGACATTACGGAGGCATGGTCAGCGTCCATCAAGCATACATAGCTCCAGGGGAAAATAATTACAAAAATAACAGTCAAAAGCTACACAAATATAGCTGAAGCCCTTTGAAGAAATGTCAGCAGCGCTTTTATGGATGGCTTGAAATAAAATCAAACATTAAAGAAAATCAGTAATTGATTGTTAATTTGTCCTGCCTGTGGATACTCTCATGATTCACATGAGTCAGCTGCTACCAGCCAAAAAGCTCTTTAAGAACCTTTGTTTTCCCCAAACTAGTGAGTTTTGTAAAACAGCTACACCACCAGATATAAGATAAGATAGAAGATAAGATATGTCACTTCATCTAAAATAAAAAACATAATGTAAAAGATTTTACCCATTGGTATGTAGATTCCTGTTTCTGAAGCCTCAGCCTTTTGGTCAGCGCCATATTAGCTCTATGTAGAATCGTGTGGAGCTTGATAGTCAAGGCTCCTACTGGGTTAGTCATCAAGGTCTATCCTAACAGATGGGTGTTATTGTCTTAGGCTGGTGCTAGGTAGCTCCTTCTGTTACTGAGAGGAAGACAAAGTGGAGGTAGAGAGTAGAGCAAGGCTTTAGCTAGGGATTAATCACGCTGCTGTTATTGTGTATATGCTGCTGTTATTGTGTATATATTTATTTATATTTCTTCATACATTCTTATATAGTTCTATATTGTGTATTTTGTTGTACAGTTATTTTATTTTCAACTTTAATTTATATATTTTATCTTATTCTCCCAGTTAAATTTACCCTTCATTCTAATTTGTGTTGTACAGTTATTTCATTTTTAACCTTAATTTATATTTTATTCCTTCCTAGTTAAATTTACCCTTTTTAATTTTTCATATTTATTTCCTATCTTATTCATAGCCTTTTCCTTTTTTGTTTTCTTTAGGTCACGAGCAGTTGTCCAAGCATTTCACTACATATCGTACTGTGTATGACTGTGTACGTGACAAATAAAATTAGAATTTGAATTTGAATTTGATTAGTGTTCGCTAGCATTAGCCTCTTTGCTCACGTGTCATATTAGCTCGGATGCTCATCTTGGCTAGAAAAACAGACTTAAAACAAAATGTGCTAATTAGGACAAATGATTCCTTCAAGTGCCCCCTTTTTTTTTTTACTTTGTTTGACTGTGGATAGTACTGATGACTGATAGGACAAGATGGACCAGGAAGTCAGTAGCCAAAGCTATTGCTGCTTGCTAATACACCAACTCTTTAGAGTATGCTTTAGTTTTTCATTTTTAGATGGACAGGACTGTATTTGTATAAGAGGGTACCACTGAGGTGTTGCTAGATAAAGTTACTGTAGCAAATAACAAGAGAAAAAACAAGTGGAAAGAAAATTAACTAATCCAAAAGACATGCTATCTGACATTTATTTTTTAATCAGGAAACAACTGTATATAGTAGGGTGTTTTTTTTTAAGAGGAATTAGCAGACATTTGAGAGAGTAGCTAATGCAAGTGCTGGATATCTACCTTAATTAACAGGGGGAAACAAAATCCATTATGCAGAAAATCTATATTGTAGCACAATCTTGTGTTTTGTTTTGTTTTTTCAAGATTGATGGAACCATAATTGGACACTAGCTTTGCAATGGAAAGTTAGTAGCTAATGCTAAGTGGAAAAACCTAATGACTAATTGTGTTTACAACTGTGTAGCAATGCCCTAATAACATACTCTCTTTTTTTTTGTGTTTTTTGAAGTTAACATCATGTTATATTGTAGAGGACCTAAAAAATTATGTCTTGTTATTAGTTGTGGAAACCTGTCCTCTCAGTGGCAGCTTATGCAACTTATGTCAAATTCTCATGCAGCCAACATATAAATTATAAAGTGTGGAGATGTTCTATTAAAGATCAACTGGTAACAGCTTCATATTCCCTGTTCTACACCTTTGCTTCCAATTAGTGAACTTCATTACTTTGTCCAGCAGCCTGGAAAAGTTACATTGTATTGCAGACATGTTAATGTCTCTACTCGCTATCTGCCTTATCATTAACTTTTAGATTAAGGAGAATTTGGTCAGTGACCCAAATGTTAAGGTGTAACCCCATTATCAAAATTTAAACAGAGGATGGAGTCTTAGTCTGAGGTTAGTTTTAATATATGAATGAACAAAAAGTAATAACAACTATATTTTTCCAGTATGTCTGTCTCCGAAATGTGTTAATGAAATTGTTTTTATAAGCTGTATTGGCATTATGAGTTAAGGGGTACAGCAGGTCATCTAATAATCAGAGATTAAGATTGGTTGTTTGATCCACAGCTGCTCCAGTCTGAATGCCAAAGTATACTCGGGCAAGACACTAAGCCTTGTGTGAATATTAGCTAGAAAGCACATAGAAAAGACAGAAAAACACTGCTGGTATGAATGGGTGTGAATGCTTAGAGTACTCCAGTAAAATTTAACAGTACTATATAAGAACCAGTCCATTTACCATTTACTGTCAGTGAGGTGGCCCATCACTTTGGTCCAGTTGGGTTCTTTTAAAGTTTTCCTGGTACCCAGATGATGAATCCAGTGATCAGTCTCTGACTTTCCTTCAAGTTTCTGTGAGATGTGTTAAGAAAATTTTGGTTACTAAACAGTTGTCTTATTGGTTAATCCACTGCCTGGAGCGGGTTCAATGACTTAGATGAAATGGATGCTTGGTTAGGAATTCTTGTTGTCACATGTAAATGCAGTTGATTCAGAGTAGTGCAATTTTTCAACATGAAGAGGTTAATGTTGCAAAATTGTGCATTTTAAACTAAACCTTCATGTTTTCCTGAACCTAAACAAGTATTTTTGAGGCTTAAACCTAACCTTTCACCAGGGTCTTGGATTTTTCTACGCATGTCCCCATTGTGAGAAAGGTGCAGGCTTAGGTGGGCATCAATAATGTTGCCGCCTGTGCCCGTGTCCAGTATTTCCAGTTGTGAGAAGAGTCTGAAGCGTTTCCTGCTCTGTGCTACATGTGAGAAAGGGAAACTTTAGGCCCTTTTTTGGCGATCATGTGTGAAAAATGTAAAACACCACAACAAATGGTATTTGGTGTCAGCGGCTGAAAAGTCTAGCTGTATCCCAGACACCAAAATGCACCTCATGTATATCTCAGAGAAGTTAGGGTTTTTTTTAACAGCACTGCAGAGACTGAGTTGCCCACAGAGGCCAATGCTCCCTGATTCTAACCAGTGATAGCAGGATAACATAGAAAATGGTAATAGGGAACAAGATATAAAAACTATTTCCCATTAAACTGAGATTAGATTTTAAGTCATGAGTTTCACAGAGCTGCTAGCAGGGATATAACCTTACTCCCTCTGTTCAGCAGCCTCCTTGAGCACTTCTGGAAAGAAACCAAGTCAATTGAGAGCCATAGAGGTATAATCTCTCTAGTTTTCACTGGGTCTCCTCCAGGATGAGGGCTGGGGGGTTCCGGGCAGCGCTTGAACCACTTCAGCTGGCTCAAATTGATGTGGAGGAGCAGCAGCTGTGCCATAAAATGTCTATGGTTAAAATGTATTCTAAAATATTAATTATCCACAATAATAATTAGCCTTTTACATGTCCTGCAACACTTAATTGCAATTAATTTATCTCTCATTAAGAAGATTATATTTTAACAGGTTTGTTTTCTTCCTAACCACAGCATGGAGGAGACGGTGCGAACGCTACTACAGAACCAGGACTCACTGGAAGGGCCCAAGGTGGACCCACTGGACCTAATGAAAGCATACAAGGTACCAACACACTTTCAGTCACAAGTTCTTTCTTTCGGGTATGGAAGTTTCAGAAAAATCTGAAATAATGTGAAACAGACAAATTACAAACATTATTTGCAATAATGTCTTGAACTCTAACAAGAAAATAAATTAACAGATGATATTTTTCATTTACTATATAGATGAAATACACGGGGTGATTTACTTTTAGATACACTATTGATCTCACTTTAAAATTCCTTTTTTGTTTTTAATCAAGTTTATAATACATTTATGCTTTGTGTAGAAGTGGGTGGTTAATGTGGTTCATTTTCATGTGCTTGCTGGAGTATTAAAAAATATATATAATAATGGACACTTTGCTGGGATGATGCATAGTTTTAAAACCTGCTGTACGCATGGGAATATCCATCCATGCAACTGCATATGACTAGGGATCAATGAATACATTTAAAATACTTTTTCCACACAGTCTTTTTAGATATTTATGTTTATGAAAAAATATCGTGTTTATGGTACTACCAATAATGATGCAATAGTTTAGCTTGCGGGGGTCTGCGTTGTGTCTCCAGATAGATCCAAGTCCCCACAATGCAATAATTTTATTGTGTTGTGGGAACACAGAGTCACACATGCTCCAGATCTTCAGCTTTGATGTTGTTTATGAGTAATGTTGGTGTGGCTAAATGTGCAAATCACAGGAGCTAATGAACCGTATAGCAAATGCAAACAAGTCTCATAATTAGGAATCTCAGCGTTATCCATCTTGTCCTTTTCATACTTCGATCCATCTTCTCCTGTTTGAGTCAAAGCTTTTTTTAATGTTTGTATTCTGCAGTTTTATACTAATAATGCAAAGTGAAAGATGATGCATCATTGTATTAAGGGCCAGCCTCATGTGCAGGCAGTTTATCATCTATGAGTGATGCTCCAAAAAACACATTAGAGTGCAAAATGCATGAAGCTTAGATTGCTTGAACTGTGTGTATCAACCAAAACAGTGATGGGAAAAAGAAAAGGATGTCCTACACTGCTACATATACTCCATGTATTGTATGTTATCTTCTTCTCTCAGCGCTCACTTTAGTAGTCACCACAGTATTTCTAGGATCTTTTTGTGTCACAGCATCCCCTGCATGCCCTCCTTCACTACATCCATGAACCTCCTCTGAGGTCTTCCTCTTTTCCTCCTCCCTGTCAGACCCATATTCAACATCCTTTGTTCAGTATATCCTTTATCCCTCCTCTGCACGTCTACAAACCATCTCAGCTTTGACTCTCTAAATTTCTTTCCAAATCCTCAAAACCAAAGAGTCTCTCTGATGTATCTATTTCAAACTTGTCCATCCTGGTCAATCCCAGTGAAAGTCTGAGCATCTTCAGCTCTGCTTCCTGCCACTGTCTCCAAACATCTACATACAGTACTTTTATATTCTATGTTGTAAACTCCATTTACTCTGTAACTGAGTATCAGTAAAATGATGAGAACATCACAGAGGCAGCTCAGCTCTTTTTAAGGTCTTAACTTATATCCACTGAAAGTGTGGGAATTATTTTCTCTGACATGGATTATCACTAATCTCAGACTAAATACTTTTCCCAGTTGAAGTTTAATTGAAAGTTTTCATTTAGTCTAAGACTATGCTTGATCCATGACTGGGAAAAAGGCTAAGTGCTACTTATTTCACTGCTAAATCTGTTCTAATACCATCTAAAGAATAGGGACTGTTTACTACTAACATGTTCTTATTCCTGACTTTCCTAGAGTAGTTTTGCATGATTCACAGTTCAGAATAATCCTTACATTACATAATTTTCTCTGGGATCGATAAAGTATTCTGATTCATACCATAATAATAATAAAATAGTAAAACAGAAAAACCATCTTAAGTGTTGTCAAGAGCATGTCAAAGCAACAGGAGGTAATATAACTCTAACCTTGAAGAAACGTTGACCAGTCCAGTCCACATACAATAACACATTCTGACATGAAAAGAGGAGATAAAAGCCCTTTTTTTTGGAGACTATTTTTTAGGGGCACATTTGTGGTGAAGAAAGTGGAGAGAGAGATGGAAGGCACAAACTGTGGTCATGTGGCATACCTGCTCACCCACTGAGCTAAACTAGCATCCCAAAGGTGCACACCTTTGATGCTGACTTTGTTCGTGTCTAAATGCAGAAACTGAGTCTTTGAAAATCTTCACTGTGGCAGGAGTTTGTGAAAAGCTCAGTTTTCAGTGTCCAAAATGCCGTTCATGTGTCGACAAAAGTCCACAGCACACAGAAAAAGTGCCAAAATACACGTGTACGAGTACAGACAAACCATTATAGCCCCTCCCCCTTTATGCCAACTTTATTCTTATTGGCTGCGACTCGCAAACAATATGTGGGTGGAGTTTCTGTGCCCATAGCCAAAGCTGTGTGCCTTAAATGACCATAATAGAGATATCTCATCTCTATGACATCATAGAGAGCCAAGATTGGAAAAAAAATGTGTGAAACTGAATGTTTAGAGCAGTGTGCCGTCTGAGCTTTTGTCTCACAGGGATTACGTCTACATTCTTTGACCTTATTATTTTAAACCTTAGCCATGTTTAATATGAAAATCCATCCCAGTTACAGGTAATATGAGACAATCAAAAAGGAAAAAGCACAGTGGGTCTAATTTAAGTGTAGATAAATGGTATGGAGTTCCCCAAGACTCCATTTTGGAGCCTCTTCTTTTTAATGTCTACATAATCCAGTAGCCTAGAGCACTAGCTGGCACATTTTAGCATAAATAATAGAAGTTTAATAAATCTTTGAAGTGAAGCAGAGCAGCTTTATTTATGCAGTGGCTGCAGCTCTCAGTGTGCAGCTCATCAAGATTTATTGCTCTTATAACTGGAGCTTTATGGAATATGGAGCATTTAGTTTTCATCTCTTTGTGACTCCAAGGCATGCATGTTTGATATGCTCTCTGCTTTCCAGGACAAACTCCTGGAGGAAATGTGGAAGCAACAGGACAGTCTGGAGGGTCCCACATCTGCCACACCAACAACAGAGATGTCCACCTCGCCCGAGGCCGGTGGTGGCGACGGCGGTTTAGAGGACAATTCAAAGGACAGCAATCCCCTGTTGGAGCGGCTCAGAGCGCTCGAGGTAATAAAGTGGATTGCACGGTCCAGTTCTTAGGCTTCGTCCACAACTTTTCACTTTCACCATGTCAGACTGAGAAATATGTTTAATTAAACATATTACATTTGATGGTTAGAAATAAACAGGTGGCATTGGATGAACATAACTCTGACTGCTGTATCTTTATGTAGGAAGGGTTATTGAGTAGGTGTTAATGGTTGCAAAATTATGTGGTTGTAGGCCACCCCTAATGCTTTCACCGTGACCGGTTAAGAATATAAACTATGTGTTAGTTTTTCCCACTCTCAAAAACAGTGAGGTCAACAGCAGGTAAGCAGATTGTGCTGTTATAGCTTCAAGATGCCATTCACAAGGTGTCAGACAACATTATGTGGTGATGAAATGTAAAAGTGTTAGCCGAAGCCTAGGGTGCTTTACATTATTAAAGAAATCAGAAGAAAAACTCAAATCTCCCAGAAGCAGGGAGCATTAAACACATAGTTTTTAAATGTCTATGTTATTCAAGTCAGCCTCTTAACACAGAGTTCCTGCACCATTATTAAAAGAAAACGAAAGCAATGCTTCTTAAGACCTTACGCCATAAGAACCCAGATCCATTTCTCCTTTAAATTATATAGAACATAAAACAAAGCAACCACGAGATTCACATGACACTGAAGTTAATTTCTTTGGATTTCTGACTTCTGGGCAGAAAACACAAGTAATGTGAAAAAGTCACTTGAATTTAGGATTTTCAGTAATTGTCAGCAGGGTTTCTGTCATACCCAGCAGCTGCTGGCCCTAAAATTAGCATTAGTTCATCTTATTTTCCTGTTTTAGGAAAGCCATTTGATAATGGCGCTACATTTTTTTATTTTGGTAGGTAAGTCACATTTATATATGTGCTATATATATTCAGCTGGAGCTGAAGAAGTTAAATTTGATGGGTGGTGCATAGTTAATTGAAAACAATTAAAACTAGGTGTTGTAAACCGTTTGGGTGGGTCATTATGTGGGACACCACAGAGCCTGTGGACAATAATGGAAACAGTTCAGTTTCTCTGTGATTGTTGAAGGTTTTTAAGTCCTTGTATGAGCACTGCTGATAAATAAAGTTAAAGACAAAAGTGGCATCGTTGGTTTTCTTGTGTTATAAATAATAGTTTTGTTGATCTTTACAAAATCCAGAGTTTTACCAATAGCGGTTTTCACAGATAAAAACAAGATGAAACAGTGGTTGGAAATTGAAGCACAACCAGAATTACCAAAGCTGCGATCTCATTGCCTCTGAAATGGCTGCTTTGAAGACAAGACCAGTATTGCAACCAGTCACAGTCAGCCGCCATCTTCACAGTGACTTTGGTGAGTCCGAATGGCAATAAGATGCGTTCGTTCTGTCAGGCTGGCAATTACATGCAATTTGTTTGTGATAATAAATTATTAACTGTGAAAAATTGGTCAGTTATCTGTCACTTATCTGTTTTCATCTTTTGCAAATCTGTTGTCCAATCACATCCAAAGAAATTACCATTAAATATAAAATCACTACTTACAGCCAGAACCACAGATTCTTCCCGATAGTGACAAATCTGCTGCAGTGTGGGAGCCCAGCAAACTTGCTATCACCTTGTAATAGAATGATGAGTTTGAGCGTGCTGAACTATCAACCATCTAGTTTTCCTTGTCGTAGGGTGGTTGCCATCCTATTTTTACTCTAGTGCGACTGGGTTATTGTGTAATAGTAGAACTATTTTAGTAGTATAGCACCCCCTAGTGTTACAGACCATGTAATTACACCCTAAAATAAATTTATTTGATACGGATTTACTAATATATAGAAATTATAGTCAGTAGCAATATTTTTAACCAATTTAAAACCTATTTAAAAAATTTCCTTTCATTTCAAAATTTAAGACTTTTTAATGACCCATGGGAACCCTACATTAACTAGGTTACACGTTACCTGTTCAGATTTAGATTTAGGGTCACATTTTTGTATGGCATTTTCAGTTATTTCGCATATTCAGAAGGAAATCTTGTTGTCCAATGGCATGTACGAGACTTTAAATTAACACATAAATCTTCTAGTTTCTGAAACTATGCTTTTTTAGCATGTGGACAATGTGCAGGCATAACCCTACCCCTACATGGTTTGCCAGTAACCTGGTGGATGTTAAGGGGTAAATTGAATTGCTTGCAAATGATAATTAACAGCCATTATATGTTGCTCAGAGCATCCAAGTCTGTATGGTGCTTTCATTTTTTTTAAACAGTGAGCAAAGCAGAAGAAAAACAAGCACACACATCGTGTTTTGTAAGGCCTCTGTCCATCTTTGAATAGGACAACAAAAGAGGCTCTATTATGTTGAAGCGCGGTCCTAAGGGCACAGAAACTGCAGAAGACAAAGGAGTTATTCATATCCAGGAGGTGATAATTAAAAGGCTGCCAGGGTAGTTAACATTTGGAGTCAGTGTTCCAGTGAATGTACAGTGCACCCCCCCACCCCCCGTTACATCTTCCCTGCTGAATAGGTCATAGGACTCGCCATCTGCTGAGATCTCGGGCAGCCATTATTGATGGAGCTTATATCCACTGAAAAGCCTCACAGAAGAAAAACAGAGAAAAAAAAAGAGTGAATTCACTCGGCTTTGCTTGTGTTGTTCTGTTGGCTGTTCAACACAGTCTCACAGCAGTCCATGAAATACTCATGAAATTTAATCTGCTGCTGCTTCAGGGATACAAATTCTTCTTTTTAATGGGGTTACTGATCATACATTTCTTTCTTTTTTAAAATTTAACAGTTTTCAAAGTTTTAAATTTTTTTTAAACCTGTTGTATCAAGAAATGACTTAAACAGAAGCTGTCTGACAAATTGAAATAGGCAAAAAGATCTGAAAAAGCAACACATCTATCAGTATGGTAAGGGTTATAAAACCATTTCTTAGTCGTTGGATTCCGTTGCACTACGGTGGGAGCCATTATCTACAAATGAAGAAAACTTGGACTGGTGGTGAAGTGGCCACAGGAGTAACTGGCTGACTAAAATTATTCCAAGAGCACATCAACGAGTCAGGAGGTCAAGGTCACAAAAGAACCCAGAACAACATTAAAGAACCATAGGTTTATCATGTCTCAGTTAAGGTCAGAATTCATGATTCAACAATAAGAAAGAGACTCTGCAAAAATGGAATCCATGGGAGAGTTCAAGACAAAAATCACTGCTGACCATAAATAACACAAAGGCTCATCTCACATTTGGGAAAAACCATCCTGATGATCCCAAAGACTTTCAGAAAATATTCTGTGGACTGACAAGAAAAAGCTTAACTTTTTGGAAGGTTTGAGTCCCATTACATCTGGATTGTAATGGGACTCAAACCTCATACCAGCAGTCAGACATGGTGGCGGTAGTGTAATGGTCTGCGGCTGCTTTGCTGCTTCAGGATGACTTGCCGTAATTGATGGAACCATGAATTCTGCCTTTTACTGAATTCATGATTCTTCTGAAGGAGAACGTCCAGCCATAAATTCCTGCCTTGAAGCTCAGCTGCTCTTAGCCTATGAGGCAGGACAATCATCTGAAACAAAACAGGAAGTCTGCCTGAAACCAAAATTTGAGTGGCCAAGTCAAACCCTGGAGGTAAATAAGAATTGAGCTTGAAAAACCTCAGATGTAGGTCGAGGCTGAAATAAAACAATTCTGCAAAGAAGATCAGGCAAAAAATTCCTCCACAGTGATGTGAAAGACTTGTTGCCAGTTATATTAAATGCTTGATTACAGTTTTTGCTCCCAAGGGTGCCCCAACCAGCTAATAGAGGCCAACAAGGGGGGCGATTACTTTTTCACACAGTTTGGATAATTTATTTCCTTTAACAAATTAAACTGCTTTCTTTATTAAGTCAAGTAATCTTTGCATGGCATAAACATTTGTTTGGTGATCTGAAACATGTAAGTGTGACAAATATGCAAAAGAATAAGAAGTCAGGATGCTGGTGGATACTTTTTCATAGCACTGTACAGTATGTGTGTCTAATTTTGCATCCAGCATGAGTTTAGTGATTTCCGGCATCAGTCCATGCATGATTTGCAGTGATATTTTAGTGAAAGTTAATTTTCCTTGGTAATAACCTGGTCAAAGCCTGTATAACGAGTTTGTCATTAATGATGGTTTTTTAAAATAAAAGAACACCTTAAATTGCATCAATTTTCCTGCCTACTCTGATGACCCTAAATGAATGATTCGGAGTGTGTTTTTGTGGCTTTCACGCTGTTGCTTCTTCATGGTGGCTGCCTTTATTTTATCCACATTGTAATTAAACTTTAATGTCAAACTGAAGAGTGAGAGAGAGATGCACATTAGAGAGTTTTCAATTTAGGTTCAAACTACTTTCCAGTCATTATGGCACACTTGGGCACCTTCCACATAGTCCGCCACAGAAAGTAAAATATTTGCTTTGAAAACCTCCAAAAAGTGAGAATATAAATAATAAAAACAGAGTGAACGGACTTTCTTCTAACTGAGGGGAACTGCTGAACTGCTCAGCTCCTCCACCAAGTCTGAGTTTTCAGTGAAAGTTGACAGTTAAGTCTGAAACACTGATTGATGTGATGGTTTCTGCAGATCGAACAAGTTAACGGTGCACAAACAAGGACGAGGGAGCCCGACTGTAAGCGCGCTGCCAAACATTTACAGCTTTGCAAGTGATTTATCTGTACATGCAGGATCACTTTGTGGGGGTTTAATATGTTTCGCAGATGCAAAAACAATTTATTTCAAGCCAGATTGATTGACACCTATAAACTTTTTTTTTTACTTGCAATCTACACATTGACACATTAATCCATCAGGCTCATTTGTAAAGATGGTGTAATGCAACTGCAAGAGCAAGTGTGAACTCATAACATAACAGGCTGAAAGACTCAAAGTACAGTACCAGAACTTGCACACGCACAAACGCACAGCTTGTATTTGCAAACACTATAAGACATGCATAGGACTGTATGTACTGCGATACCAGCAGATATACTTCATGCAAGTGTAACGTGAGGGTTCACTAGATGGTTCGGAATCTCTCTGAATAATTAGGAACAGCAAGATGGAGACGGATAACTTTTTAGCAGCCGCGTTACTCTCAGCACACAGCAACAACAACCCACAGTTCCTGTGTGCCGCACCCCATGAATAATTCACTGGCCTCTCAGAAGCCAGGAAATCTTATACTCAGATCAAAACAGGGAAAACAACCAGGTAGATATAACACATACTTATTACATGTTTGAACATGCATGTCTAAACATTCAAACATGTAAACATGTAAATATCAAAACACGTAACCACCAAATAGCTACATAGCTAGCTTTATAACCTTTGTAAACACCTCTTTGTATATCAAATTAGATTTAAATTTACTTCTACACTTTACACAAGTATCAGTATAATGACAATTCAGTCCAGTTCAGTTCATTTATATAGTGCCAAATCACAATAACAGTTGCCCAGTTGCCCAGACATGAACTTTCCCACTCGTGGGACTAATAAAGGTATCTTATCTTATCTATCTTATCTCAAGGTGCTTTGCATTATATATAAAAAAAAAAAACCTTCAATAAGATAGAGCAAACCCCAACAATCAAATGACCCTCTATGAGCAAGCACTTGGGGACAGTGGGAAGGAAAAACTCCCTTTTAACAGGAAGAAAGCTCTGGATGAACCAGGCTCAGGGAGGGGTGGCCAACTGCTGTGACCAGTTAGGAGCGAGAGGAGGAAGACAGGACAAAGACACACACTGACACAGCCAAGCTGCACAAGACACAGCAGCCAATGCCAGACAGATGCTAAGTTAGAGCTGGCTAGCTAGGATTCATAGACAGTATGAAAGATGCCACTCAGTGGTTATGAAGCTTCAAGATGTTTTGTCCATCGCCATCTTGTTCTTTAAACCAGGTGTGACCAGCGAGTCTGACGGGTGGACTTCATTTCTAAGTTGACTTTAGCCGGCGTGGCTTCCTGTAGATGCTTTAACCAAACAGGGAATTTAGGCACTTGGAGCAGAAAGTCACAGATCCCTCTAACAGTCTATGTGAAGGACAAAAGGTCAATGTGACCTCAGTCCTCTTCCAAAAGAGTCGGGGGATGTCTTATTTATTAAGTTAGTCAGTTTAGACTTCAATAGAAAATGAGGGTTTAAAACATGACAAAGCTACCTAACCCACATTTAAATCTCCAAAGTTCTCATTTTAAGAGTCAAGTAAACCGTTTCCTCACGCCTGAAGCCAGTAATCAGCATCATTTCAGCTGCTGAAATACTGTGTTGTTTACCTCTGCCTGCTGCACAGGGATACATGTGGTGTTGATCTGTGTGGGGCGAGTTCTTCTTTGAACTCTGTTCATTCCTGTGATCAGCCATTTCTGTGATCTTCTGTGAACTTGTTGTTCCGAGGAGTTGCCCACAACACTAAGTGAAAACAAGCCAGCTCAGGTGGCCTGGCCTTTCAGATTTACAAGAATAATCACTTGTGTAGAAAGTCGCCCGCTGAGTTCCCAGAATGGTGTCGGGCCTGAACCTCTGTCAGTAATTGAATTATAGCTGAGGTACCTCAGGTCAGCCTCGCAGACACAGTGAGGGTCTGCAGGATTAAGTTGGGATGCCTGAAATTTAAGGCATCGTTCATTTACGACCATCTCTCTCCAGTGAAACCAACAAATCCAAGTGCTTCAGGGAGAGTACTGTCTAGATAGACAACTCACCTCCATCCAGAGAAAACAGCATCAAGACCTTTAACGTTTCTCATAGTTCTATAATTAATCACATTTTCTATCCTACATATTTTTGTTTATTTTCTTATTTATATGAGTGCGTTCAGAAATTATTAATGCAGTTTGCATGCGTGCGTTTTGTGTCTGCAGGCAGAAAACTCGGCTCTGTCGATGGAAAACGATAACCAGAGGAAGCAGTACGAACGCTGTTTGGATGAGGTGAGTGCTCCCACACTGCAGAAGATATACAGCATGTATTTACAATGAAATCACACTTTTATTTTTCATTAATAATTAAGGCTTATAAGGCTTATAATTAAGGCTTATATTTGCACTGATTTGTACCACCAAAAATGGTCATTCTCCAGTAAATGGCATTTTTAGGGTCTGAAAAATTTAGCTGGTATACAGTACCAACCTACAGTGAGTCAGTCCTCATAAAACCCTAAAAAGACTGCACATAAAAAACAGAAGTTTACACCGTTACACGTTTAGTTACGAGATCTAATGCTGGCTAGCTTGATAAGCAGGCTGCATCCATAGACTGTACTGGACTGTCCATAGACAGACAAAGTCATAAAAGACATAATGAAACTCATCTGTAATTCTTATCAGGTCTAAAAATGAAATAAAAACAACCTGAGATGAACAAAAGCACAAGACATATGACACAGAGTCATTTATTGAACAGTAATCAAGCCAAAATGCAGAAGTAGGTGTATGGTAGCAGAATGCTGAGGACGACAGACATCAGCAGTGATGCCCAATCAGTTCTGCAAAGGGTTATAAGGTTCTTTCCAAACAATTTGAAGTCCATCATTCTCCAGTGAGAAGGATTGTTCATGAGTGGAAAACATCAGGACAGCTGCCAGTCTTCCTAGGACTGAACGTCCCAACTAATTTATCACCAAGGTCGGAACAATGTAACGCTCAGAGAAACTGCAAAAAACCCAAGACATCAATCTCGGACTCAGTTAGATATATGTAAACTTTAAAGGGGCCTCCCTTGGTGGAAAGCAAGTTAAGAAAAACCTCCTTGTGATTGCCCTGCGTCACCTGCAGGTTAATCAGCTTATCTGCAAGCACTGCCTGACTATCCAGTGTTTGCAGACAAGTCAGCATCTTCCAGCCAAACTGTTGCAGCTAAACCCAGCAACCTGCTAGTGATCAAAGAAATTCCAAGGAAGTTTTTCTCGCAGCACCACGTACCTGTTTGCAACCAATTTCACCTAGCAATGCCCAGCAACCACTCTCCAACCAATCAGGGGATACCATTTTTCTGAACAGGTGTGTGTGACCGAGGCCTGAGTTTGTCCTAATGCTGTGGATGCCCTGTATATACTCTGGATGCAGCTCACTGTGGTAATTTACATGTTGTTTTCACATCAACAACCTTTCCAATTCCAACCATCCAAAAGGTAAATGAATGTAGAGAGGATTATTTCTTGGAGTGTAAGATGAATTACCCCCCCCCCCCCCCAAAAAAAACCCCCAAACAAACAAAAAACTAAAATGTCCACACAGTGCTGTCTACTTCTCAGGACTCCGACAGTCTTGTGATTGTAGCTACAGCAGGAGACGCACAAACACACTTTGTTTATTATGAGCACTGGTGGAGTCTACAGAGGGATGCCCAGATCTTTAATTGAAGTAGACAGACAGCAGAGCTCCTGGCGATATGAAGAAGTGAGTCTCGGCGTTCAGGAGCACAGACTCTCACCTCTAACACGACAGTGCCACTTTAGTTTTTTAGCAGCCTTCGCTAATGGGCTTGGTACCATGGAGATTGCTGCCCATGAGAATCTGGCTGAGGACAGATATTTCAGAGTTTCTGCTGTGGGATTAATTTCTCTGCTACCGCCACCGCTTCTGCTGCTTTTCAGTCTCATTATGCAGATGATTTTTTTTCTTTTTTTTGGGGGGTGGGGGGTGGGGCATTGAGATGGTTTCCTGTCATCATCTGAATGAGCTGAGGCAAGGCGTTTTGATAGAAAGATGAAAGAGGTGGAGGGAAATAATTTTGTGGCCCACATACAAAAGAATCAAAACATACTTATTATTCCAGTGCCAAGATATATTGTATGCCTCCACTTCAGAAATCAAAATAAGCAGGAAAGAAAGCGTTTCAGATTAGTCTTCTTCTTCTTTTTTTAAAAATCAATCCATACAACTGAGCTGAACTTTTTCTTCTTCCTGCAGAAATTCACACAGAATACAGAATGAAAAAGTTAGGACATCAACATTAACCATGTGTATATTTTCTGTGGTCAGACATGCAGTAACCGCGGACAACAGCTGTGTGGTTTCAACGAGCCCGACTCTGATGCAACGCCATGTCAGTTTGTCCTCACGGCACCGTCCACGCCTCTAAATCCTCATTTTTGAACTTTATTCTCGGTCGTTTTACAATCTCTTTGCATCTCAAAGTCACAAAGTTCAACTCTTAAAATAATGACCAAACTTTTTTAAACACATTGTTCCTTCTCGTCTCTTTCAGGTGGCTAATCAGGTGGTCCAGGCTCTTCTCACGCAAAAGGTTTGTACATTGTCGGAGCATTACGGCTACCGTAGTCAGGAGCCTCACGGAGTAATCCGAGACCAAACTCCGCTTCAGGTCCCAAAGTCAAACAAACACTGCGGCATCACTGAGAGTTAAAAACGATCTAAATTCTTTCATCTTTAATAAAATGATCAGTGTGACTGCTTTACCAGGTGTAACAATTAAGTTGTACATCCAGGCATCCATGAAAACAAAATTTATTAGAGTTAGAAGTTAGCAGGAAGTTAGCTCGCTAGTTTCCACCTAATCATGATATACCATGTTCTGACTGAGAGATTTCTGGAAAAATTCAAACGTACAGCTCTGCTATCACTTCCAACATAAATGAAGAGAGAAAACTAAACAGAAGTGACGTTTGTAGTGTTACTGAAGTTAGGCTAACTGGTATATAATTATGTGCTCTGTGATCGCTAGCGACACAGCTATGTGTTTATGTTTGCATAACATAAACACAGTGAAGCTGTAGGATGAACGCTAACTTTTTTCTACTCGATAAAAGTTCAGTCAGGAGAACAACTGAGATAATCCATCAATAATACGAGGTTAGTCATTAATATACTGCAACGACACGGGAATAGAGCATCTGTGAGAGAATTCAACATTAAAGAATGAATGATACGGAATTGGAGGAAGCAAGAAGAATGAGTTGAGTAAAGTTTGACTTATCTGACTGTTTTGTTTCGCTTAATGCGCCTTATGTATGAAAACAGACCCGTTCATTGACAGTGCACCTTATAAACCGGTGAGCCTTGTGGTCCAAAAAATATGGTAAATTACACCAGGACCATTTCAGAAGCAGTCTTTTTTGAAAATGTACTCCATTCCTGCTCTGTGCAGCTCTACACAGGCTCCTTAAAAAACAGAACCAGCACTATTTTAAGCAATGACAACCTGAGCTCTGTTTCTGGGTCTCTGCGGCACTGAAATACTGTCTTGAGTGGACACGATTCGATTGAGCACCCGCAGTGGAGTCAGAAAGAGACGCAGCCACGCCCAGGGTATTCTCAGGCAGGCTGCACGCTGTATGCTCTGTTTATTATGACTGGATATGTAAAGTGCTTTGGGGTCCTTAGGGACTAGTAAAGCGCTATACAAATACAGGCCATTTACCATTTATCATCAAATATTCTCATTTTCTCTTTGCCTGGTCTCGTTCCTGGACCCACTCTGTGGCGAAATCCTGTAAACAACCCTGGCAGAAGTACCCTGTCATGACCAACAATGCTATACACAGAAAGTCTGATATTTAAGTAACATATGAAGGGTTTTGCTGTAAGTTTATGTGAAGAATGGTCACAGCGGCTGTGAGAAATTGACTATAGTTTATAAGTATACTTCATGCGGTATCATGGGGGTTTCGCCACCTTAGCCCCCCTCTTAAGTCACACCTCTGTAGGTCCTCCTTTCCAGGTTGCTCATGTTTTCGAGCACCATCATGTGCATCTTTAGTTGAATACACCGTCGTTCCCTGTGGCTGCTAAATTAGCATCTGATTTACGTGTATGTCTCTGAAGTGCCACCGTCAGTCGCCGTCATCTGTCCATTTTGTATTTGTTTCCAGGACCTCAAAGAGGAGTGTGTGAAGCTGCGGACCCGTGTGTTTGACTTGGAGCAACAAAACCGCATACTGAGCGTGCTGTTTCAACAACGTGTCAAAATGTCCACGACTCCCGTCTCCCAGGTAGGAGCTCACGGCGCCGCGGATACAAACACAAACTGACAGAGCTAGCATGCTCCAAGGCTGTTTGAATTTTACATGAGCAGCGCTTAGGGTTGCCAACTCCCTGAAAAATAAATAAGGGACACCTCGTGGCCAGGGCCGGGCAACCCAGTTGTCTTCACCCTTCCCAGTGTGGTAGCTCTTTTTTTGTGTGTGAAATTATTTTTTAACCATTTGACTTGAACTTGATTTAAGCAGATGCATATTCTTTGTGATATGACCATATGGGAAACAAATGATCATTTAGCCATTTATTTTTAGCTCACAATGACAACATTAACACAGTAAAACAGGTCTCTTTCTTAAACAGAAGCCTGTCATGCTTAACTTTTGAGAATATAAGTAAATCTTTCTTTAAAAGAACTCTGTCCTACTTAACTTAAAATTATATAAATTAATAGAAAGCAATAGAACGAAAAATATTCTTGTAACAGTGCACATTTAGTGCATTTAGTACAGTTGGCTTCAGTTGAGGTATTATTTCAGCTTTTCTAAAGCTAATCAGCTGCTCCTGTTTGTAAACCCACTTGTTCCCATGATTACGCATCATAACTCATCATCATTATTCATCTATGTATTACTTTTATGTATTAGTGATCTATTTGTTGTAATCATCTATCCTTGCTGTTGTTTATTACACAAAATAAATTATATTATTACACTTCTGGCCACATAGCCCTGATATTCACTGCACATGCCCATATTAACCTTAACCAGAGGGTTTAAAAAAAACAAACCAGTGTTTACATACCATATCTGCTTCTGCCATGGCCTGGCGGACAAAAAATTGGTAAAGGGTTCCCCGAGCTTTCATGCCCCTCATGTTCTTCATGTGCCCACCAATAGAAGCATGCCTATGGAAAAAGTGCGCCAGCACACAGTGCAGTGCGCTTTATAGTGCACTTTTCCAGCCAGGTGTTTTCCTTTTCCCATTCCTCCCTGTACTTTTGCAGCCTTTTTTTTCTTTCTCTGAGCGAACAAACATTGCTGCTCTAATGCTGGGCTCACACTGTGCGATTTTTGGCCCATTTTGAGCCGATTTTTGAGTCGTGCGACCGATTTGGTGATCAGCCCGATTTTGGCCTTCATCGTGCGTCGTGTAGTATACGTGGGGTAACGAGAAGCGATTAACACCTCACGACCAGCTCCCGATCATCAATCGCTCATGAGGGTGTCACCGCAGCTGCTCACGCGCAAACACGTAAACGTCGGTGAAAAAGACGTTGCAGCACAGCTGTGCAGCGTGTGATCTGGACACAAGCGATGGAGGCACAACTTGTAGAACTTTGGAAAGCTCATCCGAGCCTTTTCCATGTGGCATCACAAAATTATCATGACCACAACAACCGTGAAAATAGTTGGATCTACACTGCTGCTCAATCACAGCTGCCTGATCAATGTTTTTCATTAGCAATTTAGCAAAGTTGATGTGGTGGTGTGTCTGTGTGAGTGAAAGACAGAGAGAGCGAGCGACAGATTTTCTGTTATAACCTTCATTTTATGGACGCACAGTGTGCCGTCCGAGACTTGCACCGCAGTGTCGGCGTTTGTTTCCCTGTTGGCCATGCTTGTTGTTGTGGTCATCGGTTGTCTTCCGGTATTTTCTCCGTAAGCGACCTTTCCTCAACCAATGAGATGAGCGGTAATCTGACTTGTCATACTCGAATTGTCATAAGTGTGCTGTCAGCTCATTGGTCACAAAGCAGGAGAGGGGCTGGGAATTATGTTTTCAAACAAAGCGTTAATTCCATAAACATTTATAGACTACTTTTGATTCTCACTGTATTACGGGACAAAGTGCGTCCCTTATTAGCTCAATACGGGACGTGTACTTTTGTTTCTAAATATGGGACGATTCCGTTTTTTAAGGGACGGTTGGCAACCCTAGCAGCGCTCCACTTCTAAAGGTTACTAACTTTCAGCGAGGACCACAAAGACAGAGAAACCCGCCCTGGATGTGTTCAAATGAACTCACAGAGAGGTACAGCGGGTTTACAGCTGGATTTATATCCTTCTTTCTGTCCTAATTAGTGTCGTTTTTGTCATGGCTTCATGCTCGAGTGCACTGTACGTCCTCAAACAAGGATTACCGGCCCTTACCCTTCTCTTCTTTTATGCTAATTATGCCAGACTTTAGCCTAATAGTGAGGCAGACCTCTCACACAGCTGTGGCAGGAAAGTAGTGGTGCAGAAATGGGAGACAGAGGCGAGCATGTTTTTCTAATTGGAAAACTCCTGAGGTTAAAACCTTAGCTTTTTTTTTTTTTTCCATTTTTTCAGTTAGCTGTGATGACAGTTGATTGCTCAGTTTGTTGACCTCCATCGCCAGCTGTACTGTATAACTTCAAAGATGCACATAAACTTCTTTCATGTCGAAAATGACTAAAATCTTAAGGTCTTGCAGTGATAGACCCAAAGAGAATCATAGCATGACTGTTTTAGCTTGTTAGCTTTTAGCAGTTAGCTTTTATCAGCAGGTTTTCATCTTCTGCACAGCTTTTAAAAATTAACACAATAAGCCAGCAACACATGAACACAGAGGGGTTAAAGGGCAACTATTGGTCTTACTTTCTTTAGGTAGTCTCTAATTTTACTCCAACTGAATTCTAATATTACTTTTTGTCACCTGGAGGCATTAACCAGCAACTTAAGCTAATACATTAGCCTAGATAAGGCGGGGAACACGAGGATCACAGCAATCCCAAAATTGAATTCTGTATCAAAAAAACAAAACTGAAGTTATAGCAGCACAGTAAAGTTCAATAGTTTGGTAATAAATGAAAGAGTTAACCCTGACAGGAAGCCTTTTGACTAACAACCCCTGCCTCACCCGGCCAATTAAAAGTGCCACCTGCATCGGGACAGTTGGGTGGGCGACACTAATGTGAACATTTTGCTAATAACAGTTTCAAATAATCTGGACATGAAAGCGGGTTAGAAGTCACATTATCAATCACAGATGCCAGTAACAGCCAAGCTCAGGCTTGTTATTTTGTCAGTTTCTTATTAATAATTGAGGTGATTCAGCTAACAGAGACTGTTTGTCCAGAAGGTTTTAAATCATATGGTTTGGCGTAAGTCAGGGTTGAGAAATCCAATCTTAATTAAAACAGACTAGAATGAAGTCATTTATCAGCTTTTGGTACTCATCTTTGGTATTATCTCAGCATCAGAAACATTAAATAATCTTAAAAACTATTTTAAGACTTTTAAGACCTTTTAATGTCTCATTTGTTGCTGTTATATCTTCCAAACAAAAGCATTTACAGATACAGGCCCAGAATGTTGTCAGCTGTTAGTTTCATGCTGTCTGAAACATGAAACAAAGCTTTGTAGGAAGCCTAGTTATTGTGTAACGGAGCGGAAAGGCTGATTTTATTCCCACAGTGTCGTTTTTCTAAAGGAAGGAAACCTTCCTCCAAACGGACAGAGCAGTGGAGCCGCCAAGGGAAAGCACACGATTAAAAAACTGTAGAATTAAAATATAATTTATTATATTTAAATAGTTAAAAGTGTAAGATAATTTAAAACAACCTTGGCCAAGGGATAACACAATAAAAATCAATAAAACACAACATTAAAAGTCCAGTGGGATCCACCACAGCATAAAAGTCCCAGGGAGTTAAGAAATCCAGCGAAGTAAAAGGGAAACCCAGCGGAGTCCTCTCCTTCCTTTCCGCATTCGCGTCTTGATATGCCCGGGTGGGCAGAGCTCTCAACTCCGCCCGCCGCTTCTTTAAAACTGCAAAGCCACACAGCCGTCCCGTGCCTTCCGCTGGTGCTGTCTCTGCTCTCCCCGCTGGTACTGTCACTCTCTGCACTGGTGCCCTGTGCGCTGGTGCTGTCCGTCCTCTCTCGAACGCCAAGCTCCAACCCTCTTATGTGTCACTCAGCACTCTGTAAATTACACTGCCTTTCCTCTCAGGTGTGTCCAATTAGTAAAAATGGGGAAAGGCGGAGTCTCTCCAGGACAATTTGACGGTATAACCAAAACATGCAATCTAAATAAAACACTGCACAAAATATAACCAGTACATGCAATATAAAAATGTCAGGGCGCGGCTGTGTGGCAGGCAGGAGGAGGACCCAAACGCAAAACTCACAGACACGGGGATGAACTCAAAATCACAGCTTTAATGCTGGAATGGCAGAACATAGGAAATACAAAACTAAACTGGGAAAAGTAAACTAACATACGCAGAGAGACACAGGGAGATCCACACAACATGAGGGACGACGTCACACTGAACAGAGGGAGACGCAGACAGAAATACACAGAGGGTTAACGAGGGAAGTGGGAACACACGGGGAACACAGGTGACACTGATAATCATAACGAGACAGGGCGGGGGTGAACTGAACACTGACGGGAGAGGTGGAACAGGAAGTACAGGAGGAGAGAGAGCACGAGTAGAACACCAACGTAACAGGCAGGGGAGACACGGAATAAACACGAAAGGGGACGAGGGCTCATAAATACATAGAGGGCACACAGGGGGAAGAGAGAGCACGGGGAGAACTTAGACATAATGGGCAGGGGAAGCATGGAATAAAACATAAGGAGAGACGAGGGCTCACAGATACACAGAGGGGCACACAGGGAGACATGAAGGGCAAGGGATCAAAACTAGAAGCCATAGAATAAATCACACACAAGTACAATAATACGAAAAATCACAAAGAACTAAAAACGCTGGGTCAGGAGACCCAGGACCGTGACAGTACCCCCCCCTCAAGGGCTGGCTCCAGACAGCCCAAACACAGAAAAACAAAACCAAACAGAAAACAACCCAGGGCGGGCGGCGGGGGCCCAGGACGGAGGGCTCGGAACAGAAAACAAAAGAAGAGCACAGCAAACACCGGAGCCCAAGAAAACAACCCAAACACAGAGCAGTTCAGGGGGCCGGCCGTGCGCAAGGCAACGGCGGCGACGTGGAAACAGTTCAGGAGGCCGGCCGTGCGCAAGGCAACGGCGGCGACGCGGAAACAGTTCAGGAGGCCGGCCGTGCGCAAGGCAACGGCGGCGGCGAAGGAGACGACGGAGCAGTTCAGGAGGCCGACCGCGCGGAAGGCAGCGGCGGCGGCGAAGGAGACGACGGAGCAGTTCAGGAGGCCGACCGCGCGGAAGGCAGCGGCGGCGGCGAAGGAGACGACGGAGCAGTTCAGGAGGCCGACCGCGCGGAAGGCAGCGGCGGCGGCGAAGGAGACGACGGAGCAGTTCAGGAGGCCGACCGCGCGGAAGGCAGCGGCGGCCCTCCAGTCCCAGGCGTGCCGGCCATGGCCCGGTGGGCGCAGGGCCAGACGAGGCAGCTGATGAGGATGCTGGACCAGACGAGGCAGCTGATGAGGATGCTGGACCAGACGAGGCAGCTGATGAGGATGCTGGACCAGACGAGGCAGCTGATGAGGATGCTGGACCAGACGAGGCAGCTGATGAGGATGCTGGACCAGACGAGGCAGCTGATGAGGATGCTGGACCAGACGAGGCAGCTGATGAGGATGCTGGACCAGACGAGGCAGCTGATGAGGATGCTGGACCAGACGAGGCAGCTGATGAGGATGCTGGACCAGACGAAGCAGCTGATGAGGATGCTGGACCAGACGAGGCAGCTGAAGAGGAGGCTGCGGCAGACGAAGGCTCTGAAGAGGAGGCTGCGGCAGACGAAGGCTCTGAAGAGGAGGCTGCGGCAGACGAAGGCTCTGAAGAGGAGGCTGCGGCAGACGAAGGCTCTGAAGAGGAGGCTGCGGCAGACGAAGGCTCTGAAGAGGAGGCTGCGGCAGACGAAGGCTCTGAAGAGGAGGCTGCAGCAGACGAAGGCTCTGAAGAGGCTGCAGCAGACGAAGACTCGGAGGCCGGGCCAGGCGAGGTTGCAGAGGCTGAGGCCGGGCCAGGCGAGGTTGCAGAGGCTGAGGCCGGGCCAGGCGAGGTTGCAGAGGCTGAGGCCGGGCCAGGCGAGGTTGCAGAGGCTGAGGCCGGGCCAGGCGAGGTTGCAGAGGCTGAGGCCGGGCCAGGCGAGGTTGCAGAGGCTGAGGCCGGGCCAGGCGAGGTTGCAGAGGCTGAGGCCGGGCCAGGCGTAGCAGAAGCACAGGCGGATGTAGCCGGGCCAGGTGATGACGAGGCGGTCGCAGATGGCGGCTGGACAGGCTCCTCGGGCCCTCCAGCTGATGCGGCGTGAGGCTGAACGGGCCCCTCGGACCCTCCAGCGGAGACAGGAGGCTGAACGGGCCCCTCGGACCCTCCAGCGGAGACAGGAGGCTGAACGGGCCCCTCGGACCCTCCAGCGGAGACAGGAGGCTGAACGGGCCCCTCGGACCCTCCAGCGGAGACAGGAGGCTGAACGGGCCCCTCGGACCCTCCAGCGGAGACAGGAGGCTGAACGGGCCTCTCGGACCCTCCAGCGGAGACAGGAGGCTGAACGGGCCTCTCGGACCCTCCAGCGGAGACAGGAGGCTGAACGGGCCTCTCGGACCCTCCAGCGGAGACAGGGAGGTGCTGGCCGGGCTCACTGGAACCCCCAGCGGACGAGGTAGATGGCGGCGTGGGAGCCGCGGAGTCCTGGATGAGCTCATCCGAGCTTCCAGCAGGAGCTGAAGTAGAGCCAGAGAGGATTGGGACCCCGGGCTCAATGTTAAGCTGGCTAGAAAACCGCACCGCTACGGGGAACTGGGCCAAAGGTTCAGGTGCGAGCTGAGCTGCTGGACACACGGGGACCTGAGCTGCTGGACACACGGGGACCTGAGCTGCTGGACACACGGGGACCTGAGCTGCTAACGGTGGAGAAGTAAATGACTGCACAGGGGACTGAACTGATGTCTGTAGTAACGGTGGTGGTGAGGGTGGAGTAGGTGGTGGAGTTAATGACTTCACAGGGGAATGAACTAGAGGTAGTGACGGTTGTGGTGCTGGTGGTTGAGTGGGTGACTGTGCTAAAGGAGGCTGCACTGGGGACACTGGAGACTGCACTGGGGACACCGGAGACTGCACTGGGGACACCGGAGACTGCACTGGGGACACTGGAGACTGCACTGGGGACACTGGAGACTGCACTGGGGACACTGGAGACTGCAGTGATGGTTGTAGTGGAGGTGTAACGGGTGAAGGGGTGGCTGAAGTGGCTGTGGGTCGGACGGCTAGCGGCTCAGCTACAGGGTATGGTAACGGCGGGGCTATGGGTTGAATGACGGACTGAGTAGCAGCCTGAGTGGCTGGGTGTAGTGACGGTTGTGGTGGAAGAGAAACAGGTGGTAGTGTGGGTGATGGAGCTAAGGGCGACTGAGTGGCAGACCGAACTGATGACTGAAGCGATGGTAGAGGTGAAAATGGAGCTTGTGGTGGAGTTAACGGCTGAGCTAGCGGGGACACAGGAGACTGAGCTGCGGGTGGCGGCGAGGGAGCTAACTGAGCTGCGGGTGGCGGCGAGGGAGCTAACTGAGCTGCGGGTGGCGGCGAGGGAGCTAACTGAGCTGCGGGTGGCGGCGAGGGAGCTAACGGAGCTTCTGGCAGCACAGAAGGTGAATTAGAAGGCTGAATGTCCGGCTGTGGGGTGGCGCGTCGGCGGCGTGAATGCCGTTTCTTTTTCCCCGCAGATGGCTCCAAAGGGCCGGGAAAAACCACATCCGGCCGGTGAAACTGACGCGGCTGCTCCAGGGTGGCTGTTGTCTGTTGCTGCTGGGCCAAGTCTGATATTTCCCGAGTTCGCGCCGCCTCCCGGGCGTTATTCAAATTGGCCAATAGGTCCAAACATCCACTGACCTGGCGGAGATGAGAATTTCCTTTGAGGATTGCTTCGATAGCATTTATCCCCACAATCTTGGCCCTTGTATTGGAAGTGTGAGTTATCCACTCGACTAGGCGTTGGACACGTATCAGATCGCTCTCCCCGGGTAAGTCTGCTGGGTCCATATCTGGTGACGTCGTACTGTCAGGGCGCGGCTGTGTGGCAGGCAGGAGGAGGACCCAAACGCAAAACTCACAGACACGGGGATGAACTCAAAATCACAGCTTTAATGCTGGAATGGCAGAACATAGGAAATACAAAACTAAACTGGGAAAAGTAAACTAACATACGCAGAGAGACACAGGGAGATCCACACAACATGAGGGACGACGTCACACTGAACAGAGGGAGACGCAGACAGAAATACACAGAGGGTTAACGAGGGAAGTGGGAACACACGGGGAACACAGGTGACACTGATAATCATAACGAGACAGGGCGGGGGTGAACTGAACACTGACGGGAGAGGTGGAACAGGAAGTACAGGAGGAGAGAGAGCACGAGTAGAACACCAACGTAACAGGCAGGGGAGACACGGAATAAACACGAAAGGGGACGAGGGCTCATAAATACATAGAGGGCACACAGGGGGAAGAGAGAGCACGGGGAGAACTTAGACATAATGGGCAGGGGAAGCATGGAATAAAACATAAGGAGAGACGAGGGCTCACAGATACACAGAGGGGCACACAGGGAGACATGAAGGGCAAGGGATCAAAACTAGAAGCCATAGAATAAATCACACACAAGTACAATAATACGAAAAATCACAAAGAACTAAAAACGCTGGGTCAGGAGACCCAGGACCGTGACAAAAAATATAAATAAGTACACTTCACATAAAAATACAGCACAGCAAAACAACATCCGTCCTTCCCTGGATGACATCCCCCCACACTGAAATATTAGCAGTCCCTGCTAATGCTCCATCTCCCTATAACGCTCTGGTGGAATCCCACGCGTGGCCCTAATGGACCGTCTAAGGGACATACCTGAATCACTCTGGTGAGGTGACACACAGTCAGTAAGGGGTAAAAATCCATAAAACACTGGCGCTGGGAAATCCGAAGGGCCTGTGGTCGGCTCCTCCGTAGGAGGGGTAAAGTCTGTTTGAGGAGCAATGCACACTTTTAAGGCATTCCTATGTAAAGTTTGTATATTACCCCCCTTTTCTGGTTTGACCTTATACACTAAGCCCGTATCTCCCACCTGTTCCAACACCACATATGGCTCAGGAGACCACCAGGAGCACAGTTTCCCTTTGCCCTGTCTGTTTCGGTCACGTACCCAGACTCTCTCTCCGGGCAACAATGGGAGGGTACAGCCTCTTTTCTCATACTGGCTTTTGTGTTGGGAGGCCGCACTATACATCCTCTGCCCAGCCAAACGGTAAGCTAGGGAGAGTTTCTGTTGATGAGAATACACCCACTCACTTACATCCTGCCTCGCCTGCTGGGGGGCCACGCCTAACACCACGTCCACAGGAAGTCGCAAGTGTCGACCAAACATCAAATAGGCAGGCGCATAACCTGTGGAACTATGGATAGTATTATTATAAGCATGAACGAGTTCTGGCAGATTTCCTACCCACTGGCTCTGCCTAACTGATTCTAGGGAGCGGAGCATGTTCAATAGGGTCTGATTGAAACGTTCTATACTACCATTCCCTGCAGGGTGGTAAGGTGTCGTACGGCTTTTGGCTATACCATAGGTATCACAAAGCTGTTTCATTAATGCAGATTCGAAATTAGACCCACGGTCGGAGTGGAGTCGGCCTGGGCAACCAAACGGCTGTATCACATACTTCCACAAAGCCTTTACTGTAGTCTCTGCTGTTTGGTTTATTGTAGGGATAGCCCAAGCGAACCGCGTAAACAGATCAGTCACCACAAGTATGTTTTGATAAGTGTCAGTTGGTCGGCCTAAGGACAGAAAATCCATGCCTACAACCTCCAAAGGGTATGAGACTGAAATAGGGTGCAGTGGAGCCCTAGGTTCTACCCTCTCCTTTTGTAGACTACAGGGGACACAACCCAGATGAAACTGACGTACCTGCGCTTCCATATTAACCCAGTAGAACCGCTGCCGTATCCGAGAGAGGGTTCGATCTACCCCCGCATGGGCAGCAGCCTCATGGATCTTCCGCCACACCTCATGGCACCTGGAACTAGGACACACAACTTGATGACGAGTCTCCTGGGTATATTCGTCCGACACTTTACGGCACAATACTCTGTCTTTAATAAAAAGTCTTTTTTGCTGCTGTAGGAGTCGCCGCACACCATGCGACAATGCCTGACGTTCTGACTTTGTAGGTGCGACCTGAGCTTCCAGAAGTTGTTTTACCACTTGAATATCCGGATCGTGAACTTGTGCTTCTGCCCAGTCACTCCCCTCTACCTCACAGGTCAATTCAATGGCTGCTGAAGTGACTCCACGCTCTGATCCAGCCCCCTCCAGGTGCTCTGCTGGGACAGTGGGGAATCGAGAAAGGGCATCAGCATTAATATTGCTCTTACCCGAACGATACTTGATCTCGTAGTCGAAAGAGGCCAGCTGGGCAACCCAACGTTGTTCTACTGCGCCCAAGCGAGCAGTCTGTAAATGGGCCACAGGGTTATTATCAGTATACACAACGAATCGTGCACCAGTCAGATAGTCTTTAAAGTTTTCGGTAACCGCCCACTTAAGGGCTAACAGCTCCAACTTGAAAGAACTATAGTTTGCGTCATTCCGTTCCGTGTGGTGTAAACTTCTGCTGGCGTACGCTATTACCCTTTCTTGGCCCTCTTGAACCTGCGCCAGAACGGCTCCCAGCCCGCGGCCACTGGCATCTGTATACACAATAAAGGGAAGAGAGTAATCTGCGTATGCCAAAACAGGTGCCTGCGTTAAAGCTGCTTTGAGGGCCTCAAATGCCGTTTGACATTCTGGGGACCACTGTACTTTACGACAGTCTGTTCTCTTGTTCACAGGGACCCCTGTCAATAATGCATTTAAAGGGCGTGCGATTTGAGCAAAACCGGACACAAAACGTCTGTAGTAACCAGCCAGGCCCAAAAAGGATCTGACCTGTCTGATGGTATCAGGGACCGGCCAATCCATCACCGCAGAAATCTTATCCGGGTCTGGTCTTACACCATACTTATCCACTACATGCCCCAGAAATTTCACCTCTTGTTGCAGGAACTCGCACTTGTTCGGCTGTAACTTCAACCCATGACGCCACAGCCTCTGAAACACTTCATCTAGATGCTGTAAATGAGACGAAAAGTCAGGTGAATAAATGATAATGTCGTCTAAGTACACCAATAAAGACTCGGCAATCTGTCCACTCAAACAGTGCTGCATCAGGCGCTGAAATGTAGCGGGTGCATTGCACAGACCAAACGGCATCCGCTCGAACTCAAACAACCCAACTGGGGTCGTAAAAGCAGTCTTTTCTCTGTCCGTCGGGTCCATTTGGACCTGCCAGTATCCACTGGCTAAGTCCAGGGTGGAAAACCACTTCGCTCGAGTAAGGCTTGTCAATGTCTCTTCTATTCGTGGCAAGGGGAAAGCATCTTTATGCGTCACCGCATTCAATTTTCTGTAGTCCACACAGAACCTCCAGGCGCCATCCTTTTTTCTCACCAAAACAATGGGTGCAGCCCATGGGCTACAGCTTTCCCGGATAACTCCCTTTGCCATCATATCTACCAAGAGACTCCTCATTTCCTTATACATTGTGGGGGGCAAAGGACGATACCTCTCTCTAATGGGAGCTGCATCACCTGTGGGGATACAATGATGCACCAGGTCAGTCCTCCCGAAATCTTCGTCATCTTTAGAGAACACCTTCTCCCATTTAAGCAATAAAGCACGTAGCTCGCCCTGTTGCAGTTCAGACAGGTCAGGTCTTTCAATCAGTTTATTCATCTCCCCAGGTAATCTCTCCTCCTCCGTGGGGGCGCCACTATCGACCAGGGCCACCTCCACCACACCGTCCGTCCCAAGGGACAGGCTCAGGTCCTGTGAGCCATGTACGTCAGCTTCATCCACGCAGGATAGCTTTCCCAGTTTCTGGTAGCGACCTATAAAAAGAGGATAGGGGTGTGGGTTACAAATCCTCACTGGCACTCTCCCGGCCCTTACCATGACAAGGGTTCTCGCCACCCCCACATCAGGGGTTTCAGGCAGTGCCTCCACCAAGGCACAATAGTCTGTTCCTTGCGGACCCGTCTGAGTCCGGCCCCACACCATTATTTCACTCCTCGGGGGAACTTTAATTTTGCGTCGGCCAGCTAGCCGTACATACCCCACCATTCCGTCCTCCACTGTACTTGCTTCTATCCGTCTGCATGTTGCGAAGGCAGTCCTCCAGGCCTGCTGATTCGTTAACTGCTGTGGGGCAGGAGTAGTCTTTTCCGGCCACTTAAATACATTCCAACAGGCAGTCACAACATTCATACCAATAATCAGTGGGTGAGTGCAATGGTCATCTTTTACCACCACAACCCCGCGTCCAGGAACCTTAACACCTTCTATTTCCATGTCCAGGACAGCATAGGTGGTATAGGGAATTTCCAGACCATTGGCGGCTCTCAGCCTAAAGGCGGTTGGAGTTTTCTCAAGCCTAGCCTGGGAAAAATACTCATTAAACAGACTCTCCTGTATCAAAGTCACTTGTGACCCGGTATCCAACAAGCCTTGAAGCTCCACCCCTTCGATCACTATCTTCACTGTTGGACACTGCCCAATAAATGTTTCTGTGGCCCTTAATTCCTTAGGTGAACCAAAAAACCCCGCCCCTCGGACCTCAGCAGCAGGGTCATCTAGTTTAAACTTGGCTGGGAAGACATGGAGGTCTGGCAAAACCTAGCTATATGTCCTGCTTGTTTACACCTCCGACAGATAGGCCGACCTTGTGCATCCCAGCTAGCATTTGATTGTCGCGGTCTTCTCCTAAATTGAGGTGCAGGCGGAAGAGTAGCTACAGCTGGCTGAGTGGAGCCTCTAATTTCCCTTACTAGCTCTTGTGCCAATCCTTTAATTTGTGCCTTAACATCCTCCAGTATCTCCTGTTTTAACACCTGCCTCCAATCTTCTTTCTGTTCAACTTTAAGAGGAGCATGAGACTTATTTACAGACAGGCAGGTTACCTCAGACTGGGGCTGTACATGTTCTGAGTCTAGGAGCAGTGCCTCCTGGCGTATGGCAGCAAAATCTTGGTCTGGATTACGCCGCACATAGACCTTCAGTGCCTGACTTACAGGGCCCTCCCGCAATCCTAGCAACAATTGATCTCGCAGGGCTGCATCAGAGGGGACATTATCTGGATCATGCTTTCGCAACCTACAGTATAATTCTCTTAACCGCAAGATAAATGAAGATACGGTTTCACTTGAGTTCTGAGTGCAACTAAAAAACTGTGACCTAAGAACTGGGGTGGGGACACGATCACCATATAAAGAGTCTAAAAAAGAAAAGATTTTTTGTACTTGGTCTCTTTCACTGGTTTCAAGAACACTGACCTGACGTTTAGCCTCACCTGCTAGCGCTCCCAACACAATAGCAACTTTCCTCACTTCAGGCAAGTCCTGAGATCCCAGCAGCCCCCGCATCTGCTCCTTCCACTCCTGATATTGCACATCCTGATCAGGCCCTTTAAACTTCGGCAGCCACGGGGCTCCGGGATACACAGGCATCATCATATTTGCTATTCCCCTGGCTAACCCAACTGCTCTTGGCTCCGTATCCTATGTCGACAACGCCAATTATGTAACGGAGCGGAAAGGCTGATTTTATTCCCACAGTGTCGTTTTTCTAAAGGAAGGAAACCTTCCTCCAAACGGACAGAGCAGTGGAGCCGCCAAGGGAAAGCACACGATTAAAAAACTGTAGAATTAAAATATAATTTATTATATTTAAATAGTTAAAAGTGTAAGATAATTTAAAACAACCTTGGCCAAGGGATAACACAATAAAAATCAATAAAACACAACATTAAAAGTCCAGTGGGATCCACCACAGCATAAAAGTCCCAGGGAGTTAAGAAATCCAGCGAAGTAAAAGGGAAACCCAGCGGAGTCCTCTCCTTCCTTTCCGCATTCGCGTCTTGATATGCCCGGGTGGGCAGAGCTCTCAACTCCGCCCGCCGCTTCTTTAAAACTGCAAAGCCACACAGCCGTCCCGTGCCTTCCGCTGGTGCTGTCTCCGCTCTCCCCGCTGGTACTGTCACTCTCTGCACTGGTGCCCTGTGCGCTGGTGCTGTCCGTCCTCTCTCGAACGCCAAGCTCCAACCCTCTTATGTGTCACTCAGCACTCTGTAAATTACACTGCCTTTCCTCTCAGGTGTGTCCAATTAGTAAAAATGGGGAAAGGCGGAGTCTCTCCAGGACAATTTGACGGTATAACCAAAACATGCAATCTAAATAAAACACTGCACAAAATATAACCAGTACATGCAATATAAAAATATAAATAAGTACACTTCACATAAAAATACAGCACAGCAAAACAACATCCGTCCTTCCCTGGATGACAATTGCACCAGCAAAAATCTTTGGAAAGAAGCTTTGGTTGAGACAGAATAAGACAAAAGGCAAGACTATGCCGAGACAAACACTGATGAAATTGGAGGCAAGCTGCAAAAGTCAAAAGAAAATTAAAAGCATTTAAAGTAGTTATGGGAACATTAGTAACTGTCTGTCTTCATTTGTTATTTATTGACTAAATTTATTCTTAATTGCTCTTATTACACCTATCAGTGAGTGAAGCTTTAACTAACAAACTGCACAAACAGTTTTTTTCTTTCCCAGAAACAGTGACAGGCTTCCCCATACACACTGCAGAGGGCTAAAAGGAAAGTGAGGCTTAAATGAGATCATTTTCAGCATTTAGAAATAAAGCAGCTCATTAGAAACCCGAACAGATGTGAAGCTGAGTGCAGAACATTCCTTTTTAAACACTTCTCTACATCTCAGGTCAGCTAACATGACAGCAATAATAAAGTTTCTTCATCTGAAAAAAATCAAAATATTATCTTTTTCATTTTTGTGATGTTTATTTTGATTGAAAAGCATCAAAGGTTTAAAAAAATGATACATTTGTGCGATCCAGAGTAATTCTCATTATCGAAGTCATCAACCTCAATTCAGAACAGCCGAGTCAAAAATATTTTGCTTTCTAACTGCAGTGGAGATCATAGCCTACATGTTTTTAGCATGACTTTAAAAGTTCAAAAAAGCTCATAATGCAATGTACATAATTATAGATTTATGTGTTACAGATATAAAATTAAACAAAAATAAAATAAAGGCATTAATGCCGTGTTTAAGTTCACTCTGCACAGACCTGTTAATAATTCAGTTTCAAATATCCAATCATTTGTTTTCCTAGTTTGAAGTTCAGAGAGTTGCTGTAATAAAGTTTGAAGCTGATATGAATAAAAAGTTTAAAAGTTTATGTTGCAAAAGAAAATATTTTTCTAAATCAGGATTTTATGAGAATAAAAATTAAAATTACAGGAAAAGTTTCCTTCTTGGGATTCATGCTAGCTTATGTTAGCTTAAATTGTGCAAAAACCACGTTTCCATACATATTAACTGCAGAGCAGAGTTAAATCTCCCCGAAGGTAAGAAATGGATTAGCTGGTGTGGAGGAGGGTTGCAGAGTGGCTTGCAGGTGTGCAGCTGTTGCAGTATTCTGGGCTCGGGTCTGTGGCTTATCGAATCTAGCATTAGGGTCAGTCATGACGCTGAGGGCACGTCATGGAAGCGATGGTCCCCTGTGTAGTTTAATTTTACTTTTCATGCAGCTGTGTTGGCTCCACAGGTGTCTGTGTTTTTTATTAGATGTGAGTAATCATGCTGACAGGAGCCACATATCTACTCTTCTCAGTGCCAAGTAATAATGAGTCTGAGTGCTGTTCTCTGATGGGCTGACTCATCTGCAACTGATCAAAGTCACGGTCGGCTGTGTCACACTTTCCAAACAGTTATATCAAGTTAGATTTAATCACTCAGCATGAATAAAATCTCTAACTAATTAAAATCTCCTAAACTCTGATTTAATGGCAATTTGAGTGTTGAGAAACTGAACAGCCAACGATAGCACATGTTCTGCTAGACGAGTTCAGCTGGTCTGCACAGCAGAGATGTGTTGCAGTGGAAAGAAACAAAAAATAACAGATTCATGAAGTTTCTCTGCTGTTCTGAGGTCAGCTGATGATTCTCCCATAAATAATTGACTTTTTTTTTGATGGACAGGTGCTTCTGTTTGTATTTCGAACTGACTGCTGAATGCAGAGATGGCAGAGCACGGTTTGTTACCCTTTATTTGAGCCCTGAATTCAAACAGGTTTTAGCTCTGCTGATAGAAACGCGTTATTAGCGTGCGCTGAGGATCTCTCGCTGTCACTGTACCAGCAGGAACGCTCGTGCTCATTGAAGCCAACTACAAACACATGACAAGTGTGCTGTACTGCTGAATACCTGCTCTGCAAATCACTGTGCAGCGGGCTACTACACCACACACTTTGATTAATTCTAGAAGGCTGCAGCGATGCCGTTCTCAGCTTTTTGGGGTATTCCTTCACTTCTTTCAGTTTTGATTTAGCATTCATTGAACAGAAAACTCTCAAAAATGTGTAATTTGTTTGCAGATTTGATAAAATATTTGTTGTGTTTTGTGGATTGACGCTTTCAGTCAATCCACAAAACACGCACTTCCTTCAAAGATAAAAGTAAGACTACTTAATATACTTCATTTTTTGAGCAAGATCCCTTTGATTTTGTGTGATGCCACCACATGTCTTTTATAGATTTTGTATCTAGCCATTTTCCTTCATCTGAATTATTTCATTTCTATTTTGCATCTTCATGTTTTTCTTTCTTTTTAACTTTATTTTATTCAGCCTTTTCATTTTCATCTAGCCTGTAAGCTTTCTACTTTCACCTGCTTTTCAAAGCACTTTATAAATTCTTTTTAAACAACCCTTTATTATTATTTAAACTGATACCGCTTTTCCTGTGCGCACAAAACTCATTCCTGTGGAAAAATGTGCACATGGACATGAATTTTTTCGTTTTCCAGACTTTAAATCTGATTTCTACCAGCAAGAAAAATATTTGCACCCAAAATTCTGATTTTAAGTAATCTTATTACATACCAATCACATTTTCTTTAATGATTCGTTTTTTGAATGAACAAAACTTGGATTTTATATAATTCAGATGCATTTTATTCAGAATTATTGCTTCATTGCAAATTGTTTGGATTCCTCCATCAGCTGACGGGGGGCTCATCCTAACGAGCGTGGGTGTGGTGAATGGATGTGGATAATTAATGGATCCTGACCATGCTGACCTCTTACTGCACATGCAGCTCAACACTGTCTTAAACATTTGCACAACATCTGTATTCATTGTATTTCTTATTAATTTACTGGCTCCATACTGTAAACGTTGCTGGTTCAATACCAGCAGGAGACACAAATCCCCTACGGTGTTATGTCAGAAAGGGTGTCTGTTGTACAAATCTGCCAAATCATACATGTGGAGCTACCTGCTGTGGTGATCTTGTATTTATTTCATTAAGCTAACTTGTTTTTGATGTTTTGGCTGCTGGAAAGCAGTTAATTTTCCCACTTTTGGGATAAATAAAGTCTTTCTTTTTATATCTAATAGCGACAGGAGACAGGAAGGTGGGGGGAGAGAGTGGAGATGATGAACAGCAAACGGCCTGAGGGGGAAACAAACCCAGCTGTGTGCTTTTCTGTTAGTTGTGTCTCTCAGTCATACTCTCAGGCTGAGCAGCATTAGGGGTCTGTCCTGAGACCCTGACCAGAGGCATGCCCTGACTGGTATTTGGACCCTCAATCTGCAGTAACTAATATAACTACTATACCATGCAGCTGCTGAGGGGTATTAAAACTTTAACACCTGGAAAAACGAGCAGATTCCAGCCCAAGAAGCCTTAAACTGCCAGGTCTCTGGAAATCATACATATCGTGCCCGGACGTGAGAGACGAACTTCTTTCATTTTCTCCTCCAAGTCTCAAAATTATTCTGCATCATTATGTGAAATTAGATCAAACATTTACAGGAAATTTGCACATTTCACAGTATGTTATATTAAACATACTAGGAAAGTCTTTTGGTTACTCAAGCCAGACAGAAGAACAAAATTAGAGCAAAAAACAAACACAACCGATTAAAGCAAGTTACAAACCAAACTCAGTGACCCAGTAAGGGTCAGGGTTATAAAAGCCTTCTATACTTAGAACATCCAAACTTCACAAACTTTGTGTGAGACTTTATTTGGCTAAAGCAAATCCTAACTGTACCCTCAGAGAGGTCGCTGGTGACCTGGTCGATGTTGAGGTTAAAGGGGTGAAATCTGAGTGTGTGGGGCAGAGGCGTGACTGACAGCGAGAGCATGCTTTTCTACCTGCTGGGTACTGAAATAGTGCTTTGGATTGGTCTTGAACAGACTTGCGGAGGAATTTAAGCCAGAGCAAAACTCCTTGAATCCTAATGACGTGAGTTTCTGAGCCTCATGCTGTAGTCGTTACGCAGAAAGCAGGGAGGAAGTTTCAAAAGGTCTTTTTGGATTATCAGAGATCGCAGCATAATTCCTCCCCTCTGTTACGCCCCTAGTCTAGGCGGGTAGGGACGCACATAAGGTTGGAGGAGAGAGAGACAAATCCCCGCCCTGGTTCCCAAGCCAAACATCCAAACCAGTTGTGAGTAAAAAAAGTGATTTTATTTAAGGACAAGAAGCATAGCTCCAGGGTGAGCCCAGGCCAAAATAATAAACAAAACCAACTAAGTCCCACCAGAAAAGACTAACTAAACCCTAAGAAAGAAAAAAGAACAAACAAATGACAGAGCTATCCCTCGCTCCCTGACCAAGAAAACAGGAGAAAACGATTCCAAAAGAAAAGGCAGCTCACCCCTTCCGCTTCAGCCCACGAGTGCCTAAGCGCTCAGCTAATGCACTAGGAGCGGCTTTTACAATTCACACTCCCACAAATACACAAGATAAACACAGGCTGGGAAAACCAGGGTCAGGACTGCGACGGCTGTCAGGCTACTCGCTCGTTCCACACTCTCTCTCTCTCTCTCTCTCTCCCTGGAGCTGTCAGAGCGGCTTTTTGAATGTGGTCACCTGTTCCATGGTCCAATCAGCTGCTCACTACTCTTCATTAGGGGAGGGACCTGTAAAGAGTCTTAAACACAGTAAAGAGACACAGAACAAACAGCCCACACAGTGTTCTTATGGCCACAGCCGTAACACCCCCCTTCCCAAAATCAAAGACATCTCCTTTGTAGATGTTTTGGACAGTCATGTTTAAGGGAAAACACGGGATAGGGCATCCGCTAACACATTCTCTGTGCCCTTTTTATGACGGATTTCCAAATTGAAGTCCTGCACCAGGAGGGACCACCTCATCAGCCTTTGGTTCGAGTTCCGCATCCGCATTAGGAATACCAAGGGATTGTGGTCGGTATAAACAATCACAGGCGAGGGACTGCCACCGACATACACCTCGAAATGCTGCAATGCAAACAGCAGAGAGAGGGCCTCTTTCTCAATCGTGCTGTACCCTCGCTGATGGACATTGAATTTCTTTGAGAAATAGCCGATTGGGTGATCCACACCATGATGGTCTTCCTGCAGCAATACGGCACCTGCCCCGTTTGCACTGGCGTCCACTTCCAACTTAAAAGGGCGTGCAAAATCAGGGGCGGCCAGCACTGGCGCACTGCACAGGAGAGTCTTAACAGCCCGGAACGCACTCTGACACGCAGAGGTCCACACAAAAGGTCTCAACACACTAGTGAGGCTAGTGAGAGGTGCGACCACGTCCGCGAAGTTTTGACAGAAACTCCGGTAGTAGCCCACCATGCCGAGGAAACGGCGAAGCTCACGCCTAGTCTGAGGGGCAGGAAAATCCAGTATGGCCTGGATTTTGGCCGAGATAGGGCGCACTTGCCCCTGACCCACCTGCTTTCCTAAGTACGTTACCATGGCTTTACCAAAATCACACTTGGCGAGGTTGAGGGTGAGGGATGCCCTTTCCAAGCGATGGAACACATCAGTGAGTGTCTCCATATGCTCTGACCAGGTGTCTGAATAGACGACAATGTCATCCAAATACACTTCACACTTGCAGACGCCGCCCAGCACGATATTCATGAGCCGTTGAAATGTGGCGGGAGCGTTGCGCAACCCGAAAGGCATGACAGTGTACTGGAGAAAATGGTCAGGAGTAACAAAAGCAGAGATTTCGGCCGCACGTGATGTTAGGGGAACTTGCCAATAGCCCTTTAACAAGTCCAGCTTGGTAACGAAGGTCGCAGAACCGACCCTATCAACACAATCCTCCATTCTGGGCAGAGGATAGGAGTCAGGCTTGGTCACACTGTTCACCTTCCGAAAATCTGTACAAAACCGTGGGGTCTTATCTGCTTTAGGCACTAGGAGACATGGGGAACTCCACGCACTAGAGCTAGGGACAGCAAGACAATTCTCCAACAGATAAGAGACTTCTGTCTGGAAAAGAGCACGCTTAGTGGGATTCACCCGGTAGGCATGCTGTTTGATTGGAGGATGGTCCCCCACATCGATATCATGCTCCAACACGGTGGTACAGGATGGAGTGTCCGAGAAAAGATTAGGATGATTTTCAATCAACCGACACACGTCATTTCGGACATCATCGTCTACCCCAGTTAAATGTGACCTTAAATCACGTAGGATTTCAGAATTCCTAAGTCGTGCGCAGCCCACAGCACAACCGAAAACCAAATCGTCACCTACTGGGTCATACCGAGTTTCGGAAACCGGCACCCCCACAGTCGCAACTGTTGACACACCACCAGCAAAGTAGGGCTTCATCATATTAATATGACACACACGGCACTTTTTCCTTCGCTCTGGGGTGTCGATGACATAATCCGTGTCACTCAATATCGCCTGCACTGTATACGGACCACTGAACTTGGCCTGGAGGGAAGATCCAGGGACCGGTAAAAGTGTTAAAACTTTATCACCAACCTCAAATTTTCGCTGCACAGCCTTCACATCAAACTTCCTCTTCATCCTACCTTGTGTTGCACTGAGAGCATCCCGTGCAATTGCGCACGCTTTATGCAAACGCTCTCTGAAAGAGCTCACATAGTCTAACACATTTTCCTTAGGGGCAACAGTGTCGGACAGGAAGTTCTCCTTAAGCAATCGCAAGGGGCCACGCACTGTGTGACCGAACACCAGCTCAGCAGGGCTAAATCCTAACGACTCCTGCACACTTTCTCTCACTGCTAAAAGAAGCAGCGGCAACCCCTCATCCCACTCCTTTTGAGACTCAAGGCAAAATTTCCGCATCATCGATTTCAATGTCTGATGAAACCGCTCGAGCGCACCTTGCGACTCCGGATGATAGGCACTAGATTTCCGATGTTTAATGCCAAGTGACTGCAAAACCTGAGCAAAAATCCTAGACATGAAATTAGAGCCTTGGTCAGTTTGAACAGCTTTTGGTAAACCAAAAATAGAGAAAAAGTTCACCAATGCCTTAACAACTGGTTTAACCTTAAGGGTGCGCAACGGAATTGCCTCGGGAAAACGGGTAGCAACACACATCAGAGTCAAGAGGTACTGGTGACCCGATTTTGTTTTAGGGAGCGGACCAACGCAGTCGATGAGGATGTGTTCAAAAGGTTCCCCTAAAACTGGAATAGGGTGTAATGGAGCGGGTGGAATGACTTGGTTAGGCTTACCACTAATCTGACAGGTGTGACAAGAACGACAATACTGAGCAACGTCATTCTTCAATCCTGGCCAAAAGAAATGACGCAGAATGCAGTGATAGGTTTTCCTAATACCTAAATGTCCAGAAAAACTGTCATGGGCAAGACCAAGAACTTTGGGTCGGTACTGTTGAGGCACCAGAACCTGTTTAAACACATTCCAACCCAAATCACCAGCTGTAGGCGGATACCAAGTACGCATCAACACGTCATCCTCGACACTATAAACACGAGGGTACTGGTCGCTAGAGTTGGCAGCGGAAAAACAACTCACAAGAGTTGGGTCACTCTGCTGTGCCGAAACCAACTCCTTTTTGTTGATTTCCAAAGACAGTTGAGGTGTCACTGATGGGTTAATAGGCAGCATCGCCTCAGAGTCGCCCGTCAGTGGAACACGGGTTTCAGATTCAGACTCCGGCCCACCACCAGCACAGAGAAAAGAATCAGATAAATCCACGTCACCGTACTTGCGCCTATGCGCACGAGTTACCGCGCAAGCAGGAAAAACAGAGGAGGAATGCTCCTCAGCGACAGGGTTAGGTAATGAAATATCAGGCACCGGTATCTCAACCACTCTCGGGGTAGAAAACACTTTTCCGTTAGCCAAATCATTCCCCAGAATCATCGCAACTCCGGGCACTGGCAACTGGTCGCGCACGCCAACCGGTACCGAACCCGAAACGAGCGGCGATTGAAGAAACACATTGTGCAGTGGCACACGCAGTACATCCATTTTTACACCCCAGACAAGAGCATCCGAACCACAAAAAGAGTCATCAGAAAAAGGTAGAATACCCTTCAAAATAAGAGTCTGCGCGGCCCCAGTGTCACGCAGAATCATGATCGGCACCCGATCCTCCTCTTTTTCATTCAACGAAACAAACCCCTCCGACACAAAAGGGCGGTAGCTCTCATCAAAGCCTTCACTTCCCACTCCATTGCTAGGTGAAGTGGAAGCTGACATAGAACGAACGAAACCCACACTTTTCGGCTTCCTCACCGTGTTGGCCTGCTCCCTGCGCTGTAGTGATGGGCAAGCAGCAACGAGGTGCCCGATTTCATGACAATAAAAACATTTGCGATCTGACATAGGAATAGCAGCAGAACGTGTCTGGCGCTTAGGGGAAACCCTATAACTTCTGACAGGACGAGGTGAGGAAGTGTACTCACGGCGCTCTGTCGAAAGTGCAGCACGATGAGTTAACACAAACTCGTCGGCAAGGACCGCGGCTTTAGACAGTAACCCCACCTTCTGCTCATTAAGATACACGACAATGTTTTCAGGGAGACATGTCTTGAACTCTTCCAGCAGGATCAACTCCTTTAGCTGAGTAAAGTCCTCCGCGTGACTGGCAGCCACCCACTTGTCAAATAAGACAGTTTTCTCACGTGCAAATTCCACAAACGTTTGACTATCAAACTTGCGACAGGCACGAAACTTCTGTCGATACGCCTCTGGGACAAGTTCATAAGCCCGCAAAATAGTGGATTTGACAACCTCATAATCCAAGCTGTCCACAATAGAAAGACTCGCACAGACCTCCTGCGCTCTTCCTATTAATTTGCATTGCAGCAACAGACTCCAGACGTCCTTTGGCCATTTTAAAGTGGTTGCGATGCGCTCAAAAGCAGTGAAATATGAGTCAACCTCTCCTTCCCTAAAAGGAGGTACCAAAACAATCTGTTTGCTAGCGTTAAACTGGTCTATGGTGGGAGTGTCGGGGAGTGTACTTACAGGAACGGGAGCAGCGTCACTCGCTCGAGAACGATCAAGCTCCATAGCTCGAATGCGGAGATGCATGAGCTCGACTTCCTTAGCCTTAGCCGCCAACTCCACCTCCTTCAAGCGAAGGGCAAGCCTGAGATCCTCCGTCACCAAACCCGCCCCAACCTGGCCAGCCGGGTCAAATACAGGAGACTGAATGGCGACAGGAGCTTCCGCCCCCGACGGCATCCGCCCCTTGGAAGGCTTCGGGACGGCCCCAGCAGCTTCCGCCCCCACTGCCGTCTCCAAACTCCCAGACCCACTCGGCGAGGTTTTCTGCCCCCAGTCTCTCCACCAAACAGTGTTTAATTTCCGCCTTCTTAGCATTCAACGGAACATCCACCCTGAATAAGTTAGCCACTACCAACAAATCTGCTTTTGTGCACCGCTCCAACTTTTCAATGGAGGGACATTGCGCAAAATCATCCATGTCAAACGACATCACGAGCAAAGCGAAAAAGGAAAACACAACTCCGCAGACACCCAACCGCATCCGCGCACTCCAGAGCCGCAAAACTCGCGCACGACGTTTCCCCCCCACCACAAACGCAAAAAGGAAACGAACCAATCACACGAACGAAAAGGGACGAGCCCCCATTTATGTTACGCCCCTAGTCTAGGCGGGTAGGGACGCACATAAGGTTGGAGGAGAGAGAGACAAATCCCCGCCCTGGTTCCCAAGCCAAACATCCAAACCAGTTGTGAGTAAAAAAAGTGATTTTATTTAAGGACAAGAAGCATAGCTCCAGGGTGAGCCCAGGCCAAAATAATAAACAAAACCAACTAAGTCCCACCAGAAAAGACTAACTAAACCCTAAGAAAGAAAAAAGAACAAACAAATGACAGAGCTATCCCTCGCTCCCTGACCAAGAAAACAGGAGAAAACGATTCCAAAAGAAAAGGCAGCTCACCCCTTCCGCTTCAGCCCACGAGTGCCTAAGCTCTCAGCTAATGCACTAGGAGCGGCTTTTACAATTCACACTCCCACAAATACACAAGATAAACACAGGCTGGGAAAACCAGGGTCAGGACTGCGACGGCTGTCAGGCTACTTGCTCGTTCCACACTCTCTCTCTCTCTCTCCCTGGAGCTGTCAGAGCGGCTTTTTGAATGTGGTCACCTGTTCCATGGTCCAATCAGCTGCTCACTACTCTTCATTAGGGGAGGGACCTGTAAAGAGTCTTAAACACAGTAAAGAGACACAGAACAAACAGCCCACACAGTGTTCTTATGGCCACAGCCGTAACACCCTCTGACAAACATTGGGGTCAGGGGACCAGTCTGCTGTCACAGACTGAACTGGTAATTAGCAAAAACATATTTCTTCAATTTCCTTCAAGGAAATTTTACAGGAAGGTCCAACAATTCCCACTCCAGGCTGTTAAGCAAGCTGCGAGCTCAGCAGAGTTGGACACGCCGTCCTTCATCTTTAACCTTTTCGTTAAAGGTCAGACTGGCAGAAGAAGCGTCTGCATCTCTGCAGAGATGCTCAGCTGCTTGTGCTGGAAAGAAGTACTGTACCTACAGACTTTTTCCTCTCATTAAACCCGACTTCTTGTTAATTTGGCTGCTCGTTTTGTGTTTGCGTGTGAAGTTTATTGAGTTGAGTTTGTTTCTCGAGCTTCTCTTATCAGAGGATCGACTGTTTGACCTGCAGTCTGTCTCTCCATCCTCCGCCAAACATTTTCAGCCGAATTTCCACTGATTAAACTCTCTTTCCTCACATTAATCACTCAGCTAAATACTTATTAGATCATTCTCGGTCCAGAAAATAAACTTTACTGTCATCTGTTTGTCAGTGTGGATGTTGAATCCCAAACTTTTGTGCTTTGGATGATTTTTTTTTTTTTTTTTTTTGTGGCAGAAAAAAGTTCAGAATATTAATAACCCAACATTGCTGGCAGCATGACAAAAAAAAACTTTTATGTGCCAAATGCCAAGCCTTTGATTCACTAATGCAGCATTCCCAGTAATCCAGGAGGCTACATTAGTAGTGTAAGATAATTATCTCACACCACCCGAAGCTTGAATATTAACCGCAGTTGTTATATTTATCTCCAGTAAAGTCACAAACAAAAGTTTTGAGAACAAGACTTGCATTTTAAATGATTGATTCAAACTTTGTGTCTGTCGTCATCTGGAGAAAAGTTACTGATGAGACCTCCCACTGTGCAGCTAAGCAACAAACTTTTTTTTGTACTTCTGACTTACTGAAGAATTCACTGAAGGTGGAGAGTTTGCATCTCAGTCGTGGTAAAGAAAATGCTTACTTAAAATCATAAAGACAGATACAGAGTAGATGCTTTCCAACCATTTTCTACTGCTCATCCAAGCTTTTCCCCACTCACCTTCTCCAGCTCTATGACGAGAAACCAAACCAGCTCAGAGACATAACCTCTTCCTTGTGTTGTTGCTCTGCCCCAGGCTCTCTTGGTGGAAAACCCCAAAACACCTCACCTGGGAGGTGCTCAGAGTCCTAGTGCTCTTTCTATCTCAACTGACTAATGGAGTAGCAGCTCTACTCTGTGGCAACATCCACCTGTTTCTGTCTCCCACAGCTCAGGGCCATAGGTCAGGATGGGGTCAAAGATTAACCTGTTAATTGACAGCTTTACCTCCATCCTCGCCCTCTTCACCACCATAGCCTGGTATCAATCCATCTGACATTCTTTGACTCCACTCACGTCCCACTCCTTCAGCTTATGCCCAGTTTCGGGGATTGTCCCTTTTCTGCGCCACGTGGAGGTGCCCAAGCTCATCCTGCTCATCCGGTGTGAGCTGGAGGTTGTCACTGGCTGAATTCAAGAGAAACTACACCAGCTGCAGAAAGCTAGAGACGAGACAAAAGACTTACTGACTGACTTATTGCCGGTAACATGAACCAAGGTGTCGCTACAGGAATGAAAGAGCCCTCAAGTAGGATGACTCAATAATAATGAGGATAAAGGTTTAGATGGTTTGGAGATGTCTCATTTAGAAAGATAGATACTTTATTGACTCCATGGGTGAAAATTCTTGTGTTACAGCAGCATGAAAAAGAGTAAAAAAACTGACCGATTAGATTTTTTTACCAGGAGGAGCTGAACAGGTGGCACGTCTGCACTTGTACACCTTAAAACACCTAAACACCTAAAATCTATACTAAATAAGACCTCTCTACTCAAATCATGCACGAACTGTTCACAGGCAGTTTAGTTTGTGTCCATCCTTCTTCTGCTACAAGAATGAAAACGTGTCCAGAAAGTGCAGCTTTGCAGTGGCTGCCATCTGTGATTTGATCTTCTACAGCACTGATTATGTGGGTTAAAGTTTTGAAACCCAAAATGCTCTCCAACTCAGTTTTTCTCTGCAGTGACGCTTTTCTGTAGAAGTGACACTTTCATTTAGTTCTTGCAGTGCCATAAGGGTGACATTTACCCAAAATTAGTCTACTGACATATTTATATTTGATATATAAGCTAGTGGGAATGATTTTAAACACCCTCATAGTTCCTAACCATCTCTGTGGTGCACAGTCGGTGGCATCAGACACAAATATTTCATGTTCATTATTATTTTGGGTCCCGTCTTTCTTTGTCATCACCTGGTGTGGTGATGAGCTCGGGCAGCAGAGGACCGGTGTGATTACAGCAACAAAAGATCACGGCCTTCGTACTTCCACAAAGTGGGAGCAAAGAGGCCAAAACCCATTAGCCCCTGCACTCTGATCCAGCTGCAGAGAGCCCTTGAAAAAAATGAAATGTGTCATTTCATTGTCCCCATAGCGGAGGGACAATCAGCGATGTGGAGAAGGTAATGTGGAGGGCTCTGATATTGGAGACATGACACTCTGGCTGTGTATCAATTTGTCGGGTAACACAGGGGTAATTATGTATGAATTATTGAAATGGAAAATTTGTTTTTGACTGTGAGTTGTGCTTGTTAGGTTCCGTAATCAGTACGACAGCACACCTGTTCCCCGTCAGGTTGACTGACTCCGAGTGAGGTAACAGCAACGCCGCTCACAGCTCAGGAGATAACAAGCGAGAGACAAAACAAATCGTTTTTTTCTCTAGCTGTTAGTCTGCTGTGCCTTTTACTGCAGGACCACTAGAGCCAAAGGAGAACAAAGAAGGAGATGCATAAATAAGAAAAACATTTCCATGTTCACAGGTACCTGCTCTGATTTATATTGTCCTTGTTCATACATTTATTTTTAAGATGATCACCCCTGTAGAGATGATTTCTACTGCAGGAACTATCAGGTGGGACTTTCAGGATCCTTATTGAGGGATAAAGAAGTCCTGAGAGATCCTTCAAAAGCTCATTGGTGTGGCTGCTTAAACTAAGAGATGAACAATTGTATAAACTCAGCAAGCTACCAGAAGCAAGATGGAAAAAAGTCTGAAAAGGAACAATGAGGTTATTCAGGCTCTTTTGGGGATTTTTTATGCTGCTGATGAGGTCTCAAGAGATTTAGAGTCTTAGAAAGAGCACAAGGGAGAGTGAGAGGCGAAAACAACCAGAATTTATATTTCAGTCAACAACTCTCATCTCATTTAATCCAATTATTATTATTCATTCAGAAACACGCTTTTATTACACTTGCCAACAACTACAACACTCAGGTGCGTCCGCCTCCCCTGCAGCGGCACCGCAGACCACGCCCCACCACAATACTTATAGCGGCAGATCCAGATTATCAAGTGTTTTCCAACATAAAGGTCGTCTCACTGGGCCAAATTGAATCCCTGCCAGCCCACGGCATCCACTGTGGTATGTCTTGACATAACTACGTGAAGTCCCACAGCCAACAAACACGTCAGTCACAAAGTTGAAACAGGAGTGGGTGACAAAACACCACTGTACAGGTGAAGGGGAGTGCTTTAACTTTGTAACTTTATCTGCATGAAAAGAAAAAAACACGAGCTTTATAGTGAAAATTATCTTATTTTGATAATCGCTCATTACCAAAAATCATGACTGATTTTAAGACTTGATTAATCACCCAGTCTTAGTGGTTGATTACTTTAGGCTTTTATTTCATTACTTGTTTCTGCAGTGTTTGATACAAAGTGTTTGCTGGACTTTCACCCAGGCAACTGGAGTTTGAGTCCTATGTGGCCATTTGTAGGCTCGTTTACTGTTGTTTGAGTGTTTCGCATCGGTAACTTCCTCCTGTGCGTGCCCAACCTCAGTGAAATAAACACACAACCTGGGTTCTGTAGTCAAAATTTCCCTTTAAAAAGTGCAGTCAGTAATTTTTTTTAGGTTATTTAATTTTATGTAGTACTCATAAATATACACAGATTAGTGTGTAGTCATGTTGACCAGCATTCTCATAAACTGGGTGGGAAGGAAATCACCATCACAGCTAATCGCATTTTACGTGCGTGGCTAGAAACTGGCCACGACCCTCCCATCCCCAGACAGCTGAAAAGAGCCTTAAACAACAGCTGCAGCTGGTACATTATTTCGGCTAATGTTAGGTTCAAGAGTCCTAAAAATCAAACAGTTTCATTATATTCTCACATTGTATAAGAGGTTATTACTAAGTGTCAGAGCCCAGCAAAGTTATATTCACTTTAGACAATTTCACTAAGAGCAGCTAACAGAAGCTAACAGCTGCAAATATAGCAGCACTTACCAACAGAAACGTTCTTCTCTGACTCTTTGGCCACGTCTCACTCCTTTACAACCTCTTCCAGAGTAAATAAAGGTGCACACTTCTCACCCGGCATTGACAGCTGAGTTAAACAGTTGATTACACCAATTCACTTTACACAGACAGAGAGAAGCTCCAGATCCAGTCAAAAAATCTGCAATTTACTGAGATCTAAATTTTACACACTGTAATTTTTAAAATAATTTTCCATTTTAGTTGATGTTCAGCTGGTTAATCTCACACATGTGCAGTAGTCCCTATAGTAGCCCTATAGTATGCTTAAGGACCACTATGACATGCGGGTACACGCTGCCAGTGCCTTCTTTTCTTCTAGGATCTGGCCATGACACCTCTGGCTGTTTTTTATTAAACAGTTGGACTGTTTACAACAGCATCCTTGCCTACAGTTGACTCTGTGCCAGAGAGCCATCACCGTTAAAAGTCTCACTGCTCTGTCACAGGGTCGTCTGTCTCCGTGTTATTACACTTCAGCCGCCGAGCGATACTCGAGAGAGACGGTGATGCGAGGTTGTTTAAACAGTGGCAGGTGTTTCTTTCCTCAGATCAACTTCCTGGTAGAGCTGCAGTGACAGATAAAGGCAAATACATAATAAAGTCAAATTTATTTGACCCTTTGAAGGGCTTCAAACAGCATTTGATTTTGCAGTTCTGTGAAGTCATATAACAAAGTCCAATTTATTTTTGAAGTGCTGGAAAATGCATGTAGATTTACAAGACAGGTGCGATCTACAACACAAACAACAGCTTTTCTCAGTAACCTCTTTTGCATACGGTTCACAAGCACAGATTTTCTGCTTCTAACAAAGCTCAGAAAGCTGAACTGGAAATTTGCAGTCATGTAAATCAGTGTTAACTTTCTTTAATCAGCATTTTTTTTTAACATAAATATTAACGATATTAAATATTAAAGTGCGGCAGCACACCTATATGGAAAACTGAAACTAATAAATGTATATAAATATTAATAATAAGAAGAAATAAGAAAAGAGACTTCTGTTTTCGTGGAAGACCAGGAAGCAGGACAGAACATTATCAGAAAAGAGAGAAGTACGACCTGAATTGTGTGACTGAGCCCATGAAGCCATCAGGAAACTGTTTCCACAGGTCAGCACAGAGAACCTGAAGTGTTTTTGCAACCAGAAGAGGCACCCCGTGGTGGCCATTGAAAAGAATTCCAGTTTAAGGCACTTAGGCATCTCTGTGTTAAAACACTCAAGTTTACAGCAGAAATACTCATGTCTACTGTCTGCTACACCAAACAGTTTTAGCATCTAGCTGTCTACTAAGTTTAAATCTGAATCTTTGATCTGGACCTCTCCAAGGTGTTTGTGATGCTGGAGCTTTTAAGAGCACTTTCTAATGCAATTCTATGACAAACAATCTAACCTGCTATTAATCTGTTACTTTGCACAGATTAGCAGTTATCCAAGTCTGTGCTATGGACCTGTACACTTTGTGGGTGCAGCTTTCTAATCACGTATGCCTGCATTAGCTGATAACTTAGCACTTCGCTTCGCTTGAAAGAAATATCAACTTATATTGAGACATGAAAATGCAGAGTCCATGTTATTTATACACTCACCGGTAGGAGCACAGATGAACCAGTAAATCACCAGATTCAACCTTCAGGCTGAGCTCCGACTTCACTACAGCAACAAATACAAAAGTTAACAAATACAGAATCAATTTAAAGCAGAAATATAATTTTTACATTTTAAATAAAGGTTATTTTGATATCTGCGGTGCACTTGATATCATATTTGTTCATTACCATTTATTTACCAGGCCATTTCATTATTGTTTTATTTCACAGTTTTATTTCGACAGCTTTGGTCCTCCATACACTTCACTACCTACAGTACAGTCAGTTTGCCTTGGTTTTTTTCTGTCGTTTCACTCCTGCTGACACTAAAATGAGCTGCATCTTTTGAGCCCAGCAGGCAAAACTCAGCAGCAGTGAAGACCTGAAGGTGAGACAACAAAGAAAAAACAGCGAGCTATGAATGAGGGAGAAGTATTAACAATTGGAAGCCTTGTAGATGAGGAGGTGGATGAGACAGTGGTTTGAATGAGGCTCGATCAGAGAGGATGGAAGCTGTTTTTAAGAGACCCGAGCGCAGAAAGCTGGTCTGAGGAGCGGCTGAATGAGTGTAACCTTGCTTTGGGCAGCTTTGAGAGATGCATGGACAAATTCTGATGAGACTGTGAAATTGAAAGTGAACTTAAGAGTCCATGGAAGCTTAAGTACATTGTCCTTGTGTCTGAATGGTCTGCTGATCAGCGGGCTGGTTCAGCAGCAGTGAAAATGGCTTAATTGCAAATTACCACTTCAGTGCCTCGGGCATGTCATGATTTTCACACTTTAGGTTTTAAATAGACAGCAAATGTAAAACAAGGAAGGGGAAATGGAAGAATTAGGATCCACATATCCAGTCCAATGGAAAACCACCAATACATTGATCCTGCTGTATTGTGTGTATCCACAAATTCCTCTGGATAACCTGATGTTCATTCGCATTCAAGTACACTCTCCTGCTGTTGGAAAACCCACAGACTGTAAATAAAAGATAGATGTAGCCACAGTCACTTTACTTTTGGGTTTTTTGAGCCAGAAGTGACAATCAGGTGTATCTTCTTCAAGTTAAACCTATGGCTGAGATATAACACTTAGACATGAGTGCCAACTCTCACTTTTGAACAACAGAAACAACCACACTTCTTAACTGTTGTTAAAGAATCATTTACATAGACTGTATATACAAGATGGACGAACGCTCCAAAAGGCTCTAACAACAAAAACAATCTGAGGGGAAGTCAAGCAGACAGCTAAATTATACAAACTTTTATCCCCATGCAGAGTGAGTGGGTGGGCTTATATGGTGCATTTATTTAGAGGTCGCCACAGTGGATCATTGGCCTCTATCTCCTATCGCCTCCTCTGTCACAGCAACCCTCTGCATGTTCTCCTTCACTACATCCATGAACTTCTTTTGTGGTTTCCCTCTTCTCCTCCTGCCTGATTCTGGCCCCAGAATAATTCCTGGAACTGCTGCTCCCAGTGCAAACCAGTATAGATCCTAAGATATATACTGGTATTGGTCTGCTAACAGTACCACTCAATGTTTAAAGAATAAAGACGAACACGTGTTTGCTTTTAGGGCAAAACTAAAGAAGTCACCAGATCACCGGATTTGTCAGTATCTTCTTATTTTTATCAGGTTTTCTTGTAGCTCTAACATTTATTATTCTTTTATGTCAGATTTTTGTTACTGCAAAGATGCCCGAGGCTGTAAACATGCTTGTTTCTGCTGTAAAGTTGAATATTTTAACATGGGACTCTATGTGGACTGATTCCCTACTGGACCCTCAAGTGGTCATTAGAAGAACTGCAGTTTCTGGCCATATACAGTAGGTGCAGTGGACGTCTTCAACCTTCCCTGTGATGCTCACAATGACCCATGGCTGCAATGCTGGTTCATTCAGTCTTTGAGAGTGCAGTACCTGAAAACCACACAGACAAAGTTAATTTAAAGACAAAAACTCTAATGACCCAAGGCCGACACAAATGTGTTTTATCTACTTTCAAATCCATTTATCATAAATGTAACAAATAAAGTGTATAGAAATTTAGCACATACATGTAATTTTTAATCTTTTTATGTATCCATCTATAGAACGCTGCATGTTATATTCTAAATCTGCCTCTTTTTCTTTTTCAGAAACCCGCCCGCAAAAAATGAACCTAAAGTATGTAAGGCAAGGATGTAATCACTTTCAACAGGGAGAAAGCATAAAGTTCGACTTTAAGTGACAATTATGAATCACTTAATATGAAAAGGAGATTCTGCAGGGCATTAACCAATGTTTAAAACTAAAATAGAATGTATTTTGAGTTACACGGGACATAAACAAGGAAGCAAGGTGTATAATTAGGATTATTTATAATAAATATGAATTAATTAGTGCAATTTCTTTAACCATAGAGAATGACTTAATCCTTCAGGACAATGTCACATCAGTGCACTGAACTCACTATGTTATCCATCTAACAGAGCCTCCATATGTTCTCACTGTAATTTCCCCCTCATGATTGAATTTATGCTAGCACTAATCTGAATGTTCGGGGGAAAATCAAACGCATTTTACCTACGGTACTCAAGCTGACTTACCTTTGTTTGAATGACGGCAAATTCACAATGTGGAGGCTTAAAAATAGCTAAATCTTGTATCCATCCTTGGTGAATTGGATGTGTGCCTCCAAACATTTATAATTGCGAAATTGTTTCGCCGTGTATGTGCTGACTCCACAGACAAGGTACGAGAATATATCAGGCTAAATCAATAGCGGTTGGTCTTCAGGGTTTCTACTCCACTGCCGTATTTCATACGGGTCAACATTTCCAATGCACGCTATTTTTTGCAAGTAAAGTCTCTTTGCATCCGGACGCAATCTGTCTCTATAACATCCTTTTCTTTTGAGCTGCTTTTAAGTTTGATTCGTAGCAATCTTCCTTCCAACACATAGTGTTTGTTTTGATTCGTGGCCTGCTAAAATGGTGCTGCGCTCCCACAATGCATTGCAGCGTGACGTCAACTCCAAAGCCCTATTGGCTTCATTGTTTTTCGCCTCACGTGTAGTTTCTTTTTGAATAATTTTACACCAATTATGTATTAAACGCCCAGCTGAAAGTAGTCTCCAGACCAAATCCAATATTTAGTTCTTTAAACAGTTGAAAACTTCAATATCCTGCTGTTTTAAACAAGAACTGAGCTTTCGTTTTAAAAAAGAAACCTTTTAAGAACCTTTTTAAAGATTTAGACCTTCAGATCTAAAAGTTTCAGACTGAAAGACAGAAGAAGAATTTTTAAAAAGTAGTGGCATTCATTTACATTAACAAAGAAAGCTGACTAGCTCTTTAAAGTCAGAGCAGTAATTAGCTACATGATGAGTTTGTAAGCTGCGTCTCCCAGGCTGATCCTTTCTTGTTTGATGTGATCATTGGTGTTCATGTATGATCTGCTGCACCGAGATCTTAAGGATTTCCATTAGTAAACCTAACATGAAAGTGCACGGAGTGGCAGTGCTGTGAGGTGCCTGGGATAAAAGCATTGGTGTAATAGAATATGCTCTGTGGAGAATCCTCCATAAGCTGCAGACCAACCAGCTGACACTGAACACACTGTATTATTCTGACTGAGAGGCTGGATGGAAGCAGCGATTCGATGATTTATTCATGCACACAAGTCACACAAGAGGCCTCCCACACAAGTCTGTGAGCCCTGTCTTTACACAGTGATTATAACTTTAAAATACCCCCCATGTAGATGGTTTCCAGTCCTGCAGAGTGTATTTAGGACTGCACTTTAAAGTTAGAAAAAAAACAACAGCCTGTTCAATGGGAGAAGCACCACCACTCTTTAGTATTAATCCAGCGTTCATAATGCAGGCTTATATTACATTGCTACCACTCATAGTTATTCTGATGGTTATTTTCACTGCACCACGCAGTGAAGGCTATTCAGTGTCCAACATTTTCCCACACAGCCCTCCTCCCCAGGCCAGTAGATCAGAGTTTTACTGCTCCACAAGAAAAAAAATCACTCCTATGTACACCCACTATTATTATTTTATTTATATATGATTTTATAAAGCACTTAATGTAGTGTCCCCATATGAGGGAACAGGGTCTGAGGAAAGTAAATAGATTTGACTAAGTACCTTAATTTATAAAAATAATACTTCATAATTTATTAGTAGATTCATATTTTATATTAATCTAAATCTGCAGGATGAGTCCACTTAAATGTGTGGAGTGAGTGTAATGGGCGCGCTGCAGGTATCTCTTCTGCAGAGAGAGAGAGAGTGGCCGCTGTTGCCCTGCAGCAAAGTTTACCAGAAATCTGAGCTGAGTTTACCTGCAGACGAACACTTTCACTTTCAGGTTGTCTCCGATTCAGCTGAGCTGTTGGAACAACTGTTTAGGTTTAAATACATCCACTGCATGTCTGGCAGCTTCAAATCACACAGGAAGTGTTTCCGAAGCAGCAGCTATCGTATGCATGGGGTCTTTTATTTTAAAAATTGATCACATTCTCTACGTCGTTCCTGTATGAGAAATCCACAGACTGTAAATAAAAGGTGGACATCACCACTGTTACATAAATGTGATGTCACTCTGCTTTTTGAAGCCCTGGCTTCAAAGACTAAGTAACTGGAAGGTATTACCTGTGGATGTGAAACCAGTGTGGGGTTGTCATGACTGACTGTCATTCCAGAGCAGGAGCACCGCTTCCTTCTTGTTATTGTTGATTTATATACACTGTAACTATAAACTGTACTTCAAAGATGGCTACAGCTAGCATGATGTACTCACTGGTTTGAAGCCTCAGCATTAGCATCCTGGGTTTTTTTTTAAGCCTGAAGTGACCTTTTTTGGACAAGAATGTAGAGCAACAAGTTTTGATGCAAAGAAACATCCTTCGCAGTGTCAGGTGGAAACACCATCATCAACCTGAGTGGGCGTGAAATTCAGCATAGCTGTGCCAAATGTGTTTCATAGTGATAAAGAACTCTTATTGAAGGTTTGAAATGTGATCAGAGGGGACATCTGTGACCTGGCTGATGCAACCCCTCACTCATAACTGACTGATGCAGATACCGAGTTGCCAGCGGCTGACCAATCAACCTTCACTGAGACTATGTTGAACCCTTAACATCACTGATGCTGAGAGGCAAAACCTCGACATTCCAACTTCCTCATTTCTTCACCCTGTAAGGAGTGTTTTGTGTACGAGTTAACAGAGACCTACAGTGACAGTTTGTAGATGGTGACTGAGTAAACAGAAGGGTGAAATGATAACATTAACCAGAACTTTTCAAACCTTATTCTTTTTAAACTCTTCACCTGCAGTTTCACCAAAGATTCTGACATATTCACCACTTCTTGAATGTCTCGTCAGAAGAAAATGGACCAAAAGAGCAAACGGGGCTCAGTTACCTGCTACTGAGCTCCTGGATCTCACCAGTGTGACAAGTTAAGAGTGTAAACACAAAAGTATTTCTTATATGCACAGATATTTAGACCATGTATTATATATATTTTTTTATTTATAAGAATAAAGGATTAAGAGCTCATGTACTAATTTCTTTTAATGTTGCTTAATGTGGAGATTTAGCTTTTCATTTGGTTTTCACACCTCTCAAATTAAGGTTCAGGGTTGGTTGGTTAATGTTTAGCTGTTTGAGTTTGTGCTAGAGTTTCACTTTAGTCTCTCACCTGTGAAGCTATCACCAGTCAAACTGACAGTATGGATGTGATGGGATGGAAGAACATCTCCTTGGAACCATGTTTTCATCTGAGGAGAGACATCAGGTGTGCTGTAACAGTCAGGCAGATTCTTGTAGGCCAGCACTGTGTGTGGAAACAACTTGGATTTGTTGTTTATTCCTCCCAGTGGCTCTACAGATCTATTAAAGCTGAGAAAGAAGTAGAGAAAACATGCAAGCGCTTGCTTGCAGGAACAGCGATCCGAACCCTGCGGCGAGCGCAGAGCGTGTCACTTCCTGCATGAGCGCTCCCTAAGAAGAAAAGAAGAATCATGTTTCATCTAAATGAACGCTGTAGAAAGTCTGATCTCCTGCAGCAAGACAAGAGCGCGGTTCAGCAGCTACACAAAACCGAAGTGATTTCAGCTCTTTCATTTACATACATGTAGCTTATTTAGTTATCGCCTCACTTTTCCTTTTAGCTTTTACACAAATGCTCTCTTAAGCTTTCCTCTTAAAACTTTGGTGAAAATCTTTTTATTTAGAAAATTTTCTAAACACGTTTGATGCATTTGGTGTTTTTGATGTGCTGCTGTGATGAAGGTAACTTGCAGACTGCCAACAGAGCAGTTTTATGAATCAGGGCAACGTCTATTTCTGTCCCTACAGTCTACAAAAGTGTACCTCACAGAGCCTCAGGACTTTATTTCCTTTATTTTATATCAACTTTTTATGACTTTCAAGAATTCTTTAATTTTTACATCAACAGTGCTTAACATCTTTATTAGACCGCCTGTCGTAAAAACAAGGAAATACAAATAATTTACTTTTCTATCAAAAAGTTATTTAAAACGAAAGCTTATATTATTATTTATGGAGCAAATAATAAACCGAAATCACAATTTTATACCCAAATTTGAGGCGGCACACTGGACTTCTCAGTCAGAATTAAATAAAGCATAGCTTTCAATCACTAAGGCAAATTTTTCTGTTCAGGAATTCAAGCTAATTACTGTAATTTCTTAATAAAAAAAAATAAATCTGCTTTTTTGGGGGGAAAACATTAAATTTGAAAATTCATGCATAACAACAATAATTATATTTTGGCATTAAAAATATCATTAGGATTAAAAAGCGTTCACATACTGGTGGATTAACCGTTACAGAAACATTAATGGTTTTGGTGATTACAATACTGTTAATTGAGGGCAGCTGTGGCATAACCCATACACTGATGGTGGTCTAGTGTATTTATTAAACACATTGGATAAGTTGTTTCAGTCATTAGGACAAAAACTCCAAATGTTAACAGCTCAGTTTTTTCACCATCAATCGTTTAGAAAAATTATTTATAAGAAAATGTGCTTCAAGAAAACAAAACTAAAATAATGGATTTTCTGAGACTCTATAAAGACATATCCAGAGAACTTCTGAAGTTCTGTCCTCTTTTATGAACTTTTTAACATGGCAAGTATTTGTTTGCAGCGTCGGTTCTGTCGTGGTCAAAAGGAAGTTGCCTTCTTCTTTGTCAGATTTTTTTTCCAGAGTGGGAAAACCATCTGAAAACATGAAGTGGAAAACCCATTTCCACAGCCCTCGAGTTTGCCCTTGACTTGAAGCCGAGCGCCGCTCTGATTGAGGGTTTTGTTAAACTGCATCACTTGTGTCAAATCTCAGATACCCCTCGACATACTGACTGTAATTAGTTTTCAGATTAATCCGCACGCGGCCAAATGTGGCTTTCTCCCACACTGTTCTCAAAGTAAAGGCTATAGCTCGGATAATCAAATAATAGGTGAATATCAATGAAAAGACCAAATCACATTGGTCCCCAGCTCCCCCATGCAATTATTTCCTATTCACATTAATTATTGCTAACAGATGACACTAATGACTTCGAGAAGAAGCTGGCCTCGGCGGCTCTCCAAACGATCGATGCCGTTTTAAATAGGGTCACAGCACTTGAACCTTTGGGCCTTCTGACTGAAAACGGCATCTGCAGTATGCCAGCGATTCGAGTGCCGTAACAGACTTCCACACAAGATCCTTCACAAATAAGATAACCCGCCAGCCATGAAATTTAAGTCAAACTGGGGTCTTCCATAGTAGATGATATCATCTTATCTACGTAGTTTATTTACAGTGAAAGGCAAAAAAACCTTTGGGTAACTCTGGTACCCAGAGTCCATATTTTAACCTGCTTAACTGTCATAATACATTTATAACTCATGAACTTTGTGGCGAGCCAAAGCAAAGAATGCATAATTCTATAATGTTTGACATCTAGTCTTGGCAACCGGGAATTGGGCCATCAAGACGACCTCCGCCCCTGACTGCCATTCAATGCACACTAAATCGAAAACCCATGGTTCCTCCTATGGGTGGTGGGCCTACAGGAGGCTGTGCCTGTGGTGAAGCCTGACCACCTTAGCTCAGGGGGCCCTGATGCTCTGGGTAGTGATCGAAAGAATGTGACTGAAGATAATGTCAGTCTTCGGTAGTAATGACTCAGAAGAAGAGGATCAAAATTCAGAATGCATTAGGAAGACTAAAAGTTCAAAGTTCAGACCTTTAATCCAGGGCAAGGTCATACAGCACGGACGAGAGGTGAAGTCCAAAACAGGAAAAAAGGGCAGACACATGGAAGGTAACTCGGACAGTCAAGAAACTAGAATAGACGCGAAGAAAAACAAGAAAACACAGGATGTTTTAACTAAAGAGAGCACTTATCCGGTTGTTCAGTGATGACGCGACGAATCCTACTTCCGGGCCTAAAGTAGTCTGCGTTTAATATGGCTTTTGTGTTGTTAACATGTTTAATGTTATGTATTTTCTTCTATTTGGTCTCAAAAAGCTCCTAAAACAGTCAGTGATCACTGGTGACCTCCCTTGGCTTTTATTACCACTAATCATTTATTTAAGCTCAGTTTTTAAAACCTTAGGATGTAACTACAGCCCAGCCCATGCAGCAGTATATGAATGACTAACCTCGTATTGTGGATGGATTATCTCAGTTGTTCTCCTGGCTGAAGTTTGGTCCTTTTACAGCATCCTGCCATGCGATTACATTTGTTTCTGACCACTGAGAACACTCACGTTAAGTTTTATCGAGTGGAAAAAAAGTTAGCTTGTTTATATTATGCTAACATAGCTGTGTCGCTAGCGGTCACGTGGCACATCATTATATACCAGCTAGCCCAACTTCAGTAACCCTACAAACGTCACTGCTGTTTAGTTTTCTGTCTTCATTTATGCTGGAAGTGATAGCAGAGCTGTACGTTTTAATTTGTTTCCAAAACCCCGCAGTCAGGACATGCTATATTGTATTTAGATAGAAGCTAGTGAGCTAACTCCCTGCTAACTTCTAACTCCGTTAAATGTCATAAATTCCGTTTTCATGGATGCCTGGATGTTAAACTCAATTGTTACACCTGGTAGAGCAGAACGCTGATCATTTTATTAAAGATGAAAGACTTTAGACAGTTTTTCAACTCTCAGTAATGCCACAGTGATCGTTTGATATATGGACCTGCAGCAGAGTTTAGACCCAGACACGGCTAGTGACGTCAGACTGAACAATCGGATAGGACATAAAAACGGGATACACAAGTCTTGTTAGACAGCCCCTTTTTAAAGACCTACAAAGCCCACCTCATGAGGTTGAATGGAGATCTGGTTCATATTGTTCACTGAAAAGGTGTGTGTGTGTGTGTGTGTGTGTGTGTGTGTGTGTGTGTGTGTGTGTGTGTGTGTGTGTGTGTGTGTGTTATCTTTGTGAGGACCGAAATCTGCATTCTACTATCCTTGTGAGAACCAACTGTCATTTGTGAGGACACACAATTGGTCCTCACAAGTTTGAAGGCCTTTTTGAGGCTTAAAATGTGGTTTTAGTGTCAGGGTTACAATTAGGTTATGGTTAGGTATTAGGGTAAGGGTTAGGCGTTCATTTTTAATGGTTAGGGTTAGGGTAAGGGGCTAGGGAAACCATTATGTCAATGAAGGTCCTCACTAAGATAGCTGAACGGGGCTGTGTGTGTGTGTGTGTGTGTACTGTAGATGTACTGCTTCCTCAGAGTTGTTATGAAGGGCAGGGATAGCTCAGTAGGTGAGTGAATGTTGTAAATGCAGACAGGAATTTCCCCACGGGATCAATAACGTATACATTATTATTAATATTATGAAGGGGGACGCTTTCCAGGCAGGCCAAAAATACGCTTAATTCTGCAAAGTGGCGGACGCATCTCAGTGAGGCTTTAATCCGGCCAGTTCTTGCAAAATTTGTTTTCTTGAACCTAACCTTGTCATACCCGAATCTAACAGCAAGTAAAAATAACATCAAAAAAGTGCAAAACACAGCAGACACAAACCAGATGCAGAAAGCTGCAGCAGTTTGACAAACGTAATTAACTGATTCCGCAGGAAAGAGGACAGACTGGACATCCATCAGTATCTTTAAATATGGAAAACACTACACTCTGAATCTGTCATGAATCGCTGTGCGGCAGGCAGGAGTCGGACCCAAAATGCAAGACTCACAGACTCAGGGGATGAACTCAAAAACCACAGCTTTATTTGCTGGTAGGACAAACTAAACTAAACTGGGAAACAACAAACTAAGAACTCACAGAGAGACACAGGGAGATCCACACAGCATGAGGGACGACACGACACTGACTCAGAGAAACACAGGGTTTAAATACACTGGGGAGTAACGAGGGGAATGAGACACAGAAGGAGGGAACACCTGGGAGCAGTGTTGGGAAGGTTACTTTTAAAATGTATTCCATTACAGAATACATGCCCCAAAATGTATTCTGTAACGTATTCCGTTACGTTACTCAATGACAGTAACGTATTCTGAATACTTTGGATTACTTAATATATTATCATGCTTTTTACAACAACGTGAATGTACTATTGCTGTGTGATTTATTACTATTACTGAAGGTCCGCGCAACTCCGAACTGTAGTAAAGGGACCTCTGACTAATACGGCGGGGTCCCTGTCGGCTCGTAGCCGAAAAATAGCTTTACTTTGTTGTCTGGGTCAACTTTTCTTGCGAGAGACAGAGAGAGGCGTTGAAAGACTGCTCCAACAGAACTTATTGTTTTCGGAGGAAAACACGAACACAGTGTACAGTCGAGTCTTAATAGCTTACTTACAACTGGGCTCGTCGGGCACTCTTCTTGGCTGAAGTGGTTATTATTATATTTACATGCTTCCAGCTCCCGTTTTTGCTCGATGACAACTCGTACCTTTCCACTCCCCTTTTTCTCCCTCCTCGCGCTCACAGACACATAACGTGTATGGCAGTCCATTCTCCCTGCAACACGGACTACACTGCCCATGATGCCACATTCTTTAGAGCTATGCTTGTAGCATTCTGCCTGTTAGCTTAGCATAACAACAACAACAACGAAAAGGCGCTCTCTCACCCAGGAAACACACAGTCGCAGAGAGAGAGAGAGCGTCGCCATGTAACCATGGCAACCGTAACGCTGCCGCCTGGAACAACAGAACGTAGCTGTCAAACAAAACCCAAACAGTCCTGACCCTCGACTATATGAAACAGGAAAGTACCGCAGTGTAATCCATTTATTTCAACAAAGTAACTGTATTCTGAATACCACATTTTTAAACGGTAACTGTAACGGAATACAGTTACTCATATTTTGTATTTTAAATACGTAACGGCGGTACATGTATTCCGTTACTCCCCAACACTGCCTGGGAGAAATCAGGACTGACGAGACAAGCAAAGCAGGACACATTCACATAAGACACGGACCTTCAAAGTAAAACAGGAAGGATCACAGAGACGCGAACTTGACACAGTGGAGACAGCAACTAAGAAACACAGAGACATAAACCATAAGGCAGAGGACTCTAAGAACTGAAAGACACAGAGGGGAACTCAAACATGCAGACACAGAGGGGACACAGAGAAACATGAAGGGCAAGGGATCGAAACTAGAAACCATAGAATAACTCACACAAGTACGATAATACAAACATCACAAAGAACTAAAAACGCTGAGTCAGAAGACCCAGGACCGTGACAGTATCAGTAAACCAATCATTCAAAAGTTGCCCGTTATTACAAGAAACTGGGGATTTTACTCCAAAATAAATTGCGTGATAAAATATTCAGTTTCTATTAAAGCTTTCAAAACTTTCCTTCAAACCATGTCTATCTCTCTTAACCTTTAATACAAGCATTTTGCATTAGCTGGAGACTTTTTAGGGAAAATGCTCTGTGAAATTTTCTTTCTACAAAATTGCATTTTTGTCCTTGCGACAAACATTCATCACGCAGGCACATCTGGCACAGGCACAAAACTTGCTTTCAGAAATATCACCAAAGGACTCATATCAAGAGTGATATGAGTCAGTGGAATAATGTGAATGTTGATTTTGGTTCATTTTCTAGCTTTTTAGCCCTCACAGGGGCATCATCTTCATCTAACAGTCATTAGTCTTTATGCAGCTGAAATATAAATGAACAGCAGAGACACCAAGAGGCTCTTGGCACAGTTAATAGCCTCCCTTTGTGTCAGAATAGAGGCATTGTTTTAAAATGCCTCATTCAGCAGCTCTCACAGAGATCATGGTGCACCTGTGAGACTAGAGAAAGATGAAAACACTCAGCGTTTTTAAACAGGAGCCATCTGACCGCAGGAGTAGAAAATGTCATCCCATTCTTCAATTAGCCTTTGGATGGAAAGAGACAGCGGTGTATCCAGCATATTGATTCTTTTAAGGACTGTGACGGAGACAAATGGAGAGCGAAGGGCCGTCCAAGAAACACATAATGTCACGAATTAGGTGGATGAACACGTACTGTGTTCACCAGTGTGAATCAGAGGATGAGCTTATAACACCCAGCAGTTGGCGACCTGCTGAGGGTTGGGTTCGGGGTTGAGTTTAAGTTTAATCACACTGACAGTTTTTAGAAGATCTTACCTTTCAAATGAATGCTTACACTTTCATTTCCACATTACAGTGTGGCGAGGCATGGTTTGTCAATTAGCTCATCATGCCTCCCCTATTAAACGTGCCGGGACCTAAGGAGTGTTGTTGTTGTAGTATAGTGGATCGCAGGTGAAAAGCTACAGCCGTGAGTTGTAAATACGACAACCTGGAATTAATAAAGGGTGTTAAAGTGCAGTATGTGGTTGGATCTGTCATTCCCGTTACAGTTTTCCTTTAAAACATCCAAAAGGTAAGCTTTTAAACAGGAAAAATTCCATGACTGTTATCTCAACCCAAACCTATAACTGTAGATGGATCACAGGTGAACTGATAGTTGTTAGGAGGTTAACATCAGGAGCCCCACTGCAAAAATTTTAGCTGCAAATGAATTGAATATATGAATAACTGACCAGCTGCCTCACCAGCTAGTCTTCCATACCACGATTGGACTCCAACTCTCTGATCTTGGATGCATTTTACAATCGATGTCTTTGTCTGTCATTTGGGCTCTCTGAGCTCTCTGAGCCCAAATGAACCAGTTCCAGTCAGAGTGCTAGAACCTCACAATAAAGCAAGACAGGACAGGAGGCTCACTGGAGAAGCAGCTGAATGTTAAAGAGTATGGACAAAAGAAGGAAGCCACGTACACGTTATATACCCCTTTGGAGATATAACAGCTCCACTCTTTTAGAAAAGCTGTCTACAAGTTTTTGGAGTGTGTCTGTGGGAATTTTCGCTCTTCTCAAAGATGTTTGACAGGTCAGCCCCGGAACAACAACCCTACAGGATTCATGCTTCATATAGGATTCAATGTTTTGTCCATATAGTGCATGAGGGATCACCCCAGTGCTGAACCCAGGAACTGGCAAACCATTCCAGGTCCCTTTTAGACTTTTTTCAGGTTCCCCGGGCAATGTGCCAGCTGTGGTATGAAAAAAGGGGGGATATGGGTGATATTTGTGGGTTAATTTTATGATGTTTGCAATTATTTTATTATGACAGTATATGTTTTCCGTTGTTGACTTATTATAAGTCTCTTTTGAAAAACTGAATTGGGAGTAACTACTGTCTATACTGGTGGGCGTTGCAGCTTTTGTTGACAGTCTTTTGTATCAGGTAATGGTGGTGAGGAAGCAACAGTGCCTGTACTACCAGACACCCAACAAAGACAGTGTGTATACTTTTAACAATTGGAGTACTTTTCTTAGTTTGACTTTTTTCTTCAGATTTGGCCAAACTGATCTGTCCTGTAAATGAGGTGCAGTAAAGGCCCTCCATTTGTGCTTTCACCACTCAGCCATACCCCACATGTACGATGAATTTTTCACCGGAGCAGTTGTCTCTTTATTGTGTTTTTAAGGTGCTTATTGTAAATCGCTGTGCTTTAAACCTTTAAAATCAACCTATCAGCGGAATTTGAAGAAACCATCCCTATGGCTTTATATGCCATAGGGACATATAAAGCCATAGGGACATATAAAGCCATACATCTAGTATGCTTTGTGTTGAAAAAGTACGACCAAGCTGCACGTTTGTGTAATACCAGTTTGCACCACACAATGTTGAAGTGTGCCAGTGTGAACTTTATTTCAATGAACTTTAAGTCATTATGAGCACATTCTTATTTACAATGGTGAAATGATAGGTAAAGAAAAGTACAAAATAGCAGCACACATCAGAAAATATTCTAGCACACCCACTAGAAAAATACTACCTTTAAATTAACTGCAAGATATCTTCTTTTTCAGGAGGTCCAAAGGAATGGAAAAGCAGGAATTCCTGCAGGAAGGTGGCCCAGCCTGCTGAGTCTAACGTGCCCACGCAGCAGTGGCAGCGGCAGTGGCAGTGAGCTTTCACTCTCCAGCGCTTGCAGTGAATATTCCAGTGGCTCCCACACTTGGGCAGAGGGACGTGGCTACTCAAAGCAGGTTGGTATCATTCACCTTCCATCCATCTTCTTTTTTGTTTGAAAAAAATGTAATTTGCAAAAGCTAATTATGAATGCTATTTCAGTAATTGCAAATATCTTTTTTAATACATAGTGTGCCTCAAGCCGAGACAAAAGGATGAGTACTGGTTCAGTATCCAGCAATCACTCCGCTGCTCTGGAGCACACAGACCTGGGATGGAAGGAAGGTCACATTTTGAAAGGCCTGAAACGTCTTCAAATGTCCAACTCCAAGGGGACTTCCTCCCTTCCATCTGTACCACACTGCAAAGACTGTATGACCTCAAACGAGGGTATATACTCACTTGGTGTCAAGTTTGCCCAGCGAGGGACTACAGCCAAGCAAGTAGCCCCTACAAGTAAACCTTTCAAAGCAGAAACAAGGATTTCCATTGTAGACTCTGATGATGCGGATGACGAATTGCCTAAAGTACCAAACAGCGAATCCAGTGACCTGCCAGCAAAAGAACTTCTAAGCTTGGACAAGTTGGAGGTCACTCAGGAATTTGAAGTAGATCCTGTGAAACTTTCAGGGAACTCTGGTCTGTTTCCTTCACCTGTCACAGACAACTTCTTATTTCTGGAGGGCCCCACAGTTAAACCTGGTGTGAGCCCAACTGATAGCCTTACACATCTGGAGGAAATGAAGATAGATTCACTAGAAAAACATAAAGGCGTAAAGTTGAGTGACAGAAACAATAACCAGGAAAGATCCACTGACCGTAAATCCAGGCTTGATTATGTCAAAGGACAACAGGGAAGAGCGTCCTCCAAACAAGTGGAAGTGGGAACAGGTGATGTTGGCTCATCAGTTCAACATACTGTACCAAGAGCTCTGTGCTGCATGAATGAAGCCAGGCAGCGCAGCTCCTCAATGGAAGTTCCTCATCGCAGAGACCCAATAAGTCAAGCCGGCGGTGACCACCAGGACTATTCCGCCTCAGAATCTCCTCAGAGGAAACCAAAACCTCAACTCTGTGACTCAGCAAGAAAGGCTTTTATTTTGCGGAGCAAGAGTGCAGATGGAGGACCAGAGCAACAAAAGCACACACATTCTCCTCTACATCAAAAGCTTATCAAGGGTCAAAGGCCCAAAGGACAGCCCAGCCCTAACCCTACAGGGAGCAGTGCCCCTAGCAAAAGGACAAATTTAAATAAAGCCCATGGTTCAACCAAGAGCACATTATCTAAAACTGAGAAAGATGAGGATAATTCAGCATCATCAAGTTCCAAGTCTCTTGAGAAGATGCAAAAGTGCTCACCTCTTGTTTCTCCCGTGAAACATTCAAAGATATTTAAGTCTACAGGGGTCAGTGATGGCTTAAAGAGTCCCACAAAATCACAAATAGCCAGACTTCAGTCAAGCAATGACTCTTCAGAAGATGGTATCTATGACAACTTACCATGCTCTCCACGAAAACAACGACGTCAGGACCATGACTGTGACTCAGAACTCAGATCCCTATCCCCGCCGCGACCCCCAGGTCGAACTACTTCTCTTCTTCTCAGACCTAGTAGTGACAGCTTTCCCAAAGATCAAACATCTCCAGGGCAGGCTCAAAGTTCAATGACTGGCCCAACCAAGTTGCATATGCATCAGGTTTCTTCAGTCGTACAACCTCAACAATCCAGTGCAATACTAGATGGTCAACATGCAGCCCCACAAATGGGTGCTGAAGGTAAAATGTACCACACCCATTCATCTATGATACCTCCTGTTGTAGTTCAAGAATCACAATCAGCTTCAGAATCTGTCCGGTTATCTACAGACAGAGCTACCATCAGCTATATTGAAAATGGCGTTCCCTCTGTATTGCCAAATCAGAGCGTCTTGCAAAGATCCCAACAGAGTGTCAGTGAGCCAAAACTCTCGGAAGTCTTACCACCAGCATATTCTAATGCATACTACCATCCACAGACTTCCTCTTCAAGAGCCGTAAAAAGGACTCTTCCTGTAAATGCCAAATCTCACGAGGCAATCGCTGGACAAGAAGCAAATACCTTCCTCATTTTCGGAAGGCAAAACAAGGACGATACGAACCCTTCTGGAAAAAGCATCCAGACCTTTCAGACTTTCACGTGTGACCCCCAGACAATACATGAATCCAGCACTCATGATAACACCCGCAGAAAGATTGAGACCCGTTGCAACTCGCTAGATTCTGAGCCTTCTGTCCAACCTGTTGTGTCAGACAGTGGTGTAATGCTAGACTGGGGATTTGACGAGGAAGGCTGGCTGTTCAAACGGTCTGTATCTGTTTCTACTAGACCTCCTCTTAAACCAGTGCTGGGCATGAATGGGGCCAAAGCTCGTAGTCAGAGCTTTGGTGCACGCTATATGGACAGACCAAGCTTCAACAGATCTGGAAAGGTCCGCACACAGATCAAAACACACTCAGGGAGCTCCTTGAACTCTCTTGGTGATGTCCTCCCAGGAAGTATGAGCTGCTCCAGTAGCTACCACTGTCCAATGAATCGATCCCTCTTAAACAACTTTTTGATTGAAGAGGGACTAGCAGTTCCTTTACATCTGGGGTCCTCCAGTGAAAGACTCCAAAGTCTCAAACTCCAGCGTGAGCAGGCTAGGCGACTTCAGATAGAGCAACAGTTTTCGAGCGCCTTCGGGGAGCCAGTTTCTGAAGAGCCTGAGAGACAAAGCACCATAACTACAATTGAAGAGAAAGTGATGCTCGGCATAGAGGAGAACTTGCACAAGTCTCAGGAACAAGAGCGAACCAGTGAGGTGAAGCAAAAATCTGGATCAAGCTTAGCAAGTTGGTTCGGCTTTCGTAAGAGTAAGCTTCCTGCTCCCAGCAAAAAGGTTGATCCACCAAAAGGAAAAGACGACAAGAGGGAGCAAAAGATCTCATCGCTTCTGGGCGGAAAGCAGACAAAGTCTGACAAGAAGAGAGACAGAAGAAAAAGTGATGGAAAAGACTGGTAAGAAAGCTGGTAAATCAGTGATAAAGGTCATGTTTTTCAGGTTTCCCACATGTCACAAAATCATAAAAATGGAAATTATCTTAGCTTTCCAATAAATCTGCTGTAGGTAACATGCATTTTCCCACCTCAATTGATAAGCATTTTTTGTTAACAAGCAGTGATCAGTGATAGAGAATGTGAGGCTTCATGTCGACAGCCATATACCTGCTTTGGTGTTTGTGATTGCACAGACTAGTCCACAGAGACTTTGCCCTTTAGGCAGACTTCAAAGAAATATAACAGGAATGGCTTATCTTGTCATAATGAAGAAAAAGCCCTGCCTTTCTCTTTCAGGCTGAAATATTTTTGTTCCTATAGTAGTTTAATAAGATATGGCTAAGATCATGTTTTAGCATCCATCTACAAAAAGTCTTCTTAAAAATATCTCTCAGTATTGTTTTTTCCCCCTTAATTTGTGTTGCCCTCACACTTTATTATTAATAACTGGAGTACAATTATTCTGAAATTCTAATGTTACTAAATTACCAGACTCTCTATGTCTGCACATTCTAAATACAATTTTAACTCATGTGCTGGAGTAACACACACACACACACAAAATTAAGGAGGAGTGTGCAGCTCTCCGTACAGACTCACCAGCTGAATGCTGAATGAATTGTTATCACTACGATGGCCCTGAGGGGTCAAACACTCTCCAGCTTAACAAAAGCAAAAACACCAGCAAACAGAACACTGTAGTTTTCCTTGCTGGTGTTTTGTTAAGTTGCAGTGTGTATATAACAGATGTTTCATTTCAGCTGTCCACAGTAAAGATCTGACACTCAATAAAACAATGAGCTGCCACACATGTGCAGCAGGGAGTTGATGACCAACCTTGCTGAAAAGATATTAATCAATTCAAGCTTTGCAAATTAAGGACACCAAATCAAAACGAATGAAGTTGCTTTCCAATCATAAACAACAAGCTGCCACAATTTTCATTAAAACTGCCTGAGCTGGACGTTAGAAATATGTCTGTTGTTGTTGTTGAGGTTTACATCAATAAGGATGCTGAATAATATACAAAGTGAATCAAAATAGGTGTATTTTGCTTTATTTTGTATAGTAGTACATTAGTATTAAAAGAAGTATACGAAAAACCATTGTCACATTTTTTCACTTAAATTCAACCATATACACAAAAGCATTCATTTTGATCTTTAAATTGGTGCAGAGACCCCGTTTTGACTCTTCTCTGCTTAATAAACTAATTACTGTACTTTTGAGATCTTCACTGCCTCTCACAGTTTCATATATACAATTGATTCATAGCTTTCCTGATTCAGATGACACGGGTCATTTTTTATCAAATGGTCAGACACATTTATGAGCCTCCTTAGCCCTGAGACCTGTTCATACAGAGGCTCACAGCCAGGTTTCAATAGATAGCGGGGTCATTTATCAGCCGACTCACCCCGGGCATCGAGAGTCAATATCACAAGATTTCAGTGTGTGGTGGCGTGTTGACAGACTGTTTTCTTTCAGCTCTGTGGGGAGAAGAGAGTCTCACGATGCAGTGCGGGCATGCATCTCAATGCCCTGCCCGGGTATGTCCCTGAGTGAGATACAAGGACATGCTGACATCATCGGGGACCCGAAGGTAAATTAATCCTTAACTAATCCAAGCAGGCAGTGATTTTATTAGCATGAGATGCATCACAGCAGCAAGAACTGTACCTTTAATGTCCGGGAAAAAATGAAGAAATGGATGAGAGGTGAATTCTGAAATACTGATACAACATTCAGCTGTTGTTTCGGTTGCCGCTGAGGCACTAAACAGAAAACAGAAAAGATTCACAGCCACCAAAACGCTTCCTGCCTCTGGAAGCACACTCACATACTGATGCTGGGTCAGGATCCCTTCAGGTCACAATGTGACACAAAGGCACACAGCTCCCTCCTGATTGTGGGTTTTTCTATACAGGAACATTTGCTTTGAGCAACCAGTGTTGATGAGAACCCAGAGACAAAACTTCAGGTTTTATGTCATGGGGTGAGAAGATGTTGTTCAACATCATTTTGTTGGAATCCTTCTTTGCTTTATAAAAAAGTGTAAAAACCAAAAAAAGTCAGCACGAGGAGGGTGGAGGTATAGTGGTAGCATTAGTCTGATTAAGGAGCAAGTCATTTTCTGTGAGGACTTGGAGACTGTAATAGCTTTGGTTAAATACAATACAAGATCTTAACCCAAACACTGCTTCTAAATTTTTATTTTACTAACAATAGCTGTTTGAGTAGGATTTTGAAAATACACCCCTTTACAACATGTGCAGTAAGGTTTTCCAACCATTTTCTTTCTTTTTTAGTGCGACTGCAGTGACAATGACAGCAGAGCGCATTTGGCTGCAGTCTCTAGGCATCTGAGGAAATCTATAGGTCAGCCTTGCAGAATAAAAAAATAATGCTATAGGAGTGCCCAGTCAGTTAAAATACGACATCAGTATGCGCTGACCAAAAGCCAGATTTTGTTCAGTACTTGATTGTCAGCTGTTTTAATAAATGAGCTAGACTTCAGTTCAAATCCACAAACCATTCCTCCAAACTTTCTGGGAAGGACCCAAATGCAGGATGGTCCATCAAAAAATGAAACCTAAACACATAAAGAAGAAACATGAAGGAGAAACCGACAGGGAAACACTTTAGAAACTGAAACTTATACTAATAAAAAATAAATAAATCAATATTTGGTCTGACCACCGTTATTCTTCATCACAGTCTGAACTCTCTCAGGCAGATTTTTTGTCATTTCATTAAGTAGTCTTCAGGAATAGTTCTCCAGGCTTCTTGAACGACATTTAAAGCTCTTCTTTGGAAAGCCTGAAGAACGATTGCTGAAGACCAATTAAAAAAATTACAAGAAAAATATTTTTTAAGAAATAAGAGGCAGGTAAAACATGTGTACTGTACTTTCTTGTCACAAGTGCCCTGTGTAAGGGCTTGTTTTAGCCACATGCTGAGCTTGAATTAAGTTTCTTACTTTTATTTTGGATCAACTGACTGTTTTTAGGGAGCTTTCAGATAACGAGTCCAGGCTATAAGTAGCAGATGCATGGATTAGCTTTTCAGCTTCACTCTGAGACAGGACGCTTCTGATTTTGACAGCACTATGCAGATAAAAGAAAGCAACCTATTTGTTAAATGCACAAGCTGAAGGATGCATCCTGATCAAAAATGACACCAAGGTTACTCATCATGCTGCTGCAGACCAAAGTAATGCCATCCAGAGTCAGAGACCATGTTCTATTAGAAGGAGAAGATTACATGTCTTTAGTTTCACTCATTGAGTTGGTTCGTCTAACATGGTGTGAGCTCAGTGATTTCAGTGGAAACGTATGCAGTGTTTTCTAAAAGAAACATGCAATGAAAAATTGCTTAATGTACAAATGTATAAAGTTTTAATATCTTTGTTTTTATTTTTCTTCAAAAATACAAAGATGCAGATGATGAACAGAAGATCTGACGGTGAAAATGGATCCACGGTGAAGAGCCCGAACCAGGATGCAGTAATAGGTCAGACTTTTCTCTCCTCTGTTCTGTCACAGTCTCCTTAAATAGTTTTAGAAGCCTCTGACTCGGTACCAATGTAGCAATGTTAATGTGTCTTTCAAACAATGATAGCATTAAGGTTTCATCTGTGCTTACCGTTTTACAGTTTGCAGACAGAAGTGAAGACCAAATTTGACACACATGTGTAAGTCATGAACATGATAAATATGCCATGAGCAGTCAAGCAAACATGCAAAATGCTAAATTTTGTCAGTTTGTGCTTTTGCCGCCACCATATCTCTGTTCATGTTTTTTTTTTTTTAAATCGGAGCAAATCATTCCACCGTGGCTTTACACCATGCAGACTTCGCTCTTTAACGGTAGGCTTGACCACTCATCTTCACGGACTCATGCACTAAAAATCTGCATGCCCAGGCTCATCAAATCAGGATAAACGTATTCACTCGAGCTTACTCATGGCCAGTTTTACTGTGAGTGGTGGATCCATGATGAATCTGCTTCAGCTGTTTTGATTCTGTGGACCAAACTGCTGCTGCAACCAAAGACAGCTCACTGCCCTGCAGAGGTGTGAAGCCATATGACGACCATAACGCATGGCTGACACACACTTTTGCTTTCATTCTCACACTGCCCAAAAAGTCTCCAGATAAAAGGAGAAGCTTCAAAACCAGCTCTTTATGAAAAAAAGATTAGCTTGAACCTTTTATTTTAGTCTTCACATTTAGTTTTTGTTTTTACATCTCAACACCACAAAGATTGGAGATTTTCCCCACCTATGTCCATATCTATCCTTTAATTTAACACCTGCCTGTTAGAGATTATTAATGAGACTTACACCTTGCAGCTTTACAGGTATTGTGCACATGCATGTCTGCTTAGTGTAACTCTGTAAGTATTTAAATTGAACTGAATTCAGTGGTCTTTATTGGGATGACTGGATAAAATATTGCCAAAATAATGCAACATTAGCATAATAATACACACCATTAAGATCATATAGAATTTGTTAGGAAGTAAAAGAACATGGGAGTAAGAAGCCTGTTCATTTGAGTCAGTGAGTGAGTTAAATACAGTTTGATTACATATGAAGTAAAAACACACACTGTAAAAAAAAAATTGTAATATAAAAGTATTTTACTGTGTATTTTACAGTTTTGTAGTGTTCTTCTAGAATATCATTAAATTTACATAAAGAGACTGTGATTTCACATTTCAAATGTAAATTAACGTAAAATCACTGTAAATGTAATAAAACATAATTTCTTTGTTTTTTAAATGTATCTGTCTGTACATATGCATATTTAGTAGGGCAATCGTGGCTCAAGAGTTGGCAGTTCGCCTTGTAATCAGAAGGTTGCCGCTTTGAGCCCCGGCTCGGACACTCTCGGTCGTTGTGTCCTTGGGCAAGACACTTCACCTACCACCTAGTGGTGATGGCCAGAGGGGAATTATAAAGTGGAATTGTAAAGCGCTTTGAGGTTCTCATAAAGCGCCATATGAATGCAATCCATTATTATTTAAACCAACTGTTAGCTGTATGTTTCTATACATTTAAGTATTATTATTCATTCATTCAGTTTATAGGTAATTTCATTGTTTAATCACATTAAATTGTTCCTAATTTAATGTTTAAAAGCACTTGAAAAAGGCAAAATCCCATGTAAAATTAGGGCAACAAAGTGTATTTTCATTACTGAAAATAACCGTATTTTCATGGGAAAGTTATTTTCTGTTATTTTCTGGTATTATTTTGGTGCCCCAGCTGCTGGAATATTACTGTTTTTTTAGGATTTTGTTTTTACATTGTGCATTTGTGAGCAGCATAGACGGCAAGTTTGAGCTGAAAACTAATTATTAAGGTTATTATTGTCCCGTGGGACTTTTTTCCCCCTCTGAAATACACCTCTGCACTGTTTAATGTTCCAACACACACACACACACACGCTCGCCCCACCATTTAGTCCAACAATCTCCCTCCAACTGATAGCTGAAAGTTGGTATGCTTGCCATAATAAGATGGGGTGCAGATGTAATTTTCTCATGCAGAGGGCTGCATGGGACTGAAATTTCAATCTTAGTTTAATAATGTTCAAATTTGGGCACACGTGTGGGAGAACGCTCCCTGTAGTGGATGTTTCAGTCTTTGATTCAAACTGGAATATCTCAGCAGCTGCTGGATGGGACGGCAGTGGATTTCATGCATCTGTATACAGTGTACAGATGGATCCTGGTGACTTGGTCAGTCTATACCTTTAGGAGCATACTCAGGCAAACTCTGGTAACTGGCATGTGAGAAAACAAGAAAGATCTGCAGTACATCCATTTTCCAGTTCACCTAACATGCATGCCTTTGGACAGTGGGAGGAACTGGTAGTATCTGAAGGAAACTCATTTAGGCACAAGAAAAACATGCAAATTCCACATACAGAAGATCCCAACAGATCTGGATGTTTCGGTGTAGGCGTAGACGTTTAGTTTGCTTCTTGAACTGCAATTACATTTTTATAATCTGTTATTTTTTTATGAAGCAAGGCCACAGCTGCAAACATGGGTTCATATGGGCAAATCAAACTAATCTCTCTCGTCCCTTTTTCCTGTTATCTGCTGGTTAAAAATTTAAAAATTCTGCATTTTGACCAGTTTGGTCCTTAAAGTTCTGGACTGACTGTCCCACTGGATCTGTTCTAATTACCCTTTTGAAAACAAATGCACAGACACATTAGGCTGGAGTGGGTTTTTTTACCTGTGTGATTTAATACCAGAGAATCAAGAACATACCAAAAACACTCATGTTCTGTGCTAGGCTTGGATTGCTGCTCAGTAATAATTCGGTGTAGATGAAATCTCTCACAAAGCAAGTTTAAAAAGCATTTAAGCCTGATGCTTACTAACGAGGTGAAACTAAAGGTGTCAATTTATTTAAAAGCAGGCGAGTGGGAAAGAGATAACAGACGAGGAGTAAAACTTTATTTGGCTCTTTCTGCCTTGTGGTCACTCACTAAATTAGAAATAGCGGCTTATTAAACTTTCCACATCACTCCAGTGGAGGACCGGTGACAGACCGTACTGAAATTTCATTGGCCAGAGTGACACCATCGGCGAGGCACTGCAAATATCAAGCATGTTTGATACGGACGAACGCTTGCCCTCGGGGGTTAATCACCTCGTTAAAATTTCAGCGCTGCACCAGCTAAGCACGATCAGCCAAACTACTACTGAGTGAATTAAGTTTGCCTTCAGCTGTGAGCTGAATTATACCACCCAGACTCCAAAATGCTGGGCCTGATGCAGACTCGACAGAGCAGCTTTCAACTTGATGCATTAAAGCGAAGAGGCACAAAACAAAAATACCACAATTAAATTCTCATTTTCAGTCTCATACTTTACTGAGAAACTTTCTGGCTGTGCATTGAAGCCACTAGAGTTTATCTTAGCCACTCCTCATCAAACTGAAGTCTTATTTTAAAATCCAGCTGAGATAAAAACATGTTTTTATTACCCCCTTGTCATGGTCCAACTCATGAGCCATGAAAAGTAATGGCAGAGACACAGTTTAATGCAAATTTGTTAACTAAAAAGAGGCAAAAACTACAATTTTATTAGGTGTGTAAGTCGTCAGGAGTGCTTGAATGTTAACTGTAGGGTGGAGTTTTGTATAAAACCTCAAATAAAAGGTGCACGGTGAATGGAGAGGAAATATTGTGACAGCCAGCTCATAAATGTGCTACAGAGACCAGCCAGGTGCTCCCAGCTGCACTGATTACCAGGAGCCTGCAAGGCAAAACAAAGGGACAAACAAGGGAATGCATAATGCAGGACAGGTTGCTGCAGCTGGGGCGTCACACGCCTGTAAAATTACATGTCTTAAAAGTTTTAAAGTTGTTTGCATGATGGAAATGGACTGGTATTTATTTGTCAGGGTGCGCTCGCGAAGCATGCAGCTTCATAGTCACATCCACCTTCAAATCACCAAGCTCAAGTATTCATAACGGGCAACATCACGGTGGCTACGTCCTTCTTTTATATAGTCCATGTGTTTATCACCAACCAAAGTGCTCATATAACCAAACTAGTGAAACGTGCCACTGACCCGATATGGATAGTCATATGCACAGCTAATATCTGGACAGCATGCGGCGAAACTTTGAATTGTTCGATCCACTATGATATGATTCGTTTGGTTGTTGTCAGGATCTCTGCGGCAGGAGCGGGGCATCCATCATCTTTGCCATAGATTTGCAGCATTCATGGAGTGCCGTATCTGCTCCTTACATAATATCTCCCTATATAACTTACTAAACTATATCATAACGAGTGTGCTGCTCGTTCTGCAGGTAATCATTATTGCCTAATAACAATAGCACCAATAATAATCTCATTTTATAAACCAAAGATGCAAGGCTGGTCATGTAAAAAGGTGCAGGTTTATCAGCCAAGAGACCCTGTTTCATGCCCTGTTTGACTCTCTATTAGCCCTTTTAGTCCTGACTTGGGTCAGCTCGGCACAACTCCATTGTCCTTTAGTAACACCTGGATCTTCCTCACCTCCTCTTTGTTGCCCCCTCTGAAAGCCCTCTTCTTGTTGTTGAGGAGGGCTTTGATGTCCTTAGTCATAACAAGCCGTGGGTGACTAAGGACATCAAAGCCCTCCTCAACAACAAGAAGAGGGCTTTCAGAGGGGGCAACAAAGAGGAGGTGAGGAAGATCCAGGTGTTACTAAAGGACAAGATCAGAGAGGCTAAGGACAATTACAGGAGGAAGCTGGAGTGGAAACTCCAGCAGAACAGCATGAGAGAGGTGTGGAGGGGCATGAAGACCATCACTGGATTCAGGCCAACCAACAGCAGGGGAGCTGAGGGAGGTGAGAATAGAGCCGACGAGTTGAATCTGTTTTTCAATAGATTCGACACCACAGTGTCTGCTCCCACCCCCACAACCTCACCTGTAGTCAGCCTGGAATCCAGAGCCACACCACTGTGCCAGCCTCTCTCTTCACATGTTGCCTCCTGTGAGATTCCTGACACCCCTCCCCCACCCATCACCTTCACTCAATACCAGGTTGAGATGCAAATGAGGAGACTTCACTCAGGCAAGTCTGCTGGACCAGACGGAGTGAGTCCCCTTGTCCTCAAGACCTGTGCCCCCCAGCTGTGTGGAGTCTTTCATAAACTGTTTATGCTGAGTCTGAGTCTGCAGAGGGTCCCGGTGATGTGGAAGACATCATGCCTCGTCCCTGTACCAAAGACGCCTCGTCCCAGTGGCCCCCAGGATTACAGGCCCGTGGCACTGACCTCCCACATCATGAAGACCCTGGAAAGGCTCATCCTGGACCAGCTGCGACCCATAGTAAGACCACATCTGGATCCCCTTCAGTTCGCTTATCAGCCTCGTCTCGGAACAGAGGACGCCATCATCTACCTGCTCAATCGTGTCTACACCCATCTGGACCAGCCGGCGAGCACTGTGAGGGTCATGTTTTTTGACTTTTCCAGTGCTTTCAACACCATCAGGCCGACCCTCCTGGGTGATAAGTTAGCAGCGATGCAGGTGGATGCTTCTCTGGTGTCCTGGATTGTTGATTACCTGACAGGAAGACCACAATATGTACGTCTCCCACAGTGTGTGTCTGACAAGGTGATCAGCAACACAGGGGCACCACAGGGGACTGTCCTCTCCCCCTTCCTCTTCACCCTCTACACCACAGACTTCAGCCACTGCACAGAGACATGCCATCTTCAGAAGTTTTCTGATGACTCTGCGGTGGTTGGATGCATCAGCAGGGATGATGAGACAGAGTACCGGGCTGTGGTCGACTCCTTTGTCACGTGGTGTGAGCAGAATCATCTGCAGCTCAACGTGGCAAAGACCAAGGAACTGATCGTGGACTTCAGGAAGACCAGGAAACACTTGACCCCTGTTTCAATTCAGGGGGTCAGTGTTGACATTGTGGAGGACTATAAATACCTTGGAGTACACATTGACAATAAACTGGACTGGGCTAAAAACACCACAGCACTTTACAGGAAGGGCCAGAGTCGTCTCTATTTTTTGAGGCGACTGAGGTCCTTCAACATCTGCCAGAAAATGCTGAGGATTTTCTATGAGTCTGTTGTGGCCAGTGCGATCCTCTATGCTGTTGCATGCTGGGGGAGCAGGCTGAGGGTCGCAGATGCCAACAGACTTAATAAACTGATCTGTAAGGCCAGCAATGTTGTGGGGATGGAGCTGGACTCCCTCAAGGTGGTGTCGGAGAGGCGGATGCTGTCCAAGATAAAGACAATGTTGGATAACACCTCCCACCCACTCCATGACATGCTGGTCAGTCACAGGAGCACGTTCAGTGAGAGACTGAGATTACCGAAAAGCACCACTGAACGACACAGGAAATCATTCCTGCCTGTGGCCATCTCCCTGTACAACGCATCCACTTAACACACTGTTTGCTGCTACAGCTACACATGTTTCTTTTCCAAATATTTATTTATAAGTGACTTATGTATGTATGTATGTATATATATGTATATATTGTACTATTCTTAGTTAGCGTATTGTCTGTCTTGTCTTAATGTTGGTTTAAAATGGAGCACTGTAACAAAAAATAATTTCCCCCAGGGATCAATAAAGTATTCTGATTCTGATTCTGATTAAGTCCATTAGGTTTTCGATTAGGTCATAGTACCTGGCACAAAGATCCAAGCAAATCCAAAAATGTGATGTCAACAGACTGCATGCCACAAATTGGCTAACCTGTGGCGTCACCTGATGAGTCATAAGACTTTCTCCTTCACGAAAATCAAAACCGCCCTTTTTGACACTCGGCAACGAGGAAAATAGCTGTATAGAGTCTCGTGAAAAGTCACACACCGAGAGGCAGGTATAACATCACCTTGGCATCCACAACATTTGTGTCGGATACAAATGATGTCATGGGATGTTTGGCTACGTTGTTATAACGAACGTGGAAGTGAGCTCATGTTTGAGGCCACTTCCATTCCCACTCAACAATTAGAGAAAAGTTTAGAAAAAAAAAAGGTTTATATTTGTGATTTCAGAGTATTGGGAGGCTGGGCATACAGAAGTGAGTGATGGCAAAGGAAAAGGCTTTGTATGTAAGGCTGGATGCTAAGGAAGGTGTTGATTGGCTAGGCAGAGAGATCAAGCTGGAAAGAATGTGCAGCAGGTTAGGGTACAAACTCCTTTAACCTCTTAAACCCCAAGCCTAACTGATCTCCTGCCTTTTGCCCCCGTATCAGGGGGCGTTGGGGCTTAAGAGGTTAACCAGCTGCATTTGTCTTTAAGCACCATCCAAAGGACAAGATTACACATGAGTACATCAGAGGGACGACTCAGGCTAAGATGGTTTGGACACGAAGTTAGAGAGGCAAGCCTGAGATGGTTTGCAGAGAAGGAATAGCGGATGTACTGGAAAAAGGATGCTATATATGAAGCTGCCAGGCAGGAGGAAAAGGGGAAGCCTGTAGAGAAGATTCATGGATGTAGTGAAGCAGGACATGCAGACTGTTGGTGTGATAGAAGAAGATGCTGGGACAGGATGAGATGGAGGCAGATGATCCGCTGTAGCAACTCTAAAAGGAGCAAGACGACTGGATTTCCCCTTTCTGGTCTGTGTTTGAATTATTTTTCTGTGATGAGTTTCTCTTTTACATTCAAGTCAAGCTTGTCAGATTTTATTTTTGTTTTCAAGTTGATTTTCACTAACAAGATGCCCTTTACTGAGAGGTGTAAATTGCTGCCCAGCCTTTTGACCTATTAAGATGTGAACATCAATACCTTAAATCAGGGATGTCAAACTCATATTACATCATGGGCCACATAAAGCCCACATTGACCTTAAGTCAAACCAGAGAACCAGAGAAAATGCCCCTTCTGTCAGTATGGAGAAATTTAACTATGCATTCGATCTCAATAAACATAAGAAAAAGAACTGCAATTTCAACAGTATTGAACAGTCTCAGTTTTTCAATGTGATAACGAAATGCTGCTGATAAAGACAATGAAGTGAAAGCAATCTGCAATCTATTTAAAAACAGAAGTTTTTGTTAATTCACAGTAAAACTAAAACAAATAAAATAACATTTTTGTTTTTATTTTGATCCTATGGTAAAAAAAAACATAAAAAACAAAAACAAACAGTTTCTATAAACAATAGTAAATAAAGACTTTTCTGTCATTTAGTTGTTTATCTATTGCTTAATTATTTTAATGCAGTATGAATGGCTGTTGGGTGGTCTTCATCAGTAGGAAAGGCTGTAAAACCTATGAAGAGATTTTGACAATTTGATTGTTGTTTGACACCACTGCCTTAAACTTATCGAACACATACCCTTAAAGATGACCTATTGTGCTTTTTCAATATTTTATGTCATATATAAACTATTCATATTAAACATGGCCAGTGTTTCAAATAATGAGGTCAGTTTTTGTGCAAATAATCCCTGTGAGCCAGAAACTAATATTTTAGACTCCATTAAATGCTCCAATTCTGGCAGGTTTTTTTCTGTTCTTGGCTCTGTATGATGTCACAGAGAATAAGAAGATATCCCTAATATTGTAATCAGGACCCACATTAGTCCAAACCAACTACTAAAATAATTTGTCAAGTGACAGCCAATCAGTTTGCTTAAAAGGGGAGGAGCTAAAATGGTTGGCTTTGAAGTATGAAGTCGGGAACTTCTATAGTGAGTAAAGGATTATTTTGAACTGTAAATCATGCAAAGCTACTGCAGTAGAGTCAAAAAATGAAAATACAGAGCTGGAAAAAGCACAGTAGGGACACTTTAAGTGAAACTTTTCTGCTTAAACAGAAACCATGTCATATTATTTTTATGTGTATGCTATATAATTTTTAAATACTAAGTACTGCACTGTTATCTTGTCACATTAAGCAGCTATTGATTGTTCTCAATACAGCTGAGGCTTGTTGTAAGCAATCAATTCTCAGCCTCTGTGATCCTGCCTTTCTAAAGAAGACTTCCAACCTAAGACCAGACTAATCAATAACATTTCTGTCCTACTTCTCCACAGTTCAATTATTTGTTCTTGTTTGTTGCTGCATGAGTACAAGTTGGCTGATTTAAACATAGCTACTTAAAGCTATTATTTAATATGAGGAAGCTGCAGTGGATGACTGTAATCGATGTTAATGTTTTCCAGCTGAGGCTGTAACTTTAAAGAATTGCAATCTACCGGTACTGAGGTGTTTCCAGAGCTTCTAGTTAAAATGTAACTTAATGTTTTTCAGCATTATTGATAATGGTTTTACCATTCCCCTTTCCACATTTGTCTATTTTCAAACATAGCATGACTTTTAATGTGATCATTTTAAGTTCTCAATTAATCGGGGCACAACAGCTTAAAATCAGAATTAGAAAAAAATGAAGAAAAACAGGCTTGAAGAAACCCAGAGGAGCACTCAAAAGTCTCATGCGTGCACATCTTAATTAATAAAGGGGGCACAGCTGTTGCCTCAGCTCCACAGTGTGATTGCCTACAGGCTTCATGCTTCAGGCTACATATTAAAACATGAGTCTGCATGACAATAGCTTGAAGAAATATTTTCTTATTTCAATGATGTGCATGCTAGATGGGTGACTGGAGTGATTCATGTTGTTTTTGGTTTCCTATGATTTACAAAAATGGTTCTCTGATGCAAATGTGGCTGAACAGTGATGCAAAAGCTAAAAAGTCCAGTGCAATTTCTGCATATATTAGTCTTAAATGAGTTAGGCATTTTGTTGTTAATGCACTGAATGTTGTATGAACCTTGTATAACAACTGAGAGACCAGTAAATACCTGAATATCTGTATAGTTAGTTTTAAAAAATTACTTGTGAGTTAAGTTGTGTAGCTAAGTTACAGCCTCCTGGAAAATTGCCATCATTCTGGCTATTACTGTATAACATAAATGTTATAAATCTTTACTTCATTCTATTACATAATTTACTGATGGATTAAAAACAACACTGACCTTACATGCAAGTAAGTATCATGGATTAGGTTAGCTGATGAAGTTATTTGCCAAGTCATCCACTTAACGTTTCCACTCAGATTCTGTGAGCAGTAACGTTAGCAAGCAAGATGTGGTTAGCCATCTAGCCATAGCATCTAACATAAGTAATTGGATGACTTAGCTGACCACTTTAAGACAACAGTTTGCTGTGTGACATAGCTAGCAATTCATCTGTGTTAGCAGAAATACTAGTGTTAACTAATATTAACTGCCTTTCTCATTAAGAGGAAAGACAACTTAGCATTACATTTAATGGTAAACATCCTCCATGATCTAATATCATGTTCATGATACTGTACTTTTCCCAGATGGTCAAATCCTTATTTGGCCAGGTAGCTAATTTTATCTTATCTCAAACGTGGGTATTTCCTTGTCTCAAGGGGCCACATGAGAAACTGGTACTGTTGTTCACTGTTGTGAATAAGCTTATAAAGAGATAGCATTATTACTGAGTTTAACTGAGTTCAGCTTATTGGTGTGGCCCTTCACAACAGTCCCAGTTTCTCATGTGGCCACTTGGGTAAAGTAATTGCCCACCCTTTGCTTATCAGCTAATCCAAACAGATTCCTTGATAGCTTGATTTAGTAGCTATCTAGCTAAACTTAGCTTACTTTCTTACTACTGTTACTAGCAAATTTCTACTTGAAGCAACACCAGTATTTATTTTTTAATTTATATTCTGAGTTTGTCTTTGCTGTGCTGGAAGTTGGTGCTTTGATGATTTTACTGATTAGTGTACTACATTTATAAGCTAATATTAGCTAATGCTGCTTACCAAAGCATTACATCCTTTGAATATTTGTGGAAAAGGGCTCATTTTTCAAGTTACTTTATATTTTCAACAAAAAGTGCTTAATACATTTAAGAATTAACCTTACACCCGTTTAAATAATGCATACAACAGAACCATTTTTATTTAAGATTTCAAATATTTTGTTAATTAAATATCCCCAGCAGCGTGCATTTGTATTTCATGTCACATGCCATTGTGTGCATTTCACATTCACCATGTGACCAGTGCATGCTAACAGTCAGAGCATTCAAACAATATCTGTAAAATGAAAGCAGTGGTTCAAGTGGACCCGATTTGGCTGAGTCATTTTCTGCTGGAGAGCAAAGAAACCATTACCCTGCCTCACACTTATATAATTAGATTGGACTGCTTTTTGACTTGGCTTTTAAGGCTTTTGAAAGTTAGACCGTGAAAGAGAGGAAGGAAAAGACTAACCATGTGTTGCAAATGACCAGAACACAAGGATCGAGCTGCTTAAAACAGGCAAACAGTCAAGATATGTGGTAGGAATAACAAGGAGGCACGAGAGAATCAGTTATGATACTGCAGAGAAGATCCATTATTATTGATTGATAAAGCTGCCCTCACTGTAACAGCTCCTGGAGACACAAAGTCAGCTAGAGTACCAGATAAATGATTAACAATAGGCCTGTTAGTATCTATATTCATGTACCGTACATATTTATTTTAAAGGTTACTTTAATGCCACTTCAACCATGGTCACCCCTCTGTCTCATTCCTGATGTTCTCCCTTTTATTCCCTCCACCCTGAACCACTTCAGCTGTTCTCCTTGTGCCGCAGGCTCCGGCTGCAAGATGCGAACGTTGGACAGTGGAATCGGGACCATCCCCCTTCCTGAATCCTGTTCCTTCTTCTCCTCCATCCTGCACCTCCTCCCCAAATCCTCATCAACCCCAGAGCAATCCCTCAGTCCTCCCAGTGTCCTTGGCTCCTCCAGCGAGGACGCATCTCCTTCCCCGTTACCCCGGTGGAGAATTCCCTCCAGCTATAAGGACGGCAGCCATGCAGGGGTGCCAAACTCTCTGTCCGATTCCTCCATGACCCATATCCAGTCAGTGCCTTTCCCCACTGTGGCCTTCCTCCAGCCCATCCAAACCCCGTCTGAACCCATTATGACCTCTGCCAGTGTGTGTGAAGCCCAGAGCAGGCTACCCAGAGCACCACAAGGTACGGTAAAATGACCAAAGGTACAGCTTTGAACTTTGGACTGCAGGAATAAAGCTTATAGTAATGATGGAAACTTTTATGCTCTCTTACTTAATCTTTCTTACTTGTAGCGTTGCTGGTATAATGTTCCGAGTTTGATCTATGTAACAAACACTTATCTTATACTTGATGTAACATCCACCAGATCACCAGCAATCCATTTAGAGTGGGTTTTGGCTAACATTTGGCTTTTTCTGTGGAAATTCCACCTGTTTGGAAGTGCCCAAATCCAAATGGAAAATCTTTTATCTGGAAAACTGCAAATTCCAAAATTTATGAGAGTAAAATATTGTCTAGTAATTTCTCTGTTTAGCATGTGGCTAAAATAAAACCCAACCATCACCCCAGACAGGTCACTGGTGACACAGTGAATGTAAAGAGGTTAACTCCTCTAAGGTATACGTCATCATTAGTTATGACGCAAACCCCTTTAGATGTGTCTATGTTGGAAGTGATTCACTCATGTCTCATCGCTTGGAAACTGTCAGTTGGTCACGATCAGATATTCAAGGCCACAGTTGCCTAGGTAACAATCTATCGTATTTACTACCAGGTCATATGTAAGCAGTATCCTGAGATATCATTGGTAGCCATTCAGTTTCTCAACTAGAAGGTGTGAAAACTTTACCTTAGGTCCCGCCCACTTCGTGTCACCAGATTTTTTAACATCACCAAACATCATCAACTTTCTTTGGTCTGATCACCATGTTGATCTCTTTCACTCTGCGGATGCAGCGTAATCATAAGTCTCTGTTTTATAACAGAGTAAAAAGGAATTTTTTTGAAAGACATGAAAAAAGTTTGATGGATGTTACAGTTTTTTTTTTTTTACTCCTGACATTTTTTTAAATGATAAAAATGACATATTATGATAGAATACGTTTAGGGTTAGGGTTTGAGTCTTCACCAATGACGACTCAGACCTCAGAGGGTTAACCCTGTGTCTTGGCAACAAATACAATGGCTTTCTTTTTTTTATTTAAAAGTTTCTGATATGTCTCAGTTGTGGTTTGTTTGTTTTTCTGTGTCCTGATGGTCAAGACTTTTTGGACACAAATCTACTGTCTTGATATCTTATGGTTAGTGGTTGAGACTTCTTATCTGTGAGGACATGGATCTAAAAGGGATGCATTTCCATCGTGTTAGCACACAAGCGGATTGGGATATAGGAAATTTAGAGGACAGGTGAGGACCTTGGACTATTTGTGGGTATCCTCAACCTGTTCCTCAGCAGTATTTTTGTTGTCATTTGGCAAATCATCATCCTTAAATCAATTCCTGTCACCAGGGAGTGCCCCTTGTTTTTTTAAGGTTCCTGCACCAGATCAAAGATTTCTAAGACATTAGTAAATAAAACCAAATGCTATGAAATTAAGGCAGAATAACAACAAAATAATTTGGTAAAAATTAGGTACTTATTCAATTGTCCAAAATGAAATAAAAATTCATTTTAATGGGTGGTACAATATAATCCAGGTGAATCCCAGGACCTAAGACTTTCCAGTAGAACACTTCTTCATATCAGTGTTATTCACTTCACCTGTCAGTGGCTTTAATGTTGGTCTAAGTAGGCACTGTGATTTAAAAAGATGATCTTGCTTTTTAAAGCCTCTTAAAGAACAGGCTTTATTCTTGACATTTACTGCTCATTTCCTTTACAAAAGACATATCCAGAGAAAATCTTGCTGAAGGGAATTCATTATTCATGTATCTATTGAGCACTTAGCACATAAGGAAATTTCCTGAAGATCCACTCACATTTATCCACATGTTCTCTGCGTTATTCAAGGTTACCGGGGAAATTGAAGATTCAAAGTTCAATATTTACCTTTATATAAAAGATTGCTGGAAGCGATCACGGTGTCGTTACAACAAGCGGAGCCTTTATCATGGTACTGAGAGCATATTGCACACATGGCCTGCTCAGTATGCTAATGACACGGCATGTAGAAAAAGGAAAAACACTCATGGTGTGAAATCAAGTACTTGATTTCACACCGAGGCAGAAAGAAGCAGGTTTACATTTTGAGGCGGTAACTTTTAATCAAACGAGAGCTTAAATGAGAACTTTTGATGGCTGACTTTATAAATTAACAAGTTACTTATATAAGCTAATATTAATTACAGCTCATTCATCATTTTGAAGTGCTATCTTTGGCAGGGTTATTAAGATTTTCAGCTGAAATTAAAAGCACTTTTTTTCCCTTTTCTTTCCATGGTGAACTCTACCATTCCCTTACTGGTTTAGCCAGTTTTTCAACCAGTCAGCACTTTACCTAACACCACACGCTGTTGGCATTTTTGCATAGCCAAAGACCTACATAAGCAGACACCAAAGGGATACCATAAATACCACATCACACTATAGTTCACAACTCATTTGTTCCTTTTTTATTTTCCTTGTTTCCCCCCAATCCCCTTTTACTTTTGTTTTTACTTGCTGATTACGTTTAGATGCTCAAAAATCTTTTTTTTATAGTTTATAAATCAAATATGATTTGAGTTAAATACATTTATTCCTAACAGTAACCCCTTTACGGTGAGAAATTGGTTGTAGCGGAGAAACCAATCAGGGAGAGAGGCTGATGCAAAATTAACACAGGAAACAAAAGAAACAAACGTTTTAATTAAAAACAGGAAGTAATCAAAGGAGATTGATAGGGACATGAATAATAACAAGTACCCAAGGAAACTTACTGATAATGGAGGCTAGAAGACCTACACTAAACATCAAGATAAAGTCAGGGAAACACAGGAGGACAAAGACAGAAAGATGTGACAGAGGGATGAACAGAAGGGAAAACACTGAGGGAATCTTAATAGAAACAAAGACAAAAGACCAGGAACCAAAACATAGGATGCAAAACTGAAACTAATCATTAGAACAACCACTGGAAATAAAGCTTGTGATCTACTAGATTGTTGAAATCAATGCAGGAAACCAGAAATCTGCCAAACACAGAAGTCAAACCTTTAAAACAGTTGTAGTAAGAATAAAAATATTTACCTGGAATTCCAAACCACAAAATAACAAAAATCCAAGGACTGTGACAGGTCCTCTTTCATAGGGTCCATATTTAAAAGTTGGAGGACTTAAAGTAAGTCCCAGATTTGTCACCAGGACAAACCTCCTTATCAGGGAGCAATGGGTTTTGGACTTTGTCTCTTTATTATTCAGACACCAAGTCAGTATTTGATGCCCTGAGACTGAGGATATGTTAAACCTGCATTCTTGATAAGCAAACAGTTGAGAACCTCCTTTTCCTCATATTTCTTAAGAAAAACTGTTTAATTTTAATACAAAGAGCTTATGAATTGGATCAAAATGAAGGACCATCTTTTAAGATAGACAAATTTTAGATATGCTGACTATGAGAGAAAAATTAAAAGCAGGTGAAGGATGAGGGAGAAACAATAACTTTTTTAAAGGACTCATAGTTGAATTAGTTTGTATAGATAAAAAATGCCTCAGATCGCTTAACATATGGACCATTTAGCTTGGTTAGACATTGTCCAGAGGAGCAAATAAGTGAACAGTTAATGTCTCTGACTGTTTTTAGGTGAAATGCATATTTAAATGTTTGTCTACACAGGACATCCCACAGTCAGAACAGTTTTATTTAAGCATCCTAAACTGTCACTCCCTATCTGAAAAACATGTCTTCATTTGCATTATTTTTCACATGTGAGGTGGCTGTTTGAGCCAAACATTTACCGTCTTTCTGGATGTCAGCTGCAGCTCCTTTAGCGTTTCTTAGATCTGCTGCCACTTTGAATTCAGGATGATAATCGTGCTCTCTTTGAAGACGTCAGCCTGTCAGCGTCAAGCAGTTCTTCTAACTCCACATTTGAGTCTTGTTCTTGACATGAGTGAGAACATTGAGAAAACAATGTCTAAAATTAGTTTTATTTCATCCTTTCAGGTGGATTGGAACCAAAGAAGTTGACCTATATTAAATCGAAAACACGAGCCACTCCGAGCCAACAGAAAGAACAGACGAGACTTCAGCTGGCCAACTGTAAGACACCACATTTATTTAAGAGATAGTGTATAGTGAGGTCCATATATTTTGAACACTGGCAACTTTTATTTTAGTTATCCACAATAACAATCCAGTTATAGCTATGTGGTGTGATATGCCCTTAAAGTGCAGACTTGTATTTGAACAAATATGATTCTGGACTAAGTGTAATTGGGAGAGTGTGATCCAAACGACTGAAATATTTAACCGCAATATATAAATAATTTATAATATGACCTTTCTAATGTCGAGGCTGGTAAACCTAACTCCTGGAGAATTTTCTTCACTCAGCTAAATGTTGCGAAAAGAGTTTTTCTTTAGAAAAAGAGAGAAATCTTTGTTGTATGATTCACGGAAACAATGCTTCCCAACACACTTGGAATAATCTCTGGACCTTTTACTAGTTTAGTTTATGAAGAAATATGAAAGAAATCTCTAATGCTGGTCCATTAAACAACATTTAACTCATTCACTGCCAGCCATTTTCAAATCAGGTAACTCCCCACTGCCAGGGTTTTTGAGCATTTTTACTCATTTTTGAAGAGCCACAGAAAACTGTGTGTTATGATCATATAAACGCTGAACCTACCAAAATGAAGAACAGACTCTCTTCTTTCATCCAAAAAAAAAGCTTGTTTCTACCATTTTCCATTCTTTAGTAATCAGCTGTAGAAGAGAGGTGGGTTCCACCAAAAATGCCTGTTTTGACCAAAAAAAGGGAGAAAACGAGCTTTTTGTGAAAAATACATTTCAAGCAGAAAAGTGCCTTTGACACTAATATTTCTTGCTTTGTGACGAGGTTGTATTCTAGCCCCTCCCATTGAAAAACGTAATTGACGTCTATAGACGTCAATGGCAGTGAATGAGTTAAGTTAACTGAACAGGCATATTTGGACAACTTGCATGAAAATATGTGACTGTGTCAAGCTTTGCTGCGTGGTGGGCAGGATGTAGGACCCAAATGCAGGAAGTAATGGGAAGTAAACTCAAAGAGGCAGCTTTATTTTGACTGTAAACTGTAAACTTTCTGTAAACTAGAAACTGGGACCAAAAACTCCAACTGTAAACTAGGAAACGGCTAAGAACACAGAGGGAAAAACACAGCATAGTGAGGATGCAATGCAACAAAGGGCAAAGGAAAACACAGGGCTTAAATGCACAGGCAAGACGACGAGAGGACCAGAAATCGCGAGACAAAAAGTGACATTAGGCAAGGACTATCAAAATAAAACAGGAAGCATGACATCACATAGACGCAGACTTGACATGGAAACAGACAGTCTCTGGAACAGAGGGAATACTAAAGCACTAGACTTGGGACACAGGGAAAACATGGGAACAGAGACTAACCACAGGCTGAGATAAACACTAAGGGAGAGAGGACTACGATCCCTGAAAACTAAAGAAACCCAAAAACATGAACCTCAGTAATCAAAGAATATAATTCCATAAGTTGAAACACAAATACCGTGACAGACAGTATGTGCAGTTTAGACAGTCTGCACTTAAAGCTCATGGCTGAAAGTCATATAACTGAAGCTTTAATATGTTTTTGCACACAGCTAGAATAACACATTTAAGTCAGTATCTAAAAATATATGAATTTTTAACTGTATGCATATTTTACATGATACACAGTTTATTTTTATTTTCAGATTACCACCACCGAAATCCAGTGAACCAAATAATTCATCTGTAAAACATGCACTGAACCATTAAAACACATGGCTTTTATGTGTAATGAACTTTGATCTGTAGCCTTGGAAAATGCAAAATTATGAACCCTCCAACTGCTGGGGTCACAAGGACTTTTAAGGACTAAAAACAGTGTCAGAGTTTGTTCTAAGTACTGAAAATTACATACTATTAAGTTGATTTTAACCCACTGAAAAGGTTTACTGGCAAGTTTCATTAAAGTTTCATACTTTTTCAGTTTTTATCTACCAAAATAAATGTGAACTCTTCTTTCGGGAGACTCGTCAGACACGTTCAAATGCTGCCTTTAAAACCTGTCACTGGAGCTGGCAGTTATAAAGACAGACCAAGGTTCAGTAATTTCACTTTTTCACACTGCACAAAAAAAAGACTAATAACTTTTTCTTTCAAACTACACTTTGCTTTCAAGCCCATTTTCATCCCCACTGAGCAGAAAGCACGCTTAAGTTTGCCAAACATCATTTGCATCTTTCTACACTACATTAACGCTGGCATTTACAACGGTTGTGTGTGTAGTAGTAAGTCGTGAGATGTGCCTGTGGGTTAAAAAATAGCCACAGGTTATGAGCAATCACAGCAAGATGCACATAAAGATTCATGAATACCTTTTTATTTATAGAAACACACTCATCGAAGTGTTTCACACTCCTCAGCAGCCCATTTCCAATATCTTTATGCAGCGATTACAGAGAAAAGGTTGAAAAATAACAGGAAAAACCAAAACAAGTCCAGAACAGTTTCTCAGTCCTCTTTAGTAATTATTCTGCAAGTATCTGGAAGTCTGCTGGAGGGATTAAGACCATTCTTTTAAAAGATGTTTCCTCATGTGTTGCCAGTAAAATTCCTCATTAGTGTTTGGCTGTGTTAGGATCTAGTGACTATGAAGGCCATAAATGCTATTCACATCTTTTTCATCCTCATCAAATCATTCAACAAGCCCGTGTGCCATTTTGATGGGGGATCTGATGACCAGGTGCACCACTTTATGTAAGGCCCCATAGTGTGTTAGGCCCTTGTCGCCTTCGTCACACAAACTGAGACAATGACCCACATTGTGGTGTTGGTTCAAAAATTCATAAGTTAACACTGCAGGAGTGTCACTTTTATCCAGTGACTGTGAGAAAAGCAGTGAAGGCTTTCATGATATGTCAATAATTCCAAAGAAAGCAGGTGGAGGTAAAATAACTTGTTTGGAAAGCCAACAAAAAAGTTGAAATTTAGCTGAGTTATGGCAGAAAAGGCACATGTCCTCCAGCTGTTATCATGATAGCAGACAAAAAATAGCTTTGCTATCATGTCACAGGTATTGCTGGGCAATGAAACAGTCCAGTTCAGTAGATTTATTTGGCACATGTGGCTGCCTTAACAAGTGGACCTGAACTATGATGGCATCACATTGTAAGGGTCAGGGATTCAGGTTTTTCCTATTGATTTTTCACCCACCTTTATATTCCTTGAATCAGACTAGTTATCAGTTTTGTTTCAGACTATGTGTGGAACACGTCAGGAACACTCATCAACATGCAGTGACGGATGTTGCTGTTTTATCTTTGCCCAATGGGATCAGATCACAGTTGTCCTATTTCAATTTAAACCACATTTTATCCCAGATACATCTTATGTTACCATAATTTAAGGTGCTTAGGAATCAGTGACAAGACCTGCTGACATTTTTTTTTTGTGTGAAATTAATTCTCTGTATGCAGCTGCAGTTGAGGAACATAAAGTGGAACCTTAAGGCAATGTTCACTCCTCAGCCACTTTATAACCAGCAAGCAAAGTCAATGCAAAAGATCTACCATGTACTTTTATGCCCTTTACCGTATACAAAATAAACCAAACCCCACTCTTTATAGAAAAAAGCACACTGAGCTACACAAGCAAACACAAATTATAGCCTGTCCACAAATATATGAAATTGTGGCTCAGAATTAAAATAGCAAGTACAAAGCTTCAGTTTAGTTGCAGATGAAGTTGCTGTGCTGGTGGACATGGCTCAGCCCAGCTCTCAAAAAACTGCTTATAAAAAGTCACAACCTCAACTTGTATAAAACCGTGAATATCCATAAAAGTTGCTTTATGTACCTGAGAGTGTGAGGTCACTTAAAATCACAGGAAAGACACTGATAAAGAGGTAGTGTCTGCGAAAAAAGCTGAAATTACAGTGGATCTCTGTGGGGCAGTTTAATGGCAGTCCTCTTACTCCAACGAGTCTGCTGGCTTTGAGGAAGAATTTTCATACTTTTTAGAGATAAAAGGATCCTTGTTAAGTAAAAAGTGTGAGCTCAGCAGGAGGCTAGAAATACAAATTTTCAAAGGACTGTTTCTGCTTTTCACAGTCCACACTGTGGGCTCCAGAAATACTATGCAAAAAAAAATAGTGTTTAAAATTGTTTAACTTTTTTATCCTTTCATTAATAATAAATAGATCAATAAATAATAAAAAATAAATTAAAGCGCATGACAGTAAACCGTTAAGTCATTTTCCCTGCTGTAAATTCGTACTTTTGTTTACTTTTTTTTGCGTATCTTTCTTTTTTTGCAGGTATTGCTTATATATTTGTAAACTTATTTATTTCTCTACCCTCTTTTTATAGTTTTACATTTTAATGCATTTCTGTATCAATGTGCAAAAGAAGAGGCTCTTATTGAGTCAATTTATTGGTTGATCAATAAAGTTTTATTAATAACTTTTTTTTTATTTCTCCATTCAAATGTAAATTCAAATGCCAAATGTGTAACAATAAATGCAGATATTTATTGATGCTATTATTTTGGTAACAGTTTATCATTTTTTACAATTATTTATTTATTAGTTTTTGATTTTGGCAGACCCTGCTCTCTATAATTTTTCCCCAAAGAAAGCCTGTGAGCTGATTAATCATCTTTAAAGGCATTTCTTAAATATTCCATTATATTATTATTATTAATCACAGTTTGGGCTTCTCCTTTAAACTAGTCTCATTTTGGATATTGTTTGTGTGGTTCAGAGATCCACTATCTCACTCTGCTCCACACCTTCTCTTTTTAGAGTTTCTGAAGCTGGATGAGTCAACTTGAAGAGAGAAATCATGCGACTGGGTGGACTTATCGCCGAGCCACACATGGAGGACCTCCAAATCCCACAGTTTGGATTCTGTGTCCGGATGAAATGCTCAGAAGTGGGACAAAAAGCCAGCTTGGCATTGTTAGGCTTCCGCCTCTGCTCAGTGTAGCGTTAAGATACCGAGAAGCCTTTCAGGTGTAGCAATGAACTGTCTGGCAGCCATTTTGGAGGTCTGCATCTTGTTTGGCATCAGCTGTGAGCAGCTGATTGTATTTATCTGCAACAGACTTTTCTTCACAGAAAAACAGGTTTTTTTTCTTGAAAAAAAGTTTAAAATGTACATTTAGCATGTTTAGCATAAAAGCTACTGTAGCATTAAAAAAGAGCTACCTATAATCTCAAAATATTCTAATTGTGGGTGTGATCACGGACTATAAAAACACAATGGACATAGCTATGATTAGTCACCCACTGGTTACCAAAATCCTGTATTTGAAACTTCAAGTGCAGCAAATTCATTGTCACCATCTTAACATTCTCAAATCTTAAAAACCTATCATACATTTGAAAAATAAAAATAATTTAAAATAGACGGAACCCATAAACTCATCAGAAAAGCACCTACTAAAGTCATAAATCAATGGAGAGGAGTTAACATGAGTCAGAACTAAATTAAAGGAGTTCTTCCCACTGTCTTTCATACACGCGAGTCTGAGGAGTTGCCCCCTGCTGGCTACGAGAAAGAATGCAGGTTTAACGTACTTCCACATTGGTTTCATGTTTCCAAGCTGAAAGTTACATTGATAAAGTAGAGCTCATGTTAGTAACAAGCAGCTGTTTTTCACATATTAAAGCTTACTTGTTAAGCTTATTTAAAGTGGTCATGAAACGCTGCACATATAAAGGCAAATTTAGACATGGAGCCCTGCTCTCAAAAACTGACACAGATGTAAAACTGTCTGTGAAGCTTGATTTAAGAATTAAGTGCTTAGAGTTAAAGTTTTAAAAACATGTTTATGCCATCTTCTGTTAGTACGGAACATTATGTCACCAGCTTGGCTAGTTGCTGCTAACAGCGACCCTGATAAGGACAAGCGGAAGAAAATAGATCAGAATCAGAATCAGAAAGGGGTTTATTGCCAAATGTTGAGCAGGTTTACAACATTAGGAAATTGCTGCGGTGCTTCAGTGCAAACATGACAGTATAAACAGATGGATATACTGTCTGCTTTCACTCTCTATTTCTTAAGCAATAAGTGGTTATTTTTTGTTTGACTGTCTGCATTAACACAGGAAAATCCACCTGTTAGCTGTAATTTTTGGGTTTGTAAAGCACTTTTTTGAGACCAGCAGACCAGACCGCTTGGTACACTCAGTCAGACATGGAAAAATCAGAGTTTCTGACTCCAGCTTGTTGGTCCAGTGAACCACCTGACTCAAACAGGCACTCCTCCACACTGTCCTAATTTCTAAAGTGCTTTACAAACCTGAACATTACAGCTAACGGGTAGGTTTTTCTGTGTCAGTGCAGCTTGCCAATCAGCTACGTAAGAAATAGAAAGTGAAAGTGGACAGTATATACTTGGTTTTAACATAAAGCTCATTGTTGCACCCATGGGTAGCACAAAAGTGACCCCCTTAGATTGATTTTTATTGTTCGTGTCCTTATTTTTTCCACATTTATTGGTTCTGTACTGGTTAGCTAACATAAACTAATGTAAGTCTGTTGACCACAACCAACCAACCAAGTGACATAATGTTCCCAGTGGCACTAAACACGTTTTTAAAACTTTTACTTTAAGCTTTTATTTCTTAAATTCAGCTTCACAGGCAGTTTTACATCTATATCAGTTTTTGAGAGCAGGGCTGGTGGTATAAATTAGCCTTTATACATGTAGTGTTTCATGTCCACTTTAAAACGGACCTGACAAAACCATTTCCGTTATTTTAGTCTACATACAGCATTCATTCACAACAGCGATCTACCAATTTTGATAATTTTTGAAGTCTAACTGCATGTAGCATCAATGCAGCCCACAGAGACTGTGATTAGCATTTTCCATACTGTTGTTTCCTCCTATGCATTTCCAGTTTCTGTTTCTTCTGTTCCCATTTTTAAAATTGACCGGATGAGAAATTTGGAGAGAAACGCCGCTCATAGACTATGCCATAGGCTCTACATGGATTCAAAGCAGATGTGCAACAAATCTGTCTGTACTGTTAAATTCAGTTTTTCTCCACAACATTTCTGGATTTGGACGCTGTAGCTCGAGGGAGCCATGCTAACCGTCACTGTTGAGCTTCAGCAAAACTTAGAGGATTGAATACCGGGTGAGTCATGTAGGCTGTGACAAACAAACATAAGCGTTTCACCTGCAGACCTCCATAATGGCACTGGCTGTCTCTCCTTAAAGGTCATGTAGCCACATTTATTTACATTTCCCAGCCATGTGTGAACATTTTATTAAAGGTTTAAGATTTAAGTCTGCTCCAGACAAAATGACGATCTAAGCTAGGATACATACGTAATATATTTTCCCATGGGCCCACCAAAACTCGAGATTACAGTGTTATCCTATGTACAGCACTACCTACTGATTGCCATTTACCTGACTGAGTAATGTGATTCTCTAAAGTGTGCGCTAACTACTTTTTATTGTCACTGTGTTAATATCCACTTGCATGCACTCAGCCTCTATAATTTACTCTGATCCCAGTGATGCTTCATATGGCCTGTTTTATTACAAGAAGTTTTTTTAAAAAAAGCTTAAATATTATTTCACATACTCCGACACTGTTTTGTAGGTAAATGTTGCACGTTTCATTTTGAATTTAAACTCCTCACATGTGAGCTGCTTTTTGTGCGTTTCCACAGCTATGACATCAGGACAAAGCAGTGAGTTTTGCATGTAATCTTAGAGTGGTAACGCACTCAGTTGTCAGCATGCTAGCTCAGGGAAATTTATTGTCTCTGGTTGAAGCTGTGGGTTAAACTTTAATACGTACAGCTTTCATTAAAGCATGTGAAGAGATCCAACAGGGAGGATTCACATGTACACGTTTCTGTCACAGCAACAAAAGACCAGTTACGTCTTTTTTGCTGGACTGAACTCTTCCATTGCTTTGCTCATATTTAAGGTAAACTAAAGAACTTGTAAATATATTGAGAACTTCAGCTCTTTGGACATCCTGTTTTATGGGGCACTTGTAAAGTAGTCCAGAACAGGGGAAGCTCTATGAAGCTAATGGTGAAGGACATTTACATTTTTAGGCTCCAGCAGAACATCTTTATTTCTGGACTAATTCAAGAGACCCTCTCTAGTTTTTACAAGAAATATAGTAGAACAGCTTCTTAGCGTAAGCAAATCAAAGCCAAGAGTTCCACCACTGATTTTGGGAATGTAGAACGTTGCCACAGTTAAGATGCGCTTCAGCCGGAATCACGTACACGTGAATCCTCTCTTTCCTGGACTTAATATTTTCCGCGTCATAGTTTGCACGTTTTATCTCTTTAAGAAGTACACTGTGTCCTGTTCTTCTCTCTTTTGTGTTACAAATATGACTAGCTCACTGTTTGGTGTTATTTTTTTAATAAAGTGACTCAGATATCTGGCAGCAATTCAAGGGTTGCACTTTTCTAAAATTTTCAAGGCAAGCAAAAGTACAGAGACCCCCCCTTATTTTTACTAACTCGAGAGCATCCCTTGTGGAAATCAACAGTGTGACGGTTTTCAATTACACGGCAAGTTTTTTAGTCGAACTTTTCGCAACTTATCAAAAGCTAACAGTTCTACCACTTTCTTTTCAGAAATTAGAAGAACTCTAAAGTCACATACACGTGAATCCTCTCTTTCCTGTCTTGATCTTTCCCGATTGCCACTTCTTTTCTGCACATTTATCTGTAAGATATCTGAGTCTCTGTCTTTAAGAAGTACACTGTGTCCTTTAATCTGCTGTTTTTGGTGTTCCGAATGCATCCCGGCACATTTGACGATTTTAACCCACCCGTCCCCCTGAACTTTTATCGTTATTTATCATGTGTAGATATTTGCCGAGATGCATCTTTTCACACCATCAGTAAGAAACTGATTGCATATACAGAACATGAATGCACCTGAATCTACATATCAGACTCATCAAGGTGATGATAGCCATATTCTTTTCACATGATGTATAGCTACAAAGCACCGCACATTATCATCAGTATTAACTGTATTTACCTCTTCTTTGTCGATGGTAATATTTGTAAAAATGCAGCAGTAGCAAAACATTTATATGTGTAATAAATATGTAGCGTGAGACGAGGATCAGGGAACAGATTGGCTGCACTGATACGGGTAGATGAAGCATGGCGTCTGTGTTTTTAAAACAGCTCGCATCACGAAGAGCGTCACTCTCACAAGGGTTGTATTTTTCTAGCATTTACTCCGATGTCCTGTATTTGTACCTTGCACTGATGAGTGTATTTTGCCATTTATTAGCACTTGTTGTCACTCACTATCACAGTAACTCTCCTCCTAAATGTCTTTATATTTTCAGAATCCAAATAATAACAGTGATGTTCTTGTGTCATCTTATCAGTACAAACTGAGAGTTGTTTATTACTGATATTCTTTGTTTATTGTCAGAGAAAAAATAAACGATTTCAGTACTGGGACGACATTAAGGACGTTGTTTGTGTGTTGTCATTGAATTGCTTTGGCTGGTAGAGAGGAATCTAGATAGATGGGCTACAAAATGAAGCCCAACCAGCTGATGGTGTTATACACAAGTCCAACATATCTAGGATGTCTTTGCATCAACTGGATTCCTAACATCAGCAATTGGAAGTCTGCATTTGGAAGTAATGGAGCAAATCAAATTTGAGTCATACTGACAGTATAATTATTAATTAAAAATGTCAACTGGTTAATTTTAAGCATTAACAGCTACTTGTTTAGGTCTTGGCATTTAAGGGTTATTGGGTTAGGTTTGGAGTAATTCTGGTTTGGGTTAAAATACATCGGTTTTCAAGCTCTTTTCTTGATGAGCATGTTGGTTCCTGCCCACTTTCCCTGGAAAAAATACATGCTTATTACATTAAATACATTTTCCACATTACTTACGAATTTGTCCTTTTACATGAAAAACTATTGTTTTTTTCATGACTATTTCACATTTTCTCATGAGACCCTGACAGACATGGGGAAGTCTACTGCCAGCTGAGGAATGAACTATGAGCTATTACGCTTATCAGTATTAGGCTACAGCTGTACAATTAGGACATTGGGGAGGCTGGCAGATTACAATGGTTAGTCCATTAAATTAAGATTTAGATTTGTGTAAGACTTTATTTCAGCTTTAGGCCTGGTGATGTGTAACGGTATGAATTATGTTGATTAATATTTTTTACTCTCTCAGAGCCCACAAGCTGGGGTTCAGTATTCAGGGTCATCATGTGATACGTGGTTAGGCAGACAATTTAAATGCATAAATACAAGGATAGAGAATTTGGATTTTTGGTAATTATTGGATGGGAAATTGCCATGTGAGATAAGATGTGGTGGTTTTTCAAACCAAGTTAGGGAAGTTAGCTTTTGCGGCTGATAGTTAATGAAACATAACTCGTATCATCAGTTACAATTTGTAAAAACTTGGCTTATAGATATGTAATGACATCTACTATTAACACATTCCGTATATGAAAATAGTGAGGCAGAGCAGTTTGTAAAAAATTAAAGTATCTTTAGCCATCACCCTGTGTTCAAAGGAAGGAAGGCCCATGCACCACGATATCTGGAGTGTAAATGGTCCATGACTGCTAATCACAGTTATAGTGAACTGTTAATAATATTTTTGTGTTATTTCAAGGTATTGTGATTGTTTTAGAAGGTAACAGTGCCATGGCCTGTAATTTATACAGTTGTGGTCAGAGGTTTATGTGCACTCATACAATCGTTGGCATGAATGTCATGATAGTTTTGGATATTTAATTATTTCTTTGAACTGTTCTCTTTCTAGAGAGGAAATAGAGTACAGCAAACATCTTTAATGACTTAAAAAAAACAAGAGTCGGGTGTACAACCTTGAATTTATTTAGGGTTTTCTCTTAACCACACATGGTCAAAAGTATACATACAGGATACATACATATATCAGAAATATGAGCCTCTTTTCAAGCTTTCTCTTGATAGTAATACTGGCTCCTGCTCACTTTTATGGACAAACACGTTATTCATTTCCTATTTAAATTCATTACTCACTTATTCCTGTCCCAATTCATGTATGGACAATTCATGTCCATGTACATGAAAAATGATTGTTTTTTTCATGACTATTTCACATGGGTAAGTAATGCCAGCAGAAGAATTAACTCTCTAAGCTATTACGCTTATCAGTATTAGACTGCAGCTGTATAATTAGGACATGGGAGAAGCTGACAGATTACAATGGTTATCCCATTAAACTAAGAGACAGTGAGACAGTTTTATTCTTTCAGCTTCAGCCCTGTTGGCGTTTAACGGTCTCAATCATGTTTTAGTATTTATTCTTAACTTTTAAAATATTAGTGTGTGCACAAATTTGATGTGTGGTAAACAGAGATGGGCAGTAACGCGTTACTTTTTTCAAGTAATGAGTAAAGTAAGGGATTACTATTGCAAAAAAGGTAACTAAATTACTGTTACTTTCCCGTAAGCACACTGCGTTACTAAAGCTGTGATTTTTTTGCGGGAGTGTCTCATGACAATGACGTAAGCGAGTGCAACGTTGGTGGCAACAGCTGTGTGCAGATCAACAATGGATAATATATCGAGTGCGGGAGAGAGTATGAGCGTGCAGCATTTAACGCGTGGAAGTACTGACCGTACTTTGAGTTTGATTCCGTAAAAAGTGACAAAAACATTAGCATCCGCTGTACAGTGCGTGGGAAGAAAACTTCTTTTTGCAGCGAAAAAAACCCCCAAACCTCCGAGCGAGCACCGAGTGCGCTGCCACGGAATCTTCCACTGACCGCTGCGACACACCTGCACCAGGGCAAACATCCGCCTGCCCTGCTCCTGCTATACAGCTGAAAATAGAGCAACAGGACTGAGTCTTTGATTTTATTTATTTTCTGCTGTGTTTCACTTGCATTTATTTGAAAGAGTGAGTGTAAACACAAAAACCTATTTTATTTTATGTGCTGGAATGTGCAGAAAATAGGTTTAAATGTTAAACAAATTTCTTCCAGTCAGAGAGTGTTGTATATAATTACATTTTTGCTTGATGCATGAAGTTAAAAGAATAAAACTAATAAAACAAGTTTTTAAAAGAGACTTTTCCATTTGATTACATTTTGTATGATGGATTATGCAGAAAAAGTAGAACTGGGCTGAAAGATCTATGGCTTTATTACGTATTCAGGTTGTAAATCATGTTTTTAAAAAGCAACTAAGTAACTAATTACTTTTTGAAAATAAGTAATCAGTAAAGTAACTGGATTACTTTTGGGGGGAAGAAATCAATAATTAGTTACTGATTACTTTTTTCAAGTAACTTGACCAACACTGGTGGTAAACAAGTCCTTACAAGTGTTCTGTTTAGGATCACGTATTAATCCTTATAGAACAATAACACTGATTTAAAATTGCTTGCGAATTTCATTTTTCAGGGTTACACCTGAAGTTACCTGGATAAGTGTGACCGGTGTGGTTCTGCGTTGTGTCTGACGATAAAAGGTGAAAGAAAGAAAGACCTCCAAATAAATAGCTTGCCCACTCCAGCTCCTATGACCAAATACAAACAGTGGGGAAGAGGGTTAGCTCAATCCACCACAACTTCCAAGCTAGCAAGAATTATCTATTCATGTTAGCATTCACGTTCCCTAGAACACATATGTGGCACACACATTTATAGCATCTAACAAAAAACAGGCATAATGATGACAATAATTGAACTAAAATTGCAATCAGAAACATCAGGGTGGCTAAATATGAATTATATGTGTGTTTTACAGTGTTGGAAAGAAATGACACCAACCTCTCCCACAGGGGAATTGTAGAAAAGGGGAGAAGCAAAAGATGTACACTGTATTTATAGGGTTGCACCAAAGAAGAACAACAATGAGGAGGGGCTCTAACTGATAATGAACATAACTACAGGCTTGGAGGTCCTAAAAGTCAGGTATAAAAGGAACGGTTTGGGGGTTTACAACACATTTTGTGTTATTATGACAAGATGTGATTTATGACCCTGTTACTTAAGCACCTAATCCTGTTTTGTAGCACAGGCTTCTGGTCTGGAGCAGAATGAATGTTCAGAATGAGATCCTCGTGGCTCCTGGATAGTGTCCTCCTTTGCAACAGCTGTACAGTTGGTCTAAAGAACACAGGGCCACAAAATATTTAAAAAATTAAAAAAAAGTTTGAAGTACATTAAGCACAACCCAGTGATTTGTGACAACCATCATCATTATACCCACTGTCTCTGACTGAAGTACACCCTTATGGTGTCATTTATATCTGTGTTAACTCTGCTCTGTGTGTGGAAGCCCTGCAGAGGCAATTCAACCATCTGAGTCTAGCTTACTTTTCTAACTGTCTCACAACAATGGAAACAGTTTAAATATAAATTAATAATAAAAAGTAAACAGTTTGCAGAAAGCCAACCAACATGTCACAGGCGCTGGAGCAGAGCTTCTCAAGCTGGGAGCAAATTCCTGCTGGGCATCCAAACACTGTGTTCACATGAAAATGAAAATACAAAGTCAAATGAGGAATGATCCTTATCAAACTGGCATTTATATGTTTCTTAAATAAAGAGTACAGTACAGCTTATGATTAATAATGAACAGACACTTTTACTGCAACATATGGAGTTATGTTACACATGCAGCCTGCTTCAAAAATAATCCAGAGTTATCTCATTTTTCACAGCCACTCAGTTTATTGTATAGAAAGATGGTTGCTGTCATTATTAACTCCCCACCTGGTTTCTAAGATTCAATTTTAGCATTTTGGCCACGTTGGGTGTTTCTGGAGCCTGGGAAATAGACTTGGATGAGAAGACAAAGCGCTGAGTTTTCAACTAATGAATGCTAGACAGCTTGATACCAGCTGTCTCCATAAAACACTCAAAAGCAATAAATAAATCTTAGAATTTTTCTCAGCATGACAGGAGCACAGACTTCTTAACAGTCTGTTAGTACAAATAACTGCACAACAAGGTATATTATTCTTCTGATAACTGCATTAGAAATTATCCAAAAGGCACCGACAGCACAAACACAGTATAGAGATGATCCATTTATAGCCGCCTGTGTCAGGCCATGCCCCTGATTTTAAACCTTAATGACCTCCAAAAGGATCTGTCTATTATTAAGAAGAAACTGTCCATAGATACAAAATTATTAATAAAAAAATATTTTGTACAAGCTGCAAACATCCTGAGATGACTGTATTACTGATATAATGAGGCTTTGCAGAGATGTGACCACTAACCATTAAGTTGTTCGTCATTTTGCACATGTGACAATTGTGGTGACAGTGTAAGATTGACCAAAAAGGCCTGGGCTTAGAAACTGGTCTGCAACAATCTGGAAACTGCTAGCCAAGTGTGAAAAAAATAAGCAAAAGAAATTAACATTTCATTAAAGTCCCAATCATGCAAGCCCACATACCTGCCAGTGACCCCCATCTGTTCCTACTCTCCAAGCTGCAGTGAAAGTGTGAAAAGTACAATTCAAACTTGAAATGGGAACTGTTTGCCTTCAAAGTAAAAGTTACACCTTTTAAAACATACAGGCTGTAGTGCTGTTTGAAGACAAACCTTTTACATTTCTGGTAGTAAAGCATTTCAATTTTTATTACCACTGGGCTAGCAGTTATCGGGTATTTGCCGACAGGTTTCTTCCTGTTAAAAGGGAGTTTTTCCTTCCCACTGTCACCAAGTGTTTGCTCAGAGGGGATTAGGATTCTAATTGCTGGGGTTTTCTCTGGAATATTATAAGGTTGCTGTTTTCATTTGGCATTTTAAAAATGCAATTTATTTGAGCTGAATGAGATTACATGAGAAACCGCCGTAATCCAAATCTAAAAACTGTGATAAAATGAGTGTTTCCAGCTGTCTACGGACTGTTTTAGCGCTCAGGAATTATTTGAACCTCATTGTTCAAACTCTGGCTGAACAATTCGATCATCCACCACTAGAACGGAGCATGTCTATGAAAGGAAATAAGAAACGGCACAACAGGTTCCCTTTACTTCTTTTCTTTTAAAGATTTAGACTGAAACTGAACCCACTCTTATCATAATTAATGTTGCCGCAGGACCATCATTATAAACACAATCATGCGTCTTGAGCTTTTGAAATCTGTTGGACTGACATTAAAGAGTCTTTTGATCTCGTCAAATCTTGAATCAAAGTTGCGATGAAGTCTTGACACCGTGCCTGACCTCTCAGCATGACAGCGAGTAACTTCACAAAATGTTTCTGGCTTGTCTTTGATTGATATTAATGACACTGAACGGTTTGGTCCACATCATGTTTCCACAGAAATCTATTTTGTTAATACAAATTATGTGCATATAGCTGATGGGAGATGATGCTGGCATAAAAACGAAAACAGGAAAGTGGCTCAAATAAAACCATGCAGCCACCCCCACTCTGGCTGTGGGTAACATTTGGGTATTTGAGGTCTCAGGCCATCTGGTTTGGTTTATTCTCTGAACTCTAAATCCCCTTTAACTCAAACCCAACACCTACAGCACACGGTGCCACCACACTGCTGCCTCATACTGTTCTCTGTCCAGTTTTCATGCTTTTAATCACACATTTTTAGTTTTCCTCCAACCAGGTGAGGACATCCTGAGTCTTGGACAGAGCTATTATAGGAATCTTGTTCACAGCAGTGGAAATCTGCAGAAATCTGCAAAAGTATAACTATAAAGTATCAGGGGTGAGTCTAGAGTGGGGTGCTGGGGGTGACACCGACCCTCCCATTGCCACAACCAAGTATGGTAGTACATTTACTTACACAAGTACTTCGCTTACGTACAGTTTTAAACATAGAATACTAATATTTTATTGTGTCATTTTGTCACTGCTGTTAATGTGAGGTTTTAAAAAATAAAAGTAAATTTCAAACTACCAAAAGTAAACAATAAAACACTAATGAGGTTAAAGTACTCAAGGGAACTAAATAACCATAAACTAAGTAGCAAAACGCTGCTTTCTGGTGCCGATGTGCTGTCTCTGTCTTTGCAGAGGATGTGGCAGTAAAATGTGTCATATTAAAGGTGTTAATAATTTTACATTGAATTTTGTCACACTTAAGGGTTGTGATGTGATGTCATTACTCATTTTTAACGTTTTCAAATGTTTTAATTATTATAGCAAATAAATGAACATCATATAATCAGATCCTGGTTGATAATCTCCTGATGTGTTGCACCATTATTCTGCATCTGTGGCTCTGACCACATGTGCTGATGAGATTGAGGAAATAATATTTCATAAAAGCCTTTAAAGTTGCCAAAGGAGTAACACCAGTGACAAAAAGGCGGTGCATGTGACAGATGTAAAAAGGAAGAAAAATAAAATAAATTAAAAAATATCTTGGCATTCCAAAATTGGACATTTCTGTAGAATAACCAGTCTTCTTAAATTGGTACCATACGAGTATCTGCAAAAAATCTCAGATGAGTTTGAATCTCAGTGACCTCAGAGGGCAAGCTTTCTGAAAGTCTTGTGAATGCAATAACTTGAGAACAAAGTGACAAAGGATTTTAAAATTGATATCATAGATTTATCTATTAGGAGGTTGAGCACTGGTGGCTGCCAGTATTTTTCTGCATGATAAATGCTGTTGTACTAAAAGAAAGGAATCTGTCCGCATGACTCTTTGAGCTATAAATCTAAGAAATATTTACAGATAAATTACAGAAAGGTTTCCAGTAGCTCATTGCTCAGACTGTCCTGTAAAATATCAATTTCTGTGTGAACCCATTGTAAAAAAAAAATAACCACACACACAAAAGAAACAAAAAACAGGAAGATTTCCATAATTTAATTAGTTAATTGCTTTGGTGTAGCATGAATGGCCATGGTGGACATCTTTATTTGCAGGAAAACCTTTAAAGCTACAAAACGTATTAAACAGCTAATCTTGTTAAAATAAATGTAAAAATGTAATCAAAAAATGTTCCTTTTTCTTCTCAAAACTTCCAACCTTTGAAACAGCAGAGTAAGAACACATTAGCATGTTGTTTTGCAAGTCAAGTTTAAATGCAGGCACAGCCTGTTCGATCCCCGGGCTCTCTGTCCTGGTCATTGTGTCCTTGTGCAAGACACTTTACCCTACCGCCTACTGGTGTTGGCCAGAGGGGCCGATGGCGCGATACGGCAGCCCCGCTTCTGTCAGTCTGCCCCAGGGCAGCTGTGGCTACAACCGTAGCTTGCCTCCACCAGTGTGTGAATGCGAGAGTGAATGAATAGTGGCATTGTAAAGCGCTTTGGGTGCCTTGAAAAGCGCTATATAAATCCAATCCATTATTCTCTTTCCTAAGTACTTCTCAAGTGTCCTTCACACTTTTCCTTGACCTCATGATATTTTCCATCAGAATCAAGGAAAAGTGGTTAGGAAAAGGAAGTCAGAGAATTATTTTTGGACTATTTGAATGTACCCAGAGTAATAGAAACTTAAAAACACGACACTGCTAAATCAGAAAATCACCGTCTTTTAACATGAATATTTGATTTAACCGTGCCAGCTGATTCTGAGCCTGTTCTTTCATCTAACTGTGTGATTGTTTTAGGAAAAAGCTGTGGGTTTTCCCAGCGATTGGCCTGAGCTGGAACTATGAAACAAACAGACTGGATTTAAAATCCTGTCCATGTGACTGCAGCATTTGTGGCTTAGTCGAGTCTGTTTGTCATTTTGAGCAGGTTCCCAGTTTACGTTCACACTTCTTCAGCACGTTACTTTTGAAACATGAACACGTGAGAAATATTTTGTGTTAGTGTCTCATTGCTCGGTTACCACATCTGTCAAGGGCGGTCCATTAGATCCAGAGTGGGGGGAATGTGAAGCTATAAAGCGTGGAGCCTGGTGCCAGCAGAGAAACTTAAAATACTGGACCTTCCCGCAGCTCAGGAAGCATCAAGGTTCTTGTAACCTTGCACGGTTTGAGCTGTCAGAGCGAATGTCCCAGCGTCTTCCTCTTTTTTGACATAATGATTTCCTTTTGATGCACAGCAACCAGTTTAATAACATTTCCCAAAGACACAAAAGTCTCATATTTCACAGGCAAATTGGGTTCATTTTGGACTTTTTGTTTTCTTGTGCTCTTAAGATGCTGACCACACTCTGCATGCACGCCGAGGGATCTTTTTTCCCTGATCCGATGGCCAGTCATCTTTGATTAGTGTTGCTGTTTTAAAAGGCTCGGTGCATAATGGCTCCCAGTGTGCCATCAGTCATGTTAGGATACTCGGAAGCTGCCATAAAGAGAAACTAGAGCTGCAGCACACTTGGCTAAACTTACTGCTGATGCCTCAAATTTAGTGAAGTACAAGAAGTGGATGAATTTGAACTCATTTTTACTGACAGAGTTCCTGGGTGCAGCAGAGGGAATGCAGTCCTGCTGGCGCCATCGAGCGATGACCTTCAGCTCGCACTGTGGCATTTGAAATGGCTCGGGTGCCAAAACTTGCAGTTCTTCTGAGATTCACTTGAGGCTGCAGCAGTGATTCCGTCCCCATAGACTCTTATGTTATGATAAACATGTTTACAGCCTGATACAAAGAACAGATTTGAGATTTGGGGGTAGTTTTCCTGTTTGATAACTCTATAGTGGATGAAATTTACTGCTGCTAGTCTGAAGACGAGGGGCTCAATGAACAAACCAACCACAAACCTGGAGGAGAAAACATGTGAGATGAAAGTCTGAGTATCTCTGCCTGTCGCCCCTGTAACCCACTAATGGCTTTTAAAATTTCTCCTCTTGAAATTTGGACCCATTTTTCAGCATTTCGACAGCTTGAACAGCTGCCCGTTATGCCTCTCCCTCTCACACCGGAGAGGTTTCACTTTAATTATCTACCTGGACGTCTCATTTCTGAGTAAAAACCTCCTTGGGTCGTCGCTGTAAATCTTCTCATTCCTTAAAGCGTAACTTAAATGACCGTCAGCTAATTTGAAGTTCGACCAAAGAAGGGATTCATAGCATTTAATTGTGTCTTAATGTGCAATTATCCAAGTTTCAATTAAGCAGATTAGCGCAGTAAATCACAAACAGCCTCTCAATGCATCACAGACACAGATTATAACGGGTTGATCGCACCGAACCTGAGTGAAACTGCTGGAGTTTAGACTAAGGATTGAAGCCTCCCTCCTCTGAGACCTGGAAACAGTGACAAAGCATGACCGCCTTTGCTGCAGATCAGCAGTTTGCCCTCATCTGGGTTTGTTCTGCACTGAAATCCTCTTACTCCCCGTGCAGGTCTGTGCTCTCGGTGGACAGGTTGATACGAGGGCTAGTTCACCCACGTTTCAGCTAAATGTGAAATATTAGCCCACCATGTACGGCGCTCGGGAGACTGATTCATCTGTAGGATTTGTAAAAGAAAATCCAGACGGTTTTTACCACCCCAGAGTTCTGCAGACAGGCTTATTTGTCTTTGAAAAGCATCTGAAAGCTGCTTCGCCTGACCAATACTGAACCGGAGAGCTCCTCCGTTTACAGTTTTACAGTCTGTTCACGTTTAATCATCCAGGGTTTGTTCCCATCTTATGACATGTGAATAACAGCAGCAGTTTGTAGGAGCTCAGACAACTTACAGACCACTTTAAAACTTCATGTATGATTGTACCAAGATTAGTGGTGTCAAACACGTGGCCCGATGGTGCCATTTTATCATAGTTTGAATGAAGCTTTCCACAAACTGTACCCGTGACCTCCGACCTCTGATCCAGTGTTTGTGGATCATTTGCTGGGTCAAAGTCTGAAATGGAGCTAAAACTTTTGGCGAAGTGATTCCTATAACTCATGAGATTAATAAATCTGAGTAGGGACTTTGGAGGTCAAAGCACTAAATCTGTGACACTTTATCGCCTCATTTCTGTTTAATAATGAGCCATAAATATGAGACTGTTGTTATTAGGAGCCATCAGAGGGATTTAAGGCAGCTGGAAGAGTGAAAACTTTAATTATTTATGTCAGTAAGTCGATGTTTGATTCCCGTGATGAATGAGACTGAACACAGGTGAGAAAATATCCACATACTACTAGTACTACTACTACTACTACTGTGAATAGTACTAACAATGAGAAGAAGCTGGTGAAGCAGAACTTTATTCCTGAGGTGGAAGAGGAGGGACAGTTGAAGAATACGAAGATGATGAGAAGTTTGTGAAGAAGAAAAAGGAGGAGTAGGAGACTGAGAAGGAGAAGGAGACAGGAGCTAAGAAGGAGACAAGAGATGACTAGGAAAAGGAAGAGGAGGAGAAGTGGCTGGTGAAGAACTTTGATCCAGAAGAGGAAAAGAAGAATTAGGTGGAAAAGAAGGAAAGGAAGAAAGAACCAGGACGAGAAGACTAGGAGAATGTAAATAGAGGAGAAGAAAAGGAGGTGATGGAGGAGGAGAGTGAGAAGGTACATGGTTAAAGTTTCTTTACCACGTGGTGCGCAGTGTCTCCGTGCACGCGCCTGTGTGCGTGCGCAAGAAGGATAAAAGCGCGTTGGAGGCGCGCGGGAGGCGTCAGGCTCACCATGCCAGGCTGCCCGCTGCTGCTCCGTGTCCGCACCTCCGAGCTGGCGCGCCTCCGTCTGTCGGACTCCCGTGCGGAGTCTTACTGATCCGCGGACGATGCGGCTCCTCGCGCTCTCCTCTCTGCTCCTGCTGCTCCTCGGCTCAGGTATGGAGGCTGTTCGCTGGTGGGAGACAAACCGGGAGGCTCTCTGCTCCTTTTTCTAATGAGACTGATGTGGATTTACTCACATTAAACCTTTATTACTGTAGGAGGCTCAGTCTGCACGCGCGGACTGTGCGCTCCGGTGCGCATGAAACGATCCAGGTAAGTTTAGGCGGAGAGAGAGAGCAGAGTCAGGGGCCTCTCCAGGGTCTGGAAAGGAAGAGAAAAAGACGCAAAAACAGAAATTTTCATCAGAAATAAACACAGAGGATGTTTTTCAGCTGCACGTGCAGCTCTCATACGGATTTATAACGTGCAAAATGTCTGCACGACTCTTTAAACAGCGATTTTTGAAAATTTAATAACTCATTTAAAAGTATTAAAGTAAAAGTCGCAGTCCTGTTTAATAGAACAAAAGTTTCTGCCTAGAATATGCTTAAAGTACTCAGTATGTACAAAGGTACAGTCGTACATACGTGACATTACTATTGGCTCATTAATGTGTATATCACTTTAATGTTTTAAGTGGACAGGATTTAGTTTTAACTATAAAACTCAGCATCATATATATTCATATTTAAAACATGCAAATTACTAAATAAACAAAAAGTAAATAATAAAATAAAATAAATGAACGGAGTACAATGTGCAGTACAGTTATGATCAAGTTGTCCAGCAAAGAAGTTGTTAAAGGTACTTTTAGTAAAAACCTTCAACACAAATGTAATGAAAGCCTTTGCCACGAGGTGGCAGCATTTTAAAGATAAGTTACATTTTAGAAAAATGTTAAAACAGAAAATGTTCTTGTAATTTTCTGCCAGAACATTGTTTTTTATTCATGTATTTATTTTTATACACATCTCCATAAATAGTACATTTTAGTAAATTCAGTGCAAGGTTAAAAAAAAACTATAGTTTTTTTTTTCAAGATTACACATTGTACTGCTGTAATCTGAATATCTATGCCTTACAGCACATTCAATAGAACTTAAACAGATAATTATGTATCAAATTACTTAAAAGTTTTTATTTTTATTTAGATTTTATTTGATTATTTTGACTTATTTTGATTTCAGATTAATTTTTACCTTCTTAAGATTTTTTTTCATATTGCATTTTATTTTATTGAGTTCTACATCTTATTTTGCCAAAAATACCCTAAAATATGTTTGCTATGTTTAACTTAATGTTTACCTTCTCTAGCAAGTTTTAACAAATTTGTTTAAATAAAGTGTAGTTAAATAACATGTATATAGAAAACAAATGTATTTAATAAGTTAAAAAAATTTACACAAAAGAACAGATCACAAATGGGAAACAATAAAACAAAATAGATCAAAAGGAAAAAAAAGAAAACACAATTGGATAAAAAAGTGATTGCGATAAAGTTGTTCATCCCAACCATCATTAAATTCTTCTTAAAAATATTTATGTTTTGCTAATTTAAAGAGACCATTTCTGTTTTATGCTACCAAAATAAGGCTATGCATAAAAATACCCTGATTCTTGTCCAGAAGTTTAGTTAAAAGTAACGCTGTGCAGTTTTGACTCTGACACACTGCACCACCTTGTGGCTGATAGTGGTATTACTGGAGAGTACAGCCTGGCCTTTTTTCAAAATCATACAAACATCTCTGGAGCACATCATGGACATCACACTACAGCTGCTGTTTCTTCATATTTTTCTGCTAGTTTCAGTTAATTTTTAAACAAAGCACATTTAAACAGACTACATTTATGCTGTGCTTCAGTGCAGTCCTTCAGTAAACGTGCTGGAGTACACTAGCACCGATCTTACTGTGCTGCACCTCTTGTGCAATCCCCACCAAAAAGCCAGAACATAGTAATCAGTTTTTCTTTTGGAGTTTCATATCTTAGTGGTTCGAAAATAAGAGGAAATGTTTAAATAGCATATTACTATGAATAGTATTAGGATGTGTTGTCTATTAGACAGACAGAGGTAGCATAATAACTATTTTACAGGATTAATGATGCATCACATTTTTTCCAATACACCATACTGAATGTTGGTCCAGCAACATCGAGTGCAAACATCAACCTTTGTTTCAAACTGACCTGAATTTCATGTGGAGGTGATGAGAGCTGGATCTACAGTGCACGCTTTCCATGCCTGAAGGCAGCGAGGAGCAAGACCAGGAGCAGGCTCATCATTTTTCCTGCATTCATGGGTTTGTGCACCGTGAATCCATCCCCTGGGGTCAGACTGTCATCGCACAGTTTTACAGTGAAACCCCGAGGTGTCGCACGGAGAAGGAAACCATGTGCACTGTGGAGCCACGTTGAAAACACAGGATTTGAAAAACACAGTGTTTGCTCGCCACCTGGACTCTTCCACTTTCAGAAAATGAAAAGTAAGCTTGAGGATCACTGTTCTGACACACTGAAGAAGCACCAGCACCCAGTATAGTTCGAGTAGAAGTACAAGAAGACAGAAAAACACTTGCTGAAAATGATCCAGAGGTGCCCGAGAGGTTGATTCAGAACAGGATAATACATTGTACATTGTCGTGTTTTTTATCTAAAACAAGGAGGAGAGGCAGCTTTTCCTTAGGGTTAGTCAGCAACATCAGCAGCCTTTCTAAAATAAAAAGTGCACAATAAGTCACCTGGTTTTTAGACTTTTTAAGAAGAAAAGGATCCTTCATGGTTACTACCCCACCTCCATGTCCACAGCACTAAAGGAGACGCATGCAGCTGCTGCCTGATACAAAAAAATCCTGTAACTCATAATTGACATTCTGAGATTAAAACTGCTGAAGAAGAAAAGACCTAGACTAGTGATGTCGTGGTGGTCTTTCATGCTTTTATTGTGTAGGGACAAATGCATGTGCACTTAAAAATGCCGAGCAAGACTTGTATATGGAAGCATGTGTACCCACACATTACATACATATGTATTTATACCTGTAAATGTTCACATGCATGGATATTTGCACAACAGCCAAATAAAATAAAAGAGAAGTGAGTACTTTTACATTTCAGAATATTTCTAGTATCAAATCATTCTCATTAAAGAGGTAGTTTATCTAAACCTGCGCTGCTGCTGCAACATGAATCTCCACTCCAGGAGTGGATTTCGTATTACGGCGGTGCTCCTCTGAACATCCAGTCCAGCCGGTGATCAGGGTTATTAGGATGCCATCTTCGAACAGGCAGGATCAAAGTGTGGCTGTCCGAGAAGATCCAAATGTAGGAGACACTTTTATTGAGAAACAGGCAGCGTGGCAAACAGTCCAGATGTGGAACAGGCAACACAGCTGTTATTGCTTTGGGTGTTTTCTAGTTGTGTTTTGTTTAATTTTTATGTTTTTTTAATTCATTTTCAGTAGGTTTGCTTGTTTCAGTTTAGTTTTTAATGTTTTAAAATCTGTAGTTTATATTGTAAGGAACGCATGTGCTGGAGGCACAATAGAAGGAAAATAGAATAGAGTAGAATAACTTTATTGTCTCATTAATGAGAAAAGGCACAAATCAGTGAATTTATGATAAAAACAAAATAATGGGTGTCAGCCCACATTCATACTTATGCATTTATAGAACTATACAACTATAGAAATACATCCCACCATGTTATTATTCAGTATACTGATTTTTTGGGGGGCACAAATGACCCTTTATACACCTTTATGATAGCTAGAGGCGTCCTATAACCTCATCCTGAGAGCAGTAATTCAAGATTAAAGGAGGCTGTTCATGGTTATCAACAAAAGACCGGGCTTTTCTTAAGACAGTGTGGTGATACAGCTCATCCAATGAAGTTTATTGGAGACAGCAGGAACAGGTATTACATTAGAAATACAGCTTAATCACAGCTTGTAGACTCAAAGTATCAAACACATCCATCAAAGTCTGATCATATAAACTCTAAAAAGCGTTTTAACTCTATGAAATGAAAGTTTTCCCCTACTTGTAACTATTTGTTTTTCAACGTTCATAAATTTTCTTGGTCACCCCTGACTGCAGCAGGTGGCCGCCCCTCCCTGAGCCTGCATCTGCCAGAGCTTTTGTCCTTGGAAAAAGGGAGTTTTTCCTTCCCACTGTCGCTAAGTGGTCGCTTAAAAAGGGTTGTGTGATTGTTGGGGTTTTCTCTGCGTTATTGTAGCAACTTTACAATACAAAGCCCCTTGAGGCATCTTTCGTTGTGATTTGGCGCTGTATAAATAAAATTGAGCTGAAATTGAAAATCACCAAAGAGAGGAGATGAAACTGATAGAAAAAGACAAAAACATGAAATTATCCAAAACCATGACTCTTCTTTTTATAGAATTTTTTTTAAAAATAACCTGTAGTTAAAACACAACATGAGAGGAGCCTGAGGAACGAGCAGGGAGATGATCCATGAGTCAGTCAGCCACAGAGACATGAGGATCTATGTGTAGCCTATACACTTTTCCCATATGTTAATAATCCTGAGGTGTGGTGTTTTAGTGATGTGTAAGACTTGAAAGGTGCTGTGTGACTGATCCCCGTCTCTAGCGTGTGACTCGCTCTGTTAAAAATATATCTTCTCAGTTATGAAAAATAGATTCAGGTTAGCGTGCTCATGACCTGCACTGGATTTCTGCCGGAAATCTGTTTATCCTTCGCTCCCAGTAAATAAGCCCCCTGAAGGACACTCGGCGTAAACAAGTCAGCTTCACTGTGGAAATGGACAAATATGAGCTATCAAAGGGAGACATGATGAAATGTGCTGCTAAGATAAACGTACCAGCAGCAAGGCAGATAAATAATTGAGCATTATCTGTCACACAGATTTGAAACAGCGCGAGTAAAAGGCAGAATATTTAACAAAGTAAAACTTGACTCCACTTTGAGGTGAAACTTTCATGATAAAGCTGGAGGAAAAAACAGTGTCGAGGACCTTGTTGGGGTGAGTTATCGTGAATGAGGGGGTTTCTGTGTGTGTTTCAGGGCTGGCTCTGCAGATCCAGTGTTACCAGTGTGAGATGACGCACGACTGCTCCACGCCAGAGTTCATCGTCAACTGCACCGTGAACGTGCAGGACATGTGCCAGAAGGAGGTCCTGGTGAAGGAGGACGGTAGGTCATGACCTTGGTGTAGCGGATTGGATCTGCGTGGTTATGTGGAGCTTTACAGTAAAACTTTAATAGAATCCCAAACTCAAATATATAAACTAAGAATTCAGAGCGCACAACTGTTCCCCGTGTCTCCAGGCAGGATTAGCGTGTTTGTGTTGGTGGGCGCTTAGGCAGCCGGAGGAAATCTTGTAAACAAAAGGCCGTTTTGAAGTGACGCCAAAGAAACAGTTTGTATTTCTGGCATGTTTTAAGGCTCCTCTCTTTATGCAAAGACAGGAGAAAGACAGCTCTCCAGGCGCCACCGCCGTCAGCTGAAATCAAACTGATCTGAGGTCAGCGAGGACAGGGCCCTCGCCACACTACAACTATCATTAGAGGATGAAATACTTAGCTGCGGGGCAGCTTTCATGGATATAAACTGTGCCATTTTCATGTGAGAGAGAGATGTTTTGCATACACAGACAGCTGTGTCCTTTGTGTGAGATCAGACTTTTCTACACCTCATATCCTGCGAATTATAATCCAACAGAGCCTGACAGATAAACCGCCAGATCTGACGCTTCGGACGATATCAGCTCCCTGCAGATACACTGCTAGCAGTGTGCTGGCCTGTAAGTAATTGAGGTCGTGTGAAAGAAAGAAGAGTTTTATGGACTTGGAGGGGAAATAAGGAAAGAGCTGGAGCGAAGTGGAAAAAGGGAAGAGGGAACAGGAAGTGATCAGCACTGGAGTCTAAAAACACAAGAGGGTGAACAGGGCGCTGTAGGCTAGAACAGGTTAAACCAACTGTTTCAGTTCTAGAAAAGCTGATCAGTTAGCTCAATAAACTCGGAGTATGTTCATCCTGAGTTTATTATGACCACCAATTTAATCCAGTGGACTAACGAGACCAAAGAATCTGAACGATCATGTTTATCTTAACAAAACCGGAGAAAGGAGTCCACTCATCCACTCAGTCATCATTTACCCAATGGAAACTTCCCTTTATAGACAATAATCATGAAGTAGGACCAAAATGTATTCAGCTGAAGCATCTCAGGGATGAAAATGATGATAAAAAGATGAATAAAGGTGTATTGGGGGGCAATCGTGGCTCAAGAGTTGGTAGTTTGTCTTGTAATCGGAAGGTTGCTGGTTCGAGCCCCGGCTCAGACCGTCTCGGTCGTTGTGTCCTTGGGCAAGACACTTCACCCGCTGCCTACTGGTGGTAGTCAGTGGGCCCGGTGGCGCCAGTGTCCGGCAGCCTCGCCTCTGTCAATGCGCCCCAGGGCAGCTGTGGCTATAATGTAGCTTGCCATCACCAGCGTGTGAATGTGTGTGTGACTGAATGTAGTGTAAAGCGCTTTGGAGTCCATAGGGACTAAGTAAAGCGCTATACAAATACAGGCCATTTACCAAGTAACACTGCTGGAAGAAATAACATGATCCTGAGACTTACATGGCACAGATTCAACAAGGTGCTGGAAACATTTCTAAGATTTTGATCTATGTTGACATGATAACATCACACAGTTACTGCAAATCCATGATGTGACTTTCCTGTTACACCATGTTCAAGAAACCAGTTTAAGATGATCTGAGGTGTGTTATCATGCTGGAAGCAGCCATCAGAAGATGGGAACAGTGTAGTCATGAAGGGATGGACACGGTCAGTAGCAACACTCAAGGAGGCTGTGGTGTTTAAACAATGCTCAGCAGGTGCTAAGAGACAAAGTGTGCTGAGAAAACATCCTCAATCAAAGAAACTCTTCTGCACACCCTGAATGTAATAAGTAGTTATTTGAGTTGCCGTTGCCTTCCTACCAGCTCAAAACTGGTCATTCTGATCATGTCTACATACACGTTAACTTGCTGCCACGTGATTGGCTTATTAGAAATTGGTGTGGTGTTAGAAATGAGCAGGTGTCCCTAATAAAGTTTTATGTGAGTGATAGTTTAAAAATAAAAAAAACATTATGCAGTGCAGCCACAGTCCATCGTTTATATCCAGCTTGTGGTTTCAGTGTTTGAAGTTCAGTGACGTAGAGACCCACAGTATCTGTGATCTGCGGTTTCAGGTGCTGGTTGGACATGGCGGCTTGGATTCTCTCCCCCTTATTCAACATGTTTTGCAGCTGCTTTCTTTTCAGAGTTGTGCATTTGCATCGCTTTTGTTCGGCTCACATTATTCGGAATAAAGAATGTGCAACCTTGTTATGAAGGTTTCAATGTCATTTAAAAAGCGAGCTGACACTCTGCTTTGACCGTGTTCAGTAAAGGCTATTCAGACTTGAAGTTAGCAGGAACGCACAGAAAATCCCACAAAAACCCTGCAGTGTTTACATGCCTATCTACTAGTGAGAGCACGGGCACTAAAGGTCGCTCTCCCTGAGGTGTCCTTCATTTTAATAACCAGTGGAAATTGGAGGCGTGCATGCATGCGGGCGGGTGGTGTTGTTACTCCCTCTCTCTCTCTCTCTCTACAGCTGATGAGCAAACTCAATAAGTTCCTGTCTTTGGAAATGTGGATCCCAATTCAAAGGGCGAGCTCGCTGCACTGTGGTGTCGACAGTTCTTTAATAAGAAAATTTCTGCATGAATGCTCATGTACGTCCCGGCTTTTATCTCGCAGTGTTATCATTAATGCTGCTCTGCGAGTACAAGGAGAGCTCGGGAATCCGACTGACCGCACCTTATCGCTGTTTGCAGTGCAATAGATGGATTCACAATAGCAACGGCACCTCCGAGCGACGTGTACAAGTGATAAGAATGGAAATTTGTGCAGCTGTATGATTCTTACACAGTACACTTGCTGTGAGATTTCCGCCACAAGTGTGCGACTTTGCATGCTCCTCAGTGCAGATGTAGGAGCACATCCTCGGCTGGGGCTTGAAGATCAGTGCTTCTGTATCTGGAGGGCGTTAAACAATCATCTGCTTTCTTAAAGGCAGATTAGAAAGGAAGGAAATTTTCAGGCCTGAAGAACAATTTTACACCCCCTTCAGAGGCACAGTCTAGAGCCAAAATCTGCTTTTTTTGTTCACCATGATTTTTCTGTAACCAGCATTCATTGTGATGGCAATGATCATAGATTCTGAAAAATGTTCCAGGTTAATGTTTGACCTGGACCTAATAGAACAAGCATCAATGTTTAAACTTCTTTTTTTTTTTTTTTTTCTGCCTGTCCCGTTTGGCTCTTTTGCCATCAGAATTGTTGTCTAAAGGCAAAGAAAGATGCCCAACGGATTTACTTTACCAAATTGACTATCCCAGCCTTGCCGTAACGGTCCATTTGATTCACCTTTTATTGTTCATTTTATTTTCACTTACTGAATACGGGACAGACTTGACTGGGGGAAAGAAGGGGAGAAAGAAAGAGGGAAAGAGAAACAGCTGAGAAGAGGGACGGGGGAGAAGGGCAAAAGGCAAAAACCAACAGAACGGGCAGAAAAAAAAATGCATCTATCAATCACCTGGGTCACCTGCTGAGAAAGAAAAAAGAAAACAAGCAGAAGAGAACAAGAGTAATAGAATAAACAACATCACAATGATATATGGGAATATGACAGTAAATACTAAATGTTAAACATTATTGTGCAGCACATAAGATCAACAGAACACAGTGTGCTTTGAGGTAGGAGCCAAAAAGGGTGTAGTTTGTGGGTGTGATCACCCGTGTGTACACCTGTGAGCATGGACGCGCTTGTTTTTTTTTAAAGGTTCCTTCATGTAATGATCTGCTAGAGGGTGTGGGGGGGCCACAGCCCCGTCCTCCAGGGCATGAAGCAGGTATGGAGGAGATCAAAACTCCAGACATCCAGAGGCCCCCAGAACACAAGAGACCAAGGAAGACCAACAGAGGGGCAGCCGCGCCACTGTCCCGGAAAGAGCTGAGGAGAGTCCCAGATGAGGGCTCACTCAGCAGCCGCGGAGCAGAAGCCAGGGGGAGTTGCAGTGACGCGCCCGTGAGCTCCGCCGGCAGCCAGCCGTGCCTGAGTGACCGAGCCCCAGGCCGAGAGGCCGGGGGCACCCCACCTCCGAAGTGGCCCGAGCGAGCCCCAGGCTCCAGGCCCCGATAAGCGGCCGCCAAGGAGTGAGCTGGTGTGTACCTGGACGTCCATCCCCGGACACAAAGAACCACCAACACACCGATGTCTGAGGGAGTCCGCCATTGGCAGGGGAAGTGGTGGTAGGGGGAGATAGGCCTCCAAACCTTGGAGGGCCTGAGATGTCCCCAGAGAGGTGGCGCCTGACACCCAACCTGACATATAGACACAGAAATATAGGCACACACAGATACAAACATCCATTCCCACCCTCATGCTCTCATATACACTTACTCCACACTCAACCAACGTGGAGACAGACATAAAGAGACGCTGTACACACGATCACACTCCCCAAGCGTACTCTACAAACCGGGTCGAGGTACCCTTGCCCCTGGAGGGGGGAACTGCACCCAGACCCAGGTGGTGTTACCCTTTTCCCTGCGGTGGGGGGAGGCAGACCGCCCCAACTCTGCAGCAGCAGGGAGGCCCCACACTCCAGACCGCAGTCGGACGGCCAACTCCTCCTCCTAGCCCCCCCGCTCCAGCAGGTCGCAGAGAACGGGGGTTTAAACTTCTTTCTGATAATTCATTGGACAAAGCTTGAAAAAGTGCATTCTGGGTAAACTTTTAGGGCTCATTTTGCCATGTGAGATATCAGCTGCTCCTTTGTGCCTACATTTAGATACCATACTTGTGTTTGTCTGACAGCCTCACGCCGTTATACTCCAGTAATTTATCTCATTTTTAACTCTCACCTGATGCCTGCCTTTTGTTTTCCATCATAAACCAATGAAAAGCTAGTTCATGAAAAGGGAAGGACCCCCCACCCGATGAACAGCCCTAAACTATCCCTGTTAAACAAAAACCACATGCAGAGCAAACATCTTTTCCTATGATGGCAGTTTTTTCTGCTGGGCAGCATGAAACAAGCTCTGCTTCCCGTCTTCTATTACTATAATCATCTTTCTCCTTTGATTATGTCTTGAGAAAACATAAAAGGCTGTGCTTTTAGCTTGGAGACGGATGTTTATCGCCCGTGTATTTAAAAAAGGAGATGATTGTCACGCTCCAGTGGGCCACCTTTCATTTCAGAGCTTTCTCCTTTAATGGAGGGGAGTCGATTTACTGTAATAAATGATATGAAAGTGGTCACCCTGCAACTCCTCAGAGGCAGTCTCAAAGAGACGGTAGATTAGTGTAATGGCACACAAACTCATACCAAAGAAAGTTTGCCATTAAAGTATTTTTGCTGGTGATAGTGATAAAGTATTATAATAATATAATTAAAGGTTTTGATGTGGAAATGTCACAACAAAAGAAAGTGAAAATACTTCCTTGGAGCTCACTGCCTGCAGGTGGCGCTATAGGGTTTGAGTGTGATGTGTGTAGGGTGACGGGACACCCTGGAGGTCCGACCCTCAGCTGCTGAGGTTAGCTACTGGTATGTGAAACTTCACCGCTCTGGCAGGGAAGCAGCCCAAACTGGTACGTTGACTGATACCAGGTAGATATACTCAGACTTACCTCAACACACAGCTCGGGCTCTGAAACAGTGTCCTGGAAAAAGCTGGAGCTGCCCTCGATGAGAGGAGGCTGGGGTGGGTCTCCTACTATCCCCTTGGTTCGCTGCCAGTATGTTTACGTTTTTCTAGGTGAATGATAAGGTTGCTTCTTTGGATTTGGTAACAAGTCCTGACTGTTGTTTGCACTTGTTTGCAAAGCAGCAGTCAGGAGCACCCAGTCTTCTTGGAGTTCCTGGTTGTTGTGCTAGAGGATGCCTCATCTGCAACTCCATTGTCGTGCTGGATAACTTCAATGCAATGACAGAGAGACCTGGAGGAACGTGAGTGGGAGATCTTCAATTTCCACCTTCAAGCAGAACTCCAACAGCATTCTGAGGAAGGCTTGAGACACTGATTCCAAATGGAGCGTCTCATTAATCCCACTGGCACTCCTTCCATGGAGGAAGCAGGGGACAAGGGGGAGGTGTGTCACCCATCATTTTGCAGCAAGGTCTTACACTGGTGAGACTGCCATTCAGAGTTGGACTTGCTGATTTTTTTTAGTAAGGGGAGAATAATTTTTAGCCAAAGTATGAAAAAGGGTCATCTAAATTATCTCAAATTTGGCACTGCAGTTACTCAGGTAATCAGCAACACTTTTGCCAAATTTGAAGCTGACTGTATCAATGAATGGACAGATGTTACTGGTAACATTTTGCTTTAAAATATTAATTACACCTTTCAGTAACTAAAATTAGCTATTCAGTTGATTTGCCATTATTTGAGGTTCAGAGAAAGGATTGATTTCTGGCTATCTTGAATAATAATAAAACAGTCCTGTATCACGACTATTAAAAGGTACCCAGCGACTTTTCTCTTTGTAAGTTAATCCAGCTGTAGTGATCAAGACAAGAAAAACAGCACGCTTTTTACTAAGGAAACAAATGAAAACGTGCAGTTCAGCTGGGCAACATTATTGCTTAAAACTGTCTTCAAAAACATGTTTAACAGCCCATAGATGATGATCACTGCTGCGCGCTTTAGTCTTGCCGTCACACTAAGCATGTAAAATCTTCACAGAGGCAGCTGACTAAATGAAGCAGCGATGGCAAGACGAATAAGCGCAATTATTCCCCCTCGGATTCCTCTGAAAATCAAACGACAGTGGCTGATGTGTGGCAGTGCAGCACGTTAGGCAGTTGATGAAGGCAGATAACTAACATGTCACCGGCTGAGCACAAAATCATCTTGTTTTTTTTTTATTGTTGTTGTGGAGGTTTGATTTCACCACCTGAAGCTGCGGTGTCTCATCTCTGAACAGGTTTTTGAGTTTTATGTGCACAGGTTCAAAAGTAACCACCAAAAAAGAAATTCACTGACAGTATTTGAGTCTGAGCAATTCCTGGATTTCCTGTTTTTGTTCTTTAAAAGAGATACAATTCTGTCCAAAAGTCAAAAGTTTCTTAGGAGAATCACTTTCAGATACTGTTGATTGTAGATAGGTCTTTAGGCCTATCTACAATCTTTCTTTTGTCCTCCACTTCTTCAGCTTCCTCAGATTTTGTAAGGACACAGCACACCATGACAATATGTGCCACATTTTGGGGTAATAACTCTTTGTAAATCCTCTTCATTTTGCAAATATACTATTTTGTGTCTGTCAAACTCTATTATCTTAGGCATTTTTCACATATTCAACTAAATAAACTGGAACAAGTAACATGTTTTTGCAACAGGTTGAGAGTAACAAAATCCCTAAAGATACAATTTAAAATGGGTTCAAACACAACACTGGTTCATCCCTTTAGTTAAATACCTTTTTTATGCTTCAATGATTCAGAGGTAATCTTTCAAGCATCTGCCCCAACAAATACCACTCACACGAATTAAACATGAAAACACAAGATCTTAAAAAGTAAACTGAATCAAGCAAACTCAAAACTAAACTGACATCAAAATGAAATAAAAGTTATTTAATTAATGGAAAAATGTAAAAGTATTATAACCCTAGAGCCCCGATGACTCAGAGCTGTAACACCAGACTAATTCCTGTCAATGGGCCGGTTCAGATTATGTAACGACGGCTGATGACCCCAACCCAGCCACCGCTCATCTCGACAAAGAGACCGCAGAGCATCACGGAGCAAGATGGAGACAATGGCGGCTTCACCCGTGTCTGCCTGATTTCACTGCTTATCTAAATTAGCTTCGGCTATTCAGAAAAGTTAATTTACTGTATCAGAGAAAATGAAATGAGACTGTGGTTACTCTCGGAAGTTTACATTCATTCTGTTAAATCGAGGGAGCGAGGCTGCTGAAGTTTGTCAGGGTGAGGTTTTGTGAACCATTATTTAAAGGACTTTAAAATGTATTATTATTTCTAAAAGGAAAAATTACAGGTCATACATTTTTGCACACTGTGTGGTTACTTGTGTAGCTCATGAATTTGGATGTTTTATCACAGAGCAAACTGAGCAGGCTGCAGTGATCCTGAATGGTAAACAGTATTTGACCACATGTGATGTGGAATTCTTTAACAGCAGGGAATGAACACCGACCAGCACAATGTGTGTGACGCCGGTGCCTGGAGAAAACAAAAAAGCATTTGCATCTGTATTGTGACTGTGTCTACTCTTTCAGCCATATTGACATTCATTGTCCGCTTCATGTAGTCAAATGTGTAAGGCTGTGTATATATAACTTTGGACACAGCCAGACGAGCTCGTTCATGACATTTGGACTTCACGTTTTGAAGCCTCAGGACTTGTTAATGGTCAGTGTGCTGGTTGTTGTTGGGTAACAACTGTGTGTCAGCCAGCCAAGTAGTAAAAATGGGACACTAACTTCTTTGTAACAAGGAAAAATCAGTGGTTCCATTGAATATTATTTAGTAAAAAAAAAAAAAATTGCTGTTGATGAGAAACTGGTCGTCCAGAGGTTGAGCATGCGAAAGAAAAGCAGTTGCACATCTTGCTTCGCCCGAGGCAACTTATCTCCAGAGCATCGCAGACCGACTTAGCCTTCTGCTATTACTCATAGACAGGTTCCCAAAGGTTTGCAGACAACTGCAAACAACTGGAATCAGTGTGTGAGTGGTTGCAAACTAATATAATGACGAACAGTACTTGTAGCAGCTATCTGTGTTGGTGACATTTTCAATAGGGGACTCAACACCAATTGGTTAGTATCTAATACACTCAAATATAAAAGGCTGCTGAGTGCCTCATTCTGCAGTTTAATCATCAACCTGTGGAGGAACTTCTGAATTTCAAGTCTGTGGTTTGACTCTAAATGTAATTAGTTATTAGACTGAATTGAATTTCTGTTTACTCAAAGTATGCAGATACTACCACAGTTCAGCAATGTACCGAATCACAGCACAGGATTATCACAAACAGACTGCATGTACCTGCCAACCTGATTCAATAGCAGACTGATTCCACCTTACTCCTGTTTTGCTGTCTTGGCACACAAAAGATGCTTTGAAGATAGCAGCTAACTGCTCTGGTCCCACATCTTTGTTCGTATGGCGTTGCTAGCAAATTGCTGCCGTTGCGCATATATTAAATGGAGATGATTTTCATAGGTTGTTTTAAGGTCACATCTTGAAGTATCTTTGGGCAAAATGTGGAACCACAAGTTACCCCAGATGTATTTATCAGTGCATGGAAAAGTGCTTAGACATAGATAAAAGCATTATGGAAGTACTAGATCCACTTGTAATTAGAGATGGACCGATCCGATATTACGTATCGGTATCGGTCCGATACTGACCTAAATTACTGGATCGGATATCGGAGAAAAATAAAAAATGTAATCCGATCCATTAAATATCACGAAAGCACCTCACAAAACTTGCAACACGCCGTAACTCACCTCAGAACGTTAGCACGTCGGAGCAGTGTGGTCACGTGATAGAGCGGCTGTGGCATGCGGGACCTGTCGGTGGTCTGGATAGCATGTGGAGCTTCGCTAGCAACCCGGCATTTCATCTCCGACAAAGTTATCCCGAGAGAAGTAAAGCAAGTGTGTAAGTCCATCTCTGAATGTTTGTAAAGCATTCCTGCGTTAATCTTAACGAGCGACTGCCTCTCGCTCTCCGGCTGCTACTTCAATCATGAAACTGCTTAACGATCAGCTGATCGGCTTTTCTGTCGCGAGTCCGTGTCTCTGGTTTGCTTTTGGCCCACTTTGCACCAGAAAGAGGAAACCAGCGGCTGAACAACAGCAGCACGTTTAAGCTTGATCAGCTGTTGTTAGAATTTATTTAATATTACTTTCTACTCGAGGATCTTTTTCTACGTAGCTGACGCTGGTAACTGTGCAGGGGCGGATCTAGCAAAGTTTAGCCAGGGGGGCCGATAGGGCATGAACAGGGAAAAGGGGGCACAAAGACATACTTTTCTTTCTTATTCTCATTTAAAATGTCGAGCTTTTAATAAATAATTATCTGACACCCAAAGTTTTAATTTGATGTAAAATGAATAGAAGTCAATTACTGTATATAGTGACTATTAAGTCTAATATATATACCCTAGTAAGCTATAGTACTTTTTACTTTGGGAAGGTACCATCTGTGCAGTCTGCAATTTTGTTGAAGAAAGATGTTGAATCTATTTAATATTTCTTGAAAAATAATTGATTTCTGTGCATTTTTTTCACACTTCATCAAATTAAGGTTGATTACGTCGATTAAGCATCATAAGGTGGAGCGTGAGGGGTGGTTCCCTATTTTTTATTTATTTATTTTTGTTGTTGCTGGGAGTTGGAACCCTATTAGTTAGGTTGCTTAATATTTATGCTAAGTACTCTTTAAAATACCAGAATAGGGAGGATGGTGTAGGTTTAAGTTTATTAGATTGATCAGTATTGCTGAACTATGAAATATTTTTTTTTGTATACAGGTATAACAGAATAGCTTTAGTGTAGTTGTTGTTTTAAACTTGAGTATGAACTTGCAGACTTGCAAAATGCAGCAAGATATTTTAAAAAACAGTTTTGTTGATTAAAAAACACTATATCGGATTCATATCGGTATCGGCAGATATCCAAATTTATGATATCGGTATCGGACATAAAAAAGTGGTATCGTGCCATCTCTACTTGTAATCCACTGTATATGGATGGACCACTAATGTCAAGGTTGTAAGTCATACAAAATGCTCACTTTCTCTAGACTTCATCTTCTTCTACTAGACTTCTGCACACCTTTGAATTAGGTAATTACTTGATTCTACATCCTTCACCAAAAATATCTGTTGTGAAATTCCACCGTCCCCGCTGACCATTTATCTCGATGACATCTTTACTTCAGCTCGTATAACATCCGCTATCTCATTTCACTGCCTCGTCTGGTTTGATTTAAATGGACAATAAACTCTATAGAGCAGACTCACATCACTCTGTCTCCAGTAAGGAACTGTTATTTTGCACATGTCAAGGTCACTGGCAAAAAACCCCAAAACAAAAGCATTAGCGTTGATCCTGTTCTGTGCTTCTTTAAAGTGTCAGTGAATCGCTCTTTTTTTTGGTTAAAAAGTCATTTAGAGGAGTAGCTGAAGGGTTTCCAGACACTTATTGGATGGCTCGGTCCTCCCTGTGCAGCCAAGCATGCTGATTCTCATTAGACTTCTTCTCTCTTCATCCTTTCACCCTTTTTGCCATAAATTAACTCAACAGCATAATTTAGATTGAAGTGCTGAATCTTTGGATCCCCACGCACAAATTAAACGAATCCAAGTTTTCCAAACTCTTAACTCTGGCAGAAGTTTTCCAAAAGGTCAGTTTTCAGGGATCCAAAACATCAAAAACAAACAGCCAAAACGCATAATAAAAGCTATAGTTACCAAAATAGTCGTGTACGTGTAGACGCATCCTGACATTAAGAATTCCAAACCCAAGTTATAAAGACAGCTTTGAAGATTATCCTGAACTCACCATGTCCAGTAGTTCAGAAAAAATCTATGCCTTTAACCTGTCATATTGAACGTCATTTAAGGGACACAGTACATGTATTGATTTCGTTGGTCAACAATTTGAGATCCCAGTTGTAATAGTCATTGCACCTTACTTTCACACCTTAGATGTAGAACTAAATCCTCATGCTGATGATTTATAATCAAACTGGTAATTTGTTAGCCAAAATATGTGAATGAGTAACAACGCCCACAAAATATTTAGCAGTGCTTGCAGAAGGGTTCCCGATGTCCAGTGTATAAAAAATTGAAGGATGCACAATTTAAATGAGCAAATCCAGACCCTTTTCTTTCCAAGATCCTTTAGATCAGCGGTCCCCAACCCCCGGGCCTCGGACCGGTACCGGTCTGTGAGTCGTTTGGTACCGGGCCGCGAGAGTTGAGGCTCAGGTGTGAAATGTATAGTTTTCAGGGCTTTTATCGGTTTTCAGCGTTATTTTGTTATTGTTTTTATCGTTTACTCGGTTTTCCTTGGTCTTTTCACGTGTGTTATGAATAAATTTTCTTTTTTTTTCGGTACCGGTACTAGTTTTATTTTGTTGTATTTATCCGCGACACCTTAAAGGCCGGTCCATGAAAATATTGTCGGGCATAAACCGGTCCGTGGAGCAAAAAAGGTTGGGGACCGCTGCTTTAGATGATGTCCTGAGCGTTGTCAAAAATGTCTTTAGCTTTATCGGAATCTATTGAATTGTGTGTTAAACCAACAGGCTCAACCCCTGGGCCATGGACGGGGAGTTGTTTGGTACGGGGCTGCAAGAGTTGAGGCTCGTGTGTTCATGGTTTTCAGGGTTTTTATCGTTAACTCGGATTCCCTGGGTCTTTTTCCGTGTTGTAGTTGTGTGTCTTATTTTGAAAGAAATATTTACGTGTTACTATAACATTTTAGGGTATTTTAGCGACACCTTAAAGGCCGGTGCGTTAAAATTATTGTCTGACATTAAACCGGTCCATGGCGGAAAAAAGGTTGGGGACTGCTGTGTTAAACTATATGTCTGTGATATTTAAGGACTTTATCATTCTTCCTTCCATATTTGGTGGTGGCTCCAATAAAATTTAAATTTAGGTGGCCATTAAGTTGCATACTGGACATATGTTGAACTTGACCATGTATAAATACAAATGGAGAATGTAACATTTCATTCTCATGATGATGATGATGACATAAATATAACATAAAAATATTAAAAGATCTGGGATCTATGAAATATTTTCTTTAAACATGCAAATGTTAGTAATTGCTATTTGGGAATGTTCGTGTAGAGATCGTCAGTTTTCCATTTCCCTTGTCGCACAGTGTTATTCCAGGTTTGTTATTCCTGGTTTTTAACACTCCAGCAGCTAAAATTCATTTTTTTTTTTTTTTTTTTTTTTTTTTTTAATAAATAGGACAGGGGGAATGAATGAGAGAAAGAGGGGGAGAGAAAGAAAGAAAACCAAAGGGGAGAAGAGACGGTGAGAAGGGGGGGGAAGAGAGAGAGAAAAAAAAAAAAAGAACTCCTGGGTCACCTGTATGGAGAAAAAAAAAAAAACAAACAAAAAAAAACAAACAGAGGAGACAGCAAACAACAAAGAGCAACATAATAATAGAGAAAACAAAGCACCATCACAATAAACTAGCTAGCCATAGATATCAATATTTACTAAATAATAAACGATATTGTGCAGCACGCAAGATAGACAGCGCACAGTGTGCTTTGAGGTAGCAGCCAAGAAAGCTTTAGTCCGCGTCTGTGAATACCCATGTGTGCATACCTGTGTGGATCAGCATGCTTGCATTCCAAAGGTTTCTCCATGTAATGATCTGCTAGGGAGTGTGGGGGGGCCACAGCCCCGTCCTCCAGGGTGTGAAGCGGGTATGGAGGAGATCAAAACTCCAGACATCCAGAGGCCCCCAGAACACAAAAGACCATGGAAGACCAACAGAGGGGCAGCCGCGCCACTGTTCCAGTAAGAGCTGAGGAGAGTCCCAGATGAGGGCTCGCCCAGCAGCCGCGGAGCAGAAGCCAGGGGGAGTTGCAGTGACGCGCCCGTGAGCTCCGCCGGCCCCCAGCTGCGCCTGAGTGACCGAGCCCCAGGCCGAGAGGCCGGGGGCACCCCACCTCCAAAGGGGCCCGAGCGAGCCCCAGGCCCCAGGCCCCGACAAGCGGCCGCCAAGGAGTGAGCCGGTGTGTACCCGGACGCCCACCCCCAGACACAAAGAACCACCAACACACCGACACCTGAGGGAGTCCGCCACCGGCAGGGGAAGTGGTGGTGGGTGGAGATAGGCCTCCAAACCTTGGAGGGCCTGAGGTGTCCCCAGAGAGGTGGCGTCTGATACCCAACCTGACATATAGACACAGACATACAGGCACACACAGACACAAACATCCATTCCCACCCTCATGCTCTCATATGCACTCACTCCACACTCAACCAACGTGGAGACAGACATAAAGAGACGCTGTACACACAATCACACTCCCCAAGCGTACTCTACAAACCGGGTCTAGGTACCCTTGCCCCTGGAGGGGGGAATTGCACCCAGACCCAGGTGGTGTTACCCTTTTCCCTGCGGTGGGGAGAGGCAGACCACCCCGACTCCGCAGCAGCAGGGAGGCCCCACACCCCAGACCGCAGTCGGACGGCCAACTCCTCCTACTAGCCCTCCCGCTCCAGCAGGCCGCAGAGAATGGGGGTGGGAGAAGACTCCAAACCTGACCCCCCCCCCCCCTGTCCCCTTCTGACCCCCCCCCCCCCCCCCCCCCCTGTCCCCTTCTGGCTGCCTCTGCCTCAATTTTATCCCACAACTTAGACATTCACATTATTCACACTCTCAGCAGCTAAAATTCAAAATGTAAACAGGGCTTCAGTCAGATTTTAATCTGCAGGCTTTGTGAGAGGATGAGACCTTTCCCTCCAGAGCTCTGTAACATTTCACACTGTGTTTCCCCTGGATTAGTCTGCACCTTCGGGGACCTCCACTGATATTTGCAGTGTAGAAAACATGGAAGGATGCACAATTTAAATGAGCGTACAGATCTTTGGGTGTTACTACACCTGCATCAGTTTCACTTGGGTGGAGAGAGGAGTGAAATATTACAGGGGTTACTGGAAGTTCATGGTCTGATTTCTAAATTTCTTTAAAAGAAAATGTCACTAAAATGTTAAAGCCTCCCCCAAGTAATCTCATAAACGCCTCTGACTTGTTCTGGATAAATAAATAACGTGTCCGTGTATACAGCGAAAGAATATGTGGAAAAAATTACCCTCTTTTATTCCCCTTGGCTTTTATTGCAATGTGGATTATTTTGTTTTTATAACTTCATATAAAACTGTGCCTGAAATGCTTTTCAGAAGAACTTTAAACATCGAATGCAGTCACTTGAAATGTCTGTAAATATAGTTTTAAAGATATTTTATTATACTGGATGTATTTATTGTGAACTGGACACTGCCTCAAGGTCGAAAACGTTCTCTCATAAAGTTCTCCTTCACAAAACAAATGAACAAGCTTGGATGGAACTCTTTACAGTCTGATACAATACAATCTAATAATTCAATGTGCGTCATTAATTTTGATTGTTAAATGTATTTAATGCTTTCACTGTCAGTATGTGAACATATTGTACAACACGTTCTCTTAGAGCAGGTTGTGAGATAGTCACTGTTGATTTGTCTTTCTTCTATTTTTGTGTGTTCATGGATGCAATTTTTTAACTGTGCAAAGTTTTTATCTTTTAAAGCACAAAAATTCAAAATTTATACCCATGAGGAGTTGGTGGTGGAGCAAATATTTTTTAAATTATCACTAAAAACTACTTTGGGAGATGTACGCACACAAAACAACTTGGATTTGGAAATTTTGAAAAAAAAAGTCTGCTTTGCTAGGTTTGAAAAACGATTGTAGTAGTTGCCACTTCTGTTTAAAGACTTTCTGTGGTTTGGTTTTCATGATCCAACCAACTACGATCTGTCTTTTCTGGCTGGCTAACATTTTCCTCAGACAAACTGTAAGACAGCCACAGACACATAAGCTGTCTCACTTGGCAAAATACTGTGCCGAGTGCTTTTTTTAAACTTATCTCATCAGTTTTAAATTATTTTGTATGCTTACATTATGATCTAATGGTCAACAGATTCACATAACCTAGCTAAGTTAAAGCGAGAGAGTCAAACAAATAGTCTGATCAGGATCGGAGGCTAAACTGCTGCCAAAATCCTGAGAACAAATTAAAGTGCGTTAGCTGGCCAAATTATTTCATTAGCTAATGTGTGCTATGATATTAACGATATGTGATATTTAGCTACTGTGTAATGCTAACATTTCATCTCCAAAATGTTGGTCAGGGAATGACATCTTCTTACTAATTCCATATTATTGACCACACAAAACAGTTCTCTATACATTTCACCCTTAGACCTCTAGTTTATGTTTTAGATTTGCTGCATGCAAACAGTATATATATCTTCATAATCAGATTTTCCTATACAATAATTTAAACACCTCATCAACGCTGCTGGTTGCTGGCTTTTCTATATCAGTCGCTGGTTACTGATTCAAGTGAAAACAGATGTTAAAAGGAAAAAGTACAGGCAGTAATTTATTAATTTTTGTTCACAATTGCAGTTATTTACACACTTGAAGGTGTTTTTCAAAGACGCACAGGACAGCTAAGTGTAATGACTTGGCTACGTTAAGAGTTGTTTGTAAAAGAGGTGTTGTAATCATGTTTTCCTTCAAGTAGATGAAAGAACAAATTCCCAGTTACCCATCTCCATCGCAAGCTTTAATCCTCTCATTACGAGCCTAATGCATCCATTTATGTCCTCATTTCAGGTGTGCACTACCGAAAGTCCTGTGCCTCATCTGGAGCTTGTCTTATCGCCTCTTCTGGTTACCAGCAGTTCTGCACCGGGAAGCTCAACTCGGTCTGCATCAGCTGCTGTAACACACCGCTGTGTAACGGACCACGCCAGAAGAAGCGACCCCAGCCATCTGCTGCCATCACTCTTAACACGCCACGGCTTCCTGTGCTTTCCTTCAACATCATCATCCTACTTTCCTCTATCCTGTGCTGACAGAACTTTCCTAAGATGTGCGTTGAAACAAACTGAAACTGTACAAGCTCTGCCCTACATGCTTTGAAATGTATACAAGAGAAGGCTTTTTACAGCATTTGTTCTTGAGTCCCGGCTTTCTGTTGCAACAAAAACGACACAATAGTGAACAAAGTTATCGCCATGTGTCATGTCGTGAATATGGGTAAGATGTGGTGGATAAAACGGCTTCCAGCAGAGGGTTCATGAACGTCTGCAAGGTGGAAAAAGGCAAACAGCAAAGATAGCATGTGTAATTTCCAGAATAAATCTCTTATTTCTGCTCTATGCTCTATGAATAGGAAAAAACAAGTTTTGCAGTGTATTCACCAACTGAAACAAAACATGTATGACATCTCCCAAATGAACATGACTTATTTAACCTCTTGGCATCTACCATGTTGTTAACAAACCACTTAGAGGTGCGATTAGAATTGGGTTGGAGAAGAGGCTGTTACCTTTAAAATCAGTTCTTTTTATGGGGTTTTTGCCTTTATGTTCTGTTAATTTGGTATAATTTGAACTAAACAGGTTCTGATTCCACATAAAGTTCACTAGTGACCTTTTGGCATTGAGAGGCTATTGGTAAATTAAATGATAAACAAATATAAAATAATAGAAAAACATTTTTTTAATTTTAACAACCATTTCAGCCTCTTAGCAGGTGTTTTACAGTGTTTGGCCAAACAGAAATTTGATAAACACCTTTGAAGAAGGCACAAATTTGCCGTGGCATCATTTCAATTAACAGTTATTTCCTTCCGGATTTTCATTAATCATTTTTCCAAGATCTTGTATTGATGATGGCAGAATCACTAAAGTACTCTCCAGCATATCCCAAAGATTCTCAGTGGTTTAAGATCTGGATTCTGTAGTGGTCAATCCATCTGCGAAAATGATGTCTCATACTCCCTGAACCACTCGTTAATTTCCTTAAGCCTACACAGCTCTTTGGTCCTACTCCCTTGAGTACTTTGGGGGTGGAATGCTCTGACTTCACAGAACATTTACCTGATTGCTGATCATGATCTTTTCCAGCCACATTTCTTCATTGGAGATGACGGTTCACCACTGTCCTCTAAGGTTTTGTTTTGTTTGTTGTTGGGTTGTTGTTTTTTAACACATTGGACAATACTTAGCTTATTTGACTCTTATACTTAGCATTTGACCCTTTTGAAACTGAGTAACATTATTTCCACAACCACAAGATCTGTCCCCAGATGAGGTTGGTTAAGAAAACAGAAGCTACTGGCTCCAGTTAGGGTTGTAACTGTAACTGTTGCTGTACTAATTTTCCTATTTGCTTAGTCAAGTGGCTTTTTGTTGGCCAGGTAAAATAAGACCATTATGCAGTAAGTATGTAGTAATAAGGGTTGCTGAACTTGTGACTGACCAGGACAATAAGAATAAGACTTCAAAGTGCTGGAGAGGTCATATAAATCTTCTCAACACAGCAAGCCTTGACTCCGCTTATGTCATGGTCCCCGTGCCTGCTCGGCTGGCCCTGTGTGGCTACATGTTATGTTTTGTCTTTTCTCTCTCTCCTCTCTCTCTGCTCGCTGCCTGGGCGGAGCTCATTGTGAGCTCCCGGCCTCCACCACCTGTAGGCAATCACCTGTGGCTCCTCACCTTGTTTGCTCCCGCTACTTAAGGCAGTGACTGAGAGCACCTCGCCGCTGGACTATTGAATAACGCTCGTCAGTGCTACTTTAGCCTCAGCCAGTTTTGAGCTCTGTCCGTGAAAGTTCCGTGCTAACCCTTGTTCTCTGTATGCAGATTTCTCGTGTTTGGTTTGGAGACTCTGGACGCTTTTCCCGACCCCGCTCTGCACCCCTGGGAACCCTAGCCCCCTTCTCCTTCACCTGTATATAGTGCACCTGGAGTGTGTAAATAAACCTGTTTTTCTGAGATTTCAGTCTGCGCCGAGTCCTCCCTGCTCCTCCGTGACAGCTTAAACGTCTAAGGTTCGCTGTACCTGAAATTTGTTCCCATGTTGAGTTTATTTTAAAGATTGAGATGAGCAGTCACTATGTGGGAAACATCTATGTGCAAACTAATGATACAACAATAAAATCTGCAAATATTTACTTTGAATTTAAGCAGAAAAAAGTAATTACTTGATTTAAATTTACTTTATAAATTTAAATACTGCACAGCTATGATGAAGCTCAGGGTTCCACCTGAGGATGGCTGCTCTTTAACAAATGGTTTAAACTTTAAAACTGTGACTCTGTTTTTGACCACTGTGTGACGTATACAGAGTGATTAATGCTGTTTTTGTGTTGGTAATAATTAATTAGTTTTCAATAATGAATGAGGTTATTTAAATGCGCGCACCCCTCTCTTTTTGGGGATGCTCGTATGAATCCTGCTGCTTTAGGTCAGTGGTTTTCAAACCTGTTCTGGCATGCCCCATACCCCACAATTTTTTACAACCCTCAACATTTTTATCTGAATAAGTATATTATGTAAATAAAGGTAAACATAGCATTAGCATACTCTTAATTCCAATTAGTTTCATTTTGTATTTTCCCCTGGTTCTACATCCCACAGTTTGAGAACCACTGCTTTAGGCAAAGGTGCAAATATGTGATACCTTTTAAAGACTTCTCAAATAGCTGCAAGCAACAAACACAACTTCAGATCCTCGGGATTCTCAGCAGTAATGTCCTGACCGAATACTCCTGATGTTTCATGTATGAAAACCTCTTAGCTAGTTTAGGCCTCTAAATGAAACAAAGTAAAAAAATGAGACACAAAGATGGATGCAGTCACTGTGATGTGACCAGTTGGACTGCATATGACCCAGTGTATATTTCTTTTTGGCTTTAATTTTACTGTAACTTACAAATTAAAAACATTTTGTATTCAGTATGACTTAAAAGTAGCCACTGAGGCCATACTGTCATCAGGAAATCGTTTTTTACTGAGGTCATAGATCAGAGGTCAGAAACCTGTGGCTATTTTGCCCATGTCCAGTGCCTCCCTCTGGGTTTGATAAAAAATTAATCTGTATATGGAAATAAATATAATAAACACAATGTGATTGCTTTCACTACCAACAGATCTTTTTACTTAAAACAAATCTGATTTTCCTTCACTTCACAAATGTTCTCTTTGGTGGTTAATAAAAAAAATAACTAACTAAATTTTTATTATCCTAGTTCTATAATGTTATAAATTCAACATGAATGTGGCATTATTGTTATGAAAATGCAAAGTTAAAAAACCAAATAGTCATACAAAGTAACTGCAGACTTGTTTTAATTATTTATACCTATTCATAATGTTGATATGCTCATTTATGGCTCAGCTCCCTTTTGATAATAAATATTGCTGACCCCTGTCATAGATCAGGGGAACAGAGGGCCATTTTTCATACACTTCAATACAGTGTGACTTCTTTTTCCAGTCAGCCATTAAAAATAATGCCGCTTTGAGGCACGTTCTGCCCTTTTCGGACCTATTTAGTCTATCCTGAAACCTCAATTCCTCGTTGAAATTTGCATTTTTGTGCCATTGCCTCCTCTCTGTGTCTGCCTCGCTGCCTAACGATATCAGAAACAGTTGTGTTTGTTTCAGGAAGGGACCACTTCACCCAATTTGTTTATGTAGTTCTCACTGTTTCGGCCACGCCTCTGTGTTTTGTGCTCTGTAATGTTTACAGGAAAATGTTGGCACTAAAATGTGGAAAAATTGTGAGTGACAGTTCAGAGGGTGCAGTGTGTTTATCACTATAAATAAAAAGCTGTTTTTGTTGGTAATTATCTTACTGTCACAGTGATTTGGAAAAAAGGAGGACAGCACCAGCTCAGCTTTCTAGGCTGCTCCAAAAAATATCCCAAATCTAATCCAGTTGACTGTGAGATGCAGTTAAAAGCCTGCTAAACAATAAAAAAATTAATTAAATACACTGACTCTACTCACTGACTTTACTGAAATGTTGTCAACTGTGTATATACAGGGATACACAGACAGAAACATATACTTTAAGTTAATCAATGTTTTTGTTATAGTGCATATAAAATCATCACAGAGGTATTAGAGCTAAGATGAGGCTGTTCTCCTTGGGATAAAGTCAGACATGGCTGGACATTCATCTCAGGAGTCGGCAGGTAGCTGCATAGATGACTAGATAAATTTAGAAAATAAGTTTTAGGATACACACAAGCCAATTTCATAAATGTCCTTGATAAAATAGCCATTTAGACTGTAATGGAGCAGTACGATGACTGATGCGCGCACAAGAACAGACAAGAATACAGATCAAGGAAGGCTTACACTTCAGCACGCATACCTCTGCAGACGCCTGGGTGAAGCATGTGATGGTGGCAGGTAACCCAGATGCTACACAGAAAGCAGAATGATGTTATAGTTTGTTAAATGGAAATATTCAGTGTCTTTTGCATATTTGAGACACGCAAATGATAAGAATTTAAATATGTATTTATGTTCTTCTGTGGTGAGCTGAATCTAACCTTTAAGCGAAAAGGCTGTATATGTCAATGAACATTTCTGAATTCATTTCACCTGCTTTGGTGCAAATCAAAGTGACAACAGGTGCACTCGAGAGGCAACGAGATGACCCCAGAAAAGGAGCAACACCTGGAAAACTGCTCCTGTGGGTTCTTCTCCAGCCCTGAGACAGAGACTTAATGCCCAAAGTGATGATGAAATCAGTCCGATTGACAGACGTGAGTTGGGTAGTATAATTTATTTAACTGAGTAATAGCACTGGGACATTTGTGTTTTTGACACTGAAAAAGGAAACAGTATTGGGATGATGTTCTTGTGTAAAAGACAGTTTTAAGATGCTAAAAGTACCGTGTAAAGGTTTCTTAGTTCAGTTAGGAACACTTTAGTCTAAAGTCACGTTAATTTATTTGTCACAATGAATTGAATTGTTCAAGTTCAAAGATTAGTTGCATAGTTACATTTATTCCAATATAAAAATGTATCTAAGATATGTACATACCTACACATTACAGAGTAAACAAATGAAATAATTAGGAGCCAGATTTAATCCTGAGTCGGCACAATTAAAGTTTCACAGTTTCTCATGTTTACGGCACAAAAACCAAAAGATTTCCCAACTTAACTCAGATTGTGAACTCCCTCTCTGTAATCGAGCTGGGTCGTGAACTCAGTTACTGCATTTTGCCAAACTACTCCAGGTCTAAACCGACTCCCCGTCAGGTCTAAGCATCAGTGAGGTTAGGAACTCTAACAGTAGACTAACACTGAATGTGTTAGTCTACTGTTAGAGTTCACCATTAAATATAAATGTAGAAACAGTCTAGAGTTAGTACAACCAAGTTTAAAAAAAAAAAATTCTAAAAAAAAAGTCACACAAATGTTCTGATTCAACACTGCAGCAGAATTCACCTGTAAGTGCTTTATATTTAATTCAGCTGCTGGCCTTTCACTCATCTTAAACATCGATTGACTAATTAACTTACACCTCTGGTATAAAAACTACAGACGGAACCACAGGGCACTTCACCCTTTGGTTTGTAAAATCCTTTTATCCTCTTTTCTGACGCTAATAATGATTATTATTTATTATTTATAAAATGCACTTAATGTTTTACTCAGTATGACCAAAAACTAGGTCATAAAGCCAGCAAAATATTATAGTCGCCCCCTGCTGGCCATTGAAAAGAATGCAGGTTTTTGTGTCGACTTCGCTTTTCAGGCTTCAAAGCTGGGCCCATCAAGTGTTACACCAAAGTCCAGCTATTCCAGATTAGCCAGAGACTGTGAGGTGTTGGCAAGTTAATATTAACCCCATTAGAACCCCAACATCATTGCATCAAAACACTTTTTCTAAGTTACTAATTCTAACCACTAGATTTCTATTTTTAATTTTTATTATAGATTCCAACTTTGACTACTCCCTGATTTGGGACCTCCCGCCCTTCTTGAACATAAAAGGAAAGCCTGACATGGATACAGCAGCATTAAGCGCCAGATGCAACATCAATTGAACCATATAAGGGATTAAAAAGCAGAGCTAGGCTTGTTGTGGTTTGCAAAGCAGCTTGCAGCTACTGTGCTAAAGCTAAGTACCCTAAATACTATTTCAGATTAATAGTTGATTGTGACCTTGCACTGACATCATGGCCTACCATAGCTAACAGTAGGGTTAATCAATGTTAAAATCCATTGCTATTTTACTGCATTTGCTCTTCTTGAAGGTTGGTGATCATAATGTGACTTTCAGTTTCATCTGTGGGCCAAAATATTGATAAAAAATCCCCTCTCTGGAATGCAGAACACAGACTACAGTCCTTAAACCCTCCAGTCTGTACCTTTAATTTTAACTGAAGCTCTGGGGTATTTAAGATTCTATATTATATTTTAACATTATCACTGGAGGTAAATGTCCTTTCGAGACACCCTGTGCTATGTTTTTTGTGTACTCAATAAACACAGCACAGGGTGTCTGCTCACTGAATACTTGTTACTGCATCCATGGATAAAGCAGTTTCTCCCACTGACTCGCACAACAGGCTATATTTCCGACTCTGATGGTACATTTCTATTCTTGAGCTCCAAGATTTGCTCTTCAGTCCCTATGATGGACGTCTGAGTATCCGTGCCCAGTCCCGAGTCATCTTGCGACTGAATTGTCGTAAAGGATGAAGGTGTTTCCTCTTTGGCGACGGTGGTGCGACTCGACCTATTTCGACGCAGTGACTTCAGCAGCAGGGGGCGTTGAAGGGATTGCATGGGGGCAGCCCTGAACTGCACGGTGGACTGATTTTTATGCACGATGGTAAGGTGACACCGCAGAACCTGCATGAATACGTCCCTGAACTGCCGCGAGGACAGGTTGTAGAGGAAAGGGTTGAGGACAGAGCTGAGGTAGAAGAAGGTGTCGGCCACGGGGTGGAGGATGACGTAGCTCCGGAAGTAGGTAATGGTCCAGTTGGATTTGGGCATAGCGGCCATCATAAGACGGCGAATCTGGTTGGGAAGCCAGCATACCATCAAGGATCCAACAATGAGAACTAAAGAAAAACACAAAAAGAATAAATATAAGAGAAGTGATGACTTTTTTAAAACTCTCGTGTCTGTCAATATCATATAATAATTTTAAAAAGACAGGAAACAAGACAAAACATTTAATATGCTACATGTTTGTTAAAAAGAAAATATGTTTAATCAAACTTACTCAAAGGAAGGGTGACGAGCTAAAACACCACCTTTATTCTTTAAAAAGCTATGTTCTTGATATTTTACTTTATTCATAACAGTTTTTCACCTTTATTCCCAAAAAAGTATTTCAACTTTACCCTTGAAATGTAATACCGGTATAATGTTGATAATGATAAGAAAATGAAATATCGCAATAGAATATGGGGGGAAAGCGCACGTGCAGTGCCTTTGTTTTTATACGCACATGGAGGAAAAAGCGTGCCGGCGACGGGGAATGAGAAGGGCGAAAGCGGATCGTTGAATGAAACGGATGAACCAGAATTGGTTTGTAAAAATGCTGCAACTTCAGTGGTGTGGAACTGGTTTAGCTTTCGTCCGTCAGATACACAACAAAGCACTATTTTTGGTAGAGCATGCTAGCGGGCCATCGTTATTACCGTGTTTTTCGAAAATATGGCACACTTAAAATCAATCCTTTGATTTTTCTGAAAATCAACAGTGCCCTTTATAATCCTGTGTGCCTTATGTGTGAATTCTGGTTGTGTTTACTGACCTCGAAACAATTTTATGTACACGGCGCGCGAAAATCTGTCAAATGTTTTAGTACGACTTTGCTAAGCTACGAAGCCGCACGGCTTGATGGGTTGTCGGAGCATTACGGCTATCGTAGGCAGGAGCCTCGCAGAGTGATACGTACTGTGTTTTAACATAATATTACCGTATTGTGTGTGTATAACCTCTTTTTAAGTTTTGTGGATATTATACATGGTTATGCTGAGGATATGTCAGCCAGTTTCCACTGGAAATGCCACTGTCAGCAAGGAATTTGCATTTGCACTGTTAAATTTTTATATAGCTTTAATGCACATTTAAAAAAAACAGCTGCTTGTTTAAGTGAAAATACATTGATGGGTTTGTTTGTTTGTTTTTTTTTGCACTAATAAAGTTGTGGAATTGTAAAGTATTTTGTCTAGTGTCAATTATATCGTCAGTTATATCGTTATCGCAAATTTTCAAATGTATATCGTGATAAATATTTTTGGTCATATCGCCCTGCTCTACTTGAAATGCAATCCCAATTCCAAAAGAGCTGGTAAATGGTAAATAATAAATTCTCATAAATTCATAATTTATTCACAGCGTAACACCAATCAAAACTGAGAAAATTTAGCTGATGTTTTATCTATGCATTGCAGTTACATTACTAATTAAAATTGAATTATACATATTAGTGCATTTGTGTCAATTTATTTTAGAGGACAACTTTAATTATTTGTTATGTAGATTGGTTAAACAATTTATTTTTATATATTTATTAGTGCTGTCAAAATTATCGCGTTAATTGTTAAGATCAACGCGAAATGTTTAATGCATTAAAAAAATTTAACGCTGATTTTGTTTTTTTTATTAATTTCCTGTAATCTAAGACCTTTAAATTCATGAGCACCTCTGGAGGAGGGGGCAACAGTGTGCTATGCTGGCGTTTGGCCTGACAGAAATGATTAGAAGAAGAAGAAGAAGTGACACCATGCTACTATCTAGCTAACACTAGCTAACACACGCAAGCATGGACGAGGGCGGACTTTTGGGTGGAAAGTTTCTCTTTAAGAAGTTGCCTGATGGCTTGTTGGACAAAACGAGAGTAAGATGCACAATTTGCAACGCTGAATTCAAGTACCACAGAAGCAGTTCATCACTGGCGTATCACCTGAGAGCAAAACACCCAACTGAATCCACCTCTACGGGACCTCGCCAGTCTACGCTTCAGGAGTATGGTGCTTGTGGACGAATAACAAAAAATGTGAGAGAAAAGGTAACCAATTCCTTGGTTGTTTGGATAGCTAAAAACTGCCGACCAGTTAGCATAGTAGAAGATGATGGACTGAGAGAAGTCATTCGTGCTGCATCAGGAGATGAGTGTTACAATCTGCCCTCGAGAGGAACCATTGTGTCGAGACTGCACACTTTGTATGGGGACCAGAGGGCTCAGCAGTCCAGCAAGCTTGTGCAAGTAAGGAATGTCGCTCTCACCGGAGACCACTGGACTTCGGTGAACAACGATAATTACTTAAAATATAAAGAATAAAAAAATGTAATTGGAGCCAGGCTATTAATAAAGTAATTGAGATTAATCGCAATTAATAACAGAAAATTGTGAGATTAGTTTAATTTTTTTTAATCTATTGACAGCACTAATATTTATTTAAGTTTAGAAATCTATAAAAAAATTGCTTGACACTACAAATTATATTATTTATTATGCAAACTTTTTTACAGCAAATACAATAAACTTAAATATTTCATATTATATATAATAAAAAATGAGCAAACAAAAAAAAAAAACCAACTGATTCCAGTTTTGACTTTTTCTCCCGCTACACCAGCGCTGATGTGGAGGTCTGAGTGGTGACACCTATTCAGTCTGACGTCACTAGCCGTGTCTGGACCTAAACTCCGCTGCAGGTCCATATATCAAATGATCGCTATGGCATTACTGAGAGTTGAAAAACTGTCTAAAGTCTTTCATCTTTAATAAAATGATCAGCATTCTGCTCTACCAGGTGTAACAATTGAGTTTAGCATCCAGGCATCCATGAAAACGGAATTTATGACATTTAACGGAGTTAGAAGTTAGCAGGGAGTTAGCAAACTAGCTTCTATCTAAATACAATATAGCATGTCCTGACTGCGGGGTTTTGGAAACAAATTAAAACGTACAGCTCTGCTATCACTTCCAGCATAAATGAAGACAGAAAACTAAACAGCAGTGACGTTTGTAGGGTTACTGAAGTTGGGCTAGCTGGTATATAATGATGTGCTACGTGACTGCTAGCGACACAGCTATGTTAGCATAATATAAACAAGCTAACTTTTTTCCCACTCGATAAAAGTTAACGTGAGTGTTCTCGGTGGTCAGGAACAAATGTAATCGCATGGCAGGATGCTGTAAAAGGACCAAACTTCAGGAGAACAACTGAGATAATCCATCCACAATACGAGGTTAGTCATTCATATACTGCTGCATGGGCTGGGCTGTAGTTACATCCTAAGGTTTTAAAAACTGAGCTTAAATAAATGATTAGCGGTAATAAAAGCCGAGGGAGGTCAACAGTGATCACTGACTGTTTTAGGAGCTTTTTGAGATTAAATAGAAGAAAATACATAACATTAAACATGTTAACAACACAAAAGCCATATTAAACGCAGACTACTTTAGGCCCGGAAGTAGGATTCGTCACGTCATCACTTAACAATCAGATTGTTCAGGATGATGACAAACAGTCGCAAATTTGTTCACCAACCTTGTCGGTAGTAAAATATTATCTGAACCAGTGTTAGTTTGTCTTTATCTTGCGAGCTGGTTGTTTACATTAACACAGAATTATTTGACTCTATTTCTAAAGCTATAAGCTTCACATCATTTGGATCTTAATGGATCAACCTACATTTTCATGCACTGTTACGTGCCAAGAGATGTGGCTTTGCTTTTGTGTTCTATTTATCTTTCAGGTGTCAAGCCTCCACCTATTGGCCAGTTCAAAGTTGATTGGCATGTGTCTATTGGCTGGTCTGGGCCCAGTTGGCCAATCACACGCCAAGGATCACTACAAATGAGCAGCTCCCTGGCCAGCTGGTGGTTGCTGGCTTCTGCTATGACAAACATTTGCGAACAGGTGTCTTTATATTATGTGTGGTGGGAGGCTGGACAGGTAAGCTGGGGTACCCTATACACTGATTGCAGGTGTTAAACTGTTAGACACACTAGGGTATGTGGTTGATGCCACTTTTGTATGTTTTCACTGACCTTTTGTCGAGCAGCTAGGTAGGCCTTTTGTTTTGCATTTTTGTTTTAGTTAGGCCCTGGGAGCTCTCGACCTCTTTTTGTTTTATTACTTTCTTTGATTTGGTTCAACCGCCCAGTCCTCCTCCCCCACCTTTTTTCTTATAGATTCCACTAAATCCTGCCTAATTCTTGACTGTCCTGTTGTCATCCTCCTCCATTGATTGTGGTTGTCCGGTGTTGCTGTCTCCTTCCTGCCTTTGCCACCACCATGGTGGGGGGGACGTAACATGCACAAATCAATCCACAGACCTAATGGGAGGTTTCCTGTTTTAAGTTACAATCCATTCACATGGCAGCAATACAATGACATTTAATAAATGTAAAAATATACAGAGAGCACATTTAAGTGAAATATCTGAATATACCACTGCAATTACTCACACTTCATCATTCATGTCTGAGTCATGCCCTGAACTCTCTGAAAGGACAAACACACCCTTGGTCTCTCTTCTGCTGTTTATCCGTCTCCCTACAGTGTTTTTAATGGGGATTAAGCTGCAACCAAACAGCCTTTCTGCATTCACAAAATTATCTGATGTGAGACAAATGCTTCCTGCTGAGGAGCACAAACATAAACACATTCATGTATAACACCATGTCCAAAGACGCTGGGTGGGGGAATCATCCATCCTGATATTATTAAGAGATGAAAAGGGAGAATAAAAAAACTGAAAAATCAGTCTGTGTTTCTCACATGCAGACTAAGTGCACTCATTAGTGTTTGTTTATAAAGGTTCAGGTTCAGTTTAATGCTAATCTCAAGTGTCAGTGAGCTTTGATCCCTTGCAGCCTGTCTTAAGGTTTGCCAGTGATGTTAGAGACTTTATAAAGAGATGTCAATAGTTCAAAATAAAGACATCAAGGGCATTGCCTCAGAAAACCTGACAGAAATTTGGGAATTCTGGCAGCCTGAAATGCATTTTAATGGGCCTTTTGGGCTGAAGTTCCTCTGTTTTATATCCCATCTTATCTTAGACTAAAAACATGAGCGCCTGAAGCATGTGTCGTGTTTTGTTTTGTTTTAAAAAAAAAGCTGCATTAACTTATCTGTCACATTTACAAGCCAAAAAAGTGAAAGTGAATATATGTTATTTGTTGTTTTTATAGCCTAGCCTCAATGTATGGCAATGTCAGTCTTACAGACGCAAAGGTTTAATGGACCAAATCGACAAACTAAAAGTAGTATGAAAAGACATTTTACTTCACTAAAACTTTACTTTTTTTTAAACAACAGTAACTAAAATTGCATTTTGAACTCAGAAAAGTACATTTTAATTTCAAAATGACCAAATTGGTTATTGCAACCAGCTTAGGGAGGCCCCGATGGGTGGGTCAGCCCCTTTCAAATCATGTTTATGTTTTAACATCTATAATGAACTTCTGAAAAACATGCCCATATTTTAATAATTAACACAATTAACAGAACAAAATAATCAACACAAACTGGAAATGTTTGTGTTGCATTTTTCGGTTGGGGCACACACTTCAGTTTCACTACAGCGCAGAGAACAGCTGGACAGAGTTTGTTACTTCCATTCAAACTATGACCGCAGTAATATGCTAGCGACCAAAGCTAGGGGAATGCACATTTTTCCCTAGTGACAGATGCTGACCAGGGGATCATTTAGCCATCAACCTCTCACAGCAGCTCCAGGAGTATTCACTTTTCCCTTGCAACCGGTGGTTGGTCATTGACTAGTTTTGAGGCCATGACCACCATGTTTATCAGGTCGTTAAGCAGTGATCGTCTGTCAAGAACATGGGTGCATGCTAACACTGAAGTACCTATAACTGATGCTCTACGAGGCTCATTCGTAGACATAAAATGTCCACATATATATATTTACCTTCAACCTGGAATGAAACTTTACCTTCTTTGGATGTGTTTCTCTTTGTCCTTCTTACAGCTGTTACAGAGTTTTTAAAAAATAACTGACAGGGAGCTGTGGTCAGATCCCTGCTAAGCTGAATGACTGAACTGAACTTTTCGGTTGTGGCTGCTGTTGGCGATTTTATCCTGTGTTTTAAAAAATGCAGCTTGCTAATCAAATATATCCAAATATGGTCACTTCTACCTTCTACAAAAACGTTAAGGCTTCAAAATACAGAATCCAGATGTCCGCCTTTAATAAACAGTTTGCTGTCTGTTTTTGCTGACCCCATCAGATGCATGTGTCTTATTTTCCAGACACAGACACTAATTTTTCATGACGCCCTGCAGCTTCATGTCGGGTCTCGCCATGTACAAACACAGCTTCGCTGCAGGACCTGAGGCTGGTCCACCTGCCTGCTGATGTGACTTGGAGTTTGCTCTCTGTTAGGAAGGATCAACCCCAGAGCCACGCATGCTGTTGCCTAGCAGGGTCACTGGTCTCATAAAAAACAGGTTTGTTTGTGGGCAGGCTTTTAAACAACGCAAACAAGAGGTGATGAAGAAATCTGAGTGGAAAGCAGCACTCTGCATCATGTTTGTCGTCAGCCAAACACTTTGTGGTCTGCAGGGATTCCTCTCAGAACAATCATCAAGTTTGAAGAAAACAAGCTACAGACAGCATCAGCCCCCAAGTTAAATTCTTTTAATGCTTTAAGATAAAAGGAGGCAAAAGAGAGAAAACACTCACATGTATGGTATTGTTCATTAAGGCCAGCTGTACCGTGACCAGTCTGAATCAATACCAAGAGATGTCACCGGTAATAACTCTAGTTCTGATCACTTTCAAAGAGGAATTCAAATCAAGGTTTGTGAAGACAGTAAAGACAGAGGGTTCATCTGAGTGAAAGTACAAAGAGGAAGAAAGTGAGATGAAGACAAGTCAGAAGAAAGGAACACTGCTGGAATACAAAAATAAATGAGCAGGCAGAGGTGACGGACACAGATAAAAACAACTTTAGAGATTCATGTTGCTCTGAGTCATTTCTCCTTGACACTTTGGTAGATAATTAGACCCTCTCGGGTAATTTAAAGTGTCTTTTTATTAAAAAATATCTGGAAATATATTCTCTTTATGACCTTCTCCAGATTCCAAAAACAATTTGGTCAGCTGGCCAAAGCAATTTATTTAATAAGTGACAACACTGTCATCTTCACCTTCAGAGCGCACTGAGAAAAGGGTTTGCAGTCAAGTGTGAAGGGAGGCAGAAAGAGAATTCAAGTCTGATTTTATGGTATTATGTTAAAAAAATGGTGGATTAATCTAGTTGAAGCTGGACCTTGAGAACCGAAGGAGCATCCAATTGATTAATGGGTTGATGAGGTCATAACAGTAACTGCAGGTGTTGTACTAGAAAGCTGAAGTCAAAAGTGAGGGTTTACCAATGATCTATGTTTCAACTCTCAGTCCCTGAGGGTTTGGGCTCTGGGATTTCTGGATTTGATCCCTAGTTTTGTTCCGCAGATTTACTCTCTGAATTTGGTCCCTGTGATTTCTGGGTTTAGTCTTTGGTTTTGAGCCATGCGTTTGGTCCCTGCAGTCTATAGGCTTGGTCTCTAAGGTTGGTCCCTGTGGTCTCTGGGTTTGAGCCCTGCGTGTGATCTCTGGTTTTGACTTTTTATTGAGTTCAAGTCCAGAAACAAACCAAAGTTCTTGCTAAATCCAGCTAGACCATCAATAGGAGCACTAGCAATAAGCAGATGATCAGAAGATTAAAATGAATGACAAAAGCACAAGAAAGGAAATACTTTGTCAGGTTTGCAAGATAATCAGAGATTTTCAGGTTGAATATTTTTTGAAGATGATTTTCAAATGTCAGTGAACAAAAAAGGAGAGTTATAATTGATGACAGTCTACCGCAAAAAAATGAAGTCTTGTGTGCTGCAAATCTCCAGATCCTCCTAGTGTGGGAGGATGATGCATTTTTGAGCTCTGGCATTTCAAAAGTCTGCAGAGGGGAGGAACTGTCATTAAAGGCTGAAGATCTGATCTAATGTTGAATCCTGACATGTTTTTATTTTCAGATATTAAAACAACTTTCTAATGGAAAACTGAAAAACTCATATTTGCAGCACCCACCTCCCTGTGTTGTCTCAAAAAGAACAACATCTAACTAACTGTAGGCAGCACAGAGAAGATCAGAGACGCCACTGTGTACTTTCACAATGAAACAGTTGAATAAACAACAATTCTCCAATTCAGTTTCATTTATTTAGCTTCTCCTATTTCTTCTTTTGCTGGAAGACAGTGTGATTTCACAGCGTTGATAAAGAATTTAACTTGACTTTGACAGATACGGTTAAAGACAGCAGTTACCTGATGCTTAAAAAGTCCACGGTTGTATGTCAGGTCTGAGACTAGAACTAGAGATGAAACAAGGATCCAGGCTTATTGTAAAGCAGGGAGTCGTGTCTGTCAGCAGTCATGGATTTTTACATTTTTCAGCACTTTGTGTTATTTTTCTGTTCAGTGTGAGACCCCTTCCTTTTATAAGTCAGTCTGAAACTCAGAGGAAAAATGTTGCCCATCCCAGCCATAAACTGATGATTTCCACCAATCTGACATTTGTTTTGGATGAAAAATGCAATTTCATTCAGGACTAACGGTTAAAGCACATAAAACCATACACATTTATAAATCTAAGCAGCTGGATGTGGATGCACTCCAAGTGTGTTCATGTTGGAGACTTGCAGTGCCGGTTCTCCTGCCAGGAACTGCCCGGGGCCACGAACCCTGTGGGGCTCCCAAAGCCTCAGGTTCAAATCTCTAGGATTGTCAGTCTGGCTTTTAATTGCTTGTTTCTTTTGGCACTTTATAACCAAACCTAGCAGGTTTGGGGGTTTTTTTTGACTGAATATTACCAATACTGCTGAGGATTGACTGTTTCAGCTCTAACTGGGATAAGTGCACACATTTCTCATAATATGCGTCTCCAGTGGGTCCTTCCAGTCCTGCTCCACTAACAGTGGGACATCATAGCTTTAAAAAAATGCCACTTTCCTACACTTAAATTGATGAAGACCTGCCATCCTTTATCCCACCAGCCTTATAAATGATCCTAACTGTTCAAATGAAGGCACTATAGATATCACACACTCCACTGATTCAATTTCAGTAAAACCTGGAGGGATGATACATCGAGGCAAATTTTTTTTGTACTTTAAAACCTGCAAAGTTCATATTTCCAATATGTTGCATTAAAAATGTAACGATGCAGCAGGTTACGGATTGGATGCATCATCGAATCCTGGCAGCAGATCATGAAGTGGCCGTATCTCTCTTTCTTTAAAGGTGTTTTTTCCCCCTATAGATCTACCTATCACATCGGCTCGCTGATCACAGCCGAGACGTTCACCTGGCAATATGCCCCTGAGTCAGAACAGATCAGTAATGTCTCTGCAGAGGAGTTAGGATGCAGCTGAACATGTGATTGCATGAGCCTTCCTTCATGTCATTGATAAATCTTTATTGTTTTAATGTCACTCTCTTCACGCTGAATGCACCTTCCTCAAAAACTCCAATCTCAGCTGATGCACTCATCAGTGATGTTCCCGAACTTGTTGACATTAAACACCCACACACACTCTCACTGTCTCTCTGCCAGGCAAAATATAACTGCCTGCTAATTAGCAGGCAATTAAAGGAGATTATTGGAACAATTAATTGTCTGTCTTTTTGTTGTAATTGGAGTGTGTTTGATTGAGCTTCCCAGTTCCTCTGTGCATCTCACAGCAGGAGAAAAGGGGGCGAGCCGAGTCTCTGCCTGCCGTAAGTATGATTTACACTTTTAATAAGAGCTAAAAAAAGAGAAAGAAATCAGACCGACCGCTGCCTCATTTACATGGAAAATCTTCCCCTTTCAGACCTCGGATGGGTTTTTCTGTGTAGCTCATACAGGAAATACTGTGGTTTACACACTCGCCTAACAAGTGAAAGGTCCATGGGAGGACACACAAATCCCTTTGGGAGTGTGTCATTAAACTAGCCCCATTGAATAAGGTGAATAAGGTGAAGAGAATTAGCTTTTTGAGATTTCCTTACCTGCATGATTGAGCCTGCATCAAGACATGTTGTAAACCTGAATTTTTTTTTAACTGACCAGCAGGGGGCGCCTGTAAAAAGACTCTTGGCTGCATTAGTCTTCAGGAGAATAATTTGTTTATTGATTTATCGGTTCCAGGAGATGGCTGCCCCTCCCTGAGTCTGGTTCTGCAGGAGGTTTCTTCCTGTTAAAAGAGAGTTTTTCCTCCTCGCTGTCACCAAGTGCTTGCTCATACGGAGTCATCTGATTGTTGGCGTTTTCTCTGTATCATTGTAGGGTCTTAAACTTACAATATAAAGCACCTTGAGTCATCTATAGTTCTGATTTGGCTCTATATAAATACAATTGAACTGAATTGGCTTGAATTTATTGATTTGTTTGTGGCCTTTTTAAAAATATTGCTAATTACTCTTTTATTCAGTAAAACCGGAAAGGTTTTACAAAATTTTACAGTTCATCAGATAACTGAATGATCCCAAGTTTACTGATTAGCTACACCAAGAGGCTTCATAACAGTTAGACAGCTGCAACCCACAGCTGAAAAACGCAGTTTACTAATCTATCTGCTAATATGGTCACTTCTGGCTTCAAAATCCAATAGGCGACGCCATGCTGTAGCCCGTAACTTTAGCAGTAACTCTGTTATCAAACAATTGCCAACAATTCTTGGCGGAAGGGGAGGGAAGGCCTAATAATTAGTTAATTATTAAAAACAAATCTTTTACAATAGTCTCATGGGTGTTATAAATGCTGTTTTAGATTTTAGATGCAATTTCAGAGCGAAACAAACCACTACAACATCCCATTGAATCAGTGAGAGTATCAGGACTGGGTCACACCTGAGTCCGCCTGATAATCAGATGAATATTCAGCACGGGGAGAAACTCTGAAACTCATTTTAAAACTTTTGCAACTGATTTGACTCTTTTAGAAATCCCAGAAGCTGCATAAACCTGCACACGGATGCTCAGCGAGCAGCTTATAAACACAAAATTTCTCCCATAACTCGGGGGGTGGGGGGGATTTTCTCAAATAGAGGGCATCGCCACATCGCCGGCGCCCTTCATTTCCATGATTGGAAACAGCTCAAAGACAAGAGCTGAATAATCGAGAGAAGTGAAGTCTTTCACCAGTATTTGTTGATAAACACCTGATTGATGACTGGATCTCACTGGTGACGACGGTCCTGATTGCTTACTGATTTAAAGCTTATGTCAAATCTATACAATTACCCAACTGAAGAGTGCTAATGAAGGAGAAGATGAGCATGGAGTGAAATTATTCAGATCTGCTTGATGAGGGTAAAAGTTAACGAATGAGCTTATTCACTTGTTTGATTATGCAGCTGATTTCACTTTCAGGAGCTGTTTGTGGTGTGATATGAACATCAATGGAGGAGCTTATATATGACTTACATTTTCATATTGTATATGAAGGAAATGATTATCAGAAAACAGATCTTTCTTTTCCTCCATGTTTTCTGTTTGTTTCCTCTTTTTCCCTTGCTTTGCCTCCAAATCTTCCCTTTCCTCTGTGTCTTCCTCCTTGGTTTTACTTTCTTTTGCTTCTTATTTTACTTGCTTGACCTCCATGTTTTCCTTCTGTGTTTCTTCTGTGTTTTATTTTGCTTTTCTTCTTTTGTTTCTATTGTTTAGCTCCTTCTTATTCCTTGTGTTTCCTCCATATTTTCCATTGTTCTTGCCCGTTTCCTCTTGGTTTTCCTGCTTGATTCCCTTGTTGTTGCTTATTCTTTTTCTTGCTTTTCCCATTTTATGTTAGGCTTTGTTGATTTTGGATCATTTAGTATTTAGTTTATGGCACTAGTTCCCTTTCCCTTTATTTGAAGAGACTGGTGATAAAAGGAGATTTTTTTTAACCGAAAATTTCTAGTATAAAACTTGATATTTAATTAAACAGCCACAATTTTAATCATTTAGTATGTTTCAAACACACATCGCATGAAAAACTGCACATTTAATGACTTCATATTAAAGTGACTTCAATCTAACCACAAACCACTGCTGAAGCAAAAGAAAATGAAACTGACGTGAGAAAATAATCCTGCAGCTGTCTCATTGATCTGGTTAGATTTCTCCTCAGACGCTGGATGAAGTCGGTCCTGTGGATAATAAGCCTAAGAAACCTGTGATGAAGGCAAACATCATCAAAGTCTGCGACGCTGAGAACAAATTTCCCTTGAACCCAGAGACTATCAGACACAAGCATAGTGAACGATTTCCTCCCACAGAGAGAATAAAGAGGGTTTTTGTAGATTGGAAATTTGGGCTTATTAGCTGCATAATAATGAGATTCTGAGATGCCAGATGGGCGAGTTTAACCAGCAGGCCAGCTCAGATAGTGCCAGGTAGATATGAGCCATTAAAAAACATCCTTAATTGCAAATATGCAAACATTAGTCAAGATTTTGTGGACTAAATTGTGTTTCCTTCACAGCAAACATCCTTCTGAGAGGTAGAAGGTTAATTTAAACCAAGAACAGTGATTGCAAATAGTTTTCACAAAAGGGCAATTAAGGCTGTTTCTGCACAGCGCTGAATTCATTAAATGTTATCCATGAAAAGCAGCTCACACTGCAAAGATCTAACGGCAGTTATGAGTCTGTCAGGCACAAACACAACGATCCTTCCTCAATCAGCCACAAGAGGAAAGCCACAAAGAATCAATCTGACGGCTAACAGGAGATCCTGCGTTATTAAACCACCTGAAACACTGAAATCAGTCACACAGGAGTGTTATTCATAAAGGAGCTAATCACCTCAGAGCACATTTACTCAGCCAGGCACCAGAGAGTCGTGTTTGCCACCCTGATAAAAAATATGCACATGTCAATATATAAATACAACCGTGTGTGTTAGGGACAAAGACGGAAAAAAACATAAAAATATATGGAAAAGAAAAGGAGGGAAGGAAAAAGAAGACAGGAAGAAAAGGGAAGAAAGAAGCTAGAAGGAATGGATGGAGGAATGAAAGGAAGGGAGGAAAAAGGAAAATGCTGAAAGGAGGTAAGAAGGAAAAGAAAGGGAAAGGGGAAGAAAATGAAGAAGGAACGGTGGAAAGAAAAAACAAAGGAGTGAGGAAATATACAAGTGATGAAGGAAAAACAGGAAAGGAAAAAGAACGGAAGAAAAAGAAGAAAGAAGGAAAAGAACAGGAAAAAGGAGGGGAAAGTTGGGAAGGAGGGAAAAAACGAAAATAAAAAGAAGAAGAAAGTGGGATCAAAGGAGGCAGAAAAAGATGGGAAGAACAATATAAAGGCAAGGAGTGAGTGAAGTTGGAGACCGAAGGAAAGAGGAAAGGAGGAATGCAAGGAAAGGACAGAAGAAAAGATGAAAGGAAATATTCAAGGAAGAAATGAAAAGAGGAAGAAAGAAAAAGGAAAGATGGGCAAGAGAACAAAGAAAGAAAGGGAAAGGGGAGATGAAAGAAAGGAAAGAAGGACAGAGGAAGAAAAAAGGAAAGAAGGCACTAAGGAAAGAAAAAGTAGGAAGTAAAGTTTTCATTTTGTCTAATTCAACATTTGGCTGTAATAAACGCCAAAGTTGTGCTAGCCAAACTTCATCTCATTTAATATGCTAACCAATCTACTGAGCCAGCATAAATATGGTCATGCCTGGAAAATAAATAAATAAATAACTAAATAAAAGACTGTAATGGCCAATAAACCACACTGCTTAACACCCCATTTTTATTAACCGGTCCTTCATATATTTATTTATTTATTTTTTTATGATTAATATTTTATTGTACTTTTTAGAACACTACAGTCCACTGCGGAGACAGATTACATCGCATAAAAAAAACATCAGCATAGCAGCAGAACAGTAGAGAATACCAAACCAAAATGAGGGGGGGGCAAACAAAGCAAGAGATAAACAAAAGCATGGAAAGAAAAACAAAAACAACAACAAACAAAAAAGGAAAAAAGAAAAAAAAGAAACAAAAACAGCCAGCCTTTGACTATGTGGGTCTTACTGCATGCCACACTCTGACATCCCTGAGAGTGCTTCATCAGAATTCCAATGACTATCCCACTCTAGGGTCTAGTCTGTTCGTTTTATTCTGGACAGATATGGATCCCACTTCAGATGGAAACTCTCCACTTTATTCAGGAGCCTGTATGAGAGTTGTTCTAGTGCAGCGAGTCTCCCTAGTTGAATATGCCATACAGAGACAGGTGGGGTGGAGGGGGCCTTCCACTGGGAGATAATGAGTTTACGCCCCAGCATCAATGCAGTCTGTACCCACTCAGCAGCCTTAGGTGGAGCATAGTTAAGGAGTGATGGGTCTCCCAACACAAATAGTCTTGGTGAAAAAGGAATATCCCATCGTATGGTTGATTTGATAAAGTCATGTATCTCAGTCCAAAAGATTTGGGTTTTAGGACAGCTCCAAATCATATGGGTCAATGTGCCTACCCCAGTCTGACATCTCCAGCATTCAGGGGACTGAATGAGGTTCGCCCTATACAGTCTGTGTGGCGACCAGTAAATTCAGTGTAGTAATTTGAATTGGATTAGTCTCGTTCTAAGTTCCCTGGACACCTTTTTACTATTCTGCAACATTGCAGTCCATTCCTGATCTGTAAAAGCCACACCAAGGTCAGATTCCCAAGCTAACCGGAGGGCAGGTAGTCCTTTACTCGTGCCCGTAACAAGCATTGAGTAATATTTAGAGACTTCACGACCCCCCCCAAAGATTTTTTTGATGTAGCTGAGATATTCAATATTTGGAGGTGGTGTGGAGGAGGAACCAAAGGTTTTGAGCAATAAGTGCCGGAGCTGCAAGTACCTCCAAAACTGACTTTGTGGCAACTGAAACTGTGCTTTAAGGTCGTTGAAGGACTTGAGAATCCTCCCCTGATACAGGTCTCCGAGAACAAGTATCCCTCTCTGGACCCACAGTCTCCAGAAAAACGGCGATTTATTAATGCAGAGTTTGGGATTGAGCCATATGGAAGCCTCAGTGTGAAGGTGGGAGTTAAAATTTAGTAGCAAGGCCACCTTCTTCCAGACCGTCTGCAGGAAAGAAAGAATGGGGTGGGTTTGTATATCTGGTGGGAGCTTGGTGGTTAAAATGTGCATCGGAGGGAGTGGTGAGCACAAAGTACTCTCCAGACTAAGCCATGGGGGGGATCGTTCTGGAGGGAGAGCCCAGTGAACCATGTGTCTCAGACTGAAAGCATAATGGTAAAATAGTAGATTTGGGACCCCCAGGCCACCCGACTCCACTGGTTGCTGTAGCTTTTTAAGCTTTATTCTAGGGCGTCTGTTATTCCATATGAATTGGTTGCATAATCTGTCAAATTGATGGAAATATTTTGATGGGATTTTTAGCGGGAGTGTTTGTAGTAGGTAATTAAATTTTGGAGCACAATTCATTTTGATGATGTTAACTTTACCCCAAAGGGTGAGGAACAAAGGGGACCATCTAATTATGTCGGTTCTGAACTTGTCCAATAGAGGTTCAAAATTAGCCTGGACTATGTTGTGTAACAAACGGGGGAATGTAATGCCCAAGTATTTAATACCAGTCTGAGGCCAGCTGAAATCCCCTGGCTGGAACAGGGTTTTGGGGCAGAAGGCTGTCAGAGGGAGCGCTTCAGACTTTGACCAATTTACTCTATATCCTGATATATTAGAGAACTGGTTAATAATTCTCAAGAGAGCAGGTAGAGATCGTTCTGGCTGTGATATTAGGACCAGGGCGTCATCAGCATAGAGCATCAATTTGTGGTTATTATTGTGGACCTGGATACCTGGAAAATCAGGGTCTCTACGTATTGTCGCTGCCAGAGGCTCTAAAGCTAAAGCAAAAAGCAGAGGACTCAGTGGGCAGCCCTGTCTTGTACCCCTGTGGAGGTCGAAGGACTGTGATATAATACGGTTCGTTAGTATTGATGCTCTCGGATTGTTGTAGAGAAGTTTGACCCACCTTATGAATTTTGGGCCAAAGCCAAATGCTTCCATTACACAAAATAGAAAACGCCACTCCACCCTGTCGAATGCTTTCTCTGCATCTAGGGAGAGGGCTATGGCTGGAGAAAAGTCCCCCGTAGGGGATTTATTCTGGGTTGCCCACATAATATCAATTAGGCGTCTAATATTATCGGCAGAGCAGCGAGTCCGAATAAAGCCAACTTGGTCGGGGTGTATTAAGTAAGTCATGACCTTATCTAATCTGGTTGCTAGTAACTTGGCTAAAATTTTGCAATCACAATTGATCAAGCTTATTGGCCTGTAACTCTTACAGTCAAGCGGGTCTTTGTTTTTCTTTAAGACAAGGGAAATAAGTGCCTCTGACAGTGTTGGTGGCAGGCTGCCCTTATCCAGGGCTTCCTCAAACATTTGCAGGAGTAAAGGGGAGAGCTCCTCTGCAAAGTTCCTGTAAAACTCTGCTGTAAACCCATCCAACCCAGGGGCCTTGTCAATTGGGAGATTTTTGATTACCCTTAAGATCTCTTCTTTTGAAATTGGGGCGTCCAGGGAGTCCACCTGTGTCCTAGAGAGAGTTGGGAGGTTGAGGGGGGAGAGAAAACTGTTAATTTCCTGAGAGTTTGCTTGTATTTCTGAGGAGTAGAGTTGCATATAGAAATCTCTGAAGGCTTCATTCACTTCAGAGGGTTTTGACACCATAGTGCCATCCTGTGCTCTAATTGCTGCTATGATAGTCTGAGCTTCTTTTTGTTTAATATATCTTGCAAGCAGTTTGCCAGGTTTATCTCCATCTTCGAAGTATTTCTGCCTAGCCCGAAATAGAGAAAACTCCATTTTCTGAGTCAAAATTGAGTTAAACTCATATTTAAGTCTAGTTAGGTGGGTCAGATTTGCCGAGCTCATGTCTGCCTTAAAAGCGGCTTCAGCTATGGCAATCTTCCTCTCCAGGTCTATCTGCTTGGACAGAGCAGTTCTTTTCCTATATGAGGCATGCTGGATGATGAACCCTCTAATAAAAGCTTTCAAAGCTTCCCATGCTACACCCGCACTGGGAGCTGTAGAGAGGTTGATTTCTATATAAGAATTGATCTGCTCTCTCAAGGAGTGGAAAAAGTTGGGATCATGTAAAAGGCTTGAGTTTAGCCTCCATCTGGGAGACTTGGGGGGGGGTACCAAATGAGCTCAGATGTAGGAGCACCGGGGCGTGGTCAGAAACGTGTATACTACCAATAGAGCAGGACATTGCTGAGGGCATGATAGAATTTGACACAAGAAAATAATCTATTCTTGACAGAGTGTTGTGGGGGGCAGAATAAAAGGTGTAATCTCTTGCGGATGGGTTGAATACTCTCCATACGTCCACCAAACCCAAGGTCCTACACATTTTTATAGCGACCGAAGCTGATCTAGAGTGTCGCTGTGAGGGAGTGCTTCGATCCAGTATATCATCCATGACTAAATTGAAGTCCCCTGCTATCAGGATTGGGTAGTCGCCCATATCACTAATTTTGCATTCCAAGTTTCCAAAGAAGGTGGGGTCGTCGATGTTTGGTGCATAGACATTGCTTAAAATCATCCTATGGCCTTGAATCTCAGCCAAGAGTAGCAATGTCCGCCCATCTTCATCCTTAACCATCCGGGAGCATTTAAACTGTAACTGCTTATGAATTAAAATTGCGACACCCCTACTCTGACTGCTGCCACACGAAAAAAATACCTGACCCACCCAATCCCGGCAAAGTTTATCTGACTCTTGGGGAGACAAGTGAGTCTCTTGAAGAAAGACAATGTCAACTTTTTTTGATTTGATAAATGTCATGATCTTCTTTTTTTTGATTGGATGGTTAAGGCCTTTTACATTCCAGGTCATCAAAGTAAGGGCCCTTTGTTGCTTATTCGCCATCATGCAATACATATCAGACGCATAGCAGTGGGGTAACTTATTATTAGAACCAGGAGTTCAGTACCGAGTGGGCAATATTTGGAAGGCTGGCTGTAAGAAAAATGGGGGGGTTTGGAAGTAAATAAAAATAACAACTGATAAACATTTAAACAGATACGTCTGGGGCAACCGAGAACACTAGTCACCCTCAGGTGGGCTATGAGCCCCAGAAAGCAAAACATAAACTTCATGGTCCGTGACTCTAACCAGTCGAACAGTCATAAACAGGACCCGTCGCCAGCAGCAGCAGCATATTAAGTCGTCGTAATATGAGGAAAACAGTCATTCTGGGACTTAGCTAACTGAACAGACCTTTATGCAGGTTGGTTAGAACTGTCCCCTGACAAACTGAAAAGGGCTTCATGACAACTGAATTACTAAAAGAGGAATTTAACAGTCTCAGTGAGCTTCTCTACCAAGCAGATTGTGTTGTATTCTCAAAAGTAGCACAACTGAATAAATCAAATAAAGCTGTGAAGCCCTATAATATTGAAACTAAACAGTTAAGAGGTGCAAAGTATAGCGTGTACAGCGTGTTAATTAACGCTAGGGCGAAAAGAAAGAGAGAAAAAAAAAGGGTAGTGTTTAAATTCAAGCCCTGACTGTAAATAACTCAAGGTAAAGACAGAATGTAGTCCTGGGCTTTTTTGGGGTCAGTAAACTCACGTCTGCCCTCCGTCATTTTCAGCACCAGTACTGCTGGGAACAGTAGGGAGAACTTTATCTTCCTGTCGTGCAGCAGCCGTTTACAGGGATTAAATGTCGCTCGTTTGTCCGTGACAAGTTTGGAGTAGTCAGGGAAGATCATAATGCGGTGGCCGTTCCAGTTCAGCTGTCCCAGCCTCCGCGCAGCTTCCATGATCTGTTCCCTGTCCTGGAACCGCAGAAATCGGGCGATGATGACCCTCGGGGGATGACCGTCAGGTTTGCGTCTCACCAGGCTGCGGTGTGCGCGGTCAATCTCCTGCCCGCCCGGGAAGTCGACCTTCAGGAGTTGTGGGATCGCGTTGCGCACGAATGCTAGAGCGTCCGATCCCTCGCAGCCTTCTGGAAAGCCGGCGAAGCGCAGGTTGTTCCTCCGTCCTCTGTTTTCGATGTCGTCTAATTTCTGTCGTAGAGCGTTCACCTCGTCACTAGTAGCAGGAGGATTTTCCTTTAGCGCTCTGCTAGCATCCTCAAGGAAATCTAAACGAGACTCAGTGTTGCTTATTCGAGTAGCCATATCCGCTAGCTTAGCCTCCACTGCCCTCGTAGCAGTTTGGATAGCGTTCAGCTTGCTCTCTTGTGTCTCGGAGGTTTCCTTAAGTAGCACGTAAATACTTGCAATGTCTTTGGCCATTTGTTCAGTTGTAGCAGTCTGAATAGTATCCGACATTGGAGGTGAGGGCGGGTGCACATTAGCTCTCGCCGAGGTTTCCTTGCTAGCGCCTTCTTAACGTCGAAGCGTAAGTTTTTGTTGGTGACTCGGCATTTCTGAGCTTTCACAAAGAGTCTTCAAGCTTCCCACTGTCCTGAGGTTATATTTTGTAAGTGCTGTGTAGCGTAATGCTCTAAGTCCAATGCAAACTAGCTGCCGCTGCGACGGAGCTTCCCCATTCAAGCTGCCATCTTGACCGCCCACGTCACCCCATATATTTATTTTATAATTACAATTATGAAGAAGGATCCCATAAACATCCATTTTAAATGTGTTTTATATTCTGCTTTCATGTCATGCAGCTGATGCCATTAATAGCGAGAACGAGCATGGAATATGTTTTTCCAGCCCCGTTTTGGTTGCCAGGGAAGTTAAACGCTTGTAAAACAGCTGCTGCTGGTGGTTTTGTAATCTCCCAATTAATCATTTCATGGATGCAGATGATGTTCTGCCTGTTAAAACGGCTCCACCACAGCTGTTGGGTCTAAGCTCCCAGCGCAAAGCTGCCTCTGACATTAGAATTACTGCTGAACAACAGTTCAGTTAATCAGACGTTAAGAGAGTTCATAAATGGTTTAGACGGTTCTCAGGTTAAATATCTTGATCTTGGTTAACAATGCCATGAATTAAATGTTAATTATTACACTCTGTATTTTCACTATCAGGTTAACTATCTACAGATTTACAGTATACCTGAGCAGCACCAGTGATCAGCATACAGAAAAAGATTTGATGATAATATGTACTAGTATCCTAAATTCTTAATAAATGCTCCCAGATGTTTAAAGGATGCGATCTGATGAAGAATACATAGAACAAACTACACGCAGAATAAATCAAGATCAAGATACACCTTTAGTAGATAAATGGTATCAATTTAAAAGTCCTATATGTCACTTTGTTCTGGAGTTATTGCATTCACAAGCTTGGGTGTTCATGTCGCCCCCTCGACTGAGTGACTGCAGCACCCCATCAGCCTTTTACGGCTAAGGGGGTAAAAATTAACTTGGGAAAAATTGATAACTAAGACTAAAAAAAGTTTAACTCATTTTAAGTCATAACGAGTAACAAGTTCTAGACTTGGAGTCAGGACCCAGACCACAACAGTCAGCTCTATTTAAAAGGTTTATTTTATAGGTGTGAAGTATTTGGAGTTGGTAAGAACTTCAGTTGAGTATTTGTCTGGGAACTTCATGGAAACTGGAATGACTTGAGTATGAAAGCACTTTTTCAATTTCATAAATACCAATAAATCTAGGAGACAACTTTTTGGAGAAGCATTTCAATGGAACATCTTTGCAAGATAGCTAAACTTTCTAACCTGGCATGCAGTAAGGAGCTGGGATCCTCCGCCTGTCTACCAGGCACAAGCTTGGACACAAAGAGGTAGGTCGAAGCATTTACTTGTGACCAGTTTCCAGTTAAGAGTTGATGGCAGGCCAGAATCTTCCAAAGGTAGGGAGTGGGCATGTAGATGTAAACAATAAGCCTGAGTAAATGAGGTGAGGGAGGACAAGTGCAGTGGCTGCCTGGACCACGACAAAGTAAAGACAGCAAAAATACCGACTAGTATTACAGCTATATCACCGAAACACATGAGAAAGATTACTGCGTCTTCTATTAATTTAGTATTTTAATGTGCATAACACAGTTTTATTATGTCGCCTGCAAGTACTGACTAAAAATAAAAAAGATTTGAACCATGAACCCCAGCTGCACCACCTCAGAGCTGAAGTCGGGGAAAATCCTACGACTGCACTCAAGACCAACTCCGGCTAGAAGTACTACTTCAGCTCAGACACTTGCCCAAATCTGATTACTTTCTTTGAATTCATTTAAAAAAGTGCAGCACTGAGAGTGCTTGTAACACCGAACATCCAATCACCACTCTCAACACAGTCCTGCACCAATCTCACTGATGCTGGAGAGGATTTCAGACTGCAGCACATGTTGGTTTTACTCTGATTAAATTGAGGTGTCATAACAATACCTTATTGATTGGATGCGCACAATAACAACACTTTGCCTCCGTATCCTCCGTCATCTAAACAGCTTGAGAAGATTAGCCAACTTTCAGCCTATGCTGCTTTTTGACCATACTTCTATCCAGTTTCTTAACGTCTAATCCAACATAAAGAAAGCAGAAGAGCTCAGGTAACACTTGGCATATCTGACCCTCATTATGCCCCAGGCAGAGGTGAAGAAAACAGAAGGGTTGCATTAGCTAAGCTATCATGTTCGCTCATGTTTACCCGGAAAGGGTTGAGGAGGTGCCTCAAGTGGTTCTTCTTATCTCCTTTACCCATCCCGAGGTGGTTGTTACGAATAATTAGACCCGCAGACAATTGCAAAGTTTAGTTAAGACTCAGTTAAACTCAAGAGATGGTATACTTTATTTTTTCCAGAGATGGGGAAGTTTGAGGTGTCAGCTGGTAAAAATGAGGATAAACACAGCAAACATATAACAAATAACTAAATGGAATTGTGTGTAGTTCAATCAAGTAAAATACATTATGTATAAAAATAATTCTTTTAATCTAGTAAAGATTTGCCTGAAATCAAAATGAGCACAAGAAAAATAAGTAGAAATTTACATAAAAAAATACATTTGATGACTATTTTATTATATTTATATTATATTACTATTTTATTTTATTATATAAGAATACAATATTTCAGTCATGTCTGATGTTGTTTGTTTGTTTTTTTACACATAAAATAAAGATTGGTATTCATTTAAATCCTCTGAGATTTATATTTGATAGTAAACCTTTAAATGTAATGCTGCTACTGGATCAGTGCTCTTATAACCAGGTACCATCGATGCCATCTTTGAACTTGACTGTTGATCCCTTAATTAATTATTATTATTACAATGCCTTCAGAACCATAAACACACTGAGTCTTGTGTACAGTTTGCCCTCGTGTTTGTTTAATGATTAGATTTTTACCGGCATGATTTATTACACAAGTCCTGCTGGCCATCTGTCACCTGTCCACTAATAAGGTATGGTTGTGGTAATGGTTTTATCCTCATTAACGGTAAAGTGATCTGAACGGGCATTTTTGAATCAATGTCAGAACTTCACTTTTTTTTTTTAAAGTCAGGTTCAAATAAAAGTGTTGTGTTTCTGGTCAGGTGATTAATGTAAGTATGACATTCAGTCTCCTTTGAGCTCTGTTTGGGTGTCCAATAACTGAGCGAAACGTCACATTATTTAGGATATCTAGTAGCAGTTTTCAGGAGCTATAAAGCTGCTAAAGTTTATTCAGCGGCTACCTGTGGCATGCGGGATGCTCAAAATCATCTTTAAAGCTCATATTTAAAAGTTATCAGTAGAAGCAATCTCCTGTAAAGTCTGGTTATCTTTTGTTATTTTATGTTATCTTATCTTACCTTACCATAGACATTTCTGTTGTGGTCTAAAATAATGTTCTGTTAAAGATTAAAAGTAACTACAACACTTCAAGTATACATATGTAGGCGAGGGGGTAGTATGAAGAGGATAACAAAATTTGTCAGGTGGGAAAAGTTATCACTTCTTGTGCACCAGTGTGACGAAACATCAACAGTTGGAACTGAAAAAAGGAAGTCAGGGTAAAAGGCCTAAATGTCCTGTAGAGGCCGGCTTCCACAGACTCACATGTTAACCTCCGTGCAGAGGTTTGCCTTCTCCGGCGCTGATAATTGGCATCTGTCTTGTGTTAGTGACGTAAAAGATTTAATGCGACATGACCATTCAAACAGCAGTCGCTTTCTAAAACATCAGATATGTATCGGATTCAGTACCACATACGAAAGTGACCCAGATGAAAATATCAGATTTGTGCTGTTCAAACTGTCATACCATGATCGGATACGGGACGCCTAGGGTCAAAAAAGTCGGATTTGATGTGGTTTCACCTGCAGTGTGAACGTAGCCTTAGAGGTGTTCAACATGAGGTAGTTTGTGTAATTCCAGTCACTGAAGGCTTTTACAAGAGCCCTATATATTCACATTCCTATCCATTCCTGATACACACCACAATGGCATCTGGGTATTTCTAGATGTGCCACGACTCAGATTTGTATTTATTTTATTTTTTTACTTTATTTTTATTTATTTTTAGGAACATTAACATTTACACAGACACAGCAAGGGAAAAAAGGAAACAACTAAGTAGAAAATAAAAAAATAAAAACAATGGCTATGTGAAGTTACTAAAATGTAGTTTTTCCACTTGGAGACACACCGTGCATCTTGCTCGTTTGTATACACCCCCACACCCACATCTGTGTACATACTCACACACACTTTCAAGTATCTACATTACATACATAATACATATCTACATGTGCATACATGCATACTCATGTATGTATACCCTTTTACACATTTTTGTGCATGTCTATACAAGTGTCCATTCAACATCATAAGGAATTAAGACCAGTCAAGCACCAGAAATATCAGGTTAAATGAAAATAGAATGGGAAGGGGATGAATAAGATCCTTTCCCTACATTATTCACAACCCTTTTGCATACTCGAAAACCATTTTGACCAGTATCTTTGAAATTTGTCTTTACAGAGTCTTAGAGAAAAGGTCATCTTTTCCATTTCACAGATATCTTTTACTATGGCTGACCACTCTCCAACCGTTGGTGGGTCCTTGTCTAGCCATCTTCTAGTTATTGCTTTTTTACTTGCTGCCATCAGATTTGTATTTATAGTGTATATTTGTATCTAATACATACAAATCTGAGTCCTGTGAAAGTAATGAGTAATGTGAAAAGGAATGGAGCCTGGACACTCCCCTGTGGAGCACCCCTGCTGCTCCTTAATGTCCCAAAAATACAGTTCCCCAAGTCTGTGATCCGGGAAACAAAGACTATGAAGCAAGTAGAGGACAGCATCCTTCACTCCATGTGTGTTGTTTGTATGCAAACTACAGCAGATCATGTTTGTTTTTGACCTCAAGTCTCACTTGGTGCAGAATCAGGTGTTCCAAGGTTTTCAACATGTGTGCATTTTTCATTAGAGGGCTCCAAGCTAGCACCCCTTCTGAGAGAGACTTAGTCTACTACAAGAAAGCATGGAGCCTGAATCAGAGGCAGGAAGTCCTGAAATATAATTACAGTATTTATGGCCTACATGAATACTGTTCATGTACTGAATACTGCAGTTCATGTATTCATAATAAATACATGAACTGCTTTTAGCATCTGAGACAGGATGTTTCTAATTTTAGTGTTGAAGAACCTCTGTCTGTCCAAGATGACTCCAAGAATCATAAGCAGCAGCCCTTTGGAGGGGACATGAAAAATCTAAAAAATAGTCCCGTTTCTTTCAACTCAAGGACTTAGTTCAACTCGACTAAGACTACCATGACCTGGATGACTGACAACCTCAGAGACTAGTGGAGCTTATACAAAAAGCTCTACTTATGATATCAGATTTCAGAAACCTGAGAAATCTCCAGTAACCAGCTTTAAAAGTTGTCACACCCAAAAGCTCTAGCTAACAGACACTTGAGAAAAACACAGTCTTCAGTGGAGAAAAAAGAAACTCAGAGGCAAACCCCACAACAGAGAATCCAACTTAACTCTAGAATCTGAATCACTCATCATCAACTCCAACAATTGGAGTTAACAATTTGAACCAGAGCCGATGCAACACATGCTACGCCACCTGCTCCAGGCAGAAGAAGTCCTGACAACATGCCAGGTGACACAGAAACTAGATTCCCATAGATTCACATGAATACAGGTGTGCTTTTAATTTTCTTGGCCTGTACTTTGGTGCTTAAATAAAAACATCTCTACATTATCTTTGCATAACGGTAGGAAGACAGCACCATAATTCATTGTGGCTGCAACACAAGAATGATTACAACAAATGGAGAAAATTGAGCAAAAATGGCATGTTGGCTGGTTCATCAGTCAACCTACAGGGCACTTCCTCTCTGCTAATCTCCTGCTTTTTAATTGCTTTGAAACAGTCAGTGTGATAAAGATGCCACGTTTCTTTGAGTTAAAGCTCCTTGAAGCAGTACGTCCCACAGGACATTAAAAAGCTGCTCCAACCCCACCTGCTCACCCCCAGCAACTTCCTACAAAATAGTCTTATCTCAAGAATAAATTTGCAATGTCACGGGAAAGGGGTTTACCGTTTATTGTCATTAGGTGTAGAGTGGTGGTCAAAAAAATTATTAATTTAAAATCGAATCAAAACTGAAGTGGGCAAAAAATAAAGATGTATGTGATAAATACATGAGTGTATTCTAAAAAAGGATGCAGAAGATGGAGTAAACCATCAAGTGATTTTTAATAACTAATCATTTTATCTTTAAAGTTCAACAGGTGAGAACATTAATCTAAGAAAAACACCAATCGGGACAATGTTGGATGGATCACTTACCTCTCTATGGATGGTCTGGACTGGCTATCCGTCTAGAGCTGGGACATTAAACACTGACTGTCCTATATCTACGAAACTAAAAGTTTCAGTTAATTCATGACATTTTTAGTCTTTGTTACTGTGTAGCAATTATATTATATTTGTGTACTTTTAACTTTTTTACCCATCACCTAATTACTCCGGTGTAGCATGAACGCCCACTGGGGAGGTCTTTATCAGTAAAAATAAAATAAAGTCCAAAATGTATACGCTCCTCACATTTTCCAAAGACACCCATTGGAGCTGGATTAAAGACAACGCTGAACCAATTCTGAGCCCCTGACCTTATGTTTGACACCCCACGTCAAAAGCCTCTGATCCTAAGAGTCTTATCCTAATAGAAAATACATAAATGGTGTCGGGAGACACACCTTGCTACATCGAACTCAGACCTCACATACCTCTGATGATGCAACTCAGCTGAGCAGCCGTGTTAATCGTCTGCAGTCAACAGCCACACCCGCAGTCCAAGCATTGAGTAAGTAGTACAAGATATACTCTAATTATAGCTAATAAGTTACAGACATAGGCCTCTGTTCCAACAGATGCTCATTGAGTCACATTAAGTACCAGATGATCTAAGGGTTCATTTCTTATGGATTCATTTAATAATAAAAAAGGAAAAATGACAAACCACAAATGAATCATGTTAGTTCAAAATATTGAAAACAGATATCAGTCTAAGATCCTTTCACACACACCAGTCTTTGCAACCTTTAGTATCAGTGCATGCCACCGTATAGCATGGTGCTGTAGAGCAGATAAGTAAACACACCCACGCAGTACAACAGTGAATTCCCTTCTGAGCGCTGACACACCCCATGAAGGTGCACTCACTCTAAACCATCTGCAGATTTGTCTCCCAGGTGGTTCGCTGAGTGCAGTGCTGTCACTCTCAGGATGGCTTGCCTTCAGCTATGTTGGCTGCCACGAGGCCACGGGGGCCCAGGATCTTATTACTAAACTATGCAGCTGTCACTCAGTGCCGAGCATACGATGGAGGCTAGGAAGGATGAATGGCAAGGCACACAGCGAATCCTCCCCGAGGTTTATTTTATATTTGATGATAAAAGGGTTTGAAGGAGGCCACCCGAGAACCGTAAACAGGCCGGCGGGGAGTCAAGGTATCTAGTCAAACACAATAAATAAGCCCAATCGATCCGAAGGAGAGAGGTTCATGGGTGGCAATTGGGCTCACTTCATGAGCTATGGCCCTGCTGTGGCAGAGTGGTGGAAAGTGTCTGATGGGAACAGGTAAGAAATGCAAGGCCAAGAAAGCTGTGAATTATTCTAAAAGAAAAACACACCCTTACACATTGGCTTCTCTTCTCCTCTGCTGCCATCATATTATGTTTATTTGAAATTATGGTGTAAAAACAATTTCCTTCTTCTCATTCTAATTTTGTGAATGTACAGTGGTATCGGTACAGTGGTATAATTGCCCAAGTCTGACTATTTTGTACATGACTCAGGCATTCACACAGTATAAATGATGCTGGAATAAAACTAGGTCATCTCTGGGTACCAGGTGTCATAAAGCCTGCTGAAATACTACCTGAAATTAATCCCATACATTCCCATCATCTCATCTCTTTTGTCCCTCACAGACAATATAGCAAGAGAAAAAAAAAGAAAAAAACAAGTAATCTAACCAGCAAGTCTCACAATTCTTGATGATGTTTAACACACGCTTGCCACAACATTATTTTGATATAAAGAACAAAACTGTACTATCAAACACTCTCAGTAGTGCTTAAACACTAACATCTATTTGTTTACCTGAATTGTTTTATTCTATCCCATATTATAAGACAGATTTGATTAGCCAGCTATTTTTTTTCTTTTTTACTTAGCTCCACCACGTGAACTGTATTTTGGTTCGTTCTAATGTTTGCTGATAAAATAAATCCACATCAGCCCCAGAAGTTAGGATGAAATTAGCTGCCATAATCTACTGACGACCGTCGGCAGGAAGACGGATGAAACCAATATGACATCATGCACTGGTTAGTGAAGCCTCAGACTGAGCCTGTTCACCTTTGCTATCTTGGAATTTTGATTCCTGATGCGATGAGTAAGGGGTGGATATGACTAATGGCTCGGCTTACTCACAGTTGAGTAAAAATAGGCCGGCAAACCCCTTGCTACAAGGAAAAAACATGGTGGCTGCCCGGTGATTGACTGAACTCTTTTTGCTGTAGTTGCGGCAGCCACTTTTTGATCCCAAGGATATTACAGGTTGCCTGGTAGGAGGCAACTTGTCTCCATAAAGTCGCGCTAAAACTGACCGGATTCTCAGACTGGCGAAGCCAATAATTGCTGTTTAATTTATAAATGCAGACAGAATGACAACACACTGGAATTCATCTGAGTTAGTTTGCACAACTCTTCTGCAATGTGTCTCTTTGCTGTTTGCTAACTGGCTGTATTTCTATATAAAAGCCAGATTATCAAGCACCTATGTAATTTCGCAGTTAAATCACCATTCTTCAGTACTACCTCACAATTTGTAGAGGAAACTGTTGAAATCTATTAAATTCTGGCTGAACTAAATGCAAGTACAGTGTTCCCTCGTTTATCGCAGGTTTTACGTTCTAAAAATAACCTGCGACAGGTGAAATCCGCAAAGTAGCGATCTTTATTTTTTACAATTATTATAGATGTTTTAAGGCTGTAAAACCCCTCACTAAACACTTTGTACACTTTTCTCAGACAGGCATGAACAGTTTCACACGTTTCTCTCTTGTTTCAACACTCTCAAACTCCAAGCCTTAGTAGAATAATAAATCCAGTATTATAGAATGAAACCAAAGATCAAACCCTGTTTTCAAGTCCAGAACATGGGAATAGAGCAGCTAATTTAACATTAATGAATCAATGGTACGGAAGTGGAGGAAGCAAGAAGAATGAGTTGAGTAAAGTTTGACTTATCTGACTGTTTGGTTTCACTTAATGCGCCTTATAATCCTTTGACGTTGACACTGTTGTGTTGTCTTCTGCTAGCGAAGATTTATATAAATTTGACAAGTTGTACAGGAGACACAGCAAGAGATTGATTGAAAATGGTCTACAGCCAATCAGGATGCAGAACACAATGCACTGTAAAAAAAAATGCACACCAAAAAATCCGCGAAACAGCGAGGCAGCAAAAAGTGAATCGCGATACAGCGAGGGACCACTGTATGTTCATTTGAATTTCTGGGGCTTTATCACAGTTAATTACCATTAACACAAACACATTGCATGTGATTACCAACTTGACCCTATTCACCTGCAAACTGACAGCAGATCTTACGGCTGTATTATCGCCATCTTGATGCACCAATATCAGCAACGGTCTTTGGTCTTTGGGAGCCAATTTATAACAAAAACAATTTGCCTGAAGTTTTTTACATAGAAGTCAAAGACCGTAATAAGCAAAGGAAGACTCAAACTTTAAGTTACAACCAGATTTTTAAAAGAAGAATAAAGCATTTCATACATGTAAACGGCTGCTTTAAGCATGTGTAGCAAAGTTCTTTCTCTCTGTTTCAGCCAATCAGCCTCTGGAGTGCCGGTCTTTGGTCCAGAAATGGCATTAAAATGGAATTACTCAATGCCAGCTGGCTTTTTCTAAAATTTATGGAGCGTATCTAGAGTGCACTTTACACTTTATGACATTTTTTAGTGCAACGAAATAATTGATCACTGTTAAAATGGACAGCTACAGTAGATAATTGGCTAAAAATCATCACAGATTCATAACATGGAAAGACAACGTTCCCACTCAGATGAATAAATACACAATGAATAAATACGCAATACATGATGGACAAAAGGTAAAATATACATGTTGAGGTTTGGAGGAATTTGAGGGTTCACCTTTTATAAAAACGGAGCGATCCAAAAACAAGACACAAAATCCAGATCTCTAATCACAGTGTGCCAAACAATCCACGTGAAGGTTAGGAAACAATCCAAAAAGAAATCCAAGAGGAGAACAAACATGAGAAGATGAGAAATCCTGGAAAGCCTGACAACAAGTACTAACAAGACCACATTCGAAGTGACAGAGTGAAAAGGGTGTAAGTTTACAGGGTATATATTTCACTGATAGGAACAAGAGTGGCAGGATAACAAATGAAGGAAGCAAAGTGAGTGCAAGGAGACTTGGGATTACAAACCAAAATAGGAAATGACTTGAAATAAACCCGCAGGAGAGTTTGCTGATTCACAGAGCGAACACATCCATATTTTGGAGGAGGTGGAGGTGTGGATGTGGGATAAACTAAACACAGGACTCCTGAGACTGAGGTTTATGGAGACAGCCAGCAGACCTCGATTACCATCCTGTTGAAAATTTTGTATTCTTTTTGTTTTATTTTTTCCTTTTTTTCAGTTCCACCTACTGGTTAGGTTTATGTACTAACACCTACTTGAATAGGTTTGGGAACTATAGTGAACTTGGGTAGGTTTAGGCCAGGGGAGGGCAACTCCAGGCCTTGAGGGCCTTTGGAGCACTTCAAGACATGTTGAGAAGGTCATTCAGCCATTCAAATCACCTGTGTGGGATCAAGGACACATCTAAAACCTGCAGGACACCGGCCCTCGAGGCCTGGAGCTGCCCATCCCTGGTTTAGGCATTAAATATACTTGAATGGGCTCAGGAATCAAAATAAAGTTGGTGTGGTTCAGGAACTCTCTTTTAGCGCCTAATATTTGTTTTAATCAGGAAACCCTGATGTTGAAATTCTTCAGTTTGAGAGCAGATGTTTTGTCACTTTAACTGAAGATTAATGCTAATGTTGTATGTCTGTGATTTGTTTTTGCTAAGCTCTAACACATGAGCCCTGCTGCAGCCAAAAACTTTAGCCCTCACAGCTCTTTTTTTTCCTAAGCTCCATCACAAGTGGCCCCAAAGGTCAAAGGTCACAGGCCAAAAGCCAAAAGCAGCTCAATAGAATTAATATTCATTTTACAAATGCTGGCTCTCAAGCAATTAACCTTCTGTCCTGGACGTGATGTGCGGGCAACTTAACGTGGATGTTCCCTGGTTTTAATTACTCTCCAAAGTCGCCGGGCCCAGCCGGGATTTGAAAGTTATTTCAAAGTAAAGTGCATCAGCGGCAGGAACGGGAAACATCTGACATCAGCGTTTACGACAGAGTGGAATCTGTCACAATAACAATATTCAAATGCAAACTGGGATCATCGCTGCAGTCGATAACAGACGTGACCTCAAAGTTATATTCAGTAAAATGTAATATTCCATTACAAAGATGATGAAGTCGAGTCTGCAGTGGTGTTTATGCCCGAGCTCTTATGAATTTTGTATTAGTAAATATTGAAGTTTTTTAAATCATGGTCAGGTGATTTTCTTTAGGAATCATGAAAATTAGTCATTCCTAATAAGACTCAAAACACCTTCCTTTAAATGTGGATGCAATAAAGTGAGAAATAAAAACTGACTTGAAAGTGAGCCATAAATAATATTTTTTTTAAACCCAGAAAATCCCCCCTATATCTGTTCTCATCAATATTTATTTATGCATCAATATTCTAGTCTGTTGGTAATAAGTGGAGGAGGGTGTAGAGTTGGAGTGTGTGCTCTGAACAGCCCACACGATTCCTGCTGAAATTAAGTACAAGCAAACTGTTTGCATAAAAGACTATCACACACTGAGGAGTGTCATTACACGCCGCCTGATTAAAAATCATTCAGGGCTGTCGAGTTTCAGTCTCAGACTTGCACTTTTTTCTTTTTAACTGCATTTTTTCTGTGCACCTTTTTTTTTTCTTTTTTTTATAGGATATAAAATGAGAGACTGAAGCTCAACAAACTCAAAATGCGTTTCTCGTATCAGCAGTGGCTTTGCTGGAAGGTGAACGCTTTCGGTAAACAGCCTGAAAACAGCAATAAACCTCAATTTTGTAATAAACATGTCTGATACATGCTGAGACTCTGAAGCAGGGAGCGTTACTTTGGTTACAAACACAATTTTCTCCTCAAAATCCTTACTCTTAATTTTGCAAAACACTACAGTATTCATGACTGCATGGTTTAGATATGGTAAGTAGGCTTATTTTGAGACAATAGGCAAAAACTCAACTGAAGCGCATTACAGAGAAAAAGTGAGGCATGTTCTTCAGACCGAATATATGCATTACATCTCAGTTTTTCTCTGCTCTTACTCATTATTCACAGCCCATTCGAGCCCTCACTAAGAGCTGAATTTCTCCAAATATTAGGTCCATTTTTCAGCTGATTTAAACACAGAACGTGGGGAGAAAACTGAGTAACTCCGGAGCATTTCTCATTGTTACTGAGAAAATGAGAATTGCATCACACTCATCTGCCACTTTATTAGGTACACCCAAAGGTGTTCTATTGGACTGAGATCTGTTGACTGTGGAGACCATTTAAGTACAGTGAGCTCATTGTCATGTTCAAGAAACCAGTTTGAGATCATTTGAGCTTTGTGGCATTTGTGGCATGCACTCCTGCTGGAAGGAGCCACTGTGGTCATTCAGAGATGGACAACAGCAACAATACTTAGGAAGGCTGAGGAGTTTAAACAGTGTTTAGCGGTGACTAAGGGACCAAAACTTTGCTAATAAAATATCCCACGTACAACCACACCACAACCAGCCTGAACTGTTGATAAAAAGCAGGATGGATCCATGCTTTCATGTTGGTTGCTCTAAATTCTGCCCTTCTACCCTGCCATCCAAAAGTCCAGCCGAAATCAAGACTCATCAGATCAGCCAACACTTTTCCAATCTTCTGTTGTCCAATTCTGGTGAATCTGATTGCATATTAGTCTTTTCTGTTCTTAGCTGATGGGAGTGTTGTAACAGGTGGTTATTTGCCTTACAGTTTTCTTCTTATTAGTTTCAAGCAGTTTGCCCATTCTCCTTCGTCATCTGGCATCATCAAGGCATTTCCACCCAGTGAAATGGATATTTCCTCCTATTTGGATCATCTTCTATAAAACCTACAGATGTTTGTGTGAGAAAATACCAGCAAATCAGCAGTTTCTGAAATACCAGCCCGTCTGGCAGCGACAACCCCGCTATGTTTAAAGTCACTTTTCCTCATTCTCATACTCAGTTTGAACTTCAGCAGGTCGTCTTGACCTACATGCCTAAATGCACTTGAGTTGCTGCCATGTGATATCTGCGTTAACGAGAAGTTGAACAGATGTACCTGATGGAGTGGGGGGAAAAAAGAGAAGCAGATTAGGCCCACTTTAAAGGCCATTTCCAGTATAATATTCAGCACTGTCTGCCAATCCAAATGATCATGACTGCAATCCTTTAATTAACCAGGAACATGTTGATTTTATGTCCTTTTCATTCTCACATCACTTTCACTATGTCTGGCATCATCATCATGCCCACCTTGTCACCATCGACCATGAGGTAATACCAGTGAATCCGCATTCAGAGTCACATCGACACAGAAGCACAGAAACAAATTGTGTCCTATCAGGAATTTAAGCCACACAGTAATTGTGACTAACGGATAAAAACCCACTTTATGAGCTGGTTTTAATGCAGCCGACCCTTCCTCGTTCATTTATGTGAGGACAAAGATTCTGTCTAATACTTATTATGTTATTAGGCTAACAAGGGTGTACAATTGGCCAGTAATTGAATCAGACCACAGTGGGAGTGAAGCAGTTTTCTGCTCAGGACAACAGTGAAATTATCAGGTGATAATAAAACCAGAGACCTGGAACTGAAAATATCCTGAATGTGAATCTGTACTTTCAGATGATAGTGGCGACCGTATCTACTTGCTCACGATTCTCCTCATGATCTTTGGAGGCGGGAACTGCTTTTCTTAAATAAATGAGTAAATTATAACATCTATAAGCTTCTAATTTCTCTTAATTTTTTATTTGTCAAGTTCTTCGAGACAAAGAAAAACCTGAGCAACATAATCTGCTGCTTCTCCTACACTAACTACAGCTCCACCAGGTCGACTGGTTGTCTTGTGCTGCAGAGCTCGATGAGCTCGGTGTGGTGGGGAATTAGAATAGCAACCTCATGGAAGCATGTGACAGGAAGTGATATTCAGGATACCTCCTGAGTGCTTCCCAGGTGAGGTGTTTTGGGCATGTCCTGCTGCTTTGATCTTCTGTAGATCAGTCTTCTGATCCTCCTGAAACTGAGCAGAATAAGAGACCTTTGATGTCGAAGCAGCGAGCGATTCCTGATTGAGCTGCACATTTTTTAGAGGCGGGTGAAATATGCACAGAATGCACAAAAGTCTAACAATTCTTAAAGAAGAAGCCCAATGAACAGTGAATTAGCCTTTAATTAGCAATGCTTCACTTCTGCATTCTCACCTTTCTTTAACCTTTGTGTCCCTTTTGAAATAGTGAACAAGTTGATGTGGTTGGTTCTCAAGCAGTTATTTAAATGAACCTGTTTAGGACGAGGGGGGAAATCCTTCCTCTAAACTTCTATAAAACTCAAAGGTTTGTTTTCCAAAGATAAGTGTTTTACTTTACCATGAACTCAAAGAAACTTTCTTTTATGCACAATGCTTGGAAACCACGGGTTAACGTGTTTTGTAACTTCTAAGCTTATAAGTTCTTTTTAAAGTTCAGCATTTCCCTCAGAAGAATGTAAAAAGAAGTGAATGTAAAGTAGCATTAATGACAGTTTTCAAGGCATAGACTTCAGTTGGGCAGCTTGCCCATATATGTAACAGCCACCAAATTATTTGCACTTCACTTTGAGTAAATGTCGTCTAAAAGCATGTCAAACACAAAGCCTGACAAATGTTAACAGTGTAAAGTACGTCTTACACTACGTCTTTACATTCCTACAGGTCCAGTGTAAAACTCTCCATGCTTTCATGTAATCCCTGGCTTTAACCAGACTTCTGCAGCTAGTACAAGTCTGCACTTTGATACAAAAATTACATGTTCTACTAGTTGCTTATGAAGATGTGTACTTTGAGGCACAAGACCTCAATCTCCTCATAAAATCTCAGTATTCTTGGTCAGTTTCCCTCTCCCTGTCTTAGCCTGCCACAGACTGTAAAATGAGGATGGACAGAGCCACCCCGTATTTTGTGGAGTCCCAGTTTGAAGCTTGGAGTTGGGTCTTTTAGATGTGTTTTTCTGGAGCCATCCATGACCATATATGGAGGAGAAGATGGTGAGCAAAGACATGCATCCATGAAGCCCATACAAACACAGGTATACATACTAATTACTGCTAACAGACTCAGAGAACACTCCAGTGTCAATGGAAAAAACTGGACCATAGACAGTCTGAAGTCATGGCTTGTTTGTTTGGTTGGGGTTTTTGTTTGCCAGATTCTATTTTAAAATGCTCCAAAAGGCACCCACAGCACATCCAGGGGTCAGAATTCAGGGACTTCAATTAGCTGAGGCGAAACCTAGCAGACAGCTAGTAGCTATAGCCTGTGTCGAATACACCTGTCAGTCAAAGAGGCCACGCCCCTCATAATGTACACACTTTAATACAGTTAGAAGAGGAAAGTTATTTAAAAACAAAAATCACCCCTAAAATGAAGTCGCAACCTTCAGAACTGAAAAATGAAGACAAAGCCTCAAGAGTCAAAAACTGCAGTTCCTGTAATGACCACTTGAGACACACTCCAAAGATAAGCCAGTTCTAACAGACTCCCAATTTAAAATGTCCAACTGAAATAAACATGTTTACGGCTTGCTGCAAGAAACTGATCCTGGAAACCGGCGGGAACTGAGTGAGTCCAACATAAAAACAAACAGCCCGACATGCAATAGACTCAATACTTGAAATGTGCAATTCACTTGTATTTTTATTTTTATTCCTATTTATTCTATTTATCCCCTTCGTATATTTTATTTATATTGTCTCTGTATTTATATATATGTGTGTGTGTATAACTCTGTAACTTCTGTCGGTGCTGTGCTTTTTTGGAAATCGAATTTCCCAGAGGAACCTACCCGAGGGATTAATAAAGTTCTATCTTATCTTATCTTATCTTATCTCTTATGCAGACAGTGTTTGCTCTGTTGGTGTCATTTTGGGTTCAGACCATCCTACAGTGTGCTCCAGCTCCATCTCCATTTCCCCGTCCAAATAGTTTAACCTCTGCCTCCAAAAAAACCAACATGGTGGGGTGAAGCTTTAAAATGCAGAGACAAAAAACAAAACAAATCGTGATATCACCTGTGGCTACGTCTACTTTTATATAAAGAAACTGCAGGTTTTTGCACTTTCACCTCAGTTTCTCAGCCCTGGAAGCTGCAGCTTGGTGTAAATGTCGAGCAAACCTTCAGCTCTACATTATCCCTCTCATATCTTTGTGAATTATGCAGAAATTATAATGATAACTGCCACTGGATTGCTCTGACCTGAAAGTGATTTTGTGCATCTTGTTTGTGCGATCATACTCAACCGAGTTATGTTTTAGAGGAGCAGTGTGGTTCACAAATTGCATCAATCAGCCCTACAGGCTTTAAAACACCTTAACTGCCTCCATTAGCTGAGTGTCACAGACTCTGCACTAGCTTCCCATTGTTTTCACATCACACTGGTTCTTTACCTCAGTCCCTCCCCGTCGGCCCCCTTCAGCCTGAAGTAAAACTCACAACAATTCACATTAAAAGTTTTTAAAATGTTTCACAGTATTTATACTTTCAGCACAAAAAAAAAAAAAGAATAATCGCACACAAACACCAAGGTTATAAAATCAATACTCTGAATGTGTGAGTTTTAGGAGTACATAATGGACTCCTGTGCTGTGATTCAGACACACACACACACACACACACACACACACACACACACACACACACACAGGTTTGGCTGGCGTTCAATGCCAGGCTGATCCAGCAGGACATCACAGTAGACTGACTCAAACAGAGGAAGGTGTGTTTGTATGCCTAAACCAGTAATGTTAAACCACTTAAATAAACAGACCACCCTGCCCATTTCTCTTAGCAGTGCGATAACCTTGAATGACATCATGTCCTGACATACGTCAGTACACAGTGAAGATTAGAGTGATCTGAGAGTTCAGTTTAGCAATGTTAAAGCACAGTGAACTATGGGAAAGCGACGTGTTGAAGTGAAACACTAATACACATGTGCAGAAACAAATGGCAGCTTCAACTGTCCCAGCTGTACTCAGGCTACCTAATTTAAGGCAAAAACAGTTTGTATAAGTCTAACAAGCTTAGGTCAATATATGGTATGAACGATTTTATATGATTTTAAACGGACTTGAGTAATTTGGGCTGGGCCTGAAGCAGCTACACGTGCCTGTACGCACTGAGTAAACAACACCAGCACTGCTATTGTTATTTTTGCTGTGGATTATGAAGACCAACATCACTACTATCCACTCAAACACCGAGATCTCAGCAGGTCTGTAAATACGAGCAGTAAGATTGCAGGTCAGCAGCAACGCAATATGACGCAACTTTGTGAGTCCGAACTGGTGACAAAGGAGGCGCAACATCCTCAGTGATGTAGCGCAACTTCTTCGTGGTGAATATGCATTACCACCATCAGGATGGAGCTGCAGGGCACCACCTTTGCAAAAATCTTTTCTAGCTCTGCTGAACAAGTCCAGGTGATTCATGAGGTCTTTAATGTCAGTAACTAGGAACTCATCATTGTTGTGGTTATATCTGTCTGACAGCTGCCACACAACACAAATGAGATTTTTAAAAGGATAATAAACACTATAATCCAGTATCATCTTATCTGAATGATTATTGTTATATTGAGAGGAGGAGTAAAAGAAAGGGAGTGCCAGGTGGCTTACACTGAGCCAATCAGCAGAGGGAGAGGGCGGTGCTCTGTGCTGCAAATACTTATCTCAACAGAAACTTTTAACAACTGTCAGTATTAAATGTATTTGCTGGGTTCAGAATACTTCTGTTTCTTCAGCCTCTATTAACCAACCTATGAATGTGACATGATGCTCAGATTTAAACAAGTGTAGGGCAGGTGTGAAATGGCTTGTTGTGATTGGTCAAAATTTCCCCGATAACAAAAAAGTTGTCTTTTACTTTTTTGTAGAAAAGGAAAACATGTTTAGGTTTGTTTTTTTTTAATCTAAAGTTTTAATTCTGAGAACTGGAAATAAAACTTCTTGGGTCAAGTGGGTCAGCCCTGTGATACAATGTTGTGGTGGCAAGCGACCATTACGGTGGGTAAACCGGGGCCTTTAGGCAGCTTTCTGGAATTTCTGTCAGTATATTCAGGAATAGATCTTCAGGCTTCTCAAAGGATATCCAGAGCTCTTTGGATGTCTCTGCCTTTAAATGATCCCATGCTGCTCAAATGTTGAGGGCCGGGCTCTGGGGAAGACACACAATGGAGCACTATCCAGATATGCTTTTACTGCACTGGCAGTGTATCATTGTGTCATCATGCTGCAAAATAAAGTTGCTGCCAATCAAATGCTTTCCGAGGGTATTGCATGATGGATGGATAGAATTTTCATTAAGCTTCAGTGAACAGTAGATGGTTCAGATCACCTCTCAGTCTTGTTTCAGTTCTCTGCAGGATTTTGTCCTCTTTCATAAAAACATGACTTTCAGATACTGTTCATGAGCTGTAGATAGTATTTCAAGTCTGCCACTTCTTTTGTCCCCCACTTGTCCAGTTTCCTAAAACTTTATAGAGCGCATTGAAAACCATAAATGAATTTACAGGTAACGGCCTATTAGGACGAGTCTTTGAAAACTGTGTGTGCTGTATGAGGATTTTATCCAGAGGAATATGCTGGTATTATACAAAAGGAGGATTATTGTGGAATAAAGGTGGACCTCTGTTCACAGCCCAGTTTATTTTCCCCTGTTAGCAGACCAGCATCCACAGTTTTTAAGATATCAAGCTCAATTTAGTCCAATGGTACCAATAACAGCTCGAGTTGATTTAATTTAGGTGAAAATCAGTAAGAAATTGATATTACCCACAATTCTTCATGGATCGACTTCAAACACAGCAATATATGTGGCCTTTGGGGATATGAATACCTAGGCTGACTAAGAATTTGACCCGGACCTTCACTGATAGCACCCAAGATCAAAGGTGACCTTACAAAGACATTTCAAGAAACCATATTGAGTAATATATCATATAAAAGGGGATGGAGAGCGCTATGCAGCACACCTGTCATTATGGTACCCTACGACATCACAGTGAAGCAATAAAGTTTGAATATACCTTAAAATCTCAAGTTTTTACAGCTTATAAAAGTCAAAGATTTCAGCCAGTTGGGCAAAGAACATAAAATGCAATATTTTAGTACGTAATGCTTGAATGCATGTTGTATAAATTGCTTTAAGTGTTCAGATGGAGTAGAAAATCACTATATAAGAACCAGTCCATTAAACAAAAGCAGGTTGATGTCAGCATGTTTTAATACAAAAAAAACCAAAATTTAAAACATCAAACAGCTCTTTGGGGCAGGGGTGATGGTTAACGCACCCATATTTAAAGTTAAAAAACCCCCAAAACAATTCAAAATGTTTTGTAGGTGTCGCTGGGACCAGGATAACAGGGGTTTAAAAGTTTTATTCTGTTAGTGTGCAGTTTAGCTCATGCACGTCCTGTTTCCTGTCAGTGTTTTGTGTATTTATGCGCTGAGTCTGCTGTATGACTAAAGGGACACAGTCAGTCTGCTGCCTTCACTGCAGAACATCAACATCCGTTAACACCTCCGAGCCTCTCCTTCTTCGAGGCCATTCCTTGCTCATATTCAGTGGACCCAGACAGAGCACACAGGACGTCCAACGTGTCATTATTCCGCAAACTCTGCTGTTAACATGTAGTCTGGGTTAGGCAGGTGCTGGCATGCCTGACTGCTCTGGTAGAAGAATTCCTCTCTGTGAGGTGTTTAGTGAGGTTTCACCCATGTTTTTGTCTCTTGTGATGATTTCATGTCAGTTTTTGAGTGGGAAGTATTTTTCTTAAGAGTTAAAACACGACCATGGAGCATTTTGACTTCCTCAACTTCAAGACTTCACACTGGGCAGCATGAAAACATCTCTTTGCAAGGCTAAAAGCTTAATAGAGATTTAGCTTTCTGGTGGAAGTCCATATTAAACATGGTCACACTTTTGGATAACAGACAAAAAGGTCTAAACACTCCGTTTCAGGCAGCTTTTAAAACTCCTGGATCCTTATGATGTCATAGAAAGCAGATATGCTAATAAACTCCACCCACATGCCATTCAAACATGTTCTAAATGAGGAGCAGCCAATCAGAAGAAGGAGAGAAGCTAAAATAGTGTGTTTGGGGCTGTGAGGCTGCTCCAACTCCTAGTTTAAGGCAAAGGATGATTATTTTGAACAGTGACTCATGCAAAGCTACCCTGGAGTCCAAGGATAAAAATTCAGAGCTGGACATGAGCAGAACAGCTCAGCATTAAACAAGCCATGATTACTATTACAGGCAATTTGTGTGCAGCGTGTTTGACACACCCTAAACAAAAGCAGCTTGTGCGTGTCAGTGTGTGACATCAATCATTTTCATGGTCAGAACAAGGGAAGAAGACAGCCCAGACTCATTTTTATTACTTCCTCTTGTGGCTCAGAGACAAAGTGGTGTTTTTACTGTTGGTGTAAACAAGCAGAGAGACTGCACATCACTCATGTAGAGCACGGTGCACAGTGTGTACAAAGAAGACCCTACTTCACTGTTTCTGTTAACATTATCGAGAAATTTAGACTCGGGAGAGTTCAAGTAGACTCAAGCACTTTGGTAAGAAAAGTCCACCTCTTTAAATTAAGCTGATCTTAAACTTAGATTTGTTTTCGCTCCTCCCCCTTTAAGACAAATTTCTTCTGATTGGCTGTCATTGCAAACAAAAGGTTTGAGAAGCAGATGGGTGGGGCTTCCGCACCTGAGATGATCATATTAGGGATATGCTATCCCCTCTTCATGCCATCATACAGTAAAGTACATTTACAGTTTAACTGTGCGTCCTTTAACTAACCAATCAGCATGTAGCAGCAGAATGCCAGTCTTCTTTGGCCGTGTTGTTTTATTTGAACTAAAAGACTTTATTGACATTTTATTTGTTAAAAACAAATTCAAAAATTTTGGATTTTTGTTGAGTTGTTAATAATTACTTTGTTCCAAAGGTCAGGGCTCAAACCGGGCCACTAAAGTGACTTCGATAATATTCCCAGTACAGTAATGCCAGCCCTGACACTGTCTGTGTGAATTTTTTTTTTTCTTCCTTTTTTTTTTACTGCAATTTGTACGTGTACTTACACTTCCATGTCCTGGGGGTATATTTTCAAAGGCTGTTTGTTCTGGTAATAAAATAATTTAATAGGAAATGATATTTTGTGGTATTTCCACTTTACAAATGATGGCGAGGACAGTTCTAGAATAAACTCAACGCTTAAAGAAGGGAAAACTTTGGACAGTGTTTTTAAAAAAATTAATTTAAGCTGTTGTGATTTTTTTTTTCTGGTCCAGCCCACGATGGTTTTTTACCATTTTGCGGCACTGCCATTGGTTGCGGACTACCTTGTGATCGCCCTCTGCTGCATGCCTGACTGAACTGCAGCCAGGCAGTGGACTGGCGCATTCTGGTGTCATGATGTCGCCGCTTCTTCCACGTTTGTGGCATCAGATTCAAATTATTTTACAAATTTCTGCAGCTTCATCGGTTTTAAGACATTAATACAATACAATACAATACATTCCAACTTACCAAGAAAAACTATGGTCTGCTTCCTGGCTGACTTGACCTTTGAACTTTCATTGTGGATTGCTCTTTGATTTCCACTGGTGCTTCCTTCAATGAATCCCATTGGCTTCTTCAGGACCACGATCATAGCTCGGCACATGAAAGCCACGCAGACCAGCACGATCATGTACACGATGAAGGCAAAGAAGATGCTGATCCTGTACATCACCCAGTGCTCCCTCAGGTTGGTGCAGAAGGTCAGGTTCTGGACTGGGGTGCTGCGCGTGACTGGGATGTGCCCCTGCGTTCCCATGGTGATCAGCAGTGGCAGGGCCACGAGCAGGGCCACGACCCAGGCGAAGGTGATTAGGCCGGTGGTCCATTTTCCTCCCAAGGTTTTAAAGCGAAAAGGGTAACAGGTGGCGATGTAGCGCTCAAAGCTGAGCGTGGCCACGTTGAGGATGGTGGCATAGCTGCAAGCCTCAAACAGGAAGTTGTAGATCTTGCAGAAGGCGTTGCCCGACGCTGACGAGAAGGGGAACCAGATGGCACTGTAGAGCTCCACCGGCATGCCAATGAGAAGCACCAAAATGTCAGAGCAAGCCAGACTCACCATGTGGTCAGTGACGTTCTTCTGAAGGTAGCCCTTACGCTTTAGCACCTGGGTCACTCGGATAGTGACTGAATTACCCACAATGCCCGTCACCAGGATGAGGCTGTAGAGGACCGTGAGGAAGATTTTGATCCCATATTTGGGTTCAAGCTCTTGCCAGTTCTTCTCCTCTCCTCTCTGCACTTCCTCATTCATGGCTGCAGACTGGCGCGTCCAGATTTTCCAGGTATTGCTTTTCTTATCAGTCCTGCTGCGCGCTCTCCTTGCGGGCCGGTTTTTCCTGGAAACAGCTTAACTTTGTCTCAAAGTATTCCCGACTATCGCAGAGGTGGGAAACACGGATCGCTACGCGCACTGTGGAAAACTTTCTAAACAAAAACTCCGCAGTTTACCCGGCGTGCTTCCCCAGCCCCGGCCACCTCCTTTCTGCCTTCATGATCAGGTAGAAGTATCCAGAGAGTTTCCGCCCGTGCGTGTCCTCCTGTGGTTTCACCTGTGAGTAAGTAAAGTGTTGGGCAACATTTAAATTGCGCTGATTTCCTCCTCCCTCCGATGAGAACAGCCCAGTTAAACATCAAACACGAGCGCGGGTCTGGTTTCACCCCACACACTGTAAGAAACAAAAAGCAGGTGGGCCAACGAATAAAAACAAAAAACGAAGCAGATCAGCAACAGACTGCACGGCTCTGCTGACTTTACTCGGCTTTGTAAAGGAAAGAAACACGGAAGGTAATGTTGACATGACATACAGTTCAACATATGAAGCCCACAGAACTTTACTTCTGTTTGGGTCAAGTTGAGCTGATATATTATTACAACACTGTAAACACTTTGTAAAGTAAGTAAGTAAAGTTTATTTATTAAGCGCTTTTCATAGACAGGTAGTCACAAAGCACTGTACACAAAGATTAAAATAAAGAGTACGATATAAATGTACAATATACACAATATAAGAGGTTAAATGTAAATTAAAAATGTAAAAAGCGTTGGTAACCGAAGGCTTGTTTAAACAGTGAATTAAAAAGGTGGACAAACAGAAGTTTACGTGGTTGTTTAGTTTCAATATTAAGTTCACAAACTTCATAATTCAGACTTTTATTTAGTTCTGTTTGGGTCATGTTGTCCCAAGTTTTCACAACTTTATTATAGTTGTTGGGTCAACTATAACAGGTTAGTTAGCCAGGCTGTTGCAGTGGAGTAAGTCATTATTTGATTTCTCAGTTAAAGAAATGAATAATCTCTAAATTTTATGGTAGTATTCTTTTTATGGAGATAATGACAGAATATCAACCAACGATCCAGAAAACACACTCTTTATATAAATAAAAGATGTAGATTTATTTTCACATCATTACTACTTGGTGGAGCAACTCTAACATAACATTACAACACTGTAAAAAGAACAACAAGTTGAACTTTTTGGGGGGGGTTCTCAACTTCCTAAAAATGCTGGGCAAGCAGAAGTTTACTTTGCCATTTAGTTGACAAAACATACACGCAGTTCAAAATATTAAGCTGCCTGAACTTTATAATTCACACTTATTTACTTCTGTTGGGCCAAGTCAGCCTAACATCACAACCCAAACATTTTATGCACAAACATTTATTTTATTTTAAACAAATATGCAGATATTTGGAATGATGGAGGCAGGTGCAGGAAATTTTCCACAAAGACTGAAGTGTCTCTCTGATTTCTTTGTATAGTCCATATCTTAAACTGATTACTGATTAATGGAGCACTGCTGAAACTGTCCAATCACGGGTCAAAGGCAGCTGGAAACATGTCTGATAACACTGACAGTATTGAGAAAGAAATATAAATATTTTCAGTCCCAAGTGGTTCTGTGTTGAAGTTGCAATTTCATGATTAAAGTTGTTGTTTTTTAAGTCAAACAGCTGCCACAGCTGCTACACCATCTACAAAATGTCTTGTGTTGAACTTTAATCTCCACATTTTCACTTTTCTTTATCAAAAAGAACAAGAATATGTTGTTCGTAATGTAGCTCTAATACTCTTTTTATAGCCCGGTAATCTGATTATGTGTATATAGCTATAGGAGTGAAACAGGTTGTAGTATTTACTTTCCAACGTCAGCGTACTTGTTTGTTCCTCTTTCCCTTTTGTTAAAAGCTCTGTATGTTCTCTGTAATGAATCAGGCGTCTGCTTTGAGCTGAACAGCTGGACTGTTGAATTTGTGTGTTCATTCATTCACAGATTTTAAATTCATGGCATTATTTGCCATCTCATCTTGTTCAGTTAAACATTAACATTGACAATGTTACAGTGCATCATCGGTCCTAATGTGCCTCCTTTACACATCCTCTGCCTCGAGTTTTTAGCGAGAATAGAAGCAGCAATTGAAACGCTGTTCAGTTCAGTACAAATAAACATTTAAGATTTATATCGAGCTTGTGCTGAAGATAAAAATGAAGTTCCTGCACAATCAGAAATCCTGAAAACGACTTCAAACAGGACAGAAATGTGCACTTTTAGCCACAGTTGTTCATTTGGATGACGGAGAAGTCAAAGGTGGAATAAACTAAATATGAAGGAGGTGAGTTCATCACCAGGCCCGGGGAAGAAAATCTGACTGCTTTTCCTCCTTTTTAAAGGTAATCAGTGATGAATGCGGGGCCATTCTTTCTCTATAAACATGAAGTACACTCGAGTGCATAAACCCTAAAAGGCTGACTCCTTGAAGTGATGAAGGCAGGCTGAAGCAGATTAGATAAAAGCTTTGAGGACCTTCTCGCTGTGATTGAGTATTGTCAGATACCGTCAATTAAACTGCCGAGCTCCATCGAGCGTCACTGGCAGCCAGATGTTAACTGTCAAAACTAAAATTGAGGTTGATTGTTCATTATGGTACTGATGTCTCTTAATTATGTGACATTGTGTTCAGGCTCCAGTTTGTAGATCTCAGTAACGACAAACTGTCCGTTTGACTTTGAGATCATGAGCAGCATCATGAGGCGAGGAATCATCACAGCTGTTTGAGGTTAAAGGAAAAAAAGAGCAGACATGACGTGATAAGGACTCAACTAACAGCTGATTATTTTAAAGGGAAAAAAAAGCAGCCAAACGTCAGACACAAGGCCGACTTTCAGCCTACGCACAGTTCATATTCCTAAAGTGGATAAAGTGAATCATGAGTGAAACTACAGATAATGTGCAGAACATAATTTTTTAGCAGTTTTTCACAACCCACTGTGCAAAATAAGCAGGTCAAATATCTAAATAACACCAAGACTGGGTTAAAAACCCACAGGAAACAAAGTTTTTTTTCAGGCTGCAGAAATGAGGAAGATTTCCCTTTACATCCAATCTGGCTAATGAGTGAAAGGAACTTCCTCCTCCCAATCACCTCTGCAAACTCCAAACAGGATGTGCACAAAACTTCAGGAAAAAATATTTAGTTTGCCAATTCATTCCGGCCATTATCTTCTCTCTCTCTCTCTCTCTCTCTCTCTCACACACACACACACACACACACACAGTCTTTTTATTTTTGTTAGCAGTGAAACACAGATGGTGAGAACTGCAGTCAATCTAATGGCCACTAGAGGCTGGCTCCCATAGACTCTTATTTTAAAACGTCAATCAAACATAAGAGTGAAACAGAAACCCTAAAAGGATGACTCCTTGAAGTGATGAAGGCAGGTTGAAGAGGATTAGATAAAAGCTTTGAGGACCTTCTCGCTGTGATTGAGTATTGTCAGATACAGGCTGGCTCCCATAGACTCTTATTTTAAAATAGAGAAGCAAACATGTTATTATAGCTATGGATGGTTTCTCCCTTCACATCTTCACATATGAAAATAATTCTGACCTATGTGTACACTCTATTTCTACACAGTGCTGTGCAAAAGTCCAATTTTTTTATAAGTTGCTTCCAAAGAACCAGAATTAATCATTTCTGAGAAGTGTGTGTTTGATAAGTTCCTTAACACTAATCTATGAGTCATTCAAGTGGAAAGAAAAGCTCCTAACTCGGGGATGAACCAGTGTTGTGTCAACAAATAAAAGGCAACCTGGCAAAGAACCAATTTAAAATAAACATATCATTTGTTCCCCCCCTTTTTTTTTTTCAAATCTACAAAAAACCCAAAAGATAAGTTTGAAAGACAAAAATTGTATTTTCTGCCAATGCAGTAAAAGCATACCAGGACAGAAAAACAGTGGAAAACTATCAGTCATGGATTGGGCTCCAAGTCCAGACCTCAACATTATTGAAGAAACCCGGAGAACTAGAAGACTAGTTAAAGGAATTAAAACAAAGCTTCCTAAACAGTTCAGACTGTGCTGAAGAATAAAAGGTGGTTATACCAAATATTGACTTTTTTTTTTTTACCTTGTATGCCGTTTCCATCTTTCTCCACCAAAATATAAAACATTTACATTTGTAACAAAGTAACTTTTTCAGCGTTTCATAAATAACGAGGAAGGGGAAAAAAAATCTAATTTAGCAGGCAATAGTCAAATAAAAAAAAACAAAACTTTTTTTCTCCCCTCTGGGTTTGTTTTTCTTCGTTGCTTGTTTGGTAAATAATAAGAGAGGAAAACAATGTTTAACATGAAAAGTTCTGTTTTGTATTCATTGTAAACAGTTTGTTTTCAGTCTTCTTTTTTTCTTTCTAAACTATATCCACAAATTCTCCATTAAAATATTTTGAATTAAAAAAAACAAAACAAAACAAAAAAAACAACTTTTAAACTTTTTTTTCACTCGTAACGTCCAGCAGGGGGCGACTCCTCTGGCTGCAAAAATAAAGAAGTTGGGTTGTATGGACGTCTATGGGAAAGTAAACTCATCAGAAAAGTATATATTCACACTTACAGCTGTCATGCTTCGTACAGCATGATTCTTGTTTTGTAAATCATGGACACATAAGAGTCAAAGATAACCCAGGGTCTGCTTTACCTTACCAGTGCAGTGTGTTGTTTACTTGTCAAAAAACAAAACAAAAAAACAAAAACAACCCCCCCCCCCCCCAAAAAAAAACCAAGATGTCAGCAATGAAAATGTCACATCTGGTTAAAATTTACACAACTGAATAAATACACCCTCAAATGCAGATATTTAAAAGATATTTTTTAATAGTGCACCGAAGTATGAAAACAAGAGTTGCAAAATAAGACTATTCAAGAGCTTAGGTTGGTATAAGGTTAGCCTTCATTTAGGTTGTATAACATCCTCAGCATCAAAGACACTTTAAAGACAAAGATAACGCTCAGACAGTAAAGACAAAACAAAGAACCTGAGAAAGAAAATCAGCACTCCACGAGCACCATGATAAGACAGAAATAATCAACGCTTTTCAGGAACCATAGACTCTCAGTGTTCAAACCTGAAGTCGTGGCTGAAAGATGGGACTGACTGATTGGCAAAAAACACAGAAAGTGCAATAATTTTTCTGTCACTTAAAGTGCTCAACTCGTTAATTCACCCTCACAGAACGGCTATTACCTCCTCCACTCGAAACGCTCAGTCAGAGACGAGTGCAGGAAAAAAAAAAAAAAAAAAAACAACACCATGAAGATGCACATATTTAAAAGGATGAGGGGAACAACATCAGCAGCTCAATTCCATCGGTAGTGCTGACATGACCAACACTGAGGCTGATGACAGAACAACACGGCTCCTTCTTGTCACATAAAATCACAAGCACAGTAAATATTTTTTCTTCACTTAAGATGTAAAATAAAATCACACACAGTCCAGTTCAGGTGGTGAAATATCAGCGAGTTTTGGCTGCAGAGCGAAAGCTTCCTGTGGCGGCAGTCGTTCCAGAAGACACGGATATAAAATATGAATCTTTAGTGGTCATTTGTAGGTCAAAAATAAAACAGTTCCATGTACATGTTTCACTGTGTACACTATTTACAAACCTTTTTAACAAAGGAAACTGCAGACAACTGTTTTTATTGCACGAAGGCGATCACAAAGTTCGGTGACTCCAGTCTGGTTTGATTTCGGTTGATCTCCCCTTCAAGGTAGTTTCCTCAGGAAACACTGGACCTCTTCTAACACAACTATAAGCCAAGAACACTCCTTTAGTATCCAGCTCTGACTGCGTACTTTCACTTCTGTGTATCCATTAGTGTGCCTGTTTGTTCCAGGGTGCCAAACCTGGCCAGTAGGTGGCACTGCGAGAGAAGATTGTGCTCTTAAACGACCTGAGTGTCACTGTGAACACCCTAACTTTAAAAAAAAAACAAAAAACTAAATAACCTGACAGACGAACTTAAAGTGATGAGAGAAAGAGTAAAGGCAAACGTGCCAAATGCTGCTGTTCTTTCATTGTCCACTGGAGCCCCTGGACGCAACCTCCAAACCTTTCTTGTGCTGTTTGAGGCTTCTGGAGCATTTTAATGCAGTTACCTCATTAATTATAAGGCTTTCTGAGAGTTGCAGTCGGTCCAAGAAGTTAATGCATCAGTTGAGTGAAGTTCTAGTATAACCGAAAAAGCTTTGGCTTTCGATTCCTCCTGTTTTCCCGCAGCGTGTTTCAGAAGACTGATAAGTTCCTGTTCCGTACTGCTCAAAGTCACTGCAAGCTGATGAGGAGGGCAGGAAGTCAGACACAGGAACAGCTTAAATTTAAAAATAAAAGATTATGGAGTCGTTAAACGCTCCCAGTGTGACTTGAAGCCGTGCAAAGGACGGAAGAAAACAGTGTCATGGACACGTATCCGACAGATTCCTCGGGTAAGGCTTCAAAATGGGTGACATCACCGTGGCTACGTTGATGAATTCCTTGTGTGTAACCCTGTAGATGCAACTCTGTGCCCTACCTGGGACGATGTGATCTAACAACCGTGTAAACTGTCCCAAAATCAAATGCAAACAATCAAAACAGGAGGAACGTCCAAGGAGTCGGGGTGCTGGAAGAGGTCCAGAGTTTCACTCAGAGACGACCTTAAAGGGGAGATGAGCTCAATCCAAACTTGACGTGGGTTTTTATTTTTAGGAGCAGAACTTTTTTTGAAGGCTTTCTATCCCATTTGGAGCTCGTGTTTAGAATCCAGCACTGAGAAAACAAGACGTGGTGCTGTCCTGTTCGGCTGTAGTGTTGTCTGTCTAGTGTTTATAAAGTGGAGACACAGAGGTCGCTCTGACTACCCGAGCCGCCCCCGCTGGGTACCAGGAGCTCGTCCGTGTCCAGCGTTTCCAGTTCTGCCAGATCTCTGGTCGTGAAAACAACTCAACAACAGTTATGCGTCACAGGAACCATTTGGAAATAATAACAACACTTTGTGTCCAATAGATTGTCATTTCTTAGGATCCTTCAGTAGACCAAAAGGAAGTCTTCTCCCATATTAACGGTTTAATTTGGCAATATCACTGATAATGAAGCCCTGCATCTTGAGTGACGTACCGTTTCTTTCTTTTAGACAGAAAATAAGCAAAAATGAGGAAATCTTTAGTCTGTAGTGTTGGATGGAAGCGTGATGATAAAACCGAGCTTCCAGAACTAAATCTGAACACTGTAGAAAATAAATAAGATGTAATGGGAGGCACTGGGGGTACGTTCAATGTCTCTGAAAGCTTCCCGATTGTCAGTTCAGCCAGATCCATGATGGCCGCCCTGCAAGAGAGAAGAAAAAAATGTTGTCAGAGACAAAAACTGTGCGCTTACAGAAACTCAACATAACAAAAACCTCCTATTTTAATAGGAAACGCTTTCACTGCCAGGCTTCAAGAAAACAAAACACAAGACAAAAAGAAGACGTTTTATACCAGCAGTGATCACACCTCAGCCTGCTGAAGCAACACTGATTAAACACGCCTTGAAGGTCATCAGTTACAGTAGTTTACCTGAAATATCCCACCTGCACAGGTTGTAAGACCCCTTTACATTTGTGGATCAACACTGTGTGTCCTCTTATATTATTTGAATATTTTTCCTTATTATCATACTTGCATTGAATAAATTATCCAAGTAAGTAAAATATAAAACACTTTGCCCGTGTTGTTGGAAGGTGGCGTTGTCTGAGAATACAAGAGTTTGTGGCACTGTTACATGATGAGCTGATACTTGATCTGTAATGAAATAGTAAGATCAGCATTTATTATTGGGTGACAGTCCTGTTAGAAACTGCACGCTGAGGTCAGATCCCCTCAGCTCTGCTGCGAAATCGAATCATAGCTCCACTAAAGCAATGACCAGAGACAAGTGACTTCTATCTAAAATATTTAGGCTGGACGTCGGACAGATGTTCAAGGCAAATGGCTAACTCTGGTAAATATTATCGGCTTGTTTAGGGAACAAACCTGTCACAGGATTTTGCATTAAAGTGGAAGTTTTTTTTAGGCTGCCAAGCTCAAAGCAAAGTGTGGACATATTATAATGTGTTTTTGAGGATGAGACGTGAAATGAAATAACATCTATTCCTTATGGTTTCCTTTTCTTTTATTCCCTTTGCCTTCAAACTACACTGAGGACAGAAAAAAAAAATGTGGAAAACCGAAACAATGAGCTAAAAAGAGACTAAAAATCCAATACGTTTCTATTTGGATTTCTCATTGTCGGTTTTCACACTGCAGAGGAAATTTAGGTTAGAAGTAACTATGAAGGACCAAAACTGCCAAAATCCAAACTAAATAAATGTCTGAAAAGAACAATAATACACCAGTAAATCCTCCAAAAATATCTTTATCAAAATCATTTATGACACAGATTACTACTATTTTAATTTCCCTCTGTATTTCATTAACTTTATTTTAATTCCCCTATTTATGTAATTTCCAACACATTAATTAATACTAGGGTTTCTTCTTCTAAAAAGAAATCCTACCTTCCAGTACCATTTTCAGATTATTGTTATACATTTTTGCCTTAGTTTGTTCCTTACTTTTATTGGCGATAAATAAAATAAAATACAAAATTAACTTAAACACTTAAATCTAAGAGAAATGCCAGGAATAAATTGTTCTATTAAATGGGGAAAATAGTGAAGTTTAGGACAAAACATGCAAAATATGTTTATTAATCTGTCACAACTGAATTGAATTTTAAATTTAATTGAATTTGGTCTCTTTAATACAATATTAATACTGCTGGTGAATTATATTTTATGCTAGTGCATTTTGTGGCAATACATAATTAATTAATAATAATTGTGGCCATAAGTTATATTAAGAATTCTAAATGTTAAAAGAAGAAAATTAAATTCATATTTTAATTAAATATCCAAAGAAAATACGAAATTAAATTAAAGAACATTAAATAAATATAGAAGACAAACATAATTTTCAAAAGCAATTGTGTTTTTAATCAAATTACTTTAAGTTTTTTTTATTTTTTTGAACACTTTAGGGGCAAGACAAAATAAAATTAGTTTACTTGCTTTAATTAAAAAGCAAATAAGGATCAAGGGAAAAAATAATACAAAAATATATACTACATGTACAAAATAGAAAATTAAATAGGTAATTGTATATTAAGAGTATTTATTTGTAACATTTGCGCTGATTTAATGGAATATTTATTTTGCTATTGCTGAATGAGCGAGTCTCTTATTTGTTTTTGTTTATTCACATTTTAACTTGGACAGTTTCGGTCCTCCGTATCCTGCAGCACCATCAGTCAGTCAGAGTACACAAATGACTACTTTTGATTTGTTATTCTTTCAGTCTAAGATTGACTCTAGCAGCCTTTCACAAACACAAATACAGACGTAAACAGCGCACAAACCAAGACCAGAAAAGGTCGAGTGGGATTTACATTTTGTTTGACTGCCGGATCACGAGCAGAAGCTTCCTTCGCCGGGGGAGATGGTGTGGAGGGGAATAAGGCTTTCACACTGCTCGCTGTCATCTGGCAGCCTGCGGATGGAGAAAACAGGATGTCAATCATCATCACAGTCGTCATCCTGACAACCATCATTATTATTATAATCACCGCTAACCAAAAAGCAGAAGAGCGCTGTGCAGAGAGGTTAGTCAGTGAAGCATGTACAGCTGATTACAGACTTAACTTAGCAAGACTGCAAGCCACAAATGGACTGCATTATCCAAAGTGTGTGTCAGAGTGAAGGTCAATCCATTTTTAATAGGTCACACACCACAGACGCACAACAACAACTCACTTTCTTTTTACAAACTTAAAAGCTTTGACTTCTTAAAAACACCAGGCGTGTGATGACTCACTTCCTGCACAGGCTTCAGAGTACATTAGCTTTGCCTGCTCTCAGGTGTGTGCACAGCTACAACTTCCATCTGCCTTTTACAAACACACAAGCCATTAAGCAGCTTTTTGCAGCTGCATCACAAATGACACAGCCGCTACATTTGGAGCCTCACTGTACACAAATAAAAGTGGATAATACAGACAATTTGTGCCCATAAAGTCCAAAAAGACTCATTTGTTTCAAATGATGTGCTCTATTTTTGCTTTGTTTTTTCATTTCACTGATGTTCATTTGCTTAAATAAGAGTTTGAACAAACGCGGTATTGAGAAATTAAAATGCATTTGGCTCTAGTCAAAGTGTAATTACATTTATGGTTATTCATCCCAAAAATAAAAAATAAAAAAATACAAATAAAAGCAAAATTCTGCTCAAATTTACTTATTTTCCCAATATTCCACCAGCCTGTAAGTTTTTTGTTTTATATATTTTGGTCATTCTTACAATCACCAAACAATTACACTCACTACCTATCAAGTTATCAAGCATGTGGTTGCACTAACTTGTCACATCTCAAAGCACTAAGATGACGACGGAGAAAAGGCTCCTGTCAAGCTGGGTGGGCACGTCCATCTTTTACGTACAGTCTGTGTTCCGGAGCCAACCTTATAAGAGGAGTTTCAGTTTTCTACACTTCCTGACTTGGTTTTCCAGCCCCGGAGCATAACTCCTAATCCTAATTTAGCTGTTATCATATCTGAGATTATTGTCACAATCCATGAACAGAGTTGCTGCTGATAGGAACGGCTTTCAGCAGCATTTCCTCTTTTCATGCACCGTGGCTCACCAATGGAGGCCTTAAAAGAAGAAAAACCCTCTGATGATAAATGTTTATAGTCTCGTACCTCTGAATGCGATGCTTCCTGCAGATGAAGGCGTAAACCCTCCTCAGCCCCACCAGCACTGGGTCCCAGTTGTTGTAGTGACATAAAAGTGTGGCGATGAAGAAGGAGAGGAAGACAGGGACCGCTCCGGCAAAAAACAACCATGAGAAACGCACCTGTCGACACACACACATATGAGGGGAAACTAATTTAACACAATCCGTGCCATTAAAGGTGTGGTGTGGAGTGTTTTCCATGCATTAAACATTTTATTCTGTGATTAAAGGACCCTTATAAGAATGAATCACAAAGAGTTAGTTAAAATAGATAAAAGTACTTTAAGTAAACCCATTCGGAGTCATTTAGATACAATTTTGACAGTTTTCTTGCTGATTTCACACAAAACCAACAAAATTACGTACAATTTTATCTCAAACTCTCACCTTCTGCATGCAAATGTCAGCCATAATGGAAAGTGGGATGGTGAGGCTCAATGCCAGAGTCCCAATTAGAGAAGATGTGAGGAAACAGCCCCTGAGGACACAAAGACTCGTCACTAAAAATCACCACTTCTCTGAAAGCTATACATTATTCAAACACAACTCCTCGTGGCCTTCATGGTAGTGTGAACGTTGATGATTTGGTGTCACTATCGTGACCTGATACAAAATGTAACCCAGCTCACCAGAGCCAGAGGAACTCGGACAGAACGGTGCCGATGAGGCCGTTTATGAGGATGTACGTCCACACGAGTTGGCTGGGGAGCTCAAAGGCCTCGAAGCCGGTGTAGTGGAGCAGGAGGAAGCCAGGCCACAGCAGCAGCAGGTTGAACAGACCCACAAACCCTGAGAGACGCACAGCACACCCCAATTTAGACAACTTCATGGAGTGAGACTACAGAGGTGACCGCTGAGCCTTTAAAACAAACACTTCTCCTACCAAAGAACATTGGGATGTCGAGCTTATCCTCCCGATCCACTCGCCGCTTGATCATTACGATATAGACGGCATAGAGCATCGCCCCAGCCAGCGACCACAGGGAACCTTCATAGAAATACAAATCATTACATTAGATGTGGTTTTTTTGTATTACACCAACAGACTAGGAACAAGGTGATGCCTGTACGAGGCCTCTGTGATAAAGAAAAAGTTGGAAATCACTGACCGATGACTCCTTTCCCATCCGAGATGTCCATGCTGGAGAGACTCACGAGGGCAACGCCTCCCATGCTAAACAAGAGAGGCACTGAATTAATCTCACAATTAAAAACGAACATGTTAAAAATAGAAAACGCAGAGAGAGAAAATATAACACAGCTACAATGCTCAGATTTTCTGAAAAACACAAAACTGTAGAAAGAAATGAATAATGTGATGATTTTCTTAATCAGGTGCAGCACAGGGTTTAATCAGCAGTAGGATCAAACAGTCAGTCTCTCTGAAGGAAAACAATCTGCCTCTAACCGAGCGGAAACAAAGATGGTTGAGAAAGAGGGGGAAAAAAAAAAAAAAAAAAAAAAAAAAAAAAAAAAAATCACACTATGAAATAAAACCAGTGAATCTGAGAGCACAGCCAGTGAAGAGCGTGAAAAATCTGCTATTTTCAACAACAACCCATTATTATCGAGTATCATGCAAAAGTCTTGAACCACCCTTCATTTTTTATTTTACTTCCAAGAAGCCAGATGGTTTTCAGCATCAGTTCTCCAGCTGTCTGAAGGTCTTTCAAAGCATTTCCTTCGACATTGACTTCCTTTTCACTCACATTCACTCCAGTTCTTATACCTGACCATTCTATGTCTAATCAATGTCTATTAACCTGTTTTAGGTCAAACCTTTAGGTCTAATTAATGCAACTCTTGAACCAGTTGCACACTCAAAAATTCCAACAGTTTCTGAAAGTGTCAACTCTGTGCTTTTTCAGCGATATATACGGTAATCCCAGGCAGGGCAGCACATCCAAATCACGGCAAATAACAGTAAAAAGCAAAAACTTTTTTTTTTCTTTTTTAAAACTACTGTAAAAATATCTGTTTTCTGTAGAGCTCAGTCAGTCTTCGTCTTTGAAGGTTCCGATTTTACGGTAGTTACAGAACTTGGAAGAAAAACATGGCAAAACGCCTGTCTGACGTCAGAGACAGGTTAGGCTTCAGAGGGTTAAAAAGTTCCACAAAAGAATACTAAATACCAAGTTCTTGTTCAATCTGCCAGTTTATGTGTCTGTGATGTTAAACTAGCATCCTCTGAATGAAGTGTGTTGAGCAGGTTGTTCGATGCTAGAAATGAAAAAACAGAACTTTTTGGATAAATAAATGCAGTCTGAATGTTTAAAATAAATAAATAAATCAGCTCTGACTGCATTTTTTTTTTTTTTGAAAGTGAAAACGAGTAAATTTTATTCATTTTACTTCAGAGGCCAAACTTTAAAAAATAAAATGAAAAAATAATTTGAAGCAGAGCTTGAAGATTTCCATGAATCCAGTAGAGCTGGATGGAAAAGGTGCAGCCGGAAGACCAGATTATGAAATCTATGTGTTTTGGTTTGTGCAAAACACAAACAAGCTAAGAAAAGAAGAGCTACATCTCCTCCAGCAGAGATGACAGCTTATGACTTTTATTTGTTTTGAATCAGCTGCTTAGGAATATGAAGTTAACAATACCCAATAAGAAAGGAGCTGAATTTATGATCTGAAATACTCCTGAATGAACTAGACCCGGTGGTTTCAAACATATGGTCCGAGAGCCACAAACAGCCCACCAAATGGGCCATTCGGCCAAATGTAAAAGGAAGGTGGTTTTTAACTGTATTTTTATCAGTTTTACAGCCTTCTTATTGACAAAGTAAGTTTGTAATAGATAGAGGACAGAAACTGAGGTGTTTTTTAATTAAATAAGAGGTCTCCCACAATGCTTTTTCTCACCCTCCGCGTGATCCGGCCTTACCTCAGAGCCACGGCTAAGAGCTTGGAAAGGGTGAAGCGGTCGCTGCTGTTGCTGGGAAATATGGCTGCCAAGATGAGTGTAAACAGACCTGAAGAGGAAAAGGAGACATTCAGAAACGATTTAATGCAATGATCCATCATCTTTGAGATGTTAGTGCTGTAATGTACACGGAGAGAGAGAGTGATGGAGTTACCTGAGGTGGAAGATAAAATGTTGACGATTGCAACCTGCGTGTCGGACAGAGCTTCCTGGTAGGACAGGTTAGCCAGGAACCACTGTGAGACAAACAAAAACAACGATGAGGCCTGTGATAAAACACAGTTTAATTTGCCTCATAAATCCAGCTCTGATAGAAAGTCGGGAACTCCAACTCCTCTCACTGCTGCTCACCACAAAGCAGAAGAAGAAGCTGATTTTGGCCACGTCAGTGATGGTCAGCTTGCCCACGGTGCGCAGCATGGCCTCGTGGTCCTTGGCAGCGGGGTAGGACATGCGCGACAGCTTGGCCTCCAGGGCCTGAGTGGAGGGCAGCTGGCGCACCTCCATGATGTTACTGAAACGCACCCGCTGCTTTTTGGATGCTGGGAATAAAGAGACAAGACGTATCTTTAAAGGCTTTAATGTTTACTGCTGGACACACCTAGTTAGGCTCTAAAGCTGCCTCCATCAAAAGCAGTTACCCTCTTGGTGCAGCAATACGTATAATACTGTGTCTTCTCCACACTTTGACCCTACGATCTATCTGCTGTAGGCAGAATCTGGACTCATCACTGAACATGTTCAGGTTCTAATGCACATGTTACAGACATCACCGCAAATGGGCTTAATGGTGAAGGGCAATCCTGGCTGCCTTATGAGACCAGAGCCTGGCTGTGTGCAGTCTGACCTGGCTTGTCTGGGTAGAGAGTCATCGGCCATATCGTCCTGCAGACCTTGACTGCAAACATGTAAAAGACTGCCCTTGGTTCCTACGTGCTGACAGAATGAGGAAACGGTCTTCTTGTGTTGTCTGACTGGAACGCCAACTTTGCAACCCATCTCTCTCAATTTGGAGAAGATACTGGTGCTCACTCCAAATAATGCTGTAACTTGGTTTTGTGGAAAACCAGCATGAAGTTGTCCTATAGCATTGGCCATGTCCAGATCAGTAAAAGGTTCTGCTAATCAGGAGCCAATCAGGCAGCTGTGGAGTACCAGTAGCTTTAAAAAAAGTGACTGGCAGAATAAGCCATTTGTTATTGGCAGAGAACTTGGTTTTTTTTCCACGAGCACAACCCACATACTTAACTCTGCTGCTCAATCCACAATGTGGCAGAGAAATAAACAGGCTTTCCAACAGTATGAGATTCATTACCAAGAAACATTGTTACAAGAAAGAAAGAAACAAACCGCCTTACTTTTTATGCTAATTTTATGTGTGAGGTTTTTTTCTTTTCAAAGTTTGACAAAATTTGTCTCATTCAATGTGTAACATGGTGTTTGAGTTTATTTCCAAAACAATCCTGTCATCTTTTTGGCATTTAATCATTCAAGGTTCATTAATATTTATTTTTAATCACCCTGGATTCCCTCTGGATTCTTCAAAATTATCTCCTCACACGTCGCTCTGAGCGCTTCCCAGAATGTTTTAATTTCATAAAAAACATCACTTCCAGCTTCAGGTGCCACAAACATAAACACAGGAAACGAAATCTCAGTAGAAACACCAAAAAAACCATCACCGTTTACCTTGTCACAGCTTCCCATCACAGCAGTTAAGACACATGATTGCTTTTTATGCTCATCTTCATTCGTTTGTGAAGGCGAGCATAAAAAAAAAAAAAAATCATTGTTTCTTAACTGCTCTATCAAACAGACAATTTGAGCATAATTTAGTTTTGTTAGTCACTGAAAGCAAAGGTCTGAGGGACACAACGTTTTCTTATATTTGCACAGCTCAGCACTGCCCTCTGTTGGTCAGAAGTTTTAACTCCTAATCAGTCACGTCTGGGTGAAAGCTTCAGAAGCAGGGATGCATTTTTAATGAATGACACAAACATCAGTACTCACAGGATTCACAGTCTCCCATTAAACAGCTCGAGTGCTCGGTGGGGATGTCCTGGAACTTCACAGGGACGTACAGAGGCTCACTCTGCAAAGGTGTGACAGAAAGCCAGCTTAGGTACAGGTGCAGGAAGATTTACTCGTGTGCAGTACACCTGCAGTAATAAACTACGTACCAGACAGTTGTTCACAGTGGAGTCAGTGGTGCAGGGTGTGAAGTAGGCTTCAGCATCAGCAAACTGCAGAAAGGTGCAAATCAAACATCAAAGAAGTCAAAAGCAGAAGATGTCAGACTGATCTTCAGCTTCGTAACAGGAAAATTATATCATTCTATAACTTTTAGTTAATTATCGTCATTTTTGTTCATGAACACAAAGAATGACAAACATAAATGGAGATAAAGTTAGAGCATAGAGCATTTGGCAGGTTTGCAGCAGACAGTGGATATAATGGACAAAAGAGTTGAAACAAGGACAACCACAGAGAAGATTCATGGATGTGGTGGAGGAGGACATGCAGAGGGTTGGCATGTCAGAGGAGAATCCGAGGGATAGAGTGAAATGGAGGCTGAAGGTTTACTGTGATGAGCAGACGCAGGGGGTCTTGCCTGTATTTTCTGATCTTTTCCTTTGTGAAATGCTAAACTTTTTGTGCTGCTTTCTGAGGTAAACATGAAAGAAAAATACTGGCGAAATCCAATGCTACGCCTCAGCTCACCTCACAAGATTTTCAGAAAAACTGACCTCTGACCCTGACCTCGAGGTTGAAGTCACTGAGAATTGTCTGAGATTTGTAGTAGAAGCACCTGTGGTATCAATTTGAAACCCCTACGTAACCTCCTTCTCGAGTTATTGCATCAACAAAGTTGGGTGTCTCCCTGGAAGAGTTTAAAGCTCTTATAAAGACTTATGTTGATGTTCCTAAGCCTTTATTTTGCCTCCTGTCTGTTTGCGTTGTCTGACACAGTCATATGAGCTTGCCAAGCAGGTCTCAGTTTACAGAGAGATTTAAATCTAAAAGGGCGTCCTGGTCAAATAAAGTTAAAAATAAGTACAATTCTGTTTTTTATAAACCCCTACTCTACAAACATAAAGGCGGAACTCACCCCCTGAATAAACATGTTCAAAGGGTCAGTTCCCCCTGAGCAGAATGTTTGCCTCACTGACTCGTGTTACGATGAAGAGCAGCGAGCACAGCAACATTTACACTGATGAGAGTTTTAACAAGAAAAGAGCTCAACAGACACCTGTCACCATTACAAAAGTAAAAGCATGAAAAACAGCCCTTAAATGTGCGCTGAAAGTGTCCACTTACGAAGGCGGACCGGCGGCGTTTCAGGGTGCCCGTGCACTGCTGCCTCCACGGCCGCCACAGCAGGAAGCCCAGCAGGTACAGCACGAACATGGACGTCTTGGCGAAGGTGCTGAAGAAGGGCTTGTTATAGTCCTGTCGCTTGAAAATGTACTGCAGAAGGAGTTGTTTCATAAACTTAATTTCAAAGGTTGAAACTCACAATTTAAAAATATTTAACTGCAGTTTTTCCTCATGAGATGTGAAGGAAGAGCATCACAGTCAGGTAAAGTTACTCCAGCACCATCTGGTGTATCTGCGCCTCGTTTTAAAGCGGGCCTATTCTGCTTTTTTCTGCTTTCTGGGTCACATTAAACATGGTCACCGTTTTATTAAGCCTTTTCAGTGTTTGGCTCCAACATCACAGGCATGGAGATCAGACTTACCGAGGTCAGCTCGGAGGAGGCGACCCAGATAACATCCACCAGCAGGAGTATCACCACCCCCAGAGCCATCCGTCTCCGCTGGGCTGCAGAGCTACCCTGAGAGCTCATCCGGTTCATGATGAACACCCACTCCATCGGGACGGTGAGAGGAGAAATTCAGAAACTGCCTGGCTGATGACAACATCAGAAGACAGACAGAAGACTGTGAGCTCCGAGGTTGACCAACTATAAACTTCCCAACTATTTACCTTAGATTTTTTTTCTACTTTAAAGCTGATGAACCTGTTCTAAACCTGTTTAAAAAGCTGCCATTCAACATTTTAATCACTAAAAACATCTAAAAAGTTATGAAACCACACAACGAGAGACTTCAGTCTAACATATCAACCAAAACCTCAATTTTGAATGTGGCTAATCTAGTGTGGAGTCTTTTAATCTGGAAGTGGAAGTTAGACAGACAATGCAAGACATAAACAAACCTTCAGAAAACTTTTGCCCAAACAATAAGTGTGTTAGTGTCTGTAAGTTTGCCTGCAGCCAAATGTTTAACGGAGTAAGGTTATCTTTTTACCACTTCAACACCCACCTGGTCGCTGCCAATAAGTAAACTGTGAATTTTAGCCAGTCTCTTTGAAGGTCAACTCAGATTCTTTGTTTCAGCCAGTTTAAGTTGAGACTCGCAGTTAAACACCTGCAAAAAAACAAACAAATGTCCATGATAACATATTTATCTCTATCCCCTATATTTGGTGACCTCTGTTTCCTTAATGATGAGTTTGACAAGTCAGTTTATTTCAATAAAGATGAGGTTTGATGACCATTAGAATAGTTTGTGTAGCTGCACAGGCAGAGACCAGCCTCACTAACTTTTGATTCAAACCCAGTTATTTTGTTATATAAAAAGTCTGAAATATGACACAAACCAATCAGTTCAGAAAAGAACTTCGAGGGTTGCTTCTAGTCAACTTTCAAAGGGTAAAGAGTTAAACGCTGCACAGAGAGCAGACCATGGATCTGTATGAAGAAAAGGAAAATATAAACTTGAGGCTACAGTCCCACAAACTCTGACACAAATCCTCTTCCTGATGAGGACGTGAGCATCTGTTAACCAGCCCAAAGAACACCTCATAGAAAAATGCTGCGATGGAAATAAAGGCTGCATATCTGAATGCTCATCGCTGCCTCTGTTAACTGCTGAACGATGAGCTTTGGGTGTTTGTGAGGGGTCTGCAGACACTGAGCTTTAACAATTCACTACTGTCTTCGTGCTAACATGCTTATCATGCACTTTACAGTAATCATGTCAAAATTAAAATGCTTAACTCTTCTCTAATATTTTACAAATTTAAAGACTTTGTGAAATATCATTATTCTTAGTTTATATTATTTACTTATTGTTTCATATGTGGGTTACTGAGTGGTGGTGTGGGGAAATAAATCATACGACAGACAAATACCAGTCACTTTTAAAATGAGGGATAACAAATACAAATTAAGAGAAAATAAAATTTTTGAAAAATATGAAATGTCGCGGTGTACCCCTTAAACTTTGGAGTTAAACCATGGATGCATTGTCCAGCAGACTGTAACTTAAATACTAACAGTTCACCTACAGCTCGATGTGACATGAAAGCTTTATTACTTCTTTTTTTTTGTTGTGTGTTTTAGTCTGAGGTTAGAGATGTAGTTGATCTAATTTTACTTATTTGTTGTCTCTGAAACTCTCTTTTTAACCTACTGTGTAACCTGAGGTGCACCTTCTTAGAAACGTAACTACACGTCAGGTCAAAGCAGTACACAACTACCGTTATTGGCCTGTTCAGTGCCACTGATTACTCTTGGGCATTTCCAGCCACTTAACAATTATTGTCTCAATATAAGGACTAATAATCATAGCATCAATATAAGGACTCGCAAATCTCAGCAAATTCCTGGAGGGAGACTGCTCAATATACTGGACGACATCAGGGAATGTTCAAAGACTTGGAAAAACAAACAAAAGCATTTTGTTTGTTTCTATTGACCGGAGAACATGTACAACACCAGGACACACAAGGTAATTAACACGTAATCCACTGATACAAGCACAAATGCCAACAATGACATTGGCCAATTACACGTTACATCATAGGTGCTACAAACACTCCCTGCAGATATCTAACTCAAGCCTTACCAGTAACACTTTTTGTGATCTAACTACTAATTTTGACCTCACAAATTTATTTTCTTTCACATGTCATATTTTATTTTACTGAGAAACTCTACTTTGATTAACTTGAAGTGATCAAATTGATGGCAACTTGACTTAAGTTTCTGAAGACACTAAGTCTCATCTGAGAGGCAACTTGAGTTCAGAAAGCTGAGAGGAAGGCCTGTGCATTTACCCACTAGAGGGGCTGTTACCTTGGAGGACGTTGTTGACCCATCCTGACTTTATGAGACTCGTTAAGGTCGCACTAGACAAGTTGTGAATGGAGAATCTCTTGCTTTAAAAGGTGGCTGGTGGACAGGCCACCAACGCTACTCTGTGATGGTCTCCTTCACTGAACAGATAGACTTAAGATGACTGAGAACCTACACAGACTTTGTTTAATATTCTACCTGTTGTGTACCATATGTGAATTTCACCACATATATGGTCAATAAAATCCACACTGTGTTGAAATGAAGCGAACCATATGTTATAACAGGGCTTTTTACTACCATCGAAACACCATACGGAGGGATAGATTTCGGTAAAATGGTGCTCATGGCTCCATTTTCAGACAGTAGGAGACTATGTGTAAATAAACTTTGTTCTGCTTGTTTTTCAACTGTCAGTGGGCATGCCCCGAACTTTAAAAAACACACTTCAGAAAACTTTTAAACGATTACTAATGAAAGACATTAGTCTTCACTTACCTGAGCTTTAAATCCAACTATCTGCCAGCTAGCTACGCGTAGTACATCCAGAGAGCGTTGGCAGTAACTCTTTAAGGTACGAACAGGTAAGCTGCTGGAAACACGACCTCCTCAAAGCTAGCCACTCACGGCTTTTAAGCTAGCTAATTTATTACCTGTTAAATTCTGACAGTCTGGAGGTCGACAGGTGTCCCGACGCTTTACTTTATAACTTATCTGGACATCTACTCCAGTTCATTGCCCACAGCTCAGGCTGAAGTCCACTTATTCAGTGTACCGCCGTCGCAGGTGTGCTGCGTTTAGCTGCTTGTTTACCTATTAGCATTCTAAGCGCTAACTGGCTTTATTGAAAAATGAAAAAGAAACAATAGTAAAATAAGATTTTTTTTTACCCGAATGTGAGAGTTTAGTTTGCGCCATTATTTAAGCGTCATCCCATATGCTCCGGAAATCCTGACAAAAATCACAGCTTTGACCGATAAAAATAGTCACCAGCCCAGCGGTTGTAAACATTAGCTCAGCCTCCTGTCAGGTGACATCACTTAACGGTGCAAGGAATTCTGGGGTATGAAGTCTTAAGGGGAAAATGTTTGTTTTTTCATACGGTATTTATAAACTCTCATTTTCTTGGTTATTTGTTATAGATGGGTGTTTTCACCTTTGAAAATGTCTTTTTGGAAATTAAATTGAGCAAATTAATTCAATTTTACCTCGGGCTGTGGAGAAAACATCATTTACAAACACAAATAAAAATAGGAGCTTCAAAGAGGTGGTGCTCTGTAGTCTCTACTGCTCAGCCACAGGCGAGAAACCATTTGTGTCATTGCACTATACAAATACAATCATTATGCATACTTCTTACTAATTTATACATACAACAATATTATACTTAATATTTTGTTATTTATATTGAATTACACTGTAAATATTTTTTGTTCATTGTTTCTGTATAAATTGCTCTGATGTGTTCTCATTCTTGTTGGCTTTTAATTCCGTTTCACCTCATCTGTGTAAATGTGTCGTAAATGTGACGAAAATGAAAATCCTTGAATCCTTGAATATGAGTCCTTGAATGTTAATTTTATCTGAACAGCAGGTTTCTGTTGTTGTAGTGGCGCAGGTGTCTCCTCTAGTGGCCGTTGTTTTTTTTTTGCGCGTGGTTATTCCCAACCGTCGAAGAAGAAGCTTGACACCGCTTTTTTCGGTGAAACATGGCTGCGTCCATTATGAGCCAGAAGAGTTTTAGTGCTTTAGCTTAAGACGCCTCCTGCGTTTATAAGTTCTTGACACCCGGGATATTCAGTTGTTGTTGGAAGAACAAATTAAAGACAGAGTTAAACGGTAAGTAGCTTTTGCACATGTGTTTGCACAAAGGGAGTTAAAGCAGCTCCCGCCGTTAGCACAAGGCTAACAGGAGCGTCTTATTAAAGGCTAATAAACAGCGTTTAGCACTCTGGTATAATAACACAGATAGCATCCTTATTATTCGTGTGTTTACAGGATCTTTGGAGCATGTTATCACCAGCGTGAGGGTCACAACATGGACTTCTCTTCACAGGAGGGGGACTCTGAGGCCCCCGCTGTCATCGATATGACCACCAGCGAGAAGGTACGTTTTTGTGATCGCTGATAAACATTTTAGGGGAAGATTTATGGATTTTATGGTTTAAAAACTGGATGAAATCACAACAGTTGTGATTATAATAATGACGACCATTTTCAACGGCAATAGACCACTTTTTTGCCAGAATGAAAAGCTTTTTACAAAAAGGGGTTTAAAGGTCTTACATTTACCTTGCTGAAAGGTGCAGCAACAAGTACACATACAGTAGGTTTGTCCTAAATTAGAAAATCTCTCAGCTGTGCCTTTATTAAATCAACTGTAATGTAATGGGGGTCTGCCTTCTCCTTCCAGGTTGTGGAGCTCCTGAATCAGGCTGCTCTGATACCCACAGATGAGAAGCTGAATGTGCTCAAACAGGTTTGTAGCTTGGACTTTTTAACTCTGTGATACAAAAGACCGAGCACGGCCCTTACCACAGGCTGTGGAGAAAGGTAGAGAATCTAAAGATATTCAGATTTTCACTGGGAGTGACCAGAAAGGACAGGGTTAGAAATGAGTTTGTCAGAGAGAGGGACAGCTCAGGTTAATCACTTTGGAGACAAATTTAGAGAAGCAAGGCTGAGATGGTTTGGACATTTGCAGAGGAACAATAGTGGATATATAAGACAAAAGATGTTGAAGATGGAGCTGCCAGGCAGAAGATAAAGAGGAGGACCTCAGAGGAGCTATATGGATACTATACCATACCAGCTTTATTTATAAAGCACTTTAACATAAAACCAGGGTTCACAAAGTGCTGTACATATACAAATAGCATAAGCATAAATAAAATAAAACATGTTAAAACAAATTGAGTCAACCCCTTAGAGGGTGCCAAAGGCTTCAGCAAATAAATGTATTTTAAGAAGAGTTTTAAACTCAGAAAGAGAAGAGGCCTGCCTAACATGCAAGGGCAGATCATTCTACAACTTTGGAGCAGCTAAAGCAAAAGCACGATCACCTCTATTTTTATACTTAGTTTTTGGCACCTTAAGGAGCTGCTGATTGGTGGACCTAAGGGAACGGGCAGGGGTATATGGTTGTAGTAGCTCCGATTTAAAAACAAAGAAATAACTTTAAAAACGATCCTAAAAGGTACAGGTAAATGTACAGGTAGGATGTTGTAAAGAGATGTGACAGAGTAGGATGCAGGGATAGGATGAGCTGGATGATCCCTAAAAGGTGCAGCTGAAAGCAGTTTGAGTTATTGTAGATGATGACTTGGACTTGCAGGCTTAAACAAACTTTTTACTGTCAGCATATCTTTTTGGATCTACCATCAAAAAGCTTTTCTTTTTTTTACCTACACCAGGCTGCTGGCAGAAAGTCACATGTGTGATATTTTTGCTAAACATGTATAATCATAAACTCTATAGTGGAGCCATTTTGGTTTTCCTGATTTTCTGTCCCATACATGTTTTCCAGCAATGGATGTTTATATTAAACATGTACAAAATTTCCACTAATGAGGTTGTGTATGTGCAGGTAATCCCTGTGAGCAAGAAGGCTTCAGACGGCTCTAAACCAGGAGTGTCAAACTTGTTTTAGAGCCCAGTTTGTTTTTAAGAGTGCCAGACCAGTAAAACTATTGTCCTGTAACCTACATGAAAAAATTGTTCCTGTTTATTTCACTGTAAACAAGTTTAACTATACACTACTAAGGTGCCAGAGCATGGTGTTGAAGTCTCACCCATATCTGCAGATGAGATATTCTAATTATGAGGGGCAGCCAATCAGAAGAAAACTGACTTAAAGGGGGAGGGGCTAAAACAACAACAGAGAGGACGAACTTAAGGGCTGCACAATGGATTGAGTATAAGGCAAAAATTGATTATTTTTAACTGTGAATTGTGCAAAGCTAGTCTAGCCGAGTCCAATATAGAGTTGGAAATGATCAGAAGATCTCAGTGCAACCGTGTAGACTGGTGTCTAATCCACTTACACAGGAATGCACAAGAACATTGATTCAGTACATGCATTTAACCTTTAGGTCCAGGAACTCATCATCAACAAGGATCCATCTCTTCTCGACAATTTTTTGGATGTAAGTAAGCAAGTATTTGTCTCTCATAACCAGCTGTAGTTTCATTTAAATTTGCCTCATTTTTGTTTTGTTTTTTTCCTGTAGGAGATGATCGCTTTCCAGACAGACAAGTCCATCGAAGTGAAAAAGTTTGTGATCGGCTTCATCGAGGAGGCATGGTGAGTTTTCAGACCTGCTGTTGTTTTGTTTGTTTGGGGGTTTTTTTAAGTCAGGGTCAGCATTTGAGATTTTTTACTGTTTTATTATCCTGCTTTCAGTAAAAGAGACAATGAGCTCCTCCTCAGACTCATCGCCAACCTGAACATGTTGCTGAAGGATGAAAGTGTGAATGTGGTGAAGAAAGCCATCCTCACCCTCACCCAGCTGTATAAAGTCACACTTCAGGTACAAAGAGTCAGATTTACCCGCTTCATTTCTACCATTTCTTTCTTTATGCGATCAGTTTCTGTTCTTCACTTCATCTTCATTTCCTTTATCTTTTCTTGTCTCAGTGGTTGGTGCGCTCCAAAGCCGTGTCAGAAATGCAGGAGGCGTGCTGGGATCTTGTCACACAGATGAAAGGGGATGTTCTGGCCTTGCTGGACTCTGAGAATGACGGCGTTCGTACTCACGCCATCAAGTTTACCGAATCTTTAATCATTACTCTTTCACCACGGACGGCTGACTCTGACGTCCCCAAGCGTCAGGAAGGCGACATCAGCCTGGACAAAGTTCCCACAGATCACTCGTACATTCACTACGGTACAGATACTGGACTAATGTCATGTGTTGAGGTGGTGACGTTCACCTTTTAAGGCTGATGTCTTCGCTTTTTCCCAAACAGATGAGCTGTGTGAGGAGGGAAAGACGGCGCTGGAGAAGCTGCTTAAGTTCATGGTCCACCCGGCCATATCCAGCATTAACCTCACCACAGCGCTGGGCTCACTGGCCACCATCGCTCGCCAGAGACCAATGTTCATGTCAGAGGTGGTGCAAGCGTATGAGACATTACACGGTGAGTTCTTCTCAGAATTCACACTCACTCTTTAGAGTGTTATATCGGCCTGATATCAGTTCAAAGCATGTTTTTCCCAGGTTTGATAACATCAGAGGATATATTGCTTTACTATGACCTCTCACAGTCTGGCTGCAGCTGCTAAATAACTCAATTACAAGATGTTTCCTCTACACTTTCATTTTTCAGCAAACTTGCCCCCCACTCTGGCAAAGTCTCAGGTAAGCAGCGTGCGAAAGAACCTGAAGCTCCACCTGGTGGCGGTTCTCAAGCATCCCTGCAGCCTGGAGTTTCACGGTCAGATCAGCATCCTGCTGTTAGACCTGGGAATGCCCCAAAGCGAAATCACCCGCTCCACGCCTGTGCCACGAGAGCAGCGAAAGAGGCCTCGCCAAGAGCAATACACCGAGGGAAAGAAGGTCAAGATGGGTGAGTGGTTTCAGGCTAACCTGGATCCACGGATTGTGATTAAACTTGGTCGGATAGTTAATCGACAAAGTGCACTTCAGTTTAAGTTGTTGTGGTCGAAGTCTAATCGTTTGGTGCTAAAGAGCAGCTTCTGTTCATGAATTATGTTTGAGACATGAAATGGTATATTTGTATAGCGCTTTACTAGTCCCTAAGGACCCCAAAGCGCTTTACACATTCAGTCATCCACCCATTCACACACACACTTTCACACACTGGTGATGGCAGCTACATTGTAGCCACAGCTGCCCTGGGGCGGACTGACAGAGGCGAGGCTGCCGGACACTGGCGCCACCGGGTGAAGTGTCTTGCCCAAGGACACACAACCGAGACTGTCGGAGCCAGGGCTCGAACCGGCAACCTTCCGATTACAAGACGAACTGCCAACTTATGAGCCACAATCGCCCCGGCAATGAAGAAAAAACTGAGTGCGCTCTGATCATTTAACAGCATGTTATAACAACCCATTAGCACCTTAAGAGGCTGATTGAGTGTGACTGCATTTAGGAAATAGAAATTTATCACTATCGCTTTCTAAATTAGAAACCCATTGTCTAATCTCTTAAATCCAAAATCTGAACCAGGTGAAATAATGTGTAAATTAAAAGTGTTTGGAATCTCAAAAATAGCTGCAGATTAATGATGAACAGCCTGTGTCTGTAGCAGAGGTGTTAACCATGCAGCCTGGGGTAAAGAAAATGCAGTGAAATCACAAAAACCTTCATATTCTCTTTTTTTTTTTTTTTTCTTTTTTTTTTGTGTCCTGTTTGGATCTTTAGCCATCAGAATTGTTGTCTTAAGGCCAAGAAAGATGCCAAGCGGATTTATTTTACCAAGTGGATCATCATGGCCTTGCCATATTGGTCCATTTGATTGACCTTTATTATAATTATGAATTTATTTTATTTTCAGTTGCTACAAACGGGACAGACATGACTGTGGGATAGGACAGGGAGAAAGAATGAAAGAAAGAGAGGGAGAGAAAGAAAACCAAAGGGGAGAAGAGACGGTGAGAAGGGGGGGAAGAGAGAAAAAACAAAACAAAACAAAAAAAAAAAAACACCTGGATCACCTGTATGGAGAAAAAAAAACCAGAAGAGAAAGCAAACAACAAAGAGCAACATAATAAGAAAAAAAAAAAGCACCATCACAATAAACTAGCTAGCAGTAGATATCAATAGTTACTAAATAATAAACAATATTGTGCAGCACGCAAGATAGACAGCGCACAGTGTGCTTTGAGGCAGCAGCCAAGAAAGCTGTAGTCCGTGTCTGTGAATACCCATGTGTACACCTGTGTGCATACCTGTGTGGATCAGCATGCTTGCATTCCAAAGGTTTCTCCATGTAATGATCTGCTAGGGAGTGTGGGGAGCCACAGCCCTGTCCTCTATGGTATGAAGCAGGTATGGAGGAGATCAAAACTCCAGACATCCAGAGGCCCCCAGAACACAAGAGACCAAGGAAGACCCACAGAGGGGCAGCCGCGCCACTGTCCCAGTAAGAGCTGAGGAGAGTCCCAGATGAGGGCTCATTCAGCAGCCGCGGAGCAGAAGCCAGGGGGAGTTGCAGTGACGCGCCCGTGAGCTCCGCCGGCAGCCAGCTGCGCCTGAGTGACCGAGCCCCAGGCCGAATTGTGGATTCACAGGAATAGTGAATTCACTAGAATTCACTATTCCTGTTGTGGGTGGTGTCAGCATGGCTACACATGAGCAGAAATGTGTGAAAAGCACAAAGTATTTTATAGCTGTATTAAAGCACTTTTATTTAGTTTTAGAATTTTTGTAGCTTTTTCAGATCTGCTGTAAACTGTAGAGCATGTTTAACCCTGGAGAACCAATGGGGTCAGGTCAAATTTGACCCCATGGGTTCTCCAGGGTTAATGAGAGAAATGTCATTTAACATTAACATTTTCAGACTCCAGTCTAAAGGAAAAGCTGGTAATTGTGCAAAAAATAATTTGGATTCCTCTGACCTTTGTCTGCCTGCATTCAGAGCCGGCACTTATTGAAGATGACGAGGACAAAGAGGAGCCCGCCCCCCTCTCGGTTCCGAAGCCGGCCGCTGTTCCCGTCGCTCAGTCCGCCATCGACCTCACGGCTGAGTTCCTGCACCCGCTGCTCACCCCTGAGAACGTGGCCAACCTTGTAAGGACCATTTTTATTCTGCTCCCTTTCCTTTTAACCCAAACTGCCTCACAGCTCACCTCACACCCCCTGTGTCACTCTTCAGGTGCTCATCAGCATGGTCTACCTGCCTGATATCATGCCAGCCTCCTTCCAAGCCACTTACACACCTGTGGAGTCAGCAGGCACTGACGCTCAAATTAAACATCTGGCCAGGCTGATGGCCACACAGATGACCGCCGCAGGGATCGGTCCAGGTCAGAAGAAGAAGCTTATGTGACCCATCTCTTAAACTTGAAACCCTTGACAGATGAACTGAGATGCCACTGTTATCTGTGTCTGTCTCGCAGGACTTGAGCAGTGCAAAGCCAGAGGGGAGGGCGCTGTTAAAGAGGAAAATGATGACGATGTTGGCTCTAAAGACATCCTCATCAAACGCAAAGTTCCTGCCGTGATGGTCGGGCAGGCCATTTCTGTGGTCGGAGGTTACGCAGAAAAGGCTTTACCGGAAGTTCCAGCCGCGGTGGTAAAGAGGCTTCCGGAGCCCATCCTTCCATCTGCACAGACCAAGTGAGTTCAGGAAATGATGCAAGGTCACCGTCTACAGTTTAAAGATGTTTCTTTACATCACATCTGGAAATTAAGTGGAATAATTTTTTTTCTCCAAAGCTTCTGAATCATTGTTGATCAGCGAGTTTTACGTTGTTTCAGGATGACCGGAGCAAGCGGCAGGAAAAAAGTATTTCGACTTTCCGACATCGTCCAGCAGCTATCGGACAGCCAGATCGAGAACTTGACCTCAAAGGCGGTGAAGCGCATCCTGCATTCTGAGAAGGCGATTGCTCAAAGTGGAATGTCTCATGTGAGTAACCCCAGCCAGTCGTATAATCACTAAGAAGCAAACAACAAAAACGAAGCAATGATATGACCTGGTTTGAAATATGTGCGGCAGGTCCGGGTGAAGCTCCTCTCCCGGCTTGTGACACAGTTCGACGGGATGATGAAAGCTGACGTGCTGGACTTCATCCTGGACGACATCAGGACGAGGAGCGACCTGGCCTTCTCGCTGCTCTATCAGGAGTACAACACCTACCTCAGCCAGCTGCCGTCGGGGCTGCTGGACAGCTACGACCACTGTCTGTACACGCTGCTGTCCGGCCTGCAGGAGAAGCCTGAGCAGAGAGACGGGTGAGAGCACAACACTCTTTACTGCTCCTCAATGCAGCACAGAGCTCCTCCCACTGTTGTCTAGAATTACCCAGCATGCCATTCAGTAGTGTAGTTTTATGAATGTGCAGTCAGTCGTGTTGAAAATATTCTCTTTCACAGATTATCACGTTCATCCAGGTTTATCCTGTTGAATAGATAGTTGTGACATATTAAATGTTTTATATTAATGTTTACGATTCACAGGAGTCCTGCACCAACACTCCACAGCGCTACTACTGGCCAATAATATATTACATCTGCTTGCCAATAAAGTGGCATTCATATCCCTCATCCCCCATCCTTCATTCATGATAATGTCCCACTTTTTGATTTGGCCTGCGAAGGTCATAATAGAGAACTGCTGAACCCCGAACATGTTTAACAATCAGAGCAGAAGTTGTTTTGGTGATGTTCGAATTTCATAAGTAAAAAAGTAAAATATAAAAGCGTATTTTAACCTTAAATCTCCTCCTATTTTGTTCACTGTCACACAGGGAATATGTCAAGGGTTTTTATTGTGAAAGGCAGGGACAGGAAGAAGCGCTTTTAATATTTGCACAGAACAAATCTGGTTTCTGGCACAGATATAGAAATAAAATTTAGCTGAATTGATCTTCTGTTGCTAAACCTGCTTTCAGTTGAGTTACCAGCTGATTTTTGACCGTTTCAGACTTTTCACCAAACTGGTGCTGGAGGCGCCGATCATCACAGAGTCGGCACTGGAAGTCATACGGCGTTACTGTGAGGACGAGGTAAATGGCGGCACCAGTATAATGTTCCTCTTGACTGACATGGGTGGATATGATGGCATATAGTGATGTGATTGGATGATATTTATCAGCTTGGTTTCATCAGTTTTATCTTTTTGAAATGTTAAAAAAACAAAACACGCATTGTGATGAAGCGCTGATGCGCCGCTTCTTCCATTAAAACCTCAGAAAGCAGCACCAAGCAAGGTGGTGGACCATGTTATATACATCTATGGATTGTTGGGTTTGTTGGATTGTAGTTAACGTCCTGTTAACTGTGACCTGTGTTTCAGTCTCGGGTGTATTTGGGCATGACGACGCTGAAAGAGCTCATCGTCAAACGTCCTTCGAGGCAGTTTCAGTATCTGCACGTGCTCCTGGATCTCAGCTCCCATGAAAAGGAGAAGGTGGTGTACGCGTCTTCACCCTGAAATTCCCTCGGGTAGTGTTTTTAAAAGAAAATGTCATTTATTTTTCCTTTTTTTGGGTTTTTTTTTTTTTTTTTTTTTTCTCTCAGGTGCGAACCACTGCCTTGGCTTTTCTGAAGCGCATGTACGAGAAGGACCATCTCAGGGACTACATCGAAAAGTTTGCCCTGAACTACCTGCAGCTCCTGGTTCACCCCAACCCTCCGTCTCTGCTCTTCGGGGCCGACAAAGACACAGGTTTGCCTTCAGCATGCACTCAGCAGCCCAGCTTAAAGTTAGGGGTGTGGCCGCTTTAACATTTGCCATTCCAGCTAGTGACCACACATTGAATCTGAACTAGAACTTTTTTGTGCTGTTGATGCTTTTTGGAGCATTTTTAGCTGTTTGCTGTTTCTGCTTCAGTTAAAGTGGGGAAAAAAAAAGATTGCTAGCATTGGCTAATTAGCAAATAGCCCGTTAGCACTTTACAATTTTGTACAAATATGGCCACGTCTGGCTACAAAAAAACAACATTATAGCAGCCTAAATGCTGACATTAAGCTGTCCAAGTGTGGAGTACAAAACCATCAGGAGATGTCACAGTGGCTAAGTCCATTTTTTATATACAGAGTGTGTAAGAGTAGCATTTTAGGTGCTTACTAAGTGAGTCGTTCAGACTTTTCTGACCTCCACTCTGTGTTTTTTGCTGAGGCAGAGGTGGCTGCTCCCTGGACTGAAGAGACTGTGAGGCAGTGTCTGTTCCTCTACCTTTCCCTGCTTCCTCTGAACCACCGGCTGGTCCACGAACTCGCCAGCGTCTACACCGAGGCCATCGCTGACATCAAACGCAGCGTGCTTCGAGCCATCGAGCAGCCTGTAAGTCACTCCTCACTTTCATTTCAAGCCCTTTTCGGATTTTTGATCCGCCATTAATTTATATCAAGACTCAAAGTTTGTATAATTAGCGGCGTGGCTGCTGTAAGTAAGAAGTAATGCTCATCTTTCTGAATGTTATTATCAAGTCCTCTTCTGTTCTTTGTTTCTGTAGATCCGTGGGATGGGCATGAACTCTCCTGAGCTGCTGCTTTTGGTGGAAAACTGTCCTAAAGGAGCGGAGACTCTGGTCACTCGATGCCTGCACATTCTCACAGATAAAGGTAAAAACAGGAACCGCAGAATCCAGTTGAATATGCCCCCGTTCTTCTGCTGATGGGTAACATAATTTTTCTCCCTCCACTCAGTGCCTCCATCTCCAGAGCTGGTGGAGAGGGTGCGAGACCTTTACCACAAGCGGGTGCCAGATGTTCGATTCCTGATCCCCGTTATCAACGGGCTGGAAAAGGTAATGATTGTTCTTCATCATCAGGTGAATGACGACAGGTGCTAATTTGGCTTTGTAGCTGTTCATGAACACACTCAGGGCCACTTTTGATGTTTTGTTTTGGTTACGGTTTATTTTACTTTTTATTTAATTATAATTTTGGACTTTTTTTGTGGTTTATATATATATATATATATATATATATATATATATATATATATATATATATATATATATATATATATATATATATATATATATATATATATATATTGGAAAACTGTAAATAATGACCAAATGGCAAAAATAATAATTAGTTGTTGTAGTGTTCATTTTAAAAGGTTTTATTTAAGCTTTTTAAGACAGCCAGGATTTTGTCTGTTTGTACACACGGTCAGAAAAACTTCTGAATTTGAACATATTCAGGTACAAAAACATTGAAAAATCACTGATTTGTGCGTACACACTGTCAGTAAGTAAAGCCAATGAGATGACCACAATAGTTATTGTTGCTGAAGATACACCACGGATAAATATCAGAGCTCACCTGTGAGATGACGTCATGGAGGAATTCCCTCTAACTTTGAGCAACAGCAAAGTGAAGGATATCATCATCATCAGAGCTCATAATTTTTCTGGTTATAGAGCCTCCTTCCACCTTGTTACATTTCTATTTCTATTTACTTAATTACCAAAAAAAAAAGAAAAGGGTAAAAGATTAATTTATAGCTAATATTGTTATTTTGAGTTCTTTTGGCCTCCATAATCGGACTGTGGAACGTGTACTATGAGAACACCTTCAGTGAACCGTTTCCTGTTAAGTTTGGGGGTTTTTCAATCTGGTTTTTCTTGTTTTTCTCGTGCAGAACGAAGTCATCCAGGCTCTTCCCAAACTTATCAAACTGAACCCGATTGTAGTGAAGGAGGTCTTTAACAGGCTGCTGGGGACTCAGCACAGTAAGAGCCCTTCATCACTTTTCTGTCTCGTCTAACTCCTGTGGTGGACTGAGATTTGACTTTTGTGTTTTGCAGGTGAAGGGAGTTCCTCTGTGTCCCCGCTCACTCCAGGCGACCTCCTCATCGCCTTGCACAACATAGACTCAATCAAATGTGACATGAAGTCCATCATAAAAGGTCAGTGAGTCCTCAAACATGGCGTGTCGGTCGTGGACAAACAAACTGTTGTCAGCGTTTAATCTTCAGCATCTGCCCGACAGCTACCAACCTCTGCTTCGGCGAGAAGAATGTGTACACATCTGAAGTTTTGGCGGTGGTGATGCAGCAGCTGATGGAGCAGAACCCCCTCCCCATGCTGCTCATGCGCACTGTCATCCAGTCTCTCACCATGTACCCCCGACTGGGCGGCTTTGTGATGAACATCCTCTCCCGCCTCATCGTCAAGCAGGTCAGCAACACTTTGATCTTGCAGGAAACCAGAGAAGATCATCTGCTGAAGCTAATCTTCTTCCTATTATTTCGCCCTGCAGGTGTGGAAGTATCCAAAGGTGTGGGAGGGATTCGTGAAGTGCTGCCAGAGGACAAAGCCGCAGTCGTTCAGCGTGCTCTTACAGCTGCCGCCCGCTCAGCTCACGAGCGTGTTCGAGCGCTGCCCGGAGATGAGGGCGCCTCTTCTGCAGCACGTCCACTCCTTCACGCCTCACCAGGTGACAGCTGCTTCCACATTTACACACCTCTGAACATTTTACTTCACCCTGAACTTCCATTTCAACCCACTTTCTTTTTTTTCTCTCTGTGTACATAGCAAGCGCACATCCCCGGGTCCATCATGGCGGTCCTGGAAGCAAATAAAAAACCAGAGCCGAAGCCTGCAGAGCCGGTCGTAGAGACAGATGTAACAGATCAAGAGCTACAGGTGATTTTTGAATGTCTTGAATTAGGGCAGTTTATAAACATATTGGCCATCGCCAATCTGTAAAAATTACATTTCCATCCAGCACTGCTTCTTTATTTCTGGTCAGCTAGCTTTTACCTCTTGGCTCCATTATCTCAATAATGCAATTAACGTGACATCTTCCTACAGATGGAAGCAGCTCCAGCTCCTTCAGTTGTAGAAGAGGCACCAAAAGAGCCAGAAACAACAGTCCAGCTGGAGCCCGTCACTCAGAAAGATGAAGAAGAGCCGATGGAGCAAGAAGAGTCTGAACCAGCAATACAGGAAGAGACACTTAATATCTCACAGGTAAAAAGGAAACTACGACAAGTTAAAGGCTTTAAAAGCGGCTTCAGCACCAGAGGTAATTTAGATTGCAGATAATACAAAAGGTCGGATGTTTGAGGTTTTAAAGTAAATATAAACTGCTGTGAATTGAGGATTTATTTTTATTGTAGTGCATAACTGAATTCAAGTTTGGTTAAAACTGAATGTAAGAAAGCAAAATTTTATTTAAGAGCACAAAGGAAACCTTGTTGCTTGCTTCCAAAAAACAAGCAACAATGAAAAACATCTAAAATAAAAGGAGTGCTAATAAAAAAATAAAGATCAACAAAAGTCCTGAAAAATAAAATAAAACATGCATATAAAACATAAAATTTATTAAAAAAGCAAAAATCTGGTAAAATAATAACTAGAACAGGAAGTAGACCACTGAAAAGGCTAAACAGGAATACCAGCTGTAACTTACTTACAACTCCAGCTCTGGAAAGTCATAAAATTTAGCTCAAATAACCAGGAGTTCTAAAAGTTTGAACGTAGAAAGTTAATATCATCCTGTATATATTCTGAAAGTGTGTCAGCAGGGCTTAAATAATCAAGTTACAGTGAAGTATACAGTTGAGTATCATCGGGATAGTTTCAGTAACACACTTCTTTTAAGTTAAACTGTAGTGGTCCTACAGTCGAACCCTGTGGAATACCACATTTCCATGAGCTAAAATTTGCAAAGGAAAAGCTAAAATCACAGCATTAGCTAAGATAAAATCCAATCCAGTGCTAATCCAGAAAAAGACACTCTGGCACTGTCACAATTTAATCTCATGTCTTTAATAACTGTGACGGTGATGTTTCTTTGCTGTGGCTGGATTCTTAGGGCCCTGCATGCCATTCATAGGTAGTTGTTTAATGCTTTTGATTTTCTCCAGGTGGAGTCGGAGGCTGAGACCCCGGTACCTGAACCAGAACCAGTAGAGGAGCCAATGGAGGAATCTCAGCCCGAACCTTCAGAGGAGCCAGAGCCCGAAAAAGACACTGAAGCTGATGACGTCACAAAGGAGGCCGGAAACACCAGCGAGGATGTAGAATAAGGATGCACTCAGTTTTCAGGATTTCTGTTTTGTATTTTGTATTTGTAGGAAGAATATCAGCTCATTTTGTGTATGAAAGCATTCCACGTCATAATAAGTTGGTAAATAAATCAGCACACTGGTTTAACGTAAGTTTTGACGCCGTTCAATTACTGATCAATGTCATAAATCTGTAGTGCACCTCCCACAGTCCAAAGACATCCATTTGAGGGTTAATTGGCTGTAGGTGTATGTACATCCTCTCTATACGCTTCCACTCCAGCTCAAACACATTAAAGGTACTTTCAGTAACCACTTTCTGCAAAATGTAGCTAAAAATTCAACCACCAGGGGGCATTGTTTACCAGTTTGTTTGCTTTTTAAAAAAATACATTTAGCTGTTGAATTTTCTCTTTTAGCCTTTATTATGTTTCCTTATGAGGTCTTTTAAATACATGTGTGATTAAATATTGTGGGACCTTTGAGGGAGAATTGAGGAAACATCAACATCTAACATCCACATCTTGATCTCTAAAGAGCTGCATTGGGTGTTTCGATTTAAATAACTGCTGTAGGTAGTGGTTTTGTGGCGTAATAAAATCTCTAGAGATCTCTCAGTGTGGGCAGCTGTGCGAAGAAGCTTCCAGGCGAAAGCAGAGCTGATGTTCCGATATGCTTTGAAGGTAAAGGATTTAACCACTGCAGTAAATCTAATTGACCACTAGATGGAGACAAATACACAAGTTCTTTATCTGGGTTTGGATAAAAAATGTAATAAAAAATTTCTCACTGGATCTCTGATACAAAAGCATAATTAACTCAGTAGATGTTGAAGTTTATCTCAGCTTAAAACATCAACATTTTACAGACTTGTGATTAACAGGTATTTATATAATGAGCATGTCCTGATTAATCCTCATTTCTGACTCCAGTCGTGATCATAATTTAACTGGACTGAATGTTTGATTTAACTCATCAGGAACATGTTTTCGGAAGCCAAAAACCAAAGGGAGACGTGGCTGTCTTCTCATTGACTTCTACAGGATCAGAAGTCTTACAGCGTCTGACGAGTCGCTGCCCCCTGCAGGCCATTAGAGAAAATGTAGCTGGCTTCTCTTTCATGTCTGAGTTTTAAATTCATTTCCAAGGTGTAATAAAAAGTTGGCTTCATTCTCCTCTGTCCTTTTTGATGTGGTCATCCATGCTGTGAAGATCCTCACACTCCCTGCTTAGAACTCCTCTGTACACCTCGAATCGATGGTTCAGATCTTTCTGAGTGTGGATTTTGAACTTTGACCCTAACGCCCCGTCAGCTGAAGTGACTCCGTAGAAAACCCTACCGATCCGAGAGTGAACGAGGGCCATGGCACACATCACACAAGGTTCCCTCGTCACGTAAAGGTCGTACCCGGTGCAAATGTACGGCTGAGTGCCGTTCTCTATCTGGGCCTCCGTTTGAACTGAGCTCGCTGAAGTAAACCTGCAGGCGGGGTAACTGTCAAAACCATAAAACCCACCGCCCTGACTCCGAGCTACAAGGTCGATGACGACCATGACAGCGTGATGAAGAGGGTGCTTGCGTCTGCAGTCGTGGCCGACTGCAATGATCCTCTCCGTCTTTGGGTCGACCACCACAGCCCCGATGGCCTCCATCCCCGCCACGCCTCCTTCTCTGGCTGCAGTCACAGCGGACGCCATGTAGGCGTGTATCCTTTCCTTCTGATGGTGGTTGAAGAGCTCTCCTCTCAGGGCGACTGTCACCTGCTTGTCCTCGTGAAAGGACGTGGGCCAGTGTTGGCTCGCTAACTCAAACTGGGGTCGGGTCAAAGGGGCACGAGCGGGAACCTTAACCACAAAAGGCTCGCCCAACCCGTTGCAATTTATTCCACCTGAGGGCAGCAGAGAGTCAATGCTAACCACCTGCATTTTTGGCACATCACTGACGAGGCACACGAGGACTTCCAGGGGGTGGGGTCTCTCGCTGCACGGCCGCACCCTCTTGACGTGCTGAAGGCCGCTCAGCGGACAGAGGCTGTTCAATTCCCTGACGAGCCGAGACGTCTCCTTCTTGTCGAGGATGGGCGCAGCGTACACCTCCACCAGCTCGACATCCTGCGACTGCTCATCTGACAGGACTGGAAGGGCGACCCAGGAGTCGACATCACACGGCGAGCCTTTCCAGCGCTTCATCGGCGGCTCTGATCTCCCGGTATCGTCCTGTCAGCACATGACAAAACCTTCAGTTACTCATCAAACCTTGCTTCCAGCAGGGACGGCTCTCCCAGAAATCATGTTTGCAGGGTTTCCCTCCAACCTTCAATGTTTTAACCTTCTCAGTGTGGTGGGAGTGAAGATGGAGATATTGACATTTTTTCCCATAAATCAAGCCATGTTTATTAAAAAAAAACTGCAAATCTTTATTTAATAAATAATTAAAATGAAGATTATTAGTATTGATTCAAAACCATCCTCCCAAGTTGAGCTTATGACAAATATAAATAACAGGGGAGTTGCACTTTAAAGTAAATATGTAAACACTGCCCCCTGGTGGACAACCTACATATGACATCATCTCCATTATGTAGTTTCTAACTAGGAAACACACCTGTATACACGAGACAAATTAACAGGTACTGTGAGGGGTTTTGTATTTCTCTTATCTCTCGTTGATCAACAATAAAACATGAAAACTCAAACTGACGTTCATTCACATTTCTTCATTTAAGCAAAACTGTGTTTTTATGGATTCAAACCACCTCGAGTATCTCTGGGTCCACGTTACTCTGATCTCCAAAATGTTTCACTCATTCTGTTTAACTCCCTTTACGTGGTGGCGTAATAGCCAAAACTTGAAGTCATGCTTTTCTGATCAAGTGTTTCACACTGTTGTGGAGGAACTTTGACCCACCCTTTCTTTACAGCGTTGGCTTCAGTTCTCTGGTGTTTGCAGACATTCATTTATGCACAGACCTCTAACACTGCTCAGATGCAGCTTTGCTAACTTAAGCCGTGCTGCCATGTTCTTTTTAGAGAGAAAAGGCTTTCTCCAGGTAACCCTTCCAAACAAAGCATATTTCTTCAGCCTTGAACTTTAACCTTTAGCTGCCTGAAGCCGGTTGGGTCCGACATGGAGCTCTTGGATTTTTTTTCTCTAAGTATTTCTCAGTCTGACCTTGGAGTGAATGTGTTGGGGTATCTACTCCTGGGAAGATTGTTGGATTGTGTTAACACACCTGAATGCTCCAGACGATAGTTATTCCGAATTCGTGTGGAAGCGATGAAGACATACTGAGTTTTCACAGCACTGTTTCTTCACTTTTGTTCAGTTTATGTTAAATAATGAGACGGTGTAATGTGTCATGTTTTGTTGCTCATCTATTTAAATCATTTTAAGACCTGCTGATACGTAAAACCACAGGAATGGCCGTGCTTGTTTAATCGCTCTGTCCACTACTTCTAATGGAAGTTTTGCATGACCTGTGTGACTTTAAAGTTCAGCTCTTTGAGTATCCGGCCTCTGCTGGACTTTTAAACTGTGTCTCACGCCCATGCTGGCAGCACATGGCGGTGCATCACTTTACTAAGACAGACTAACAGACTGGTGGATGTGTTTGTAAGCAAACCCACGGCGCACACACCGCTTATGGTCGTATTTATTTTCATCTGTCACATAAACAAACATCTGATGAACTCCAAATAAATTATTCCAGGTGTGAAAGTGCATCAGATTACTTGATTAAAACATAAAACTTGAAGACTCAGTGGTGATCAGTTCTGGTCGTTTTACACACAGATGCTAAAATCCTTTTAATATTCACTCGGTGAATCCATCTGAACTAAAACTCCATCACTGTGCTGTAGTGTCAGCTCTATCGCTCTTCATCGCTTTCCCAGCATCAGCTTCGTCTTGATGACCTTGGGCACGTGCCGTATGGTCAGAGACACCCTGGTGCCTCGGTTCAGCTCCTCACCCAGTTGCGCCCCGGCGGCAGACAGGTTCACCACCTTCTCGGTCAGCGTGTCCTGCTCGCGCCCCTGGATACCGTGAAGGAGGCGCTGGTACATTTCATCCTGCAGGATGAGAAGGCTTCGTGGCCTTACCAGAAGCGAGAACAGGAAGCGGCTCTCCGCTGTCTGCGGTGCGGCGCCCTCAGTGCTGCTGAGCGGCGTATAGAAGTCCAGCAGGGTGTGAGAGCCCAGGCTGATGGTGGTGACGGTGGGGTGGTACAGCGGCCCATCCTCGTGGGGCATGATCCCCTCTCCTGGTTTATACTCATTCACCAGCACGTGATTGGCCGTTTTCCCACTGAACGTGCCCAGAGACGAAATCTTCTCACAGTACGTCTGGAGCCAATCGGGAAGCCGCTCTCCCAGCATGCCTTTGGGGTGTGGTAACCCTCCCCAGTTCTGGAGCCTCCGGCCCGACAACTGAGTCCACTTAGTCTTTGGAGACCTGTAGACCTGCTGGAGGAGGTACGACTCCTCGTCCTCAGATATGAAATCTGGAACACAATACGCTGTGGGCGGAGCTTCGCTTACGACAAACTGCTTCAACTCCTCCAAAATACATGCTGGGCGCTCCATGCCTCCTTAAGAAAGTTAACATGAAACTCATTAAAACCCAGAAAAAAATAAATAAAAATAATAAAGCAGTCTTTCTGTGGTTCACTAATATTTATATTAAATTAGTTGTTTTTTTTAAAAAGTTTAAGTTTATTAAAATGAATTAAATACATTTATTTTATTTTAAAAAGGTACATTTTCAGTTATTTTTATACTAAATTAATGAGAAGTAATGAATACTCTGCTGCATTCCCATGTTTTTTCTCTAAAATTACAATTGAGATTTATTTTCCCCTTCCCCTTAGACTTAAACTTACTTTAAAATTCAGATTTTTATTCATAAAATGAATGAAATTAAAGTTGTAAACTTGTGAATTTTAATCTCTGAATTTCTGTCCATAGAGTTAGAAAAGCCTTTTTTTTTTTTTTTTAAATCCGATGAATTTCCTCTCTGTGTCCACAGCCCATCATACACGGAGCTTCACTCAGACTGAATGATCATTAAAACCTTTCACTCACTCAACAGCAGGCTTTTGTTTGTTCTGCAGTTAAAAACAGAAAAATTCGAGAAAAACAAGAAAAAGAAACACGACGCTGCCTTTAAAGTCGCGGGTCACGCGAGCTCCAGTGTCGTAAAAACTTTTTTCTCGACATCCAAATCCGATGATTTTTGGTCAGCAAAAACCAACAACACCAAGCTTTAAAGTTAGTGTGCGTGTGTGTGTAATTGCTCGTTAAATTAAGTGCTAAAACGGCGCTGTGTGAGTTTATGACTCCGTGAAAGAAAGATAGATAAATAATAGTTTTATTTAAGTCAAATAAATTCTTATGAATATTGTGCCTTTGTAAAAGAATTCCTACCTTTCACATTAATATCGGTTACATTTTTATTTCTTGAATTATTTACCGCAAAACAGAAATCCGACATTCTGTGTGGCCCCAAAGGCAACGCAAAGGCAAGTTTACCGTACGGAAACGGGCGATTTTGAAAAGAATTCCGGGTTTAGAGGCTACTCGATACCTGCAGGAACTCTAAAAACGGCACACTGCGACGGAGAGCATGCAGAAGAACCTGATTTACCTGGTTAGACATAAATAATCTGATGAAAATTCCGTTTCTTCAGGTAAAATCCCAACAGCCCGACGCCATCCGCAATAACGCGTTTGTGCACCGAAATAAAATGTCCGGAAGAGAAAGAAGCGTCGACTTTTTGGACCTGTGCCTTATTTTTTCGAAATACGTTTTCTATTATTGAGTTTATAGAAATGTTTTAAGTAGTATTAATGCCAAATTTGTTGATTCGCCTTTTTGTTGTCAGTTTTGTGTTTTTAATCACAGAGTTTGGGGTAGTCGGAATTATTTACATGTAGCACAGCGAGACGAAGCAGGACAGAAACTTGGGTTAACCCACGTTTTCTGGACAGATACAGTTGTTTATCATGCTTCCTGAACTCTAAGAACTTATTCATGGCTTACCATTATGTTAGTTTAATGTCTGGAGGAACTGCTGTGAAGTCACCCTGAGGTATTACCTGCCTGTCCTCACAGGTGTGACTAGTTCGGGAAGATGTTTCGCAGTAAAGTGAAGGCTCTGAGGCTGCTGCAGCTCGGATACACGCTCCGTCACACTGCTTCCTGCTCTAGGTTGGTTCTGGGCATCGAGACCAGCTGTGATGACACGGGAGCGGCTGTGCTGGATGAGACTGGCGCCATACTGGGAGAGTCTCTGCATTCACAGAAGGAGGTGCATCTCAGGTAGGTGTCAGAGGTCAAGGTCACTGCTTGTTAGGGGCTGTAAAAAACTGGCAGCGATCGTCATAGATAAACAGAGTAACCTGACATGCTCTCAAACCTGCAGGACTGGAGGCATCATCCCTACCGTGGCCCAGCAGCTCCACAGGGAGAACATTGAGCGTGTGGTCCAGGAGGCTTTGGAGAGGAGTGGCGTGGCCCCAAGCCAGTTGGCCGCCATCGCCACCACAGTGAAGCCCGGGCTGGCCCTGAGCTTGGGTGTCGGACTTGAGTTCACTCGGCAGTTGGTGAGGCGGCACGACAAGCCATTCATCCCCATCCACCACATGGAGGCCCACGCCCTGACTGTGAGGATGCTCCAGCCCGTCAGCTTCCCCTTCCTGGTGCTGCTCGTGTCCGGAGGCCACTCACTCCTCGCTGTGGCCCGGGGAGTTGATGACTTCCTGCTTTTGGGTCACGCTCTGGATGAAGCTCCCGGAGATACTCTAGATAAAGTGAGACCGTAATGACATACAAAACTAATTTACATGTTTAGGATAGACTAGAATCCCGTTATTTGTAAGTCCCCTCTGTAAGGGCCTGTGGTCACTTTGTTAAGAAGTCCCAAATTTGAGACTAAAAACAGCATTCATACACGACCCCTGATGTTCGAGGTGTGTCAGTGCAGCGCAGAGGGTGGTATTGACCTGTTAGTCCAGGGTGGCAGGAAGTGAAGATGTGACCTTTACAAGCATTTCATCAGAGCGGGGCTGAGAGCTATAGGTCTGAGGTCATTAACCCGGCCTTTGTAAAGTTATCAAGGTGTCGTCCACATGATGAATTAGTTTTGTGACATTGCCACACACACCTGTGGGGACCAGTTGGCATGGTGACTGCAGACTGAGAAATGTTAGAGACCCTGCTGTCTGACAGACTCAGATACAGGGAGACAGATTAGGATTTGGGATCCTGGAGAAGGAAGTCCACAAAATCAAAAGCACAAGAAGTTGAGAAAATCTTTCACTTCCAAAACACAAAATCCTGATTTTTCATGTCCGTAGTGTGTTTTACATAAAAGTGATCCAGGATAGGGACCACTGGGGAGGCTGGGCTCAGGAAGGATCAATGAGAGAACCTTGAGTCCTTTCACAATAAGAGCAATACTGAAAATCAGACGAAATTTTTTTTTCAGTCTTCATATATAACCATTGGGGTTATCTTTATCTCCCCAATGGTTATTCATATTCCATTAAATGATAGCTTTTTGTAATTTTACACATTTACTTCTTACAATTTAAGCTCAAAGAGACGTGCTGACAGATTTCTCAAGATATTTCATTGATTAAACGTGTAGTTACATTTCTGTATACTTCAGCAAGAGGTGTTTCACTGGTCTAGCCCACATGAGATCAAAGCAAGAGAGTTGCTGGAAGTTTGAGAAACATCAACAGCCTCAGTTCTTTATGCAGATGAAACTTTTTGTGACCTACAGGTGGCGAGACGTTTGTCCCTCGTCAAACACCCGCAGTGCTCCTCGCTGAGCGGAGGCCAGGCCATAGAGCTGCTCGCTCGGGACGGCGATAGGACGAAGTTCTCTTTCAGGACACCAATGGGACAAACGCACGACTGCTGCTTTTCCTTTGCTGGACTCAGAAATCAGATTACGATGACGATAATGAAAAAAGAAGCAGAGGAAGGTACGAGCCCCGTTTCCCCCATAACGCCTGCAGCAGCGATTCACCTCTGACTTTTAGGCTCTCCTCCCCTCCCTCTGTAGGTGTGGAAGAGGGGACACTGCTGAAATGTGTGAATGATATTGCAGCTGCCGCTCAGCACACCGTCGCCGCCCACCTGGCGAAGCGCACACACCGCGCCATCCTGTTCTGCAAGGCAAACGGCCTGCTGCCGCCGAGCAGCCCCACCTTGGTGAGTTTGCTGGGATATCCCCACCCACCTGCAGCCAGTCAGAAGAAAATTGTCTCAAAGAAGGATTATTTTGAACTGTGAATCATGCAAAGCTGAAATCTTTAGAATGGTTTTAAAGCTTCCTGAGCTTAAAGTGCTTTAACCTTAACTTTTCTTTCTATAGTCACATTCACCTTTCAGTCACAGGATCATTACTTATTATACCTTACCTTATTTTGTCTCATGTTCACTGGTGGATGTTCATATTAAACAAGATCTAAATTTCTGGTAATGAGGTCGGTTTCTGTACAAACGATCCTCGGGAGCCAAAGATTTCTTCCATAGATTTAATAAACATGTCTCTGTTTGTGCTGCTTTCTTATAATGTGTTCACAGTGAAAATAATATAAAGTAAAACTAGTCCTTTACTTTACATTGATTTACGTTTAGGTGCTTTCTGGGGGAGTTGCGAGCAACCAGTACATCCGAAAAGCTCTGACGATTGTCACGGAGATGACCGGTCTGCATCTGATCTGCCCTCCTGCAAAGTTCTGCACTGACAACGGAGTGATGATTGCATGGTGCATTTACTGTCCTGTCAGCCAATCGGATTAAATTTTCTTAGATTAGGATGAGAAAAACATTTTCCTTAATTTTTCATTTTTAAAACTAGGAACGGCGTGGAGCGGCTGAGAGAAGGAAAAGGGATCCTGGCTCCAGATGTTGACGTTTGCTACGAGCCAAGGTCAGTTTATTTATTCACGAGGTTTATTTTATTGTTCTTTTAAGTTTTCTTTCTAAAGTGTGTGTCGTCGTCCCCCCGGTTAAATCGACACTGGCTCATCGATGATGTTGTTGCAGGGCCCCGCTGGGCGTTGACATCACAGCGGAGGTGAAGGCCGCCACGATCAGGCTGCCACCCTTAAAGATGAAGATCCCTAGCTGATGTCATTGTCATTGCGATTTCCCAAAGCAGTGTATAACAGTACTGTATCTAAAAAGGACATTATACAGATATTTATTAATAAATATTTTTTCTGAAACTGGTTTTGTTAAAAAAAAAAGTATTTCTTTTATTTATTAAATTTTTTTACTTTTAAATGTTTTCATATTTATTTATAAACGTTTCAGTAGCTAGATGGATATTTTTTGTCCTATTGATTTATTAGTGAGTTGGTTTTTTATTTAGGATTTTGGCACTCTCAGTCCTCCATACTAAGGAGGCTGAATACAGATTTTCCTCCTCTTCGTTCATCTGTTCCCTCTGCATACACACAAACACAGATCTGACCACACCAAGACAAAAACACAATTTTATTATCAGTTATGTTCACTTGTGTCACAGTTCATTCTTTTACACACAGATGTTTACAGACGTGGTTTCTGAGAGAAACACTGCTGATCCGGGGAGCTGTGAGGCCCGGAGGCAGCCGGGATCCTCTGAGCTGTTTGTTCTTGTGTTCATCTTAAAAGACTTTATCACATGGCTGATTGCAGGACGTTGTGCAATCCTTCGGTTTTGGCTGAAAGTTGAATCAAAGTTCAGAAAACTTGAAGGAAAAAAACCTTTAAATGGCAAAATATATAGTGGTGTTTGCACATTTTCACAGGTGCTGCACATATTCTTACTTTCAGACTGAACTCGAGCTCGCTCAGCTTTACTTGTTGTCTGCTTCCTAAAGGAAAAATCTGCCCTAAAACAACATTTGGAGCTCAGCCTATCCTACAAAGCAAGTAACTTTAGGTTAAAGTTGGAGGTTTTCAGCAGTTCACTTCTACCATGAGTGCGCTGCCATGGTAACCTATGCTGCAGATATGAAATCACCACCTTCTGACCAATCAGTTCTCCTGGAAATCCGTCACCATTCCTAGAAGACCTCGGAGTGCAAACAGCAAGAGAGTCTCAAGTTTTTGTCTTTATCTGATGACCGTAAGTAAAAAATGGAAATTCTTGGAAGCAAATTTATTACTCGCCTTTCTGCCTGTTTGCTACAAACAATTCAGTCAACTTTATTGTTCTGAAAGCTTTAAGATAGTATGACAGGGCGGCTAAGCCATGCACACCTTAAAGGCTTGACCTTTTTGCCAGTTTGAATTTTTTTTCTATTTATTCTTTACTTGCTCTTAGAACATTAAACAGTGCAGGCTGCAAATGAAAGAATAAGGCTGAGACTGTGGTACGTGCATCCAAACAACTTAATTTAAAGGAATAACTAAATAATCTTCTGTCTTAATAGAACAGCTCTGAGTTTTCAGAATTTTACTACCATACGGCTCTTTTCTTCTCACACACTGCTGCTGTCATGTTTCCATCGGCATTTGCTGCCAGTACACCTGTGCATGTTCGCGAGTGGTCAAATCCTGGCTCTTTCATGTGAGCATACTCATACCTAGACTGATAAACCCCAGGATGACTTATCGAGACGATAGCCACCTAGCCTGATTAGGTTAAGTGAAGCTACATAAGGAAAAGATTGCTTCGTAGAAAAAGGCCCCAGAATTTTAATCCCATTTAGTGTTTCCATGTCACTACTGATTATTTGGGGGGCCTCTTTTACCCATTTTCCACCGGAAGCAGCCCTCAGATGTTTCCTCCTCAGCCCAAATTTCTGTTAGAAACCACAGACTGTATAGAAAATGGTCTGCAAGTGCCTTAAACCTGAATTTGTTTCAGCAGTCACCAGAGGGCGCTACCTGTGGTTTCACAAAGACAGGTCCTGTGAAATCATGGGCATGCTTCAGCTTTAACTTGTTTCTGGTGAAGAGCAGCCATTAGCCTTTTATAAATTTCAAAGACTATATTGGCAAATATGCAAAGAGCTCCAGGCTGATCACACTTGTGTGGGGTTGTGCTGGTCCACCTGGTTTTTCAAGGACTGACCATTGATTATGGATCAGATTAAGATTTATGGGGTTTCCAAACTCTTGAGTCAACATTTTAAGCTGTAAAATGCACAGACTATCACCAAACTGAAGCTGATATTTCAGGATACTTTTACTGTGGTCAGTCCTTAAAAAAAGCAGATGGACCAGCAATAGCAACGGCTGATTTCAGAGTAGCTAAGTCCATCTTTTACACGGTCTAGAAACACTGGAATGAAGGGTACTCACACCAGTGACGATGTGGGCTGGTTCTCAAAGGCAGAAATGGCTTCACGTCAGTGGGAAACAGGTAACAAGTCACTGGCCCATTATTTCCACCGCAAACATTTTCCAAATCATTACAACGACAAAATGGGTCAAAATAACCGCTAAAGAGGAAGAAACCCCCTCACATGCTCGCTTCTGCAGGCCTGAATTTACATGTTCAAAAGGCTTTGCGGGAAAAACAGGAAACTTCCAGATGAAGAAGAAGTGGTGAGTCTGTTTGACGGAAAGTGACTGAAAAAGTGTACACATCTAACAGTGGAAGTGTGTGTGTGTATTCCCTTTAGTTTCCTCTCTAAATAACACACAAACTAAAAAAAAACCAAACAGTGCTAGAGCTCATCATGCTGATAAATGTTATACTCCTTCGCACTGATCACGCCATCTCTGTCGCCGTCGTTCTTGTAGAAGATATCGTCTATAAGCTTCTCGTAGAAAGGGTCGTCGCGCGGCTTCCCCCCTTTTTCATACTCCAGCTTCAAATATTCTTTCACCTGGAAACAGAGAAACACCTCAGAGTAAACTCTGAATTTTAATAACGCCGCCCTCACGCTGTGCCTGACAGGAAACGTATCACATATACAGTGGGGCAAAAAAGTATTTAGTCAGCCACCGATTGTGCAAGTTCCTCCACTTAAAATGATGACAGAGGTCAGTAATTTGCACCAGAGGTACACTTCAACTGTGAGAGACAGAATGTGAAAAAAAAAATCCATGAATTCACATGGTAGGATTTGTAAAGAATTTATTCGTAAATCAGGGTGGAAAATAAGTATTTGGTCACCTCAAACAAGGAAAATCTCTGGCTCTCACAGACCTGTAACGTCTTCTGTAAGAAGCTTTTCTGTCCCCCACTCGTTACCTGTATGAATGGCACCTGTTTGAACTCATCATCTGTATAAAAGACACCTGTCCACAGCCTCAAACAGTCAGACTCCAAACTCCGCCATGGCCAAGACCAAAGAGCTTTTGAAGGACACCAGGAAAAGTATTGTAGACCTGCACCAGACTGGGAAGAGTGAATCTACAATAGGCAAGCAGCTTGGTGTGAAAAAATCAACTGTGGGAGCAATCATCAGAAAATGGAAGACATACAAGACCACTGATAATCTCCCTTGATCTGGGGCTCCACGCAAGATCTCATCCCGTGGGGTCAAAATGATCATGAGAACGGTGAGCAAAGATCCCAGAACCACACGGGGGGACCTGGTGAATGACCTGCAGAGAGCTGGGACCAAAGTAACAAAGGTCACCATCAGTAACACACTACAACGGCAGGGAATCAAATCCCGCAGTGCCAGACGTGTTCCGCTGCTGAAGCCAGTGCATGTCCAGGCCCGTCTGAAGTTTGCCAGAGAGCACATGGATGATACAGCAGAGGATTGGGAGAATGTCATGTGGTCAGATGAAACCAAAGTAGAACTTTTTGGTATAAACTCAACTCGTCGTGTTTGGAGGAAGAAGAATACTGAGTTGCATCCCAAGAACACCATACCTACTGTGAAGCATGGGGGTGGAAACATCATGCTATGGGGCTGTTTTTCTGCCAAGGGGACAGGACGACTGATCCGTGTTAAGGACAGAATGAATGGGGCCATGTATCGTGAGATTTTGAGCCAAAACCTCCTTCCATCAGTGAGAACTTTGAAGATGAAACGAGGCTGGGTCTTCCAACATGACAATGATCCAAAACACACCGCCCGGGCAACAAAGGAGTGGCTCCGTAAGAAGCATTTGAAAGTCCTGGAGTGGCCTAGCCAGTCTCCAGACCTCAACCCCATAGAAAATCTGTGGCGGGAGTTGAAAGTCCGTGTTGCTCGGCGACAGCCCCAAAACATCACTGCTCTCGAGAAGATCTGCATGGAGGAATGGGCCAAAATACCAGCTACTGTGTGTGCAAACCTGGTAAAGACCTATAGTAAACGTTTGACCTCTGTTATTGCCAACAAAGGTTATGTTACAAAGTATTGAGTTGTATTTTTGTTATTGACCAAATACTTATTTTCCACCCTGATTTACGAATAAATTCTTTACAAATCCTACCATGTGGATTCATGGATTTTTTTTTCACATTCTGTCTCTCACAGTTGAAGTGTACCTCTGGTGCAAATTACTGACCTCTGTCATCATTTTAGGTGGGGGAACTTGCACAATCGGTGGCTGACTAAATACTTTTTTGCCCCACTGTATATATATGTTATAGAAACCTCAGCAGCTGGTTCTCCTGTTTTCTTTCAGTATTACCCATCCAGACAACATGCGTGCTAGAAGCTTCTTGGTACTGCAGTTAATAATTTAAAGATAAAATAGAGATAATGAGCATAATATGCAACCTTTATTCTTTATGAGGCGACTATATGTGAAGGAGTGGAAATATGCACTATGATAAACATGCAAGGTACATAATCTCAGGTAGGGCTGGTGAAAACAGGTTGATGTGTTACTGCACTGGCAGGATTATTAGTCAGATTATCAAGTTTGGGATAATTTAAATTTAAACCACGAGATCAGCCTCTGCAGAAGTAAAGACGCGGGTTTATTTTAAGAAAACCATCACTTTCTGTTCCAGAATCACATGACAGGAACAAGATTGTGTTTGTGAGTTTGCATGAAACTGGAGACTGCAGGAGATTAGCCGATTCTAACGTAACGGGACATTTCGCCACAGAATCACATATTTTTACGCTGGACTGTAGATTTATGGCTCTGCATAGACTGTCCTGGTGTGAGAACTCAGCTGGCTGCACTCACCAGCCACTTCATTAGGTACAGTTGTACTTCTTGATCTATCAAATCAATCACAGTTGCATGTAGGCACGTACACATGGGGAAGAAAGGTGATTTCAGTGACTTTTAATGTGGTATGAATGTTTCTGAGTGTTTCAGAAACTGCTGATCTGCTGGGATCTTCCCGTACAGCCATCTCCAAATAACCTTGTTAATGTCTTAATTACTTAATTTTAGGAACAAAGGGTTTTTGGCTGGGTTTTTTTTTTTGGTTGAACCCCAGTTTTTTGCCTTTAATGCCACACGTTTACCCACATACACCAGAGTGGTAGAGTCGTGTGCGAAAAGAGACCAACTAAGCACATTTCATGTAGAGCTGGATCCTGTTTTATTACATAACAATCATGTAGTTTGTTCTCTCAGTTTCATGACTGGTATTACAGAGAAACAAATTTGTAGGAAGGTATTTTCTATGCATGTTTAAGCTGCACGCACACAGATGGGCCAGGTGCTAATTTGTATCTCCTAATAACCCTGATTTTCAGCATAAAACAAGCCCATTCTGCTCGACTGCTTATCTGATTCTTAAGATATGATGACCCTGTTTCCAGGCTCTTGCCTTATTAATGTGCTGCAGTTTTTTGTCTTTTCACTTTTCTATTCAGTCATTTAGGACTGAAGGTGCATTCAGACCTGGAACTGAAGACTAATGTCCGGCTGAATAAGTGGAATTGGGATCATCTGTCATCGGATTACAGAGGACTTATTTTATGATAGAAAGCATGAGCTGAACCAACTGTGTCCTTGCTTTTATTGTAATTACCAGGTTATAAAATAAATTTACCTCTGCCTTTGAGAGACTCTTGTCGTTATCGAGGTCCATCCTTCCAAAAGCCTCCATGGTGCGTGGTCCCTTGGACACAGAGAGGACCTCCACCTCAAAGACCACGGTGGCATTAGGAGGCACCGGACCTGTTTAAAACATCAACATTTTAAATGACCGATGATTCATTATCATTGAAGAAGTTTATCAGATTGGTGGCTCAGCTGCTGATTTCAGATTTTTGTGCTGAGTTGAATAAAACAGCAGATACCGACAGAGAAACATTAATCACTGAGTAACATGGTAGTGACTTTAATCAGTGCAAAATATAAAGGCATGGAAGTACGCAGTAGGTTTGGTGCATTGTTTGTACTATCAAGGAGAATAGGTGTGTGTTTAAAAATGTGATTTGAGAGCAAAACTATAGACGCTGCTCTGAAGCTTAAAGAAAAATATGTGTGTTGAAAATGTGAATCTAAAGGTTTACACAAGCCCCAAGAGACCAGAAGATTTTTTTAAACTGATCTTATGTAAAAATTCATGTACGGCTGCTTACGTCTGTTTTTACCCCATTAAATTACACAATGCAGAAAAAGTCTAAAGTGTCAAAACTGCAGTTCCCCTAATGTCCACTTGAAGCTCCAGCAGTGACTCAGTCTCCATACACTTCTATGTTAAAATGTCCAGACTTTACAGCAGAAACAAACACGTTTACATCCTGATACAAAATCTGCTTTGGTCTCCATAGCTAATTCCCCCTATGTCACAGCTCTGCAACACACAACTGCATCTTCAGCATGAGTAACTATGGACATTACAATCTGTTACAAAAGACACGATGTTAATGAAAGATGTGAGCATGATGGGACCAAGTATACTTGTGGAACTCCAGGATGGTAACTTCAGGCACAGGAAGCCCTGCTACTACCATTTACAGCAATATTAACCCAAACCTTATAACCTCTGGCTCCACCCACTAAATTACATTAAGGCTAAGTTTGTATTATGTGAGCCGTCGCCTCTAATAGTAATTATCTGACAAATAATATGGCTTGTGTTGTAGTACAATCTTCCTCTTCAGTGTTTACAAAGTGAAATTATGTTTGTTTGTTTTTCATCAGTCTGTTTAGTAGCTGTTTGGGAAAAATCATAAGTCCATGTCCATGTTTTTGACCCAAACGTTTTATGGTTACATATTATTCTGCAGTATCTTTAGATTTTCTCACCTTATGCTTTAGATTACAAACCATTTCTCTTTTATTGCCTAATAAAGACACAAAGGTACCTTGGAAAATGACTGCCATTGGTTAAAATCAAACAAGATAAAATATGCTTTATACGAGCAAGAGAGTAAAAGAATATTAGATTGACATGCAGTTAATGTACAGAGAATAACAGAGGGTACAGAGAGAAGAATCGGTGAAGCTCTGTTTCAGTGTCTGTGGGTCATTATAAAGCCAACTAGTGCAGGGGGCAACTAAAACATGCACTCTAAGCAGAAGAAACATTTCTTTCACACCCAAAGGGTGAAATGCAACATCCCAGACTGAACACACCACTATCAGAGGACTGTAGTTAGTATTAATCAAAGAATCAACTATTACTCCTCCAAAAGTTCTCCAACACATACAAAGAAGAAACGAAGAGGAGACCTTTAAAGATCTTTGCATGCTTACAGGACATGCCATGTGGAGAAGAGTAGCAAACACTGCGAGGGATGTGATCTCCCTTCAGTTAAAGGGCTGTAAAAGAAGATAAGACAGCATGAAGGCAGACCTGCAACAATCAACTAATATCACACAAAACAGAGTTGAGAAAACACAGCATATGTATGTATGTAATGAATAATAAAAAAGACAGATGCTGCTGTAGCTCATTTTTGAAGCAAACACTAAGATTTTCTACTGATTTACTTAAACTTAATTTCTTCAACGCTTTCAAATCACTGAAACAAAGTCAACTTGCAGAAACTCAAAGCTCATGGAAAACATTTTTATTTACATCTCAGGACTTTTTAGTTATTTGTTTAAAGAGGTTGTTAGGTATTTTAGTACCATGGTAGCATTTACTGGATATTGTTTTATAGTGACATTATGCAGGAAAACTCTGTCATTCAATAAGGCCCCTTTGTTTTAGTTATTTTTCTCTTTGACCCAAGAATTGATGTGTGAGAATCACAGGCTGGTACAAGGTTGAAATACCACAGAGATCACTCCCTCAGCTACATTAGTTTCTTAATCTTTTAGACGCCTGTTGAAGGCCAAATGGTTTGTTTCAGATTTCACTAATGAAAGAACTCTTCGTTTTGTGCCTTGAAAATATGTCGCTGAGATAATCACAATTGTAGCTGAACTAATAAACTACACAAAGGATGCTTCTTCACCCAAGGGCAGGAAGACGCTCCCTTATCTTGGTCTGTACTGGTTTAAACTGATAATCTGCTGTCTCATGAATTTTACCCTCTATATAAACTGTTGTACTTGTGAATAAAGTTGAGTCAATTTGGGAAGACAATCTAAAGCAGTCTCTGTTTTCTTGTTCTCCCAAGCTGCTCCCGAGCTCGTACTAACACGCTGAATGGCATGCTTGAATATTGCTTGAGAATATATTTGACTGTGTTACAGACTAAGGGACATTCTCTGCTGATAGACGTCCACGCCTCGAAGGAAGTCGATCCACGGATTAGGCCCTGGAAACCGTTTCCTTCAGAGGTGTCCACATTTTTACACAAGTTGTACTTCTCAACCTCTGAAACAGTCATATAAAGGCCTCTATGGGTCTTCACAGTCACTGCTTAATGGATTATTGGACCCAACAGAAGCACACAGACAGAAAATAAAACAGGACCGAGAACTGAGCCCTGGGGAACACCACAACAGGAAATGATAGAAGCAACTTAAAACTCAGACTGCTGATAACCTTTTAAGGCCTTACCTTGAGTATAACTGAGTTTTCATGATAAAAACCTTAAAATCACATCCCCAACCTTGTGGGGAAATACATAATCAGCACACCTACCACCACCTAGATGTTTTTACCTTTGCCCTTTTCTCCAAATGCCAGGGTTGATGGGATGGTTAGTTTTCGCTTCTCTCCAGGACACATGCCCATCATCCCATCATCCAGTCCCTTAATGACTTGTCCCACACCCAAAACGAACCACTGAGGCTGTCCATCTTTGTCTGTACGACTGAAACAGAAATAAAAGCAGAGACAAAGAACATCAACAATCTTTGAATAAGTTTGACTAAACGTGCACTTTAATTTTGGTTGCTTTAAACTTAAAATGAGGAATGTTTCCAATCCCTTTACACTTTAACATACTTAAAGCTTAAATAGAGCTTCAGCATTTTAAACACACATTAAAGAGGACTTTAGGATTAAGTATGCATTCATTACTCACTCCAAATTAACATCGGACTAACACATAACTCTGTTTTCAAAGCACTGACCTGCAGTAAAACTGGGAACCATCTTTGGCGAGGAACCCATCGTAGTGAGCATTGATCAGATCTCCTCTCTTGCTCCTTTGGCTGCACTCCTCTGGTTTAAATAAAACTTCAGTCTCCACTTCTCCGTCCAGCTCCTCTTCAGCGGCCGAAACTGGCCGCAGACTCAGCCCTGCGGACACAAACAGGCACACTGTGCAGCTCAGTAACCTCCACATCATGCCGCTTTGCATTCGTGGCAACTTCTGAAGGTGACGTTTGAACACTGAGGAGGACGTATGAGACGTTGGGCCGGAATACCCTGAGTTATGACTGCCAGGGGATCAACCCGGGTTGGAGAAACTGCGCATGCTTTTCCTGACAGACTATACCGAGGGCATAAATGCTGCTCTCAAAAGGTACTGGAGCTGCAGAATTATTACGTAAATAAAAACAAACAAATAAATAATGTGATGTTAATTCTCCATCCGAAATCTTACATTAAAGCTGTATATTGCTGTATAAAACTACAGAATACGTGCTCATTGCAAAAGTGAGTGTTAGACACTTGATTCCCTGAATTTGCACATTTTGCTTAGTTTGCGCCTTTTTCCCGAATCCACTGAAATTTTGCCTGAAGAAAAGCAATGGCTCCACAGGCTCAATATGTATGATAATAATAATTATTTTATATAATAATTAAAATACTCAAAATCACAATCATTAATTAAAATCTAATTATATAAGTATAATTTTAGTCATAATTGCTAATATGTAATAATCATTATTATTTTGTTATTGTTATTAATATTATTATATTATTATTGCGTACAGCACAATAATAATAAACTGAAATGCACACATCATCATTATTATTATTTTTATTATTAGTAGTAGTAGTAGTAGTGTAAATAACCCTGAATGCCTTTCTTTGCACCTTATTTTGGCACTCATTCCTGTTTTCTACTACCAACTTCCTGTCCGTGTGTAGAAGCTTTTATTTTGATGGGACGATTTCCTGTAAAACAGTTTTTGGCGCAGTTTTCAGCAGCAGTCGCGGGAGTTTAGAAAAGTGATGGCTTAACGGAGCCTATGGTGATTTCTTTTGTCATTAGCAGCCCCCTTGATAGAGGCACAAGGTATGGTTATGATGTAAATAAGGAGACGTTTAGATGTTTTTGTGACAGTCGCTACATTTGTTAAATGTTACGTTGAAACGAACTTCATGTTATAAGGTTTACGATTGTAAGAGTGTGGATTATTTTGCTTACACGCTGTTTCTGTGTATACATCTCCAGCTCTTACGGTGAGATTGATGGTTTACTGCCATTAAACCTTCAAAACGTCATCAGTAAAGTGTCATCCTTCATTCGGGGGGGTTCGCTACAGTAAGAGCTTACCTCCGAGAGCAGCGAGAGAGCTTACCTCCGGGAGCAGCGAGAGAGAGAGAGAGCTTCCTGCGATCGGAACGGCACGGCACGGCACGGAGCAGCAAGCTACAGCAGCGGTCCGGTAACAAGCAATTGCTCTCAAAATGGAAAATATAGAAGGAGGTCAGTTAAACGAAAAGGAACAACGAAAGGAATTGACATGCGAAGCTGATGAAACAGCTAATGAAACGTTCCCAAGGCGATCAGAACGGCCCAGTGTGCCCACGGAGAAAATGCTCTTATATCAAAGAGATGAACAGAATAAAAGAGAGAAGAAACTGCTAACCATTTATGAACATTGGAAAGGCCAGGTCAGAGTATACAGAGAAGACCTGAAAAGTGATTTATCAGATTCACGGTTAGCAGAAATGGCTGATGATATTGAAAGGACAGTAAATGATATGACAAAAGCATACAGTGAATATAGAGAGCGTAATGAACCATCCCATGTCATAAGGCGCAAAATGGACTCTTGTGAATCAGTGACAAAGGACATTATGAAAATCATATCTGAGCGTTTAGCAGCTATAGATGAGTATGATGCAGATAGAGAAAGGCAGCGCCTCCATCAGCTCTTAGCTTATGAACATGCTAAGTCCATATTTGGTACTGCATCACAGTCAAGTTACCAATCTGAAGCAAGCATTGCAGCCAAAAGAATCGATGCTGTTGCAGAATTAGCTGCAAAAGAAGCTCAGTATAAAATCACACAAGAGGAAATAAAACAAAAACAAAAAATAAGAGAAATGGAAGAGAAACACAGGAGGGAATTGGATGCACAAAGGTCTGAACTAGAACGTTTACAAGCAGAAAAGGAAAGGCAAGCAGCACGTGCAAAATTAGAGATTTATGACAAGGAGTTAAAAGTTGATATGGACAGTCAGCTAATGTTACAGAGCAATGGGATGTCTGTTATCAACCAGAGCTTTGCACAACCAGCCTCAGAGCTCTCTACAGGTTCATATCACCCACATGTGGAACAATATGCATCCATCCCTGTCAATAATCCTCTACAACAACTGCACTCACAAATTGTCACTCCATCGCCTCCCACAGACGTATTGCAGCTGGCTAAAGCTATTCAAGACAGCATAGCAGTAAGCAGAATTCCAGTGCCTGTGCCCATTGTGTTCAGCGGAGATCCCATCACCTACATCGAATGGAAGGCTTCCTTCATCTCACTGGTGGGCCACAAAGGTATATCTCCAGCTGAAAAACTGCATTTGTTAAAAAGGTATATCACTGGTCCTGCTCTTAAGTGTCTTGAGGGCACGTTCTACCGCAGTGATGAAGAGGCATACAAAGATGCATGGAAAAGACTTGACCAACGCTATGGTCAGCCATTTGTTGTTCAAAAGGCATTCAGAGACAAACTGTCAAAGTGGCCTAAAATCCACTCAAAAGATGCAGAAGGTCTACGGGCCTTTTCTGATTTTCTCACAACTTGTCTGCAAGCAACACCACATGTAAAGGGCTTAGAGATACTAAGTGACTGTGAGGAAAACCAAAAGTTATTGCAAAAGATTCCAGAATGGCTTGCAACGCGTTGGAACCGTCAAGTCACAGTTGCTCTCATGAAAGGCAAAGATTTTCCCTCTTTCAAGGATTTTGCAGAGTTTGTAGCACTCGAGGCAGAAATTGCATGTAATCCTGTGACTTCTTCATATGCACTCTACTCAAGCAGCTCATCCTTGGAGAAAAGATACGTAAGGGAGACCAAACCAAACAGATCTGTGACTCAAGTCTTCACTACACAAGCCACAGTACAAGGAGAAAAAACTAAGTCAAATGATACAAGGTTAAGGGTGGCCTGCATGTTCTGCAAAGATGAAAGTCATCAGTTGTCAAAGTGCCCAAGCTTCTCAGAGAAGTCACTAGACCACAAACGGACATTTGTGAAGGAAAATAAACTGTGCTACGGGTGCTTAAAGGTGGGCCACAATGCCAGAGACTGTCGTCATCGCCACAAATGTGACACTTGCAAAGGACGACACCCCACCTGTTTGCACAATGAGAGTCACATGGCAAATGAAAGGCCTCAGAGCTCTACAAACGTCGCTTCAACCACAGAAAATGACACCATGGCAGCCACAGCTCTGAATGTTACTAAGGTGGGTCAATCAGGTAGTACCTCCATGATTGTTCCTGTGTGGGTTTCCACTACTCAGAGTCCATCTAAAGAGCAGCTTGTGTACGCTTTATTAGACACACAAAGTGACAACACATTTGTCAGTGAGGAGGTAACTAACCAGTTACAAGCAGCATCCCATCCAGTTAAGCTAAAACTAACCACGATGCTGGGAGTTCACATGACAGTCAAAAGCCAGAGAGTAGCAGGGTTACGTGTGAGAGGTTATAATTCAGATGTTCACATCGACCTTCCACCCTCCTACACAAAGGACTACATCCCATTTAACTATGACAACATACCCACAAATGAAACTGCAAGGCAATGGCCCCATCTGTCAGAGATCGCTGATCAGATACCCCCTCTCCTGAGTTGTGATGTTGGACTACTCATTGGATTTAACTGTCCCAGAACTCTAGCTCCAAAACAGGTTCTACTCGGAAAAGACAATGAGCCATTTGCCATACAGACAGACCTAGGGTGGAGCATTGTTGGTGGCTCATCAGAGTCAAATGAAACTGAAACAAGTCTGTGCCATAGGGTCATGGTAAAGGAAATGCCTGCTGTAACACCAATGGACATGATCAATGTTCTTGAATCAGATTTCAAGGACACAAAGGCATGTGACAAAACGGTCTCACAAGAGGATCTCGTTTTTCTGGAAAAACTTAAGGAAGGGATAAAGAAAAATGAACAAGGATACTGTGAGATGCCTCTTCCATTCAAGCAAAGGCCAAACTTACCAGACAACAAAAGGCTTGCAGAGATCAGACTGGAACACTTAAGGAGAAGGTTGAACAAGGATGAGAACTACAAAAATGATTATGTTGCATACATGAATGACGTAATTGAAAGAGGAGACGTGGAAGAAGTACACAACGAAGGAACACAAGGTGAACAATGGTACATCCCCCATCATGGGATTTACCACCCCAAAAAGCCCACAAAACTGCGTGTCGTATTTGACTGTTCAGCCAAACACAATGGAACAAGTCTCAATGATCATCTCCTCCAAGGGCCAGACTTAATAAACAATCTGACTGGCATTCTCTTGAGATTCCGGCAACATCCTATTGCCTTAATGTGCGATATAGAAAAGATGTTCCACCAGTTTCACGTCAGTGAGAGGGACCGGGACTATCTACGTTTCCTCTGGTGGAAAAACGGTGATACAAGCACACAACCTCAAACATACAGAATGAAGGTACACCTTTTTGGTGCGTCATCATCTCCAGGCTGTGCAAATTATGGACTGAAGTACTTAGCCAAAGAGCACTGCCACTCGCACCCAGCAGGTTCACAGTTCATTGAGAAAGACTTTTATGTCGACGATGGAGTTACGAGCACAAACACAGTGAAAGAAGCAATGCAGTTGGCACAAGAAGCCAGAGAAATCTGCCGCAAAGGTAACCTGCGTCTCCACAAGTTTGTTTCTAACAATCACACTGTTTTGCAAAGTATACCTGTATCAGAGTGTGCTGTAAATATTAACATAAGAGACTTGACATTCAAAGACATGCCACAAGAAAGAGCACTAGGCATCCAGTGGAGCATTGAAAAGGACTGTTTCAAATTTGACAACACACTGAAAGTCCAGCCAGCCACACGCAGAGGTATTCTATCCACTGTCGCGTCAATCTACGACCCACTTGGATTTTTAGCGCCATATGTGCTGAATGGAAAGAAAATCTTGCAAGAAATGTGTCAGCATGGTGTCGGGTGGGACGACCCCATACCTAATGCACTCAAGCCAAGGTGGGTGAGTTGGCAAAGTGACTTTGTAAATCTAGACAAGCTAAACATACCTCGCTGTTACCTGCCTGCTAACTTTGGTGAAACTAAAGAAATAGAGTTGCACCACTTTTCAGATGCAAGCTCAAGTGGTTATGGACAATGTAGCTATCTGAGGGCAAAGAACGCTAAAGGTGAAGTTCACTGCTCTCTGGTAATAGCAAAGGCTCGAGTTTCTCCAACTAAACTGACCACAATCCCCAGACTTGAACTAACAGCAGCTGTAGTTTCAGTCTCAGTCAGCAACATGTTACGGGAAGAACTGTGTTATGGTGCAAAGGAGTACTTCTGGACTGATTCAAAGGTGGTGCTGGGCTACATAAACAATGATGCACGTCGTTTCCACACCTTTGTAGCTAACAGGGTTCAGAGGATCAGGGAAAGTACAAGCCCTCAGCAGTGGTTTTACGTGCCATCAGAACTGAATCCAGCTGACGGTGCTTCGAGAGGTGTAACTGTCAATGAGTTAAATAAGTCTATCTGGTTCACTGGCCCCTCCTTTTTGTGGAAAAATGAACTGCCCACAGCACAACCTGTTGAGCTGGATCTGACCATAGGAGATCCAGAAGTCAGAAAAGTACAGACAATGTTAACTAAAGTCACAGACACTGTAAGTCTTGCTGAATGTCTAAGTAAGTTCTCCTCCTGGTCCAAAGCAATTAAAGCTGTAGCACGTCTCATAAGAAGGGCTAGACACATCAAGTCAAATGCATCAGCTACAGTGAGTGAGCAGAAAAATGCTGAACTTGTGATCATTCGACGTGTACAAAGTCAAGCGTATGAACAGGAAATAAAACAGCTGAAGAAAGGAGAACAGCTCCCACATCATAACAAACTGTTTAAACTGGACATTTTCATGGATACAGATGGTCTCCTCAAGGTGGGAGGGAGACTCCAGCATGCAACGAGTGACACCTTCAAACACCCGATCGTGATCCCAAAAGAACATTGTACAGCCAAACTCATAATATCTCACTGTCATGACAAAGTAAAACACCAAGGAAAGGGATTCACCATAAATGAAATCAGATCCAGTGGCTACTGGATTCCTGGAATGAGTAAAACAGTTGCCTCATTCATCCGACAATGTGTGATCTGCCGCAGACTCCGCAAAGCTCCAGAGGGTCAGAGGATGAGTGACCTACCTCCACATCGCTTAGAGCCCTCTCCTCCCTTCACACACTGCGGCATGGACTGTTTTGGTCCATTTGTGACAACAGAGGGAAGAAAACAACACAAACGGTATGGACTCTTATTTACTTGCTTTTGTTCTCGTGCCATTCACATCGAGTTCTTGGAGGACTTGTCTACTGATGCATTTATTAATGCATTAAGATGTTTCATTTCAATCAGAGGTGCAGTTCGACACATCCAATGTGACCAGGGAACGAACTTTGTTGGTGCTCAGAATGAGTTTAAAGCAGCTAGACTGAGCTAGACACTCAGAGACTAACTACATACTTGACTGAAAAACAATGTGACTTTGTGATGAACGCACCCCATGCTAGTCATGCAGGGGGAGTGTGGGAACGTCAGATAAAGACTGTCAGAAGTGTGCTGAATACCACTCTGTCACTGGCTCACGACAGACTCAATGATGCTTCATTACGGACGTTATTCTATGAAGCCATGGCTATAGTCAATAGCAGACCTCTGACTATAGATAACTTGAACAGCCCCAACAGCCTAGAACCGCTCACGCCCAATCATCTGCTGCACATGAAATCCAATGCACCGTTGCCCCCACCTGGTGCCTTTTCAAATGAGGACCTGTACAGCAAGAAGAGGTGGCGCCGCGTGCAGTTCCTTGCAGAGCAGTTCTGGAGCCGCTGGAGACGAGAATACATTCACAACATCATTTCAAGGCAAAAGTGGCACTCACCAAAGAGGAATCTAAAAGTAGGTGATGTTGTGTTGGAAATGGATGAACTGGCACCCAGAGGGGAATGGAGACTTGCAAGAGTTGTAGAGACTGTCAGTGGAAAAGATGGACTTGTGCGAAGGGTAAAGATCTCACTTGGAGAAAAGAGACTCAATAATAAAGGTCAACGCTCTACTAAACTATCAGTTGTTGAGCGTCCAGTACAAAAACTTGTATTGTTGTTAGAAAGTTCCTAAGGTAACTCCTACATGGGTTATTTTGTTTGGGAAAATTATTCATTTTGGTTCTTATGTAAACCAATTATTCGTAATTTTGGTGGGAGTGTAAATAACCCTGAATGCCTTTCTTTGCACCTTATTTTGGCACTCATTCCTGTTTTCTACTACCAACTTCCTGTCCGTGTGTAGAAGCTTTTATTTTGATGGGACGATTTCCTGTAAAACAGTTTTTGGCGCAGTTTTCAGCAGCAGTCGCGGGAGTTTAGAAAAGTGATGGCTTAACGGAGCCTATGGTGATTTCTTTTGTCATTAGCAGCCCCCTTGATAGAGGCACAAGGTATGGTTATGATGTAAATAAGGAGACGTTTAGATGTTTTTGTGACAGTCGCTACATTTGTTAAATGTTACGTTGAAACGAACTTCATGTTATAAGGTTTACGATTGTAAGAGTGTGGATTATTTTGCTTACACGCTGTTTCTGTGTATACATCTCCAGCTCTTACGGTGAGATTGATGGTTTACTGCCATTAAACCTTCAAAACGTCATCAGTAAAGTGTCATCCTTCATTCGGGGGGGTTCGCTACAAGTAGTATATGCTTTTTTTTACACTGTGCCACAGTGTATCATCTTCTCTTTCAAATCAGCCCTCTGCATCTCCTCCTTCACAACATCCATGAATCTTCTCTTTGAGCTTCCTCTTTTCCTGCCTGGAGTCTCCACATTCTTCCTCCATGCTTCAAACTGCTCAGCCTGATCTGTACCTCTGATGTACTCATTTCTAATCCTGTCCAACCCGCTCAGTCACAGTGAAAACTTTAACATCACTGTCCTCATACTTGTCGTGCTCCACGCTCACATACTTCTTTGCCTCACGTCTGTAGAGGTCTTTTTTCTGCATGAAGTCATACTGCTGCTTGCAGATACTCAACCTTCTTATTAACATAGCTTGAATAACTATTTCCCATAACTTCATGGGAAATACTTGATCCTCTTCTAAGCTGCCCTCATGTCATCAACTTTATCCATCTGTAAGTCAACTTCCCTCTCTCCTGGACACCTTCAAACCTCCACAGATATGTCATCTGGACCAGCTACCTTTCCACTCTTCATCCTCTGCTAAGCTGCCCTCACATCCTCCTCACTAATCTTCTGCACTTCCTGATTCACAAACTGTCTTCCTCTCTCATTTTCTTCATTCACCATCTCCTCAAAGTACTCCTTCCATCATCTCAGCACACTCTCGTCACTCATTAGTAGATTTCTGTTAGGATTAATTACCCTAACCTGCTGCACGTCCTCTCCAGCTTCATATGCCCTGCCAATCACTACAAATCCTTTTCTCGCTCCTTAGCGTCCAGCCTGACCTACAACTCATTATACGCCTTTTCCTTCGAATTCTCTCTTGTACTTTTTCATTCAACCACCAAGTCTCCTTTAATGATAATAACAACTACAAAACCACCATCACCAACAATAATAATAATAATAATGATAATGATACGGAATAATAAGGAATGAATGAATCTAATAACATTCTAATAAACCCGGTAAAAGCAGCGTAATTAAGCCACCTTTTCTCTGTAAACATGTTGTAAAAACATAGTCATATATTGATAGGTCATATATCCGATGGCGCAGTTTTAAAAAAAAAAACACAGAAGAAGAATTGATAGGGTACGTCATAATTACTTAACTGTATTTCCACCAATAAAAAGCTATGGGGCGTGGCTGTTCCGCTCTATATACTTGTGGAAGCCGGTGTCTGTGAGTCATCGCCGCTCGGACAGACAACTTGCTTCGAATCGCTATTCAGAAGCCTCGCAGATTCTCTCGGATTTATTAGGAATCACGAATTTCTCTCTCATTGCCCGACAGGATTGAGATGTTACATTTTAGGTCCTCGACAGTGCTGAAGGAGTTGTTTGAAGCCACCCTCAAGCGTCCCTTTCCCGTCTACCGAGAGAAGACCTGGTTGCCGACAGGCTCCCGCTGCTTCTGCTGCCTCGGCGCCACCTCCGTTGATGCCAGAGCCACATCTGCTCCTCTGAAGCTCCTCAATGCCGCCGCGCACCGCCCGGCTCTCCGCACCGCGCCCCGCGCCGCCTCTCTCCGCTCCTACTGCGTGAAAACCGAAGCCGAGGAGGTAGAGGAGCAGCTGAAGAAGGATGGAGCCGGCGGCGAAGCGAACAGCGACAAGTAGGTTTCAGTAAAATACTTCTAGAAGATCTCCGGGTTGCCCGCTGCCATGCCATGACGTCGCATCTGGCGTCTGTGCGTGACGCGATCGGATGCTGCGACCGCTAACCGACGCGAACACTTTTTAATGACCGCATTAAATGTCCCTTTATTTAAAATGTAAATGTTTACTTATTTTTTAAATGTGATTTTTACAGGTTTAACCCTTCATTTAAGATTTTAAATAAACCGTAATAAATAAAAAAATAAGCTAGCTTGTAGCCTGTGTGGGACATCAGTGGCTCTCGGGCCATGTGCGACGTGTTCGCTCCACCGGCTTCGTTAAAGGTGGCGATAAAAAATGTTCACGTCTTCAAATACTCCGCATCAGGGCACTTCCGCTCTACCGGGATTTTGAGTTGACCACGCCAATCTGTAAGTGTTGTCCTGTTAGCTGCCTGCCCCAGAGGAGATAATACTCAGCGGGGGCCAACAGTTGTGAAAGTGAAACAGCAGCAGGCCGTGAAGCAGAGGGTAAAAAGGTCCACACCGAGGCTTCAGGAGACCGGGTTCAGCTTCTCACTGAGCTACGATCATCCACATGCACGTGTTTTTATTTTAGTTTCGCTCGCTGCGACAAGGAGTGCTGCTGTTCTGGGGAGGAAGCAGAGCAGGTTCTAGTGGTTTCTACTGTGACCTTCACTAAGGAGGTCACATTTGGAGCGTTGCTGCTGCTGCTGCTCCACAGGTTATTTATGTTGAACTTAACAGACTCGATCAACTCCCTGTAGAAAACAAAACAACAAGAACAACAACAACAAAACATGTATTTTAACATAAAACCATTACAGCATTGAATGAAGGACACATTATGCTGTTTATATTTATCCACATCCACTTAATGACGCATTACAATAGTCCTGCCATTTTTTTTCAGTTGATGGGCCTAGTTTTAGCGGACTATATCAAGTAGAAATAAAACCGTATCATTTAAAAATTAGATCTGCATTATGATTTTAGGATGGCTGTGACTCTAATAGGGCACAAAGCCTTCACTTCTGAGTATTGTAGGAAAGAAGAAAAGGTAATTTTAGTCATTTAAAAATGGGAAATACTGTAAAGTTTAAACATATTTCACCTCAAATAAAGTACAAAAGAAATATTTTGTTTAAAAATTGGAATTACTAATGACGTCTCTGCAGTTTTCACTAGTTTGGACTTCCTTGTGTTGCCATATGTTTGACCTTACACAATACCAATGCCACAATTTACAAACTGATGAGAAATGCAGGAATTTTTGGTGTCTTTGGTAAAAATTCACAAGTTTTCCTACTAAGTAGCAGCCCTGCAGCTGTCATCAGATAAAAAAATGAAATCCTAATGATTGAGTCTTTTTTGGGGGGTTAAATCCACATCTGTGGCAGCCTCCAGCTGCCTGCCTGCAGCCACGTCGTTCCTTTTGCAGCGAGCTGGAAAAAATTCATGAGATATTTCCTGACCTCGAAATGAAGACTCACATGGACAGGGTGGCGTCACCACAGAGATGTACGATATTGGTTTTTGCTTTGCTAATGCACATGTTGCACTCCCAAGACACTCTTCACATAATCCCTCAGGGTCAGCAGGTTTCCTGTCTGAAATAATGAAGCTTAATGAAAGCAACACAACATGCAGTTATTGCTCTAGCTTGTAGTCTTTGTTTCTCAGTGCTTTAGATAAGAGTAGGTACAGCTACTGCAGGAAACCCATCAGGGAACCCGTATCTAACACAGGCTGATGTGTTTCCTGGAGTAGCTGGTCAAACCAAGCTGTCATCACATGAAGAGTGGCTGAGATGTGGATATTTTTAGACTTGATGTCAGTATGTGATGGAGACTATCTCAGTATTTTCTATGAAATCAAGTGTGATATGTTTATTAAAACAGTGTGATTAATAAATAAAGCAAAAAAATATAATTATTTGGTAGTGATAAGGTTTTACAGTATATCACAGCATTACTGCATGACTGAGACATTGCAGATGAAATCATCATTATATACAGTCATTAAATATTTGGCACGGGTGCGTTCACACCGAAGGTGAAGCAGGATTTCTCCTTCTGTTATTTGCATGAGTACAGCAGGGTTGCATACCCACGAATATTCAGCCAGTGAGGTAAGGAGGAAAAGCTAAGTCAGGCTGCAGTTGCACATCTTAAAAAGTCCTGTAATCGCACACTTTTCTCTGAAACCTCTTTTATTCCTGTCAATAGAAAACTGAAATTGAACCAATCTGCTCCACCAGTCCTCCGGCTGCATCCGTAAGCCCCGCCCTCAGTGAAATGAAGCCACGAAATGAAGCAAAACAAGTCAAACTGTCTTAAAGTAGATGGCCAGCAGCTGCCTGATCTGAGCCTGTAGCTGCAGAAGCTTCACGTGATGGCAGCATCCATGTAAAACAATGGGTTAAATATTAATTGCATTTACCGGAGGTCTGGTTAGGTGTTACTCTGATTTTTGATGTTGGCAGATATATGAGCACTATGGTGTGTCTACTCTTGTGTGACTGGGTGTCCAGAGGGCAGCCGTCATTGCTAAAGCACTCCTGATGAAGCAGAGCACAGAAAGAAGACTACTCTTCAGCTCTTGTTTCCAGGAAGCTCTTGCATGCACTGGTGAGCAGTCATCCAATTGCAGATGGACTGAGCCATCTGTCCGTGAGGATTTTTACAGGGACAAATGCAGACAAACAAGGTGTTCAAGGCAGTATTCAGCCCTTACCCATCTACTGGTTAAACACCGTCTGGTGGATTTGCTCATTTAGTTCAGCTCATGTTTGCTGCTGACAACTGTAAGACTCGGGCACTTAAACCACTGGACTCTGTGAAATGGGGCTTGTTCATTCAGTCATCTGTGGACCAGTCCAAGGGTTTCAATAGGGCTTGACACTGCTGTCAGTTTTTCTGCTTAAGTTAGCTTTGAGTAAAGTAAAGATTCAGCCTTTATCTACTTCCTGCTGCTTTAAACTACAAGGTGAACCTGGAGTACTTGGAAAAGTGTATGAACAGAGACTTCAGGTGGCTGCTATCCAAACAAACCTGAGACTCCTGCATGTGCAGCCAGCACTGCAGTTCCTCTGATGTCCACTTGAGGCTCCAGCAGTAAATCAGTCCCCACAGACTCCCAATGTTGAAGTGTTTACAGCAGAAGTCCTGATGCTCTCTGTGGAGGTTACTATGTAGTACTATTTGACAGGTTTCTCTGTGGGAAGGATTTAGCTTTACTGCAGTTGTACACAAATACAAATACACACCACCAAATGACAATGGAAATCTGCACGAAACAAAGAGTTAAATATGGTACAATAGGGCTGCTCAATTAATCGAATTTTAATCACGATTACGATCTGGGCTTTCAACGATCATTAAAAATGACTGAGCCGATTATTAGCCCCTCCCTAATTTATCCGCGACACCTTAAAGGCCGGTCCGTGAAAATATTGTCGGGCATAAACCGTCCGTGGCGCAAAAAAGGTTGGAGACCGCTGATTAAGAGGACCCGAGGGAAGCTCGGAAAGCTAAGCAGAAGTTATTTGGAGAGTGACTGCCGTTGGTTGAAAAGAGAGTTTAAAAAAAACTTCAGTGGTGTTGCACACTATTTTATATTATTTTTTTAAAGTCATTGTTAACCCTTTAAAGCCGGTCAGAGCAGCACGCTCCGTTTTGCGTAACTATTTTTAAATCCCTGTAGAACCTGAACCGTGTAAGCTAGCGCAATAATTTGTTTTGCATATGAAACCGGAGGAGTTGTACTTACATCTGATGCCATCAGCTTGTCCTCGGTCACGGTTTCGTTCCACATATAGCTTTGCAAAAATTGCATAAAAAGCGCTTGCAGGAACAAAAACATAATATTCCAGAAACACGCTTCGCCGTTCCTATCAGCTGTTCGTAACACTTCCCACAGTGAAATGATGCACATGCTGTTTTCTTTGCAAATTTGCATCATAGGATTGTTTTTTGTTTTTTCTGCAGTATATAAAAATTGCTGTATCTCCAAAATAAAACTATGAAGACACTCAAAATAAATTTCCTGTTGTTGTAAACTATTTTTTGCAACTTTATTGTATTTAAAGTTTTGAGGGATAAGCCTCTTAAATTTCTCCAAGTAGAAATATATGTAAACAAAACAAAAGCGATTTTCAATTTTTTTTGTAGTTTATTGCACTTTTTTGCAATTTATGTAATTACTATAGACTTAATGCATACATATTATTAAAATATGGGCTATAACAGTTGTATTGATGTTTAGCAACTTGAAATGCTCCCACAAATGGCACTACAGCATGTAAAAAAAAAAAAAAAAGCTCTGGTGGACTTGGTTCTATAGTAGGTCTTAAAGGGTTAAATAAATATCGTCAAATAATCGTGATCTCAATTTCAGTGAAAATAATCGTGATTATCATTTTTGCCATAATCGAGCAGCCCTATGGTACAACCAGAATTTTAAACTCATGATCTAAGATGACTTAAAACATCCAGAAGCAGGTTTAGGTAGAAGTAACTGCTTCCTCCTTTATTGATTAGCATTATCAGTGATATCAGCTCTTAAAGATAAAGTTGAGAGGCTTGTGTCAGTTATGTGAGCTTGATTGAAAGCATCCTTATGTTCAATAATTCAGTCTGGTATGGTAACCTGACTGGGGGAATTAAGAACAAACTGAACAGGATTGTTAGAGCTGCTGGAAAAATTACTGGTTGACAACAAATTTCATTGGTTAAGCTGCATCATCAGGCTGTTTTAAGGAAAGCCCAGCCTATTTTTGATGACCATGAACACCCTCTTCATTCTGAATTTGAATTAATCGCCTCAGGATAATGGTTCAGGACACTTTTAGCTAGTAAAAAGGTGTATAAGGGATCATTTATGCCAATAGCGATAATTAGATGCTGTGATGTATATTGAACACTAATGTTGAAACTCGAGAAACCAATGAGCGGCGTAACAGTGGCTAGATCCATGTCGATGTCCAGTCTGTGGTCACATCCTGTTTAAACCTCTTCTGTGATGGATGCTCTGGTAGATGACTTGAGAATCCCAAGTGGAGATTTATTAGTTTTGATAAATGAATGAATTCAAAAGTTAAATGGGCCTCATCATGACTAATGAACCCACACTGATGTGTGGAGTTTAATTACATGAAGCCGCCCTCGTGTTTTCTGCCGGCTCTGCACAAAATGCCGCCATGTGGCTGCTGCAAGTTTCAGAGCAGAAAGATCTCAGTGCAAACCCCTCCTCCACAGAGTCTGAATGACTGCTCAGCAGCGTGAAATACATCAGAGGGCAGGTTGTGCTTAAGAGTGTCTCAGATTAGCACATGTGAGAGTGGAGACTTTATCTTAGATGCATATCGCATGCAAGTTTCCTTTCGACTGTGTGCTGTTCTTATTGTTGCTGTGCGTGCAGAGGCAGATGTCGGGTCAATAAATCTCTTGAATCATGCATGCCCGACTGACGGCATTTCAGTCGATCTGGGTGTGTTTGCACACGTTTGGCTGTCGTTACCTCGGCTGAATGTGGAGTGTTTACTCTGTGGAGAACAGGAAGAGATGAGAGGAAGGCAGGGAGGAGCGCAGGGTGAATCCTGGGATTTTAAATGGTGATGTGGCTGTTGGCAGAGCTAAATCTAGTCTGTGCAGTGCAAAGTTTTGGTGGCTCATTTATTTATTTCCAGGTTAAATTTGTTGGTGTCTTGAAAAAAATCCAGATGTTTGAATGCTTCTCTGTGCCGAGCTAACTTTTCTCCTCTGCTGCGGTGTCATCCCGGCGTGTGAACGAGCCACAGTGTTGGTTTTATTAATCCAAGAGCCTCCGAGGGCTGGACGGGACCAAAGACGGGAGAATTTCTGGAATTTAGGTCTGATCCAGACACAACCACCAAACCTGTGTGCAGCGGTCACGTAGTTTGGGGGTTTATGTAATTATAGATGCTTCTATTGCAACATTATTTAAGTGGAGACAGTGTACACTGTTTAATGCATTAGCTCAATACAGTGAATAAGGAAAAAGTATAAATGTGCATGGACTTAACCGTTGCACCAGAATATGGCAGCACATACACACAAGGACACACTCACCAGACAGTTTATTAAATGCACCTTGTTAAAACTGAATTTGCCCACTTTTGCCCTCAGATATAATTTCACAATATCACAGCACAAATTCAACAAGTTGCTGGAAACATTGCTCAGGAATTTTGCTGAGCAATGTTGCTGCAGATTCATGATGTCAGCCTGCCATTCCATCACGTCCCAAATATGCTCTATTGGATTGAGCTGTACCAAATATTCCTCTAAAGCTCGTCTTCTCTTCCTTCCAAAACCATTTAAGATAAGATAAGAAGAACTTAATTTATCCCGAGGGAAATTCTTTTGTCATACACATGCACAATGCAGCAAGAGAGACAGGAAGAGAGTAATAAGATATACAATATGTACAATAGAATACAAGTATACAGTAATATGCATTAGGATAGTGCAAAATATAATATCGAATAACTGTAGCAAGTAACAGTATAACTATATCCTGAAAAATAAATAGCTTAGCTATCAGTGCAGGTGATTGTAAAAGTGACATAGTTTTGTGCAAATGGATACAAGAGTAGCAGCATATGATGGGGAGATGAAACAAACATTCAATGAAAAAACTGTTGGGTGATATAGCACGGTCTGAATGGGAACAGAATAGCTTGTTATTAATCTTCAGGAAAATCACCTACAGAGTGAGGAAGAGTTGTATAATTTTATTGCCTCCGGTACAAAGGATTTTCTGTGGCCGTCAGTTCTGCATTTCAGGGCAATGAGTCTTTTGCTGCGTGTGCTCCGATGATCCATCATGGAGGCGTGCATGGGGTGGGAGGGGTTGTCCATGATACAAAGAAGCCTTTTTAGCATTCTCCTCTCGGACACCTCCTCTAGGTTCTCCAGTCTGACACCCAGGACAGAACCAGCCTTTTTAATCAGTTTGTTCAGCCTGTTGGCATCGGCTGTCTTCACCCCACTGCCCCAGCACAGCTGCAAAGAACACAACACTCTCTACCACAGAGTGATAGAACATTGTCAGCATTTTCCTACAAACATTAAAGGACCCGCCAAAATAGGAAAGTAATTTTCAACTGTAGAGAGCATGTTAGACAGGCTGCCATCCGAGACGGCGCCGGAAGTATCAATTTAAACTTTGTCTCTGATACAAACAGTCATATTGTTTATAGTACATCTGTCATCTCATCTCCTCATGAATCATCATCATTGCTGTTTCATTTACATCTATAAAAGGATAGACTCAGTAATGTGGCGTTTTATAAAGAGTAAAGCCGTTTTTCGGATTTACTGTATAAACAAACACACACACCTTTTGTCACTAACGCTTGGCCTGCTTATTTCTATTAGATCCGTCACTAATGTGTAAATGGCTGTATCAACAGCCAAAGATAAGCTCTGTGTTTACACTGGCTTGAAAAGTGAGAATACGGTATAGTGTGGTTTGTGTTAAAGGGCGATTCTGCTGTGTGTCAACGACCCTGAGAGGCTGCAGTTACTTTATATCAGAGCTCGTGTGTAAAGTGCTTTTAGGTGACGATACTGCTTTGGGGACTTAATCATTGCCTCCTTTCTGTCTTTTCTTTCTATCCCAGGAGAAGAAACGCAGGGATTCTCCCGAGTTTGGAGGATTTGCTTTTCTACACAGTGGCCGAAGGTCAAGAGACGATTCCTGCTCACAAATTTCTCACAGTAAGTCCTTCAGATTCAGTTTGGTCACATACATTCAGAGTTATTATGGTGCACTGCAACTGGGTGTTAGGAGACATGTTACTTAATTGAAATAAATAAATTAAAACATAAAAACTAGAAACCTGCTGGTTGGCTGTAAACTTACATTTTTTCACTCCTAGTATTCATGTGAATATTTCATCCAAACAGTTTTGACTTCTGTGTTAAAAATGTGAAAATATTCACCAAAAACGTCTTTGTTTAATTAATTTTAGGCACTGAAAGCCACGGGGCTTCGTTCCGGAGATCCCCGACTGAAGGAGTGCATGGAAACACTGAAAGAAACTCTAAAGAAGACTTCAGATGGCGTTACACTGGACAGGCACCTTTTCAAGAAGTGAGGCTGCTCGTTATGGTGTTATTTATTTTTTATCTCCACCTTTTTCTTCATTTTTTCAAGGAAACTGCACTGACAGCAGCCTCAAAAAGAATTCAGCACATGTTGATGGTCGTGTGTTATTAATAAGCAAATTCAAGTATTTGAATTTCCTTATTATATGAGTACAAAAATATATTCATCAAGTGTGAAGTAGGCAGTTGATTGTGCAGAATTAGTTTAGCTTTTCATTCACAGGGCCTGCTCGATCAGTTATTTAACGCTATCAGTTACTCACTTTAAAGCATTCATTTTTCTTCTTTTTTTTTTTTTTTAAAAAAAAAGGATTTCCTTAAAATTAACATATTTAGCAATATTTTGCTGCAGTGAGTGAAAGCCTTCATTTCATTGTAGCATGAGTGAAGATTACGTTTTCTCCGGCTTTCAGGAGGGGTGAAAGCACACCGCTGTAAATAAGGTGGTGCGCTTGATTTGTAACCCAAAGTGAACAGAATGTGAAATTGTGACTGTTTTCTTTGGTCTTTCTAATTGTCAGCCAGAAATTACTGAACATTTTCTTCATGCTTGCAAGCAGCATTAGAAAAACAAGGGAGTTTTTCATTCTCATTTTCGAGTGAGCTACTGTCACCGATGACATATTACCTACTTCAAAGTAGGAATATATTGAAAGAAGGCGCCAGGAGCAGCAATAACAGTGACACAGCACAAGTAAAATGTGAGCACAAAAGTAGCACAGGCAGTGTTTTCCCTGGAAATTTTAAGTAAAAGTAAAAAATAACTGCTTAACAATAACTGAAATAACTTAACCCTTTAACTCGTCAGGTGCTACACAACATTGTCACATAGTGAAAGTGAAAATATTTTCTATCAGGGACAGTTTATTTTGGGTTGAGCTTTTTCAAATTCAAATCAAATTCAAATTTTATTTGTCACGTACACAGTCATACACAGTACGATATGTAGTGAAATGCTTGGACAACTGCTCGTGACCTAAAGAAAACAAAAAAAGGAAAGGCTATGAATAAGATAGGAAATAAATATGAAAAATTAAAAAGGGTAAATTTAACTAGGAAGGAATAAAATATAAATTAAGGTTAAAAATGAAATAACTGTACAACACAAATTAGAATGAAGGGTAAATTTAACTGGGAAAGAATAAGATAAAATATATAAATTAAAGTTGAAAATAAAATAACTGTACAACAAAATACACAATACACAATATAGAACTATATAAGAATGTATGAAGAAATCTAAATATAAATAAATATATACACAATAACAGCAGCTGTACAAGTATTAACCGGAAATGAAGAATATAGTGACCAGTGTTGTGCAAAACCAAAGTCCAGAAAGTCCAGTGTGTGTGTAAGAACCATATGTGTGGGTCAGTACTGTGTGGTGGTGTGATTGAGAGACCGTATCGCCTGCGGGAAGAAGCTCCTCCTCAGTCTCTCTGTGTTGGTCTTCAGGGAGCGGAATCGCTTTCCTGACCTCAACAGAGAGAACAGTCTGTTGTTGGGATGGCTGAGGTCCTTCACGATCTTCCTGGCCTTGGTCCAGCACCGCCTGCTGTAGATTGAGTGCAGGTCAGGGAGCTCGGAGCGGATGGTGCGCTCAGCTGACCGCACAACCCTCTGTAGAGCTCGTCTGTCCTGCATGGTGCTGTTCCCGAACCAGGTTAAGATGTTTCCCGCCAGGATGCTCTCTATGGTGCACGAGTAAAAGTTCCTGAGCACCTTGGAGGGCAGTTGGAAGTCTCTCAAGCGTCTGAGGTGGTAGAGACGCTGTCGGGCCTTTTTCACCACGGTGTTGATGTGACAGGACCATGACAGGTCCTGCGTGATGTGAACTCCGAGGTATTTGAAGCTGTCCACTCTCTCCACTGGGCACTCGTTGATGACGGGGGTCTGGTAGTTCCTCTCCTGCTTAGTGCTGAAGTCCACTATCAGCTCCTTTGTCTTACTGACGTTTAGAAGGAGGTTGTTCCTCTGGCACCAGTTCTCCAGATTCCTAATCTCCTTCAGGTAGGCCGTCTCGTTGTTATCAGAGATCAGGCCCACCACGACGGTGTCGTCAGCAAACTTGATGATGGTGGTGGAGCTGGTAGTGGCCACACAGTCATATGTGTACAAAGAGTACAGCAGGGGGCTCAGAACACACCCCTGGGGGGCTCCAGTGCTGAGAGTGGTGGAGGCTGAGACATGTCCGCCCATCCTTACTGCCTGTGGTCTGCCAGTTAGGAAGTTGGAGATCCACTGACACATAGATGAGCTGAGTCCCAGATGCTCCAGCTTGGTGGTGAGTGTGGAGGGAATTATGGTGTTAAATGCAGAGCTGTAGTCTATGAAGAGCATTTTAACATAATTCCCCCTTCTAGTGTCCAAGTGAGTGAGTGATGTGTGGAGGAGATGAGAGATGGCATCGTCTGTGGAACGATTTGGACGGTAAGCGAACTGTAGTGGGTCCAGTGTGTCTGGTAGTGAAGAAATGATGAAGTCTCTGACCAGGCGTTCAAAGCACTTCATCACTACTGAGGTGAGGGCTACAGGTACAGAGTTAGTATTTTTTTAAGTACTCATAGTATAAATATATACAGATATGTATTAATGTGCAAATTATGTCTTCCAACAAATTGATGTGTTTCATAAACTTACATTTAATCCATTAAAAATATAGGAATGGGTTTGTGGTTTGTGGAAGCCGCCATGTTCCTCCACTATATTTAAATTCAGTGGCTGGGAAGTATATCAAGGTGGAGGAGGAGAGAGGTCGTAGGCGTTCATGTGCTCGTATAGCTCTTTAATTTCTGCCTGCACTTTCAGACTCAAGATATGAAGCATCTTAACTATGTGTTGTTGGGGAAGGGGTCCCATTCGCCAAAGAAACAAAAGCACAAAGGAAACATAACACCGCCAGCATCTTAATAAAATGTTGTCCTCTTCCTCCTCACCTCAAACTCATCTCCTGAAGTCACGTCACTAACACACAAAACGTGCGATGTATGGAACAGCCCTCGTTTATAAGATTTGGGGGTTTGATTCAAACATAGTTGTCAGTTAAACTGATCCATCCCAGCTGGCGCTGCTGCTTAGCTTTGGTTACTTCCTTCATGGTTTTACAGTGTGTGAAATCTCTCATTCATCAGTGTGTGCGCTCATGTTGGATCAGGCTCCTTCCAGGACAAAATGAGCTGCTGATCAAACTGTTCTGATGAAGCTTCTTCATCAAACACGTCACAAAAGTTTGTCAGACTTCAGGGTTGCAAACTTTACCTCCAGTTGCATGCAGTTCCGATGTTTTAGCATGCTTTCTGTGATTTATTCATCAGGTGTGTCCAGAGCAACATTGTCCTGCTCACTCAGGCCTTCCGCAAGAAGTTCGTCATCCCAGACTTCCAGTCCTTCACCTCCCATATTGATGAGCTGTATGAGAATGCCAAAAATCTCACTGGAGGGCAGGTGTGTCCTTAGATCCATGGATTTTTCTTTCTCTCTGCATCATGGTTATAATTTAGCCATTACCATCAGTCTCTTCTCAGGTGCAGTCGAAAGTTTGGATCAGTCGAGCCTCGAAGGGAAAAATCTGCCCTCAGACGAGTTAAAGGGATCTTTGAGGCCGCTGTGAGCTAGCTGTCACTTTCGCAGAAGAGTGCAGGATTTTCACTGACAGCATATTTCTGTTTGCGTCATCTGTTTGGCGCTCGCTGTGAAAACTTTCAGGCATTCAAAACAAAGTCAGCAAAGTCATAAAAAGGAGAAATATCAGCTAATATCCCTAAATTAAACGGAAAACTAACAATCTAATAGAGGGCTGTTTACTCCAGCAGGGTTGTAGGAGGGAGGATGTTTGACCTGTTAAACTAAAACAATTTTTAAAAAAGCAGAGGCGAAATTAGTGGCTGTGTTTAGTCAGTTTGCAAACATCCATCTATCAGAAATACAGACTCAGCCCGGGTTATAGTGGTCTGTATTTATAAGGTGTCACATCAGATAAATGACCCGTTCCTTGTTCCTTTGAACAAAGAGGAAATAATCACTAACAAAAGAAAGACTTAAATAAAATATCATCCTAAATTTAAACATCAGTATCGATTCACAATTTCAGTCGCTGCTTCCCTAGCTGTGTTTTCCTGTTTGTAAAAGTCTTCTCTGTAGAAAAATGGCGGCTTCTAAGCCAAACTGGTGCTCTGCTAGACCAGATGAAGACTTTCTTTTTATTTGATAAGAATCTGATCTGATGTTTCCAGCTCATGTTTTTATTCCTGGACTCTTCTAGAGTAGTTTTGCATGATTATTAGTTTAAAGCGATCCTTATATATCTTATATTGGGCCTCTGTGCTAACCTGAAACATTTAAGCCAAGAGTAGAAAGAACTATTTAAAACGGACTCTTTAGAGCTTTTAACTCACAGAAACTACAGGTGTTTGCCGTGTTTAATATGAAACTGTTTTTAAAGGGAGCCTTGTTAGTCTGAATAATAAGAGTGCAGGAAGTGAGCCACTGTCATGATGGTAGCTGAAGGTAAATTAGCATGTTGTCCTAATTTAACTTATTTTGAATGACCGAGGGTGGATTCTTCCTTCTGAGGTTTGTTATTGTGTATTACCAGCTCTGTGTGTGTGCTGTGTGCTGAAGCCTGAGCCTCGGCAGACGTCAGCAGTGTAAGGTGACCTGCCTCCTCTCTCACCTGCCTGCCCTCTCTTTCAGGTTGCAGACTACATTCCTCAGCTGGCCAAGTTCAGCCCCGACCTGTGGGCGGTTTCTCTGTGCACGGTGGACGGGCAGAGGTGAGACGCTGGTAGCACATTAATACTTAATGTTCGCTTAATGGTTCTCACACACTGTTGCTGTGTGAAATCGCCATGTTCAGCTATATGCTGGTTAAATAATAACACAATAATGTTCCAGGAGTGAAGTGAGGAACGCTAACAGGACAGTTTTTACGCATTGTTTTTTTATTAAAACCTCAGGAAACCTGGTTAATGATTCTGAGATGGTGCTGTGTTTTACTCTGTCACCTTCATCTTATCTTAAGATTTTTTAAGACCTAAAGAAAGAAGAAGAAACAGAAGTTTCCACAGCAGATCGGTAAATTCTAACTGCTGTTTTTTGATTGGATTTACCTGTTGATATGCAGTCCTGCCCTTAATTGTGGTCACGAGCTGTACAAAGTGACTGAATGAATAAGGTCAAGGATGCAAATACCCGAAATCCTAACATCCTTACTGGAGTCATACTGGGTTAGAATTAGTTGTTAGAGTTGGTGGCACAACCCAAAGAATAGTGATGGTGTTACCTTTGATGTAGTTGCTTCGCAGGCGGGGACTAGGCCTGTGATGGTGATTAAAACACCAGTAAGATGGAGTTAGACTGTTATCAGGTTGCAGTTAAGCAAAGTCAAGTTGGAGTTTCATGCAAACTGTTTTTGATAAAATTAACTTTAAATCAATGAAAATCGCAAATCTGTTGGTGTCTGCAAAATCAGAAATCAGAAATCCACATTATTTATTTACATTTAGATTCCAGCCAGAACCTCAAAGATCTGAAACGGAATTTCTTCCACAAATAGCGACAAAGCTGCTAAAGGACAGCAATTTAACTGCAGAATGACACCGAACGCTCTTACACAGGAACGTAATCAGAAAACAAGCAGCTGAGTCGAGTTCAGTTGCTTGTATATATGCTCATCTCCAAAGAGATGCTGACATGTTGAGCTCATCGCACAGACTGATTTAGATGAATTGCAACTTGTTGGTAATCTGCGTTTATAAAGTCAACAGCAGTTATCTGCAAGTCTTTACCAATCTGTGAGAGAATGGTTGCTAGGAGACAAGTTGCAGCCCACCAGGGCGACCTATGCAATCACCTTTATGCTCAAACACGGTCACCCAGAGGTTAACTCTGTTGGACAATTAATCTTCAATTGGCATAGCTCCCTGCAGCAGGTCATTGACAGCAGAAATAAATCATTACAGTCACCAGGCAACCGCAGAAAAAAAATTAAGGTGTTATATTACATTATACGTTATAGTACCTGTTTTAGTGCAGTAATCTTTGTGAAGGTCTGTGTTTATATTTCAGAGAAGCATTAGATTAACCAGTTTGTTTGTTTTTTAATTATTGTATGGCGGTCCTGGTTCAAGCTGGTTAAAACTGTTGATTCTATCCCACTTGTATTTCCCAGAAAAGACAAAACACGTGTAAAGAAATAACCATTTCTCAGTAACTATGTCAGGAGGCGTTCTGATCACCCTGTTCTCTGATTAGTGCTTGTAAACTTTCATAAAAGTTTGTTTAACAAACCTTGACAGTTGTAAAGATAACGGTTTTGTTTTTACACAGTGTTACTTCAGTTTATCGTGCCTTTCCTACAAATTGTGTCTGTTCTGGCTTCTTCTTGTCTCTAATCACTGAACCCGCAGCCTGCGGCCTGCTCTGATAACGTCCTATCTTTATGTTTTTGTTGCAGACATACGGTGGGAGACACTAAGGTCCCCTTCTGCATGCAGTCTTGTGTGAAGCCTCTGAAGTATGCCGTCGCCGTGCACGACCACAGCACGGAGTACGTGCACAGTTTCATCGGGAAGGAGCCCAGCGGCCTCCGCTTCAACAAGCTCTTCCTGAATGAAGATGGTGAGTTGTCTTGGACTTTTTATTAAACCTTGTCCTCCAAGTAAAGCGATGAAGAGCTAGTGCAGGGTACAGGAAGTTGGTGGAAGACTTAAGTGGTAGATATGATGCGAGGGTCAGATGTTCTTAAATCACAATGAGTCAGAAATCCAGCGAAGCAGCCCCCTCGCCTGGCCACATGTCTTGGCACTCTACCTTTTTGTAGGGTTAAAAACATGCAGGCCTATGTTGACCCCCTGAATAGGTGTTTTTTTAACAAGTCTGTGTTACCTGTTTTTTTTTTTTACATGCCCAAAAAAGCCAGCAAAAGGGGGCGTGTGTTGCTTTTGTGTGTAGGTGTGTGGAAAAACAGTTCAGCTTATTAAACCTCAGTCACATGGCTAATAAAGACTAAGGGCTTCTTTTATCAGGACGTGCGCTTGCATCTCACTGCGATGCTTGATGGGGGAGGCTATCACGGCCTGCCATCGCTGCTCAGCTAGCTGTAGCATTGGTTAGAACGAGTGTGAGAGCTGTGAGTAGTCAGATGCATTGTGGGAGAACACGTGGTTGGGTTGTTCAAAAATGGGCATTTTGAGAGGAAATGCCAGAATCCCCAGGCTGAGGCTCACACTGCAGACATGTCATGGTCACTTCCTGTGTTCTCCCGCCTTCTGCCAGGGCAGCCCTGCAAGGGGATAATGTTGTGTAAGCAGATCACATGACCACAAGGAAATTCAGGTGATGTAAGCGTTCAAGCTCTTTCAGAGATCTGAGGGAGGAAAGTGCTGGATTTATTTTTCACTATGTCCCTGTCCACGCCTCCACACACTCACACAACACTGTAAACACTGCACTCCTCTACAGTAGTAACAACAATAAGTTTTAAACTTGTCCATACATACAGATGGTTCTCACTGGGCTGTGTGATGTACACAGAGTCCTGACGGTTAGAGTTAGATCATCAGCAGCATACCACAGATACAGCAGCAAGTTGCAACACACTTTGTCAGCCCACCAGCACATTCCTGCATTTACAGCTACACAAACATCAACAAGCGGCCAGTTGCCATCAAACAGTCAGGTTGAAAGTTACACTTTAGATACAGTAGGCCGCACTTTTCTTTACACATTACAGCAAAAATCTGCCCTGTGGGTGGTTTTTAGTAGGCCTGGACTGTTTTTTTTCTTAATCTTTGTTAGTCCACTGTATGAACAACAAAAACTTGCTTATAAACACTTAACAGTAGCATTACATATATATACATATATACACAAAACCTACAGAAGTATAGTTCATTTCTTTCTCAGCTCCTTAGACTACATACATCTGTTTTTTTTGCAAGCTACATAGAGACTTGTTCGGTTTTATACTTCAAATCAGATATTGTGACTGTTTCAGCTGCTACAGCCTCCGCTGTGTTTCTCTGTATTATCTTGAGTCAGTGTTTACTGTGTATGCACTTGACCCTCGTGTTCTGATCTGTGTATATGCACAGCTCTCAGGCCGAATGTTTGCACTTTGATCCTTCGTAGCACGCTAACGGAGCTCTCGTTGTTTTGCAGATAAGCCGCACAACCCGATGGTGAATGCTGGCGCTATTGTTTGTACTTCACTCATAAAGGTAAAAGCAGTCACACTTCGTCCTCCTCCTCTGTGTGTTTGTGTTCGTTTACGTCCAGTCTGTGTGTCACTTCCTCTCAAACCTCAGAAAATTCCTTGTAATGTGGGCGTCACTGAGCTGCTTTATCAGTGAGGTAAAATGAGGGGTAATGTAAGGCTGTGGGTCTGGGGGTTAATTAACCTGCTTTTAATGATTTACCTGCCATTTCCTGACTTATTTAACTGATTCTTGTGAAACTCATGATTTTCTTTCCACTGTGTTCTCGTGTTTACGACTGACTCAGTTCGAGGTATTTGTAAGTTACTGCCCTTAGGCGTGTGTCCTGTTGTGGTGATTAAAAGTCTCGTTAATCCCTCCTGAAGGACACTTAGCTGCTCCAGCTCACACGCTTCAACCACACAGACTAAAAATAACCTGCACGGAGAGCAAGCACAGGTTAAAATGCACACCTTCAGATTTTATCTCAGCCTTAACGTAGATTCAGTAAGTTTTCTGTTGAGAGATCAAACCAGCTGCAGCTCACAGTCTGACCCCCCAAACAAAGGAGATATTAAACCTGGCTTAAATGCCAGCTTTGTCATAGGCTTTTCCTCTGGCAGAGTTACATTTAAAAACACTTTAAAGCCTTTCAAGTAGATGTTTGACCCCCCTTTATTGTGTCATGACTCACTTTAACGATCGATTGCTGCAGCTTTTTCTGGAGGTGACCTATTTTTTTCTGTCCCCAGCACTTAGACTTTATCCTGTATGACTAATGAAGTGATTCATCCCAGCTGCATTGATATATTGCCAAAGCTTCAAGGTGTTACTTTTAGTTTTTGTTGGACTTGAGTGGAAGCAGTCCAGAGAAGGAAGCTCTTCAGAGTGATTTGGATCTTTTTGTATTTAAAGGTAGCTCAGGTCTGTGTGTTTTCAGTGACCACATGTTATTGTAACATTGTTCATTTGATCTTTTTTTTCTATTTGTGCTTCTTGTTCATTTTCACCCTGCAGATGAACCGTTTTTAAAGTGACTACACTTTGCCTCGTGATCTGTTAGCTTCACATTAGAGGGACGTTTATCACGCAGCTTTTGCGTCGCGATTGAAAAACAGCAGCTGAGCAAAGGGGAGTGCAGACTCTTAACACTCCTAATTTAAATCAAAGCAGAGGACAAAATTAGTTTAAACAGAGACAGCAGCAGGCTCATTTACAAAAATGCTTTTAGACTAAACGCTGTCTTCTCTCCGGTCCTTTGGTCCCGAACTGAAATAAGGCAGGACTCCACGTTTACGACAAAAATAGTAATCACGTTTATTTACTGAAATTTAAAAAAATGTGTTTTTACAGGGGTATGAATTTTAAATTTAAGTCAAATGAAAACAAATAAACGCAGGGACAAAAGAGGCGGAGAAGGTGAAGTGACACACGGTCATCACATTAGGGAGTTTAGGTGAGTATCTGGGAGACCTGCATGGTAGACGAGCAGAAAGCAAAGAAGAACCGATGGAAAAACCACAGACTTTTTGAACTTTTGAAACAATAAACTTTGCACTGTATTGTAAAATCGTGATTTTAATTAGATTTTGATTAATTGCACTGCAACCCAGAGGCAAAGGCAACTACAGGAAATGTTAATCCCTCTAAACCATTAATAATCTGACCTTTACTTTCTGTAGATGGATGACCAAACATTTGTTCCAACTCTGCTTTATTTGAATTTAATTGCATGACTTTGTGCTTTTAAAGAAAAGGTAGAAAAAGGGAAGAGCTTGGTTTATAACAAAATAAGAGCATCGCAGTAAAAATGAACGAAAAGAAGCTAAAATGAAAACTGAAACATTCGAGAGAGCAGATGCAAGAGTAACAGTCACAAAAATCAGTCATCAGATGGACGAACGCCTGCATGTCATTTTAAATGTTTGAATGATATAAAATAAATCTGCAGATAATCGACTGCTCTGTGTTTCAGTTCAATGACCCTGGTGTTATTGTTGTGTTTCACTCTCTGCTCTTATCAGCTTTGTTTTTAGCTGCAGGAGGAGGTAGAGCAGGAAACCCTGTGATAAAAGCAACCCACAGCTTTTAGCATCAAGAGCTGGATCGTTTTTCTCAGGACCAAAACAAACTGTTTGTTTTGCAGGCAGTTTATCATTCATGTGTCAGAGTCACTAAATGCTTCCTACTGAGCTGGAGTCTGGACATGTTTAGGTTAGCCAAAACACTCTTAAACCAGGGAAAAATAGGCTGCACTGATTCTCAATTAAATTTTGGCAATAAAAGCCTCCACACATTGTATTTTGACACCTCTGTTATGTTTAAACTGTAAAGCACGGACAGAGACACCCATCAGACCCATTAAACTGCTTCAAAAGTTTGAATTTGCACCAAAATCAGGACTAAATTTTTTTTTCTCACTACAGTTTATCCTTACTGTCATGTGACATTACAGCTTTACTAACACCATCAACCCAGTCATGCAAAGCTCTCACACGGGATTTCTTTGAGAAGTCAGAAAGTAATCAGGAATACAAGTAAATAACAATAATTTGGCATCTTAATAAAAAAAAATCTTCTTTACTATTTTCTCTTTTTTTTTTCCTTTCTTTTTTTTAAAATAATAAGTTCAAAAATTTATGGATAACGATAATAATTATATTTTATCACTAAAATACAATTTAGATTAAAGAGCTTTCACATACAGGTGGATTAACAATTACAGAAACATAAAGAATCATTTAGATAATTATAATACTGTTAATTGAGGGCAGCTGTGGGTTCCAGCTTACATTGGGTTTAAGCCACAAATTTATTTATTTTTTTAAAAGTAAAGTGCTGAATATTATGCATAAAAACTGTTTTAAAAAAAGATTAACTTAAACATTTGGAGTCAGAAGTTACCAGACTTGAACAGGAGCATAAACTGTATGGGTGCAGTGCACAGATAGCTGCTAACCGCTGAATAACATTCAAATAAAATCCTCTAATTTCACTCATCTAAACTGCACCATCCTTCCTGGATGGTCTGTTAGTACAATTAACTGCTCAGCCGCCATTTTTATTTGAATTAAAGAGACTCCAAGAGCACAAACACAGGCTGAGGTGAAGCCTGGGAGACGACTTGCTTATATCAGGCTCCGAACATTATTTCTGCTGTAAAGTTGATTTAACGCGGAAGTCTGCAGGGACTGGCTCGCTGCTTGAGTCGGCCTCAAGTGGACGTTAGTGGAACTGCAGATTTTAACGCTTCAACACCGGCTTGGTTGAACTCGCTGCTTCTTGAATCATAAAACTTTTACTGAACATGTCTGGACTCCGGCTCTGCAGGCACGCTCGAGTTAACATTAACCTCACTAAAGTCTGAGCTGATCAGGTTCTGTGTTTTTGAACCACCATGTGATACAAAGAGGACTTCCTTAGACGCTCACAGCCGTCAGACAGGTTCAGTCACAGCTTTCTTACTAATTAATGATGCAGTTTGAAGTCCTCAGGCCTTAAACTCAAACTCAGAACATGTGTCTGTGTCCACATCGGCTCATCAGTGTCTCTTTTTTTTAAATGTGTTGCTTTTGATTTTGATTTTAACTGTAAAGCCGTTGGTGAGGTTGCACAGTTAGCCTTTAACCTTCGGTGGGGAAACCCGCCGTGAGGAGCTTGCCGTGGCAGTATGCCCCCAAACTGTTGTTACATGCTGCTTGAAGGCTACATGTTGTTGCTGTTTTTGTATGTTGCATATTTTGCAGACTTAGGAACTGTGGGAAATAATGACTGCAGCAGCAGGTCAAATGACGTTGGTAATTTTTTCTTCCTTTTCCATATCTATCTCCTCATTCTCTCCCACTTCCCCTGATCCTCTTCCTCTCCCTTCTCTCTATTTTTTTTATTCTCCTCCAATCAGCTCTGTAGAAACTTCATGTAGTGACTCTTTAACATCTCCATCAGTGCCACAGTTTTAAAACTCTACAAGTAAAGTTAAAACTGGTGCTACAGCACTTTAAATGTGCATGTGTGGCCATGTTCTTTTGTTTTGTTTTTCCTTTGCTGTGTTTTCTCTGCGGGACATCAGCGAGCTACAAGCTGTGATGAAGGCCAAACCTCCCTCCCTCTTCACCTCAAATATACACACACTCACACACCTGCACAGTGTTAACTTATAATACACACCTGCCTGCATACACCCACATCTTGCAGACTTACTGTAGAAACATGCACACAGTCAGGAATGTCATACATATTAAAAACAGGTTTGACTGTTTGGATTGGAATCAGTGAGATGTCATGAACACGTCTGCTAAGTCTCCCTTCAAACTTCCCTCTTTGTAATCTATCCGCAAACTGATCGCATTAATAGTTTGTTGAACTCTTGGCAAAGCTCGTGTGATTTTTACACTTTATTTGTAATCAGATCTGTTCATGCCTGCTAATTATGTAAATCTAGTTGGTCAGAATTATCATTTATCATTTTATAAAATCTTTTGTGATGTGCTTTATCCTCTGAGATTTCTCTCTATAAATGAACCGTGCTAACGACTCTTTATTTTGTTTTCTCCGCAGCAAAGTGTAAGCAACGCAGAGAAATTTGACTATGTGAGTATTGGTCAGAGCTCTGACCCACAAGTATTTAAAGTTCATTTATATTTTCTTTGTCAAGGTGTGATTCGTTCATCTAACAACGTCATAACCTGATGTTAAAATGTGAAATAAATCTTCTTGGACACTTTATTAGGTACACCTTTTCAAAGCACAACTCTCTAATCAGCCGGTCTGCTTCGAGCTGATGCATCAATATAGAACAGTAGCTCAAATAACACTTACAGTTACAACCAAAGTATGCAGAAGAGCATCTCTGAGCCTTGAACCAGCTTAACCAGCTCAGCTACTGCAGTGGAAAACCACACCGGGTATAACTTCTGTCAGCTAAGAACAGGAAACTGAGGGTACACTTCACACAGACTCACCAAAACTGGATATACCAGATTGGAAAAATGTTGCCAGGTCTGACGAGATAAGACTCTATTTCTGCTGTGGCAGTCAGACGATAGGGTCAGCTGTGGGATGTGGTAGAATGGGAGATTCACATTATGTATGTACAGCTGATAAATCTGCAGTAACTGTGTGATGCCATCAAGTCAACATGGACAAAAATCTCTTGTTGAATCTATGACATGATAAATAATGGCAGATCTGAAGGTGTACCTAATAAAATGACCAGTGGATGTATAAAAGCGACATTGCTCATTTGTTTCAGACTCCTCATTTTGAAGGGTCAACCTGAGCATTCGCTGCCACCAGTGTTGGTCAAGTTACTTGAAAAAAGTAATCTCGTTACTTTACTGATTACTTATCTTCAAAAGTAATTAATTACTTAGTTACTTAGTTACCTTTTAAAAACACAATTTACAACCTGAAGAGGTGATAAAGCGATAGATCTTTCAGCCCAATTCTACTTTTTCTACATAATCCATCATACAAAATGTAATCAAATGGAAAAGTCTCTTTTTTTTAACTTGTTTTATCAGTTTTAATCTTTTAACTTTATGCATCAAGCAAAAATTTAATTATATGCAACATTCTCTGACTTGAATAAATTAGTTTAACATTTAAACCTATTTTCTGCACATTCCAGCACATAAAATAAAATATTTTTTGTGTTTACACTCAGTCTTTCAAATAGATGCAAGTAAAAAACAGCAGAAAATAAATAAAGTCAAAGACTCAGCGGTCCTGTTGCTCTATTTTCACCTGTAAAGCAGGACTGCGGTAGGCGGAGGTTTACCCTGGTGCAGGTGTGCCGCGGTCAGTTGAAGAATCCGCGAGTGTCTCTGTGAATTTCCCATTACGTCGTTGCGCACTCGGTGCTTGCTTGGAAGTTTAGGGTTTTTTTCGCTGTAAAAAGAAGTTTTCTTCCCACGCACAACGGACGCTAATGTTTTTGTCACTTTTTACGGAATCAAACTCAAAGTAAGGTCAGTACTTCCACGCTTTAAACGCTGCACGCTCATACTCTCTCCCACAATCGATATGTGATCCATTGTTGATCTGCACACAGCTGTTGTCACCAACGGCGCACTCGCTTACGTCACTGTCGTGAGACATTCTCGCAAAAAAACTCACGGTTTTAGTAACGCAGCGTTCCTACGGGAAAGTAACGGTAATCTAATTACCGATTTTGCAATAGTAATCCCTTACTTTACTCGTTACTTGAAAAAAGTAACGCGTTACTGCCCATCTCTGGCTGCCACTGTGTTGGTTTTTCTTGTAGCCATTATTTGAGAGGCTGGTGAGCACCCTCAGCACCCCTCCTCCTCATAAATGTTTTTATTGGTGCAGTCAATGCTCTCGTGTAGGAAAGAGTCAGTACTCGTGAAATCAAACATTGAATTTTCTCTTGAGGTTTAATTATCTGCACCTCTGTGTGTGTTGAATAGGTTTAGAGGGACTCTTGATGTTTTATATGTGCTGTTTAGCTGGCAGCTCTTATCATTTGTAGTGTTTGACCTCCATACATGAACCTCTGGATCATTTTTTCATCTCTACTCTCCTCCTGCTTTCCCTCCAGGTCATGAACTTTCTGAAAAAGATGGCGGGAAATGAGTATGTGGGTTTCAGCAACGCCACGTAAGTCCTCCCTCCACATCGCCTCCTTAAAATCACCCAAGTTTACTTATCCTTGCCCTGCAAACCCCCGAACCGAGCTGACCTAAACACCACCGTAATAACCTTCACAGGCTCATTACAGGAAGCATAAACTGTGAAAAACACCTTAATTAACTGGGATCAAATTAACAAGCACACAGGCCATGTTTTAAATGGCTTATGTTCACGAGAAGTCAGATATAAGCAGGACTGTCTTATAATACCTGCTCAGAACAACAACAATAATAATTAATCGTGTAAAAAAAAAACCTTTTCTTTATACAAAAAGGCTGAAAATTGTTTACAGAAACATCATTTTGGTCCTCAGTGACCCACATCTGTTGTGTGCTGAGGACTTCCACAGGTGCTGATGAGGTTTTAAAGGTTTGCATGATTTATGACGGCTCGTGTTGCAGTGTCATCACATGATTGCGTGAGCTGTGGTTATGTTGTACACATGAAGGCCGAGGTCTGTGAATACCAGCACAGCACTGAAATAACACACACACGCTACCTTCATCTGTAATGGGAGTGCTCTTCTTTGTGTGACAGATTCCAGTCTGAGCGTGAGTCAGGAGACAGGAACTTCGCCATCGGCTACTACCTGAAAGAAAAAAAGGTTTGTCTTTGTGATTCTCCTCTCTGAAAACCTAGAGAGAAATTAGAGTTTAAACTATTCGGGCCTCACGTTTCTGCTTATTTTGCCACTGAAGCTTGAAAGTTTACAGCCAGCAGCTCAGCATGTAATGCTTCTCGCCCCTTAACTACGTTCATGCATAAATGAGAAAAATCTGCATATTTTTGATTCAGCTGATTGTAACCCTCCTGATTTGCCTTTTGGTAGGAGTCAGCTAAGACCCCTGAGACTTTTTTTAAACGTATGAATGGAAAAACTGCAGCATCAGTTTAGAACAGAAAAAACCTGGTGGTGTTGTTCTTATCTAGGACACAGCAGCCTGGTTTTTGCCGGGATCACAGATCAGTAACATAAATACAATCAAACAAGGTGAGCCATGTTCTGGCCGAGCTCCTCGTTTGATTAGCGCGAGTGCTGCAAGTTCAGCTGGACTTTCCCAGAAATAAACTCATCTGCAGATGCAAGACAGCAAGAAAGACGTCAGTCAGTCACCGTGTGTCCAAGTCCATGTGTTTCTGAGGAAAGAACAAGATGAAAAGAGTTTTGGGATTTTTTTTTTTCCTGTGAAGAAAACAACAGTTATTCTTTGAAACAGTAAACCTTTGATCAGGTGGTCTGGTGTAAAACGAGTCTTTAATGGGGCTGACGGCACTCGTAAGCTGTGACGGATCAAAGATGATGGAGAGATGATGGATGCATATTAGAGGAAGTGGAGACTGTGAAACACATATTTAAAGGGTTTCAGCCCTTTGGCTCTTGTACCTGATGCTTTCAAGTCATTTCAGCATGAGAGCATGGTTATTAAATGTTTTTTTTCTCCTCTCTGCAGTGTTTCCCAGAGGGGACAGACATGACCTCTGTACTGGACTTGTACTTTCAAGTGAGTGTAACTTTAGCTTCTTCCAGTATTTATACATTTTTAATGAGAGGATATCATTAGATTGTTTTCCTGCTTCATTGCTGAGCTGCTTCCTGCTATTGATTTTTATCCTCAAGAGTAAAGCTTCCTTACCAGTTGTTTTCACCGCTTCTTTCTGTGTGATACATACATAGCTTCCTGACTACACACAGATGGTTTTACCTCTATATGCTGTTCCAGTATCTCCCAAACCAATCAGATGGATTTATTTCCATCATTTCCACCCTTTACTTTCACTTTTCTGTCACCTCGTTTTGTAAATCAAGGTGCAGTAACAGAGTTATTGTCTCTGCCTCTCCAGCTCTGCTCCATTGAGGTGACATGTGAGAGTGCCAGTGTCATGGCGGCCACCCTGGCCAACGGGGGTATCTGCCCAATCACGGGCGAGCGCGTGCTGAACCCAGAGGCGGTGAGGAACACGCTGAGTCTGATGCACTCCTGTGGCATGTACGACTTCTCAGGGCAGTTTGCTTTCCATGTGAGTGAAACACAACACGGGTTACTGGTGTTTTGATTTATTAACTGTTTGTATTTTCAGAATTTTTAATTAGACTTGGAACGATGATTGTTAAAACTGCAGGAATATGCAATTTATTAAACAGCAGTGCCTAAAAATAGTTCAGAGTGCTTCAACAAGCAGACAGTAGCACTACAGGTGATTTAAAAAAAATATAACAGTGAACAAAAACCTTAAATAAAGCACTGCAGATATTAAACAAAATAAGAGATGATGTCGAGGAGACAAGGCTTCATCAGGTGCAATGATCATCTAAACTGAGAGCAAACAGGGAAAAAAGTTTGAGTGTTTGTCCTTAAAAATGGACATAAGTGTTCTGGAGACATACTCAAGATGTGGATCCAAAATAAATAGTTTATAGCTGATGATATTAAACTAAAAAAACAAATTCATGAAGCTCAGGTGAAGTTTTTTCACACTTGTTTTCTTATGGAGTTTAGCATATTGTGGAGCTAACGTTCTTTTTTGAAGCATGGGTTGTTGTTTTCGGACAGTTTTGTCTTTAAACATTTCTGGTGCAACCAACAATTCAAAATGTAACTAAGCTTCCTCTGGTGATAATCCAGCTCTGCATAAGCATGACATTCAAAATCCATCCCAGTTAAAACTGTTAAACATAATGAGATGTCTTTTGTTACTTTTAAAAAGCACCACAATTGTATTAATACTGTTAATACAGTGTTTACTGTATTAACAACCCTCAACCGAAGGGCCCATGTGATTGGATATCAGATTTTAAAGTCGTGATAGTGTTAGATTATCTGTGTTAGGTAGTTTTAACCATATGAATTCTCACATTAAACCACAGCTAGAGTATCTCAGAGGAAATGATCAATAAACGAGGCACAACGACTTTCATCCTGAGTCGGTGGGAAATGGATTTCTGGACTCTGAAACTGAACAGAAAAACGAAGGCACTGTTGCTTTGGATCTGACACAAAAAATCTAAATAACTCTTAGGGATTTCTGAGAATATTCAGTGTATCGTGAGATTTACCATCGCTGTGTTGATGTACTTTGTCACCGTCGTGCTGCTTCTGCACACACAGCCAGCCTTTCTGTAACTGCTTTGTTTCCCTGCTGCAGGTCGGCCTGCCTGCCAAGTCTGGAGTATCAGGAGGGATCCTGCTGGTTGTGCCCAACGTGATGGGCATCATGTGCTGGTCGCCTCCGCTCGACAAGCTGGGCAACTCGGTCAGAGGGATCCAGTTCTGCACGGTACGTGATGCCCGGAGAATAAACACTCCGCCTCGAGACAATATTGCACCTCCTTGTTTATTAACTTAAATATTTTACAGCAGCAGAAGGAGCAGAATTGCTTTTAGGAGCTGAAAGTGGCCTTTCATTGCAGGGATGCTCTTTCCCATTAGTGTGGTTCATATTCGAATTCGAATGAGCACCCCGGCTACTTTGCATTGAAGTCTAAGCAGCAGTCATTTTAGATCAGACCCAAAACATTAGCAGAGTCTGAACCGCTCAGCGTCACATTAACACACACAAGATGTAAGACTTCACTTTTAATTTTAATTGAATTTTGTTTACGTTTTTGTTTTCTTTTCATTCATCCATCATCTCTTTTGTTTACCTAGTCCAGGGTTGTGGCAGGGCTGGAGTTTCCCACCTCTCACTAGGTGGCAAGACACCATTTTAGCTTTTCTCAGCTGCTTTGTTAGTTTTAGTCTTTCTGTCTTTGTATTTCAGGACCTGGTGGAGCTTTTCAACTTCCACAACTACGACAATCTGAGGCACTTCACCAAGAAGCACGACCCTCGCAGAGAAGGAGGCGACCAGCGGGTAAGGACAAACGCCGCCTCGTCAGGCTCATGTGACAGCACACCTCTCCAGCAGCTTCCTGTAGTCTCAGCTGTTTGCACTGACCTCCATAACTGCACGCACAGTAGCCCCTAAACTGTCCCTGTTCCTCCTTCGGGTGGAAAAGCTGCATAAAGTGAGTGGAGTATATTCGTTTACTGCATATATTTAACATACAAGGAGCCAAATCTTGAGTTAAAAGACACCTGGAGCCAAACTCAGTCTGATCGTTCAGAACATGTCTGGTAGATGATGCAGTGTTTCCCTCACATTTTACATTCAGAGTGCCCAGAACCTTTTTCTGAGGAAACTAAAGTATTTCTTCAGACCGTAGCGTGCACTTCCACAATGGCGAGCACTGGTGAAGCTTTTTTCCGTTACTCTGCTGACGTAGCTGCGGCTTTTTCCATCATGTGACTTTATAAAAACTGGGGTCCAGGGTGCATCCAGGCTTTCGCCATCTCTACTTTCTGTTTAAGCAAGTAAACACAAATGGGTTGAAATGATCAAAAATTAATGTTCTCTTTTTCTGATTAACCACCGTGGTTTTTTTAAAAGCTCTAGCTCGCTTCCTCAGTACGACTAAAGAACTAAACAATAAAATGCCTAAAAAAAATCAAGCAGCGAGCATGTCGGATGATGTGAACCAGGTGTAATAACGGCAGGATTTCGTCAAGTCTAAAAATCTGAAAGAAAACTGTTTTGCTCAGGTGGATGGTCACTTAGTGTCCTAAGTGTGTAGTCCTGAGTCACCTGAGCTACAAATGTAAAAGTGGAAAAAGACGATTTTGTGGACAGATTTGTTTGCTGAGTTACTGACTTACTGCATAATCTGCTGCTGGACTTTAATCACAATCTATTGATTAGATAGAATCTAATCTATTGTATAAAAATACTACTTTTAACGTTTCTATAATGCTATATGTAAAATTTACTTTATTTATTATGCCAGCTCTTTTACTTTGATTCCTTCTGCTAATGCAGGCGCAGAGCTTTATAGCTACTCTGTGTCAGAGTCAGCGTAAATATGCTAACTTATTGTTACATTTTGTTGGTAATAACAACAAAAATGTAAACAATTTTAGTTTTATTAATGCAAAAACGAAGAAGAAGAAAGCGTGGTCTTACTGTGATGAAAATGCCCCGCTGCAGAGTCACATGTGGTTAAAGATTTAAATTAACACCTGCTGTTGAGCTGTGTTTCGGTTACTATAGGGCCTAAAAGTGTTTTATAGCTCTATAAACAAAGATGTCTGACCCCTGGTAGGGATATAAGTTGTCAATATGAGCAAGCAGGTGTGTTGTGTTATTACATTATGCAGTATTTTCGGTATATAGTGCTCCATTAACACTGCTGAATGTGTGGGAAACACTGTGAAAACTGATGGCACTGTGAAAACTGATGGCTCCATTTTACTTCCAAGTGTTGCAGCGATCCACCCAGCACATAAACGCAGGCAGAAACGGAGGTTTGAGACTAATTTATTATCCGTGTCAATAACAGCAGCAGACCTTCGGACCTATGGATTACGAGAGCCTCCAGCAGGAGCTGGCTCTGAAAGCCCCTCTTTGGAAAAAGGTGTCCCCCGCTGAGTCGAACGAGGACAGCTCCACCACTGTAGTCTATAGGATGGACAAAGTCATCGAGTGAAACTTTTAAAACAAACAAACAAACAAACAAAAACAGACGCCCCCACCTCGCCTGATCTCCCAACAACGCGACGGCATCGTCTCCTCACCCTCATATTTATGTATAAATTATGTAGAGGATTATTTATTGCTGGTGAAGCGGTTACTAGGAAACTTGTTTTTGATTTTGTCTGTGCTGGAAAAATGGGATCAGCTTATTATTATTATTATTATTATTATTATTATTATTATTATTATTATTATGAACTCCAAATGACCTCCATTTGCTTCGTTGCCTTAGCGACGTGACAAGGATCTGATGTGTAACGTACGCACTTCGCTCTCGTTTTATCTCAACACACTTTTATCTTTATTTTCTTCTTCATCACGTCAGAGTTTTCTTTTTAACAATGTCGGCTAACGCTGCGTTCACTCTACGACCCAAAACAACAGCTGCTTGAGAGTAAACACTGACTTTAAATTTAGGGGTGTGTTACGAGTGATTAAATGAATATTTTAGCCGTGATTGATATGTTTTATTTTCCTGGTTATTATTATTATTATTTTTTTTTTCCCACTTTTGTGACATTTGGCTCCTCGATTTAAAATATAGATGAAGAACATTAACAAATGTCATTCACAAGTGTTGCGTTATTTTGCAGATCTTTGTGTTTTCTGTTAAAATAATACTTGATTTGTGCCTGCTTCCATTTCTTTGACATTAACTCGACTATGAAACAGACAGAAGTCGTGAGGACTTTCAGCTCGAGTTGAGTTTGTTTGTGTTTGATGATGTGGTTGATACTAACAGAGGGCAGTTTTCTCGCAGTCAGGTGACAAAAGCATTGGGCTGTTTCTTAGGTTTGACTTGTTTGCCTGCAGCTTCCTGACATGCTTCTGAATTCTGAGGAAGGAAAGGCGAGTAAAGTCAGTCGTGTAGGTTCAGTTAAAGTCTCTCGTGGCTTCATACAACCATTAACTCCCTTGCACAGCTCACAAAAGTATGCAAACACGATGTCTCCATGTAGAAATAAATCTGCTAAATGTGAATGCAGCATTTATTTACTACAAAGGTGACGATTCATGTCCCTCACCTGAAATTGCGTCGGAAGTTCTGCGAGCAGATGGAGCTGGCACTTCCAGAAAAAAATCAGACGTACTAACCGTGGATGAACTTAATCTGAGGCTTTTATCTGCTCTAGTCCAGTTACAGGATAAAGTCATCAAATAAAACCCTTTTTCTCAGCCACAGTTCATTTCAGTAATGACCAAAGCGATTATCGAGTCAAACACGAGCCTGCTGGGTGTGCGAGTGAGCTGTTAACCAAAAAAATACAGCATGGCTAGCTTCACACGTGGAGTTGTTTCCATAAGCAGCAGGTCAGTGAGAAACAGCTGAAGGAGAACGGATCACATGTTGGATGTGCCGTCACATGCCATTATTTATGTTTGCATTGAGTTACCGCTGTTGTGCCATGATGCTTTTACTGTGTGAGACTGCAGGAATTTATGAAAGTCAAAGGAAACAATCCGACTAAAAGCCGTCTGTGCACAGCAGTTTCTGCAGAACTCCACCTGCAGATCAGATTATAAGACTCTATCTCACTACACTCTTGCCAGATTCTCATTAATAGACACAAAATAAGTTTCTGTGCACTACAGTTTCATGAGGGACCGGCACTTGTGCAGAAATGTGGCTAAAATCCTGAAACACTGCAGCCCCATCAGCTCACCTGTGCCCGTAACACATCCATGGCTTTTACATGAATCATGTAGCGAGCAACTATTCCCTCCCTCTGACTTCCCGTGTTGTGTTTTACTCTATTACATCAAAGTACCAGAATTACTAGTATTAGTACAATTACTGTTGACCAGAAATACGCTGAGCTCAGCTCGAAAGGTTCCTGCTGAAGTTTTAGTTCTGAACTAACATCCACCTTTCTGATAACCTCTCCGCCTGGCTGTCCAAGTACATTAATGCTCCCAGCAACCCGTCAGGTGCAGGATGAAACATGATTTTTGTGTTTGTGTGGCTTAAACAGCAGTAAGCCACCTGCCACAAACTTGAAGAAATCATGTTAATTAAAACCAGATCCGTTAATCAGCAAAAACAGCTGAGTGCAGGTTTTGGTGGGTCTCTTCAGTAAATCCTGACTGCAGGATGGTTAGTGAGTCTGGCCCTTTCAGTTTTAGAAGCTTTAGTCTGCTGAGGAGCTGCTCTTCTCTATATATGTCACTGAAAACTTTGTTTAAAATAAAAAAATTCATAAATCTGTAGAAAAGAGGTGTTAACCGGTGTGTGTCGATGTTCCAGCTCGAGGAACAACGTTCAGTGTTGTTTGGGAAGTTTTCAGAGTCTTAGTCTCATCAGTTTAGGCAACATTTCTTATTTCTGGATGTTCGTAGCAGCAGGCGTGTGTAGCTATCAGCTGTGCATCTGCACACGAGTGATCTTCAGCTGCAGACCAAAGAGTGTGTTTGAATTTTTACTTCAGACGTTCCGGGTTTATCTCACGAGCTCCTCTGTAAATATAAGTACTTGCACATAAATGTCGCGCCAGCGGATGCCTTAGTTTCTCTGCACCGTGAAGCAGGAGGAGGTGTGTGTTTATTAATCACTGTTGAAACTGAACATGTGTTTGTAGGTTTGAGCTCAGAGCGATGCTGCTGGAGCCGTTACCACCATGTTACTACTGTCATGGCATGTTTTTGTTTTTTTTCCTTTTTTGTTAAACTTCTGCTGGTCATGTGGGTGTTACAGGTGAAACGTATTCAAAAGCCTCAGTCATCATCAGTGTTGCTGGATTATTATAATCTGAAGATTATTATCACATAAAAAAGTTATTTTCTCGTGTAGTGATCAAATGTATGAACGCTTAAATGAACTCCCCCGCATGTGTTGTTGGTTGTGAAGTTCGCTGTTCGACTGATTTTGCTGATTTTAGCTGAATTGTTAGTTATGAAAAATTGACACTGCGTTTAAAATGCAAATTATTATAAAGAGATTTTTAAAAAATATATAATTGCCAAACAATTAGAGAAAATTATGATGTAGCTGCACTTTATTTTTATTTTTTTAGTAAAACTATTGAATGTACAAACTCTTGAGTCACTGGAAAACCGATCTAATGAGGAGGCGATGCGTATGCCGGTTTAGGCTACACAGATCCTGGGTGCTGAGCATACGGAGATAAAAATACTGTGTAGCTTGAACCCGGTTTAACGTACAAAGCTCATTTTATTCCCATTTAAATCAACCATATGTGCAGAGTTTTTCCAGAGTGCGTGACTTTTACGAGCAACCAACCACTCGCTTGTTTTACTTCCCTCACATGTGAGCGAGGCCTTTACCATAACAACAGTTCCTTTTTTTTGTTTTTATGGACGTTTCATTAATCAGTTCACTAAAAAAACTACACTTTTAAGACTAACGTAATTAATTGTTTTAGGACTTGATTAAACGCTGCGCAGCTCGTCGGTTTAACAGGAATAGTTTATTTTCCTGATTCACTCGGTCTTAGCTCGGCATTTCCTTCTCTTGGCCGTGAGCGAAACGAGTCGCTCTCCTCTTCTTTAAAATATTGACTTTTACATCTTTGATGCTCAGTTCATTGGCACAAAAATCTGAATTTGAGAGCCAGAGATAAAAACTAAAGGGACCTGCATTGGGGGGAGACTAAACCGATCCAGCCAATCAGGACTAATTATCAATCGCATCTGTCCTTCTTTGTTTTGGAAGAATAACACATAAACCTTGTGTTTGTGTTATTCAGTGTTGGGTGTAACGCGTTACTAAGTAACACGTTACTGTAATTGAATTACTTTTCCACTGAAAAAGTAGAGTAACTGATTACTGTTCATTTTTAGGTATTTTAATTACAGTTACTTACAATGTACTTGCGTTACATTGTAAAATAATTAAACTCGCTGAATATCATTATTTAATTTCAATAATTTATCTTCTAAAGGGTAAAAATAAACTCTGCCGCTTTAACATCGCTGTAGTGCAGCTGCGCGTCATTTCGCACCAGTTTGCTGCTGCATAGTCGTATTCTAAAGCGGAAGATGTCGGACTCGGCTGAAGCGAGTGGCTGTTTTATGAAATGGACATATTCCCGTCTCTTCACTTTTCTGAAACAAGCAGACAAGAATATTACAGTAATATGTAAAAACTATCGGCTGCTGTTAATAGCACGAGTAATCTACTGAAGCGCCTGACAGGAGAGCACAGACGAACACTTCTGAGTGATTCTTGTTCATCATCCATGGATAACACCGCGGCAACTCCTGCTAAGCAGCAAAACCTGATTTTACTTCAGCAGCACAGAAAGCGTCTGAAGGTCAGCTTAAAAAAATAACTGCAGGCTACATTGTGGAAGAGATGCTACCGCTGCGTACTGTAGTCTCCGTCTTTAAAAGAAGACTAAGAAGTATTTAGTTAAATTACTTATTGAGTAATTAAGTTACTTTTCAGACACAGTAATTAGATAAGTATTTTAAATACAATATTGATTAAGTAATTAGTAATTAATTACTTTTTTAAAGTAACTTACCCAACACTGGTGTTATTCTTCAAAAAAACAAACAAAAAAAACCCCTGATTATTCCAATCAGAATCGTGACAGCGGGGCTTTTGAATGCAGCGTCAGTGGAAATCATCAGATCTGTATTATGAGTCTGTGTAAATCTTTGTTCGGTTTGCACCATGAAAGTAGATAAAATGAAGAACGGCTCGATCCAAACCCGAGTGTTAGAAAATCAAAGATGATTAAATTCTAATGGTGCAAATTTAACAAAAGGACTCGTCTTTGCACAGACCTTCATGTCATGTATGAGTTTGTTTTCTGTTGTCTGCATGATTTTTTTTTTTTTGTCAATTTCCATGAATTTTCATCCTTGTTTGAATCCTTTTCACTGTCTCTCTTTTGTTAATTTGTGTCTTGAACATGTGTGTTATCCCTTTGTAAATTAATAAAAGATTTAAAAGTGATCACTACCATCAAAGTTTGGTGACCTCGGAACTGTGAGGTTAGATTTTTATATAAAGACAAGCAGAAGATAAAATGAGCTGCTTCCTGACCTGAAAATGTGAAACCAAACAGTTCCCAGCTCACAGCTGTCATACTTTTATATGTTTCTGTTTGTGAAGTCTCCATGAGCTGCCTCTTTGTTCTGGACGTGCAGACGTGACAGTAAAAATGGTGTCGATATTATTTTTGTTGCCTTGTTGTTTCTTGTATTAAATGAAATAAAGCATTTGTTTTAAACCGTCTCCCCATCTGAGCTCGCAGCGTTTCTTTAACAGAAAACACCCTTAACTTGAAGATTCATGAAGTCGTCCCTCTTTCTAAGGTTTATAAATCAGGACATAACCTAAGAATTCACCACATTATTCTAGTTATGTAAATATAACCTCACTGCTTCCACTGAAATTATCAGCCAGGTGCTGCTAGTTAAAGCACTTCATTAACTGCTCATCAGGTGTGAGTGGAGCGTTCAGGTGTGTTAACATAATGCCTCAGAGGAAAGATGGCAGTGATCAGAGAAGTACCTGTTGCTGACCATCAATCTGGAAAGGATTGTAAGACCAAATGTTTTTAAATCCATTGTAATACAGCGTGACAAATTATTCATAATTAGTAAACATTCAAGACAGCTGGTTCAGGCTGGCCCAAAAAAGATCTAACAAGCATGGATTATTTGGAAGAGCTGCCAGGAGCGTCGTCTCCCTAATGAGAACGTTGCAGCACAGCTTAGGTTCATAAAGCTGCATCTAAACAAACCAAAAGACTTCTGAAACCGAAGTGGAAATATTTTGTCGACCAAACAGCACGTCAGCACAGGCACCTCATTCCAACAGTCAACCATCAGTACTCCAGTTTTACTGCATTCTGACAGACACGCAAATGCATTTACGGCTCGTCTGCAGGTGTTTTTGTTCACATGGGTTTTAAGGTGCCTGGTTTACCTTTTAGAGAGACATTAGAGAGTTAATGCTTTTATTTTTTTAATTCGATTTGTTTTTCGAATGTCACATGTGTGAGACTCTGTCTTTTGATTATTCTGAATATTCTGCCTTTACGTACTTGCACCTCAGTAGCCATCTTGGTTAATGGCCCCACTTTAAGTTAAGGTTGAAGCTTTGTTTGCTTTTGTAAACATAAGATAAAAACTTGTTCATCCAGGTGATTTAGTTTTACTTTAATTTGTGTTGTTTTGCACGAAAGAACAATTTTTTTGTGCAAAAATAACAAAAAACACCTCATGAGTCCTGTACTTGGGAAGCTTGTCTCCTCAAGCTTATCTTAGTTTGGTGACATGATCAGAAATTTGTAGCTATTTTAAATAGATTATACAAAAAAGACAAAAAGGTTTTTTTTTTGTTATTTCCAAATATTTGTCAGGTTAGGGGTTTTAAGTATATAATTGTTTTATCAAATATAATAAATAAGTGAATAAATAAATGAGTGAAATAAGCTTTAGTTTCCTTTTTATAATCGTCACACACACCAGTCCAGTTTTTATGGTAAGCTAAGCTAAACTTGCGGGGCTCCGTACTAACTACAGCACACACAGTCACACCCATCGATTGATGTGGAAAGAAGTCACAGCCAGCAGCTCCTTCAGAGCACAGAGAAGCTAAACGCTGACCTTTGAGAAGATCGTCCATGTGAGTGCGCAGTGACGTGTCACATGACAGCAAGGAGAAAAATAGTTCTCAGGTGTTTTTGAAGGACCACCATTCCTCATTTTTGTCATGTCACACCACATAGGCGTGTGGCTTTTGGCTCCCTGCCACCAGCAAAACAAACAGATCACAGAATGAGGCTATACTGTACCTTTGGAGAGGTGAATGTTTGGAGGATGTGTTGATGTTGAATTAAGCTTCCTGAAGGTGACAAGCAGCCATCTGTTACTGCATTCATCAGTACTCCAGTTTTGCTGCATTCTAACGTACAAGAAGACATGCAAATATATTTACGCCTCGTCGGCAGGTGTTTTTTGTGCACCTGGTCTGGGTTTTTAGGTGCCTCGTTTACCTTTTAGAGAGACATTAGAGAGTTAACGACTTTCGCACGTGGCTTTGATTTTTGATTAAAGGTCATGTATGTGAGACCCTGTCCCCTGATTATTCTCACCATCTCAAACACAGACTGTATACAAAAGATGGGCATCACCATCAGCTTAATCACTTTTTTAAACTAGGCGTCACGAGTTTTTCAATTCAATTCAATTTTATTTATATAGCACCAAATCACAACAAAAGTCGCCTCAAGGCGCTTCATAGATACAGAGAAAAACCCAACAATCATATGACCCCCTATGAGCAAGCACTTTGGCGACAGTGGGAAGGAAAAACTCCCTTTTAACAGGAAGAAACCTCCGGCAGAACCAGGCTCAGGGAGGGGCGGCCATCTGCTGCGACCGGTTGGGGTGAGAGAAGGAAGACAGGATAGAAGGAAGACAGGATGGGGTAAATCTTAAGTGCTCATTTTGTGGCGACCTGTAAACCAGCGGTCTCCACGGACCGGTTTATGCCCGACAATATTTTTCACAGACCGGCCTTTAATGTGTCGCGGATAAATACAACAACAAAAAACTAGTACCGGTACCGAAAAAAAGAAGATTTATTCATAACACATGTGAAAAGACCCAGGAAAACCGAGTTAACGATCAAAACGATAACAAAATAACGCTGACAACTGATAAAAACCCTGAAAACCACACATTTCACACCTGAGCCTCAACTCTCACGGCCCGGTACCAAACGACTCACAGACTGGTACCAGTCCGAGGCCCGGGGATTGGGGACCGCTGCTGTAAACCACGCAACCTGTCACGCATCACTTTGGTAACTTGCAGACTTCCAGGTTCTGGTTGCCTAAGTAACCCCCCCTCCAACTTATTGGTATCTTTCCATCTCCTTCAATCACTGCGCCCCTTGCCAGCTGTTTCCTTTGTGCATGCCCTTTAAAGAATATTCTTCCTTTACATACTTGCACCTTAGTAGCCATCTTGGTTAATTGCCCCACTTTAAGTTAATGTTGAAGCTTTGTTTGCTTTTGTAAACATAAGATAAAAATGTGTTCATCCAGCTGATTTAGTTTTAATTTCATTTATGTTGTTTTGCACGAAAGAACTTTGGGTTAAAAAAAAAAAGGCCCAAGATAAAATAAAGAAGGATTATTATGGACTGTGAATCATACAAAGCTACTCTGAGAGGTAAATGCTCCTGTCACATTCCAAGCCTAATGTTAGTTAATATTACCTAATTCAATGATGTCGAGTTCAAAAGTACCAATAAAAATATTTACTCGTGCACATTTTTGCCACAAATCAGAAAACTGTATGTGCTCATGTTTATTTTAGCCTCTCTGATACAATTTGCATATTTTCATTGGACTACCAAACGAGGACGAGGTTAGGACAACAAAATCAGAAGATTTCACTCAAAGGCCAATTTGTACAAACCAAGGTTAATTTACTTAACTAAAACTAAAGAAATAAAACTAGATGTGAAACTAGTTTACCCTGTAGAGAAACATTATGACACTGGACAGTTACAGGCTTTGTGCGAGACTGATTATTTTTTGAATCTCAAACACAAATTGTATTGAAAAGATGGTTGTAACCATTAGCATAAACATTTTTTTAAACCAGTCCTCACAAGTGAATGAATGAGTGAAGCGCTGCCTGCAGTAAAACAGAAAAACACTAATTAAAAACAAGAAAATCCACTCTGGAATAAACTGAAGCTAAAGTGAAAGAAAGACTAAAAGTCTAAAAGAAAACTATGAACACTGCAACGACTCTGGTACAAATGAGTACATCTTAAAATAGAAGATTATCTGAAAACAAAACATGATACTGTGGAGCGAAAAGATCAGAATAACAAAATACAGAGATGGTCAAACTCTTAAAAATGTCCATTTTAGGCTGTTTTGATGAATATCTGCAGGTTTTCTGAGTCCCTGTCTCTTTTTTCGATTGTGTAAATCTTTTATTTGGACCAAAACTTTACGTTTCTTCAGCTCTCTCCTCACATAAATAATCCTGTTCAGGAGAAACTCTCCCAGCAACCCTTCTGATAAAGGATTAACAACATTAATTCACAGACTGTAGCTCTGACAATGTGAAATACTAAAAACTGAATGTTAATGATTTGATTTGATTTTTTTCTGTAGAGCCCTCTCCATGTTTGTATTCTTATTTTCTTCACATGTTTTACTTTGAAGTTTTGCTCATAGGAAATGATTCATTCCTGTTTGGTGGTAAGTTATGACCAAACCGTGGATCTGTGATTGAAATAGTTAGTGCTGTTGAATTATAGCATTGTGGTGATTAAATGACTAATTTCTTCCAAAATAATCATAAAAAATAAATGTGTGATTGACTTCCTTTCAGTGCTGCTTGAGATGTGTGGCGTTAGATTAGATGTGTGTGGAGTAATTCCTTCGTGAGTCTTTCAGCTCTTATGCAGCTGCCTGTGTGTTTTGGTTTAATGGTGTGACCCTGAAAACGTCCCGTTTCCGTCCACAGGTCAAGTCTGTCATCAACCTGCTGTTTTCCGCCTACACTGGGGACGTATCAGCCCTGAGGAGGTGAGCAGCTCACACAGCTTTTAATAAGAGAGCAGTTCAGATTTAGTCACGTCTCGCCCCCCCAGTGGAGCTTTTTAATAACATCTACATGAAAGAAAGACTCCTCTGGCTGCACGAGGAAGCACCTTGGTGACCTCAAGTGGCAGAAAAATGAACTTACAGGTGTCCCTGTGGAGTTTTTACATCTGACCTCATGAAAGTCTCATGAAACGTTTGCACTATTTTCAAAAATAGTTTAAAGTGTGGCTCTGCATCCATGTTTGCAGCCTTCTTCACCTGTTAACGATCAATTTTGAGTTAAGGACTTAAAATATTTTTCATCATTTTTTTAATCTACAAGAGTCTGCAAACAAACATGGATGTCGTTTTATGGGCTCGGTCTGGTTGTTAGACTTTTGTTTGGAAAGTCGTGTTTTCAGGCTGTTACAAAGAAGTAAATTTAACCTGATTTCAACAATGAATTCACTTTTACCTGTTGAGTAATTTTATGCTGGTTAGAGGTGTGTAAATGGGGAAAGAAGCACTGTGAGGGCGACTAAGATTTCACCATGGAGATTAAGCCTCACTTATCATTTTAATGTAGCTGTAAAACCTTCTGTAAACCTCTGTGATGCTTCAGCGTTTGTTTGCTTTGAAAACTCAAAGGATCTAAAAATGATGAATGTCAGAGTGACCACGCCCCTCAATTTAACCCTTAAAAAATATTATAAGCTATTAAAATATTTCCCCTCCTGTAAACTTGATATGAAGGTGTTTTGTATCAGGCTGTAAACATGTTTATTTCTGCTGTGAAGTTGCACCTTTTAACATTGGAGTCTGTGGGGGCTGACTCAGTGCTGGAGCCTCTGGTGGCCACTAGAGGAACTGCGGTTTGTGGCTCTAGCCCTGCTTGGTTATTTGAAACTTCTGGAAGAAACAGAAAACAAAAAACTGCTCCAAAACTGGACAGGAAGTCATAAAACAGAAGGAAATCGTGTATCCTAGATCAGCTCTCCATATAAAATGTATTATTGCTGCTTTCTGAAGGTAATTTCCTAGGAAAAGATGTTTCAGGCTGTAACACCAGGATGTTCTTTAACCTCCAGCCTGAGACTGAACTGTGCAGCAGTTAGAGGGGCATACAGAGTTGTTTACTGGTCCTTTGTGTGTGCAGGTTCGCGCTGTCATCCATGGACATGGAGCAGAGGGACTATGACTCGAGGACGGCCCTGCACGTTGCAGCAGCTGAAGGTAACATTCAGCCTGAGGTCAGTCAGTAAGTAGACACAGCTCGCCCTCAAATACTCTTTAAAGTCTGATCCTGTGGTCTGGAGCTGTTTCCATGATGTATATAAATTACATATATGGAAACAGCAAAGTTTCAAGGTAAGAAGTAGACATAAGATACAGACGCTGCAGAAAAATACAGTCTTTAAGAGGAGTTATGCATCAGGAGAGCCAATTAAATTCAAGCATGCACCCTTTTCACAGTATAACAAGGTAAAAGTAATTTGTAACATCTGCCCTGCTTCCATTAGGACACATAGAGGTGGTTCGCTTTCTGCTGGAGGCTTGCAAGGTGAATCCAGTACCCAGAGACAGGTGAGTCTTTACTACCTGTATTTATACTGATTATAATAATGAGCTTTGAAGCAGAATTTCCAGCCTTTGAGAAAAGTCTCAGTGTGGTTAAAAAATAAATAAAATTCATCCTCCAAGCTCAGATTCTGATAGCTGTGGAGAACCAAACATGCCAAAATCATAAATAATATAAATAAATGAAACATTTTAAATAATAATAATCTATTTTTGTATGCTAAATTATTTATTCACCAGTTTACCATCAGTTTATGTGTATTTATTTGTGTAATAATTTCTCTCCTATTATGTAAATGAGGCAGTGTGCCACTGGGTTGGCCACAAAGAAATCTGTTGCTTCATTAAATAATAAATTGTAAATCTGAATCAGAAAGGTTTAAAATATAGAGGCTAGAATTCTATAAATAAATTATTAAATTGAAGCCAAATAGTATTTGTACATTTTTTCCCCTATTTTGCAACATATTGTAGTTTTTTTTGTGTGCGTGTCTTTTTTGCTAGGCTAGGCAAACTCCTTCTAAAATAAATAAATTGAGAAATTGTTGTGAAGGTGAACTCATGCAATATCTAATAAATGCCTACACATATTTGTTATTTATTATTAATTTATCTACTATTAATTTTAGTCCTAATCTTTTGTCCTGTGACAGCTGGGAGAGGCTCCAGCCCCCCTGTGTCCCTGAAATGGATAAGCAGAAGAAAATGGATGGATGGATGAATATTAATCTTGGTTATTAATTTCCTTTAATAGTTTCTTTTAATTCTGGGTGTTTTCGGTCCTCCATACCCACCTGCAGGGTTACATCTCTCTTTTTTTTATCAAACATAAAGTGTATTCTTTAACCTTTTAATTTGTTTTTGCACAGATGGGGAAACACGCCAATGGATGAGGCGGTGCATTTCGGCCACCACGACGTGGTCACCATGCTGCAGCAGTACCACGAGAAATACAGCCCGCCCTCCGATGACGAGCACAAGACTAGCCCTGAGAAGAGCCTGGACAGCCTTCTGTGAGACCTGCTGCAGGTTGCTACGGAGGACCGGAGGAGGAAAAACTTTGTAGCCCAACGCTCAGGCTTCTGTTGAATTATTTAGCTGCTCTGCTGTGATTTGATTTTTGGCCGTAAATGGTTGCTTGTTCACGTCTATCGAAATGTGAGCGTGAGCGGCTTAAACTCATATCTAAAGTGTTTACGGTATTACTCCTGTAATCTCACAGTACTGTAAACCACATTTCTAGGATGTACCTTGTACTAGTTTAGTATTTTGTTCGTTTTACTCTCACTGTACATGTGTTGTAAACTGTGTGGAAATTATGGTGTAAATTATGCGATGTGTAGTTACGGGTGTGCTTGATTTACATTCCTGCCTCTGTGCTCATTTGCGAGGTCACCAGCAGGTTCTCAGAGATTGTACTCCAGAATGTATTTTTCAGTGGAAAAACTTGCAATAGAAACAGTTTGTATTTATTTCAGACTTTCTAAAGATGGAAATTCATTTCAGAGCGTGTGAGACGGACAGAAGATCGTGTGATTTGTTGCATTTTGTAGTTTATTTTGTCAGCATGGTTACATTTGCGTATTTAATTTGGGCGGACTATAATATCAATATAATGTTGATTGGCATACATTTTAGGGCAATGTTTACAGTGACAACCTGATCTGGTTTTGTGCGGTAATTCTCAGACATTATTTTCAGATGTTTTCTTTCCACATGTGGAATATAGTCATTGTTTTTAACCTGTGAAATTTAATTTGCAAATATATAAACATGAACAACACGTACGATAATTATAATCAAAACTACATACTTAAATTTAATGTCCATGTGAGTGTTTTCATGGTGTCAGTTGGAGTTCATGTATTTCATGGAAAAATGCCAAATAAAAAGCTGGAATAGAAACCTCTATATGATTGTGTTTCACACGGTGTGGTTTAGGACGTGGAGTGGGTTGTCGACTAATCTATAGGTTTGTAGTTTGATTCCTGGCTCCTCCAGTCTGAATCTGAAGTGTCTTTGAGTGAGATGCCAAATTCTGAATTTTCATTGATTCAGCTATCAAAGTGTTCGGACAGAGCAGTGATACCCGAACGTCCAGTTCCAACTTGTGCATGTATACTGGGAGTCTTCTTTACACAGAGGAGGTAGTGACAGAGTAACACAGGCTTCTGTACTGGGAACAATGCTTTTTACATGACACTGCATACGTTTTCGTTGCTATGCAGATGACACCAAGCTTTATCTATGACATTAGATGACACAAATTCAATAAACTAAAAACATTTTTTTAGATGACCTCTGAATTCTGAAACACTAAGATTATTGTACTCAACGCTAAAAAAAAATCTCAGAAACAGGGTGTCGAACCACATATTTACACTGGATGTCATCACCTTAATCTCCAGCAAAACTGTGAGGAACCAGGATACATCCTTTAACATAAACATTAACCAAATATTGGAGTGCTTTAAAATTACTTGAAAAACACTGAGCATTAAATATTTTCAAATAATTTTTGATATGATTTATTTATTTTTTTTGAATTCGATTCTTGACTTGTGACCTCTGTAAACAGGATTCTGGTGAGTTTATAATCTTAATCTGTAGTTTAGAAACTTAGTTAATAACTTAAAAGAGTGCGTATTATTTAATGACTTGTGACTGACAAGTTGTCAGTGTCTTCAGTTTGCCAGTCAGGACTAGACAAACATCTGATGCAAATTTTGTTTTCAAAACAAGACCAAGAGGCCATGCGGGTTTTCTCGGCCCTGGAATTCATCCACCCATCAGTTGACTTAACCACTTATTCAATTCAGTGTCAGAGGAGGACCGTGATCCCAGAGCAGCCACAGTAAGAAAAACAGAATGTGAATACAAACTTTGAATTAAAATCTCATACACATTGATTGTTGCTATTTTTACAGTACAGCTTTTCTTTTCCAGCAAAGTGCAGCGTGTGATCAGCAATCCAGCAGATTTTAGCTGAAACTAAACTGATCGACAAAGAGGTTTTCAGGCGATGATGTCTGTAACGAAGCTAAAGTTGGGCAGATGTCCAGCTGAGATCCCCAGGACACGACTGGAGCAGGCGAGTCGACAATAAAAGAGAGGAGTTCACTCAAGCTGGCCTGCAGTGAAACACAGAAGGTTTAGTTTAAGTTAGCTGCAGCAGGAAAGGGATAGGGTTTAAACCTGGAGATACTCAGAAGGTGATGCATGTGATGTGATGCATTCGATGTGTTGTGATTTACTTGCAACAGAGAGAGAACATTTAGGCTACGTTCACACTGCAGGCAAAAGCGCATCAAATCCGACTTTTCTGACCCTATGCGACCCATATCCGATCATGGTATGACAGTTTGAACAGCACAAATCCGATATTTTCAAATCCGATCTAGGTCACTTTCGTATGTGGTACTGAATCCGATACATATGTGTTTTAGAAAACACTGCTGTTTGAAGTTTGTGACATGACTAGTCGCATTAAATCTGTTTTTTACATCACTGACACAAGACAGACACCAATTATCAGCGCCGGAGAAAACATCGCGAACGCTTCCTGGCCATCCAGTGTAGATGTCAGTGAAGCTGTTGGGAAAACAACGTTGGACAAACGTGAACATTTTATTTGTACTGTATAATCTGCAGATTCTGACAGAAATCTGCAACTATCCTTTGAAGCACCGCTCCTCTCTAAAACAGCAATAAGGATCATTATTAGGCCATATGTAAATAACAAAATAACTTTATAACTTAAAGCAAAATTGGGAAACGTAAAGTCCGAAACAAGTCTTTATATTAAGGCCATCAGTCAAACAATACCGTTTGGTCTGGGTCTAAACAGAGCGCGTCGTGTGTGACGTCTTCTTTTACGCATGCGGGCCGCTTTGAGGGCCGTGAACGGTTCACACTAGAGCGTGTTTGCTGTCACATTTTATTTTTAGTGTGAACAACCAGACAAAAAAAAAAAAAAAAAATTGGATTTGATCAAAAAAAAAAATCGGAATTGAGCATTAAGACCTGCAGTGTGAATGTAGCCTTAGTCTCCTTTAAACATATTTTTTTCTTGTGGTCTTTTATGCAAATAAAAGAAATGGCTGTTTGAACACGGCACAAAGCGGGCTCATTAAAGACAACCTGTAAATTTTGAAATTATCACTGGTGGTACAGATACAGTGTTGGTGAGGGAAAATTACTGTGTGATCGTTGGGATCTTCTGTCGTACGTCACTTTTAGTATTCATGTTTTCAACAGGCTACAGCTAAATGGTAAATAAGCTGTTCTTAAACCAGATCTTTAACGAGATCCAGATCCCAACGAATTAAGTCTATTTAAAAGGGCTGCGGGAAAATAAACCTAAAAAGAAATAATAAACCTACACTTGTTTCCAGGTCATTGTCCATTTCCATCATGTGGATCTCATTGGGTGGAGAAGGAGGTGGCGTAGGATCGCTGTACAAAAACAAACAAAAAAAAGATTGTAATAATGAATAAAAATTAAATTCAGACACACTGCAGAAGCATTTTTGTTACTGTTACTTACTTTGATATAAAAGAAGGTATTCTGCGGTGATATCCATCCCCTGAAGGTTCTGATGTTTCTGGGTGGACAGATAGGATTGAGCTCATTACACAGAAAGTAAACTGGATCATCTCAACATTATTTGAAATGGTAAACACTTTATGACAGAGTTTATCTTTATCTTATGACAGAGTACCAGACAAAATTTCTATTCACTGTTTTCTACAGGATTTTTATTTATTTATTTATTTATTTAGTTGTAATTTTCATGGAGGAAGTGATGTGAGAGGTGATACCGGGGGATTTGTAGCGTCCGAAGGCGGTGTCTTTGGGGATGTCGGGGTAAAGATAGACCAGGGGATTTCTGCTTCGCTGGGATGCCAGACTGTAGCGGTAAATGATATCTGGCAGAGGTAACACCGACAGCTCTTTCTTGGTGTATGGCTGTACTGCATGCACATGAGGCTCTACAGGGGGAAAAACACATATCAATACAAAGCAGGACAAACCACTGCAGTCAGCAAACACACAATTTAAGGTAAATATACTTTATAGTGAATACATAATTATAACTATTCTATTTCCTCCAGCAGAGTTATTTAAATTGTCCTCAGTGGGCTCAGTGAAGACAGACTCAGAAACATACCATCGTTGGAGTGGTCGACCCAGCTGAAGGTGACGGCGCCGTCTCTGCTGCTCTCACTGAACCGGATCAGAAAAGTACCGGCCTGTTTTTCCTGCAGCAGGAGGCGTGTCCTCTCCCTGCTCACGAACCCCATGATGGATCTGAAAGTCGCACACAGGAAACGCCACACCCTTCCACATTAGCACATCATCCGTATATGACTGTAATACAACTTTAAGAAATGTTGCTAATCTAAGTTTGGATGTCAGTGTGAAGTCGTACCCATCACGCCAAAGATCCACCAAGTGTTTCTTGATTAAATCGAGGATGCCATCGATCCAGATCCAGGCATTTTCGTTCTGCCTCACAGGAAAACAAAGAGTCAAGCCCCTGTGTGCTTGCTGTCAGACTCAAGGAAACTACAGGAACTTATCTTAAGACCCACCTTGGAGAAGCTGCTCCAGAACACCGTGCCGTCAGGATCATCATCATCTGCAGCAGCACCAACTGTTACATTTAAAAAAACAAACAAACAAACAAACAAACAAACAAACAAACACATTACCATAAAGTGTTTTATAGTATTTATAAATTTTAATATTAGATAGTATAGTACATGTGTAATCATTGCACTATTTGTTTGTTTGTTTTTACCTGTGCACATATTTTTTATTCTTCATGTGCACGTTCAAATGTTTGCACATCAGGGCTAAGCTACTTTGTATTTTGTGCTAAGCCAACTATGTACTCTGCTTTTTACTGTATGCTACAAGCTAATAATGTATTTTCCATGCTAATCTATGCTAACAATCTGCTTTGCATGCTAATTGTATCATTTCAGTAAAAATAATAGTGATTTCCAAAATGCGAAAAACTATTTTTGTACTGGTCAGTACTGATTTTATATAAAAATATACATTTTTTAAACATGCAAGTAAATATTTTTTTTACTTTGATCCTTAGTGATATTGTTTTTCAAAACCAAAAAATATACAGAAACGTCAGGCTTTTAAGACTACACACAATATGTAAGATATATCTTTATATACACAGCTTAATAACTAAAATGAGCTCTAAAATTAACTCCCATCAACAACGCAAATGAAATATAAATGTCTTTTTAAAAAGTAATTGCAAAAAATTAGCTTAGATTTTATTTACTTACCCATAATTTTGTCTCTTAGCATGAAGAGCTGCATTTCATCGAGCCCTCGTTTGCCAACGGTCAAAAACTGCCAGCTCAGCACCTGTGACAGCTGCTTCCAGGTGAGAGGAGGAGGATTCAGGAACAGTGACAGGTCCTAAAGGGAAAAGTCACAGAACCACAATGAAGTTTCCTGACTTGTCTTAACAGATGTTACTAGTGTTTGTTGGCTGTAACAAAATTTTACCCAAGGTTCACTGGTGGACACCATGTTCCACCACATGATGGAGGCCCAGGCATTGGGGACTTGATTCGTGCTGGAGATGACGACCACGGGCAAGGAGCTGGCCTGGACCGACAGCAGAGGAGGAAACCAGTCAATAAAAGTACAAACCCTCCACCACAGCAACCATTTTTAAAGATCAGGACTAGAGAACGCCATCAAAGCTGAAGTTCATGCTGCTTACCTCGATGTTGCACGTTTGTCCTGCGTACTGAAACTCTGTCACAAACTTGATGATGTGCAGCTCTTCAGTGACTACCAGATGGTTCTAAGGGAAAAGAAAGAAAGTAACATGAGTAAGGCAGCAGCTCACGTCTCTAGTATTTACCTCTGCTTACCCTCAAGATTTTCCATCAAGATTTATAGGACTACATACTACTGAAACGTGTACAGTATAGTAATGCTCATAAATGCTCATGTGAAAAAAGACAATTTAAAATAAACTTCTCTTACCGCAGATGAGCTTTTGCTTCTTGATTTTCTTTCCTTGAGCGACTGAAAAAATATAATTTTTTTATAAGAAACTACAAGCTGTACTGTATAAAAGAACATATGAATGCACAATGGTTAAACATAAAGCTTTGTTAACGTTGAGGATTTTCATACCATGTGCCCAAATTCTGCCATCAAGCCTCCATCTGTGTCCTCGTCCAACACCTTACAGTCGTCTCTGTTGAAATCAAAGAGACGGAACCTGCGACAAGTACAAAAAGCATCAGTACTCATTTATTACAGAAATATAAACTTTCATAAATGTATATTTCAGATTTTAGTCTACCTACCCTTTCACTGTCTTGGCTTCTGCAACATCCCTTATTTTGGTGGGGAGAAAAAAGACAAAAGGTTTAAAATTTAAAAAAGGTCTTTTTAAAATAAAAGTTCAAAAAATAAATATTTCCATCTGAACTCTATGCCACTCTTTCAGACCAGCTTTTCTTTCACTTACTTGTCAAATACAGGTTTGACTCTGAACCTGCATTTGAATTCAGGGATGTTTGCCAGGAACCTGAAAAGAGAAAAGACATTTCTTTATGTTTTTTTAGTTTAGCACTGGTTATTTTGGGCCCAGTAAACACGTAAAAAGGTCTAAGTAAGCTCATAAACTGCTTTCAGTCAAAATGTCTCATCTCAAAACGTAGCTGCTAACTCCTGTGCTTGTTAAGAAACAGTTTGTAAGAATAATTAGCAGGTAAAAGGAAAGTATACCTAATGAGGTCCATCTGAGACCTCAGAGAGAAAACTGCAGTCAAAATAAGATGAACGTCAGTTTAATAAAGAAATGTTTTAGTTTTGGGGATCAGACCTGACCCTAAACTGTGTAAAGGCCACAGAAAACTGTGGGCAATATAAAGTTTTCACTGATTTTCACATTTGACCCCGTTTTCCCCCAACATTAAACTGCTAACAAACAGACAGACAAACAAAAGGAACTGATTACATACTCCCATTACATTGAAGCGGTGAGTGACATGAAGTCCCAGCTGACATTTGGGTTTCTCAGACATACACGTGTATAAAGTCAGTGCATGCTTACCTCACTGTGATACTGAACTGCACCCCGGTCTTCAGTATCAGAGGACGCTGTGGAAATTTCTGCACGACGGGCTGTTTCTCCACCACCAGAGCGCTGCAATGCCAGACCACAACAGAACATGTCACTATTCATACTGTTGGTGCATCAGTGTGTGTGTGTCTATACATGTAAAAAAAGAGTGACTCACTTTGTGACTAGTTTTATTAACAAGGACAGCCCAAATTTCTCCATTTCTGGGATTGAAGTAGGGAGGCAGAAGGCAGGGTCAGTGCTGCTGTATTTGCTGTTCTGGTCTTGAAGTTTCTTCAGCTGTTCGCAGACTCCTAGCAGCACTTCGGCGACAGTCGAAAACCTGCACACAGAATAAAACAGGCACAAGTGCTGAGTGTAAAAAGTCAGAGGAAAAACAGATTCTCTTAGACATGCAAAGGTGAGCAGAACAAATGAGCTCTAACCACTTGTCCAGGTGGTCCAGACTGGTGTCATCTTGACTTCCAATGCAGGCCAACTGCTGCCTGCGCTTCCACTCTGGCAGCTCCACATCAGTGAGAGTCGCCACAACCTTTTCTGTCTGCTTTAAAATGTTAACCAACTGATGCAGCACAATCTGCAAGACAAAAAAAGAAAAGATTCATATGTGCGCATAAGAGAGGGAAGAGGTTTCACCATCTGACCAGTGCAGACATGATCTCTCACAGCCCGCAATAAAATCTGAACACAGCAAAATAACAGTTAAGGAAAGGTTACCCACCGTAACCCAAGGTTCTATGAGTATAACTCTGAGAGCTGTCATCTATGTTGCTGTTGGCTGTATCAGCTTATATGACTTATTTGCATTTCAAATGGCAACGTCTGAAAGGGGAAGACTGCTACGCAAAGTTGACTTAGTCCTACTGCCTATAGGTTGCTGGTTTGTTCAACCAATCAGTGCAAGGCATTTCCACCTATGTTTTTGCTCAAAAATATTTCCCCAGAAAAACAATGTTGCATTTAGTCATGATTTGGCAAGCTGCCAACATCAACATGACGCCGTGACAACATTGCTCCATGGTCACAATGCAGTAGTAACGTTACAGTACAGTGTAAATGCGATGTCACATTTATGCTGTAAAAACATTTACAATTACAGTTTTGTAATGTTACTGCGACCTAGTTTTACATTTCATGCTAGGATTAGGTAATTATGTATTATGTAATTTGAAACATGAAGTAGAACAGACCAATAGCAAATAATAGATGTTTCTACTAAACTGCCCCAACCAGTTTGTTTCTAGATTTCTATGCAAACAATCATGAAAGAAATCTATGACATGAACATTTTCTATGAAGCTTTCATAATAATTGCACAAAATATCAAAATGAATGTGGTTTATCCATTTAGACTAGTTGTTGTAGAGACCCACCCTTTGGCACACCCACTCACTTCACCAGATGCACCTTGTTTAGTTCTCTCACCTTTGATTGGGTGTGGTGCTTGTCCTCAATTGCACTCACCTGTCACACATTATATGTCACACATTATATAAGGACTGCATTCACTTTTGGCTCACTCCTTCTTCACTTCCACATGGGGCGGCAGCTGAGGTGAGGTTCTATTTGGGTTTTATTTTATGTCTTGTTTAAGGGAATGAGTAACTTAAATCTGTTTTCCTGTTTTCTTTCGGCTGTGGCAGTCCATGTGTGTCTTTGTTTCCTTCCTTCTTTGCCTTATTTATTTGAGAATAAAAGGAGAACCCGGAGAATAATTCTGAATTAGATGGCTGCTTATTCTTATTCTAACCGGATGAGCCCATGATGCTAATTGCTTAAGCCCTGAACCTTCCTTCCTTCAAAACACTAGTTTACACCACTAATGCCAACATTTCATCAAACATTTACCATATTATTATTATTATTTATCATACCTCCTTTCTTTGTGTTATGGAGACTGCATGTTTCTGACATGCCTGATCAACAATATGTTGGGACTGGGCCATATCAGTGTGCTCCTCCACTGGAAAAGGAAGACAAGACACTTGTGTCAAAAACAACTGAGTGACAAACCAGACCTGCCAATCCTGCCAAGCAACTCCTGGGCTGACAAATGGGACTGAACTAGTGGCCACTTGAGGTTGACTCTGACAGTGAGTCAGAGTCCCCATAGACTCCCATATTAAAATGCCCAAATTTACGCCACAACATCACCTTGTTTTCAGCCTGTTACAAAAAACAGGTTTAATCTTTGCAGATACTTCCCTCCTTCCCTACTTTGAAGGGCATGGCCAGTTTGACAGGTGACAGAGGCATCGGTAACTGTCAGATGTCTGCTGGGCTTCTGCTTAAATAACTTGAGTCACTGCAGTGTTTGTGCCTTTTTAACGATGGGCAAGGGCTGTGTTGAGTTACGGCCTCAGTTTTGATTAGTGAAATTTCTAGGATTTTATTACTAATCACACTGCTAAAATTAATAATTTAATGTCGTCCACACTTCAAAAACCAGTAGGTAATGGCATGGCGACTATGTCCATCTTTTATATACAGTATGTGGTCGTGCTATCGTACCTTTATTTTGCCAGGCCATCAGAATATAGTCCAGTTTTTCATTCAGACCCTCCAGTGTCTTGATTTCCTTCTTGGTCTCCTACATTAGAGTAAAAGTGCATTGGTTTAAAAACCAAGAGGAAAACATTTATCCTTCTTGGAAGGCTGAAAATAAAATCCCAGTAATCTTACCAAAGTCTGTCGCTTCAGTTCATTGACTTTGTCGTCCAACTCTCTCCAGCTTTGTTGCATGCTTGAATTATTGCAACTCTGACAAAAACAAGAAGGTTCTGTCACATGTTTGCAATTATTATCAAATATTTATTTATAATTAAAATTTATATTTACTTTTCCTTTCCTCTGGTTGTGATCACAGTTTCGCTCTAACGTGTTGCCATATTTGCTTTGCTATGACTCACAATGCTACGTTTTCTGTTAGCATGAGCAATTTTTACAGTTCCACCTACTCACTGGTCCGGGAAAATGTATTTCTGCCGTTAATTGTAACTCTCTCTATAAGCAACCCAGGCACATGTTTACAGTTAGTGTGCATCAAAGTTATGATTCTACTAAAATCTTTTCATATCTACTTTTGGTTAACTGCAGTGACCTTGGGACAGACCTGTCTGTGTAAATATGACTTGGGAATGAAACCAGGCTCTTCATTAGAACAGCATTTAACTGACCTGAGGCTGAGAGACCGAAGCCAGAATTTGCTTTTCCTCCTTCAGGCATTCAGACAGAATTAGGGCCAATTTCAGCGGCTCACCCTCGAAATGCCCCTAAGGAGCAGAAAGAACCACGCAAATCATTACTGGAAGTGTATTTTCAAATAATAAAAATTTTTTCTGCACAGAGCATCATATCTGTTCTACCAGCAGGTAGTCCTTCATCCTGGAAAAATCTGGCCCCTGCAGAATATTGTTCTCCTGAACAGAACGATACCACTGCTCTTCTAGAAACACCAGGAGAGCCTGGAAACAGGTTCTGGCTCTGTGCTCGTCCACAGCTGCCGAATCCCTAATGCAGAGAAACAGAAGATTTAACTGCAGGACTGCATCTGTTTGCATGTGCTGAAAAACAATTTACTATTTCACAATCTTACTTACATCATATACTGTACACCTTACTATATTAAGTTAAAGCTCTTTAATCTTAGACCATAACTATTTTCCCTGCTCCTGCATCCAGCCCAGTCTTACCAGTCCTGGTTCTCGATCCAGGTGCTCAGATAGTGGCGAATCTCTTTGGGAAATCTTCTCTCGTACAGCTGGCAGACCCGGCTCTGGAGTGCAGAGTCCAGTTTCAGAAGGGCCTGCCACTGAGCCATCTGCAGTCACAAAGACACAAACCTCTTTTTACGAGTTCAGGGCCTCTGATTGGTCCACAGATGTGATAGGAGTCTTTACCGTTATTTTCCTCCATTTTATTAACAGATATACATCTTACGCTAGAGTCATTTAAGATAAAGTTTTATATAGATTAAAAATCTGTTTTTACGTGTGGCCTGGCCAAGAGGGCAGCCATGACTATAACCATATATAATCATACAAATATGACTGACGCTCACTGAAAATGTGTACAGCCAATCGTCAGATCACATGCAGTAACAAGTGAATAACAAGTGCAGTTTCAAAAGTGATCACACTGACAGTTTTCTTAGTCCTTAAAAGCTGACTTAAACTCCCATGCAGTTATATTTATCTTATTTATCAGCCAAAGGAAATGTCTGTGGACACAGAGAACGTGGAAATCTCAAAATAATTCGAATAAGCACAGCACCAAAGTGAGGTGTGAGTAATGATGAGCTGATTAGTTTTATGTGTTTATGTAATGCAAAGCGCGTGTGGTGGCGTATTGATGTCGCCAGCCATCGGTAAATAATGTAACTGAGCTCACTGGAAAGTTTTACCCCGCTCTTTAATATAATCGGAGGGGATTTCCAAGAAATGCAACAACACCGCAGCAACTTCAAGAACCGAGGATTTTCATTTATTTACATTTGCCTTTTTAATAGCTTTTATCAGACAATTACCTACTTCTAAAAATCAGGATCGCGCACATTTTGGAGGAAAAGTGGGCCATAAGCTGCGCACAAGGCTGCCCGCAATAGAACTAAAATTGTTTCTTTGCGCAGAAATCATGACTTACCTTGGTGGGTGGCTCTTTGTCGGACAGGTGAAAGCAGGACAAAAATCACAAGCGACCTCCAGCCTTCTGATCTGGCTGTTAATTCTTGCCTTAAGAACGAGGACGCGAACTTCCGTTGCACACGCCCACTCACACTCACCACGTGATTCTCCAGAAATCGTCCTGCTGGGTGCGTAAAGCTGGAGGCCGCACAGCTCGACATCCGGCAAGTCACAAAGTAAAGAAAAAATAACAACAGCCAGATGTTGAAACCCTGAAAACAGCTGTTTTCTGTGCAGGTTTCAGCTCAGTTTGGTGGGCTGTTGCACATCAGCGCGCATGAACCCGTTTTTATCCGTTTTTTCCCCACAATACTTTTTCTTTCTGCACATTTCTATTGCACTGCTGTGTCTGCACTGTCTTGTGTCTGTATCGGTCTGTACTGTCTGGTGTCTTTGTTTTGGATTTTTGCACCTTCTTTTCCCCACACTGCTAAATCCCTGTAATCTCTTCCCAGCAACCTTTTTCCTATTTAGAAACAAAATTACCCTCTACAACATGGGTCTCACACTGACAGCCCGGGTGCCACTATATTGATGTGAAGAAATGCAGTTATAATGCATATAATGCAGTTTGGCTCTTGAAGTTACTTTTTTTGTTAGGGAAGATTTGTTTGTTGTTGAGTGCAATGCTAAAATAAGTTATTTAAAAAGCAAAAAATGAGTTAATATGAAGGCAGTATAAGAGAATTATTTGTAAAGAAAACTATTTTCACTAGCAGTCAAAAACTATGTCTGTATTTCTATTGAGTTAAATACAAAAGAAATTACAGCAGAAGTGCTGCCAGATGTCTGGACAGAAAGAGAGTTCCAATGTGTTTATTTGGAAGTTCAATGAAAGGCTTAGAGGGGGGGAAGAAATTCAAACAAACAAAACACTGGGAATATTTGTGGGTGTTTTCTCATTTGTTTGTACTACTTGAACACTAAAATGGTCCTCACATAAGATGACAGTGCCAGCAGTGGCCCACAGCTCATTTAAGTTTGAGAACCCTGCTCTACAATGTAGGCAACAAAAAATAGAGCTATGTTTTATTATCCTTCTTTTTTCTGCTCATGTTCTATTTAACTGATTTAAGCTGAACACATTTATTAGAATTAAAATTTATACTGAAATCAAGTTTATACTATGTTGTTTTATTATTAATACAGCACAAGATTCAGTTGCCTTTGTACAAAAACAGCTGGTAGAAAAGTCCTCCAAAGAGCTACTTTTACTTTCTTACTTTGAGTAAATATCAGAGACAGTACTTTTTAATTTTTTTACTTGAGTAAAGAAGTTGAATCAGTACTTGGATTATGTTTTAAACACTAGCATCTGTACTTCTACTCAAGTACAGAATGTCTTACTTTTGGCACCTGCGTTACTAATCTGAAGATCCAGGGTTTGATCCCTCGGTCCTTCAGTCTGCATGCAGAAGCATCCCTGGACAAGAACAGACACTGAACCCCCATCCATTCACTGAAAAATGCTGTAGCTCCACCTACCACCCCCGCTTCCATGTTACTTTTCTTTAAACTAGAAGTGGCTATATTTGGATGAGAGGATGGGGAGCTGAGCTTTCAGCTCACAAGTTTCCTCCATTACTCACACAGGTGTAACTCACAGAGACAGAGTCCAGAGGTCAAATTCTGGGACTCAAAGGAGTGGAAATGCCGAAAAGACATTTAACACCTCCCTGTGTCTGAACACACCTGTCAGTCAAAGCACCAAGATTTACTTTTTATTTTGGCATTTTTGATCTTCTGTAATACAAAGTTGTACTTTTTAAGTCAACATATTCTTTAAAAAAATGTTCAGCCATGCTGTTGCATAATAACCTGACTGTGGTCAGAGGTTCACACATACAGTAAATAATCTGATTAGGAGTAATGGGGATTCATGAATAACATGGTATAAATAATGATTTATTCTTTATGATAATAATTTCTGAGCAGCAGCAGCAACACTGAGACACCTCAGCCGTGTTTTTTGCTGTTGTTGGTTTTTTTGTTGTTTGTTTTTTTTTTTTTTAACTTCCGCAAGAACCCAAATACAGCCTCACCCTTCAACAATCACCGAGAATCACGTGATTCTCCAGAAACGCCGTAAGTAAAAACCGCCAAGCAGCAGCAGCTGTTACATGCCGACGTCTCACTTCCTACTGCTTTCGAAATAAAAGCACAAAACCTCGGTGCTATTTCAGTGAGGTGGCCAGCAGGGGGCAGGAGAGCTGAGCGACTGTGTGAATGAGTTAGACAAAGGGAATCAAAACACTGCGTGTATTTAACTTTTTTGCCAATAACAAACAGGTAAAAGAGACAGATGCAGACATAAAGTATCAAAATAATGTCAACTACAAAAAACATAAACAAAACATGTTCAGATTGATTTATATACAATTCATTTCTTATAGAAAAACATGACTGAACATGCAAAATATTAAAGGCACAAAACCAGCATGATACAAACTTTTCTTTCATGGACAACAAAGCAAAATATGCTTTAAAAACACATTAACCACAAACTCTGTAAAAACAACACCCTCACGGGAGTCACGATATTGACAAAGGATTCAAAGAAGCTCCAGATGCAGATGTTTTTTTTTTTCTTCCCTCTTTTTACTCTGAATACGGAGAGCTCATCTGTAAACGCAAAAAGAAGAAAAATATTAGCGGCATAACATCGGGACAGATTCAACAAATTCTAAGATTAAGCAAAAAGCAGTCTTCCGTTTCAGCAAGGCTAATCAGAGGCAGTCTTCAATTATTTAATCTCAGCCTGCGATCACAGGTCAACAAGAAATGTAATCTGATTACAGACAGACTGTCGGCAAACACAAAAAACAATTAAACTCCATTTAATCCAAACTTAAAATCCTAAAACATTGACTTCATGAATATTCACATCATGTCATGTGAGACAACTTTCCATCAGTGTGATTGATTACAACACAACAATTCATCAATCACTGATCAGTGTGCCATGTTTCAACAGTGTTTGCAGAAATGTCTCTGCACTGTTCTCAGTCTTTACGCTCAGGAGTTAACGATAATAAAAATGCTTGCTATAAATACAGAAAATATACAAAACCCAGCTTTTCGGCGTTTGCCACTTTGGTCCTAGTCGCAGTAATGTGTAATCTCTAACTTCTGATCTTTTATAGACTACGTTGACTTGAAACAAGCAGAATAATGAATTTACTGTTTTTATTATGAGGTTTCCAGAAGTTTTCCACATTTGACCTTTTTCTATTTTAGCTCTACTGCACAGAGCGATAAGAGTTAAGAGTTATAAGACACATACAGTGTCTTATTCATTTACAATAATAAAATGCATATTATTACCAGTATTATCCACTAAGTACAATAATGTAAACTTACGGTGTCGATGTCGAAGCACAGGTGCTCATTGAGCATGTCAAACTCTCCAGGTGTCATCGGGGGCTCCGGAGACTGACACGACCGCGGGGTGGTGCTCGCGTTGGAGCTGAAATACATTAAAAGAGACATTAAAATACATTTTGCCTGTTTTGAAATTCTGTTTAAGGTTAACTGAGCTCGACTTGACTGAAATATTAACTCACCGCATTTCTGAGATGGGGATCAGGGTTGATGGGATGTAAGGATGCACTGGAAGTTTAACAGAGGTTTATATTAATATTTAATTCGACCTGAGAATTAGCCTGAGAGTTTCCCAGCAAAAACTTGAACACTTCACCTCATAATTAGATCTTACCTTTGCTGGGCTGGCTGTTGTAAAGCCGCCCGAAGGCCTCGTCTTTGGGGATGTCGGGGTAGAGGAACTTGAGTGGGTTTTCGGGGACAACCCCGTCTGAGATTACTTTGTAGTCTCGAATGATGTCGGCGAACGGGAGCGCGCTGAGCCGGTTTTTAGTGTAAGGCTCCACAGAGTTAAACTTCACCTCACCTAGTGTGAAAAGTTACTGTTAGCAAACTTTGTTGTCCACTGTCAGCAAAGCAAGTAAAACCGCACAGATTTTCTATCAACAAAGTTTATTTAACGGTCTTATCATAGTTAAAGGTTTGGTATACATTTGCATTTTATTACCACACGTGGTCTGATGATGTTGGTTTATGGGAAATCTCACCGTTATCGCCGTGCTCCACCCAGGTGAAGGTGATTCCGCCGAGGTGGCTCTCGCTGAAGCGTAACAGGAACGTGCCTGGCTCTTTGTCCTTCAACAAGGCTCGCTCCATCTCTTTACTCACAAATCCCATGATGTAGCTGCGGAGGCGGAGAAAGACAAAAGAAATTTAGGTTTTTGGTTTCAGCCAGTGAGATCTGTTGTCCAATTTCACATTTTAGATCTGCCATTCATACGAAGTTTATCCTAATGCATTTTGAAGCTGCACATTTCTAAGACAGGGTTGTAGTCTGCAGGTGATATCTGGCACCTGCAGACATCCATTGATGCTATTTTTTGGGATAAAGCCTTTATAAAGGCGTCTCAATTTGGCTGACATACACATTTGAACTCATAATAATTTCTGTTGATTCAAACTCTAAAAAGACAAGAAATCCTCCCAAAAAACCCCTTAAAAATTAAAAAACCTCTAACTACTAAAGCAGCAGCATTAACAATAGATGTAAGCATTAATTACCTAATAGAAATGTATATTTATGCCACATTTTGTTTTCATTTAGTTCTGTATTTACATTCCATTTGAGTTTCCATGTATTTGTCCTTTCCATTTCCTTCTATGCAAATGAGGGCTTAAACTTGTCTCTGATTGGTTAACACCAGATGCTGTGCTCACGGCAAGAACGCATATTGATATTAATAAATTTAATGAAAATTTATTTTATTGTAATGTAATATTAAATATATTAATATTTTATAAATGTATCTAACTGTTCTGTCTTTCCCAACTGATGTTGGCAGTTTTGGTCCTTCATATATGTTAATGATAGCGGTTCATGTATCTAATAACCCTTTCATCTTTTTGTGGAGTTGTTTTTGTTTGTTTGTTTGTTTGTTTGTTTTTAGAAACATTTTCTGTTTATGATCTTTCAGCCGGGACACGATGACCTACTTCTCATTCCAGACCGGCAGCAGGTGCTTCTTGATGAGCTCCAGGATCGAGTCGAGCCACATCCAGAAGCTGAACGGCTTCCCTGGAATATTCTCCTGTATGATTGGAAGAAAAGAGAGTGAGAACCTTCTCGGAATTTAAATTGAAATTAGATACGATGTGGGATAAAAATACATGACCAACATTAACAACACGGCAGAAGGTTTTATGACTGCCACTAGATGGCACAATAACACAGAAAATAATGGTACTATGCCGCTCATGCTCATATTATCTAAGACTCACCTTGGAAAACTTGGACCAGGACACTTGATAGTCGCTGCAGGAGGCATGCTGACCTACAGAGACAAAGAGAAACTATCATAAATGGCCGTCCCAGGAAAACAAGGTCAGCAGCTTTTTAGTTATTCTCTGAACTTGTTTTAGAAAATTCTTTAGTGCTGCTGCTCACAGAGTTCAATGTACTAGTGTGACCTTCCCCGTGTGGGCATAAAGTGGTTTTACTACAGTTTCCGAGACAAACAGCATGTTGTCATGAAGCTTTGAGGTACGAGTTCTCATCAACAACAAACCCACCGAATCAAAACGCAGCGCATACGCAACGGCCTTTCATGGTGCCTTTTTCATAGGCTTCAATGGTAATCTGGGAAATTTCAATAAAAGGTAATATATCTTTCCTCCTGGAGCTTATTTATCTCATAGAGCAGGGTCTGTGGAATGATAATGAATATAAAAACCTGGTCATCTCTTCCTGCCTATGTTACATCCCGGTAAAGCAAAATTTTTAACCAAACGGGTAAAGGAAAGGAAAAGGATGTTTAGCTACAATAAAGATGAAAGTACAGAACCAATGTGAGAGAGAGAGAGAGATCTCAGGGTTTGTTTGTTTTTTGCCTTAATTCATTTATATTCATACAATTTACTATTTTCACACAGTGGGATGCTGAGCAGACAGATCAGGAGCAGGCGATATACAGCGGGGTGTAAAACTGTCTGCCCCATTCCTGATGTCCTTGTGTTTTGCATATTTATCACACTTAAATGTTTCAGATTATACAACTAATTTAATATTAGAGAACACAGCACGAGTAAAATATTTAAATGTAAATGATTATTTCATTGATTAAGAGAGAAGTTATCCAAACCCACCTGGCCCTGGTTGAAAAGGTGATTGCCCCTTTTGTTAAATTGTGATTAACCACATCGTTTGGAAAGCAAAGTTTAGCGTCACTAAACAAACTCAGGCCTGATTACTGGCAGACCTGCTGAATCAAGAAATCACTTTAACAGAACCTGTTTGACAAACTGAAACTAAATACCTCAAAAAGCAACTTATAATGAGCAAAATGAAGACTGGAGTGGCCTGCTCAAAGTCCTGACCTGAATCCAATTGAGAAGCTGTGGTTTATGCTGGAAAACCCTCCAATGTGGCTGAACTGCAACAATTCTACAAAGATGAGACAACTTCCTCCACAGTTATTAGGTTTAGGGGGCAATCACTTTTTCACGCAGGGTCATGTAGGTTTGCATCTTTATCCCTTAATAATAAACACCTTCATTTAGAAACTGCATTTTGTGTTTACTTGTGTTATCTTTGTGTATTATTTGAATTTGTTTGATGATCTGAAACATCAAAGTGTTACAAGCATACAGAAAACAGAGCATCAAAGAAGCTTCAGCTTCATTTTTAGCTTCTTTGATTTGTTGGGATCTGATTGGGTTAAAAAAAACAAAACAAAAACAAAAAAACCGCTGTTGTTCATCACCTTTAATGCTACTTTTGGTCTTTTAGAGTGATTTGTTTGACTCATCAGACCAAGCTCCCTGTTGTTTCACGTGAAGTCTGGCTCAACTTGAAGCAAACGTGTTTGCTTTATGCATAAACTTGAGGTTGAGCGAGTAGCGGAAGTGGTCAGCAATATATAAGAACAGCCACGCTGGAAGGGTGATTCACTGGATTTAAATGAGGTAAGGCTTTTCATTTTTATAGACCCTCTGATCGCCCCTCAGAGTTTCTCTGCTATGCTGACTTTGACTTTATAGCTGGACCAGTCTGATACTTGGCTCGAATAACGTTTCTGGTTCTTCCCCTTTTAAACTGAGCGACTTTCTGGAGTCTCTGCACCACCTACATGCTTGAATATCTCTGCTGGCGTGTGGTTTCACAATGACAGAGGTGTCGCTTCACCCTCCATAAACAAGTAAACACTCTCCCACCTCTCTTTAGATGTTTCTGCCTTCAGCTTTAACTTTCTGTCCTAATTAGCTTGTTAGCTTGCAGTTGTCTTCTTAAGTATAATATTTTACTGTTTGCTGTGTTGGAAGATGTTTTTCCAGGTTAACGACTTTAAAGCCACATTTTTTTTTTAAATGTATTTTTTCTTAATCTTCAACCTTTGCGAAAGAACAAAACTAAAAGACAAACATACCAAAGAGCTTTTCTCCCAGCATGGTGAGCTGCTCTTTGTTGAGGCCTCGCCCGGCAAAAGTGGAGAACTGCCAGCTGAGGACCTCAGAGAGCTGGCTCCAGCTGGCCCGAGGAGGGTTCCCAAAGAAAGCCAGGTTCTGTGGAGGAAGATGGAGAAGGTGAGGGAGGCTGTGAAGCATAAAAAATGAAAACAAACATCTCCAAAACAGCTGGAGAACATGAGCTACAGTTACAGAAGAACCAGAGTAAATGGAACATCAGCAGAATTTGTTGTCACGCTCTGGAAGTCAAAGACTTGGAATTTAAGTCAGTTTTCTTCTTGTTTTATTTATGAACTGATGTTAAACTCAGGAGATGGGGGTGAATTGCAAGATTTATTTGTAATTTATGTCATTTTGATGCTGTTAATCGCGCATCTGTTTCGGGAAAACCAATTTTAGAGACTTGAAAAATGCAGAAATGCCCTGTGAAGATCCGCACAACAGAGGTCGACTGAAAAAATAAAATCTGTGTTTCTTTATTTATTATTTTATTTTATTTTAAAGATAATAGAAATGAATTTATAAAAACAAAGGCTTTTAACAAAGATGTCCAGGTGTGTTCAAATAAGTTGAGCTGAAAGTGAGGTTATGTTTGATTCAGCTCAACTTATTTCATTTAAAACTTAAACTTTCAAATGAATGAATTTTCTGTTTTTAGAAGAAGTCCAGTATGGCTCACCCTCGGCTCATCAGTCAGGAGGTTGTACCACATGACGGAGGCCCAGCCTCCAGGCAGCTGGCTCACATTGGAAATCACAACGAGCGGCAGGGAACACGTCTAGAAAATAAAAATAAATATTAGTAAATTATTTTGTAAATGAACAGCAACAAAAACAAGTTTGAAATAGATCTGCTCTGCCGCTGACCTCCAGGTCGATGGTGAGGCCCTGCACCGTGAAGCAGGCCTCAAAACTGAGAGAGTGAAGTTCTTCTGTCACAGAGAGCAGGCCCTGAAAAATAAAACACTGAAACATCAACTGGCGTTCAAAGGCAGATTCATTGAATATGATGCACAAATCCATCTGAAGCAGCATTAATGGTCACTGCGGAGGACAGAAACTGCCAAATCAGGAGCAAATGATGCTATACATCAATTAATATGTCATTAAATACATTAAATATTAATTAAGCCTATACATTAAATAATTTACAAACTATGGCACTGATAGTTTTGCTTCAATATTTACTTACCTTTGTATTAATTCCCTAATTTATCTACTTTCCCATTCAATGTTTACATTTATTTAAATGTATTAGTTACATGATGTATTTCTGAATCAACCATGAAGCATGGGGTTGTGTCATGAAGGGCATCCAAAAGCAGCTGAAAATCAATTTAGGTCATATCTTATAAATGAATAAGACCTATATGGATTTAAAATAATGATTTATTTACTTTAGAAATACAAATAAACACAATACACTGCAAATAATAAAAATATAATAAATAAAATAGAAAATTTTATGGGAAGAAAATACTACAAATAGTACAAAAAATGCAAAAGAATACAATTTTTTTTTAAATCAATTTAGATTATTTTTTAAAAAAAATCCCTACACTTTTTGTGGACTTCATTAAATATGAACTTATTTACAGAGTCTCTTTTATTTGGCAGTTTTCGTCCTCCGTAGCTCATCTACATTTCTTACCTCGTTCCCTTTGGTGCCGTTGATATATTTCTTCTCTTTCAGCTGCTGTAAAACACAAACTCTGAGTGAGATGACTAAACACCATTTTAAATAAATGGTTAAAGGTTCAATGAAAGAACCAGTTAAACAACTGTCAAGATTTGTTAGAGTTTTGTCCTACCAGATGTCTGAACTCCACTGAGAGGCAGCCGTTTGAGTAGTCCTCAATGTCCATAACTTTAGTGTTGTTGGTCAGGATGAAAAACTGACGACTTCTAAGGAGAAAAGGAGAAAAAACTTGATTTTCTTATCAATGTTTACCAGCATCCATCTATAAGATGGACTTAATTCAGAGGATGAAGTGTTTGTGGATTGTTTTAGACAATAACATAAACCATATTTAAAATCTGTATGTAGTTTTCAAAATAAAACACTCCACTTATTTTACTGTAAAGGTTTTTAAATCAGGGCGATTTTAAGAAGGTTCAGCTGCAGACTGTCCTTCCTGCAATGTATAACACCGTATATAATCTGTCAATACATGTATAAATCTAAAACAGAGATCTATAAAAGAAAACCAAGCTGATTACATTTCGCTGTAAATTTTTTTGTTATAATTTGCGGATGAAATCTTTAAAGCCCACATATCTTTATGGATTTTTGAATAACTGACAAGTCAATAAGTTATAACAAAGTCAAGTACATTATGCGAGTGTTTCCTGTCTTCCTATTTCCTATTGCTTTTCCTGTCTGTTCCAGTGCGCGGTATCAGGCTAACACTACCAGAAGGTGGCAGTAAACACCAGCTGTTTAAACAGCAAAAATTGAAGAAGTGCTACTTCTATAAAAGTGAAGTTCAGGCAATTGGTTTTTAATGAACATCGAGTATTTTTGCTTTGTATCCTACTGAGAACCGAGGAAAAAAGCAAGAGAACAAGTAAATCTATCACGGCATGCCTGTATTCATTCACATCTCAGAAAACATTCTCAATCACTCACTTTTCTTTTCTTTTTTAATCCATTTGCTTTCAGTAAACTCCTATAGCTTTTAAGGTGACTTTAACCCAATAATATGTTTTTTCTGCATCTGGTTTTACAGGAAGTTAGAGGCAAAGTTCCCCCGAGGTGCATGTTTGGTTTCCAAGTGCTTTTTCAAACCATATTTACACCTGGTAACGCCAAACAAATAACACGCCAGTGAAGCCATAAAACAGGAAGCTTTAGGGCTGATTTTGGCTTTTAATCTTTAAGTTTTTACCCCCTTACAGACATTTCATTATTTTTTTTCCAGTCTTGAATTTGTATGATGTTAAATCAGAGTGGATATCCCTGTATGAATACCTCAGGCACAGATGCTCCGCCCACCTGCTATTCAAACCTTTTGCTTTCAAGGGGGAGCCTATCAGAAGTTGTCTTAAAGAGGAAGAAGCTAAAACAGGTTATTTCATGTAGAGAATTAAATGAGGGGGTTCTAAGGTCCAGTATTAGATAAAGTAGTATTATTTCACTAAACCATGCCTAACTACTGTATTAGCGAGCAGATTAGGTTGCTTTTAATCTGGTGCTGTTTCCTGTTCTCGGACATTTAGTAGTAGCACGCTTAGACAGTTTGTACTCACACTCTGCCCGGGGGGAGGTCCCTGCAGAAACACACAAGCACAGCACACAACATTTTTACCTTATTTTTATTCAAGCAATGAAGACAGGTTTACTGTGGGGTCCATTTAATAAGAAAATAAATCATCTTACTTGTCAAATGTTGTTTTCACTTTCAGCTGATAATCCACTTCTGGAAGTTTAACCAGGAGTCTGCAAGAAATCAGAATAAACTGAAACAAACTGCAACCCAACAGCAGAAACAAATCCTGAAACAACAAGATGTCACATCACCATACCTGACTTTGGTGGTGAACTGTACTCCAGTCTTAATGATGAGGGGTTTCTGTGGATGTGTGGGCATACATGGCTGCTTCTCCACCACAAATGAACTGTGAAAAAAAACCCACACCTCGATTTACAATTTCACTTTAACACCCCGAGCTTGAGAGAGAACATTCAAACCACAGCTGGCCGTGTTCCTCCTCCGGTAGTTACCACCTTTCGGTTTATTGTCTAATGTGTTGTCAGAAGCTGAAGCAGAGGAGGAAGTCGTGTTTTTCATTTTTCAGAGCACTGAAAGTTGTTCTGCACAAAGATGAATTGGGCTGGGATCCCTTGCACTGCTTATTACACATCTGCATCTCCTCCTCTCCCGTGTGGCATCCCTCAAGGCTCAATCCTGGGACCACCTCTGGTTTCATTATATAGGTTATCTTTCGGCTAATAACTTAACAGCTTCAGTGGTATCTAGTACCATTTCTTTCTTTCTTATCTCAGTGAATGTGTCACTAATTAATTAATTGTCCTTTATCTTACTCCTGGTAAAACTGGGGTTTTTGTGTTAGGCTCTGACAGTTTCTCTAATGAGACCCAACATTAAATCACTACTCTTATTATTATAGATGAAGCTACACAGCTGTCAACAGGTCATTAAAATCATTTCAAGCTGCAGCAGCAAAGAGATATACACAAAAGAGAATCAATAACTGTGATTCAGCATACTCTAAGTAGATTCTGCTACTCAAACTATTGCACTTTTACTTCAATTTTAGTTTTGTTTAATAAATTAAAAGCATCTAAATACTTCTTTTCATAACAGGGTTTAATTTTTTGTGCAGCTAATTTCAGAGGTGGGAAATAACAAAGTAAAAATACTTTGTTATTGTACTTAAGTAGAATTTTTAGTTATTTGTACCTTACTTGAGTATTTGTTAACACTTCATTCATTTCAAATTAAATATTCTTGTTCTGTGTCACCACATTTAAAAAAAATAAAAATCATAGAAATACCCCCACATGCAACACAGATTTCTTTCACAAATGCTAAAGGAATAAAATGTCTTCTGCTGAGCTGTGTTGGTACCTCTTGATGAGATGGTAGATGAGATATTTCACTCTCTCTTCCATCTGAGGCTTTTGCAGGGGTATTGGGTCGCTCTCATAGGTCACCTTCACCACCAGCTCCCCCAGTTTGTCCAGCTGACGCTTGATCTGGAAAAGGCTCTGGGCAGTCAGGGTGAACCTGAGAGAAGCGAAGAATAGGATGAGGGCAGAGAATTTATCTGATCTTTATTTAACAGCATAGTGCCACCTTAAAATCTGTTACCTCTGCCAGTTAGTTACAATATACTCAATTATTTTGCTCGATAGTAAACTACTTAACTGACAACTGACAATTATAGAAGATCGTTTCTGCCACTGAAAAAGAGAAATGGCTGGCAATTAAAAATCGGGGCGATCGTGGCTCAAGAGTTGGGAGTTCGCCTTGTAATCGGAAGGTTGCCGGTTCGAGCCCCGGCTTGGGCAGTCTCGGTCGTCGTGTCCTTGGGCAAGACACTTCACCCGTTGCCTACTGGTGGTGGTCAGAGGGCCCGGTGGCGCCAGTGTCCGGCAGCCTCGCCTCTGTCAGTGCGCCCCAGGGTGGCTGTGGCTACAATGTAGCTTGCCATCACCAGTGTGTGAATGTGTGCTTGAATGGGTGGATGACTGGATATGTAAAGCGCTTTGGGGTCCTTAGGGACTAGTAAAGCGCTATATAAATACAGGCCATTTACCATTTAAAATAAATACAAAAACAAAGCGTTTTTCAGTCACAGAAACAAGCTTCCATAGTAATTATACTAACGAGTTAGCTATATAGTTAACCAAGTAATATTCGTGTCAAGTTGGGCGACATATAGCATATATTTTACAGTATATATCACAGGGTGTCATATGTACTGGGAAATTAATATTCAATCTATAAATAAATATTTATTAGAAATAATGTATACATTTATTTTTTTGTATAATGAATTTACTTCAGTTGGTGTTGGTCCTCCATATATCTATATAAAAGCAGATATACAAATGGTACTTAACTATTACAAATGCAACAGATATACAACCATATGTCCTGTTTACATAATTTATTAATATTATTTTAGCATTTTTGGGCTTCCATACAAAGTACTGGTTATGGACAAATCAAGTGTGTGATCATGTATGAGTTGTATAGTTTTAATGTTTTATTTGGGAACAGAATGGTGTGTATGTGTAAGTTTGGTGATGGAGTTTTTATTATGAATGAATGATGAATTTTTATGAATTATTATGTCTATTTTTATGCTTAAGGACAACAGATGGAAATTAGCCCTTGGCTATAATCTGGTATGTTTACATTCATGTAATTTTTTTTTTTTTACATTTATGTTCATTAACATGCACTGTCCTAAATAAATAAATAAATAGATAAATAAATAAATAATTAGCATTAGCAGTAAGGATTTCTGACTTTTTGTTGGAGGTCATTACCAGCTCTGCAGCTGCTCCAGCCCGGTGAGCAGAGGACCCCCGATGGCAGCAATCTGCTGCCTTCGTTTCCAGTCCTGCAGCTCAGGGTTTAGCTGAGAGGTCATCAGGTCGTCAATCTCTTTGATCACAACGTCCATCTTTGATAAAATCTCCTAACAAAAGCATAAAATACAGTGTTTATGGCTGATCAACACACTGTGAATGAATTTTTTTTATTTGTACACCTGCATATATTTTTGTCACGTTTCAGAGCTTTGCATGTGCGTACCTTCCTTTTAAAGTCAAGCCGGTTTAGCATTTCCTGTAGTCTTGTTACTTCCTGTTTCATCACGTCAGAGTTTCTATCAGTTGATTCTGACACAACCACAAAAACAGTAGTATGAAATAAGAATTCTAAAATAGTAAATGACTTTTTATTTTTACAACTTGTAAAATGGCTCACCTCGAGACTGCAGGGTCTTGTAGCGGAAATCAAAGTCATCTTGCATGTCCTCGATGTATTTCACAGCCTGGTCCATCAACTGGAAACACATTTTTTTGTGTAAAATTCATCAATAAAATTCAGCTTTGTGTTTTCTCCATCCTGTATTGAAGGTGTTTGAGTTACCTGCACGCTGCCCCTGATGATCCCAACTCTGTTGTCCATGTTCTTCTGCCTCTCAAACGCCACAGAGTTCTGCAAAGACTTCTCCAGAGGACCCTGTAAAAAAAAACAAAAAAAAAAACATTTACAACTTTGCATTTCTGAACAGACTGTAATCTGTAATCTTTATTTACTTCTGATTTAACCATATCAACATTAATGACATGACTCTCTCATATGTCTGTTGGTGCTGCTCCCACAGCATCATAACTAAGAGCTGTTGAAATGTTCAATTCAATTTTATTTATATAGCGCCAAAGCACAACAAAAGTCGCCTCAAGGCGCTTTATATTGTACAGTAGATACAGAGAATGTTGCAAATGTTGTGGCTTTGTGATTCAGGGTCATGTGGGGTTCATGTTCAATACAGTGTGTAATGAATGTTTTTTAAAGTTGCTTTTTTGCCATCTTTAGACAAGAAAACATTATTAACTTTGGGAAAATTCAGGGTGCCAGTGCATGAATAAAAAACATGTTACTCACTGGTTTTGGTCTCTGCAAACTGAAGACTTAGTTAAAGACTGGATCTTCATCATGTTTATGTCTTTGAGGCATTTTTTAACCAATTATCTGAGAAATACCACAGTTTATTTTGAGGTAGAGGCTGTCCACAGCTTTGGGGTGAGTGAATATTCACCATAGTATTATAGTATTAGCACGTAGCTGTGTCTGTGTACAGTTCATGGATGCAGCATGGTAATCAAGCTTTCTCAAGTTAGCTGAAAATTTAGTTAATATGTGGACATGTAGCACAGTGGCTACATGCATCTTTTGTATACAGTCGATTTATTGGACATATCGTGTACTGGGACGTGTTGAATATTTTTCTGGCACATTAAATTTTAACATTGCGTGGGTAATATTTTGGGAACAAACAGCCTCTGTGCACAGAGAATCTCTAAATGTTTAAACTCTAGCTATGAGTATCTGCATATAGAAGACCTCTTTCTTCCTCTGAAACCTGAAACCAGACTGAGTTTAAACCTGCAATAACAGATGTGTTGTGCCATCTGATGTGAGCAGAAGCTGCAAAGCATCACTGAAACGTTTTAAGGCGATATAGTAAACTTCTTTATGACTGCTTTAGTTTTTGGTCTTTACAACGTTTTTTTGCACGGATATTAGAAAGAAAAGGTGTTAATGATGTCTGTGTGCTGTGTAGTGCTGGGGAGGTAGTCCAAGGTGAGTTTATTACTCTTTATTGGCTCCAATAACAATAAAGTTATGGTGCATTAAACCCAAACAGTGAGCTAAGTGAAGCAGCAGTCTCTATGGAACAACCCAGCTTAAACAAACACAGTTATCCTGTTCACGGGAGTAGAAACACTTTAGTGATTACCGTAAAAAGCCAAACACTGATTGTTGGGAATAAAGTGAACTGGCTGGTTGGGAGGGTGGGGGTGTGAAATATGTTTTACAGTGTAGTCTTCCTGGTAGTGGCCCAGATTTACCAGCAGAGACTGTAATAAAGGGACTTTCCCTTCACTGAGGCAGACAATGTGACAAACCTGTTCTTGCATGCAGGCACTGGAGAGAATACGGCGCTCTTCCCTGAGACAGGTGGAGATGACTCTGGCCATTACAGCAGGATTGGTGGCGTATTTCAGCTACAGTGACGCAAACAGAGAAAATTTCAGTTATAAAACCCCCTGAGAAAAAACCTTCGAACCAATGATTTCCTAATGATGTGATCATTTGTGTAAGTAGGCTATAAAACCAACCACAGCATGATCAATACTCCCACAGTGTCTGTTTATCTGTGAAGAAGAGATGAAAAGGAAATCCCTGACAGAGCGGAAGCCCTTTAGTTCAATAACAAAGGAATGAAGTTTAACTGGACACAAAACGAGCATTCTCCGTGAACAGCAGCTGAGTAAATAAAGTCAGATATTTGGAGCTCATCCAGGTTCGACTCTTTAAGGGCAAAGAATTTAACCACAACATTTAGTTAAATATTAGAGAACAGATTCGAGCGTGTGAGCCTCATTTATAAACATGTAAAAGTTGCATAATCAAAATTGTAATGATGCAACTTGCACCATGAGGTTAAAAAATAAAATAAAAGAAGCAACATTAAGACAAACCTTGTTAACCTTTAGCAAATAACCCTAACTGAGGATTATTGTCCACTAGAAACCTTAGATTTCTTAAGTAGGGATAGACTTCAGGGCTCAAATTATTATTTTTGTTTTAAATTGCATTCCCTATCTATGAGTGCCACATTTATTTATTTCTCCATTCAATCTATCCATCTACGTTCATTCACTCATTAGCATTTTCTCCTTTTCTTCAAAGATGTATTTATTTCATTATTTTCGTAATACATTCCTTTTTTGCTTTTTTATGAGGCAAATCACAGAGTTATGCAATGACATTAATCATTAAAATAAGAAATTTAAAGTAAGTAAAACAGTAGAATCAATAGAAACATATATTGTATAAATAAATACCCACATTTATTGGTTTTAAAGTCGTTAATGGCCTTTTGATGTTTTTTGGTTTGTTTTTTTTGCATTTGCTAAATATTGATAAGTGGGATTATATATTTTGTTTCTGTGCCTTTAATGACATATTCTTTTTCATGAATTCGGTATTCTAATGATGCCTTTAATGGTATATTCATTCATTTTTTTAAAAATCAACTTATTTTTGATTTTGGCAGTTTGGCACCTCCATACATTCCTGCCAGATGCCTGTATCTTTAAATCTCTTTATTTTTAGACTATATATGGCTAATATATGCGGCAGAAGCCACAAACTTTCCGAAGCTGCATATCGGCCTCTACATACATTCAAATGCTCACTAAGAAAAGTACAAAAAACTTCTTCTGGAGGAAGAGGGAAAGTTTTTGTCTCGCCTTCAGGTGTGACTAATATTTCATCACTAAAATGACAGACTGAGGACGCACAAACGCACACACACACCTACACGCTCAGTCTTATGACAGCGGCAGTGATGCACTGGTATCCTTTCAGAGTTTGTACCGTTCACCAAGCTGACCTACATTATTCAGCAAAAATTCACTATAAATACTTCTCCTGCTGTTATGGGTACTTTACAGTCAAACCCAACACTCCTGACATTTTCCCTCAGCAAGCAGCGAAGGTCAGATTAAAAATGTGCGCCTACCACTGCGAGGGATTTCCCCTCGAAGAAAGACCCTGCGTGAACATGAATGGAAGAGAGATTCAAACATGAGCTAAAATCTCTCCTCTGTTACATGAACACATAACAACAACAACAACAAGCCACAAACACCGTCGACTATCGCACAGGAGTAGCTACTTCCTCTAAGAAGTGTTGACACATAACACATATACATATTCACAGGAAGCAGCGGTATGAGCCTCGAGGGTTCATTCTGCAAGAGGTATCTGTCTTTCTTCCAGAATAAAAGCGAGTGACGACCACAACCAAACTTCCTGAGAAGCTCCTCTGGCAGAATATACATCCTCAAAGGGTTCATCGACAGAGAGAATAACTTAAAGCGTTTATAGACAACAATGAAAGAAAGGAATTCAATGTGCAAAAGCTCTTTACTGACTTCAATTGATTAAAACAGTAGCAGCAAAAACAGGAGCTGCAGCTTTCAGGCAGCACACAAACAGAAAGCTGCACATTTACAGCAATTCCCAACTCGTGAGCACGGCAATTATTTTACTTCCCTTTCACCTCAGGCACATGTACACACCACGAGGCTACTTCTCCAAATTGAGGACGCTTTAATGACAACAGTTCAGGGAGTTCACGGCTGAACGTTTTCTCTGTGTTCAGTTTGTTTGAGGTGTGTGGATAAAAGTGCACAACAATAACAAGAAGCCACGGGCAGAGCAGCACTATAACCTACAAGTACTGAGCAAAGAATCCAACATGACCTCTTTTCTGAGCTGTACAAAGGAAACTCATGTAGAAACACCACAAATATCAACTTAAATGAGAATTAAAGCTGCTTAATCTGGACTGCCATAAATAAACTGCAGCTAATTACGAACTTTGCAAAATTCCCACAACTCCTGAATACTTTTAAGTCTGCAAAGTTCAGCTAGAAACTTCTTCTACAGATTTGCATGCAGTTGAATCCATGCTCACAGTTGTGGCTTCAACAAAAAAAAAAAGAACAAAAAAAAGCCTTTTCTTCGAATGTAATCATGAGAAATGATTAACATGCATATACTTCCTCAAAAACATCCTAAAGCTCCACAGCCTGTGCTGAATCATGTGATTTATGTAAAACTATCAGACTGATCAGGATCATCAGATTTGCTTTAATCAGCACGACACAAACATGAGTCTGATTTTAGATGCTGTGGGGCTCTCTGCTAGTAGCTTGTATTCTTTAGGTCTGATCAGTTGTGCAGAGAGTATAGCTCTGTACACGTCACAGTCCATTCTGCTGCTTATATCAGAAGTGACATCATCAGTAAACATAAGTGACCCGTTCCTGCAGCCATAAATGCCCAGGCCCACACTACCTCCACCATGTTTAACAGATGTTATACGCTTCAAATCAGATTTCTCTCCTTCTCCAAACTTTTATCTTCCCTTCACTCTTGTAAGACTTTATCTTCTTTCAGGACTCCAGAATCCGGCCTGCCTTACCACAGACCTCACCTGGCCGTTAAGTCATCAGTCAACTGTCCAATTACTTTTGAGACTCTAAAAATATAACGTGTGTATAAAAATAGCTGTATCTCCTACACAGTTAATACAGAAATTGTTAAACCCCTTGAATTAAAGCTAAAAGTCTGCACTTCAGTCAGCTCTTAACTGTTTCATTCAAAGTAGTTATTTTTCAGTAGTTTTGAATTAATATTCATTTATATTTTTGGCAGTTTTAATCCACTATGGATAACAGTAATATTAATATTAAATAAGAAACTCAAATTTTTATTTTTGGCAGCCACCATAAATAATGTTAACTAGATAAATCACTATTAATTGAATATCAGCATGTATTATTAATATTTTTTATTTATGTTAACTTTTTGTATTTTTGTCATTTGCAATCTTCCATATAAAAATACCAGTACCTAACTAACCAGCTTTTCCTCCATATGCGATTTGAAACCCATATCTTTGTCATCTTTCTGCCATCACCATGTGCCGAACGGTCTCATTCACTGCTGTGTAAACATGTATGTGACGCTTTAAAAGCACGTGTTGAGCTTTTATCTTTCCACATGATCACGTCGTAGTAAAAATCTCACCTGTTTCTTCTGTAATATGTGTCAATAAAACTGTGTGAGTAGAGCATACACACTTCCTCTATTTACACTACATCTGTCTGTCAAGGCTGCTTTCCAGTATGGGGCACATTAGGGTGACAGTTGTTTTTGTCATCTGTGGAGCACTCAGTAAGTGCATCATGTGAAAAAACAAGCATGTAGCTTCTAGCCTGTCCTAGAAAACAGGAAGTCTAACAAATGTTTGTGTTACAAAGGCAGATCTGAAGTGCTGAGGTCTCAGCTGATAAATTAGATGTCTGGGGGAGAGGTGGACTCACTTGCAGCTGCTGCTGGATTATTTTCATGTTGTGTCGTTGCAGAAAGTTCTGCTCCTGCGAGCGCACCCTCTCCAGCTGGGTCAGCAGGTTGGTGAAGAGCACGCCAGCCATCGACTCGTCGTTCACCGCGGTGTCCCTAAAAGTATACAGAGTGACACATTCAGGAGATTCAGAGCAACAAAACCTGTGAAGAACAAAGAAGTTGCTTTACCACCTACCACAGGCCTTCAAGCTGGCAGTAGTTAAACTGTTACTTAAAAAGCCATCTTTTCCACATATCACTGTCTTAGCTAATTATAGGCCAATCTCCTACCTTCCTTTTATCTCTAAAATTCTTGAAAGAGTAGCTATCAAACAGTTAATAGATTGTTAAATCCAGAATCAAATCTAAAAATCTACTGCTACATACAAGGTCTTGAATAATCAGGCCCCATCTTATCTTAATGACTTTAGAGTACCGTATCACTCCATGAGAGCCCTTCGCTCTTAGACTGCAGTCAGACCAGTTGCAGATGGCTGCCCCTCCCTGTGCCTGGTTTTGCCAGAGTTTTCCTCCTCTTAAAAGGGAGTTTTTCCTTCCCACTGTTGCCAAAGCGCTTGCTCACAGAGGTGAGCAAGTTGTTGGTGTTTACTCTGCATTATTGTAGGGTCTTTACCTTAAAATATAAAGTGCCATCTGGGAACTGCTGTTGTGATTTGTTACTATATAAATAAAACTGAATTGAATAGTTCCTTGCTCAAGAGTCAAAAAAATAGTGGTACTTTTGTCCATCCATCCATTTTCTTCCAATAAAGGGTTGGAAGACAATGGATAGGCTGCGCTCACCTACAACCACCATGGACAGGTGCCAGTCTGTCATAGGGCTAACACAGAGAGACAGACAGCCATTTACACCTATGGGAAATCTAGAATCATCTGTTAACTTAACCCCACTAACTGTATGTCTTCGGACTGTGGTGTGGGAGGAAGTCAGAGTACCCAGACAGAACCCTCACAGACACGGGGAGAACATGTCATGCCCCCAAAAAACCAAAAACTGCAGTTCCTTGAATGATCACTGAAGCCAGACTTCAAGAGTAAGTTTGTCTTCTTGGTTTTTCTCTCTTCTCATGCCGATAATGATTCCGCCACAGCTCTGTACCCTTCATTCCAGTACTTAGGGTGCGAATTCCCCTGCAGTATTCTCGTGAGCAATAGATGTCGCAATTGAGACAAAACTTCCACATTCGCACTGGTATTGTCTCTTCAACCCAGCAGAAGCACAATGGACCATTTTAAAGAAATCGACAGCTGCAGGACCGGCTGACACGACACCAACATGGTGGCTTGCTACAGCAGGTGTGACATCACTTAGGCGTACAGCGCCGTTCGCAAGGGGATGAATGGCGACATAACAGGATCCTTCTACTCCCAAGTTAAAAATCATAGACTGTATTTAAAAAATAAATGTAGCTACCATTACATAACCTATTTATTTCTGATATATGCATTTCTAGACTGAACTTAACCAATAATCTTTGAGGAGAAAAAGGTCTTTTAAGTTTTGAAAACAACAAGAAACATGTACCTTTTCTTTGTATAAGAAAAAAAATAAGAAAACTATGAAAAATTATGTCTTCAATACATTTCTTGGACTTTTTAAATTGTATTTCTTGTGGAATAAAACTCAAAGGTTTGTAGCCTTATGTACATGTTATTTAGTGAAGGAATGGAAGAGCCTTCAGGCAGGTTCTCTCAGATCTGCCCAGCACCGTTGAAAAATGTACTTTAACTCAGACCACAATCATTCCTAAATCCTGCTGAAACCGAAAACTAAAAGCATCCATTTACTCTCCTTTTAGCTAAAAGCAAACACTCTGTGGGTGATAAATGATCACTGTTCTCGTTGATAAGGAAGAAGGTGCAGCTACAGCGGGTTTTTCACTGAAAAGAGCTTCCTGTAGGAAATGAGGTCTATGACGTGAAGTTGTGGGCTGTAAAACCAAGAAGTCATGGTTTTGATCAATCAGCTTCAACTGAACAAAAGTATAAACTCAGCGATTTGAACTCAGCTTTGTCAACATGTTTTTGATGCACAGGTGATCGTTTATGTTTGCACAAACTTTCACTGAGCTTCAGAAGACGTCTGGATCAAAAACTCCTGCTTTTCTGGATTTAAATTTAAAAAGCCTAGACCCATTAAAAATATAGATATCTATACACTTAAAATATTTGATAGACAATATTTCTGTCTTATTTTGCTTCAGAACTATTACATAGGATTATTTCCTTGAATTATTTATTCATCCATTTTAATTTCAAGTTACTCATTTATAAATTATTATTTTTTCATCATTTTGCCTTACTCCATTTTTCCTCAAGTATTTTTCTTAAAGAATATTTATTTAGACATTTATGCTTTATTAAACAAATATAAACGGCTGACATTGTGAGTGTTTATGGAGGTGATTCTTTGCCAGCATATTAACACCAGACTCATATCCTAAATATATTTTCATATACTTATTATTTGGTTATCTTTAGTCTTATGTACAAGGTTATTATAGTCGACTAAAACTAATATAAAATGAATAAAATAAATATTTGAGTTAACTGAAATAAAATAAAAATATGCATTTTATTAACTGAAGATGATAACTCCATGTGACTGAGTCATGGGTTTATTTTGTACTTACATTACAAAAAATAAAACTGATACTAAAACTAAACCATCCCCACCCTTTGGAAGCAAACTACAACTTAAGTTAAAGCACAAATAAAAACTCACTTATATAAACTGCTATATTACAATCATTACAAAGAAAGAAGAATGAAAAGACAGACATATTTGGTAAATAGTAAATAAATAGTTCACAATACTTTGATAAAAAAGAAAAACATTAATATTACATGTTGTGTACTTAATTGCATAATTATTTATGTACTAAGTCATTAATTTGTGTATTTAGTTAATGTTAATTTTGGCAGCTTCAGTCCTCCATACCATGTGGTCTTTCAGCCTATGAAGACAGCTGCCTTTTTTTGTAATACAGACTTTTTTTTCCCCACACTTCTTTGCACATAGATGAAGACTCACCAGTCCTGAGACTCGATCCAGCTGGCCAGCCCCTGCCTGATGTCCATGGGGAAGTTATCGTCATACAGGTAATCCACCTGCTCCAGGAGTCTGATCTCCAGCTGTTGAATCTGCTTCCACTGGCTCATGATGCTGTGCCTTCGGACACCACGCGATGCACACACCCGTTATCACCAAAGAGTGCTCTAAAAACATGAATAACATGTTAAATATTATCTAAAATTACGGATTATTTATTGTATGTAATTATTTGATCGTTTAATGTCGCTTCTCCTCGTGTTTGTTACCTGAGATGTTTCCGCGCTGCCTTCCCGTCAGCTTTCATCTACCATGTGCACTTGTTTCCCTTGCGCTGACTTTCGTTTTTTATATGTGCCTCTCAGATCAGGAAGCGACCTCATTTCCCCTCAGTGGCTGTTCTCAGGTACTCAGAAGGCCCCTCCTCCTCCTGCCAATCACACACTCAGAATGATCCTAAACTTTTAGACAGGTAACAGGTGCAACTAGAAAAGTGATACTGTAAGGTTATATAAAGAAACAGACTAAGTTAGAGAAGTAGCTGAAATGAATGCATCATATTTATCTCAGCTGATTACATAAATCTTTAGATAGGTAATTAATGATCAAAAATTACTTTCAGCTAGATCACAAATTAATGATAAACAGTCTAAATGACCAACCAAACATAATGGATAAACCATAAACTGATGAAATCAGTGACTGTAAACAAACTTTTATATAGTAATTTATGGAAGTTTGTTTGCACCAGTTTTGAGTTATGTATCTTAGAATTTCAAGTTAACAGATAGCAGAAAATATGAATAATTTTTTTTTTTAAATGGTGGAAACAAGCATCTATAGGCAATTGTTGAATTACACTAGCTAGATTAAATTATGAGTTAAAGGTGATAAATTATTTATGACTAGCTGATAAACTGCTTGCTAACAGTTTGCTAACATTAAACCATTATGTTGCTTTTGAAGCTAGCAGTTAAATTGGCATTATGACAAAGTATCAAATTAAATTAAATTACTAGAAATGTTGATAGGTTTTGTTAAAGTTATACCAAGTGGTTAAGCTGTCTAACACTTTTAACTGACAGTTAAAATGGTTAGCTAAACGCAATGGGTGAACCATATACTGTAGCTAACTTTATCTATATTCTTAGGCAACATTTGACATTTAAGATTATTATACCAATAATAAAATAATTTACAAACCTTTTTTAAAAAAAAAAAAAATCAAACAGTTCAAAACACAATTAATGAGCCATAAAGTGTTGAAATGTGTTTTGATTTAGATTCTGCTGCAAAGGCAACTTTTTAAATACCTTGGTTAGTAGCTAAACTAACAAACTAAGAGTAACACAATCGATTAACACCTGTTATATTAATAGCTGAGACTGTTAACTAAATACAGTACAGTACATACAGCACAGCAAAGAAGGACTCATCCAGGCTGGAGAAACTGATCAGGAGGGCTAGCTCTGTGGTCGGCATGAAGCTGGACACTCTGGTGACAGTGGCAGAGAAAAGGACATTAAAGAAACTGATGGACATTATGGACAATGCCAGGCATCCTCTGCACACGGCCATTAACAACCAGAAGAGTCTGTTCAGTGACAGGTTGCTTCTCCCAAAGACAAGAACTAACAGACTTAAAAACTCCTTTGTCCCACACGCCATCAGACTGTTTAACTCCTCTCTGGAGGGGAGAGGGAGGGGAAACAGGAGGACAAAGGAGGGAACAACTAAGCTGTAGTGCCTCTTCACCTCACTGTGCAATACCTTTTGTGCAATACTTTTGTAAATAGTCAACGGTGCAATAGACTCAATACTTGAAATGTGCAATTCACTTGTATTTTTATTTTTATTCCTATTTATTCTATTTATCCCCTTCGTATATTTTATTTATATTGTCTCTGTATTTATATATATGTGTGTGTGTGTGTATAACTCTGTAACTTCTGTCGGTGCTGTGCTTTTTTGGAAATCGAATTTCCCAGAGGAACCCACCCGAGGGATTAATAAAGTTCTATCTTATCTTATCTTATCTTATCTTATAAACCACAGAATGTATATCTTTAAATATATTGCTAATTAAAATCATAAATTAAAATATGTGTACTTTGCTAAAGATACAGTTAGCAGTTGTTCCTGTTAATTTTTCCATATTATGTACTGGGGTATATTTGTCAGGGGCAAAATCTTAGTACATTCATTTTTTTTTTAAATCAATTAACACTTATTTTATTTTCTGTCTTTACCTTAATAAGACATTTATTTTGTCACTCTCTACATTATTGGCTTACATACCATTTATTCACTTTATTCACTTTTAGTCACTTACAGTTATTTATTCACCTTTCAGTCACTTTAATTTTAAAACTGTGTAATTTTAAAACTGTATATTCTGTGTATTTATTATTTCACTCTTATTGCCTGTTCTTATTGTCCTTATCTTCATCGTTATGGTGCCTTGTTGTTTGTTAATTGCCCCTTGGGAATAAATAAAGTCTTCTGATTCTGATTCTGTTTTTAATTTTCCAAATTCTTCCCTGATAAATAAAGTACATCTAATCTTACCTTATAACAAAAAAGCTTATGAAACGTAGAATGACTGATTAGGACAGAACTATACAAAAGAAGTGGCACATTTAAATAGAAAAGTTTAATAAAATTCTTGCTGAATAAAAATATAAATGTAATACAATAAAGAGCAAATAAAAACTCTAACCATTAAATAAACATTTTGTGGTATGACACTTTCTGCATATGTAACAAAATGGCAGAGGGTGGGGAACTTTTAAATACAATTAAAACATTATTTATTATTTATTAATTTGAAGTCATAAAAGTGCCCCGTGTATTTCTTACTGTAGCCCTCCTATCCAGCAGGGGGCGCGTGTTAAACGGAGTGGTGCTGACCGAGTGAGGAGCAGCGCTCAGAGGTGAGAGTTCACTCCGGTAAAAACATGGTTGAACACGGGGATATCCGCGTGGTTCACCGCGGCGGCAGTAAAATAAACTTCAGGGATCCTGTGATAACCCACGACTCCAGGTGAGCGAGTGTTTTAATCTGCCGATGTTTCATATTTAGTGGAAAGGTCTCGCGCGGTTCGTGTCGTTTGTGTTAGCCTCAGAGCTGAGGCTGTTAGCATTAGCTTGAGAAGCTGCTGGATGTTCCTGCTGCTGTTTACAGCATAGTATCAGCAGCTCGTCTCAGCTCCGTGACTCTGACTGAGCCACAGACCAAGACTGAGCTGTGTCCCGGTCCCTACATGTTTGTTTGATGTTTGTTTCCTCATATTTGTATCGCTGCAGGTTCCTTCTGTGCGCCTCCGGAGAGGCTGTGAAGGTGTTCAGCACCTCCACAGAGGAGTGTATCCACGAGCTGCGGGGTCACACCGGGCAGGTGACAGGTGTGCTGCTCAGACCCTCAAACCACTTACAGGTACAGTCACCTCTCCACCTAGAAAAACGACTTTTTTCAAGACGTCTTTATCCAGACACTCGCTGATATTCATTTAATGTTAGAAAATACAGGAAAAGCAGAATAGCTGCTGAAGCCACTTTTTCTTTACGTGTAATTATTTATTTATTAAGTTTAGTTCAATCCCCCAGCTCTGATCAAACAAGAATCAGATCTCTTTTTATTTTTTTATTTATTTACTTACTCATTATCCTCATTACTCACTCTGTTGGTTCAGGCCAGAGGCAAAGTAAGTAAACTCTTGATTTTCTGTTCCTGAAAGAGCCCTAACTTAAACTCTGAGTCAGTTACGATTAGTGGTGCAACGGATCCAAGATCTCACGGTTCGGATCGGATCACGGTTTTAAGTCAGGGATGGGATCAATTTTCGGCTCAGCAAAAAAAGACAAAAATTTAACTCGCCATTTACTTATTTAGGTATTTTTTGCCTATTAAAAAACATTCAACTCAAGACTCATTCCTCGCAGTTATATAAAAACAAATTAAGGTGCAATATAGGGCAGTACAGGTCTTTGTATCTACCACTCCGTGGTAATATAATGAGCGGTCACAACGCTTTCTGTTGCCCTGGAGGTCCACCCATTAGGGCAACAGAAGATGCCTGGGACAGTTCAGGCATAACTTTAGACTTTTCGTGCTCATACATGCTTGGAACGATCTGATCACTGAAGTGGACGCGCAACGGGATATCATAGCGTGGCTCAAGCACGTTCATCATAGTTTAAACCCCCTTGTTTTACACAACGGAATACGGCCTCACGTCTGCAGCTAAACACTCCAATAGCTTTTGTAATAGCTTTAGCCCGGACGGATTGGGCAGCAAATGGCGCAAACTCCTCTGCTCCTCCTGGACTGCTAGCACTGGCCATAACTATGGCTTGACAGACTGACCACGCGTACCATGCACATACTTTTTTTCCTTCTTTTTCGAATCTTCGGATCACGTGTGTGCCAAACCGTGGAGTGGGATCGGTCCGGATTACGGATCAACGGTGATCCGTTGCACCACTAGTTACTAGGGCTGCCACGATTTGTCGACTAGTCACGATTACGTCGACTATCAAAATCGTCGACGACTGATTTAATAGTCGACGTGTCGTTTGAAGCTTTGTAAGATCGCAAAAGACGCAGGAATAATAGCAGGATTTAAGAGTGTAATAACGGACTGAAACAGAAGATGGCAGCACTGCATGTACAAGGATGCCAGCTGCCGTTAAACCCCGAAGAAGAAGAAGCAGCTGTGTCCCAGAATTCATAGCGCGGCCCAGCTTAGTTTCCAACAATGGCGGTAGCTAGTTAGTTTTAATATTACTCTTATTATTCTTTCTGGGTCACAAAATAAACGTTTAACATATTTTCAGGCGAGAATGTAGCTGTGTAAACCTCAAATATCGGCTCAGTTTATCAGGACACCACATATTTTCAAAAGCGCTCCGACGTTTTCGGAGACGTCTGTTACCCACTAGCTCGATAGCTAGCCGGGGGCTAGGTCACTAGCGCTGTGAGAACACCGGACTCCCGGCAAATTGTTTTCAAACCCACCGCCGTCTTTCGCGACTCAGGTTAAATATATATGAGTCACTTAGATAAATTAAAAATGTTGTTGTTTGGCTTCTTTTTTTTTTTAGTATTTTATTTGTTCCTGAGTAAATCGGTTTGGCTGAGATTAAAGTTATAGTTTTTACACAGCTGAATAAACGTCAAGCAGACAGCTGATTATCAGAAGTGTGAGATGCTGGAGAATATACTCCGGTGTCCTGTTATATTTTAGATAGCAAGGAGTTTATTAAACTTTACCAAAACAATCTGCAAATTTCATTAAAATTGAATAAACTATCATCTTGTCTTTATTTTTAGTTAGCACCTTAAAAGCTTAAAGCTGTAAGCTAATGATAGTTATATAAGAGCAGATGCTGCTGGTGCAATAAGCTGTAGTTTTACGTCCAGTGGATGATGATCTGATTAGTCGACTAATCGCATAAATAATCGGTGACTAGTCGACTATCAAAATAATCGTTTGTGGCAGCCCTACTAGTTACCATGGAAATTGAGCCTGGGAACCATTCCTGGTACCTGACTCCTTCCCTCCTGCTCCTCATACACTCACCTGCTGCTTTATTAGGTACACCTTTGGACCACCTTTTGTCTTCAGAGCTACCTTACTTCAAGGCACAGATTCAAAAAGCTGCTGGAAACATGCCTCAGAGATTTTGGTCCATGTTGACACGATAACATACAGATGTGTCTCTTGCAAATCCATGATGGAAATGGCCTGTTCCACCACACCCCTCAGGGATAACTCTGGGTTTACTGAGCTAATGCTGATCAACGTTTCTGGGTCCAAAAAGTTGGCTTTTAAGACTTTGAGTTTGTCCATCCATCCATCTTCATCCGCTTTGTCCGGGGCCGGGTCGCGGGGGCAGCAGCCTAAGCAAAGAGGCCCAGACCTCCCTCTCCCCAGCCACCTCCTCCAGCATATCCGGGGGAATACCAAGGCGTTCCCAGGCCAGCCGAGAGATATAATCTCTCCAGCGTGTCCTGGGTCTGCCCCGGGGCCTCCTCCCGGTGACTTTGAGTTTGTTAAACCTCCTTTTTAGCAGGACCCTATTTTTTTCCCTCACTTATTTTTTAATTGTTTTTATTCTCTGTATTTTTCTTTTTATTATTATTGTTTTTGGGTTGTTTTTTATATATATATATATATATATATATATATATATATATATATATATATATATAAATAAATACAGTTCATTGTTATGTCTCACACTGTGCTTGTGTTGTGCTGCAGATTTACTCTTCATCACTAGATGGCACTCTCAGACTCTGGGACTTCACAGACGGGATTCTTATTAAGGTTGGACGTTGAGTCTTGTTGTTTCTCTCCAGTCTTTTCTGTCACTGTGGATCATCAAACTCCAGCTGCAACACACACTTTCCTATTTTCTCTGTTTATAAAAGTGAAATGAAGGGTTTATTTATTATTAGGCAGCCCTCAAACAGAGTGAGCAGGGCACCTGTGATCAGTCTGCGAACATGCAGATGATGCAGATCCTGTTCATGATAATAAAGGAAATGTGTTCTATCTTCTGTGCTTTGACTGCATAACTGAATTTTCTTGAGCTAACAGAAGTTTTTTGCATTAGTTCTGAAAGATTTCCTCTCGATGTCCTTGTGGGTGATTAATTTAACTAATTATATATATTTTTTGTAAATGAACTCTCATATAAATGAATTGTTTCACCTTAAATTAGCTACAAAACATGGAAATTCAGCAGAAAAAGGAGTAGAGGTGTTTATGATGAGGTTTGTGGGTCCAGTTTAAGAGCCCATGTTTCCAAGATGCATGACAGCTGTGCGGTCTCTTCTAGACTTGTGTCATTGGATACCCAATCTACTCCTTCTACGCCTCTGCCAAACATGAAAACGTCATCTTTATTGTTGCATCCATGCCGAGTGACAAAAGAGCGGGTAAGTGTGACATCAGAGCGCCATTCAGACTCCATTTGTGAAGTTAAAGTTTCTAGAACTCAGTGTGAATCTGTTGCACCACCGTCTGAGGGGTAAAGGAAGAGTCCCCAAACAAGGTTTATTAATAAAGTGTGATATTTATTTAATCGCAGGCTACTGCAGGGTGACCCAAGGGGGAAAATAGCAGAGTGATGCTTCTCAGGGCAAGAAGTCAAATATTAAGAAAAAACTAGCCACGCAGATGCCTGTATGTGTCATACCTCTTCATGTTGAATGTTATTGCTTGTTTTGGAATAGTTTTAATGTGTTGGAGTCACCAGGTCGTCCTCGAACCAGCTTTAATATGTGGGAAGAAGAAGGTTTTTTTAGAGGTCACTGAATGGGAATGTGTGAAAAAGGCTGATTTGTGTTTGCAGAGCGTTTCCAGCTGGTTGCGGTCCATCTGCCACAGAGTGGAGATCAAATGGTGGAGGCTCAAGAACTTTCTGCCGTACTCAGTGGCGTCAACCCCAACCCAGCAGCCATCGCCTTTGGCAGAGGGGTACGTACATGCCGCCACAGCTGATACCAAGAACTGACTACTTCGACTTAATCTGTCAGGAACTTTAGTTTGACAACTGAAGTTTCTCGAGGAAACGGTATTTTAGAGGGGAGTATATGAGAGAAAGCTAATGCTTCTTCACTGCAGATTATTTTAGTGAATTAATGATCAGCTGTTCCCAGTGCGTCCCTCGTCCTCCATTAGCTTTCAGCTCCTTCGTCTTGGACTGCAGCCTGTGTTCTTTGCTAGCCCAGCACCACATGAACCAGTTCTTCCTCTGCTACAGGCTCTGATTGGAGTGACTCTACAGCTAATCACAGAACTATAAAAACAAGGACAACTGTTGCGAGCTGCATCCCAAAGTGTAGAATGATGTTGGAGTCGGTCTGACTGCAGGATTTTTTTGGGGGAAAGGTGCTGGGTGGTACTGAGGCTGGCAGGGAAAGAACAAGGCAGTGAGGAGTGGAGGTTGAGGTAACAGGCTAGCAGCGCTGCAACTTTCAAAATAAGAGCCAGGGATTGTCCACTAGTCAATGTTGTCAGAGAAAATACAAATTATTAAAGGACCAGACTTTGGTGACATGAATGTGCCAAAGAAGTCTGCCTGAGGAAGCAGAAATGTGGAGCTTGTGCACACTTCAGGGTGTTATAAGTCCAAAACTCTTTATCATTGTACTTCACTGTGTTTAGCAGACAACAGTTCAAACATTACTTCAGACTGAAGTGTTTTAAATCCAAATGTGTCTGATGCTTATCGCCTGCTTTAATCTTCACAGGGAGAATTTATTGCTTCAGTGAACGACTTGCAGCTGGAGGTCTATTTCTTCAAGAAGCAGAAGTCGTACAGGTGAGAGTGAAGATGGTCACTGGAGGTGACTTAGATTTTTAAAATTCAGGCTCCTATTATTTATTTCTCCTGTTCCAACGCTGAATGATTATTTTAGAGTTTTGTTTAAGGCTTCAGGCCGCTCTGAATGCTCAGTTTCACACAGGAGAAAAACGTCTCTTATGTGGTCATATCAGTTGTGTTCTGTTTGAGAGGTAGAGCCAATCAGGCGAAAGTACTTCAAGTGTCAGAGATTGTATATTATTTAAACTTTTACAGCTGCTGGGCTAGATGTTAATTTTAAAAGGTTATCGTGTTAGTTTTATTTATTTATTTTTGTCATGGAGAGAAGCAGTGCTGCTGTCACACATGACAAAGGCCATGTTGTGTTGGCTGATGTTCAGTAACACCAAACATCTGTCCTGGTGCTGGTTTTTAGGTTTTTCCTGAAAGAAGACAACAAAAAGGGTGGCTGGAACACATTCACATGCGTCGCCTGTCACCCGAAAGATGACTGCATCGCCACGGGACACGAAGACGGGAAGATCCGCCTGTGGTGAGGGACCTCGACTGAAACAAACGCAGATTATCGATGATCCAGATCTTAAACTTCTGCTGGTCGCTGGTTTTGCGTTGTAAAACTGACATTCCTGCTCATCCTTTTAGGAGAAACTTTAACCACAAGAAGGAGTACACGTACTCCACTCTGCACTGGCACCACAGCGCCGTCAGCTCGCTTTGCTTCACTCCAGAAGGTATTCATAGCTGTATTATAGTTATTACTTAGTTCCCACGATCGTTAGGAAGTCCTTAATAGTCTGAAATTGAAATAACAATTAAAATGGCATCAAAATATCTTATATTATACCTTTTTTGTGGGTATTAAATTTGCAGAAGTTGTGAGAGTCAGTAGAATAATTTTAAAGTTGTTTGCTTAACTTTCTTTGTGCTCCTTTATTTTTAGTAACTTGGATCAAAACAGTAGGGGTGATATTTATTTATTTATTTTTAATCAAATTATCAAAAGCACAATAAGAAAAGGAAAACACATCAACTAAACTCTAAAAAAAGGACTTTCTAAAAGTAAAAATATTGTAATTTTCTTGAAATCATCCATTTTTGCTACAGTTTTTTTACAGAAAGTGTAAACCAACTTACTAACACAGCAAGTTCCACATGTATATATTCTTCCAAGGAACAAGGAAACAAACAGAAATCACTCCTCTGTGTGTTACGGTTTTAGTTATGTATTTATTTTGTATTGTCAGGGACCAACCTGCTGAGTGGAGGTGTGGAGTCTGTGCTCGTCCAGTGGAGGTACAACCAAGAGAGCGAGCGGGACTTCCTGCCCCGCCTGGGTGGCGCCATCACTCACATCACCGTCTCACCTGATGGATCGCTATTCTGTACCTCACACAGTGACAACAGTAAGGAGTCTCAGCCTGCAGGATTTCAATGCAGATACGCACAAATTATTGTCAGTGAAATTCGGTGAACTTGGTCCATTCTTTCAAATCAAGTCGTGCACCTCTCAGATTTCACTAAATTGATTTCAGAGCATTTGAGTCACTCAAATAAAATGCAGTTAAACGGCTCAGGTTCCAAACTCATTTTCTGCTTCAGCGATTTTCTTGTTTATTGAAGGTTTTGTTTCCCTTCCTTATAGAGATCACCATCATCCAGAGTTGCGTTAAAGTGTCTGCTGTCATTCAGGGCCTGGTCAAAGGTGAGTACATACTGTAAGGTGACTTTTGAGCATGATGTATGTATAAATAATAAACACTAGTGTTAATTTAAGATGTGCTTTATTGATCCCTTCATTATAGAATGTAAAAGAAAGGAAGGCAGTGAGACAATAATTCTTTGCTTATTTTCTAACACAACACAAATTTTTAGCATCAGTAACACTGCTGAGGTGTATCTGACACTAAAAGTGATCCTAAAATGTGCGTTTGCAACATGTTTTTGAACCTGCATGAACATGAGCATGACTTTGAAATGCCATTGTTGGAATTTGTCACACAAATTGAAGCAAAATAAAGAATTGTCGCCATAGTGCTGGAAATTAAGTGAAAGAGCTCAGCGAATGACAGTTTCAGAATGATGCCGTAAGGAGTTTAAATATAAAATAAATTCAGGTGTGAAGTGGAAAAGATTTCTGCATCGCTCGGGATCAACATGCGGTTACCACAGTAACTGCGTCAGCTAACGGAGGAATCCAAACAGTGTGATTCAAATTGAAAAGGGCTGTGACGAAACGATACCACATTCGAGTCCATTTGCATAGGTGTATTCCCACACAGAGTGAAGGATTATGGGTACACAGCCTACACAGACATCCTCCACTAAACCAGCAGCATGAATCTCAAAGTGGATAACGCTGCGTGTAGGTGGAGTGGTTGGAACAGGAAAGCTGAGTTCACCATGCAGAGAAAACATGGCACAACAGCACAACCAGCAGACAGTGGAGATGACAGTTAGCAAAACACAAAAACATTCCTTCACCACAGCTAGTGCAATCCCAAATTTTCTCTCAGTTTAACATCTCATTGTCTGCTGGAAAAGTCCGGAAGCTAAGCACGGACATCAGTGTTCCCGACGGTCATAAATAAGGTCACTAAACTCATATTATTTCACATTTCTCACAATGATCGCTGGAACGGTCACACACTCAATGTGGTGGACAGCAGTCAGGTAATGTGCGCATGATGTCACATGAGAAACCACCACACTGAAGAAAAACCACAAGTAGATTTGAAAAACAAAGTGCAAACCAATTAACTTTATCTTCACATAAAACGCAAAAAGAAATAGAAATTTACTTTGTTACCATGATAAAGGTGTTAAAACAAAAGAAGCACCAAAAGAACCCATTTGAACAAATGCACCAAACAGGGAAAACCAGTAACTGTTATTGACTGGTGATGTGAGACTGGAGGAAATGTAGTTTTAAAAAAAAAAATGTACCTTTTGAGTTTCTTTATGCATTCATCACCTGCCAATAATGTGTTTTCATAATTAATGACATAAGTTTGTATCAGAAAGAAATAAAATAATGTCTTAGTATGTGGGGTTAATCCTCCTTAAACCTGTTTTCTTGTTCAGGCGACAGCATCAGGACAGACTTGATGATGGATCCTCGCAGCAAAGCTCTGGTGCTAAACGGGAAACCCGGACATCTGCAGTTTTACTCGCTCCAAAGAGACAAACTGCTGTACAATGTAAGCTCTCAGCAGGTCTCACACACGGGTGGATTTGAAAGTGTGGAAACTAGGTTAACATTGTCTGTTTCTCCCACAGCTGGACATCGTGCAGCAGGAGTACATTCATGAATCGGGCCTACAGCAGTTCGAGGTGGTCAAAGCGGCGTTTGACGCCTCTGGCTCGTGGTTGGCGACGGTGGAGGAAAGACATCAGAAAGCTGCTGAGCTGGAGCTGAACCTGAAGCTGTGGGCTTTCGATGAACAGACGCAGAGGTACAGATGTTACAGCTGTTTGTCTGTGGGCTGCAGGGTCAGTCAAGGTTTCTCTTTCATGTGATGAAAATAGTGTAACAATAACCAACCACACCCCTGTCACATGCAGTTTTGTGCTGAACACGACCATCTCGGCCCCCCACGACGCCCAGATTACCGCCATGTGCTTTTGCCAGCCCACCGACAGCCAGACCACCCTGCTGGTCTCCACCAGCAAAGACGGACACTTCAAAGCCTGGCAGCTCGCTGCTCCAGCCCACACAGAAGGTACAGACGGTAAGCAGTCAACCGAAAAAGCCAACCACCTAAATTCTCATAATATTAACTGTTTAATGGAGGTTTTTAAGTTTCTACCAGTGTGCTTTTCAGAACATCACGTTGAACATGAGGTTTAAACCAAATTAGGCTTGCTTTTCTTTCCCCTTCACACAGTAATTCAGCTTATGTCTGTCTCTCTCTCTTTGTTTCCTCTGACTTGCAGATGAAGGTCCTTCCTGGTTATGTGATTTCGTCAGTGCCTATCACGGCCTGGTGCCCGAATGCTGCAGCTTCTCGGCTGACGGCTCTCTGCTAGCCGTCGCCTTTCAGGAGGTGGTGACCGTGTGGAGCCCCTCCACCTGGGAGCTCCTGACAACCCTGTCGCAGCCGCCGGGAGCTGTCAGGTCAGCGCGTAGACTCATACAGAACGGGTCAAATATCAGCACCGTCACGGTGACCGGTTTAAGCTTGTAGCGTTAGTTAACCCCGTCAAGTCTCCTCATTCCTCTTCAAAGAGCGTAGACACGCACAGAACGGGTCAAATATCAGCACCGTCATGGTGACTGGCTTAAGTTTGTTACAAGTGAATAGTTTGTTACAAGTTATTATCAAAACTTGCACAAGTAAAAAGCCAATAAGAGGAATTCCCCGACACATCTGTGTAAACCTGTTTATCAGGTTTAACTGGTGAAGATGCATCTCTTCAGCTGCTGCCATCAGTCAGACAGATATTTCAAACAGACGCGCTAAAGTTAGAGCTGTAGGCTGACAGACCAGTTGTTGAATTTGCCAAAATTTGAATTTTTTTCAGATTTTTTTGCATTATTATAGATTAAGCCGTTAAATAATGTGTCGTAGTGTCATAGAGGGTTTAATAAAGTATTTAAAAAAATTAACTGAAGAAATGAGATAACCAAGTTAAAGTCCAAAAATGTTTCCTAAAATGTCAAAACCTCAAACTTCACCAGCAGTGACATCGCGCTCTCATTATTTTCCATTAATTTTAAGTTAAAAAATGTCAAATTGAATGTGTGTTGTTTAGTAACGATTCACCAAGATCAGTCACACTCCATGTGGTGTTATAACCACACGTTAAAGATGGAAAAGTGGTCAGCATCACTGGCGGGGCAAATTTCACTGGCTGACCAGCTGTGGTCGCGCCCTCGGGCGAGAGCAGGGGGCATTATCCTCGTAGCTGAGAGGTTTGCTGGACGAGGATTTGTGTCGTGGTGCTTTATTTTCAGTTCAACCATTAAATGACTTTCTCTGAAAGCGGTTTTAGAAATAAGTGCACCATGTGTGCTTGTAACCACGGTGATGACACTTAGGTCAAGGCTTCAAAATCAGGGCTTCACAAATTAGTATGCATCAGCGCTTTGGCTGTGTCCATCTTTTATATACAGTCCAGGTGAGTACGTAGTGTAGAGTTTTTGTTTTAGAATAGAATAGCCCTTTATTGTCACTATACATGTTATTCACAGTGTTTACCGCTTGACAGTAAAACCTGTGCAACTCGAGCAACAGTGGACATTTGGCTAAAACGGGGGATGTGCTCCAACGTTCACTGCCAGCAGCTGTTCTGAATGAGTTAAGCAGGTTTTCCCGACAGAAGTTCAGAGCTTTGTTTCTCAGAGCACCGAAGGATTTTTAACCTTCTGTGCAAAAACGAGCACTGTCGTTTCGTAACACTGCTCAAGTCTCCAAAAATGTTGGCACGTTTCCCCCTCAGCTGACAAGAGGCCCACAGAGGTCACTGAGGACGTGAAACTACTGCTGCTGGTTTCTGTACCACTTTTTTGAAATAATCCCCGAAAAACAGAGTCAGCTTTTAGCACGTTTGTAGGAAAAACAAAAAGAGATGACTTGCATTAAAATGAAGGAAACAGAATGTTAAAATCACTTGAATATTCATTACTGGACATTTATTTTTGTTTCCTCTCACATGAATCTCAGTTTGTCTGAACTTAAAGTGCGTAAAAGCCTCTCTGGCCAAAAAGTCAGTCACCCTCTGACAGCTTTCTTTAAATAAGCACACAGTTTCTGTGTAATTTCAAATTCAGATGTGAAGAGACGGACAGATGTTTAGACAGCTGCCCGTTGCTACCCCTTACATAACCACCACCTATAGATGTCCAGAGCTGAGTCACCAGATCTCAGTCATTAATAATGTTTGCCCTCGCCTGCTGAGGGATAATTATAATTACAACACTTTACCTCATCTGAGTTACTTTAAAAGGAAAACATTTGTTTTTATAATAGGAATGTCTGTTTGTGATTTTCTGTGCTCTTAGCTCTGAGTGGGTCTTTGCATGTTCTCATTTCAAGTTCCTAAGTGCAAAAGCTAATCCTGAGAAGTATGCGTGGTGTGAGGAGCTGGTTGGTTGGGAACTGCACTTCAGATTGTTTAACCACGAGATAAATAAAAAGGACCTTTTTTCCCCTCCATTAGTGATCTTTGTTTTGGGCGACTGAGCTGTTCCAAGTATCTGCTGGGAACCACCGCCAGCAATCTGCTCTGCTGGAACCTCCTCACCTGCTCTTGTAAGACTTCCCCCTATGTACAGACATGCTCTGTGCAACTTAAAAAACTATTTTTATCCCAAAAGTCTGAACAGATTCTAACATATCCTTAAAACTTAGGCTCTCAGATATGAGAGGTCTGTTGACTGGTTAAAAAAATTGCATGTCTCCATCTGTTTTTCCCCTCCATGTCTTCCTCTGTGTCCGATTTGGCAGTGGAGTGGACCACTTCCATGGATGTCAGGCGGCTGGTGGCCGACCCCCTCTCCGAGAACATGGCTGCCTTTTGCTATCAGAGCGGATCCACTGACCGTAAGCTTCAGACCGTCCACGTTAAAACTGCACAAAAGGCATCTGAGAACTCTAACTTGATTGGCTCATAGTGGTGCTGTAACCTCAAGATTGGACCCAACAACGAAGTCCAGTTTAATTTGACTCAAATAAAAAGGCCACTCTGGTTCCTCAGAATCAGAGTGGCCTTTTAATGCAGAGTTTAGACACGAATGAGGAATTTGTCTTTGAGTCGTTGTCCAAAAAACAGTCGTATAGATTGGTGTATATAGTGTATGCATTTCCCTCACAACAGACAGACACACGCACACAATTAGAATGCATACTAGCTACCTGCAGATGTAAGCATGGAAATTAAGAAATCTCGCAGAAAAGAACCAAACTGTGTTTACTCACAGCAGCAAGTCAATATGGAGGACCGAAAGTGCCAAAATAAAAATAAAATTGTAGTAGTACTTACTTTTCAATAATCCCACCAATGAAAAAAAGAAAAGATCAGATATGTTTGGCTTGATTAGTAAATTATTCTGCCACCAAATTCATCAAGAATTGATATTAAAAACTAAATGTTTAAGTAAAATGTGACTTAAACATATATTAAACTGAGGGTTTTATTTCATTTTTAATTAATCCCCGATTCATTTTTACTCATTTATTTGGAAGTTCATTAATTTAATTATGTATATATTCACCAATTAACAATGGGAAACTTAATTAGCAAGTTAATAATTAGCTGTATTTATACAGTCTTAAATAAATGCACAGGCAAAATAAAATTTTAGCCCACATTTAATAAATAAAAAGACTAAATGTGATTTTTTTTTATGTTATTTTTGATGTATTTAATGACAGGTTAATACATAAACCTAATTGGTAACTCATCCAATAATGTGGAAGATAAAGGTGCTGTCCACACACACTTTCTTTTGTGACTTTTTGAATCGTTTTATATCACTGTTTCTCTCTTTCCTGCTTTCAGTGTTTGTGTTCAAGCCCAGCGAGCCTCGGCCACTGTTTTCCCATAAGGCTGTGTGCTCGGGGAAGGTGACTCAGGCCGTCTTCGCTCCCAGGGAGGAGATGCTGGAGAGCTGCGAGGAGAGCAGCCAGTGGCTGAACCGCTCTCAGCTTTACTTCCTCACTCAGCAGATGGTAAACAACATTTCAACTTCTGCTGAAGAAAAACAGAACGAGAAGTCGACATAAATGCTGCTTATGTGCCGGGTCGGCCTGTTTTTTATTGGCAGGGAGAGTCGGTTTAAATCATAAACACTGCTTTTTATTACTGTAATATAAAATATGCAAGTATATTTAAGGAACTCTGTTGGATTTGAGTCTGAAAGAAAAACTCGTGAGAGTTGTGAGTGCTGTAAAGCGAGCGCTGCACCTACAGGTTGTTTGGCGCCTTGCTTTGTTGCTAATTATAAGGTCAGTCAGGTCACTAAAGGCATGGCGTGTCTTGCAGGAATGTCATAGCTCAATAGCTCAGCTCTTTTAGAGCCCCCCCCCCCCCCCCCCCCCCCCAAGCCTGAAGAGTCTCTCTTCTAATTTTAGGACAAAAGATGAGACCTTTACATATGTGACATTCCTACACCTCCATCTGACTGAAGGTACAGGAGCGGCTGTAGATGTGAAAAATTCAGCTTTACAGTCCTCTGAAGGTGCTTTAGAGGTGCTTCCAGTATTTCCAAGGGGGAATAATGAATGTGGCAGGCACAGGTGTTTGAAAGTTAAAGGACAAAAATGGCTCCAGAATGAGTCCCAGCTTTACCGTCCTGAGTTTTGGTGTCTGCTCAAACAGCTGTTTTTTGTTGTTGTTTTTTTTCACTTTCCAAACTGACTGACAATCTGTAGTGTATCTGTGTAAAAGCTTCGTCCCTGCGGGACTGAACCTGAACTAGTTTCCACAGCACTGAGAATCACTCTGGACTTAGTGGAGAGATAAGATACTGGCCGTTTATCCCTCCCGGGTTGCAGATGACCTCGTAACTGATAGTTTTTGTAAACATCCCTATCTAAACTCAAAGTGTCTGCAGTGAAGAATTAGTTTATACAGTCAAACCAAAGGAAAATTATTTGATAAATAGTTTATGAAACGCTTTCATCGTGATAGAAACAAGTACTTTATGCTGACTGTGGACTCTTCCCTGCAGGATCTTATGACATTCACCACCAAAGCCGAGGAGGACAGGCTGCTGGCATCCAGCAAACAGGTGAGCTCCTCCCATTGGTTTTGCACCAAACATTTGGACTTTTATTTGACCTTGTAACACATTTTTCACTTTAAAGTAAGGACCTGCCCACACACTTTGATCTGATTGTTTTTATGTTCAGAGCTTGTGTGAATTAGGGGTCAGTGCAACCACAATAATAGACTTGCTGTTCAGAACTTCCTGTTCCAAGTGCTGGGTGGTGTTTATAAAACAGCAGTGAGCTGGAAAGGTACTGCAGAGGGTCTGAGAAGGTTTTTACAGTAAATATATTCTTTAGGTAAAGTTTACCTGAAATATTTTCTTATAAAACAAGAAACTGAACCAAGGTGCAAAATTAATCAGAGTTATTCTTAATTTTCTGTTTGGAGAAAAGCTCAGAAGAATCAGTGAAAACACAAGGAAGGAAATACTTCGTCTTCAGCCTGTGTGCAGCTGGGTTTAAATGCTTGGTTGGGGCACAGAGGAAGATCTTGAGATTCTGAAATGAGCCGTGGAAGTCTGAAATTTAGGAATGGTCGTTTTGCAGTTTCCCACGCACACATTTTACTTTGGTGGGCCGCTGGGGCTAATTTTAGCATTTATTATTTAAGTAGACACTAGAGAAGAGAGGTCTGACCTCTGGCTGTTGAAAGTTCAGTTGCTCTTACTGTCTCCTATTTTAACCACCAGCGATGACAGTCCTCCTTTTGCTGTGAGGAGCTCCTGCGAGCTCCTACTGAGGTGGAGGACTCAGTAGGATTAAACAATGCTAAAAGTGTGTGGGGTAGGATCTAAATCTGTGGGAAACAGCTAATAAAGAGGCCCGTGCAGTCTCTCCATTAATCTCCACGGTTTACCATGGGGTGACCAGATCCCAACATGTGTGGGGTATGTTAGTAAGACGTGAAGCACGTGTTCGGTTTAAATATGACTGTTACAACTCCCTCACTGAGTAAATATTGTAAGAGGAAGCCAAAGTTCAGTCTTGTGTCTTCTTAATGTTTTCTCTTTTCATCCTAATAAGGTTTAAGTTGTTGAGGAGGACAGAAGATGAATAAGCTGAGTAGTTCCACATAAAGCGGGACACCTGGCCTCACAAAGCCTAAACATGATGGAGATTAACCCTAATCTGGTCACTGGCCACCTGGTAGAGGTTAAATTACCCAGAATGCTGCATACTGGGAATGTTTAGTGGTTTTGAGCTATAGAGAGACCAGAGTTGATACCTGAGAGTGAACAGTGAAGTAAAACATATCAAATAAAAGTCAAACTGTGAGCTGGACTGAGGATTTGTTCCATTTGTTTTCTTCGGGAAGGAACCCGGAGGGTGAAAGAAGTCCATTGTTCTTATCTGAAGTTACAAAACCCTCCAGTGAAAAAGCCATCTGTTGATCCAGCTCCTTTCCCAGCCTCAGATCTGAGAAATGCTCCTCTGCTCTCAGTTTCTCATTAATAACACGTTTCTTGCTTTCCCCTCTCAAGCTTGTGATTGACGACAGCGTAGCCATGACGCCTTTCTATCTGCTGTTGGGGAAAGCAGCAAGACAGCAGCAACAGGAGCATCAGGACTCCGACAGCAGCCTGTGGGCGGAGAGAACGGCGCTGCCGCAGACCTCTGCCTCCATGAAAGAGGTTGGTTGGTTGTCCCTCCAGGGATCCCGTCCCTTTTGTGCTGTACATAACCACAGATGATGGCGTTTTAAGACTTCATTGTTGTTGCTGTTTTTTCCCTTTTTTTCCCAGCTCCTGCAGACCCCAGCTCACGTGCTGCCCTCCACCTCATACCTGTGCTCCATGTTTGTTCAGTCTCTGCTCATCTCTGTCTCAGACGCCAGGTCAGTAATCCAGCTTTTACTGAATAATTGTTGAAGCCGCTGCAGTTGTTTGTTTCCTACTGAGCGTATACACAAGATGTGATCAGACCTAAAAAAGTCAGAATCCATAACTGGTTTAAATTTGTCAGATTTTCGCTCAAGATCATCTTCCCAGGTATCTGCAGACAGCTTCTGGCGTGGCTGCTATTTGTAGATCTCTCAGTGAAACAGAAAACACAAAAAATGCATTCAGCAAGCAGGGAAAAGGTTTTAAAAACGATCCACACATCAGTTTAAAATAAATCAACATCAGACTTAAGTGCAGCACCCAGACTGGAATACAGACTAGACATGATGTAAAAGTGTAAATATTTATAAGAAAGATTCATAATGAAAACCTTTGAGAAAAAAAATGAAAATTTTTTCCTGGCGAAACTTTAAAATGAGATGCCAGGGCTCGGTCTTAAAAGGCGAGAGACTGGGCAATATTAGCATTAAGAGAAGATGATAAAAGATTATTCAAATTAGAGTTTTAGATTTTCAGACTCTTTTAAGCCTCGTTTGGTCTGATGATCTCAATGTGGATTAAGAAAATATAATTGAAACTGAGGCTTCACATGATTCAGCAGCACATGTGAAACTGAGGTCTGTTTATCTCTAAAAATATGCTGAGTCACATTGGTGTTGATAATTTTTTTGGGGGGGGATTTTGGTGTTCTCGTGGCCTCAGGGAGGAAAAGGCACATGCAGAAGAGGAAATGGAGAGCGAGAAAGAGGAAGAGGACTCTGAGGAGGAAATGGAATCCAGCAGGTCCAAACCGGAGCTGGCGGCGGCAGCGGCGACAGAGTCGGACACCCCCGCTCTGACAAAGGCTCAGGCGAGAGAACTGAGGAGGGTGAGGAAGCTGGATCACAGCTGGCTCGCAGGCCTCCTGGACTCCTAACCAGAGCCTGTACGAGGTTTCCACCAGCAGCTCGGACGTTTTCTGTTTTATACCATTAAGTCAAAGTGGGCTTCTTCCACTTTGTCTCCCTGACTGGAAACAAATCTCTGTGCAAACACAAAGCACATATTTGATTACACAATCCTCAAGTCATTATTGGACAAGTTTATGACATCCAAACAATGGAACCCCTCCCAGCTTTTCCTCCGCTGTTGTACAGCGAGCGCGAGTTTCCACCAGTTTTCTTGCCAAAACTCTGGACTGAATTTTTGGTCTGGATTCTTTTCAATCCTCAATTGTTTTGTCATATTCTTTTTTTCTTTTTTGGAAAATAAATATTTGTACCAAACCAGAGTTCTGCTGCTTCTAGGTTTTTTTTCACTAAAGCATAAAAATATTTCCTCTTATCTGTTCTCTCAGCATGTTTTCATGTATACAAAAAGCTGCAGTATCTGCTGTTTTTGAGAAATGTGACATTTCCACTGTTGATGTTCCAGCTGCAGAGAAGCATCCCCGCCATGCTCAGCATGGTGGTTTCACAGCTTAAGTACTCCATAAGTGACACTATGAATAGGTGTTGAGTTGATCTGATTCTCCTGAACTTATGAAGCAACAAGGCACCAAAAAAAGCACAGGATTTTGACCCACGTTTGTGTGCTTCAAAGACCCATAACTATGAAAATATTCACAGTATGAAAGGAAAGTTTTGGCTCCATTAAATATAATGAAGTTGCTGAGAATCCCGACTTCTCTTTAACCATCCAAACGTCGCTGCTGTTTTAGTTTTCGCTCTCCGTTTACGTCCAAAGTTATAGTAGAGCTTTTTTTTGGTTGTTTTTTTAACTTCTAGTGTTTTAGAAGTCGTCCCGTTATAACATGGTTTATCGTCTTCATTATCTAACACACTAATCCAGACGGGTCATTTCATCAGGAAGTAGGATTTATTTATTTATTTTTTGCTTTGTTTTAACTCCATTTTATTTTGGAAAACACTTATCTTTCCGGGGAATCTGGAAATTGTAGCTACAGTTATAACCTTGGCTACACTCAAGTAAATGATGGATTTGGGTTTTTTTGTTTTGGTTTGTTTTGTTTTTTTATATAGTTTCCAAGTTTGCATGACTTTCAGTATCTTCAGAGTTCAAGCTGTTTTCCATTATCAGTATAATGAAGGGTAAAGGTCATATATGTAACTTTGGTTGTATATGCTTGTGAACCACATTCAGTTCTGCTTTCACAAAGGGTCACAATAACTTGTGACCCTTTTAGTGATGTAAAGGTTGAATAGCTGACGCATGGGCACTGCTGTTGTTTTTGATCAATGCCCATATTTTTGTGTGACCTCCAATCTTGAAATGTCTGATTACTGCTGCTATAAGGTTTGTTCGCACTCTTGAGTCCTGAAGTCTTGAGTAAGCTGATTTCAGGCAGAGCTGCTGGTGTTTTTTGGTTTTTTTTCCCCCCCAGGATTAGGGATGACGGTGCAGTTTCACATCAGCATCTTTCAGTTCCTTTCCTGATCAGGTGCTGCTGAAAAATTATCTGTTTCTTTTCACAGTAACTGATCAAACCGGGTCATTCTCATCTAGTCGTAAGCTTTATCCGTCACCTTTATTGACTCATTATAATTGAGGGATTGTAAAGCTGAGCTGGTATCTGTAAAAACACTTTGGCCGCTGTGACCGTGTCATTATAAATTTGACCTAAACTCCAGTACAAATTCAGTGTAATATTAATACTTTTACAGTATAAACCAAATCCAGAAAATCCCATGAAGGCTTTGTAAAATATAAGTGAAATATAATTTAAAAATAGAATGAAATGATTTGCAAATCTCATAAATCTCCTGGAGTGATTCATAATAAAATACAGAAAAGAATTATACAAATCTAAACTGGTAAAATGTACTATTTAAAAACAAAATGAGCTCATTCGTTTTACAGTACTGGAGAATCTTTACCTTGACAGTATAAAGTGCCATGAGGAGACAATTGTGATTCATAAATAACATTTCCTGGAATAGTTCCTGTGCAGGTATAGTGACCGTTAGGAGGAAATCACGGGACATTACCTGGAATCAAATTATGACTTTTTGTTTTTCTGAGCTTAAAAAAATATATTTTTGTTTTAGCTTAACAGATTTTTTTTTTTTTTAATGCTTTAGGAAATAAAACTTTCTGTCTTGCAAAGGGTAATACAAGATACTTGATATTACCCTAATGGCTGTTTGCTAATCTCAAAGCTATCAATAGTTAGCATAACATCAAAAAAAGTTTGGGTGGGAAAATTTTCCTGCAAAACTTCCTGCACAGATACAGTGATTCTTGGGGGAGAATGTTTTTCTTTTCAACCCATTAACATGAGACCTGGTATCACTTCCATGTCTGTTTGCTAATTACAAGTAGTTGGCATAGCAACTGCCGACAGCTTTCCCCCCCATAAAACAAGATAGCTTTCTGGTGGGAAAACGTTCCCTCGGATGTCTCTGCCAGTTACAAAAGTATCCACATTTGGAATGCTAACTGCTGACAGCTGTAAAGCGAAATATTTTGAGAGTAGGAAATTGTTCTTGCACAGGTAGTGATTATTAAAAGGAAGTAATAACATTACCTAGAATCAAATTATATAATCTAATCATTGATGAATCCAGGTGATCATGGAAGAAATGATAGTTTAATATTTGACAAATTTAGTTTTTGTATATATGGTTTTTTGTATATAAATATACACTTAAAATTATTGAAACCTATTCCGTTTCGTTGTGTACCAGCTATTCTGGAAATGAAGCTGTAACTGTAATAAAGGTGTTCAGTGTATAGGTGGATATAGAGTTAAACACCTGATTACTGACTTGTAAAATTGAGCAATGTGAACCTCTAACACTTGCCTTTTTTATCAGCTGTAGGAGCAGGCACTGACGATTTCTTTGCAGATAGAATAAAAGTTTCATTTCTTTCCTGAAAACTTTCTTCAAATAGGTGAACACAGGGTTTGAATAAAACACACCTGTTGTTTAAGGCGTTTTCAAGGAGATAATATTTATGCTGTGCACACTTATCTGGAGACCTAGTTCTTGTCTGTAGACATTGGACTTTCACTAAGGTCAGTGGCCGGTTCTCTCCTAATTGTACAGTGATTAGGTATAATGGTACCAAATAGTGAATAGACAAAGTAATTTGACAGTAAAGATAAAAAAAAACTAAACAAAACATGTTCACATAATACAGTTTAGGCTGGTTCTCAACTCACTGAACGCCCTGTCAGCTGGGATCCTGCACTAACATGACTCCTCATGTTCAAATCTATTAACATAAACCCGTGTTAAACTGGATCAGACTACTTTTGTTGTTTCATGTAGCATATCATTGACTCAATCTCTCAAAAATTCCAAAACATTTCTGGATTTGTCTGGAACCATTAGCTACTTATATTTTCAAAATGTAAAAATTTACCAATGTAGCCATTGTTTCAGTCTTAGGAGGCATTAGAGAATTTTTCATTAGAGAATTTGAATCAAAGGATACATTTCAAGGGAATTGAGGAGGGTCTAATTTACAACTTTTTCGTAGCTTTGTTTCAAGTAAAATCGGAGAGCTTGGATAACTCAAACATGATCCATGCTGCTTTAGTGGTCGAATGACAACTGCAGCTCTGCATAATTCTAGAAAATCTGCTCTCATCTCATCATCATGAAAAGCACAGGGTGTCAGTGGTGGACCTGCCAGTGCTGGTATGATATGGCAAATGGGTTTCAGGCTGCACAGTGCCGAGCAGCGAGGACAGGACGCGCTACAGGACGCTGAGTGATGAGGCCACCCTCATTAAAGTTGAAGCTCGCTAATGTGCCTGAGCCTCAAATGCTCATTTGTTGCTCATGTTGTGCAAATCCAGCTCACTCTTTTGTGTTGAAGTTCAGGTCACCTGGCTCAGTTCAGCACCGGCTGCCTGGAGAAAAAGGAAATTAGCTGCTAACTCTGCTGTGGTATGTGACCTCACACAGTGGCAGCCAAGGCCAAGACTGGCACACACACAAACACGACTTTACAGAGAAGTGATTGTAAAGGTTTTCTTTATTTAAGACATATCATGCACTACAACCAATACAAACCTCCTGATATTCAGGGGAGTGTGATTATTACACAAAAAGGATTTCTTAATGATTTGGTGCTTTTATTCTATCAAACTACAATAACACTGATATATAGAGTTTTATTTATATGTATATGTTTGTAGAAAGAGATGAAAGCAATAAAATACAGATGTGCTCAAATGAAAAGGAACTACAGCTTACAGAAAAAAGAATCACAAAGTGTTGACACTACATATATAAAAATGTAAAAAAAAAAAAAGTTTTCAAACAGCACAACAACAGTATACACTCTGATTTTCTGTTTTCCAATTAAGTTTGTATCGACTCACAGCTAAATATATTTACATTAGAAAATATAGCATTCATGACCATGTGGGATATTCCTGAATCAGCAGACCTGTTCTGAGAGCTGCTTTTGTTCCCGTGCGCAGACTGAATGTGAAGCAGGTGGAACATGAAAATAAAGCTCCTCCATCCTGTTTCACGGGCCCTACAAAATGGCCCTCTGTTCTCCCACACCTGGTGCGGTTAACTCGCCTTCCAACCCAAACACGTCTACCCTCCGCGACTGGAATTGTGGTTAACCTTTTCATCTGCGAGCACCGGCCAGTGTGGCGAGTCTGGTTTCCATTAAGGCGTGTGAAATTTCGGAGGTTCAGAGGTGGAAAGGATACAGGTAAAAATGCAAGGTAAGCAGACAACATGTTATTCCACTTACAACTGAAGGGTTGACTCTACGGGGAACAAAATAGACCTTTGGGGCTTTCAATGCTACGCTCTTTATATAGATATTTCTGTATTATAGTGATTCTGTAAAGGTCTGGAAACATTCATTAAAAAATTAAACTTTTTAATTTGTTTAATCACTTCATGGCAAAAACGGCATGCAGAAGCGCCAAAAATCCCTAAATGGGTACGTTTTCAACCCCGGCTGAATAAAAGTTGAGGGTTTTAGTGCCATAAAGTGATTTCAGATAAGACCTGCTGACTCAGATCCCTGAGTAGCTTTTTGAGGAAACGTGGGAGCGCCTGAGGTAAACCGAGGCTGTTTTTCACAGGAACTCGGGTAGGTTATTTTTCCCTCATGACCATGTGGTAGTAGTGCTGGGTGTTGCAATATGTGCCGTAGTACCCTCCCGCCAAACAACGACATCTGAAGAGAGAACGCATTACTGTGCATGGTGCGGAGGGTTTTGGGTGAAGTCGGGACTTCAGATTTGTGCAAAATCATATTGAACTAATGCCTGATCACGCATTAGGTGTAAAGACAGAAGTCAATCACGTAAAGTGCCTGAGTTATAGACAATCACTGGAAAAAAATCACTCCAGAGAACTCAAAAGACTAAGATGTTCATATGAATCCATGCTAGAGCCGTTCAAGTTTTAAAAAACAAAAAACAAAACTTGTGGAGGTAAGGGTGGTATTCTGAGGGAAAAAAATGAAATAAAATAAATGTAAAAAGAAATTTGGAAAGAAACTTGGATATATCTTCTTTTTATTAAAGTTGTAAATCTATACAACACTGTATATCTTAATATTCTGTAAGAGTTTTAATTTCTCATTAATTTTAGCTTAAAAACATTATAATCAGAATCATTACGACTTTTTCCAGATTTTAAATTTTTTCCAGATCATAAATTTACAATTTCTTTAAGAGAACTAAACTAAACACATTCGAGTCCAATTGTAATCTTCATAAATGTATGACTAAATTCTCAAAAAATATATTTTTCTAGTACACACAATAAATTTATTTTTATTTTAGAGAATATAAAGAATTTTTTCTTTAATGTCAAAATACTGTTTTTTTTTCTGATAAATTTGCAATTTTAAGAGTTTCTTCTCACAAATTTAAAATGTAAATTTTAGAGACTAAAGAGGTAGTTTTGTAATCTCAAAGAATACCTAAATTTCTTTGACTAATTTATTACTTAATCTCAGGAAATCTTGACTTTTCTTCTGCATTTGTGATTATGCAGAAGATTATTATGCAGTTGTAATTTTTTCACATATTTATGACCTCTTTTTTTCTAGACAACTTTCTCAAAAATTGTATTTCCCATAAATTTACAACTTTTTTTTCTCTCTTTTCCTCGTAAGTGATGTCCGTTTTCTGGCACTTTTGTGTTTTTGTATATTCATATTTGTTTTAGTGTGATTTTACAGCTTTTTAGTCTTGGAGTTTCTTTCCACAAAAATTCACCACAATCCTAGAACGGCCCTAACACATCTTCATATAATTGTAAACTACCAGAAAAAAAAGATTAGATACAATCTACAAGTGGGTTCAGATACAGTAAGATTTTCACTGGATGCAAAATATTGTGTATATTTGGAATGCTTAGACAGCCAAAACTGGTTTCCCTCACTTCCTTTTAAGCCATGTATGGACTTTAACTTTGGTAACTGCGAGCTATTGATAAGGGTGCATAGGATGTTTGTGTTTCATATGGCACAACTGCAAGCACACAACACAATACTGATGATACAGTCATTACAAAAACCACCGCCTGCATTTCCTGAATAAACACAGCTAAATGCTCAACACCACACATTAAAGAGACAAGATCCCAGTTTTCTGTTTGGTTAAATAAAAAGTATCCACAACCTGCTCATCACACACACGTATATATATATGTAAGCCAGCACAGAAAGAAGTCTATGAGAGAACAGTGAGCGGATGCAGCGACAGCACCAACGAACCCAAACTGAGAGGCAACCCGAGTGGCGTCCTGACTGTCAGGATCTCAGCTTCCTCTATGAGATTTCTCTCTCATTCTGCCCTTTTTTTGCTGAAGCACCTTTTAGACATCTTTACAGCTACATGCGGGCTGTTAGGTGGAGAGGATTTTACACTGCACTGTCCATGATTTCTCCAACAGCACCCAGAAGCGATGGACCCCTGTTGGACAGCGCATGCATGTGTTAAGGAGCGTGGATCCATAGGTGTATGGCTGAGGCGCTCATCTGACTCCCAGACTGAAAACGCTACAGAAACCCCTGCATTATCTAAACTTTCACTACTTTCTAACACTTTCTACTCTTCTGCTACTGCTAATGGTTAATGGCTACCGATAGCATGTTGTCTACGCTTTACGTTAGCACTCTGCCAGCTACAAGCTAAGATGTTAGTGAGATAAATAAGATGCAGGGCTAGTGTAAGGTTTGAGATGTATGTACCCAGGACAGAGTCTCTTTAATGGGATTAGACAGTGGTAGGAAGTGAAGGATTGTCAACCGCCTCCACCTTCTGCTCCGGCGAACAGCAGAGGAAGAGGCGGTTGCCCAGGCTCCTGAAGGCAAACCGAAAGTACATCATATGGCCCATGGCCACAAAGGAGACGGAGATGATGACCAGAAGGCCAAAGGCCTCTGGGTTTGGGGCCAGAATCACCATGATGAAGTGCAGAAGGTCTAAGAGGTAATTCATGGAATTCTGGACGCCGTTGATCACACCTCGCTCTGACTCGATCACATTCTCCTGGATGAGCTGGGTCACTGTCAGGTCAAAAGACCACAGACCTGCAGGGCAGAGGCAAAGATCAACAGTCAGCTCTAATAATCTTTTTATATCCATAATAAAACCGCTTCAGTACTCAACAGTAGCTCTACTAGGAATAATGAGGCAATATTACTGGCATCAAAGGTTGCAGATACTGCAGAGGTCCTGTGGGACATTCTTACAAGTTATATAACAGTCCAACTTGTCAAGCTGCTTGAGTCACCTGTCTGGAAGTGATAATTTTGAAAATTTGCTATCTGGTCAGAGGAAATGAACATGCCAATAAAGCATGAGCAGCAGTTCCTGAACACTCCAATTTCCTAACGAATAAAATAAACACACCTAAGAAAATGGACATCAGCACTTTGGGGTGCGTGGACCTTTTTTATTACCAGTGTTATGACTATAATGTGCAGTGAGACCTTCCCTGGAGTCCACTTAATAACTGCTTCTGGCCCTACACTGATCATCTCCAGCAGGTGTTTTTATAGAAATTTTGTTTGGAAGACCTATCAAACAACAGTATGACCGACCCTGTTGTTGCACGACTTGAAATACAATAGTGTAGCATAAAAGTACAGTCGAAATAAGAGAGAGATGCAAGTCAAAACTAACAATGTTTTTTAAGCCTTTAAAATTCTCCAAACGTCCACTGACTCCTGATTTCAGACGTATTCTTCTCCATCTGGACTCGGCCACTAATAGCTGGCGTACTAATCCATTTTGGTAAATCTCTGCACCGCATCTAAAATACAGCAAGTATTCCCAGATTGGGAAAAAAAATAAACTACTTCACTCACCAACTCTAGCAGCAATTACGCCAGCAAACAGCAGACTAACAGACATGTAGGACTGCATAGGTGGCAGCTCTTGGGTTGGTGCGGCAGTAGTAGGCATAGTGATGTTTCCACCGGTCAGGCTGTGGACAGCTTCAGGCAGGGTCTTCTCTCCAATCAGATGGGTGTAGAGGTCCTGGAAGGGTGAGACGCTGAGGTCGAAGGGGCTTCCAGGAGCGAAGACTGAGATGACACACAGTATGAGGCAGGAGAGCTGGGCCATGCCGGAGATGAAGCCAGTGCGGATCAGGCCACACTTCTTGCGAACCCAAGTGAAGGCGACGGTGCCGCAGATGCCCGAGATGGCCGAGGCTCCCATCAGCAGACTGAGCACCGAGCCATTGAGGCCCTGTGTGTAGGCGTAGCCTGTGGTGATGCAGTCAAAGCCCAGCACCGTCATGTAAAGAAAGGCCAGTGAAAGGCCGGCGAAGAAGATGTTCTGGTTGTAGTAGGCCACCCAGCCGGCCTTGAAGGTGCGCACGGGTTCAGCCATCTGGTAGCAACAGCTGCGCTGTTTGGGAGAGTCAGACTTGGCAACAACGGAGGTTTCGTTCATAAGTGGCTGAGATGACTCCTCGGGACTCTGGCCATTCTCCAAATCTGTCAAAGGGCAGAATAATGGAGGTTCTCGATTACCAAATCTAAAACACAGTCAGTTTTATTCCCCAACGATACAAACAGATAATGCTGCACTTACCTATTGTAGGGCTGAGCTGTTTGAGCTCCTGCTGCTGCTCCTTCTGTCCAGCTTTCACAGCCAGTGCGGGCGTCTTCTGGTAGACCTTCCACAGCAGTGCGTACTCCACACACATGGAGCACAGGTTCCAGCCAGAGATGAAGCCACAGCCAACAAAATGAGAGCCAAAGGCCATAATCTGGCCCACTAACATGGGAGCCAGGATGTTGGTCAGCTGGTCAATAATCCGCACTGTGGCATTCATATCTGTTTGACAAGGGAGTGGAAGTAGAAGCTAGTTAGTTTAACAGCTAATTTAACACATTGATATAAAAAAGCTGATTATGGTCTTAAAATTCGTGTTTACAGTAATATAAACTAAGAACTAGCACAAGCGGATTGATAAGGGTCAACCAGTTCAAAGTGTTGTGCACCATGTGACCAAATCTTTCTAGCAGCTTGTCACAATCAATGGAAAACTGCAGTGACATAAAAAAAAAGAAAAAGAAATGTGAGCGAGTCAGCATCCGGGGTTCAAAGTCCTCCCAGCTGAACATATGACCTGATAACAGATCATATGAGGCCTACATCTGAAGATAAGCCACCAGTCGATAGCAAACACCTACCTGCCAACTTGCTGCTGTCCTGACCTGCTACAACAACCACCCAGTCTCTCTGGATGGTAATGGACATGGCCGTGCTGGCAAGGTTGGCAATGTTGGCGATGGTGATGACCAGGATGTAGCAAGTTGTCTGAAAATGATAAAAAAAAATGTAACAGTAGTTTTATATTTGGACTGACTTTGTGTGATAAAATGACAAATACTCCCATGAAACATGAAAAACTAAGAATCGGATAGATCTAACTCCCTCATGTCATCGAATTCCATTGTAGTCCAAAAACCTCAGTATTAAGCCACAAAGCTACACAGTTCAGTCCTTTTCGATGAACACATATTTGAGTTATGTTGATTTACACAATCTCCTCAAGACCAACAAACTCAGAGGAAAAAAGGAGACAATTTAGGTTCAACTGGAGCGGCTATCCTTGAACCGAACTGGTGGCCTATGTCACCAGCTATCAGTTACCTGTAAAACAATCTTGAGATCCCTTCCTAGGCAACTGAGCTGCCATTCACACCTCCACCACTGTGACCTTAATGACTCACAAACGTCCTCACACGTCTGGGCGTGTCTTGACAATTTCCAAGATCACAGCCCTATAAGAAGATAAACACCTGCAACTCCTCAGCCTTTCAGATGACATGAAACACCTAAAAGGAGTCCAGCTGCCTTCAACTAAAGCATGATTATTTTATATATTCTAAAATAATATATTATTATTTTAGATTATGATTTTTATTTAACGTTTAACATTTACAAGGTCATCCATAAACCCATCAAGAATTCAGGTTCGAGTTCAGGTTAACATCTTTTTTGGAACACCCAAAAAGAAAAGCCTGCAGTCCCAAGCTTGATGTGTACCTCGTGGCATGTTCTGGTTTATGAAAATCTGCCTATTTAGCATGTGGTTGAATCTAAATCCAATACGGGGTTTGGTTGGAGTGTCAGAGAAAGTACACATGAGTCCACTGTTGCTTTTTAGAGGATAGCTAGAGCCAGCTTTAGCACTGATTCTCCAACTCTTTGGATTTCCAATGAAAGAATTAACACCATTAACTTAATTTCTCGATCTGTTGGACAGCGCAGTCTTAAGCTTTATTTTACCTGTCATCCCTTTAAATCACTGAATTTCACCGATTTTTTTCTGGGCTATGGTCCCCTTTTCCATGTTTCCCATTTAAAATACTGGGACAAAATCTCCCATTAGAAGAGACATTTATGTTTCATCACTGATGGATCTGTATTGATCCATACTGATTTGACCTTTGACTTAAAAAGGAGTTGTTTCTAGGGTGGAGGAGGGGTCCAAAGTAGTCATTCCTGTTCCAGTACAGCTGCACAGTTTAGCCAAGGGAACAGATAAATATATTTTTAAAAAAGATTCAATATGCATGTTTTTATTTATCTAGCTTGCCTAATTTTTGTGCCTTTGTGAAATTTTATCACAGGGTTATACTCTCCATTTTGCAGTCATTTATGGTCATGTTTGTTTCTGCTGTGACGGTTTAAGGGGGGAGGGGCAGTAGGAAATATGAGACGGGAGAACAAAAGATAGAGGCTAGAGCTGACTGAAGGGCAGAAAAAGCTTCCCAGCAAGTGTTCAATCATCTAAAAACATACTGAATAGACACCAACTGACCCCAAATGTCTAAGTCTGATGACAGGGAAGCTAGTCCTGACTAACCTGGGGGGGGGGGGGGGCATCACCCGGAACCACTAAGCAGTCTACCAAGGGGAAACACCACCAGAGTAATTATTAAAGATACGATGAGGCTAAACATAAATTACGTAAGGTTGTGCACTCTGCTACAATCTGCATTAAATGCCAAAATTTACAAAAACAAACACTAGAAAAATGTCAATGTTGGCTACACCACAGTGGATAACAGAGAGACGGCAGTGTGAGCTGAGTGTCAATTGAGAGTATGAAGCCCAACAAGTTCAGATGGAATCTGTCACAGTGATGAACATCTTCAGGAACTTGTCTTCAAAAAGTGGGTCATTTTAACTGGCTGCAAAGCATGGACCAGATCCCTCAACAGAAGGTGTCAAGGGTAAAGGGAACATGAGTTTCTCAACTTTTTCTAACTCTCAAAATCCGACCTGATTAGCTCTTTAAGAATGAAATCAAATGTCAACCGTTCCCACTACGTGTCAAATCAATAACTTCCTGTTGAAAAAAAAATCTATATCATTAGTTAAAATTAAAAATTTCAGCAGAAACTGCACATTTTTCTGAAGCAGACTCTGTTTGTGGGTCTGTGCATGCATTTTCACACAGCTGCTCTGGTCAGTATAGAAACAATAAAAAAACAGAAATGCTTCAGCAGGCCCAGCCACATTTCTCTCTGTGTCATGTGACTGGCCTTGAACAACCTGCTGACTGCACAGCGTTCAGCAAGACACTAAATCTCCTGTTTCACCAGTCTCTCACCACCTCCACCAGCACTCCGACAACAGCCAGCCCTCTGAACTCTCTGACCGCTAGAGAAATAGCCCCATTTTCCCACAGATACTTCAAACACAAAAGAACAACGCTGGAGGGCTTCTGTGTTTCAACCCGACACCCAAACCCGTCTCCTGTGATGAACGGAAACTTGAACAGTTTGCAGTTCTGGATCTCTGGATCGCGGAGATCAGTGAGGGAGCTCCTGTTTAGTCACATAGCTCAACAAGTGTAAAAAAGAAATAACTGAAACACCTGGTCCCCAGTAGCTTTCCTGTTGTAGTATGTATGTACTCGTATGTTAAATCTACTGCAGGCTTGAGAATCTACTTGTTTTCTAACCCCCTTTACTCAAGATTCAAGATTCGTCTTGAAGTGAAATCAAACTTTAGAGAAAGTCATTGCTGACTTTCTCCTGGAAGTGTTTCACTTTTTAACTGTAATGCTTCACATCTGCATTCAGGGAGAAAAACTGAAGTCAGGTACAGATTTAGCTACAGAGAAGTTTATGTGGACACTCTTGGATCAATGCATTAATAAATAAATAAATCTGAGTAATCCTCCACATGACTCCTTCAGAATCAGCTAATTATTTCAATCTTAGTTTATTTAATTGATCCAAAGCAAATCTTTACCAGCACACTTTGAATGTTTTCAGAGTTGCTGAACCTGTATTCAAATTTTTGGATTTTTCCAATATTTTGAGCCCTCATACCTTCATAATCAAATGAGATATACATCTGAAATTTTCAGGGCTGAAAAACTCTGTTAAAACTAAAAATAAGTCAACTTCACAGCCACTCCAAGTGTCACAATCTAAGGAAAAAATCTCATTTTTGTACAGTACTATGAAGGTGATTTACGTCTTAACGTGCCATGGTAACCTGCTCCAGAGCACGTTAAGTTTCAGATGAAAACCAACAGGTATGAAATTAACTCCTACTGACCAATCTTCAGAAAACAGCATCACCATTCCTAAAAGATTTCATTACGAGGAGAATAGGAGCATTTTAATGTCTTTGTGTTTCCCTGATAAATATAGATCTTTTGACGCAACTTTATTTCATTTTGTTTTTTTTATCTGTTGGCAATCAAAACTCTACAACAATTTTATTTTACTTTAATCGTTAACATTTGATCATAACCAGGACACCTCCACTTTAATTGCTGACATCATATCTAATGTGTAAACTACATTTGAATATTGATTTTGTATTTAATCTTTACTCTCAAACCCTTAAATAGTAAATACTCCACAGCAGGGAAAAAAAACCCTCAGCCTCAGCCAGAAAATAATTAAGTGTAATTAAAATTTTTATTTTACTGCTCTGTACACTAAAGATCAGAATAATGGTTTTCTGCATTAACTGTTTCTTTTTAACAACAATGTTGCGTTTTGCTGTTATATTTTAAAAAAAATGTTTTTTAGAGATTTGTGATCACCATTTGATCATAATGTGATAATGTCTCTGACTGGAGTAGGTGACACTCATAGGGATTGCTTTCTCTGGACGAGTCATATGATCATGTGAACGTGCAGGTCTGAGGTGATAACCAGCTTTGTATGATAAACTCTTTCGTAGTACAAGGTGCTGGATTTGCTATGAAACACGTAGCAGCTTATCACCAAAGCTTATCAGCTTTCGCTTCTTCAAGTTACATCCTGAAGAAGACAAAAGCTGCTACGTGATGGTGTAATTTACAAGTACTTCAGTTGTGTAAAATAAAGGCCTTAATTAATTTTTCAGACCTACACGAGCACCAATGGTTTAACGGACATGAGTAGTGCTACCTGATCCAGCTACAGTTTTTAACAGAACTTTAATGTGAATATCATTGGTACTTATAAGAGTTATGATGGATTAGAAAATTGGGATAAAACTCATTTAACAGAGTGAAAACGGACCCACTCCTGTGTACTCTGAGGGCCTAGAAAATATTCATAGTATGAATGTAAGGTTCCCAAGGTTCACTGAACTATGGGAACCTTTCTCGGATTTGACTGATTTTATTCAGAATAAACTTCATGTAAACTCAGTTCAAGTGCCATGTTTTGTCCAACTGCCTCAAGAGCGGCGTTATTTAATTTAAGGAGGAACTGATGACAATAGAAAGAGTTTTGCAAATATGAATACTGCTATGTCTTGAAATTTTAACTTGCTTTGGTGTTAACTTTTGGGTCTTTCCCTTGAAATCATGAGCAGAGAGAAAGAGGAAACTTAAATGAGGAATTATTGATTTCTTATTTATTATAAAAACAGAAGTTCAGTCTGTTAGAGAGAAATTTGTACTCATCAGCAGTCATGTGTACACCGGATTAGATTTGAAAGAAAAAAAGTTTAAATATCTAAATAATTGATTGGTGTACTACAAACTAATTATGTGTATTACTCATTTTCACTTTCACATTTTACTGTTTTTCCGCTGTTAACTGTGTTTGAATTATTTGATATATTGAAGTGAATAGGTGCTTTTAGTTTGCATTAGAATAAATTATCTGATAGGCCTCTTTCTTTTTAAATTTTCTATTAAATTTTTTTTTTACTATTTTTGATGCTTCAGTAAGTATCTGTGGGAGTCCACTTCAGGCTGTGTCCTGATAGTCGTTTGATAAGACAGGTTACACCCACAAATATTTTAGAAACAGGCTCTTTCTACTGCTTTAAAAAAAACCACTAAAGCATTAAATACTCAAGTGTAAATTCTACAGATTTTGTTCATCGATTTGCTTATAATAAGTTTATGATTTCAAGATGATTAACTTGAGTTCAAATGAACATTAAAAAATTCTAGTGGAGCTGTTGCAATCCTCTGTGGATAAGCTGTGCTCACTCCATAAATCACACTGACAGGGGAACTCGCATCAGTGAGTGAAAGTAGGAACGTTTCAACCTCAGCTTAAAGAAAGGAGGTAAAAATGCTTTCAGTGCAAATCCCCACCAAAACAGGTTGAAACAGGACAGGGGATCTTACCAGAATCCATCCATTGTAGAGCTCCGTGAGCTGGTCTTTGAACTGGAAAACAAGCATGAGGAGGACCCCGCACGCGATGACACAACTGTTCTGGACCAGCAGCGAAGTCTGGGCCACTGTGGAAAGACCACGACAGGCATTAGGGACAGAGATCTGATCAGACACAACACATTCATTATGGTGCAAAGAAGCTCATTTCATGTCTTTGCCAAATTCTTCTGTGTAATTATTTTCCAGTTTAACTGTTAAATGTCTGTGTTCAAGGGAATTCATGTTCACAGTCAAACACCTGGTTTTACATCCCAGACTGCAGTAACTATTTACAGTTTTCTTTGTCCTTGGCTGACGGTGTTGACTCAGGGCAAGCTACAGGTCCTGGCCCTTATATGGGCCAAATGTCAGAGGTGTTGTGACATCTGACCAGCAAAAAGAACTGCCAGAAACCCAATTCAAGCCCACCAAACTGAGCCAAAAAGTGCCACACATAACCCAGATTAAACTTACCTTTAAGCCTGGGGTTTTTGTCCACCCAGTCCCCGATGATGGCTCCCAGCAGGAGCACCGAGCCAGCCACCACCAGCCCATACACGGCAGTGAGCAGCAGGCTGTTCCCGTACAGCTCCACCAGGAAAACTGCCACAGCGAAGTTCCACATCCGGTCACCCTGAGGAATTTAAATTCAGATATTCAGATATTTAAAGCTATTTGTAAATAGAGTACTGTGTGGCTAGCTGCAGGTGCAAAAATAAATGAGTTTGCACAGTTGTAATGACATATAAAACAGCAATAACAAAACTAATAACGCATTAGGTTTGATTTAACACTGGATGGCCACAAATAAATATAGTCATCAAGGTGAACATGCATACATTTACTGTGTGATGTCAGTTAGATGGACATGAGCATGGTTATAATACAATGCTGGTTATAAACAGTGTGTGCTCACCCATGTTGACAGAGCGTGGCCCATGTAGATGAGAAATTTGGCCGAGGTGAAGAAGTCTTGGGTGGATTCTGTGGAGAAAACATGTTACAGCTGGTGTTCGATACCCATCTGTGACACTCAGGCTCCTCTCCTGGGAAATATTCAGTAATTTCTCCTGCAACAGAAAAACAACTCACCCATGCACGTCTTTTTAGTTCCAGAGTTATCCATTTTAAAGCTCTTCAGATAGAAACAACCGGCTTGATATGTCTAATATATATTCTCTCTTTTCTGCTAGATCCCCTTTTGTAATGCAAAAGGAGGTCGACTCCGACTACCTCTGCACCTAACTGACACAATAACCGGAAAAAACAAAAGAAGACACGGCGTTTCTCCCTTTTTCTCCTCTCCAAACTTAGCTATCACTGTAGCTGAAGTTGGAAAGAAATGATTTTATAGCCCGAAAGGCCGGGTGGGTCGCAGGGACACGAAACCGGGAGACGAGCTCCTGTCAGCTGGGCTCCTGTGGACTGTCTGCTCGGCTCTGCTCTCCGCAGCTGCTGCTGCTCTGTTTACGACCCGCCTCGAATATACCCCGCGCGGTCACGTGACTGCCCTTTCTTTACCCCTGTGTCAAAACCAGACGCGGTCCTGCCTACGTAAAGAAAAAAAAAAGAAGAAGAAGAAAAAAATGCACTATAGGAGCAGAAAATGGTGTCATTGTTACCTTGTTACAGTTAAACCCTCCGGTTCCTCTCACAAAGGTGAGCTTCGGTTTTAAATGCTCCCCTCCTCCACTTGTTTACCTCCTAGCAACATGCATGATTATTTACTATTATTGTTATTCTTGTTATTCTTGTTATTATTATTATTATTATTATGATGATGATGATGATGATCATTATTATTGAAAAGAAATTCAAGTTTTATACAGACATTTAAGAAAAATAATAAAGATATAAATAAGGAAATTAAACTGTTGGGTAACTATAATGGACACGAAATTGAAATTATTAGCTAATAGCATGCATGACAGTTAAAATTGTTAGCTAAAAAATACATTAACAATGTTTTTATCTTAAATATTTTGAAAGACAATTAAAAAAATGTGAATAGTAATAAATGTGTTGAATATAAGGCTTTCCCTCCTTGCGGGGGTTCTGCAGGTTTCTTCCTGTTAAAAAGGAGTTTTTCCTTCCCACTGTCGCCAACTGTCTGACCATAGGGGGTCGTCTGATTGTTGGGGTTTCTGTCTAATATTGTAGGGTCTTTAGATTATAAAGCAGATTGAGGCCACTGTTGTTCTAAATTGGTGCTATATAAATTAAACTCAATTTAATTTATTGAAAATGGATTACAATGAATATAGAACTGCCTAGCAAGGAAGAGGAAGACCACAGAGGAGGTTCAAAGATGCAGGGGGGTTGTGTCACAGAGGAAGGTGCTAGGGATAGGTTAAGATGGAGGGAGATGATCCGCTGTGGTGACCCCTAAAGAGAACAGCCGAAAGAAAATCAGGAGAATATCAAGGCCTGTTGAAGTTTTAGATTGAAGTGACCACTAACCAATTATCTGCCATTTTTGCTGTGACCATTTGCCAAAACTGGTTGCCAGGGAAAAATCTGTATTCCTCAACCAGTTTCTCTGTGGTTGCTTGAGGTTGCTGAAATTAGTCACAAAGAAGTGCAAATTGCTGCACCACAAAAATCTTTGCAATCGCTTTCTTCTCTAGCAGATTGCAGCAGTCGACCGTAATTTGCATGGAAGACACCGACTGCAAACACTCACCAAAGTCTCTCCAAACATCTATGAAACTGTGAAAAATGCAACAAAAGCACAAACAGAGAAAATCAGTCTTCAAAATAAAAGCACCACCTTTTGAAACATGTCTGGAACACAGAGGCACAACTTTTACTTTGAAGGTGAATGTTTTTTGCACTTTTAAAAGTTTTATTTCAATTTTACTATTAGTTGGAGGGTGTTGTAGACAGTTCTGCATCTTCCATTCAAAGTACAACGAACAGCAACAATCTGCAATCATAAGGATGTTTTTGGAGCAGCACCTTCTGTGTGACTGATAGTACCAACAACCACCAGCAACCACTTGCCAGCTTCTGATCTGATATGGTAGACAACCCCAAAGCATATTTTAATAGATATTAAAATACAGTTAAAATATAGTTGAAAGGATTAGAAATAAAACATACTGGAAAGTTCTGCATCAGCAAAGATGGTGGTGAAAGCGTAAAAGTCAACAAACTGTTTAAGCATGTGTTTTTTTTATATGACATATATGTCATTATAACAATTTTATGTTCTGGTGACCACAATAAAGTTAATTTAGATAACTGAATGAGTGGCAAGACTTGCTTCTACAACACAGATTTTATAAGTTGTTCACAGATCCAGAATCCAATGTGGAAGTCCCTTAAACATGATTTTCTGTTAATGGCCAGCAGAGGGCGACTCCTCTGGTTGTATAGTTCAGCAGTCCCACATGAAGTGGAACATGAAGTTCACTTTGTAAATTGTGTTTTTTATTGGAGTCTGAAAGAAGCATAAACCACAGTTTGCTTCAGCATGTGATTAACAATTCTCTGCACGCATGTAGCTTGTGACATCTGGTTTCAAAACGGGAACATAGTGAAGGTGAAAATGTTCACCCTGGACTTTGCTCAACATTATGATGTCACAATTTCTTTGGCCATCTTTGATATGCAGTCTATGGTATTTAAAGTTACATATTGTATATACAAGGCATTTAAATGCTTTAAAACACTTACATAAATTTTAACTGATGCATTAAAACACCATGACGCATGTGTGACCTACACATTTGTACCGTTTCCAAATATTATTAGTGCTTCATTGAAGTATAAGTATTCTTTTGTGAAAATATGTTAAAAGTTTTAGATCTAGTATGATTCTTTTGCATGCCATTCTTTCTTTTAAATTGAATCAGAGAAAAGCCAAAGACCAAGGGAGAGCAGAGTTATATCAAAGGTTAAAGATTAATGGAGCGTTTTCTGCCCACGTGATACCACATACAAAAGAAACTTTTGGTTATTGCGCTGACCTAGTGGAGCTGTTTACCTCCTGCTTGCTGCTGCAGGTGAGTTTGGAGGTAAAACTTGTGTACATAGTGCACATTCGGATGACTTGCATTCGTGCACTTTGTCAACAGAACAGTATTACAGCTGTAATTACAGCTTGCATGGATGAAGCCTCCTCGGGCCGCAATAAACACTCAGTGAACACCTGCATGTATGTCTCTTTTAACTGCACATTGTATGAACTCTGATCAGCTGAGTGAGACCCTCACTGAAACATCATGACTGCTCTCCAGTGACACAGTTTAGGTTTTTTGAGGGTTTTTTTAGCACACTCCAGTGAATAATACCCACACATACAGCCCTGTATTGTGCTCGGTCCTGTGGGGGCAGGTTCTATGTGGCTTTCATATTATACCACAAAGATCAAGTGCTTTACTTTTGTTGGGTTTGATGCAAATTTAGAGCTGTTGTTTTTATCCATTTGCAACACAAAACTTTGCACAAACTCAACTAAACCTTCCAGTTTTACCACCTCAGCCCTGCGGTGTTACGAAAGCTTAAGCATGAAAACAAAAATGGACTCTGTGAAGCTCCTAATCTGTCTCAAGGTCAAAAACACCCACAAACACACTGAACGCAGTCCATCAAAATGACATGTGACAAAGCAGAGCCTCTTTGCTCTTTGTGGGAGGATCTCATTGCAGTTCTGTTGGTTACTTAAATCCTTGTTGCAAAATTACTCTAAAATCTGACGACCGGTTGCATCACATTCTGGAGTGTAGAAAGAAAAACTGCAGCTTTGTGATGCATAAAAACAAATGCATCTCCAGAATTCTTTATAGGTGAGCATTCACGTCTAATTTGGCACTAAAGTATTGTTTACGATGTCCAAAATGCTTGTGATGTGTTTTAATGATCTTCATCTTCTTCCTTTCATAAATATTATTGCACTGGGTAAAGTAGTATAAGCAGGAGATGGTCACTCATTTCCTGCTTATTTATAGGCATGAGAAAAGTTTATTCAAGGCTGGATTTCCAAGAGAAATCAAAGAGCAGATGCCTGAGTTGGATCTGTCCAAAGGTTGCAAAACTGCTCCAAAGCACAATTCTACATTCAATGATACAGCTTAACCTGAGCAGAAATATAAAACCAGAAATCTACTGTACCAAGCTAAGATGTAATCTGGTTCATGACCTCTTTAAATCTAATATTTGAGTTGTCTGTGATGCAAACTGTTAATTCGTGGTTTTAAAAGTTGCTAACTAGAAGTGGATGGGTTTTTTTTTTAACTTTCTGCAAGCTGTGTAATTTGTTAATAATTTTATTATCTTATCCTTGTTAATACGTGCACCTTCCACTTAGAAGAAATGTGAATAAGATATTAATTTACCAGGTTATCGGTGTCCTGCTTAGGATTATATAAATACAATGCTCTCACTGGACTTTCCACCTTTTTGGAACACCCAATGGAAAAGTTAATAATAGATGAACGGTAGTACTAAAATAATAAACATCACAATTTCCAGTTCCTGAAAATGTGCTTACTTAGCATCTGATAAGAGGTTAAAGGTTTTATACATTTTTTGTATGCTTCATTAAAACTATTGACATTGATCTTCTTGTCATGATCCTGACAAGACACCTGACTTTCATTTGGATATTACTTAGACAAGCACTGTCCACCTAAAATTTGTTTCAGACTAACTCTGCACTTGTATGGAAATAGCACCGCTGCATGTCTGTGGTCTCCTCCCACAGGACAATGTGTCCGCCTGCACCTTAAAACAGCTCGAGGAACATAACAAAAACGTCGTACCTACCACCAGTGTCACCAGCAGCCACTCTGACGCCACACTTTAGTTTTGGACTCAGCATTCATGTTTGTATTTTTTCCTTCTCCATGTTTGTTTTCTTGAGTTGGAAGTCTATGGAGACCTAAGGTATCAGATAACACTAGTACAGTATTGCACAAAGCTGCTGCAGCTCAATGAACTTTAATTGTATAAAAATAAAGACTGAATATAGACAAGGGGGTGAAACGAACCCTTGCAAAGACAAGTCAAAGAGTGAGAGGGCTTTGATATTGATGCAATTAATAAACTGCAAACAGGCCATGATGGAGAGGTATATTTCAGTAACTCAGAGAAGATAAAGCAGTTGGCTACGGCTCCTTGTCTCAGCACATTCCTCAATCAAACTGGACACAGCTCTAACTTTGAGCCTTATCGAAATCTAGCTGGATGACTTTGAAAAATATTAACCTACTAAAAGCTTATTATGGAGGGTGAAACTAATCAGATAGACCAAAACTGTTTTTTGTAGCAGGTTGTAAACTTGTTTATTTCTGCTGTAGAGTTGGGAGTCTATGGGACTTGACTAATTTATGGAGGAAGTCTCAAGTGGCCACTAAAGGAACTACAGTTTTTGGCCCTAGAGCACCACCCTGCATTCCAGAAGACCCAAAGGGGATCCCCCTGAAGACGCCACCCCCCGGGAGGTCCTGTGTTTAAGAATACTTGGTGGTTTTGATGTTGAGTTTTACCATGATAACTGGTAATTACTAACAAATCCACTAATTTACAGACACAAAGAGAATCAGTGCAGCTTCTTTTAGCCCAGGTTCCTTCCAGTAGATTAATCCAGCCCTAAATTTAACTCTTAATGTGTGATCCAAGCAGGTTGGAGGTTGAGTTATTTTAGGACGAAGCTCTGTGAATGCACATGAAAACAAATGCAGTGCATATGCATACTGTGCTGTCTCATTGCATGAGGGAGCAAAACTGACAGCGACAGGTAACATAAGCACGTATTTTGAGCCGGGTGATGACAATAGGAGCTTCAGTTCCTTTGTGATCTTTTACAGAGCGCCCAACCGTCTCAAAGCCTGCACACACTGAGCCGCTACAAACAGATTACCAGCTCCACTATTAGTGGGCCGCTGTGTCAGGTAGCTGTCATCAGCGGTCAGGCGGCTGCTCTGTCATTTTGTGGTCATGTGACCTGCAGGTACGTCTGTCCCTGAAGGGATCCCGGGATGTGCAACAACAAGCTGTGTTTACATCAGCTAAATTTGTACTCCTGGATAAAAATATTTGGATGACCTGCCTCTTGTGGCTCAAAGTTGTCTCACATTTACCAGCCGCAGCTAAAGAAGGGATCCAGGTGCAAGATGGGAAATCTCTTATTCATCTATTCTTTATGCTTCTCCTCTTTTTTTGTGCTCTGTTGCAATGAAGGTGTTAAAGAACAGCTCAGTCGTATTTCAACAAAATCTGATAAAATCCAAATACCCGAGGCATGGCTCTTGAGGTATCAAGGTCACAACACCTGATACAGAAAGATGACCAACCATCTGAGTGACCAAAGAAACAATGGTCGTAATCACCGTTTTGGGAGCACAACAGGGCTGTGGTCGGTTTAGTTTTTGTGGATATAAGGCCAATGAGTTTTATATGTGCCTGACAACTCCACCACAGAAAAATAAACATCTAGGGTCACAGTCTGGCCGGCTGTGGCAACCTGTGGCCGCTGTTCCTGAAATGACAGCCCTCGCTTTCAGGGAATGAGACTGCAAACATCTGACAGCTGTTTCCGATCAATAAGGCATTGCAGCTGAGTGGACAGCGAAGCAACGTGAGGCTTCAGGCAGGTGTGTTTGTCAAGTTTAAAAGGTGCTTGACGGATTTGGCCTAAATGGCCTAAATGTCATTAGGATGAGTCTAGCTAGCTCAGCAGAGCCACAAATTCACCTTTATAGACCGAATGTCAGGTGTGCTGTGGCATCTAGCCCACCCGACATCTGCAGTAACCCAGAGTTTGTGATGTGTGATCTGCATATTTGCTAACTGAAGACGTCCAGATTAGACCCAAGTGTGTCTGCTGTGTGGGGCAGGTTGACATCTGTGGTCCTAATTGAGAGAAAAGTGACAGTCATACCTAGACCTCACTTTCCCCGGGCACATTCTCCAGCTCTTTTAGGACGGTCCAAGCCGGCTGAGAGACATAATCGCTCCTTCATGACCCGGGTCTATTGAAGGGTCTCCTACCAGTAAAAAAAAAATGCCTAAAACACCTCACCTAGGAGGAATCCAGGAGGCATCCTGGACATACATCACCTGAACCACCTCAGTAGGCTCCAAACAAGGCTGACTTTGATAAAAGCCTAGTGAGATGAACATAGATAGACAGCCATGTTTAAGTGAATGGACTTTGGCTTATTTTGAAACTGACTGGTTTTGGTGCACATTAAAATAATGTTAATTAGATAATGCTTCAAGGTAAGTGCCAAAACAAATGCCAGGGGTTTCAGGCTGGCTACCTTTGGAGGTTGAAGAAAGTCTTAAACTTAAGTGGTTTGCTCTTGTAAAAAAAAAAGAAAACAAATAGAAAAAGTTAAAAAAAAAATTCGACCATGCACAAATTAATATCTGTATTTTTTGATACAGATGAATGATTCAGTTGAATGGCTATATCACCGCCCACCAGCAGGAGGCAGTAGAGTTCAAACTGTGTGAACATTCAGCACCCGGAAAAGCTTCATTCTGGTTAGACGCATGAGCTTACTCTGTATGAACCAGGTTTGGTTTTATTAATAAAAACTCTGGACAGTTTTTTCTACGTTTCTTCGCACCATCATGTCTTCAAAAAGCTGCAGCAGTGACGAGCAGTTTGAAGGACAGGCCGCAGTAAAAGAAGAACTGAACAAGAAGGTAGCGTTAGCCCAAACATGCTAATACGGCTAATGTGGCTGTTACAGACCACCGGATGTCTCCCAAATACATAGACTTTTGGTTATTTTCGTTATATATAATTATTCTGCCGCTTCTGTTAGCTTTATGTGTCTTAACAGATTCAGATAGTGTAGTTTTTATCGGTGAAACTTTCCGTGTTACAGATTAAAGAGCAGAAGGTTCTTGTGGACGAGCTCTGCAATCTGAAGAAAAACAGGGTAAGTGGAGGAAGTGGAAAGTCTCAAAATTTATTAGATCACATCATTATTTGTGCAGTTATGATGGGAAACACGCAAATCACATGGGTTACTATGTTGTTAGGCTGGTGCAGTCATGTGTTTTGAAAGTATAAATGTGGATTAATGCAGATTGTTTCCCCCGCAGAAAGTCTACATCCAGCAGAGGAACAGTAACATCTTCTTTGTGGGAGAGAGAAGTCAGACACTCACTTCGTGCAAAAGTAAGATGATGGAAATGTCTCTGGTTGAGAGGTGAAAACTTGGAAGTAAAGATGAACAAAAATTCTAAAAAAAAAAAAAAAAATTGACTGAGAGTTTATTATTTTTGAAAAATGTGATACATTATGTGTCAAACAGGGTAGAAGCAAAAAACAGATTTATCCTGCTTTGTTTATTTTTTAACATCCATCCATCCAATCGTTTTCTGCTGCTATCCAGGATAGTGGGAGACTGGGGGCAGTAATCTAAGCAGAGAAGGCCAGACCTCCCTTCCTTAAACACCTCCACCTGCTAATTTGGAGGAAGACCAATGTGTTTCCAGGCCAGCTGAGAGATGTGATAGCTCCAGTCTGTCCTGTATCTATCCCAGGGCCTCCTCTTTTAGTACATGCCCAGAACATCTCGTCCAGTCCAGAGTTCTTCTGAACAAAACTCCATTAGATTTTCAAGAATATGTCAATCAAACTTCAGGTGTCGTTATCAAGACAAGCTAAAGATTGAAAAGTCACCGGCATCACTGTGGGATTGTTTCTGAGCTGCATTGTTTATTTTAAGTTTATGCATGAGAAATTGCTCAATAAAGGACTTTTTTCAGACGTAGGTTTGAGAAATATTTGCAGTGAGGTAAAAACAAACACTGGAAATGTTGGAAAGTCTTGTTATTCTTGGTTGTCTCAGTGCTTGGCTGTTTTTGTGTGTTCTGTCTTTGCTGGCTTTTCCTGTATTTGCTCATTTTGAATTTGATGCCAGTAAAGTTGGGAACAGGATCCCCCCCTTTTTTTTTTTTTTTTGTTTTGTTAAATAATTAAACAGTCAGCAGCGTGTTTTATGCCATAATAGGCCTACAGTGAAGGCACAATGTTATGGCATCATGTAACTAGTGCATTGTTCTGTTTCCAGAGGAGCTTGATTATATGAAAAAGGAACTTCAGGATATCTGAGGCCACAGCAACGCCGCGATGTGTGGGATCTTCTGTGCGCTGAGTCTGGCGTCCGCTCACTCTCAGTGGAATCAAAGAGTTTATGAACATTTAAAAAGGAGAGGGCCCAATTTGAGCCAGGACCTCGCCATCACAGGCTCAGATCTCAGCTATTGCTGTTTATTCTCTGCTCACGTTCTTCACATGAGAGGTCTCCTCACTGCTCAGCCGCTTCAAGACGCCGCCGGAAACATCCTGCTGTGGAATGGAGAGATTTTCAGTGGCCTGCCGGTGACGCCAGAGGAGAATGACACCACGGTTTTAGCTCAGCGGCTATCATCCTGCAATGCCCCTTCAGAGATTCTCACTGTCCTGTCTGCTATTCGTGGACCATGGGGGTTTGTTTACTACCAGAAGGCAGGAGACTACCTGTGGTTTGGCCGAGATTTCTTTGGTAGGCGGAGCTTATTATGGACATTTGACGCAGAGGCCGGCGAACTGACTCTAACTTCTGTGGCTGCTCACACTTCTGGTCCCAAACAGTGCGTGTGGCAGGAAGTCCCGGCAGCTGGTGTGTTCAGGGTTAACCTCAAGGCGGCAGCAGAAGCTGGCTGTGTGGCATTTGAGGTTTATCCTTGGGCTCATGCAGAAAGTGATGTCAGTAATGACACCATACCTCAGGTGTTGGAGTCCATCCCGAGAGGTTGCAGTGCTGTGATGAACCAGTCAGGTCTTGAACTCTCTTCACCTGTTCCACCTATGAATGTGTCTCTTCCAGAAACATTAAATGATACAGAAATTCACTCAAACTCATGTCTGTCTGTGGAGGATCTGGAGAAGCTGCTGGGCAGTGAGGAGAAAACTGATGAGGTGAATCATCTCATCGACGTTCTCAGCGAGGCAGTGAGGAGACGCGTTCAGTCTCTACCTTTCAGGGCTCTAAACCTCTCTCCTCCTGCTATTGACTGTGCTCGTGTTGCCATACTTTTCTCAGGAGGCATTGATTCAATGATCCTGGCTGCTTTAGCTGACCGTCACGTACCTGCACATGAGCCTGTAGACCTGTTGAATGTGGCCTTTAAACTACAGGAGCCCAAAAAGAAGAACGAGTCCTCGAGAAAGCCCAAAAATAAGCCCATAGATTTAAAAGCTGATCAGGGAAATTCCCAAGTGTTGAGCCCCTTTGACGTTCCTGACAGAATCACTGGAAGAGCTGGGCTCAGGGAACTACAAGAACTTAACCCTGAGAGGAAATGGAACTTTGTGGAGATTAACGTAACGCAGGAGGAGCTGCAGGAAAAGCGCCTGGTGCACGTCTGTCACCTGGTGCATCCGCTGGACACGGTGCTGGACGACAGCATCGGCTGTGCTGTTTGGTTCGCTGCAAGAGGAGTGGGATTCATCGCGGAGGGAAACCACCAGAGGCCATTCACGTCGTCTGCAAAGGTGACAAAGAGCGGAGTTTCTTTTGTAGGAAGGAGGGTGTGAGAGCTCAGTATAACTTTTTTTTAATTTGATGAAACTGTTGTTTGAGGAGGATTCTCAGGAATAAAAGAGTTTGGGTCATAAATGGTGTTAAAGGCCAGTTTAAGATAGATTAGGATTATTGTGAGCTAGAAAAATACAGAGCTGGTGGAAAGCAGAATTATTCCACATTTAACTTTAAAAACTTGTTATCAGAGACGTTTCTGATTTGTGCAGGTCATTTTGACCGGAATCGGAGCAGATGAGCAGCTGGCTGGTTACTCCAGGCACCGAGTCCGGTTTAAGACCTCTGGACACGAAGGCTTGATCCAGGAGCTGGCCATGGAGCTGGGCCGGATCTCCTCCAGGAATTTGGGCAGAGACGACAGAGTGATCGGGGACCATGGAAAGGAAGCTCGGTAGGTCTGCAAGTGAAGCTTGTTTTGTCTGTGTGGTGGGTAAGATGTTTATTTTAATGAATCTGGGGTCTTTATAACATCCCATGTGTATCCTTGATGTCTAACAGATAGGTGGTTTTCCTTCCTGATGTTTAAAAAAAGAAAAAAAAGCACAGCTTTTACTAATTTTTATCATGTTTTTAAAAACATTTTACTGCCACCTGCTGTCAGTAAGCGGAACCACTCAGGGAAAAACTGAAATGAAAACAACTTAAAATAATATTTTTGTTCATGTCTGGTTAAAATTTAAGCAGCATGCCGTTTCTGTTTGAAGGATGTGCCGTCCGTTTCTGTGAATTTTCTACAGGCAGAGATTTTAAACTGAGGTGTCTGTACACTGATAATGAAGCTAAATAGCACACTTTCATAGCTTTAATATAAGGTTGTAAACTGGAATGGGTTTTGAAATTCTGGCCAATACGCAAATTATATTTAAAAAAAAAAAGATTTATTATGATAAAGTCTCAGCTTTTTTTTCCTCTAAGTTTGAGCTCTTTAAATACCCGAAGTGGAATAAATGTCCTCTTATTTGCAGATCAGCTGGTATAAGTTTTATTTGTCAATAAGTGCAAAGAGCACAACAAATTGGATTTTTTAGTGTAAATAAACATTTTTGCCAAATTATGATTCATTTTTTCATTTAATCACATAATTGAACTGAGAGGCATGAACAGTTAATACAGCTCGCCTCCACAGCACTGTGTAAGGTGGCTTAAAAAAAATCACAGTGGGTGTTTTATCTCTTGTTATTCTTAAAAAATTCATGTCACGTATGAAATCATGACTGGTGTACTGGTTGAAACTGCAGCTCAGTGTAGAATTTATTTTGAGCACCGCAGATTAAAGGCGCTCTCCTCTGTGGACTCTGCAGGTTTCCGTACTTGGACGAAGACGTGGTGAGCTACTTGAATTCGCTTCCCGTGTGGCAGAAAGCCGATCTGTCGCTTCCTCGAGGAGTCGGCGAGAAACTCCTCCTGAGGATGACGGCAAGGCGACTGGGCCTCGGTCAATCGGCCGTCCTGCCCAAGAGAGCCATGCAGTTTGGCTCCCGCATCGCAAAGATGGAGAACAGCCGCGAGAAGGCCTCGGACAAATGCACAAGACTCCACATTGTTTAGATTAATAAAATAACATTTATAGAAAAGATTGATCATAAACTTAAAGGTGTATTTACAGTCACACACGATAATTTTCTTCTTGGATCAGTTTAAAAAAAAATAAACGTCCTTTTACACCATGTACGACTCAACGTCCTGAAGTTTTTCTTTGAAGTACAGATCACATTCAACATATGATGGCAAGTTTCCAACATCAAAACGCCCAGAAATTTCCTGAATGTAAACAGGTTTCCTGAAAAAAAAAGAATACAACAGTCTGCCATCATCTAAGCTTGAGTGTCATTTAAGTATATGAAAAATACAAGAACAGATTCAAAATGAAACCCTGATTCCTTCTGAAACACACAAAAAGCGGAAATTATTTATTTGGAGTAAAACTCAGATTTCTCCCAGCTGAAATTACCTCGGAATGAGCCAAGACACAAAGTTTCCGGGAGCGTCTTTCTCTGTGATTGGAGCATCCTGTGGAAATATTAAGCTTCTCGTTAATAATAAAAACATAACTTAATTGTGGAGTGTCGGCTTATTTCGTTTACCTTCTTTTCCTCAAGGAAAGTGTCCAACAGACGAAGACTTCTTTTTGAAAACACGTAGAAACAAGGGCACTGAAAACCAAAAATAGTCAGCTCTGTGTTCTGAGTCCGGGTAGTAAAGTTCCATCTTTCATTTACAGTCTTTAACCCTAAGATCCCTGAGTGTATATTTTACCACATTCTGACCATTTGTGTTGAACTTACTGCTCTCCTGGACTTTGTCTCTGAGGGAAGAGGCTTCTCCTTCATACAGAGGACACGAAGATCAGTGTCTGCCTCCAGGATTCCATATTTCTGGGTTTCTGAACACACAAACATAAAATACAGAACTAACTGGGAAGAAGACGCAAAGCCACGGCTGATGTTGGACACGTGAACAGCTTTATTAACCTCACCCTCGTCTCTGCACTGATACGACAGCACAAGGCAACTGTCTTCCCACTTCGACTGGACATCAGAGAACCTCTCTTTAACTTTCCTGAGGCTGAAATCTTCTTTGAAGAGGGTGTCACTGTTCAGGATGGACAGGGAGAGAGCTACATCTCAGAGCTGTTTACACACTCAAAACTACAGTTTACCATGAGCTAAGGAACACAAACTTACCCTCCGATAACTATGACATGATCTTCTATGTTAAAGTGCTTCACAGCGAGCTGCAGGCAGGCCACGGCGCCCAGTCGTTCCTGGTGAAGGACAAATCAGTCCAGGTAATCAACCAGATCTGAGAAGAAAATCCCTGCCTGACATCGGAATCAACAGCTTACTTAATGTAGAAGAGCTTTAGCATATTTAATGAAACTATGCAAAGGTTTACCTTCATTAGATTACTGTTACTTACTTACTTTCCCGTAAGCACGCTGCATTACTGCGTTACTAAAACCGTGATTTTTTTTGCGAGAGTGTCTCATGACAATGACGTAAGCGAGTGGCAACAGCTGTGTGCAGGAGAGAGTATGACCGTGCAGCGTTTAAAGCGTGGAAGAACGGACCTTACTTTGAGTTTGATTCCGTAAAAAGTGTCAAAAACATTATCGTTCGCTGCTCACTGCATGGGAAGAAAACCCCTAAACGTCCGAGCAAGCACCAAATACGCTGCCGCTGGAATGTGAAATTTACAGAGAAACTGCCAAATTCTTCCACTGACCGCTGCGGCACACCTGCACCAGGGCAAACCTCTGCCTGCCCCACTCCTGCTATACAGGTGAAAATAGAGCAACAGGGCCGCTGAGTCTTTGATTTTATTTATTTTCTGCTGCGTTTTACGTGCATCTATTTGAAAGAGTGAGTGTAAACAAAAAACTATTTAATTTTATATGCTGGAATATGCAGAAAATAGGTTTAAATGTTAAACAAATTTCTTCCAGTCAGAGAATGTTGCATAGCATTTAATGCTTGCTTGATGCATAAAGTTAAAAGATTAAAACTAATAAAACAAGTTTTAAAAAGAGACTTTTTCATTTGATTACATTTTAAATGATGGATTATGCAGAAAAAGTAGAATTGGGCTGAAAGATCTATCGCTTTATTACGTATTTAGGGGATAAATCATGTTTTAAAAAGTAACTAATTACTTTTGAAAATAAGTAATCAGTAAAGTAGCAGGATTACTTTTTTCAAGTAACTTGACCAACACTGCTCAGTGCTGCGGGGCATGTGTAAAAAAATCTTTAGATTACAGGTCAGAGGACGGTATGGAAGCGGAGTGTAAAGGATTACATCATTGCTTGTCGTCTGGTCGCTGAGGATCTGGACATTTGTGAAATTTGTTGCCCATTCTTCAAACGCCCTGAGGTACAGAGTGTTGGTCTGTGGAGATCAGCAGAGGATAAGAGTGGGTCACAGACCTGCACGTTACTGATCATTATCATAATCATTACATCAGAAGAGAAGGTACTCACTACGTGATTGTTGTCACATAGTCAACTATAAATAGATCAACAATCAACAATAACAGAACAACAATGAATCAATGTTATTTCAATGTCAATGTCAGGTTTCATCAGTATTTTAATGTTGTTTCAACATTGATATTTCATTGACATTTCAATCCTGACGATTCTGATGGATCAGATGAAAAATCAACATCAGTTCAATGTCTCCTTGCTGTCTGGGCTGTGCCTAACACTTTATCTCTATCTATTTAACTAACATGTAAAGTGAATCAGGGAACTATCTTTGATGTGTTTGTCCACCAGTGTTGGGAAGGTTACTTTTAAAATGTATTCCACTACAGATTACAGAATACATGCCCCACCTAAATGCACATTACTGTGCATTTAGGTGACCATGATGAGAGAGACAGAGAGAGTCTGGCTCAGATGCTGGCAGTTCTCGCTGCAGTCTACCGGTAGCATCTCCTTTCATGCCAGGATAGACGAATGTCACCGAGCAGTGACTAAGTTTGAGGTAAAAGACTTGCACCCATTTGCCACAGCAGATGCCCCCGATTTACGGTAAGTGAGTGTGTTTAATTGTAGGCAGGGACATTACTGGATATTCTTGTGTAATTGCTACAGAATAATTTATGTTATACTTTGTTATTGCTACAGAAGAATATTTATTTTATTATTTTACATTTACAATTATTTTTCCTGGGGACCCTGTGACACCCCATTAAAGAGCCATAGGCTGGATCTCTTAAGATCTCACTGTTGGGTTTGTAAGGCCATGTTACTCCTAAATTTCTATCTTGTTCAAAGAGAAGCTATAAAACAAAGTTCTAAGCTAATCGACCTTAGTGTTCTCCTTTTTAAAAAAAAAAGAATCGATAAGAGAATCGATAAAGAATCGAATCGTTAAACAGAATCGAAAATGGAATCTAAATGGTGAAAATCTTATCAATACCCATCCCTACTCATATTTTGTATTTTAAATACGTAATGGCGGTACATGTATTCCGTTACTCCCCAACACTGTTGTCCACACATATTCAAACCTGGTTTATCATTTTAACAGTTACGCAGAGTCGGATCAGATTCCTGTGAAATGGAGTCAGTTATTGGACCTAGTTACTGGTTATTTACCACGACATAGATGGTGTCCACGGAGCTGGACACTGTCAGCGCGTGGATCCAGTGTGAGCTCAAAGGGCACCGACCGACGGGCAGCAGCGGCTTGGCTACGTGCGCCAGGTGGGCGAACCTTCCGGTGGTGTCCGCCAACACATCTCTCTGGAGCCTGGTTCCGTACCCGGCGGCGAGAATCACGGCTTTCATTTGAACTCTGTAATCCGAAGGGCTCCCGGCGAGCTGTCAGGTGCTTTACGGGGAAACTCAACGGCACATTAGCGGGTATAAACCGAGAGAGCAAAGTTTGATAACCCGTCCATAGATCAACTTCTGGATATTCTCGCGAGGTTAGCGTCCAACTAATGGCAGGACGCTAGTTTTTTTTTTAAAGAACTTTATTTATAATCAACAGTATAACATACAAGGCACCATCATTAATCCGAATATGTAATATCCTCGGTTGAGCGTTACAACGACAAAAGAGGAAGAAAACAAAACAAAACAAAACAAAAACAAAAAAACAATAAACACAAAGCCAAAAAGAGTTAGAACAAAAAGAGAGAACAGTCATTGAAGGATTTAAAACCAAAGGAAAAAATTTATATGAACAAAAAAGGGCAATCATGATCATTAAATAGGGAGGTTTCTTTTTTAACATAGATTAAACTTGTTAAATAATACAATAAGTTTATGAGCTTTCTTGTTATTCACAAGTTTCAGCGATTTAGCCCAGAGTTTAAAGTCATTCAGCCATCTGTTTATACGTGGTTTAGCTTTAAAATATCTGCATTTGTGAATAAATTTTTTTCCCAGTAACAAAAACGTCCTAATCAACAAGTCAAAATCTGCATTCTCAGCAAGTATTCCAAATTTTATTACTGTCATCATCAAATGTGGTAACTGAATTCTCCTGAACTGTAGCCAGCTCCACATGTCAATCCAGAAGGGGTGCACTGATTCACAGTAGAAAAACAAGTGATCCAGACTTTCAATATCACTGTCACAAAATGTGAAGGCGTTCACATCTAAGTTAAATTTCCGTTTTAAGAATTCATTGGTTGGATAAACCTCATTTATGATTTTAAAGTTAACCTCTTACTTTAGGGGAAAGAGGAAGTGAGATATACTTTCTTCTTATTGCCTTAACCTCCATGGTGGATCCGTACTGTCCCCTCAAACACTGAGACCATCGCTTCCAGTTGCTACTTTCTAAATTAAAAGTAATTCTCCGAGGAATTTCACTGTAAATAAAGATTTGTAGGATTTTAGCTGTTAAACAACAAAGCCGCAAATAATGGAACCATTTCAATTAAAAAACTCAAAAAGTGCTTGCAGTCGTATTGAAGACATATTGCAGTCGTATTATTGAGCTATAGATTGACAGTCAAATTCCATAGATAGTCTAATCACACATAAAGGGCACTGCCAGGGGCAGGAGTTTGGTGTAAAATTGTTTATTTGTGAAATATTGCCAACAAGTGCTGTCTAGCTCAGAGATTTATTCAGAACAGAAACCTTTTTTCTTTACACAAATGTGCCAGCAAATGTACAGAATATCACTGTATTACTAAACTGCTGCACATACCAGTGTGCACATCTGGAAGTAGTCCCATTAGAAACACAACAAACAAGAGTATGTATGTAATGTGGGATGTAACTGTAGGATCCAGTGATAGCAGGATATTTACAGCCAGTACCATCTTATTTTAATTTACCAGTAATCTGTGGTGATAATTATGGCAAAATGTATTTGTAGTTACTGCAGCAATAGACACATTTTATTATTAGTTTGTCTGTTGTTTCATATAAAAGGAATGCATTTTAATGCATATTTATTTACTTTCTAAAAAGTAAACGTCAGTTAATTTCGCTGTTAACAGAAATGCAGGAGTGTTACTGTTTTCCTTTTTTCAACCGCAAAATCTCCTACCTAAACATTTCTTTATCAAGCTGTTTCAAGGAAAACATCAGCCTATGTATCATTATTGGATTTTCAAATATTCACAAAAGTCTTGGAAATCATACAGTCTGGGTTCCTATAAAGAAGATGTGGAAAAATAAATGACCCAAGAGCAAAAATATCTTCTTCCATCATGTTGTTTACTTTTCAGTCTTAGCACCACATGTGACAGAATACAAATTCAAGTCCGTTTGTGTCTCCTGTGAATTCTTCACTGCGGGGCCAGCGGGATGCCCCGGGCGTCGGTCACTTGGCCCTCCTGCAGGTTTTTGACCAGCTGAGCCAGCCAGCGTTTGGTGGTGGTGTCATCCTTCAGCACCTGGGCGAAGGTGCTGTCCTTCAGCTGGTCGGGTAGACACTGACGGAGTGCCTCTCTGGCTCTGAGGAAGGAACAACACAAAACCTCCTTTTAATATCACTTCAAATGAAATTGAACTTCAAACTTGATGAAAACACTCAATGAAAGTGCAGATATATTTTTCCAAATAATTAATGTCAGGTTAGAAAGAAGAGTAAGGCAAAAACAAAAAATCATCAGAATAAACAAAAATATAATATTCCTAAACGATGAACAGCTTCAACATGTAGTGCATTTTTCTGTCTATGTAGTTATTCCCAAGTGTTTCAAGTAAAGCTGCAGCTATTACATCTAATACAACCTGTTACCATGAACTGTTTTTACACACATAAACATCTCATGGTGTAAAAACTACCAGTGTATTTTTGCAATAGCTTCTCCTAGTGGCAAGCTGATTGAAGTCTTCAAACAGCGAAGCCAGTGTTATACAGCAGCGGTCCCCAACCCCCTGGCCTCGGACCGGTATCGGTCCGTGAGTCATTTGGTACCGGGCCGCGAGAGTTGAGGCTCAGGTGTGAAATGTATAGTTTTCAGGGTTTTTATCGGTTTTCAGCGTTATTTTGTTATCGTTTTTATCGTTTACTCGGTTTTCCTTGGTCTTTTCACGTGTGTTATGAATAAATTTTCTTTTTTTTCGGTACCGGTACTAGTTTTATTTTGTTGTATTTATCCGCGACATCTTAAAGGCCGGTCTGTGAAAATATTGTCGGGCATAAACCGGTCCGTGGCGCAAGGTTGCAAGCACACAATAAACTGCAACAGAGTAAAGATGCTGTACCTGAGATTATCTGAAAGGCGAAGGTAGCAGCGGACGACGTGCTTCAGCAGCCGAGCTGATGGTTCTTTGGAGAGCTGCAGCACCATTTTACCCTGAAGATGCAAACATGATGGAGACAACAGCTACAGTTACATCCAGCAAACAAAGATCCCGACCCACACGCCACAAATCAACAAATTATTATTTAAAGAAAGCACTCAAACTACATTTGAGTTAAAGGTCAGTGTGAAAGCCTCAGGAAACTCTTGTTAATGTCTCGATTTATTTGACTTTTTTCCCTCCTAATGATTTCACCAGGTTGCCCACACCTCACAGTTTGAGAACCACCGAACTGGATCAATATTTTTATTCTGACTGAAGATTAAAGTTCAGCTGTGAACACGTGACAGGATTTTACAGCGTGCTGTTTACACATCAAAAGTAATGAATGTGACATGGGGGCATTTTCTTCTGTCCTTGGTACATTTGATCAGCCCCCTGGATTACATAAATCAAATCAGTGGAGTGCAGTAAATATTGTTACTATGCTGCTCTCAACTTCTCAAGGGTTTATTTTTTTAAATTTATTTTATAGGCTCAATCATGTGACATGAACCATGCTGCACGCCACTGCAGCCTGGGCTAATTTGTGATGTCCGTGCCCAGTTGGGTTTTTAAAACACCAAAAAGAAACATAAACAAGAGACTCTAGGGTTCGAACTGCAGTGCAACGAACTGATTCCTTTTGAAAAATCAAGTTTAGTTTTAATATGAAGTTTACGTTCTGAAGTATTTCATTTGCTGATAATGACTGAAAATTAATTGTTAAATTTTTTTTAACTGTGGACCATTTCTGCTTGGACATAATTGACAGCGAAGTAAAGATATGACTTGATGCAGATTTTCTTCTGGTCAGTTTGTAAAAAGCTTTGAACAGACAACTGGTTTTTAAATATCAGTCTGTGCCTGTTTATTCCGAACGGTTAACAAAAGTTTTTAATTCTGTCTGGACTTTTCAACAAATTACAAACAGAAATCAGTGAGACTAAACCATCTTCTTGTAATCGATGATGTGTCACAGAAAGTCTATCTGATCATGTCCATGCATATCTTTACAGCAAACACTTACAAGGATCATTGCCACATGGGAGAAACGCTCATAAGTCTGGCATATGTAAGCCAGCCCTGTGTCATCAAGCAGTATCTTCTGCAGTATGAAGGTAGCAACCTGAAAAAACAAACATGCGTATAAAGATTTCTCACTAGTAGGTGTCAATATTATGCTGCGGGCTATCTGTAAAGGTTCAGACTATTTTAAAAACAGAATAGCTCCGTACCGTCTTAGAGAGCTCACTTCCTGATTCCATAATGCGGAGACAAAGCGGGATGATTTCAGTTGTGAGAAGAAAGTTAATCACTTCTTGTTCATCTGTTTTGACCAAGGCACCTACATTAAGTACAAACAGACATCTTAATACCTGTACACACACACTTTGAATGATAAAAACTCTTTTCATAATACAATGAGAGGAGAGCATACCTATGACTCCAAGGCTGGTGAGGCGCAGGTACTCGAATGGGCGCGTTTTGCTCACAGTGTGCAAAAAGGGATAAAGGAAAAGGGGAATGTGGGCTGCGAGGAAAGCCGACCTGGCAAGATATTAAAAATTAAAAGAAAAATACTTTTAAATCAGTGTAACCACACTCATATCAAACACATATACCGGACCATAAGGCGCACTGTCGATTAACGGGTCTGTTTTCATACATAAGGCACACCAGATTATACGGTGCATCAAGCGAAACAAAACAGTCAGATAAGTCAAACTTTACTCAACTCATTCTTCTTGTTTCCTCCACTTCCGTACCATTGATCCATTAATGTTTAATTCTCTCACAGCTGCTCTTTCACATGTTGTTGCAGTATATTAGTGACTAACCTCATATTGTGGATGGATTATCTCAGTTGTTCTTCTGACTGAAGTTTGGTCTGTTTACAGCATCCTGCCACACGATTGCATTTGTTCTTAACCCTCATGTTAACTTTTATTGAGTGGAAAAAAGTTAGCGTTCATCCTCCAGCTTCACTGGTGGTGGCCAGGGATAGCTCAGTAGGTAGAGTGGTGGCCCCATGATCGGAAAGTCGGGGGTTCAACTCCACTGAACGGCTACCCTGAGGTACCCCTGAGCAAGGTACCGTCCATACACACTGCTCCCCAGGCGCTGCATTGGTGGCTGCCCACTGCTTCACTGGGTGAATGGGAACTATTTCCCTATGGGGACTAACACATACACACACACTGTGTTTTTGTTATGCTAACATAGCTGTGTCGCTAACGATCACAGCAGTGATGTTCGTTGGTTTACTGAAGTTGGACAAGCTGGTATTTAGTGATGTGCACAGCTCGAAGCCGACCGGGAGGTTAAGGCACGATGTGCCTTTTCCCCCCCGGTTGTAGTGGGCCTCGACCTCCTGTTAGCTTCGAGATGGTGGGTAACAGACGTCTCTGAAAACGTCGGAGCACTTTTGCAAATATGTGATGTCTTGATAAACCGAGCAGATATTTGATGTTTACACAGCTACATTCACGCCTGAAAATATCTTAAAAGTTTATTTTGTGACCCAGAAAAAGTAATATTAAAACCAACTAGCTGGCGCCATTGTTAGAAACGAATTGGCTGGGCCACGCTATGAATTCTGGGATAGGTTGGGTAACGAAGGATACACTGACTCGGCCTTCAAATGTGACCTGCGAAGCATACCAGTGCAAGATCTCCGTTTGTGAGATCTTGCAAACCGTTTGTGGGATCTCACAAAACTTCATCTTAATTTTTTTTTCTCCCATGTCCCTTGCAGGGCTCGGTATGGTAGTGATAGCAGAGCTGTATGTTTTAATTCTTTCAGAAATCTCTCAGTCAGAACATCCTATATCATGTTTAGATGGAAACTAGCGAGCTAACTTCCTGCTAACATCTAACTCTGTTAAATTTAATAAATTCTGTTTTCATGGATGCCTCGATGTTAAACTTAATTGTTACACCTGGTAAAGCAGCAACACTGATTATTTTTATTAAAGATGAAAGAATTTAGAAAGTTTTTAACTCTCAGTGTTCGTTTGAATTTGGGACCTGAAGGGGACGGCGTTTTGGACCCAGATACTCAGTCTGTGAGGCTCCTGACTACGGTAGCTGTAATGCTCTGACAATCCATCAAGCGGTGCGGCTTCGTAACTTACTAAGGTCGTACTAAAACATTTTGACAGATTTTTGAGTGCCGTGTACCACATAAAATCGGTTCAGTAAGCACAACCAGAATTCATACATTAGGTGCACCAGATTATAAGGTGCACTGCTGATATTTGAGAAAATTAAAGCATTTTAAGTGCACCTTATAGTGCAGAAAATTAGGTACTTTCATTTAAGGCTTAAAAGCCTTGTTTGTATCAGTGAAAAGAAAAGATGAGGTAAAACAAAAAAAGAAGCATGGTTGTAGTTTAGTTTCCTGAAATTCCTGATTGAAACAGAACAAATGAAGGCAAAGTGGATAAAACTCAATCTGCTCTGTAGTAAAGGTTTTTCTTTAGTATTACACAATTAAAGCTTCCAATTGTCCCCTTACCGTGTCTCTGGGTGTGAGGCAACACATTGCAGGAGTGCCAAGGCGTTGCACACTCTGTTAGACTGATGTGCTGTGAGTGTCGGTGGGTTAATGGATGGATAGATGTTCACTATTTCCTACAAAGAGAAAGGAATGCATCAATGGTGCACAGCAAATGACACTGGGCAAACAGAACTATAGAGATGATGGATTACTCCGTCATCTCTGTGGTATTAACTCACAGGTATTAACTCAACAAGTGGTATAAACTCTAATGGTAGGTAGAGATTAAAAAAACGCTTACAACCATTTCAAGACCTAGTGCCCTGGAAGTCTTATAATTCAGGTCAAGTTTTAAAATATACTAAGAGCTCTTAACAACAAGTACCAATGCAACATATTATATAAATAAAAATAATATAGCAAAACAATTCAGAGTAATGAAGAAGCTCACTTCATGCGAGTGGTCTGTAAGGCCTAGCTGCCATGCAAACATGGCATGACTTGTAGTCCCTGATGGTTGTGCTGAATCTTTGTCAAGCCTATGGCATAGCTTATGTAAGTAGCCATGTTGTCAACATCATTTATGTGTTTGTGCATTATGTGTTAATTAGTGTGTCTTCTGGTGTTTTATATGTGGAGCCAGCCTACAGGAACAAATAAAATGCTGGTACTTTATTACCTCTATATCTTTCTCCAGTAATTTGTTGACATTTGTGAATCCTTATATTGAGGAGATGATGTTATTCTGTCACTGAGAAATTCAAAAACTAAGATGAAATTAACAGTGGGAAATCTATAGCACTGGGTAGGCCAATCACAGTACGTGCTCTGGATGCTGTGTGTATTAAATTTCTAGAAGGGTGCATGTCCAGTTATGCCATAGGGTTAAAGATTCAGGTTTGTGGTTCCGATGTAGATTTGAAGCATAAAAAAATAATAAAAAATCCTGATTTCCAACTGGTAGAGAGGCAACAGATCTTACCTGCAGGAGAGCAGCGATAGTGCCACAGGAATGCCAAAGCATCGGTGCCAGGTCTGGCACAGATTCGCGTTTCTTGCTGAGCTCCAGCAGGGCATTCTCTCTGGTCTCTGGGCTGGACAACTCATTGATCCACTGGTAGATCTTTTCCCGGTCTACCTGAGCCAGGGCTGTGACATTAGATACAGCCTGCAAAAGGCAAAATTAGTTTAAAAAGCATGTCGTCTTGGGTCTGTGTTTGAGAATGGGTGGTCGATGTTTAATGTAAATCAAACAAAAGGATGAGGAAGCTCCATGTTAAGACGGTTCGAGACTTCAAAGCAAAGTAAGGTGAAATTACACTCACCGCTCCCGTTGCAAGCATTCTCCGAAGCTCTTTGTGGCGTCTTTATGTCGTTATAAACAACTAAATTTGATTAAGTGTGGTGAACGTGGTTGCAATGCAAGTAAGTTGGCGTAACTAGCACAAAGCTAGCCCGAGCTGGCTGCTAAATGTCCTGGCCTATGAAGACAAGTACCCGTGTACATTAACATAACTTCAAATTCGCCGAAATAAGGGGAAAGGGAACACTAGCAGTCTAATTTGTGCGCTTTAAACCACACTAATTAGCTCAAAACTAAACGTAATTCATACTAAAACTAAAGCGAGGCTTAGCTTGGCAGACCCGTGGACAGCCTTGATACAAATAACTGAAATATCGCGAGATGAAAATCCTCGGTCATTACTTCCGTTGTAAATTTTCACATTCCCGCCATCATCGCGCAGCTCAGCGACGCGTCGTGTGCTGCTCTGCTGTCAACAGCACCGGAGAGCAGGTGAATGCCGGCAAAACAAACTTTCTGCCTGCTCAGCAGCTACAGAAGCGACACCGGGCTTTTAGAAGTTTGAAGACAAGCTCTCGTCATCGATAGGTAAGTACCTGCTCGGTGTAATCGCAACGCGATACGCTTTCCATCACCAAATTACAGACTAGCAAATTAGCCAGTTAGCTAGCGTCCGTTAGCTTGTTAGCCGAGGTGCTAACGTCGGCCTCCTCCATCCCATTCAGGGGCTGCGGACGGGCATACGACATTATCCGCATCCAAAGGGGCTTTTTTACTTTTGGCTAGCACCTTTTCTTGGAGTTGCCGGTTTGGACAGGTAATTCTGTGGGAGCATCGATGCCTTGAGCTGAGAGGGAACATCCCGTGTTGTTGTGCACGTACCAGTCGTTGGCTACCGCGACTCAGAGTGGCCGTTAGTTTGGCTAGTTTGATGGCAGATGCAAACATGGGCTTTTATTGAAGCTGCTAGCAAAGAAAATCACAAGGCACGAGCTGCCACACGCAGCCAAACAAGCTGTTTTATTTGTCAGAAATGCATTGCGAGCGTGCTGTCCGCTTTTCTGCTGCGAGATGCTGCGCTGACTCCTGTCAGCTTGTTTTGGATGGTTTGTACTTTCTTGTGACTTTGACAACGTGGGTTGCCTGCTCTCGTTATCTGAGCTCAGCCTCGGAAACTTTGAAGTTGCTTTCACCGAGACGACTACAGGTGATATTAGTGTTATTACAAAAAGAGGTGCTATGTTCATTTTAGTGGCTGCTTCTGTTCGTTAAGCTCATTATTTTCCTGCAGTATTTAACTAGAGTAATCAAATTCAGAACTACCTGACCATTGGTTTAAACTGCTCCTGCTGAACACATTCAGTTGTTATAAATATAATGTGCTCAGATTGTGTGACAGCGGATCCAATTTGTCTTTTTTAGGATTAGTTTGAGTCCCAGTCTCCCAAGTGCACCAACGGGATAGAAAGCCATGGCAACTGTAGTGCCCAAACTCTCCAGCGCTGGGGCTGTGAAGATCCGTTTCACCAGTCTGGACCTGGGCACCACCAGGTGGAAAGAAGGGACGTTTGAGATTTTGGAAAAGGACAATAAAGTTAACCTCTGCCTGAGATTCAACTGTGGAGGAGCTTCCAAAACGTTCCAGGTATTTTACTGTTTTTTTGTGTTTTACTGTGTTTACTGTTGTTTATAAGACCCCAAAAAATGTCTTACTTTCACATTGGTCTTTATTATTGTCATTTTTTTGTTAATGTCCTAAGAGGTACTGATTTCGATTTTAGTGGTCCTTTTGATTATGATCTAGCAACCTTTTGCACTTCATCCAGATAGAGTATTGTTTTATCTGGGTCAGCTGGCTCAGAAGGTACTGTGGGTTGCCTGTTATTCTTGGGATTGTTGTGTCAATTCACATGTCAAAATAAGATTCCTTGGGGTGAGTCATGCCACCGCCTTATTTTGGTGTGTAAGAGTGAATGAGTTAGATGAGAGGAACGTTTAAAAAAAAAAAAAAAAAAAAAAATGTAAGAATGCACCAGACTTGCAAATTAAACAGCTGATTTAAAAACAGAGAAAAAGACACTGAACCCTCATAATCCTGCAAGAAACCACACACAAAAATATTAGGGGTGCAATGATACTCGTATCAATATTGAACCGTTCGATACAGTGCTTTCCGTTCGGTACGCATATGTATCGAACAATACAAAAATATTAGGGGTGCAACGATACTCGTATCGATATTGAACCGTTCGATACAGTGCTTTCGTTTCGGTACGCATATGTATCGAACAATACAAAATTTTTAATTTATTTTATCAACTTTTCTTCTGACGATGCTGTCTGTGTTGAGAGCTCAGTGGATCTGCGTTCGACTACTCCGCCTAGGCTGCACTGTCAAGCGCAGATCCACTGAGCGCAGCACAAGCTAGCAAGACAGAAGCTAAGCTCGTTGCAACATGGCAAATTGAACCTCCCCCACCCTCATTCAGATCTGGCGTTTGGAACTATTTTGGTCTTCATGTGAAGTATGACCCTGAAGGTAAGCGCGTCATGGACAAAAGTAAAACAGTATGTCGGATGTGCCACGCAATGCTCAATTACATGGGTGGGAACTACTGCGTTAGCGCAGTTTGCTCGTTAACGTGTTGACGCAGTCCAGCCCCACGCACGGGGCGATCCGCGGTAGCTCGTTAACGGAGATTTGTCATGTTAACGTCATTTCAGATTAACGCTGACAGCACTAGTGGGAACACAACGAATATGACTGCACATTTACTCCGACATCATCCTAGTGCAAAGACAAGTGGAGGCAGACAAAAACAACAAGCACGCATGTTACAAACTTTACCTGAGTCATTTAGACAGCTGTTAGCACATGATTCTCCTTATGGGGACCTGATATGTTTAATATGCTGCTGAGAGTATACCCCAGAAGAAGCGTATAGTATAGCTTTTATTTTGGAAAGCCATTTGTCTGTAATAAACTCTCTTTTCCAAAGATGAGTGATTTCTCGATCAGATAGGTTTATTTTTTTTATTACTTTGTTGTTTCAACAACATTAAATTTAAAAACTACTTCTGAGTTAAAATATATATTTATAATTTTAATAAATGATAAATTAAAAAAGCGCGCATATATAGATAGATAGATAGATAGATAGATTTTTTATTTTTGAGTTGCTTTCTCGGTTGAAAAGACTCCTACTAATGGATGGCTAAATGATGATATTTCTTTTTAAAGCATTACAGGAACAAACTTTTTAAATGGCACCCCATAAATCAGTCTTACATGTCTGATTCATGTCAGTACTAGAAGAATCTAAGCTGTCAGCTTTGAGGCATTATGCAATGAATGAGCAGTAGCTCTGCACTGAAGCCATGAATGAACCGGATTAGAAACATAATCTCACCCATGGCACATACCAGGGTTTGTTCAGCCCTCGGGTCAAGTGTTTTTAATGCATGCCTGTACTTCTTTTAGATGATCCCATATTCCAGAACTAAAATATTTCAGACTGACTGATGTGATTGGGTCTAAAAAGAATAATTAATATTACCCTTCCTCTTATTTTGAAAGTTCAGTTGCTGCTAAAACAGCTAGCTTCCTGTCCTCTTTTTCCCTACTAGTAAACCTCTTGTTTTTGCAGTTCAACTTAACCACTCCTATCTTAGTCCTTATTCTGCTCTGCTGATCTGCTGTGACCTGGTGGGTCACTCTGACCCAAACCTGCATCAGGAGATAAACTGGTTCATGGCTAGTAGGCCATGCAGGACAAGGACCACAGCATCTGCTGCTGTTTAACTCTCCCCTACTAGGAGTAACCTTGGATGCTCTTTTTTTTTTCTTTTTTTTTTTTTTTTAAAGATTAGCCGTTTCTGTAATATTTCAGGCCTGCTTATGGAACAAAATGCCTGGGTTTAAATTGGAAGTTATTGAAGGTGGTCTCTGCCTATGCAAACCACATATTTATTCAAATACTCAGGTGTCAAAACCCATCTTTATGGGCGCAGGGGAGGTTGTCAAATGTTGTTTTGATGGGGAAAGCGTTAAGACAGAGAGGCTGGAGTTTGTCTAAGAGATCAGAAACTCTAACCCATTCACACGAAGTTTGTTATTACTTTCTTTAATAAAGTGTGTGTGCCTTCTCTCGATCCCCTCCTACCAACACAATATAACTGAAGTTTGTAGGAAAGTCTGGAAAACTTGGAGGCGCTAACACTGTAATGAATCTGTCTTGCTCCATTGCTAGGAAAGTCAAAAAAATTGAACCCCCACGACTGTTATAATTTCCAAACAGACATATAAGAGCTTTTCTGTAATAGTCTGGAGCAAGAGAAGTAAAACAAAAAAAACTTTGTCATCACAGTCAAGTGTTCTGAGTCTCTTGTTACGAAGAACCTCACTCCTCAGATAGCATGATATAAGACCTATTGAAGAAAGTAATAGCTGATAGAGTGAGGTTTGTCATATAGAACTAGTTTGTTCAAAGGTATACTTTATCAACAAGTATGATGTGAGGAGAAAGATGATGACGATGATAATGTATATATTACTATTGTATGTAATAGTAATAATCATGAATCCGAATATTTGCTGTTCTTTGCTCTCAGCTGAACCAGAACGTGAAAAATATTAGCCAGAGTGCCAACCGCATCGTCCTGACTCTGAAGGATAACAGTGTCATCACGCTGGACAAGATGCCTCCACCTTTGGTTCAGAAGACTAAAGAATACCTTGAAAAGCTGAAGCAAGGAAAGCCAGGTAATGACACCCCTGCACATTAAAAAACAACAACAAAACAAACAAAACAAAACTGAAAGATTTTTATTTTTTATTTTTTTGGGAATTAATCCTTGTATGCTCTTCCTGCAGAGAATGGTCACTTTTTCTCTGCAGCTTCATGTTAATATATTAATATTTCTTAAGTTGATGCAGAGTTTCAAGTAGGGATGTGCTCGTCTGGCTGACCAGTCGACTAGTTGTTGCTATTGTCACTAGTTGATAACAGATGTACTAGTCATTTAATCTATTTGGTTTACATTTAATTGATACCCAATGTTAGTAACAGGGTTTGTACAGGTGCTTGAAATCCTTATCCTTATAAATGCTTGAATTTTATTTTGTCTTTTCAAAGTTTGAAAGGTACTTGAATTTCAGATGTTGTGCTTAAAAGTGCTTCAAATTGTAAATGTATTTCATTCACCACAAATAACTATCTGATTGAATAGTTTTCTTATCAGATAGAGAAATAAAATTAGTTGCTAAGTGTAAAAACAAAATTTCTCCACCTGGGCTGCCTTGCACCTCTGCATGTCATCAGTTTGCTTGAAGAACAGGATTCATTTGTATCCTATTAAATAAACAAAACATCTGTAGCTGTCCTGAAAACTTATGCAACAGGTTGTTGCGAAGTAAGGTGTGTGTTAGTCTGCTTTTAAATCTATGATCTGAATGCTTTATGCATCATGGCAATGCAGCAGTGTTATTTTTATTTATTTTTTTTATTATTATTTTTTATTATTTTCAGTTCAAGCACATAGATTAACTTGAAGTGATGCTGACTCTACAGTGTAACGGGATCATTTTTATGCTTTTTTTTTTTTTTTTTTTTTTTTTTTTCCCCTGAACTTTTTGTTTATGCTGCAGTTTTAAAATCATCCCTCGGAAGTGCCAACTTCAGTGTGCTCGGGAACAGATCTGTGAAAAATGAGGCTAACCCGTCCGGGGAGAGACAGGTGATCAAGAATGCAATAACAATCTTAACTTAAACACATGTGGACAAACGTACATGTGTTTAACTTAATTCCTCCTGGTGTGTTCAGACGACACTGAGGCGGCAGAGCGCAGAAGGCCGGGAGGACACGACACCGAGAAAACCTCTCGGCAGCCCGAGCAGAGCGGCTTCCACTCCCACTCGCACAGGACTGTCTGAAAACAGGCAGGCTGGGAATTTTTAGACTGTATTACACAGAATAAATTAAATTAATTTATGAATGTTTAATCCTGCCCCATTTGGCATGTGAATTATTCGATGTTTCTGTTTCTCAGGAGCGAGAAGAGAAAGCGACTCCTCACTCCTGATAACGACCTCAGTGAGGATTACCCAAAGGAAAACGACTCCTCGAGGTATAATCAGCACTGAATTGCAGTGCTGTTGGTGACTCATAGGATGACCTTATCTCTGCAGCCTTTTGTCTGAACCACTGCCTGTTTGTTTTTTGCAAATCTTGTGGCGAGATAATTAAAACTGTAACTGGTAATCAGTAGGTCGCTACTTTCATCGGCAAAATACGAACCTTGATTGATAGACTTTATTTTACTGAATTTGAGTAACATTTTTCAGCAACAACAAGGCGACTTCTGACCCCTCCTCCAGGAAGTTTCTTCTGAGCTGCAAAGAAAAGCTGAAGCAGTCAGAGGAGAACAGGAGCTCAGGTAAACCCAGCAGCACCACCTTTTTGTAATCTAGTTGCACAGCATTCTCTATGCAAATTTTTCCCAGACACTGATACACTCATGTGCCTCCTTAACTGTAGCTCCTCTTGGGTCAACTCCCCTTCAGCCATCATCTTTCTACGGCAGCCGATCTGTGACTAAAGACTACAGCCAGAGCCACTCTTTTCTGGACAGGTGAGTTGCTTCATGGCTCAATTAAAATGCAAAGCAGCAGCAGTTTGAACCTAGGATCAAGAATTTAAAAACAGTACTATTTGATACTTATTTAAAGGGAACCTTTTGATTGTTCTTCGAAGATGACTTCTACAGTACCCGCCCTCCATGCTAGCTTTGGCTTTCTGTGATTCTTCTATTTATAGATTATCTCCCACTTTGCTGATACCTGGTAGCTAGTAGCCATCATGTGTTTTGTTTCAAGGTTACAAACAGCTTCTAACTGCATTATCGCCACTATGTGATAGTGCATTATATCCTACCAGGCAAGGGAAAGTGAATACTTTGACATAAAATATAGTCACATAAACTATGATTTTTTTTTTAAAGATCTTAACTGTCTGTATTTTAGTTAATAATTTTTAGATAATTTCAAGATCATTAGAATACTTGTGAGTTGTGTTCCTGTAATTAGAAAGAAATCTAAACCTAGAATTAAAAGTACGTCTCCCAATTTGTCTTGATTGACTTAGATATATATTTATGAAGATCCGAAATGAAATCTTAGATAAGAAAAAATCAGGTCTAAAGATTCTGTCCCAGATCTAATTTCAAAAGTGAATTACTTTCACAAGGTTGAGCCAAGCTTTCCCACCTGCCTGCAGACTTTTCCAAGCTTCCTGCTAGACTGATGGTGGGTGCTTAGAGTGCTGGCTTCAAACCTGGGTAGGTTTTGATTAGTTAAAATCAGATGAAAGGAACCAGTCATCTCCTTGGCCCAGGTGATAACAGGGGAGAACATTTCTATTCATCCAGTGATTGATTTTTAAATCTCCTCAGGCCATCCAGTACTGCACAGACCCCCACAGCCAAAAGGAGCCTCATGCTACCGAACCACTCCACTCCCTTTAAGAAGGTACGACCCTCCTTGGACTACGGTGGCTGGAACAAGCAGAGGCCCTCTACCCTGGCACAGCCTCAGGCTCCACTGCAAGGGTACAGATAAGCCAGCTCCACTTGATATGAAATTAATTTGATCCATGACACCAAATAACAAGGGAAAAATCAAAACAACAAGCAGTTTTTGAAACTTCTGTTATTCATTTAAGATTTTCCAACCTGGGCAACACCTGCTACATGAATGCCATCCTGCAGTCCCTCTTCAGTCTCCCCTCCTTCTCTAATGACATGCTGAGGCAGAGCATCCCATGGAAGAAGTTGCCCATCAATGCCTTGCTCAGGTACTGTATTATATTATTATAGGTTGATAGTAACTGTTGTTTGTTAACAATACTCTGGATTGTTGTCATTTTTAACATAGGTGTTAAATGACACAGGAAGCAGTTTAAATGAACTTTGTTATGATCAGTGTCCTGTCTTCACTCTGTGCAGGCGATTTGCTCACCTCATGGTGAAGAAGGATGTGGCCTGTCCAGAGACGAAGAAAGACCTTTTGAGGAAAGTAAAGAGTGCCATCTCCTCCACAGCGGAGCGTTTCTCTGGAAACATGCAGAATGTAAGTTTCCCACTTAAACTCATGTATATGACCAGGTATGCTTTTCAGTTGAGATTGTGTGCCCACATATGAAAAGGGACAGCAAAACAAATCTTTAAATTGCACCTTTGAAAATTTAAGAATAATAGTGTAGAGAATAACTTTTAGTAGAAGGTTTATGTTTAAAGAGCACAGTTTAGAAATTAAACAGGTAATATAGGTTTGCTTTTCCCAGTGTTTTCTCTAACTTCTTCCTCTTCCTCTAGTCCCAAATTACAGTAAGACTGTTTATTATTAATGTTGAGCTCATTTTGGGCTCAGAATACCTGCTGAAGGACAGTCTGCAATTCTAATTATTATCTAATTAGTAATAATTATCTAATTATTACTCTGTGTGTTTGGACTGAAGATATAATGTATTTGCTCAAAAATTTCTCTGGTGCCACAGCTAAAAATTGAACACAGACTACAATACCAAAAAAAAGGTGTGCATATACAGTAGTGTGTAGCACAGTAAAATACAATACGACACAACAAGTGTCCAGCGAGGTAAAATTATGTGAAAGAGGCTAAAAACAAAAAGGAAAGTGTTTTAAAAGTGATAAATAAGTAAAAATCTAACACAGTAGAACATGTAGAAACATGTGATACAGTACAGAGCTCAGCAATTCAATGATAATGTAATTAAATAAAAGCTGACTATAATGCAATCAAGTGACTTTAGAAAGTGTCTCAATTTCAAAGCGAAAGTAAAGCAAATATGAGATGGCACGCTGGTTCAAATTATGACTTTTGGCTTTCAAAGGAGGATCCCCCCCCCCCCCCCCCCCCCCCCCCCCTTTCCCATCCATTTCTGTTTGAGGCTGCCTGCTCATAGTTTTGTGATAGATGTGCATCATCACAACTCTGTTGTTTTTTTGTTTATAACATTCAATATTTAGTATTTACTGTTATTTACACTTATCTAGGTTGTTGCTTTGATCTCTGTATTGTGGTGTTCTCTTGTTGTTTGTTTCATTTTCTTCTTCTTTTAATAGCTGTTCTAACAAATTTTCTCAGTGTCTCTTACTGCCCCCCCTCCCCTCTGTTTTTCTGTCTTTCTCTCTCCCTTTCTTTCTTTTTGTCTAATAATAATATAGATCAATCAAGTGGACCAACATGGCATTGCCATACTTTCTCCACTTAAAAAAAATAAATCCGTTGAGCATCTTTCTTCAGACAACAATTCTGATTGCTAAAGTACCGACCAGGAGAGGCAAAAAAAACCCCCCAAACTAAAACACACAAAAGTTAAATCTTTCAGGCTTATGGTTTAAAGTGGCTGTGAATAAAATCCTGTTTTAAACCCCTACATGTTTCTTGTTTTTCAGGATGCTCATGAATTCTTGAGTCAGTGCTTGGACCAGCTGAAGGACGACGTGGAGAAGATGAATAAGAGCTTAACGAACGAGGCCGCCTCCTCCTCCTCATCTTCTGTAGTGGGTGAGAATGGTCTGGAGGGAACGTCATCGGCAGTCAAAGCAGAGCCTGGTGATGAGGCAGACACCTCGCGGATCTACACCTGCCCCGTGGCGGTCAACATGGAGTTTGAGGTGCAGCACACCATCACGTGCAAAGGGTGAGGCTGGTCTCCTGCCTATCATTCAAAACTCTCGATGAAGGTGAAAGGTGTTTGATTCCCTCTTTGTTGTGTTGCAGCTGTGGCGAGGTGGTGAACAAGCGAGAACAATTCAATGACTTGTCCATCGACTTGCCGCGAAGAAAGAAGACACTGCCGCTTCGCTCCATCCAGGACTCCCTGGATCTGTTTTTTAGGGTGAGTCACTGGTCCCGTCATCCTGATGCCCCCCATGTTGGATCAAAAATGACCAACAGGGTCAGAGGAGTGCACTTATTAGCTTAGTATGCGCAATGAGGCTCAAGCAGGAAAAAACACTGTAGCATTTTAGTTTGCAGTTTACAAACTGAGAGAGCCTTTGTGAGGAGACACAAAAAATAGAATTTCTTTCGAGACAAGCATCGGCTGGATGTAATTTCATATATAATTAGTTACTTTTTCTTTTTACAGATGGAGGAAATTGAGTATTCGTGTGAAAAGTGCAACGGGAAATCAGCGACTGTTACGCATAAATTCAGTAAACTACCCAGGTATCTACAGTCTGTTTAAACACACACAGTAAAGACACGCAATAAACACTAAAGATACAGCACATATGGAAAACATTGAAAGCATAACCAGCTTATGGAATAAAAAGAATTTAAGTGCCTAAAAACCTTTGTCTTCACAGAGTGCTTATCCTACACCTGAAACGGTACAGCTTTAACGCTCAGCTGTCTCTAAACAGCAAGCTGGGTCAGCAGGTCTTGATCCCACGATACCTGACCCTGCTCCCCCACTGCACCGAATCTACAAGACCCCCCATCAGCCTTGGCTGGAGCCCTCAAGCTGCCTTGTAAGATGGGAGAAAACATTTTAATATGCATACAAATTTAATTCTGTGTAAATACATTAGATGGCTGGAGTGATTTCAGTTTTAAAAGGCCAATTGGCAATGTTTTGACATCTCCTGCAGCCATGATTTTTCATGTTGGTTTAATACCCCAGAGAGGACTACATGTAATAAAGTCAGCATTTAGTTTGCAATTTAAAGGAAAAACATGCAAATATTGCTCCTTTAAGTAAAACTTAACAATCAGCCTAGAAGTAGAGCTCCAATAGCAGCAAGAGTTTTATTTGCCTTTGTTTTTCTCAAAGGTCCAGAACACTTAAAACGTCACAGTTGGTCAACTCGTCCACAGCGCCTCTTCGGTAAGTTCTGCAACACTTGCAGAGGAAAAATGACTTTTGTGCTTTAACAACCTCTTTAAACAATGTGTTATCTGACTGAAGGGTTTTCTGTTTGGGCTTATGAATTTATTTGCTGAACATGTGACTTTGTGTAGTAGGATCGTAGGGAAAACTTCCAACTCCAACTGTACCTCCATCCTTGTGGACTCTGACTGCGAAGAGGGGCCTAACAGGAAGGTGAGCGCGAGCCGCAAGCGACGCCTGAGTATCTGTCTGCCTGACGACGATGATCGCGCTGAAGAGGTGAGCATCTGCTTTTACACTTTAACAAACAGAATCCAGCCTCCTCTGGCGTCTTCTGTTGTGACACAGTTTAATGTGTTTTCAGAGGGGGGCAGCAATCGATTCAACAGACTTCAGTGGCATCAATGATGATGAAATGCTGGCGGCTGTGCTGGAGATTAGTCGCCAAGAGGCCGGGCTCTCTGCACCTCCTCCTCTGGATGATGAGCCGACAAGCAGCCCGGACACCGGGTTTGGGGACACAGATGCACATGACTTGGCCTATCACGCAGATCTGCTAGAAGCAGATAGCAAACAGCCCGCAGGTACTCTAACGGGATATTTAAGCAGAGACAGTATGAGTTTCAAATCTATTGCAAGATTTCTTAACAGCAAAGATGATGGTAGATGTACAGCTTTCAGGGGAAACAAAGTTTTTATTTTAGGAAAACATTTGCAAATTTTAAGAGTGGTTAGATTGGAGTTTTGGTACTTAAATGCAGATGTGTTTATTTATTTATTTTTGTTTGTTTGTTTTGTTCTGCTGACCACTAAAGTTAAAATTAATTAAGATCATGCTGCATATAAATGGCCAGAGGTATTTCGGGAAGGCTGCCAAGTGATCAGACTCACTTCTTGGAGTACTTAAACTTGCAATAGACTTTTTTGTTTTTTTGTTTTTTAATACGGGATCTGCATCAGGTTTTTATTATATGTGACATTTCTAAGAAAGGCTCATTCATGTTTCTTTCCATATTCTCTTGAAAGTACATGCTGCTTAAATTGATTGTGGGTTTCTACATTCACATAAACCCTGGGTTACCAACAAATCCAACAAAAAAACCCAACTTCACGTATCAGGTTTGCTGACTCGAGTATTTGCTGAACTCTTGTAGATGTGCTGGACTCCTTGGACCTGACCATGGATGAAAACAAGGAGAACCAAACTCCAGAGAGTGGTCAGCAGCAGGGGGAGCTGGACTGGGTCCAACAGTACAATCTGGATCAGGAGAGAGAAGAACAGGAGCTGCAGCAGGCTTTGGCACAGAGCCTCCAGGAGCATGTAAGACCAGAGAGAGACTGTGTAGCATTTAACACATCTGCAGCTCAATTGTTTTCGTATTTCAACACAGTGGAGACACTTTGATGCACCTAAATGGAAAAAGTGCTTACTTTCAGCTGCTGAAGAGAGAATGGTTGGAGCCCATCAGAAGGGATGCTACATTTACATCCCTCTGACCCAAATGGACCTTTGTATAATCCAATGTAACACCTGAGTTTGGTGCACCAGTTCTACCAGTGTTAGATGCTCACAACAATTTTTTTTCTAGCTTCCAGTAATGGTGACCTTCCATTTGCTGTTAGATTACAGTAGATCTCTCATTATCCTTAAATATCATTGACTACTCTGAAGTCTTTCACCAACTAACAGACCTGATGCAGGAAAATAAAACTTATGACATCATCTCTACAGGAAGCTCAGGAGATGAGAGAGGACGATGATTTGAAGAGAGCCACTGAGCTCAGCTTGCAAGGTAAGAAATACAATTTACTCCCAGGAATCGTCAGCACACGCTTATTTGACCAACTGTGTTCAGCTGATTTTTGTATTGTGATGGTTGCTGTTGATCCCGCTCAGCTGGCAGCAGTGTGGCGATGTAAATAAGACTGAACGCAGCCACTAAACAAAGAAATTTGACTGGATATTTGCAGATCTGTTTAGTCAGCACAAACAAATGTTTAAAGTGTTCTTTAATCAGACTCTGAGCAATGTGAAAATACTGCACCGGCGTCATCATCTCCTCCTCATTCATCAGAGTTTAACAACTCCCTGCCCGATCTGCTCTGCTCGGATGATGACTCTGGCAACGAGGATGTGCTGGACATGGAGTACACTGAAGCAGAAGCCGAGAACCTGAAGAGAAACGCAGAGGTATATCCAGCTGGCACACAGTGTAAAATGCTGCAGAGCACAAAAAACAGCAAATAGTTTATTCACCTTAAATACAACGGATGTATAATCACTATGCAAAAATAAAAACAGTGTTTTACAAATGTAAACCTTAATAAAGGGTCAGTTTACACACCACAGATAAAGTCTTAGATAATCTGCAGGACACTGAGTTGATTATGAATCAGAACATGGTGAAATACACGCACTGATTAAGAAACTGCAGAATAAGTTAAATAAAGCAGCAGACTGATGATAACTTATTGGTTGTGGCCTGCATTAACCTGCCTATGTATCCTGTAATCCACAGAGTGGGGAGTTGGCCAACTCGTTCAGACTCATCAGTGTGGTCAGTCACATCGGGAGCAGCTCCTCCTCTGGTGAGCACTTGTGTTTGTTTGTGCCTCCGAGTTTAGGTCCTCATGTGTTTTGACAGTGACAAATTATTCAGGAACAATGAAGATGAGTCAAAACTGTGTATGAACACTTTAAGGAACTGCTTTGATGTTTACGCTGCTTTATTTATATCCCTTATTATCTCAAATGTCAATGAAGAAATTGGCAGCCAGAAAAAAAGTTTATTTATATTAAGAATCCTTAAATTATCAGGGAAAACATTGCTGGATGAAACTGTGTGGTCTTTACTTGGTGTGGGTTTGTGGGTCTCTTGCCTTTAGTTTTGTCTTCAGCAGTAAATTTTGTGAGAGCCTCAAATAATGGTCAGCACCTTTCAGCAAAAACATGATCTAGCCTGTCCTGATCTGATATTAGATGATGAATATTAGCTGACCAGGTAAAACAGAATTGAAATCTAAGACATTAGCTAACTTAATGGTTGTAGGTTTTAGGAGGAGCCACTGATAATGTGGCTATAAAAATGTTTTTTGTTTTTTAATCTTTCAGGCCACCAACACAGTGGAATTTAAAAAAAAGAAAAAAGAAAAAGTATCATTGTCCAAACACTTATTTACCTGACTGTATACTAAAGCTAGAACCATAAAGTTAGCTCATGTGTCAGGCAGAGGTTATATTTGTCCAATAACTTTGGATAAATGCTGGTGACATCATCCTTGTCTATACGTGGATGGCGTGGGTGTGCCCTCTGTGTCTGTCGCTGTCGTGACTATAGACTTCAAGAACCAAATGCTTACTCTGTGAACAAATATTGATAGATTGTTCCCCATCTTTATCTTCCCTGTAGGCCATTACATCAGTGACGTGTACGACATGAAGAAACATTCGTGGCTGACCTACAATGACCTGGACGTGTCTCGCACGCAGGAAGCAGCTGTCCAGCGAGACCGTGACCGTAGCGGATACATCTTCTTCTACATGCACAAGTGAGTGTGCAAGTCCTCCTGTCAGCTGGTTATAGATGTCACTGTAATGATGTGAGATGCCCTGCTAATAACACGCTGCTACCTTGTGATCTCTCAGGGATGTGTTCGAGCAGCTATCTGAGATGGAGAGATCTGGAGCCGGAAGCACCTCAGAGGCAGGAAGGAATGTCCTGCAGCCCCTCTGAGCGCAACGTCTTTGGACGCCCACCCACACTCAACCACAGCTGATCCTGTTAGATAAAGCTGCCCTGTGAATCCTCCTATACTACTGATTGCCGTCCCTTTTAGGTAGCCTTCAGGCATTTCCTTTTTCCTCTACAGATCACTAAAGGCCAGGATAAAAATAACACCTGATGATGCCGACACAGGGGCTGACCTGTCAAGACTCTTTCAGATACCAGAAATGCAGTTAAAATGTTCCGTGGATCAATTTTTGCCTCCGTGTTTTTGGGGCTGGAGTCTTTCTTTGCTATAATTTTATCAACGGTTTTGTAAGGTTTAATTTTGTTGTTTCTTTCTTAAAGACTTTTCTTCAGACTTTTACTTCAAACTATCAAACACTGGGCGCTCCTGGTGCTTTGTAGATTGTATGTTTGCAGACCCCTTTATTTCCCATATAAGCAAAATAAAGATATATTCTATGTTGGAGTATAAGCTATTATAGAATTTAGAGGGTTGTTGTATTTAGCGGGTACATTTGGTGCAATATTTGTTACTGGCACAAACTGGTCCATTCAAAACAGCTTTCTGTCCCACAGTGTGGATGTCTTCCCAGTTGCTTTTTGTACTTCATGTGCAACCTGATATTTTTTTGTGTGATTATTTCCATATTTTAGAGGTGTGAAAGAACGTGCATTCATTAATATTTAACTGAGCTTTTCTCAGTTGATCACACTTTGTTGTTTGTTTGGGGTTTTGACCTTGTGCCTCCCAAGAAAAGTTTTATAAATATGTGCATACAAGCTTTACTTTGGAAAGTCGCACAACCTTGTTGTTTTTGAATGTTTGTCAAATCTGAAACAGTGTGCAAGTCAGTTTCTTCTATAAAGCCAACAGATTTTTATATTTATTGCATATAGAAGGGGGTTGGTTTCTCTTAATTAGCCCAAAATATGAGCCAAGGCAAATGGAAGTCATTACTACTTTATAACCAGAGAAGATACAGTACCTGTTGCATAATATCTTTTATTTCAACACCTTTAGAACAAGTGTTAAGCATTTAAAGTGCCCCAGTTATGCTCATTTACATGGTTAAAGTGTAACTGTGGGATTAAACGCCTTATTGTTCAGGGAAGGAACCCGTTATCTGCTTCGTTTTAGTGCCTGTCCCTTCAAGGCACCTGTCTTCTGCTCTGATTGGTCAGTTGATAACATTAATATTCTCAGACTGACTGTTAAAGCTGTAGCCATGTTTGGAAGACGTTTTTACCTGTAAATACAGTCGGAATCACCTGTTGATTCTTTATTTCAAAATGTGCCAAACTCACTGCTACTAGGGCAGTACATCGTGATGTAGATTCGTTATGGACTACAAACAATGCCTTTTAGCAGCTCTGTGTTTTTGTTTTAAAGCAGTTTCACCCTACAAGTATTTATTCAATGATGGAATAAATAAACAGTAGTGAGTGTTGGAGATGCTGGATATTTTCACTTCTGTTTGTCTTCTGGTCTATAACTGTAGGGAGATTTTATTTTATTTTTTAATTTTAAAAAGCATAAAAGGGGCACTTTATGAACCAGTTCCTGTCAGGCATGAAATATGTGGAATATTCTGTTTATTACTGGGCACCGACTGTGTAACTTTTATTCTGTGAAAGGAAAAAAAAAAAAAAAGCTCACTCGTACACATGCTATTATAGACTTAATCTGTACAGCAGATTATTCCCTCAAATTAGCACAACATGGCATTAATTTCAAAAATTAAATCACTGCAGACCAAATTTGACACAACTTCTGTCTTTATATTTGGGGATTTTAGGAAGTGTGCACTGATTAGCCGACTTCCTGTTGCACCACGCTGTGTTAATTCTCCAGGTGTTTTAATGTCTGCATTGATTGACGTTTCTTAAATGCCTCTCCTGAACATGCTGTCCTACACGCAGTGTAAAGAGCATAACATGTATTAGTGAAGTGAGAATGAACAGCTTTTTCTACCCTTCATACACAACCGACTCTTCCTAAAGCAGATTTTAATAAAATATTCCAATGAAAGAACAGACGTTTTTTGGTGTTTGAAACTCTTCAGCAGAGCTCACATCAAGTGTTTTTTCAGGAGGTCAGACTGTTTAGTGACAAGTCATTTTATAATACAGACTGTAGTGGGTGTCTTCAAATAAATATAAGAACCACAACAGTATAGAAGCAGTTTCCACCATCACATAGTGCAATATTTAATCTCAGGCCTGCAGGCAGCAGTCAGGGTCACCTGTCCTGACTGCACCTCTTCATCAGGGGGTCTAGGTGTCGGCCTGTGAGTCTGCTGTACTCGCTCAGGATGTAGTTTTCTCTCTGCTGCATCTGCAAACATGTTACACCTTTAATCAACATCGAACATCCAGACATCACACAGTTTGAAGTTCATAAATTTGGTATTAAAAAAAAAAGAAAAAAAGACTCAGCTCATATAGATCTACCTATGGATGACAGATTAAAGGAAAAAACTGAGTCTTTGTAGATGTGATGATGGAGGCATCTTCTAATGGGTTGTGATCTTGTGACTTGAGCACAAAGTGTATTTCCATTTGAGCTATAGTCTGAGTGGAGGAATGAATTTGGACACAAAGCCACTGTCTCCTTACAAACCTCAGTCCATTCTTCCTCTGTCTCGTGCCTGTAGCCCAGCAGGTGGCAGATCCCGTGCGCAGTGACAACCTGAAACAGGAACAATGAAACAGTTAATCACAGAAAATGGTACTGCTGTGCTTCATTTGGAAGCATTGACGGATTACACGCATGAGGGACAGGATAACTTAAGTTACTGTTTCATACAGTCAGCGCTCCATGCAGATCCAGGGATTCCTCCTGACACTGCTTCATCACAAACTCCACCCCAAGGAAGATATCTCCAAGGTTCAGCTCGTCTCTGTGAAGGGGGCAGGGCAACTTCCCGGGCCTCAGGTCCTTAAATAAACCCCCACAAAACACACAGATATTTGAGTGGAGAAGTTACCCCAACCCTGCAGATTGTGTTCATGTCTTTCCCACAAGATAGCACAGTAGGTCAACTTAACCTCAATTTTAACTAGTTAAGTCTTGAGTAACGCTGCACCCTAGTGGTGAAAGTTAGTTAAATTCTGTAGAGGGTAAATAAAAAGAGGCCCTTTAAGGAAGCTTTCCAAACTGAGTGAAGTGATCAGAGAGATGTACTACTATGCTGAGCCTAGAGTCAAAGTTTTTAGTGCCATGAAGGTTGCTCTCTTTTATTTTATTTTATTTTTTACCTGGCTATATCACCATGGTAATATATGCCAAACAGGTAACCTGGTGCAGACCAGTAAGGTTCACAGTTTTGGTTTAAAATAGATGGAAAGCCACCAATTTCCGTCCCTGAGTGAATATTAAATAACATTAATATTAAAGGAGCTACTAAATACAAATAGATGCCCAAACAGTAAAATAATGTGCATACACTATCTCTCTTTCAAAACTCTTATTCACCTCATGCCGCTTTCCATAGAAGATAATATGGATGATTAGAAAAGGACACTATTAGCCATGATGCAAGCATTGGGCAACAGTTTTGACTGAAAGCCTTTTACACAGCATACGTGTAAGATCTGTAGAAATATTTTGAGCTTAAAAAATACTCTTCAGACTCATCTATGCCTAATGTAGCCATTCACACCAAAGGCATAATTTTACTGTACCAATGCCATTTTTTTCGGCCAAGCTTTACACAGTGGAAAACTGATACTGACACATGGCTGACAGTTACAATGAAATCAAATCAGCCTTCAGCTTTCTAATTGGGGTTGTTTTATTTCCCTTTCAGGATGTGGAGGGCCAGATTAAGATGGTTCACAGCTGCCTGTGACCCCCTGACTGTAGTTTGCCCTACAGCTCTTGATAAGTCCATTCAAAGGCTCTGCTTGCCCATGCTGTTAGATGGTGACGTTGATGAGTCACAGAAGAAGCAGCTGGACGACAAAGGAGGCTTTTTCTGAAGCTCCATTTGGCCTTTGAAACTTTATGAATCTTTTATTGCACACAAAGCAGTGTAATAAATCAAAAACAGAAGAAGACGTCCAGAACACACCCCCACCACCACCAGATCTCCACTAACAGAAGTGTGTTCATTCAAAACGTTTAGCTGCCATGTTTACCTCGTAGAATGGGAAAGACAGGACATCCGTGGGTGTGTTCTTCTTCCTGTAGATGTGATTGATCTGCTGCATCTTCTGGTTGTCCACGCAGATGATACCCAGGTCGAACTTCTGGATGCCCAGTATGTGTCTCAGCGTGACCACGTCCCTGCGCAGCCTGGCGCGCCGAAGAGGCACCACCTTCTGGAGGTTCCTCAAAACTACTCCCATTTTAAACAGCCGACACGAGAAGAGAACACAGCTACGGAAAGATCTCGGTACATAGGTGAAGGTTACCCACTAACCTATCTCCTACCTGGCAGCACTTTATTGTCGGTTGGTGAGCTTCGCCGTTAGCCACAAGCAAACTGTAGTCTCCGAGGTGACACGAATGCAGTCCCCGGGAAGTAGATAGTGTAGTTCTTTTCTGGTTTATACAGCTCTGATAACCTAATTTACATTCATGAAATATATTCTTTCTTTTAAGAGATATGGTCGCTTATCTGTTAACAACCGCCTCATTGGCCATAACGGAACGAATGGTTTAGCATTACTAGCAGAAGGAGGACTGATAAGTTTGTCGGACCGGAACCGGATTTAGAAAAACGTGAGCCAAAAAAGCAACACAAAACAGTAAAAGGTGGGATCTTTTTTGACGCACTTCTTCGGGTATTCCTATAATTCTGTTAACTGGGGAACTTTATGAGCAGCCAAACAAACTTTACTAAGTAATACTTTCATGGTGTTAGCCTGTGCTAGCAGTGTAGCTACGAGTCTGTTTTCGTCTCTCTTTTTTTTTTTTATCAGCTTTTAAGCTTAAATTCTCCTCAGGCCGGAACTGCCTTACTGCTTGTTGCTATTCGAATGCTTAAAAACGTTAACATAAAACGTTATTTGAGCCATGAATACACCCAATCCGTTCGGTAGTGCCCATGGAGGAGCTTTCCAAGTCCCGAGCAGCAGCGTGAAGCCCAGCTTGTTCTCGTCATTTGGGCAGCAGAGCTCCAGCACACAGGCCCCGCAGAGTGTGGGATTTTTCGGTCAGCCGCCCCCTCAAGGAAGCAATATGTTTGGACAAGCCCCGGCCTTTGGACAGCCATCTGCGCAGACTTCAGCGTTTCCACAGCAGTCTGCCCAGGCTTCAGCGTTTGGACAGCCATCTGCGCAGACTTCAGCGTTTCCACAGCAGTCTGCCCAGGCTTCAGCGTTTGGACAGCCATCTGCGCAGGCTTCACCGTTTCCACAGCAGTCCGCCCAGGCTACAGCGTTTGGACAGCCATCTACGCAGGCTTCAGCGTTTGGACAGCCATCTGCCCAGGCTTCAGCGTTTGGACAGCCATCTACGCAGGCTTCAGCGTTTGGACAGCCATCTGCCCAGGCTTCAACGTTTGGACAGCAATCTGCCCAGGCTTCAGCGTTTGGACAGCCATCTGCCCAGGCTTCAACGTTTGGACAGCAATCTGCCCAGGCTTCAGCGTTTGGACAGCCATCTGCCCAGGCTTCAGCGTTTGGACAGCCATCTGCCCAGGCTTCAGCGTTTGGACAGCCATCTGCCCAGGCTTCAGCGTTTGGACAGCCATCTGCCCAGGCTTCAGCGTTTGGACAGCCATCTGCCCAGGCTTCAGCGTTTGGACAGCCGTCATCAGGAGTAAGCAGCACGGGTTTTGGGGGTGGCACAACACCGGCTTTTGGACAGACTGGAGGGCCTGGTCAGAGTTCAATGTTTGGGCAAACGCCTGCTTTTGGGCAGGCTTCGGGATTTGGCAAACAGCCACCAGCAATCGGCCAGCAGCCCTCTGGGTTTGGGAGCCCACTGAGACCCACAGTGAGTCAGCCTCAGCCTCTTGGGTTTGGACAGCCATCATCATCCACCACTGCCACCACCAACGCCAGTCTGCTTGGGCCAGGTCAGAGCAGGAGCTTCGCACCATCTGAATTTAGTTTCAGGCCAGCCAATGAGGCACTTTTCAAACCCATCTTTAGTGCCAGTCCCGAGCCAACCAACCCCCCAACCACTTCACTGTCCAACTCAGCTTTTGGTGGGTCCCAGACAACCTCCAGCACCACCACCACGGCTGGTTTTTCTCTGTTGCCTAAGCCTGGGTCTTTAGGTTTCAGCTTCTCTGAACCAGCCTCAGCCCCCTCTATCTCCTCTCAAAGTAACCCACTAACAACTGACAGCAGTAGTGGTCCAGCTACCACTCTTCAGTTCACCTTCTCCCAACCAGCCACACTCACCAGCTCCAGCACTAAGGCTGCCACCACAGAGCCCACCACCCCGTCGTCTTTTAGCTTTACACCCCAAACCCTCCAGCCTCAGGCATCGCAGCTTTTTGGAGGAACAACTTTTGGTCAGCCCTCAGCTTTTAGTGAAACCAAAACCAAAGAAGAGGCTAGTACAGATGTTAAAGTCCATACTGCCCAAGGGGACATCAACATATTTGCACGGCTTGGCAAAGGCACCAAGCGGAAAGACGATCCACCAATCTCCAGCACCGGCCTTGAGAAATCAGCTGTCCCTGAGGAGGATGTTCCACCTGAAGCAGAGTCACCGAGACATCCCCCAAAGAGGCCGCTGATGAGGTCGCATGCCCCACCAAGAGGATTAATCAGCCGAGCATTGAGCGGTCTTCGTAAGGATGGTGCTAAACCAGTGAGGCGGGAGGCTGCAAACGAACCGGAGAGGGAGGATGTCCAAATTCAGAGTGGTGACCTCTTTGTAACTCCACCTGCTGCCCAGACACTGACCAAAGATGTGCAGGATAAAGCCGAAGAATCAGGTGAGACATAAAAGTCATATATACTATGCATTAGTAATAAATGTTCGAAGGGTCATGACAAAAATCTTTCATCATGCAAAGTACTTCTAAACAATTGAAGACCAGTTTACTCGTCAGTGCTTACAATGACTGTAGTGATTTTTCTCTACAGATTCAGCAAAACCTTCAGAATCAAAGGTCGCAACCACGACCCCAAATAAACGTGGCTCACGCACTGAGAGCATGGACAGCCTGAGCGGCATGTCTCCCACCGACTGCACCTCACTCATGTGCAGGAACGTCCCTTCATCACTCAACAGAAGAGACACGATCGAGAAGCACTTTGCTCGGTTTGGGAAAGTTCACAAGATTATCTGCCGGCCCGCCAAGAACCTCACCATAGTGTACTTCAATGACCACGTGAGTCACCTCTTTGTACCCTCAACATCTTAAGTTAGAGGGTATCAACAAAACTGGCATGCAGTTTAACTTTTCTCTCTCAAGCTTCTACTCTTTTATTGCAAGTATTTTGGAGTTTCCTATTCTACTTTATAGAGTGTAATGTAGATTTTTTTTGTCTTTTCCCATCATCTCTTCCAGGCATCAGCGGCAAAAGCAAAGAAAAAAGGCAAAATGCTGCAAGGAAAAGAGCTTCTCCTCCTGTGGCAGAGAAAGAAGCAGAGTAAATGCAAACATTTCTTTAAAAGCTAGTTTATTTTGGCAAAAATATCCTCTACCACAGAGTGATGGTTCTTCTGTATTAATGTGTAATGTTATGGAGCAGGTCCAGGGGAGAAAGCGGGTAGATCTGGAACTGGAAAGGAGACGTCAGAAGGAGAAGGCCAGGAGGACATGGAGTCAAAAGCGGGTTCTTCTTCACCACTCCGGAGACCCACCCTGAGACCTCCCACACTCAGCAGCACGGTGACCTTCAGCCGCAGGTAACACAGCACCTAATTTTTACTTCACCAATAAAGCTGTCATGTAGTATGAAAAGTTTCCACAACATCATGGCTCTCTCACATGTGTCAGCTCCCCGGTGAAGAAACCTTCCCCCGTAAAGGCTCTGCAGTTTGACACTGAACCTCAAAAAGAGAGCAGCACCAGCCAGAGCTCCGAGCGCCCGGTCCCATCCTCTCTCCTCCCCCTCATCGGGCAGGTGGCTGAGACCGCAGAGGACAAATACCGCCTCCTCGAGCAGAGAGACAAGATCCTGCGTCAAGGCAAAGCCACCTCTCACATCAGCCATTATTAACAGAGCTACAAAAAATAAAATAAAAAGGTGTGAGACATTTAGTGCTAATGTCTTTACAGGCCGGCCAAAGCGGACAGACCTCCACCTTTCCAAGGTATTTGTGGGGACGTGTCCTGACATGTGTCCTGAGAAGGAGAGGTACATGAGAGAAACTCGGAACCAGCTCAGCGCATTCGAAGTCATTCCAAGCACAGAGACGGTAATGTCTTTAATATCAATATTAATATTATTTAAAATATTAAATTTGACCTAGAACTCCATGTTTAGTATTCAGAAGATTCTCTGGAGCACATTTAGATTTAAACGCTTTATTCACTTCATCTGATTGCACTAATTGGACGTTTGGGTGCACAACATTGTAAACATATCTGCTATTCATAAATAATGAATGTGTAAATATCTGTTTAGGCTTGGTGATAAATAATAAAAAATATGTATACACTGGAGAGACACTGCAGACTAGAAATGTCCAACTCACTTAAGTTTGTGGGCCAAAGAAAGCCTCGTATGATGCCCGACAGTCAAACAACTAAATGTTTAAAACTTTTCTTTTAATTTAAACAAAAATTTGCTAAAAACTTTCAAATGTAGTGAACTGTCGATTACAGAACTGATGATGAACCGCCTGAGATACTTTTAAATGTCTTCTTACATGTAATTAAAGTACTGTCATATTTTCACTTTTCACCCAGTGAGGTGATGTTAACATTACCTCAATGGGTAGTGCAGAATGAAAATGTATTGGCCCAGGGCAGCCCCAGGACTCACTGGAAAGGTTATACCTCTTGGCTGGCTTGGGAATGACGTTTTGTCCCCTTCCGATGAGATTAAAGAGGTGGCTGTGGTGAGGGAAGTTTTGGCTTCTCTGCTTAGACTGCTGCCCTGTGACTCAAACGCTGATGGATAGATGGATGAAATGGTTGTCAGTGTTTTTTGTAGCAGGCTGTAACCTGGTCATGCAAGGAAATTAGATTCTTCTTGCTGTAAACAATTTTTTCTCCTTCCGTTTCTGACCAGGTGGATCACAAAGCCGCCATCAAGGAGTACAGCCGCTCATCAGCCGACCAGGAGGAGCCCCTGCCCCACGAGTTGCGTCCTTTGCCGGTGCTCAGCATGACTATGGACTATCTGGTGACGCAGATCATGGATCTGGGCCACGACAACTACCGGGACTGGTACGACTTTGTCTGGAACAGAACCCGCGGCATCCGCAAGGTAGTGCTTCAGATGAGCTGCTCCAGCTATACTTAATTACAACTTCAAAAAAGCTGTTTTGTTTCTGGAGGTTTAGGTGGGTGATTGGTGTGATTTAGTCATTGCTCTGGAGAGACTGATCCTCGTCTCCATCTCTCACTCACAGGACATCATCCAGCAGCACCTCTGCTGCCCACAAACGGTGTCACTGATTGAAAAGTGCACCCGCTTCCACGTGCACTGTGCCCACCACCTCTGCGAGGAGCACATGTCAACGTTCGACCCCAAGATAAACAACGAGAACATGACCAAGTGCCTGCAGAGCCTGAAAGAAATGTACCAGGACCTGGCTACGCGTCACATCTTCTGCCCCCGTGAGCCGGAGTTCCGTCAGTACAGCGTTCTGCTGAAGCTCAACGATGGGGACATCCTGCGGTCAGTCACGGAAACATATACAGAATATACCCATTCGGTGCTCCAGCGAGCATTTCCTCTGTAATTTGTAGCTGCAACTCACACCTGACCCTTAATCTCCACGCAGTGAGGTGCAGCAGTTTCGTGATGAGGTGCGAAACTCCACCGAGGTGAAGTTTGCGGTGCAGGCGTTTGCTGCCGTCAACAGCAACAACTTTGTTCGCTTCTTCAAGCTGGTGAAAGGAGCCTCGTACCTCGCCAGCTGCCTCCTGCACAGATACTTCAACCAGGTCAGAAACTGCCTGGAAATCATGTCTGAATCTTTCTCAATGAGGTTGTTTACGCACTTTTTTCAGGGATGCTTCAATTGTGACACTTTTGGATCACAACCTAAATTTGCTGATTAAATCTTTGTTGCTCTTATTATTATTTTATTTTGTTTGTGTTGTTATTCATCTCCTGCACTGTGCCAGGAAACAATTTAATTATTTGATCTTTTATTCAGCACAAAATGAATGTGCCATACCAGATAATATTTTTATTTCCTGATATACTGTAGTCATCAAGCCTGATGGACTTTTTAATGACTTTTTTTTTAAATGAGTGAGAGAAGGTTAAAACAGAGGATTGCAGTAACAGGATGGCAGCAGGTTGTTATAATGCTTACACTTGTGTTGTAAGCTCGTGCTGTATCTGGAGCGCACGTCAACCAGCTGACGACCACCAAATCCCAGTTAACCAACTTCCTGTCAATGTAATTATTATTCCTGGAACTGTATGATGGCATAATGGTTGTTAGCAGCTGTAGCTTATATCTTAAACAATCCTTAAAAAAATATGATGCTTAACTTCAGCATGGAGATTAATTTAGATCTGGCAGGATATTAATTAAAGGGACAATATTTTAGTTTTTTGTTGGTTGAAAGGGTCAGAACAAATATTGATGTGTTGGAAAAAGATTTGGTGCTCATTAAAATAATACAGTTTTTTGTGCGGGTGTTGAAAACTCCTAAACTTCATGTCTGTGTGCAGGTCAGAGCTAAGGCGCTGAAGACCCTGAACATGGCTCACACTGTGGGTCCCCGCTCAACTTTGTTTCCTGTTAATGACGTCGTGCGGATGCTGATGTTCCGCACCACTGCAGAAGCGACTGACTTCGTCCAGCAGTACGGCCTCAACGTCAACGACGGGTGAGCGTCCATGCCACTGGTTTCTCTCTCAGCTCCTTTCAGTGGAATGCTGTGTTTCTAAGGTCGTATTGCAGACTTATTGCATCGGCAAGACCACCTTAAATAGCCTTTGATTTAATCTCGTTTTTGTGTTTTACGTTTTGTCTGCAGCATGGTCGAGCTGAGTCGAATAGCCTATCAGGAGCCAGAGCTGCCGCTATCCCAGAAGAAGTCTGAAGTGATTCTCGCTAAGAGAACGGTCTTGATTGGGGAGGTGGTAAACGGAGGGCCCCTCCCGAACCCTCCCCAGCACACCCCCGTCTGCAGCTTTGACTCCCAGAACAAATACAGAGGAGAAGGAGGCTTGATCGAGGCCACGCCATCCCAGTTTAAAGGTTAACATGTTTTATTTTCTCCAGTTGTTGCACGCACGTTAGGTTATTCTATTTCTGTAAAACTCAACTAAGAATGATCATTTGATCACATTCAGGAGGCGAGGAAGTGAATTCTTTGATGCCTGTTTTGCCGTTTCAGTTGTTGGTGACAGAATGGAGCTGAAGGCGCCACCCAGTGGCGAGCTGCTGTCTCAGGTCGTACCAGTCAAAGCTCCCGATGTTCCCGCTGCCTTTGGGCCAGCTGCAGCTATTATGGATGAGACGGGAGAGCTCTCGACCCACCCAGCTGAGCCCCAGCTGCTATTCCAGCCTGTCAGACCCCCGTCACCTCCACCCAAACCTCAGCTGGTGTTCAGTGATGAGGTGGGGAAGAGTTCCCAGCTCTTCATAGACATTACTAATTCTCATTTTCAATACAGACCGTTCTCTAGTAACTCTGTGTTTTTATAAGCAATGTAGATATTTTTGCAATTAAATTTAGGATTGCTCACTTAAAATCACTTAGTGTACCTTTAACAGTAAAGATAAAGAATTAATATTTTCCTTCCTTCTCTTAAAAGATGATAAGAACTCATTAAAACATCTTTTCTGTCGCTCGCTGCAGGACATCATGGCTGAGCTGGATGGTGTGGTAGAAGAGGTGGTTGATGCAGCAGTGAGGGAGATGGCTGAGGCCGGCGCCAGCTACGCTTCAGCAGCGCTCAAGTAAGCTTATCATGAAAACCTGTGATTGCAGTGTGTGGGAGGAAGTCCTCCGGTTAACGTGATTGATAACTGGCTGGGTTTTTTTGTTTATTTTTGTTTTGTGCAGGGAGAGCAGCGTGCAGGTGGAGATGATGGTGAGCGAGGTCCTGAGGCAGATGCTACAGGAGGTGTCTGCTGCCGAGATCAAGCTGGAGCATGAGCGCATCGCTGAAGAAAAACGCAAGCTTGAAGAAACCAGGTTGGTCTGCCAGCAGCTGGTTTATAACAGGCGTATCACCGCCCTGGGTTCAGTTAGGAAAAGGGGAAAATATCTTCTACTCTAACAACAGACTCGTGTTTTCCTAAGCCGCAATTGTGACTCTGTCTTAAATATTTTGGGCTGTTTTTGCCACGACTAACCCTGGTCTGTTTTTCCTTTTCTGTCTGTATCAGGAGGCGTCAGGAGCACGAGGCTTTCCTAACTCAGTTCAGCTTCTCTCTCTGCACAGAGGTGATGCACGAAGTGCTAGATGAGACCATAAAGGAGACCGCCGCATCTGAGATCCAGTAAGACTTAAACAGATCTGACCAAATGTGTAACTAAGAAAAATCTGTTATGTTAATTTTTGACCTGAATACAGTCGCTTTCCACGATACACGGTTCAAAATAATCCTTATTTGTCTTTTTTGGGCTTTGGCACAATTTTCAGTTCATCCTATGTCTCAGAGAAGCTCTTTTAGCTCCTGCCATTTAAGCCAACTGTCTTCTGATTGGCTGACCCACAAAGGAGGTGGGCGGGGCTTCTGTTGCAGATTGTGGAGAATAGAAAAACCAGCCCGACACTGAATGTTTGAAGAATTACTTACACACGCACACCAACCTCATTATTTAAGACTTGTTTCATATTTATTATGAGCATCCACTAACTTAACAGTATGCATGTGACAGAGGATGAGGACGAGTGGACATGCAAAACAAAAAGAGGAATGTCGTGACGTTGGAGCTCTTCGAGTGGCAGACATTAACTTAAAAAAATTGTTTTTCAGAGAGGCATTGAATGAGAAAGCAGAGCGGGTGGCTAAATGCACAGAGCAGGTGTGTGTGAGTCTAGTTGAGGAGACTCTGAATGCAGACATCGCTGTGTTGGTTGAAAACCTGCTTGAAGCAGAGCTGCAGCGTATCCACAAGTACATCAAAAGGTAAAAACATGGATAATGAAGGCACACGAGCAAAACAAAACAGCACCAAGAATCCCAGAAACGTCTTTCTGCAGTTTTTAAATATTCTTCTTCCTCATCTACCAGGTGGCGTGACGTGGTGGCTGTTCGCCGTCAGCTGAAGCGACAGATGCGAGGCTTTCCTGCAGCCCCTTGCTGCGTTGACCCTCGCTTCAAACTGAAAGCTCTGGCTCCCAGCGCCCCTGCTCAGCCCTCCATAGCAGATCTGGCTCGTGGTTTGGTCAACCTGGGAAATGCTGGCATGTTGGCGCTCTCCAGCACCAGGTGTGTGTATCTCCTGTCCTCTCCTGTCTCCTGTCAGTGTTGGACGATGAGCACAGTTCCTTTGCTGTAACATGTTTTCTGTCTGTCCAGGTTGTACGATATGAGACGAGGAGCAATCCACCAGATGAGAGTTCACTACTACTTTCAGCAGCTGCTTGAGTAAGTCCTGTTCCTGTGTTTGTTCAGTCAGCAGTCCGTGTCACAAAGTGTCATTTTGACCTGTTTCTGGCGTCGCCCTCAGCGAAACAGTTTGGGCGCCTCTCAACCTCCCGGCGCTGGTGACGGAAAGCATCCCCAACGCACCCGAGCGAATCTTCTGGAAGGCCGTCGTTCTTTTACCCAGCAACCATGAGAGCGTTGCCAGCGTGGCAGACAGGTGCTCTAATGCCCTAAAGATATTCTAGGCCCGGTTTTCTATGAACATTTCACTGATTGTGTCCTGTCTGTTATGATTTCAGGATCCTCTCTGACTGGCTGGAGGTGAAGCTTGGTGGGCATAAGGAGTCAGAGGGCAGGGAGGAGCAGCCAGAGGGCACCCTGCAGACACTGACTGTCACCAACACGCTGCAGGAGAGCGGACAGCGCACTCACAAAGTCCACATTAGCATCAAGGTCAGATCACGCGGGGCATGCAGAAATAGAAATATGATTATTCAGAGCAGAGCTGTGCTAGAATCACAATAGACAGGAGCTTCACGTTAGGTTAAATGTTTTAAGGCTGAAGCTGAAAGGCTTGTGTGAAGAAAAATAACTAGAATTGGCTTAAAGGGTAAAGAAGAAGCAGCTTTTTCAGGGACATAAATCATGTTTTGCTGAGATTAAAAGTACCAGAAGTCCGTTAATGATCAGAAAAAAAAAACGGTTAGGAATTATATTTTAATATTTCTTTCCCCACCCCGCAGGTGTCTCGAGGTCCGCTAAACGAAGACGGCCTGTCAAAAATGGAGGAGAGTTGTGAGCTCCAGGGGACGAGTGCCCTCATCATGCTGCTGCCCGCCCTGCCCACTGTGGAGCCTGATCAGGACGAGCAGGACGTCCCGCTGTTGTCCGCCTTGCTTCAGCTCAAACAGCTACAGCAAGCCAGCGCCTGGCACTGTCCACTGCCACTCGTCATCCTGGTACCAGGGCTAGACGGGGGCGCTGCTGATACACAGAAACTTGTTGAAGGTGAGAAATGGTAGTGAAGACAGCACGAAGAGATTTCTGTAGTAGTTGGTAAATGAGTGTTTTTAAAAAAGCTTCATCTCTTCTAGCTCTGAAGCTGCACACACTGGTGACGGACGGCCTGATATCGGAGTATACGTTCTTCTTCATACCAGAGACCACTAATGATCTGCAGGGATCCAAACAGGTACGCATTTGCTCCTTTGCCATCATGGAGGTTTTTTTTGGTCTTGCTTTTTTTTCGGTCTTGCTTTTTTTTCTTTACTGACCTTCTCCATCTTCTCTCCGTCCTGTCCTGTTGTTTGTCTTCAGATAAACCAGGCCGTGCGCTGGCTGGCTCTCCGTACTCTGCCACCTTTCAGTCTAACCTGTAAGACCCTAGTGGAGCTCATTGAGTCCACCTTAAGTCATGAATTCAGTCCCAGAGTTTACTCCCACCGGTTGGAGCGAGCTACCGCACATCTTCCATCCCAGGATCCAGCTCCTGTCGTTCAGCTTTACAACGCAGTCCTGACTCACGTTGCTGATAAAGTGGCATCTCAGGAGCTCTGCGGGCTCTCATGGCCTCCGGGCGAATTCTGTCTGCCTGACATGAGGGATTTTGTGCCTCATCTGGCCTGGAACTCCTACCAGCACCTGGCCTGGCTGCGGGAAATCATCCTCAGCCTGCAGCTGCCAGAGTGGGAGCAGCTGTCCGCAACAGGTCAGTTTCACACAGAAAGAGATTTATCTTCCACAAAGATATTCAGAGGTTAATAATCCTATTTTATATATTTAATCATCTTATTTCTCTCTTTAGACTCGTGGTCTGAGCTGTGCTCCTCCATCTTTCGCTACGCCGCTAAGATCCCGGTCTCACGTCGCAATCAACCCCTCCTCATGTCTCGACTCGAAAACCTTCTGGAAAGAGTCAAGTTAAAGAGTCGGCGCACCCGAACCCCCGGATACGCTGGAGAAGACGATGTATGTGTGGACTTCAGTTTGATTCCTTGGGATGACGTGCTGGTGATCTGCATTGACCACAAGCTGAAGGACTGGCAGATACCTAAACCACCTGTCTGCCAAGGTGAGGACCATGCTGCTGTAATTAATTAAAACTAAATTTGAGACTAACTAAAACCATATAGAGCACTTAATAAAGTTGCCAAATACAATAAAAATGTAAAGACAATGTCTTAAGTTTTAGTCTTTGTCAGTTTGGTCTAATTTTCTGTGGAAGATCATCTTAAAAAAAATGCCTATTTTCCACTTTGCTATTGATGTTTTTGACCCATAATTCCTATTTATTGTTTGTTTTAAGATGCTGTGACAGAGGATGGAGAGATCCTGGTTTATTTCCCCAAATACTCACTGAAGGGCTTCCAGCCGCCCGAGGAGTGGACGGAGGCCATGAGGCAAACTCACAGAGAGAAGCAGCAAGAGAAGGAGGGGTAAGGAGGCCCAGGAAAACCCCACAGGTTGTCAATGCCTCTGAGACATGCGCATCTTTCTTTTAATCTGACAGCACCTGAATGTGCAACACTATTGTGCAGTGCATGAAGCAAAAACTCATACTCCCCAAAAACAGTCCTACTTAAATGCTCTAAAGCCGGCGTCATGGTGGCATCCTTGGAGCGCCTCCTTTGCTCTTCCTTTGTTCCTAATTCCTCCGGTTTTCTCCCTCCTCAGGGTGAGTGCAGCTGCTTATGCCACACCCACCACGGCGACCCTCAGGCAGAGGTTGTTCCACAGTCTGGTGGAGCCCGTCGAGGCTACGTCAGCCCCGCTGGACATCACCCACACGCCCACGCCACCGGAGCTGCTGGCCCACAAAGTCCTGCAGAGCTTAGAGGAGGAGAAAGCTGAAAGCAAGAGGTATACCTACATCACTGCATGTGATGGTCATGGATTAGGGTGGTGGGGCTCACACAGGTAGGGAGTTTTAGCCCCAGACTAGATTTTTATGACCATAAGGCCATCCCACACCCACCAGTTCAAGTGAACCTCAGTGAACCTCATGGCAGTTTGCAAAATCATCCCAATTTTATTATAATGAGAATTTTCCACTTCTTTTGTGTCCCCTATGAGCAACTTTTCATCTGCTGGGTATCCAGGAGCAAACCATTACACCCTGATTCATTTTCTGCTGCGTTCGTTTCATTTTTGATTCAATATTAATTAAGAAGTCCCTGAAACCCTTGCGCAGATTCAAAAGGTTCTTGTTGACTGAAGATTGTTTTTAGCCATCTCTAGTGGAGCTAAACTTGAGAGCAACTGAATTTGGGCCTGAAAGAAAGAAACAAGAGCATTGTAATCAGAATGAACTCATAATCATCACAAGTCAAAATTGTGATTTTTAAATTGAAGTTTGATTGACTGGGGAGTCCGACAGTAAACACACCCTCTCTGCCTTTCTGCAGGAGCATGGAGCAGCTTCAGTGCTGGGTGGATGGCGACCCTTTGGAGCAATTGACCACCCCGCTTTTCCTCCCATCCTCCACCCTTCTGTCCATGCCCACCACCATAAGGCACACCCCCACAGCCAGGACTCGAGAGGCATCTTTCACACAGGTACGACTGTTTCCCGACACTGAAATAGGTTCGCTGTTTAAGCTGCTACAGATAAAGAAAATCTTTTATCTTTCCAGGAGCCTGATGATCCTTTGGAAAAAGTGACCCGGCGTAAGACTGCTCCTGAATCTTTGACGTGGCGACTGAAGGAGCTGGAACGCCAGATTTTGGCAAGCCAAGAGGAAGAACTGGCCTGCAGGCTAAAGCTGAGCGGCATGCTGAGCATCGTCGATGACTGACAGCACTTGAAGCAAACAGAAGTGTTTGCATCTTCATACCTGTCTGTGACATGATCATCACCTTTTCATCTCAGTGTGGTCGGGTTCACGGACTACAAATAGGAGTGTGGGGTTTTTTTTTTGTTGTTGTTGTTGTTGTTGTTATTTTAAACATGAAAATGTATATTTTTAGCACTGGATTAACTTTGTAACACTGACTCCGGATTTATTGTTGTTTATTAAGAGTGTCTCTGTGTAACTAGCACATTAAACGCTGGGGATTGAACTCCTTTAATCCCACATTATTATTGAATATATAATTGTTGAATAAAAGTGGAATATTTTTCTTGTAAAACCGTTTGTCATTGTTATCATTGCTTTATCACTGTCCAGCTGTGAGCCACATGTGTGTGTTTATCTGAGCAGCTCTATGATTCCACGACCTCACTGTAAACTCCGCCCATTTCCCCTCCCACTCGGTTTGTGATTGGAAAGCCGAGTCTCTGCTCATGTCTCTCCATGTGGAGAACTCCTCGGACGGGCCTCGCATGGCCTCCTGGGAAGTGGAGTCTAAGATGTACTAAACTCGCTGCACTCGCTGCCCTCTCAGGACTACAGTTCCCGTGGAAACACTGGAAGGGGCGGAGCTTCGGGAGCTCTTGCGATGAGATTCATTCACGTATTTTAGCGGAGGGTTTGACTGATCTGACAGCAGCTATGACTGAGGGAACGTGAGTTTTTGGCTTCTTTCATTTAACAACTATGAGATTTTAATTTCAGTGAGAATTTTACCTGAATAAATAGGACGATAATAATAAATAAATCATTCATAGTGCACGTTTTTGTCGTAACTCTAAGAAATGTTTAAGAAAACATTAGTGAAATGTACTTGTTAATGAGCTCAGGAATTATAAAGACTTTTTAGAAAGCTAAAATTTGGGGATGGGATGCGAGAGGTCGGAGCCAGGTCTTACCTGCTCATGAAACAGGTTGACAGTCAAGTGTTTAATAACCTTTGAGCATTTGAAAATGGGGTCTGTATGTAAAATTGCTCTAATTTATAAAAATGAAACAATATTTTGTTAAATCTCTTGAAATCAAGCTGGAAGTCTGCACTTCAGTCACATCTGTAAAAGGCAATCTACAGAAGTGTTTCCTTCTTCAAATACTCTTTCTGCCAGGCACCTGCGGAGGCGAGGGGGGCCGTATAAGACGGAGCCAGCCACAGACCTAAGCCGCTGGAGGCTGACCAATGTGGAGGGCCGGCAGACGTGGCGGTACCTGGAAGATCAGGAGACCGCAGACAGAGAGCAGAGAATGCTGGAGGCCCATTCACTCGGCTTGGACACGGTGGGCTCCTCTCAGTTGTTTCCCATCTTTTACAGCTTTTGAGTTGACTGTTTGGCTCTTACTGGAAACTGGATTTCTCAGAGCGACACAGTAAACTTGAGTATCTTTAAACTTTGTGGATGACCACGGTGGGTAGTAAGATCACTGATTCTCTCCACAGAGTAAGTTCGTGTCCGACTCTCCAGCCGCCCACACTGCTGTGGACGCCGCAGTGAAAGGCATGCACTTCTACAGTCAATTGCAGGCCGAGGACGGTCACTGGGCAGGAGACTATGGAGGGCCTCTCTTCCTGTTGCCAGGTGAGTCTAGTCATCCTCCTTATCCTGATGTCTGTAGTGACCGTGCAAAATAAAGTGAAGTTTCTCATTGCATCATTGGAGATGTTCCCTGTAAAGCACTGCCTTTACAGGGAACAGAGTCTTGTCTTCAACCTCCAGTTGTGAATGTAATGGTAGAAAAATAAAGGTGCAAATTCAGTACACATTAATGTATTTATGGCAGACTAACTGTGAAACCCAGGAAGGTTTGAACCCACCATTTATTTATTTTTGTGTGTGTGTGTGTGTGTGTGTGTGAGGCAACAGTTTTAACCTTTGCACCATCAGTGACGGTGATGCAGAATGAATCAGCAGGAGTACTGACAGGGACTAGAAAGAGAGAGCATCACTTGTATTGGTTTCTCTCCATTGACTCCCTCTTATATTCAGAATTTAGTTTAAAATCCTGCTCCTTACATACAAGGCCCTGAACAGTCAGGACCCATCTTATCTTAAAAACCTCATAGCTCTCAGACTGCAGGCTCACTTGTGGTTCCTGGGATGTTAAGAGTAGAATGGGAGGCAGAGCCTTCAGCTTTCAGGCCCCTCTTCTGTGGATTCAGGAGACAGACAGCCACTCTGCTTTTCAGATTTAAGATTAGGCTTAAACTTTCCTTTATGATAAAGCTTATGCTTCAGGCTGGATCAGCTAACCCTGAATCCATCCTTAGTTACGCTGCAATAGTCCCAAGCTGCTGGGGGATTCCTATATGCACTGAGTGTTTCTTCTTCACCTCTTTATGCACCACTATAACACTGAATCTTTAGCAATTATTAACGCTGGCTCTCTGTGCCATAGTTTGTCTTTTGTCCATCTCCCTCCTCGTTCACACAGATAACTGTCCCTCCCTGAGACTGGTTCTGCAGGTTACCTGTTCAAATGGAGTTTGTCCTTTGTTTTGATTGTTGGTGTTTTCTCTGTATTAGGGTCTTCAATTTAAAATATAAAACTGCTTGAGGTGGCTGTTGTTGTGAATTGATGCTATATAAATAAAACAGGGTGTGAGGGATTTCATGTCTCTGTTCGGGTGCTTCCACAGGTCTCCTGATCACCTGCCATGTAGCTAAGATCTCTCTGCCTGAGGCTTGGAAGAAGGAGATGGTGAGGTACCTGCGCTCAGTCCAGCTCCCTGATGGAGGCTGGGGTCTGTAAGTCAACAGGGTTTTTTTTTTTTAATATTCTTTTAATGTTCATATCACCATACCAACCTTATCACTCATGTGGAACCGATATCAGTAATAACTTGGATTCCAACCTGTTATTACATCAAAACTCTTACCAGATTTAAATAAGAACCAAATACAGAGACAAACAAACAAATAAGAAGCACTGAGACACAAAGACTAACACAAAACACGATGGCAGGAGAAGTAGAAAGACATCAAACACATTTAACAGCACATATAACAGAGAGGCAAGTTTAGTGCTGCTAAACTGCTCTAAAATGATCCCAGGACAGCACGTTTCCAAAGTCAACTTCTCAAGCGCTGATCACAGCAGCAGTGAGCATGTGTGTGTCACTTCTGCAGACATGTTGAAGACAAGTCCACCGTCTTTGGCACAGCGCTGAGTTACACCTCACTTCGGATCCTGGGAGTGGATCCCGATGATCCAGACATGGTTCGTGCCAGGAACAACCTGCACAGCAAAGGTCTGTCATGTTCAGTGTGCGTTTTTCTCCATGGTGTCATGTTTTCAGCTGCAGTGTACCATAGCGCTCTGTGTTTATCTGGTACAGGTGGAGCAGTTGGGATTCCCTCGTGGGGTAAATTCTGGTTGGCCATTTTGAACGTCTACAGCTGGGAGGGAATGAACACGCTCCTGCCTGAGATGTGGTGAGTGGGAGATGATTTCCAGACTCGTGTGCAGCTCTGTGGCCTCTCACAGGTGTGTTACATGAAACAAGAGTTTAACCCTCTGCGGCGTTGTTGGTCATGACTCTGACCCTGACTTGTGGTTTTTCTAAGTAGAATGGAAGTCAGACTGATCATTTTCCCTCAAATATAAATGTTCCAGGATTCCTGACGTGTTTCTGTCTCTTCCAGGCTCTTCCCCACCTGGATGCCGGCCCACCCCTCCACCCTGTGGTGTCACTGTCGGCAGGTCTACCTCCCGATGAGTTACTGTTATGCCGTCAGACTGGCCGCAGACGAAGATCCCCTGGTTCTCAGCCTCAGACAGGTGTGGAGTCCACCGTGTTCCACATGGGGGCGCCATGCTCCAACACAGTACGGCCAAACGTATTCAGTGTTGTGCTTTGCATCCCAGCTGTGGCTTACCTGGTGATGTCATGTGGACATGACATCCTCTTAAAGTTTAGCACAAAAACATTCCTGCTGTTACTGTAATTAAACCTGATCCTCTTTGCCATTAATGATAATTAAAATAATGATAATATTAGTAAATATATCAGCGTTAGTAAAAATAGAGAATGACTGTGAGCATCTGTGGAGTTACCTGCTGTACAGGTAGGCCTGTGTTTTAAAAGGTTTTCTAGGTTGATTCAATTAATCCTCAGGCAGTCAGAAATATTATAATTCTGATCATTTATCAGTACTGATACATATGAGACTTCATCAGAATTGTGAACATCACAGCAGATGCCTTTGTGTGAAAGTAACTGAGAATAAAACAGAAAAACATGAAGGAGATTTTTCTGGCCTGGCTTTTTATAGCAGATAACCTTAAAAAATATTCTGCAATATTCTGTAATTTTGCATAATTTTAAAAAGTTTTAATTTCTTCAGTATTGAACAGCAGAAATTAGGCTTTCTTGTCCGAGGTCCTTTAAGTGAAAAAAAGAAAAAGACAGTGCTGTAAACAACGGTAGACTGTTGGGTAATAAGCGAATGAATAATGCAGAAAACAGAGATTTGAGACGGGAAACTGTTCTTGAAGTAAAGAGAGAGAGAGAGAGAGAGAGAGCTGTGCAGGAAGTGTGATTTTTTTATTGTGGTGGAAGCAAACCAGCAAAACTCAGAGGGAATTCATGACGATGTTTATCAAATGTGAAGCGCAGTTTGATGCTTCTTTTGCTGCTGGCTCGGTGAATTTTGGTTGGAGAGAGACTAAACCTGCAGCTCAGAATCAGCGCAAAAAGATGTAAACACAGAGCAGACCAGACGCATCAGAATCGCTGAGCTCCGACGGCGTGTCCGTCTACGGGCCGTCGGGTGAGAAAGCCGAGAAAGACAAAGCTGATTCTGATGCGTCGGGTCCGCTCCGTGTTTACGTCTTTGTGTGGAATCCGTGTACCTGCTCTCATTTGCTGTTTGGTGGTTGTTGAAATAGTTTTGTGAGCTTTAATCTGAGAATTTGGCGTTTCTGGCAAAACACAGTTATATTTAAAAGTCAATTCAGGATTTAATGAGTCGATATCGCTTTATTCAAGCTACTCACCTCCCTCTTCCACCTGCACTTTCAACTGGACCACGGCCGATCAGAGAGGTCCCGCCCCTGACTGTCTCTGATTGGTTTAGTCCACGATAGGGGCATAACGTGTGTCTGTTGTTGACCACACGAGATTTTTTTTTGTTACCCAAACAGTTGGTCGCACTGGTGTGACCAAAGATTGATTGATTTATTTATTTTTAGTCGCATCACTGAAAAATTTGGTTGCATTTGCGACCAAATTGGTCGCACTCTAGAGCCCTGCCTCTCAGTCCTTCTTTCCTTTTCTTATTTTAGTTTCGCTCTCGCTTTTTATGTTTGTTTTCTTCCTTTTTTTTTTATATCTACCTGTCTGTCTGTCTCTTCCTTGTTCTTATTTTTTAGGCTGAGGTTGGAGTCTAGGAGAATTATGTGAATAGAGTGTGTTCCTGTGCCTGTGTTTTGCCTTTAATTGTTCTCTTCCTCTGTAGTCTGTATGTATATCAATAACATGGGCCTTGTTCTTTGTGCTATAGGAGCTTTACGTGCAGGACTATGCTTTTATAAACTGGCCGGCGCAGAGGAACAACGTGGCAGCATGTGACATGTACACACCTCACAGCACACTCCTCACAGTCGCTTACAGTAAGTCTGACCTGTGAATACCTGCCTCCAGAGCTGCACATTTAAAACAGTTGGGTTGTAATGACTGCTAAGAAAAAATGGACTAACAGATGTTTTGCACAACAGCAAAGCTTTCAGCAGCAGATATGAAGGAAAGAGAAACTGCTGAGTCTGTGTTTCCACAGGCTCCGCTAATTTAGAGACTTATTCCTCATGGAGAACGAAAACAAGACAGAACATCTTCAACCGGTCTTTTACTCGCTAATGAGGGACGGCTTGGTCAGAACCAGGCTGTGGAGCTAAACGCTCCTCACCTGTCTCCAAACCAAGTCCTTCAAAGAGCAGCTCTCCTCACAGCTATTTATTGACAAACTGTTACAATACACATCACAACACAAGCACCTCCCACCGTAAAACCCCCCAATGGTTCTAAAAGACAAGGCACTATGTGTATGTGTGTGCACGTGTATGCATGTCTTTGCATGTGCAAGAACGTGTGTGTGTGTCATGGGGGTGCGTTTGTGTGTCCTCCTGCTCACCAAAACGATCATAAAAGCAGGAAGCTTACAACACAAGAAACAGATCTTTCAGATAAGATGTGCCTAATAAAACCCACGTCAGCCTCCCCCAGCACCAAATTGGCTGGAGAAGTGGTCAGAGACAAAGGAATGTCTTTGATCACACAGTTTAAAACAATGTAGAGATGGTAAGAATAAAAATTACAACATTTAACAATTTACTTTAATAGAAAAGTTTTGTCTGGAGGGTGTTTTACACAGTGAGGATGGTAATAAGTGTTTTCAGTGGGTATTCCCCTCCACTCTCTTCTCTAACCCTGTGACTTTGTTCCTTTTGGCCTGCAGTGGTGTTAAATGTATACGAAGCCCACCACAGTACCACGCTGAGAGGAAAAGCAGTCAAAGAGCTGTATGATCACATCGAGGCCGACGATCGCTACACGAAATGCATCAGCATTGGCCCGGTAACTAATACACAGATACTCGAAGCAAAGAACACAGATTTGTGGAGTTTGAGTTTCTAGGTGCAAAATTTATTTAAATCATCTTATTTAGGCAAGGCAAGTTTATTTATATAGCACAATTCAACAACAAGGTGATTCAAAGTGCTTTACAGAGACATTAAAAACAAAAACAAATAAAAAGCATGATTTAAAATTGTTAAAAAACAAACAAACAAAAAAACAGTATATAAAATCAGAACAGTAGATAAAATCAGTACCGTAGTTAAAATGTAAGTTTGGAAATTTAAGCTTAAAAGTGTGGATTTGGTGCTTTATTCAAATGCAGTTGAGAACAGGTGAGTCTTCAACCTGGATTTAAATAAACTGAGTGTTTCAGCTGATCTGAGGCTTTCTGGGAGTTTGTCCCAGATATAAGGAGCATAAAAGCTGAATGCAGCTTCTCCGTGTCTGGTTCTTCTGACTCTGGGAACTGATAAAAGACCGGATCCAGATGACCTGAGGGATCTGGAAGGTTCATACTGGGTCAGGAGGACACTGATGTATTTTGGTCCTAAACCATTCAGAGGTTTATAGACCAGCATCAGAACTTTAAAGTCTATCCTCTGACGGACAGGCAGCCAGTGTAAAGACCTCAGAGCTGGACTGATGTGGTCCACTTTTTTGGTCTTAGTGAGGACTCGAGCAGTTCTGAATGAGCTGTAGATGTCTGACTTATTTTTTTAGGTAGACCTGTAAAGATGCTGTTACAGTAATCAAGCCTACTAAAGATGAATGCATGGACTAGTTTTTCCAGGTCCTGTTGAGACATCAGATCTTTTATCCTTGAAATATTCTTGAGGTGATAGTAAGCTGACTTTGTTATTGTCTTAATGTGTTTTTGTAAGTTTAGGTCTGCATCCATCACTACACCCAAATTTCTCTCCTGGTTTCTGATTTTTAGGTGTATAGATTGAAGTTCTCTGGTGACCTGTAATCGTTTTTCTTTGGCGCCAAAGACTATTACTTAAGTTTTGTTTTTGTTTAGCTGGAGAAAATTGTTACACAACCAGTCATTAATTTCCTCAATGCATTTACCAAGAGCCTGTACAGGGCCTTGGTCTCCTGGTAACATTGTGATATATATTTGTATGTCATCTGCATAGCTATGATAGTTTATTTTGTTGTTCTTTATAATCTGTGCCAGTGGGAGCATGTAGATGTTAAACAGAAGGGGTCCCAAGATGGAACCTTGGGGAACTCCACATGTGATACTTGTCTGCTCAGATGTGAAGTTACCTATTGATACAAAGTATTTCCTGTTTTCTAAGTATGTTTTGAACCAACAGTGTAAAATAAAAAGAGCAACGTGCAGTTAGATATCTGCTGATGGTTCTCCTCAGATCTCCAAGACTATCAACATGCTGGTTCGCTGGTATGTCGATGGTCCCTCCTCTGCAGCCTTTCAGGAGCACGTGTCCAGGATCCCGGACTACCTCTGGTCAGTCAGCCGATCTTGAACAGTTCAGTAATAAAACAAACCAAACTCCAGCTTCAAGAACAACTTCAACTATGCAACATACAGAAAAAAATCATTTACAAAAGGTGTAAAACTGATAAACTTACTGTAAGTTCTCTGTGTACCAGGTTGGGACTGGATGGAATGAAAATGCAGGTGAGAATTTGTTCTGTCTTTGTTTTACCTCTTTAACATTTGAAGGTGTGTTTCTGAGGATCTCTGCACCTCCAGCTTGCAAAAGAAGAAAGAAGAAACTCTTTACTGAGCCTTTATTAAATCCATATTATTCTCACAGCAGAAAGATGTCATTAAGTGTGAGATATAGAGGAGAATGGTGCATCACCGATGTAGAAAGAAGAATCCATAGAATCAGTTTTGCCGACAGCTAAAGTTCAGGTGGTGCATTAATCCAAAGAATAGCCCAAAATCTACTTGAATGCATAAATTTATTGCCTTCTAAACACATTGTTTTAGTTTACTTGTTTGTTTCTTGCTTTGGGATTAATCCAATCTCTTTTCTGACACAGGGGACGAATGGATCTCAGCTCTGGGACACCTGCTTTGCTGTGCAGGCTTACCTCGAGGTAAGACAAAGATGACCTCTAATGCTTACAGTAATTTCAACCAAAGCACATTCATGCTCATATGTAAAACCCCTCCAACAGCCCTCCATCTGTATTTGACAAGACTGCTTAAAGAAGTTCTGCCATTAATTAATGCTTCAATCTTAAATATGAGCAGCCTATCTCTAATAATTAGCTCTGTTCCACAGGCCTTCAAGCTGGCAGTAGTTAAATCATTACTTAATCATCCATCCCTTGACTGAGCTGTCTTCGCTAATTATAGGCCAATCTCCAACCTTAATTTCATATGGAATTCAAATCCTTGAATTGTCAAACAGCTAACAGATCATCTGCAGAGGAATGGCTTATTTGAAGTTTCACTCAGGTTTCAGAGCTCATCACAGCACAGAAACAGCTTTAGTGAAGGTTACAAATGATCTTCTTATGGCCTCTGACAGTGGACTCATCTCTGTTCTTGTCCTGTTAGACCTCAGTGCAGCATTCGATACTGTTGACCATAATATCCTATTATAGCGATTAGAACATACTGTAAGTATTACAGGTACTGCACTGCAGTGGTTTTTATCATATCTAACTACTAGACTCCAATTTGTTAATGTAAATGGAGAGTCCTCTTCACACACTAAGGTTAGTTATGGAGTTCCACAGGGTTCAGTGCTAGGACCAATTCTGTTTACATTATACATGCTTCCCTTAGGCAGCATCATTAGAAGGCACAGCATACATTTTCACTGCTATGCAGATGACACCCAGCTCTATCTATCCATGAAAACAGAAAACAGACAGCAATGTCTTAAAGATATAACCTGGATGACCTGGATAACTTTTTGCTTCTAAATTTAGGTAAAATGCACGTTATTGTACTCAGACACAGCTGTGTACCCAGAATTGGGCCCTGAGAAACTCCACATATGAAATCAGTGAGTAAAATTTGATGAGAGTCGAACTAGTCAAACACTGAGCCAACACATAGTCCTAAACGGGACGTCACAATCAACTTTGTCAATAAATATTATCTGGTAACAGAAATGTTACCTGTGTAATTTAGTCCGAGATCAAGACGACCTTGACGAGCTGTTTTAGTGCTGTGTTTGACATAAAAACACATCAGGAAAACTACTTTTGTGTGTTGCAGTTTTGTTTTGTTTTTTTCAGGCAGGAGCTCAGGACGACCCAAAACTAGCTGAATGCCTTCGAGACGCCCATCAGTTTCTCACTATCACACAGGTACAGCAAGGAGATGCACTTTATCCACCGAATGGCTTTGATAATGAAAACAAATTTTTTTGTGTTCTTTGCATATTTATGTGGTGTCTGAATAATCTGAAAAACTAGCTTCTGATTGGGATAATTCACCTAAACATTAAAGTTGGAAACCAGAAAGTAGTACACATTGTTTTAGTAGTATATTTTAGTTTTTCTTCCAGAAATCAAAGAATCCTGAATTATAATCTATGGGTGAATTCCCTAACAGCAATGATGATGATAGAAGTAATACCTTTTAGTGAAAAATGTTTTTTTAAAACTTTATTTGGAGAAACGTTTGCAGATACTTAAGTGATTTTAATCCGATTTGACTGGTGATTTAAACATGCAGTTTCTGTGTCCTGATGACCATTGAAATGTAATTGTATGTTTTAAGATAACGGGCCAAATACATGCTGCATGAGCTTCTAAGATGGCCCCAAGTTTCAAGACTTCATCATTTTATTTTGACACTTTAAAAAATGTTTATTTTAAATGGCTGACCAGTTTTTCGCTCTTACAGATCCCGGAGAATCCTCCTCAATATCAGAAGTACTACAGACAGATGAATAAGGTACAGATATTATCACCCTGCAGTCGCTTTTAACCAGTTTATTTATCATTGTTAAATAAATCACTCGAATGTGCTTTGACGAAACATAAACCGTCTTAAATTTAGCTTATGTGTATAAGTAAAGCATGCACTGCATTTCTTTCAGGGAGGTTTCCCCTTCAGTACCCGTGACTGTGGTTGGATTGTGGCCGACTGCACTGCAGAAGGCCTGAAGTCACTGATGCTGCTGCAGGAGCTCCGCCCCTCCATCAGGCAGCCCGTCCCCTCTGAGCGTCTGTGTGATGCCATCAACGTGGTGAGTACAAAAAAGGAGGACTTAGTCAGTAAGCCTTTTTTTTTTTTTTTTTTTGTTTACAGTTCATACTCTCCACATCCTGTTTGTGTTTTATGCCCCACACATCCCAGAGATCTGCAGGTCTGCTGCAGCAGGCTTCTGCTCGTATTTTAAATGAACCAAATAAATACTCAGCTCTTAAACTTGACTGTAATTTCTAATTGATTTTCTAGGTTTAACACTCTAATATTACCTTATGTTGCACATTTGACCTCTAATGCCTATCGTATTTTATGTACAGCACTAACTGAAATAAACGTTGTTGAAATAAATGTGGAGTGTTGAGAAAAATTGAGAATATCTAAGGCTTCCTGTGAAATCTTGCTGCCATTTCATTTTAAACGCAATTGGAGTGCAAACTGAACTGAAGACCCCGCCCCTCGTCATCCTCTTCTTCATCTTTTCACCATGTTTCTGTTTTTGTAGCTGCTGAGCATGAAAAACACAGATGGTGGATTTGCCACATATGAAACTAAGAGAGGAGGGAGACTCCTGGAGCTGCTCAACCCCTCTGAGGTTTTCGGTGAGTGTGTTGCCAACATCTTACTGAAAAAAATGTCTCTGTCTAAAAGAAACTTTGATTTCAAAGAGTCATGTGAGGAGGAGTTCCCGGCAGTTGCTGGGAATGTCTGAGTCCATTAAACTGTAAATATGTAGATATGAAAAAGGGAGGCAATAAATATAAACATGACATTTGGAGAGTGGAAACCTTTGTTTCCATTGCGTACTGAAAATGTGGCAATGACCTTTCCAGTAGCAAAGGGCAGAAAGTCAAAGACTGCCTTATTTTCCATTGAAAATGAGGATGCAGAACATGTTGTAAAATGTTTGTTTTTCACTGTTATTTTGTGCCTTGTCTGTCTTTTTCTTTTATCTCTTACGTTCATACACAAACAGGCGACATCATGATTGATTACACATATGTGGAGTGCACCTCAGCAGTTATGCAGGCTCTGAGGCATTTCCAGAAGGTCTACCCTGATCACCGTGCCGAAGAGATAAGGTATAAACACGTTGTTTAGAGGTATGCTATCTCCTAAAACTGTTTTCACACATGCACTGCAATCCTGAACCCTTGTGTACATGACTCGACAGACGGGTAGGTGACAGCAAAGGCTGGACATTAGCTACACTTACTGCCATCTTTTCTGCTCCCTCTCATAAACCCATTGGAGCAAATGTGTCCACAGTGTGAGATTCTTCTGTAATTGTCCAAAGTATTAGCAGGGCTTAAACTAAAGCTGACCTAATAAAATGAGTATAAAACCAAACTGTCTTTTTCTGAAAATATCTTGAGCATATGTGTTTTCTCAGTTGTCGCTTAAGTTCAGGAGGATCCTCTGAGTTTGCTGTGTCTTCTTCAGGTCGACTCTGAGAGAGGGGCTGGAGTACTGCAGGAAAGTTCAGAGACCTGATGGATCTTGGGAAGGGTGAGGCCAAAATTAGAGATTTATTACTGGATCTCCTTGGTAGATTTTATATATGAGAGCACCCAAATCCAGAACATTAGAGACAAATTTGTAAAAAACACAAACAAAAAAACGAAATAATAACATAGACATGAAGTTTGTCAGGTTTAGTAAAATCAGCTAAGCTCAAGTCATTTATGTGGTTCTTCAAAACCACAAAGGAATTAGATCACCTGAGATTTATTTATTCGGTGTAACCGTGCATTGAACTGAGAAATTACACTTTGGAAGAGAAAAAGTTTCAGTGCTATTGTTACAGAAAAAATTAAAAACACATCAAGTAATGACCAAGTACACTGAAAGACAACAATTTTATTTAAACAGCGCCAAATCACAACAACACCTCAAGGTGCTTTATATTGTAAGGTAGACCCTGCAATAATACATACAGAGAAAAACCCTACAATCGTATGAGCCCCTATGAGAAAGCACTTTGGCGACAGTAGGAAGGAAGAAGTCCCTTTTAACAGGAAGAAACCTCTGGCAGAACCAGGCTTAAGGAGGGGCGTGCATCTACAGTGACCAGTTGAGGTGAGAGAAGGAAGACAGGATAAAAGACATGCTGTGGAAAAGAGCCAGAGATTAATAGCAAGTATGATTCAATGTAGAGAGGTCTACTAACACATATTGAGTAAGGCAACTGAAGAAGAAACATTCATTGCATCATGGGAATCCCCCAGCAGCCTACACCTATTGCAGCATAACCAACGGAGGATTCAGGGTCACCTGATCCAGCCCTAACTATATGATTTAGCAAAAAAGGAAACCTTTAAGCCTAATCTTAGAAGTAGAGATGGTGCATGTCTCCCGAATCCAAACTGGAAGCTGGTTCCATAGAAAAGGGGCCTAAAATGTTACTAATGTAACTCTTTATTCTCCTGGACAGACGGATGCCACAGACTTTCCTAATATTCCTAAGACAAGATGATGAACAACTAACATGAATCAGTAGCATGCAGGTGCAAGTGCATTAAAGTGCATTTGTAAAAAATGCAGCAGGCTAATCCTTATTGAAATGTGAAAGAAAAACTATTACACCAACTTTCAAAGCTGATCAGGTGACAGAACGGTGCAGCTAATGCTTGTGAACAACAGGTGAAACCGATGAGTAGAACATGAAGTTAAAACAGACAAAGGCAGGAAGTAAAATGATATAAAGGTGTGCAAGGAAAGCCCCAACTATACTGTGAAGATGACTTTTACATTCCTGTCTCATTGCTTAGTTCCTGGGGAGTCTGCTTCACGTATGGGATGTGGTTTGGCCTGGAAGCTTTTGCTTGCATGGGTCACGTGTACGAGAATGGGTAAGATGTAATCACTGACTTTTATACACATTCTCCTACGTTTAAACCGCCCATTGTTCTCCAAAACTTGCTGAACAGCAATGACCTTCTGTGACCTCTAGCCTACATATTTCTTTTTGTATCACATTCTTTGTGAGCAGACATGTGTGCGAAGAGGTGCAGAAAGCCTGTCAGTTCCTGCTGGACCGGCAGATGCCAGAGGGAGGGTGGGGGGAGGACTTTGAGTCATGTGAGCAGCGTCGCTACATCCAGAGTGGCTCCGCTCAGATACACAACACCTGCTGGGCTCTGTTAGGGCTGATGGCTGTCAGGTAACAAAGAGCAACTCACCTTTGGGCTACTGACCAATCAGAAAGAGTCAGAATAAAGATGTGATGTGAGCATTGTGTTAATCGGGTTGTTTAGTTTATGTAATGCATGTTGTGTGTCTGCATAACCAGGCATCCTGACAGGAAGTCCATTGAGAGGGGAGTACAGATGCTGATTGACAAGCAGTTGCCCAACGGAGACTGGCCACAGGTGACTCTCTGCCTTTAAAGGGACAGCGCACCCTAAAAATCAAACACAAATGTCTTCACTCTGTAAAGAGACTTAGCTGCTTAGTTTTTCAAAAGCATTGTTTTAGTGCTATTGGCCCAACACAGCGAGTGCCATCTATATGACGACGTTACTACAGCAGATATTTCCAAAACTGGACATGTGTCCCTTTAATCCCTGCATTGATGACCATGTGAAATACAACAGGATTGTTAATGTGTTGTTTTTCTTCTTCCTTTTCAGGAGAATATTGCAGGTGTGTTCAATAAAAGCTGTGCCATCAGCTACACCTCATACAGAAACGTCTTCCCGATCTGGACCCTCGGCCGCTTCTCACGACTTTATCCCACCAGTGGGCTGGCCGGGAAGGTCAAGCTCTGAACAGACTGCATGCCAAAAAACATCAATGTCTCCAACAAAAAATAGAAAAACAACATTTACTGGAACACATAATCTCTGTTTTTAAGTCACACCTGAAATGACTCAATGAACATGCACCATTGATGTGTTTCAGCTGCGAACACGTTTCATTCTTTGAATTACTTCCTGTCCACACAGCCAGAGCTCCTCCTTAAAATCCTTTCTCAGTCTGATCTTAAACATTCATGTACACAAAACAGACTCCTGTCGATGTCGCCTTACATCCCCTTTTACTTGTAGTTTACTCTTTATTTGATCTTAATAATTAAAAAAGAAATACAGAGTTTGGCTTTGTCATCTCTTCCTGAAGTACAAAACATATTGGCAGACGAGGGTGATGAGGAAGAAACAGTAGAGGAAAGACTCACAGAGATTTTTCATTAACAGGTTCTATGCAGTCAGGAGGGTTTCATGATCCCAGCAAAACTCAGTAACACAAAGCACTGCCACCATCACATCTCATGATGTTTTAACATTTATTTACGCTCACAGTCAACTGTTTTCTGCAACAATGCCTGCATCCCCTACTGCAGCACATAGCCGAGGTTATTGATACCAATCCTACCATTATGTTTTCTAGGCTGAAGTCCAGCAGCTTGTGTGGTAAAGAGTTAATTTATTAGAAGAACTGTGTGTCAAGTGTACAAAAAAAAAAAGCCTTGTGTTGTGGCTTGGTGGCTTAGTGGGAGTGTCACTTTTGGGGGAAAAAAAGTGCACTTGGAAACAAACATAACAAAGCTTCACAACTGGTTAATCCAGTGTGATCCATCTTGATATTTGTTCAGAGTCGGAGGCGTGACAACATGCTAAGAAAGCAGGTTTCACTGCATCTTCTTCAACTCTGTAAAAATATAATATCAGTGCCAAACGAGGTTTCAGGTTAACCTTTGTTTGTTACCTGAAAGGACGGACCAAGTATATTTGGAGGTATTTATAACAATGGGCAAAATCCTCTAAAAGCCAAGTTGGTGAATTCAAAAATAATTTTTGTGTAATAATTAATCAGCTGAAAAAAGCCAAAGATAAAAACCCACTCTGATGATGGTTATCAACTTTATATATCAAGTTTCTGCCTCAGGATCTGTGCACGCTTCTTGGTGTATGCTCTGTGTTCCATTAGAGGTATTTAACACCTGTACTGATGTATTTTCTGATGATCTGAGTAGGTGGTGATTTCATACCTGCTGATCTCTAATCTGGAAACTAACCTGAAGCCCAAACCAGGTAACAGGAATTCAGCTTATCCAGGAAACGTCAGGGTAACCCCGGGCTTTATGTACAGAGGTGGTTCACTTCTTACCAGGCTCCTGAATCAATTCTCCTAAAATAGCATTACTGTTTCTGAAAGATGCTTCAGACCTCTGCGAGGAGATTAGGAGCGTCAAGTGTGTGTTTCTCTGATGGGCATAAAATATAAGATTTTTCGCTAAAATTTGAATCATTTTAGCATTTATATACGATCCTGAAACCGGACATCCAATCTGTGCCAACCTCCAACCTCTAATTTGCATGCTTGAATTCTGAAGTTTAAACATAATGTTTACTGTCAAACCCTTAAACAGCACCAAGTCTGCAGCTGAGAGAACATCCGGCTCCATTTTATCACCTCAGTGGTAAAATAATTAACTGGAATTAAAATGTTTATTTTAATGTGCAAATAATGAGATGAATAGTTTGCTTTACTCACCTGAGAATATTTAGCATTTCACTGTCATATTTTTATGGTCTTTCTACATTTTTAATTACCATTTCATCATCGTCATCTGACAATGTGTCTGACTGGAGATGGTGACACGCATAGGGATCATAATCATATGATCATGTCAACACATGGGAAAAACCTAAATTAACTTAGTGAGGTGATAACCACTTTAATTCCAACTGCCAATGTTAGGATTGAACTTATGAATGCAACACCTTTAAAACAGTATTGACTTGAGTATGTAGCCCTGCAAACGAAACAAACAACTATTATAAAAGATAAATTATAAAAAAACTTTCTCTGAAGTTCCTGTTTCTAAGGCTGTACAGATATGATATAACATATATAATCACACCTGTTTTGCATGAGAAAAATGCAGGAACAAACAGCCCTGTCAATCACACTGTTCACTCACAAAGTACTTAAGCATGAAATCGAAGTGCATTTGTGTGTTACTCTGACCCGTGTGCTCTTACATCAACATGTAATTCTGGTTTTGTCAGTATGTGCATGGTCAGTTGCAGACTATAACATTATATTTGACCTTTAAATAGGCGTTCAGCATACTTCAGGTTGAGGTGTGGCTTTACATATAAAAAGTGGCAGGTGACAGGTGAGTCAGTGGATCAAATTGCCAGCACGCAGTAAGTTCAACACTTAATCTCTGCTGATGATCGTAAATGTGTATGTTCAGATATAGTATGAATATGTTGTGTTTTATTTTCTAAACAGGTTTCACTGAACTTACAGTGTGTGAGGTTTAAAGTTTGGAAATGGCTGATAAGGGAAAAGGTAAATATCACAGCTCCCATCATTTGTCTTTTTTTTTTAATATTTCCTATATACCCCCAGAAAAGTCAGTCTATCTACCTCAAATTATAGGAGGACCATCTTCAAGGGGGCAAGGAAAAGGCTGTGGTGGACAAGGTGGTGGCAGTGACTTTAGCTGCAGTACTGGCCTTGGCGGAAAAGGTGGTGACAGCAGCCATGAGTTTGGCTGCACTATTAGCCTTGCCGATTGTGGATTTGGCAGAGAAGGTGTTGGTAGCGGTGGACAAGGTGTTGGCAGCGGTGGACAAGGTGTTGGCAGTGGTGGACAAGGTGTTGGCAGTGGTGGAAATAAAAAGAAATGTGAGCATGAGTATAAGCGCACACACAAGCACATCAGATGCCACAAGAAGGGAAGGATGGTTACGGGGTGAGACTGAATATTACTAATGTGCAGATTTTATCCAAAACAGGAAATATTCAGTATTCAGGTGCAAGTGAAGTGTGACATGTTTGTATAATACATCCTGAAAAAGATCACTGAAATACTGTTATTCATAAGATGTTTTCAAAAGGTTATTCAGCAGGTAGCAGGACAGCAAATGCACACTTTAAGCCAATTTTAAGGATATTTTGAGGTCAAAGGTGAAAAATAAACCCCTCATCCTAACCACTGAGCCAAAAAGAGTTAAAAAACTGAATTTAGAATCAGTGTGAGGAATTCACCAGGTATCATCTGTCTCTTCTCCAGGACTTCAGCAGCTCCTGCAGCAGTGACTCTGACTAGATGAACATTTCTGGAGGGACCTGCATGGAAACATTAGTATCTAATCCTTTACTTAAAAATCGTTTGACAAATATAAGAAAAAATAAGTTAAATATAAATAATGTGTAAAACAGAAGGCTGATTCACATATTTAAAAAAGCTGCGCCTTAAAGCAAAGCCTGCTTCAGTGTCACTTTTGCTTTTAATTGGAACATAATTTTAAAAAAATAACTATATGTTTTAGAACTAAAGTCACCATAAAGACACCTGGAAAGTGTTTACTGAGATCATTTGTCAGAAGCAGGTATATTTTTGAAAATGTGCCAATAAAATTCTGAAATAATAAATATGTAAACTGATTAATCTTCTCTGGTCTGTGTCATTTTTTTGTGCCAAAGTCCTTCTACAGAGCCAAACTTTTTTTGGCCATGAAAAGAATACAGGTTTGAGACAGTTTTACATCAGCGCACCAGGAAACTATCTCTATGTTTTACATATAGTCTATGCAACAACACTGGACATAGCAATAATAACACATCACAAACACAAAGACCATGATTTATTAGTAGTGACACGGTAATTATTTGTTAAGTATTTTATGAAATTGTGTGTATCGATGTGTCCATGCTATTTTTTAGTTTTATGGACATAAACCTGTTTACACAGTCACCAGTGTGGACTTTGCACCGTTATAGAGAAAAAAATACACAGGAAGTTGATGAGTAGTTTATAGTAATTACACTGTGGTGTGGCTTTCTTATGTTTTTATATTTTTGTATACATTGTCTATTTATCCATTCGCTTCCGCTTATCCTTTTTGAGGGTCGCGGAGCGGGTGGAGGCTGTCAGCTGTGGTACGGCGAAAGGCAGGGTATTTTGACCTGTTTAAAATCATTCAAATAAACTTTTTGTCTTATTCACAGTGAATCTTTCCTTTTAGTTAAACTATTCTCTCATATTAACAGGTAACGGGTGAGCAGAGCCATCATTGATGGTGATACAGAAGCCTGTAGCAGGAATACTGACGGGGGCTCCTGAATACTCAGTACCCATCTTATCTTAAAAACCTCATAGTACTGTATCATTCCATTAGAGCACTTCACCCTCAGACTATGGGCTTACTTGTGTGTAACTCATGACTCTAATAAGACAACCTAAAAGTATCGACTAGGTGCCAGGTTTGAGAGGATTAGAATCCGGTTGTTCAGTGATGACACGACGAATCCTACTTCCGGGCCTAAAGTATTCTGCGTTTAATATGGCTTTTGTGTTGTTAACATGTTTAATGTTATGTATTTTCTTCTATTTGATCTCAAAAAGCTCCTAAAACAGTCAGTGATCACTGTTGACCTCCCTCGGCTTTTATTACCGCTAATCATTTATTTAAGCTCAGTTTTTAAAACCTTAGGATGTAACTACAGCCCAGCCCATGCAGCAGTATATGAATGACTAACCTCGTATTGTGGATGGATTATCTCAGTTGTTCTCCTGGCTGAAGTTTGGTCCTTTTACAGCATCCTGCCATGCGATTACATTTGTTCCTGACCACCGAGAACACTCACGTTAACTTTTATCGAGTGGAAAAAAAGTTAGCTTGTTTATATTATGCTAACATAGCTGTGTCGCTAGCGGTCACGTAGCACATCATTATATACCAGCTAGCCCAACTTCAGTAACCCTACAAACGTCACTGCTTTTTAGTTTTCTGTCTTCATTCATTCTTCGACTCTGAGAGAGGGGCTGGAGTACTGCAGGAAAGTTCAGAGACCTGATGGATCTTGGGAAGGGTGAGGCCAAAATTAGAGATTTATTACTGGATCTCCTTGGTAGATTTTATATATGAGAGCACCCAAATCCAGAACATTAGAGACAAATTTGTAAAAAACACAAACAAAAAAACGAAATAATAACATAGACATGAAGTTTGTCAGGTTTAGTAAAATCAGCTAAGCTCAAGTCATTTATGTGGTTCTTCAAAACCACAAAGGAATTAGATCACCTGAGATTTATTTATTCGGTGTAACCGTGCATTGAACTGAGAAATTACACTTTGGAAGAGAAAAAGTTTCAGTGCTATTGTTACAGAAAAAATTAAAAACACATCAAGTAATGACCAAGTACACTGAAAGACAACAATTTTATTTAAACAGCGCCAAATCACAACAACACCTCAAGGTGCTTTATATTGTAAGGTAGACCCTGCAATAATACATACAGAGAAAAACCCTACAATCGTATGAGCCCCTATGAGAAAGCACTTTGGCGACAGTAGGAAGGAAGAAGTCCCTTTTAACAGGAAGAAACCTCTGGCAGAACCAGGCTTAAGGAGGGGCGTGCATCTACAGTGACCAGTTGAGGTGAGAGAAGGAAGACAGGATAAAAGACATGCTGTGGAAAAGAGCCAGAGATTAATAGCAAGTATGATTCAATGTAGAGAGGTCTACTAACACATATTGAGTAAGGCAACTGAAGAAGAAACATTCATTGCATCATGGGAATCCCCCAGCAGCCTACACCTATTGCAGCATAACCAACGGAGGATTCAGGGTCACCTGATCCAGCCCTAACTATATGATTTAGCAAAAAAGGAAACCTTTAAGCCTAATCTTAGAAGTAGAGATGGTGCATGTCTCCCGAATCCAAACTGGAAGCTGGTTCCATAGAAAAGGGGCCTAAAATGTTACTAATGTAACTCTTTATTCTCCTGGACAGACGGATGCCACAGACTTTCCTAATATTCCTAAGACAAGATGATGAACAACTAACATGAATCAGTAGCATGCAGGTGCAAGTGCATTAAAGTGCATTTGTAAAAAATGCAGCAGGCTAATCCTTATTGAAATGTGAAAGAAAAACTATTACACCAACTTTCAAAGCTGATCAGGTGACAGAACGGTGCAGCTAATGCTTGTGAACAACAGGTGAAACCGATGAGTAGAACATGAAGTTAAAACAGACAAAGGCAGGAAGTAAAATGATATAAAGGTGTGCAAGGAAAGCCCCAACTATACTGTGAAGATGACTTTTACATTCCTGTCTCATTGCTTAGTTCCTGGGGAGTCTGCTTCACGTATGGGATGTGGTTTGGCCTGGAAGCTTTTGCTTGCATGGGTCACGTGTACGAGAATGGGTAAGATGTAATCACTGACTTTTATACACATTCTCCTACGTTTAAACCGCCCATTGTTCTCCAAAACTTGCTGAACAGCAATGACCTTCTGTGACCTCTAGCCTACATATTTCTTTTTGTATCACATTCTTTGTGAGCAGACATGTGTGCGAAGAGGTGCAGAAAGCCTGTCAGTTCCTGCTGGACCGGCAGATGCCAGAGGGAGGGTGGGGGGAGGACTTTGAGTCATGTGAGCAGCGTCGCTACATCCAGAGTGGCTCCGCTCAGATACACAACACCTGCTGGGCTCTGTTAGGGCTGATGGCTGTCAGGTAACAAAGAGCAACTCACCTTTGGGCTACTGACCAATCAGAAAGAGTCAGAATAAAGATGTGATGTGAGCATTGTGTTAATCGGGTTGTTTAGTTTATGTAATGCATGTTGTGTGTCTGCATAACCAGGCATCCTGACAGGAAGTCCATTGAGAGGGGAGTACAGATGCTGATTGACAAGCAGTTGCCCAACGGAGACTGGCCACAGGTGACTCTCTGCCTTTAAAGGGACAGCGCACCCTAAAAATCAAACACAAATGTCTTCACTCTGTAAAGAGACTTAGCTGCTTAGTTTTTCAAAAGCATTGTTTTAGCCCAACACAGCGAGTGCCATCTATATGACGACGTTACTACAGCAGATATTTCCAAAACTGGACATGTGTCCCTTTAATCCCTGCATTGATGACCATGTGAAATACAACAGGATTGTTAATGTGTTGTTTTTCTTCTTCCTTTTCAGGAGAAAATTGCAGGTGTGTTCAATAAAAGCTGTGCCATCAGCTACACCTCATACAGAAACGTCTTCCCGATCTGGACCCTCGGCCGCTTCTCACGACTTTATCCCACCAGTGGGCTGGCCGGGAAGGTCAAGCTCTGAACAGACTGCATGCCAAAAAACATCAATGTCTCCAACAAAAAATAGAAAAACAACATTTACTGGAACACATAATCTCTGTTTTTAAGTCACACCTGAAATGACTCAATGAACATGCACCATTGATGTGTTTCAGCTGCGAACACGTTTCATTCTTTGAATTACTTCCTGTCCACACAGCCAGAGCTCCTCCTTAAAATCCTTTCTCAGTCTGATCTTAAACATTCATGTACACAAAACAGACTCCTGTCGATGTCGCCTTACATCCCCTTTTACTTGTAGTTTACTCTTTATTTGATCTTAATAATTAAAAAAGAAATACAGAGTTTGGCTTTGTCATCTCTTCCTGAAGTACACAAAACATATTGGCAGACGAGGGTGATGAGGAAGAAACAGTAGAGGAAAGACTCACAGAGATTTTTCATTAACAGGTTCTATGCAGTCAGGAGGGTTTCATGATCCCAGCAAAACTCAGTAACACAAAGCACTGCCACCATCACATCTCATGATGTTTTAACATTTATTTACGCTCACAGTCAACTGTTTTCTGCAACAATGCCTGCATCCCCTACTGCAGCACATAGCCGAGGTTATTGATACCAATCCTACCATTATGTTTTCTAGGCTGAAGTCCAGCAGCTTGTGTGGTAAAGAGTTAATTTATTAGAAGAACTGTGTGTCAAGTGTACAAAAAAAAAAAGCCTTGTGTTGTGGCTTGGTGGCTTAGTGGGAGTGTCACTTTGGGGGGAAAAAAAGTGCACTTGGAAACAAACATAACAAAGCTTCACAACTGGTTAATCCAGTGTGATCCATCTTGATATTTGTTCAGAGTCGGAGGCGTGACAACATGCTAAGAAAGCAGGTTTCACTGCATCTTCTTCAACTCTGTAAAAATATAATATCAGTGCCAAACGAGGTTTCAGGTTAACCTTTGTTTGTTACCTGAAAGGACGGACCAAGTGTATTTGGAGGTATTTATAACAATGGGCAAAATCCTCTAAAAGCCAAGTTGGTGAATTCAAAAATAATTTTTGTGTAATAATTAATCAGCTGAAAAAAGCCAAAGATAAAAACCCACTCTGATGATGGTTATCAACTTTATATATCAAGTTTCTGCCTCAGGATCTGTGCACGCTTCTTGGTGTATGCTCTGTGTTCCATTAGAGGTATTTAACACCTGTACTGATGTATTTTCTGATGATCTGAGTAGGTGGTGATTTCATACCTGCTGATCTCTAATCTGGAAACTAACCTGAAGCCCAAACCAGGTAACAGGAATTCAGCTTATCCAGGAAACGTCAGGGTAACCCCGGGCTTTATGTACAGAGGTGGTTCACTTCTTACCAGGCTCCTGAATCAATTCTCCTAAAATAGCATTACTGTTTCTGAAAGATGCTTCAGACCTCTGCGAGGAGATTAGGAGCGTCAAGTGTGTGTTTCTCTGATGGGCATAAAATATAAGATTTTTCGCTAAAATTTGAATCATTTTAGCATTTATATACGATCCTGAAACCGGACATCCAATCTGTGCCAACCTCCAACCTCTAATTTGCATGCTTGAATTCTGAAGTTTAAACATAATGTTTACTGTCAAACCCTTAAACAGCACCAAGTCTGCAGCTGAGAGAACATCCGGCTCCATTTTATCACCTCAGTGGTAAAATAATTAACTGGAATTAAAATGTTTATTTTAATGTGCAAATAATGAGATGAATAGTTTGCTTTACTCACCTGAGAATATTTAGCATTTCACTGTCATATTTTTATGGTCTTTCTACATTTTTAATTACCATTTCATCATCGTCATCTGACAATGTGTCTGACTGGAGATGGTGACACGCATAGGGATCATAATCATATGATCATGTCAACACATGGGAAAAACCTAAATTAACTTAGTGAGGTGATAACCACTTTAATTCCAACTGCCAATGTTAGGATTGAACTTATGAATGCAACACCTTTAAAACAGTATTGACTTGAGTATGTAGCCCTGCAAACGAAACAAACAACTATTATAAAAGATAAATTATAAAAAAACTTTCTCTGAAGTTCCTGTTTCTAAGGCTGTACAGATATGATATAACATATATAATCACACCTGTTTTGCATGAGAAAAATGCAGGAACAAACAGCCCTGTCAATCACACTGTTCACTCACAAAGTACTTAAGCATGAAATCGAAGTGCATTTGTGTGTTACTCTGACCCGTGTGCTCTTACATCAACATGTAATTCTGGTTTTGTCAGTATGTGCATGGTCAGTTGCAGACTATAACATTATATTTGACCTTTAAATAGGCGTTCAGCATACTTCAGGTTGAGGTGTGGCTTTACATATAAAAAGTGGCAGGTGACAGGTGAGTCAGTGGATCAAATTGCCAGCACGCAGTAAGTTCAACACTTAATCTCTGCTGATGATCGTAAATGTGTATGTTCAGATATAGTATGAATATGTTGTGTTTTATTTTCTAAACAGGTTTCACTGAACTTACAGTGTGTGAGGTTTAAAGTTTGGAAATGGCTGATAAGGGAAAAGGTAAATATCACAGCTCCCATCATTTGTCTTTTTTTTTTAATATTTCCTATATACCCCCAGAAAAGTCAGTCTATCTACCTCAAATTATAGGAGGACCATCTTCAAGGGGGCAAGGAAAAGGCTGTGGTGGACAAGGTGGTGGCAGTGACTTTAGCTGCAGTACTGGCCTTGGCGGAAAAGGTGGTGACAGCAGCCATGAGTTTGGCTGCACTATTAGCCTTGCCGATTGTGGATTTGGCAGAGAAGGTGTTGGTAGCGGTGGACAAGGTGTTGGCAGCGGTGGACAAGGTGTTGGCAGTGGTGGACAAGGTGTTGGCAGTGGTGGAAATAAAAAGAAATGTGAGCATGAGTATAAGCGCACACACAAGCACATCAGATGCCACAAGAAGGGAAGGATGGTTACGGGGTGAGACTGAATATTACTAATGTGCAGATTTTATCCAAAACAGGAAATATTCAGTATTCAGGTGCAAGTGAAGTGTGACATGTTTGTATAATACATCCTGAAAAAGATCACTGAAATACTGTTATTCATAAGATGTTTTCAAAAGGTTATTCAGCAGGTAGCAGGACAGCAAATGCACACTTTAAGCCAATTTTAAGGATATTTTGAGGTCAAAGGTGAAAAATAAACCCCTCATCCTAACCACTGAGCCAAAAAGAGTTAAAAAACTGAATTTAGAATCAGTGTGAGGAATTCACCAGGTATCATCTGTCTCTTCTCCAGGACTTCAGCAGCTCCTGCAGCAGTGACTCTGACTAGATGAACATTTCTGGAGGGACCTGCATGGAAACATTAGTATCTAATCCTTTACTTAAAAATCGTTTGACAAATATAAGAAAAAATAAGTTAAATATAAATAATGTGTAAAACAGAAGGCTGATTCACATATTTAAAAAAGCTGCGCCTTAAAGCAAAGCCTGCTTCAGTGTCACTTTTGCTTTTAATTGGAACATAATTTTAAAAAAATAACTATATGTTTTAGAACTAAAGTCACCATAAAGACACCTGGAAAGTGTTTACTGAGATCATTTGTCAGAAGCAGGTATATTTTTGAAAATGTGCCAATAAAATTCTGAAATAATAAATATGTAAACTGATTAATCTTCTCTGGTCTGTGTCATTTTTTTGTGCCAAAGTCCTTCTACAGAGCCAAACTTTTTTTGGCCATGAAAAGAATACAGGTTTGAGACAGTTTTACATCAGCGCACCAGGAAACTATCTCTATGTTTTACATATAGTCTATGCAACAACACTGGACATAGCAATAATAACACATCACAAACACAAAGACCATGATTTATTAGTAGTGACACGGTAATTATTTGTTAAGTATTTTATGAAATCTGTGTGTATCGATGTGTCCATGCTATTTTTTAGTTTTATGGACATAAACCTGTTTACACAGTCACCAGTGTGGACTTTGCACCGTTATAGAGAAAAAAATACACAGGAAGTTGATGAGTAGTTTATAGTAATTACACTGTGGTGTGGCTTTCTTATGTTTTTATATTTTTGTATACATTGTCTATTTATCCATTCGCTTCCGCTTATCCTTTTTGAGGGTCGCGGAGCGGGTGGAGGCTGTCAGCTGTGGTACGGCGAAAGGCAGGGTATTTTGACCTGTTTAAAATCATTCAAATAAACTTTTTGTCTTATTCACAGTGAATCTTTCCTTTTAGTTAAACTATTCTCTCATATTAACAGGTAACGGGTGAGCAGAGCCATCATTGATGGTGATACAGAAGCCTGTAGCAGGAATACTGACGGGGGCTCCTGAATACTCAGTACCCATCTTATCTTAAAAACCTCATAGTACTGTATCATTCCATTAGAGCACTTCACCCTCAGACTATGGGCTTACTTGTGTGTAACTCATGACTCTAATAAGACAACCTAAAAGTATCGACTAGGTGCCAGGTTTGAGAGGATTAGAATCCGGTTGTTCAGTGATGACACGACGAATCCTACTTCCGGGCCTAAAGTATTCTGCGTTTAATATGGCTTTTGTGTTGTTAACATGTTTAATGTTATGTATTTTCTTCTATTTGATCTCAAAAAGCTCCTAAAACAGTCAGTGATCACTGTTGACCTCCCTCGGCTTTTATTACCGCTAATCATTTATTTAAGCTCAGTTTTTAAAACCTTAGGATGTAACTACAGCCCAGCCCATGCAGCAGTATATGAATGACTAACCTCGTATTGTGGATGGATTATCTCAGTTGTTCTCCTGGCTGAAGTTTGGTCCTTTTACAGCATCCTGCCATGCGATTACATTTGTTCCTGACCACCGAGAACACTCACGTTAACTTTTATCGAGTGGAAAAAAAGTTAGCTTGTTTATATTATGCTAACATAGCTGTGTCGCTAGCGGTCACGTAGCACATCATTATATACCAGCTAGCCCAACTTCAGTAACCCTACAAACGTCACTGCTTTTTAGTTTTCTGTCTTCATTTATGCTGGAAGTGATAGCAGAGCTGTACGTTTTAATTTGTTTCCAAAACCTCGCAGTCAGGACATGCTATATTGTATTTAGATAGAAGCTAGCGAGCTAACTCCCTGCTAACTTCTAACTCCGTTAAATGTCATAAATTCCGTTTTCATGGATGCCTGGATGCTAAACTCAATTGTTACACCTGGTAGAGCAGAACGCTGATCATTTTATTAAAGATGAAAGACTTTAGACAGTTTTTCAACTCTCAGTAATGCCATGTGATCGTTTGATATATGGACCTGCAGCGGAGTTTAGGTCCAGACACGGCTAGTGACGTCAGACTGAACAACCGGATAGGAACTGAGGTGAATGTGAAATTAAATGTCTGGAGGCAGGAAATGAGCGACAATGGTTATTATTTTGACAAGTGAAAATAAAACAAGATTTCAACAATAACAATAATAATAAGCTAGCATCAGTAAAAGAAAAAAAAAAAAACCCAGTCCTGCTGAGCTCAATATTTCAGTTTCTCCTTCTTTGGTCATTCTTTTTTAATTTAGTTCCCTTTTTGTTTCGGTTTGGTGGTTTAAGTTGTTAGTAGTTGAGACACAAAGACTAACACAAAACACTGTCGGCAGGTCTTCCTCCCGATGAGCTACTGTTACACCGTCAACTGACCGCAGAGGAAGATGCCATGGTTCTCAGCCTCAGACAGGTGTGCAGTCCGCCTTGTACCACAAGAGGCCGCCATGTTCTAACATAGTACGACCAAACATATTCAGTGCTGTACTTTGCATCCCAGCTGTGGCTTACCTCACCTGGCTGTATGTGGACATGACATCATCTTAAAGTTCAGTAAAAAACCACTCACAGACAGTGAACCTCCTGTTGTTACTGTATTTAAACCTGATCATCTTTGCTCTTAATGACGATTTAACTAATAATGATAATGTTAGTAAATATATCAGCATTAGTAAAAATACAGAATAATTGTGATCAGGAGTTACTGCTGTACAGGTAGGCCTGTGTTTTAAAAGGTTTTCCAGGTTAACGACTGGTTTCCAGTTTATTCAACAGAGTCATCAGTGGTTAGAATGAGACTAAAGTTAAATTATACAAAATTCCTTCCCTATTCCTAACTTCCATAAATACTCAGCTCTTAAACTGGACTATAATTTTGAATAAGCAAACCAGCAAAACTCAGAGGGAATTCATGACGATGTTTATCAAATGTGAAGCGCAGTTTGATGCTTCTTTTGCTGCTGGCTCGGTGAATTTTGGTTGGAGAGAGACTAAACCTGCAGCTCAGAATCAGCGCAAAAAGATGTAAACACAGAGCAGACCAGACGCATCAGAATCGCTGAGCTCCGACGGCATATCCGTCTACGGGCCGTCGGGTGAGAAAGCCGAGAAAGACAAAGCTGATTCTGATGCGTCGGGTCCGCTCCGTGTTTACGTCTTTGTGTGGAATCCGTGTACCTGCTCTCATTTGCTGTTTGGTGGTTGTTGAAATAGTTTTGTGAGCTTTAATCGGAGAATTTGGCGTTTCTGGCAAAACACAGTTATATTTAAAAGTCAATTCAGGATTTAATGAGTCGATATCGCTTTATTCAAGCTACTCACCTCCCTCTTCCACCTGCACTTTCAACTGGACCACGGCCGATCAGAGAGGTCCCGCCCCTGACTGTCTCTGATTGGTTTAGTCCACGATAGGGGCATAACGTGTGTCTGTTGTTGACCACACGAGATTTTTTTTTGTTACCCAAACAGTTGGTCGCACTGGTGTGACCAAAGATTTATTTATTTATTTATTTTTAGTCGCATCACTGAAAAATTTGGTTGCATTTGCGACCAAATTGGTCGCACTCTAGAGCCCTGCCTCTCAGTCCTTCTTTCCTTTTCTTATTTTAGTTTCGCTCTCGCTTTTTATGTTTGTTTTCTTCCTTTTTTTTTTATATCTACCTGTCTGTCTGTCTCTTCCTTGTTCTTATTTTTTAGGCTGAGGTTGGAGTCTAGGAGAATTATGTGAATAGAGTGTGTTCCTGTGCCTGTGTTTTGCCTTTAATTGTTCTCTTCCTCTGTAGTCTGTATGTATATCAATAACATGGGCCTTGTTCTTTGTGCTATAGGAGCTTTACGTGCAGGACTATGCTTTTATAAACTGGCCGGCGCAGAGGAACAACGTGGCAGCATGTGACATGTACACACCTCACAGCACACTCCTCACAGTCGCTTACAGTAAGTCTGACCTGTGAATACCTGCCTCCAGAGCTGCACATTTAAAACAGTTGGGTTGTAATGACTGCTAAGAAAAAATGGACTAACAGATGTTTTGCACAACAGCAAAGCTTTCAGCAGCAGATATGAAGGAAAGAGAAACTGCTGAGTCTGTGTTTCCACAGGCTCCGCTAATTTAGAGACTTATTCCTCATGGAGAACGAAAACAAGACAGAACATCTTCAACCGGTCTTTTACTCGCTAATGAGGGACGGCTTGGTCAGAACCAGGCTGTGGAGCTAAACGCTCCTCACCTGTCTCCAAACCAAGTCCTTCAAAGAGCAGCTCTCCTCACAGCTATTTATTGACAAACTGTTACAATACACATCACAACACAAGCACCTCCCACCGTAAAACCCCCCAATGGTTCTAAAAGACAAGGCACTATGTGTATGTGTGTGCACGTGTATGCATGTCTTTGCATGTGCAAGAACGTGTGTGTGTGTCATGGGGGTGCGTTTGTGTGTCCTCCTGCTCACCAAAACGATCATAAAAGCAGGAAGCTTACAACACAAGAAACAGATCTTTCAGATAAGATGTGCCTAATAAAACCCACGTCAGCCTCCCCCAGCACCAAATTGGCTGGAGAAGTGGTCAGAGACAAAGGAATGTCTTTGATCACACAGTTTAAAACAATGTAGAGATGGTAAGAATAAAAATTACAACATTTACCAATTTACTTTAATAGAAAAGTTTTGTCTGGAGGGTGTTTTACACAGTGAGGATGGTAATAAGTGTTTTCAGTGGGTATTCCCCTCCACTCTCTTCTCTAACCCTGTGACTTTGTTCCTTTTGGCCTGCAGTGGTGTTAAATGTATACGAAGCCCACCACAGTACCACGCTGAGAGGAAAAGCAGTCAAAGAGCTGTATGATCACATCGAGGCCGACGATCGCTACACGAAATGCATCAGCATTGGCCCGGTAACTAATACACAGATACTCGAAGCAAAGAACACAGATTTGTGGAGTTTGAGTTTCTAGGTGCAAAATTTATTTAAATCATCTTATTTAGGCAAGGCAAGTTTATTTATATAGCACAATTCAACAACAAGGTGATTCAAAGTGCTTTACAGAGACATTAAAAACAAAAACAAATAAAAAGCATGATTTAAAATTGTTAAAAAACAAACAAACAAAAAAACAGTATATAAAATCAGAACAGTAGATAAAATCAGTACCGTAGTTAAAATGTAAGTTTGGAAATTTAAGCTTAAAAGTGTGGATTTGGTGCTTTATTCAAATGCAGTTGAGAACAGGTGAGTCTTCAACCTGGATTTAAATAAACTGAGTGTTTCAGCTGATCTGAGGCTTTCTGGGAGTTTGTCCCAGATATAAGGAGCATAAAAGCTGAATGCAGCTTCTCCGTGTCTGGTTCTGACTCTGGGAACTGATAAAAGACCGGATCCAGATGACCTGAGGGATCTGGAAGGTTCATACTGGGTCAGGAGGACACTGATGTATTTTGGTCCTAAACCATTCAGAGGTTTATAGACCAGCATCAGAACTTTAAAGTCTATCCTCTGACGGACAGGCAGCCAGTGTAAAGACCTCAGAGCTGGACTGATGTGGTCCACTTTTTTGGTCTTAGTGAGGACTCGAGCAGTTCTGAATGAGCTGTAGATGTCTGACTTATTTTTTTAGGTAGACCTGTAAAGATGCTGTTACAGTAATCAAGCCTACTAAAGATGAATGCATGGACTAGTTTTTCCAGGTCCTGTTGAGACATCAGATCTTTTATCCTTGAAATATTCTTGAGGTGATAGTAAGCTGACTTTGTTATTGTCTTAATGTGTTTTTGTAAGTTTAGGTCTGCATCCATCACTACACCCAAATTTCTCTCCTGGTTTCTGATTTTTAGGTGTATAGATTGAAGTTCTCTGGTGACCTGTAATCGTTTTTCTTTGGCGCCAAAGACTATTACTTAAGTTTTGTTTTTGTTTAGCTGGAGAAAATTGTGGTACAACCAGTCATTGATTTCCTCAATGCATTTACCAAGAGCCTGTACAGGGCCTTGGTCTCCTGGTGACATTGTGATATATATTTGTATGTCATCTGCATAGCTATGATAGTTTATTTTGTTGTTCTTTATAATCTGTGCCAGTGGGAGCATGTAAATGTTAAACAGAAGGGGTCCCAAGATGGAACCTTGGGGAACTCCACATGTGATACTTGTCTGCTCAGATGTGAAGTTACCTATTGATACAAAGTATTTCCTGTTTTCTAAGTATGTTTTGAACCAACAGTGTAAAATAAAAAGAGCAACGTGCAGTTAGATATCTGCTGATGGTTCTCCTCAGATCTCCAAGACTATCAACATGCTGGTTCGCTGGTATGTCGATGGTCCCTCCTCTGCAGCCTTTCAGGAGCACGTGTCCAGGATCCCGGACTACCTCTGGTCAGTCAGCCGATCTTGAACAGTTCAGTAATAAAAACAAACCAAACTCCAGCTTCAAGAACAACTTCAACTATGCAACATACAGAAAAAAATCATTTACAAAAGGTGTAAAACTGATAAACTTACTGTAAGTTCTCTGTGTACCAGGTTGGGACTGGATGGAATGAAAATGCAGGTGAGAATTTGTTCTGTCTTTGTTTTACCTCTTTAACATTTGAAGGTGTGTTTCTGAGGATCTCTGCACCTCCAGCTTGCAAAAGAAGAAAGAAGAAACTCTTTACTGAGCCTTTATTAAATCCATATTATTCTCACAGCAGAAAGATGTCATTAAGTGTGAGATATAGAGGAGAATGGTGCATCACCGATGTAGAAAGAAGAATCCATAGAATCAGTTTTGCCGACAGCTAAAGTTCAGGTGGTGCATTAATCCAAAGAATAGCCCAAAATCTACTTGAATACATAAATTTATTGCCTTCTAAACACATTGTTTTAGTTTACTTGTTTGTTTCTTGCTTTGGGATTAATCCAATCTCTTTTCTGACACAGGGGACGAATGGATCTCAGCTCTGGGACACCTGCTTTGCTGTGCAGGCTTACCTCGAGGTAAGACAAAGATGACCTCTAATGCTTACAGTAATTTCAACCAAAGCACATTCATGCTCATATGTAAAACCCCTCCAACAGCCCTCCATCTGTATTTGACAAGACTGCTTAAAGAAGTGCTGCCATTAATTAATGCTTCAATCTTAAATATGAGCAGCCTATCTCTAATAATTAGCTCTGTTCCACAGGCCTTCAAGCTGGCAGTAGTTAAATCATTACTTAATCATCCATCCCTTGACTGAGCTGTCTTCGCTAATTATAGGCCAATCTCCAACCTTAATTTCATATGGAATTCAAATCCTTGAATTGTCAAACAGCTAACAGATCATCTGCAGAGGAATGGCTTATTTGAAGTTTCACTCAGGTTTCAGAGCTCATCACAGCACAGAAACAGCTTTAGTGAAGGTTACAAATGATCTTCTTATGGCCTCTGACAGTGGACTCATCTCTGTTCTTGTCCTGTTAGACCTCAGTGCAGCATTCGATACTGTTGACCATAATATCCTATTATAGCGATTAGAACATACTGTAGGTATTACAGGTACTGCACTGCAGTGGTTTTTATCATATCTAACTACTAGACTCCAATTTGTTAATGTAAATGGAGAGTCCTCTTCACACACTAAGGTTAGTTATGGAGTTCCACAGGGTTCAGTGCTAGGACCAATTCTGTTTACATTATACATGCTTCCCTTAGGCAGCATCATTAGAAGGCACAGCATACATTTTCACTGCTATGCAGATGACACCCAGCTCTATCTATCCATGAAAACAGAAAACAGACAGCAATGTCTTAAAGATATAACCTGGATGACCTGGATAACTTTTTGCTTCTAAATTTAGGTAAAATGCACGTTATTGTACTCAGACACAGCTGTGTACCCAGAATTGGGCCCTGAGAAACTCCACATATGAAATCAGTGAGTAAAATTTGATGAGAGTCGAACTAGTCAAACACTGAGCCAACACATAGTCCTAAACGGGACGTCACAATCAACTTTGTCAATAAATATTATCTGGTAACAGAAATGTTACCTGTGTAATTTAGTCCGAGATCAAGACGACCTTGACGAGCTGTTTTAGTGCTGTGTTTGACATAAAAACACATCAGGAAAACTACTTTTGTGTGTTGCAGTTTTGTTTTGTTTTTTTCAGGCAGGAGCTCAGGACGACCCAAAACTAGCTGAATGCCTTCGAGACGCCCATCAGTTTCTCACTATCACACAGGTACAGCAAGGAGATGCACTTTATCCACCGAATGGCTTTGATAATGAAAACAAATTTTTTTGTGTTCTTTGCATATTTATGTGGTGTCTGAATAATCTGAAAAACTAGCTTCTGATTGGGATAATTCACCTAAACATTAAAGTTGGAAACCAGAAAGTAGTACACATTGTTTTAGTAGTATATTTTAGTTTTTCTTCCAGAAATCAAAGAATCCTGAATTATAATCTATGGGTGAATTCCCTAACAGCAATGATGATGATAGAAGTAATACCTTTTAGTGAAAAATGTTTTTTTAAAACTTTATTTGGAGAAACGTTTGCAGATACTTAAGTGATTTTAATCCGATTTGACTGGTGATTTAAACATGCAGTTTCTGTGTCCTGATGACCATTGAAATGTAATTGTATGTTTTAAGATAACGGGCCAAATACATGCTGCATGAGCTTCTAAGATGGCCCCAAGTTTCAAGACTTCATCATTTTATTTTGACACTTTAAAAAATGTTTATTTTAAATGGCTGACCAGTTTTTCGCTCTTACAGATCCCGGAGAATCCTCCTCAATATCAGAAGTACTACAGACAGATGAATAAGGTACAGATATTATCACCCTGCAGTCGCTTTTAACCAGTTTATTTATCATTGTTAAATAAATCACTCGAATGTGCTTTGACGAAACATAAACCGTCTTAAATTTAGCTTATGTGTATAAGTAAAGCATGCACTGCATTTCTTTCAGGGAGGTTTCCCCTTCAGTACCCGTGACTGTGGTTGGATTGTGGCCGACTGCACTGCAGAAGGCCTGAAGTCACTGATGCTGCTGCAGGAGCTCCGCCCCTCCATCAGGCAGCCCGTCCCCTCTGAGCGTCTGTGTGATGCCGTCAACGTGGTGAGTACAAAAAAGGAGGACTTAGTCAGTAAGCCTTTTTTTTTTTTTTTTTTTTTTTTTTGTTTACAGTTCATACTCTCCACATCCTGTTTGTGTTTTATGCCCCACACATCCCAGAGATCTGCAGGTCTGCTGCAGCAGGCTTCTGCTCGTATTTTAAATGAACCAAATAAATACTCAGCTCTTAAACTTGACTGTAATTTCTAATTGATTTTCTAGGTTTAACACTCTAATATTACCTTATGTTGCACATTTGACCTCTAATGCCTATCGTATTTTATGTACAGCACTAACTGAAATAAACGTTGTTGAAATAAATGTGGAGTGTTGAGAAAAATTGAGAATATCTAAGGCTTCCTGTGAAATCTTGCTGCCATTTCATTTTAAACGCAATTGGAGTGCAAACTGAACTGAAGACCCCGCCCCTCGTCATCCTCTTCTTCATCTTTTCACCATGTTTCTGTTTTTGTAGCTGCTGAGCATGAAAAACACAGATGGTGGATTTGCCACATATGAAACTAAGAGAGGAGGGAGACTCCTGGAGCTGCTCAACCCCTCTGAGGTTTTCGGTGAGTGTGTTGCCAACATCTTACTGAAAAAAATGTCTCTGTCTAAAAGAAACTTTGATTTCAAAGAGTCATGTGAGGAGGAGTTCCCGGCAGTTGCTGGGAATGTCTGAGTCCCTTAAACTGTAAATATGTAGATATGAAAAAGGGAGGCAATAAATATAAACATGACATTTGGAGAGTGGAAACCTTTGTTTCCATTGCGTACTGAAAATGTGGCAATGACCTTTCCAGTAGCAAAGGGCAGAAAGTCAAAGACTGCCTTATTTTCCATTGAAAATGAGGATGCAGAACATGTTGTGAAATGTTTGTTTTTCACTGTTATTTTGTGCCTTGTCTGTCTTTTTCTTTTATCTCTTACGTTCATACACAAACAGGCGACATCATGATTGATTACACATATGTGGAGTGCACCTCAGCAGTTATGCAGGCTCTGAGGCATTTCCAGAAGGTCTACCCTGATCACCGTGCCGAAGAGATAAGGTATAAACACGTTGTTTAGAGGTATGCTATCTCCTAAAACTGTTTTCACACATGCACTGCAATCCTGAACCCTTGTGTACATGACTCGACAGACGGGTAGGTGACAGCAAAGGCTGGACATTAGCTACACTTACTGCCATCTTTTCTGCTCCCTCTCATAAACCCATTGGAGCAAATGTGTCCACAGTGTGAGATTCTTCTGTAATTGTCCAAAGTATTAGCAGGGCTTAAACTAAAGCTGACCTAATAAAATGAGTATAAAACCAAACTGTCTTTTTCTGAAAATATCTTGAGCATATGTGTTTTCTCAGTTGTCGCTTAAGTTCAGGAGGATCCTCTGAGTTTGCTGTGTCTTCTTCAGGTCGACTCTGAGAGAGGGGCTGGAGTACTGCAGGAAAGTTCAGAGACCTGATGGATCTTGGGAAGGGTGAGGCCAAAATTAGAGATTTATTACTGGATCTCCTTGGTAGATTTTATATATGAGAGCACCCAAATCCAGAACATTAGAGACAAATTTGTAAAAAACACAAACAAAAAAACGAAATAATAACATAGACATGAAGTTTGTCAGGTTTAGTAAAATCAGCTAAGCTCAAGTCATTTATGTGGTTCTTCAAAACCACAAAGGAATTAGATCACCTGAGATTTATTTATTCGGTGTAACCGTGCATTGAACTGAGAAATTACACTTTGGAAGAGAAAAAGTTTCAGTGCTATTGTTACAGAAAAAATTAAAAACACATCAAGTAATGACCAAGTACACTGAAAGACAACAATTTTATTTAAACAGCGCCAAATCACAACAACACCTCAAGGTGCTTTATATTGTAAGGTAGACCCTGCAATAATACATACAGAGAAAAACCCTACAATCGTATGAGCCCCTATGAGAAAGCACTTTGGCGACAGTAGGAAGGAAGAACTCCCTTTTAACAGGAAGAAACCTCTGGCAGAACCAGGCTTAAGGAGGGGCGTGCATCTACAGTGACCAGTTGAGGTGAGAGAAGGAAGACAGGATAAAAGACATGCTGTGGAAAAGAGCCAGAGATTAATAGCAAGTATGATTCAATGTAGAGAGGTCTACTAACACATATTGAGTAAGGCAACTGAAGAAGAAACATTCATTGCATCATGGGAATCCCCCAGCAGCCTACACCTATTGCAGCATAACCAACGGAGGATTCAGGGTCACCTGATCCAGCCCTAACTATATGATTTAGCAAAAAAGGAAACCTTTAAGCCTAATCTTAGAAGTAGAGATGGTGCATGTCTCCCGAATCCAAACTGGAAGCTGGTTCCATAGAAAAGGGGCCTAAAATGTTACTAATGTAACTCTTTATTCTCCTGGACAGACGGATGCCACAGACTTTCCTAATATTCCTAAGACAAGATGATGAACAACTAACATGAATCAGTAGCATGCAGGTGCAAGTGCATTAAAGTGCATTTGTAAAAAATGCAGCAGGCTAATCCTTATTGAAATGTGAAAGAAAAACTATTACACCAACTTTCAAAGCTGATCAGGTGACAGAACGGTGCAGCTAATGCTTGTGAACAACAGGTGAAACCGATGAGTAGAACATGAAGTTAAAACAGACAAAGGCAGGAAGTAAAATGATATAAAGGTGTGCAAGGAAAGCCCCAACTATACTGTGAAGATGACTTTTACATTCCTGTCTCATTGCTTAGTTCCTGGGGAGTCTGCTTCACGTATGGGATGTGGTTTGGCCTGGAAGCTTTTGCTTGCATGGGTCACGTGTACGAGAATGGGTAAGATGTAATCACTGACTTTTATACACATTCTCCTACGTTTAAACCGCCCATTGTTCTCCAAAACTTGCTGAACAGCAATGACCTTCTGTGACCTCTAGCCTACATATTTCTTTTTGTATCACATTCTTTGTGAGCAGACATGTGTGCGAAGAGGTGCAGAAAGCCTGTCAGTTCCTGCTGGACCGGCAGATGCCAGAGGGAGGGTGGGGGGAGGACTTTGAGTCATGTGAGCAGTGTCGCTACATCCAGAGTGGCTCCGCTCAGATACACAACACCTGCTGGGCTCTGTTAGGGCTGATGGCTGTCAGGTAACAAAGAGCAACTCACCTTTGGGCTACTGACCAATCAGAAAGAGTCAGAATAAAGATGTGATGTGAGCATTGTGTTAATCGGGTTGTTTAGTTTATGTAATGCATGTTGTGTGTCTGCATAACCAGGCATCCTGACAGGAAGTCCATTGAGAGGGGAGTACAGATGCTGATTGACAAGCAGTTGCCCAACGGAGACTGGCCACAGGTGACTCTCTGCCTTTAAAGGGACAGCGCACCCTAAAAATCAAACACAAATGTCTTCACTCTGTAAAGAGACTTAGCTGCTTAGTTTTTCAAAAGCATTGTTTTAGTGCTATTGGCCCAACACAGCGAGTGCCATCTATATGACGACGTTACTACAGCAGATATTTCCAAAACTGGACATGTGTCCCTTTAATCCCTGCATTGATGACCATGTGAAATACAACAGGATTGTTAATGTGTTGTTTTTCTTCTTCCTTTTCAGGAGAATATTGCAGGTGTGTTCAATAAAAGCTGTGCCATCAGCTACACCTCATACAGAAACGTCTTCCCGATCTGGACCCTCGGCCGCTTCTCACGACTTTATCCCACCAGTGGGCTGGCCGGGAAGGTCAAGCTCTGAACAGACTGCATGCCAAAAAACATCAATATCTCCAACAAAAAATAGAAAAACAACATTTACTGGAACACATAATCTCTGTTTTTAAGTCACACCTGAAATGACTCAATGAACATGCACCATTGATGTGTTTCAGCTGCGAACACGTTTCATTCTTTGAATTACTTCCTGTCCACACAGCCAGAGCTCCTCCTTAAAATCCTTTCTCAGTCTGATCTTAAACATTCATGTACACAAAACAGACTCCTGTCGATGTCGCCTTACATCCCCTTTTACTTGTAGTTTACTCTTTATTTGATCTTAATAATTAAAAAAGAAATACAGAGTTTGGCTTTGTCATCTCTTCCTGAAGTACACAAAACATATTGGCAGACGAGGGTGATGAGGAAGAAACAGTAGAGGAAAGACTCACAGAGATTTTTCATTAACAGGTTCTATGCAGTCAGGAGGGTTTCATGATCCCAGCAAAACTCAGTAACACAAAGCACTGCCACCATCACATCTCATGATGTTTTAACATTTATTTACGCTCACAGTCAACTGTTTTCTGCAACAATGCCTGCATCCCCTACTGCAGCACATAGCCGAGGTTATTGATACCAATCCTACCATTATGTTTTCTAGGCTGAAGTCCAGCAGCTTGTGTGGTAAAGAGTTAATTTATTAGAAGAACTGTGTGTCAAGTGTACAAAAAAAAAAAGCCTTGTGTTGTGGCTTGGTGGCTTAGTGGGAGTGTCACTTTTGGGGGAAAAAAAGTGCACTTGGAAACAAACATAACAAAGCTTCACAACTGGTTAATCCAGTGTGATCCATCTTGATATTTGTTCAGAGTCGGAGGCGTGACAACATGCTAAGAAAGCAGGTTTCACTGCATCTTCTTCAACTCTGTAAAAATATAATATCAGTGCCAAACGAGGTTTCAGGTTAACCTTTGTTTGTTACCTGAAAGGACGGACCAAGTATATTTGGAGGTATTTATAACAATGGGCAAAATCCTCTAAAAGCCAAGTTGGTGAATTCAAAAATAATTTTTGTGTAATAATTAATCAGCTGAAAAAAGCCAAAGATAAAAACCCACTCTGATGATGGTTATCAACTTTATATATCAAGTTTCTGCCTCAGGATCTGTGCACGCTTCTTGGTGTATGCTCTGTGTTCCATTAGAGGTATTTAACACCTGTACTGATGTATTTTCTGATGATCTGAGTAGGTGGTGATTTCATACCTGCTGATCTCTAATCTGGAAACTAACCTGAAGCCCAAACCAGGTAACAGGAATTCAGCTTATCCAGGAAACGTCAGGGTAACCCCGGGCTTTATGTACAGAGGTGGTTCACTTCTTACCAGGCTCCTGAATCAATTCTCCTAAAATAGCATTACTGTTTCTGAAAGATGCTTCAGACCTCTGCGAGGAGAGTAGGAGCGTCAAGTGTGTGTTTCTCTGATGGGCATAAAATATAAGATTTTTCGCTAAAATTTGAATCATTTTAGCATTTATATACGATCCTGAAACTGGACATCCAATCTGTGCCAACCTCCAACCTCTAATTTGCATGCTTGAATTCTGAAGTTTAAACATAATGTTTACTGTCAAACCCTTAAACAGCACCAAGTCTGCAGCTGAGAGAACATCCGGCTCCATTTTATCACCTCAGTGGTAAAATAATTAACTGGAATTAAAATGTTTATTTTAATGTGCAAATAATGAGATGAATAGTTTGCTTTACTCACCTGAGAATATTTAGCATTTCACTGTCATATTTTTATGGTCTTTCTACATTTTTAATTACCATTTCATCATCGTCATCTGACAATGTGTCTGACTGGAGATGGTGACACGCATAGGGATCATAATCATATGATCATGTCAACACATGGGAAAAACCTAAATTAACTTAGTGAGGTGATAACCACTTTAATTCCAACTGCCAATGTTAGGATTGAACTTATGAATGCAACACCTTTAAAACAGTATTGACTTGAGTATGTAGCCCTGCAAACGAAACAAACAACTATTATAAAAGATAAATTATAAAAAAACTTTCTCTGAAGTTCCTGTTTCTAAGGCTGTACAGATATGATATAACATATATAATCACACCTGTTTTGCATGAGAAAAATGCAGGAACAAACAGCCCTGTCAATCACACTGTTCACTCACAAAGTACTTAAGCATGAAATCGAAGTGCATTTGTGTGTTACTCTGACCCGTGTGCTCTTACATCAACATGTAATTCTGGTTTTGTCAGTATGTGCATGGTCAGTTGCAGACTATAACATTATATTTGACCTTTAAATAGGCGTTCAGCATACTTCAGGTTGAGGTGTGGCTTTACATATAAAAAGTGGCAGGTGACAGGTGAGTCAGTGGATCAAATTGCCAGCACGCAGTAAGTTCAACACTTAATCTCTGCTGATGATCGTAAATGTGTATGTTCAGATATAGTATGAATATGTTGTGTTTTATTTTCTAAACAGGTTTCACTGAACTTACAGTGTGTGAGGTTTAAAGTTTGGAAATGGCTGATAAGGGAAAAGGTAAATATCACAGCTCCCATCATTTGTCTTTTTTTTTTAATATTTCCTATATACCCCCAGAAAAGTCAGTCTATCTACCTCAAATTATAGGAGGACCATCTTCAAGGGGGCAAGGAAAAGGCTGTGGTGGACAAGGTGGTGGCAGTGACTTTAGCTGCAGTACTGGCCTTGGCGGAAAAGGTGGTGACAGCAGCCATGAGTTTGGCTGCACTATTAGCCTTGCCGATTGTGGATTTGGCAGAGAAGGTGTTGGTAGCGGTGGACAAGGTGTTGGCAGCGGTGGACAAGGTGTTGGCAGTGGTGGACAAGGTGTTGGCAGTGGTGGAAATAAAAAGAAATGTGAGCATGAGTATAAGCGCACACACAAGCACATCAGATGCCACAAGAAGGGAAGGATGGTTACGGGGTGAGACTGAATATTACTAATGTGCAGATTTTATCCAAAACAGGAAATATTCAGTATTCAGGTGCAAGTGAAGTGTGACATGTTTGTATAATACATCCTGAAAAAGATCACTGAAATACTGTTATTCATAAGATGTTTTCAAAAGGTTATTCAGCAGGTAGCAGGACAGCAAATGCACACTTTAAGCCAATTTTAAGGATATTTTGAGGTCAAAGGTGAAAAATAAACCCCTCATCCTAACCACTGAGCCAAAAAGAGTTAAAAAACTGAATTTAGAATCAGTGTGAGGAATTCACCAGGTATCATCTGTCTCTTCTCCAGGACTTCAGCAGCTCCTGCAGCAGTGACTCTGACTAGATGAACATTTCTGGAGGGACCTGCATGGAAACATTAGTATCTAATCCTTTACTTAAAAATCGTTTGACAAATATAAGAAAAAATAAGTTAAATATAAATAATGTGTAAAACAGAAGGCTGATTCACATATTTAAAAAAGCTGCGCCTTAAAGCAAAGCCTGCTTCAGTGTCACTTTTGCTTTTAATTGGAACATAATTTTAAAAAAATAACTATATGTTTTAGAACTAAAGTCACCATAAAGACACCTGGAAAGTGTTTACTGAGATCATTTGTCAGAAGCAGGTATATTTTTGAAAATGTGCCAATAAAATTCTGAAATAATAAATATGTAAACTGATTAATCTTCTCTGGTCTGTGTCATTTTTTTGTGCCAAAGTCCTTCTACAGAGCCAAACTTTTTTTGGCCATGAAAAGAATACAGGTTTGAGACAGTTTTACATCAGCGCACCAGGAAACTATCTCTATGTTTTACATATAGTCTATGCAACAACACTGGACATAGCAATAATAACACATCACAAACACAAAGACCATGATTTATTAGTAGTGACACGGTAATTATTTGTTAAGTATTTTATGAAATCTGTGTGTATCGATGTGTCCATGCTATTTTTTAGTTTTATGGACATAAACCTGTTTACACAGTCACCAGTGTGGACTTTGCACCGTTATAGAGAAAAAAATACACAGGAAGTTGATGAGTAGTTTATAGTAATTACACTGTGGTGTGGCTTTCTTATGTTTTTATATTTTTGTATACATTGTCTATTTATCCATTCGCTTCCGCTTATCCTTTTTGAGGGTCGCGGAGCGGGTGGAGGCTGTCAGCTGTGGTACGGCGAAAGGCAGGGTATTTTGACCTGTTTAAAATCATTCAAATAAACTTTTTGTCTTATTCACAGTGAATCTTTCCTTTTAGTTAAACTATTCTCTCATATTAACAGGTAACGGGTGAGCAGAGCCATCATTGATGGTGATACAGAAGCCTGTAGCAGGAATACTGACGGGGGCTCCTGAATACTCAGTACCCATCTTATCTTAAAAACCTCATAGTACTGTATCATTCCATTAGAGCACTTCACCCTCAGACTATGGGCTTACTTGTGTGTAACTCATGACTCTAATAAGACAACCTAAAAGTATCGACTAGGTGCCAGGTTTGAGAGGATTAGAATCCGGTTGTTCAGTGATGACACGACGAATCCTACTTCCGGGCCTAAAGTATTCTGCGTTTAATATGGCTTTTGTGTTGTTAACATGTTTAATGTTATGTATTTTCTTCTATTTGATCTCAAAAAGCTCCTAAAACAGTCAGTGATCACTGTTGACCTCCCTCGGCTTTTATTACCGCTAATCATTTATTTAAGCTCAGTTTTTAAAACCTTAGGATGTAACTACAGCCCAGCCCATGCAACAGTATATGAATGACTAACCTCGTATTGTGGATGGATTATCTCAGTTGTTCTCCTGGCTGAAGTTTGGTCCTTTTACAGCATCCTGCCATGCGATTACATTTGTTCCTGACCACCGAGAACACTCACGTTAACTTTTATCGAGTGGAAAAAAAGTTAGCTTGTTTATATTATGCTAACATAGCTGTGTCGCTAGCGGTCACGTAGCACATCATTATATACCAGCTAGCCCAACTTCAGTAACCCTACAAACGTCACTGCTTTTTAGTTTTCTGTCTTCATTTATGCTGGAAGTGATAGCAGAGCTGTACGTTTTAATTTGTTTCCAAAACCTCGCAGTCAGGACATGCTATATTGTATTTAGATAGAAGCTAGCGAGCTAACTCCCTGCTAACTTCTAACTCCGTTAAATGTCATAAATTCCGTTTTCATGGATGCCTGGATGCTAAACTCAATTGTTACACCTGGTAGAGCAGAACGCTGATCATTTTATTAAAGATGAAAGACTTTAGACAGTTTTTCAACTCTCAGTAATGCCATGTGATCGTTTGATATATGGACCTGCAGCGGAGTTTAGGTCCAGACACGGCTAGTGACGTCAGACTGAACAACCGGATAGGAACTGAGGTGAATGTGAAATTAAATGTCTGGAGGCAGGAAATGAGCGACAATGGTTATTATTTTGACAAGTGAAAATAAAACAAGATTTCAACAATAACAATAATAATAAGCTAGCATCAGTAAAAGAAAAAAAAAAAAACCCAGTCCTGCTGAGCTCAATATTTCAGTTTCTCCTTCTTTGGTCATTCTTTTTTAATTTAGTTCCCTTTTTGTTTCGGTTTGGTGGTTTAAGTTGTTAGTAGTTGAGACACAAAGACTAACACAAAACACTGTCGGCAGGTCTTCCTCCCGATGAGCTACTGTTACACCGTCAACTGACCGCAGAGGAAGATGCCATGGTTCTCAGCCTCAGACAGGTGTGCAGTCCGCCTTGTACCACAAGAGGCCGCCATGTTCTAACACAGTACGACCAAACATATTCAGTGCTGTACTTTGCATCCCAGCTGTGGCTTACCTCACCTGGCTGTATGTGGACATGACATCATCTTAAAGTTCAGTAAAAAACCACTCACAGACAGTGAACCTCCTGTTGTTACTGTATTTAAACCTGATCATCTTTGCTCTTAATGACGATTTAACTAATAATGATAATGTTAGTAAATATATCAGCATTAGTAAAAATACAGAATAATTGTGATCAGGAGTTACTGCTGTACAGGTAGGCCTGTGTTTTAAAAGGTTTTCCAGGTTAACGACTGGTTTCCAGTTTATTCAACAGAGTCATCAGTGGTTAGAATGAGACTAAAGTTAAATTATACAAAATTCCTTCCCTATTCCTAACTTCCATAAATACTCAGCTCTTAAACTGGACTATAATTTTGAATAGTTTCTTACGTCGCTCTTTTTTGGTCAGAGGGCCCGGTGGCGCCAGTGTCCGGCAGCCTCGCCTCTGTCAGTGCGCCCCAGGGCAGCTGTGGCTACAATGTAGCTTGCCATCGCCAGTGTGTGAATGTGTGTGTGAATGGGTGAATGACTGAATGTAGTGTAAAGCGCTTTGGGGTCCTTAGGGACTGAGTAAAGCGCTATACAAATGCAGGCCATGCCATTGACCCTAATGCCTGTCATATTTTATGTATAGCACTTTGAAATAAACGTAATTGGAATAAACGTGGATCATTCTGAAAAATTGAGAATATCTAAGGCTTCTTGCTGCCTTTTCCAATTAAAAGCAATTAGAGTGCAAACCGAACTGAACACCCAGCCCCTCATCATCTTCTTCTTCATCCCTTCATCATTTTTCTGTTTTTATAGCTGCTGAGCATGAGAAACCCAGACACAGTGGATTTACCATATATAAAACTAAGAGAGGTGGATGCCTCCTGGAGCTGCTCAGCCCCTCTGTGGTGTGTTGGGTGAGTGTGTTGCAAACATCTTACTGAAAAAAAACATGTTCTTTGTGTAAAAACATTGATTTCAAAGGTTCATGTGAGGAGGAGTTCCTTGCTGCTGCTGGGAATGTCTGAGTGACTCAAGCTGTAAATACATGGATATGAAAAAGGGAGGCACTAAATATAAACATGACATTTGGAGAGTGAAACCTTTTTCCATTGCGTACTGAAATGTGGCAACAACCTTTCAAGTAGCAAAGGAAAAAGTCAAAGACCGCCTTATTTTCCATTGAAAATGAGGATGCAGAACATGTTGTGAAATGTTTGCTTTACACTGTTACTATGTGCCGTCTCTGTCTTTCTCTTTTATCTCTTACGTGAAGTGTTGTGCACATCACTTGACAGACAACCAGGTGACAGGAAACATAAGGCTGGACATTACATTAGCTACATTACAGGCTACATTAGCCATCTTTGCTGCCCTTTTAGCTCCCTCTCGTAAACCTAGTGCAGCAAATGTGTCCACAGTGTGAGATTCTTCTGTAATTGTCCAAAGTATTAGTACGGCTTGAACTAAACTTAAGCCAACCTAACAAAATAAGTATAAAATCAAACTGTGTTTTTCTGAAAATATCTTGAGCACGCATTCAGGTCAACTCTGAGAGAGGGGCTGGAGTACATCTTCTTGTACTTGTGTCGTGTTTTCTGTAAATAGATCTAGCTGCTGAGGTTTTTAGAAGTACTGTTTTAGTGCTTTGAGCCATCTTTAGTGCAATTTCCATCTACATAATGATGTTACTTCAGCAGATTTCCTGCTTAAAATGCTGTCTCTGTATGATCCTCAAAAAACAAACTGTCCTAGTTGCCTTATATCACCTTTTACTTGTAGTTTACTGTGATCTTAAAAGGACCGTACAAGACTTTGTAGCTGTGGTTTGCATTTTGTATTGTCATCACACAATCTGATTTTTCACTTTTTGGGCACATTCCAGTGTGCGCTGCCCTGGCTCCGGTGCTCTCCTCCACCACCAGCTTCCTCTCCCGCCCCGGCCGCTACTGAAATAGGGAAGGCATGATTAGAAAATGCTCAACAGCTGTGCAAAACCAGCAAACCAACATTTTGAACTCACTGGTCCACTCCTCCCCTGCAGTCGAGCCACCAACCACACCCTGATGCATTTACTCTTCATTTCATTTTAATAATTAAAAAAGAAGTACAGAGTTTGGTTCTTCCTATAAGTAGACAAAACATCTGTAGATGAGGTTGAGGAGGAAGAAAAAGTAGGGGAGAGAGATTGTTTATTAACAGGTTCTATACAGGTTCTATCAAGTGAGGAGGGTTTCAGGATCCCAGCAAACTAAAAACGTGACAAAAAGTCCATGCTGAAATCTGGACACCTTAACTTTTATGGTGATTCACACTTAGTTACAATTAAAAATGCTTGCAGGTAACCTGCACACTAGTCTCCTCTGCCTTTTGAAATGTAAGGATGTGTGGTGGAGGACAAAGATAAGACTGGCCATGGTAACTACTCTTTTATTTCTGCAGGTGAAAAGTGCATGAATAAACAAAATACAAGATGTGCTCAAACACAGGACAGACTAATACGTTTTGGGAAGAAAAACACAATGGATGGCAAAATGCAGGAAGTAAAAGAAGAAGAGAAGACAGAAGAAACAATTCTAAAACAGGAAGCGACCCAAAGATAACAGAACTACACTGAGAAACTGAGTAATGCTAAACAAGTTGACAGGATGGCAAAAAGCAGAAATGAATAGAATAGAATACATAGCACACTTCGAGCTATAGGAGCTTCCTTTGACAGAAACCACGGATCTTTCCTTGTGTTGGATTAAAAAGTGTTCATCCAGACAAATGTGAGACAACAGGCTAGAAACTATGGTGCGACGTGCCCATAGACATCTGACACTTTTGTACCGGTATACAATTTTTTTTAGAGAAACTAAGCAGCAACATCTCTTTGCACTCAGACTGTACCTTCAGGGATACAGTAGTTTTTCATTCAGAAGTCATTTAAAATTTACAGGTTTTTTTTAATGGTTTTTACTCATTTTCTGTCACATACATCCTGTTAAAGTGGTGGGTGTTCACTGAGCATGAGAAAAGGATCAAACCAGGAGGGCAGTATGTACAAGTTTTTATATTCTCTTGGCTCTGTATGATGACACAGATGGGGCATACTGTTATATAGTTGTCTCAGCACACAGTTCAGGCTGAAAACCCAGCAGTTGAAAGCTTCTGTGTATGAGAGGCAACCAATCAGAAGAATGATTTCTTAAGGGGGGAGGAACTAAAAAAAAAACGTTGGGTACACACTGAGGGGTGGTACAAGGACCCTGTATAAGATAAATGAGGATTATTCTGAATTCTGAATTATACAAAGCTACTCTTGCAGAGAGCAGAGGATGTCCTGCGTAATCTAAATGAGCCTACAGTTATTACACCACCACCAGAGAACTTTAAAATAAACAATTTTTCCTCATTGCTTACTCGGATAAGGCCAAATGTTTGTTTTTGGTTTTTAACAATTTGACTCAGTAACATGAAGCACAGCCACCATGACACGGACGTCCCGTGATGTTTTATCCTTTATTCACAGTCACAGTCAACGAGTTCGACTGCTTTCTGCAGCAACGCCCTGCCTCACCTAATACAGCACATAGCTGACGTCATTAAAACCATTCCTGTTATTCCATTATGTGCATGTTTTTTTTCAGGCTGCAGTCCAGTAGCTGGTGTGGTCATGACGAATGTTTTGTTTTATTAATGTGTTTTAATAACTGGGCACATAATGTACAATTGAAAGCCTTGTATTGTGACTCTGTAGCTTAGTGGGTGCTGCTTTTTAAAAAAGAGCGTTCTTGGAAGCAAATGGTGATTCGAAATGTATAAAGAACATAAAAATATATCAGTAAAACATTTATAGAAATAAGATGAGAGATTAAAGTTACTAATATGGTGATTCAGCACATAAAACAGTAAAATGAAAGTTTTAATTCAGGTTACTTCTTTTACCTCTGAGCGCGCTCTCAGTGCAGCTGTTTATTTCTAAGGTGACAGCTGCTCATTAGCGCTCTGAAACTTTAAACTGGATCCATTTAAACTTTAGATTTATTAAACTGTATTTCGGTGTATGCTCTGTGTGCCAGCAGGTGTCTTCCAGGAACAGTGACGCTATTGTCCGAGGATCTGATTGGTCAGCATGTGGTGATTTCTTATCTGTTGATATGTGAAAACTAACCTGAAGCCTGCACCAGGTAGCATGAATTCATCTTACCCAGGTAACTTCAGGTTTAACCTGGGATTTCTGTACTAAAAGGTGAATCACCCTAGTAACATGAGAACCTAATCTGTTCAGTGAGCAGGTTCAATCAGTTCTCCAGAAACAGCATCATCATTCCTGGAAGCTACCTCAGACCTCTATGAGGACAGTAGGAGTGTCAGGTCTTTGTGTTTATTACTGATGAACATCAGTCATAAATAATGATGCAACTGTATTTTTTATTTGTTCTTAGTGTTTTATAAGCATTTATATATGATCCTGAAACAGGACATCTACACTGATTTGCTGAATTATGAATGTAGACTAAGTCCATGTTTGAGTTCTGGTTTGTGAATGTAATCTTTACCCTCAAACCCTTTCAATGCATTTTACTCTTATATTTTTGTGATATTTATATATTTTTTAAATCTCCATTTAATCACCATCATCTGACGACGTCTTTGACTCGAGATGGTGACACTCATTTTCTGTGGAAGAAGAGTCATATGATCATGTGAACATATAGGGGGTCAACTGGGGTATCCCAGCTGACAATATTAGAGTAAGTGAATCTAGATAATGGAAAAATACCGAGGGGATGTTTAACACCGTTCATAGTAGAGCTCTCCATGACAAATGTAAATGAAAGAATTGACAAACAAAAATGGCTAATCATCATAATTTCAACCATAAAATGTTAACAGCTAGACCAGGTCCCTTTATTTATGGATGCAATGCCTTTAAAACAGTTTTGTTTGTGTAGCCATATCAACAAAACAAACAACTCTAAGAAAAAAAACAAAGTTTTCTATGAAGTTCCTTTTCTCTGAACAGATCTGGGTTTTTGTTCCTGGTATCATCACACCTGTTTGGCACGAGAAAAATGCAGGAACAAAGAGCCCTGTTAATCACACTGTTCACTAAGTAACTGAACATCAAATCTAAGCGTATTTTTGTGTTACATTGAACTGTGGGCTCACGTGTGTAATGGGTGTTCAGCATGGGATAGGTTGAGGTGTGGCTTTACATATAAAGAGTGGCAGGTGACAGGCGAGTCAGTGGATCAACTTTCCGGTGAACAGTAAGTTTAACACTGAATCTCTGCTCGTGATAATAAGTATATATGTAATTTGTAATTTTTTTATGTTTGAATATATTGTGTTTTATTTTCTGAACAGATTTTGGTGAACTCAAGGATCTGAATTTTGCAGTTTTGAAATGTTTGGTAAATACACAGCGCTCATCATGTGTGCTTTGCAGATTTGATTTTTCTTTTAGAATTTATATCCTAAAGATTTAATTTATGACTAATTCCAGGGCACGGACATCATGGACATGGCCACCATGGTCACCACGGCCACCACGGCCACCATGGTCACCACGGACATGGTAGTGGCTTTCTTAGTGGACTTCTCAACCTCGCCCTCAGGCATCCCGGAGTTGGTGGTCACCATGGGGGATATAGTGGTGGCTATATGGGATATGGTAATGGATATGGGGGATATGGTAATGGCTATGGGGGATATGGTAATGGCTATGGGGGATATGGTAATGGATATGGGCACCACGGGCTCCATGGACACCATGGACACTATGGGCACCATGGACACCATGGACACCATGGACACCATCATCCTGGATGTTAAGAAGCGTAGGTGCAGACACAGGGGAGGACACGGGCACCTGTTCAGCCACAAGAAGGGGAGGGAATATCATGGGTAAGTCTGAATACTGCAGCAGTAAATATTTTATCCACAACAGGAAGTAGATGTTATTCAGCTGCAAGTGAAGCGTGACATGTTTGTGTAATACATCCTGAAAAAGATCACTGAAATTCTCTGTTATTTATAATATATGTTTGAAAGGTTATCACCATATACAGTGGGGCAAAAAAGTATTTAGTCAGCCACCGATTGTGCAAGTTCCCCCACTTAAAATGATGACAGAGGTCAGTAATTTGCACCAGAGGTACACTTCAACTGTGAGAGACAGAATGTGAAAAAAAATCCATGAATTCACATGGTAGGATTTGTAAAGAATTTATTCGTAAATCAGGGTGGAAAATAAGTATTTGGTCACCTCAAACAAGGAAAATCTCTGGCTCTCACAGACCTGTAACGTCTTCTGTAAGAAGCTTTTCTGTCCCCCACTCGTTACCTGTATGAATGGCACCTGTTTGAACTCATCATCTGTATAAAAGACACCTGTCCACAGCCTCAAACAGTCAGACTCCAAACGCCGCCATGGCCAAGACCAAAGAGCTTTCGAAGGACACCAGGAAAAGTATTGTAGACCTGCACCAGACTGGGAAGAGTGAATCTACAATAGGCAAGCAGCTTGGTGTGAAAAAATCAACTGTGGGAGCAATCATCAGAAAATGGAAGTCATACAAGACCACTGATAATCTCCCTCGATCTGGGGCTCCACGCAAGATCTCATCCCGTGGGGTCAAAATGATCATGAGAACGGTGAGCAAAGATCCCAGAACCATGGGGGTGGAAACATCATGCTATGGGGCTGTTTTTCTGCCAAGGGGACAGGACGACTGATCTGTGTTAAGGACAGAATGAATGGGGCCATGTATCGTGAGATTTTGAGCCAAAACCTCCTTCCATCAGTGAGAACTTTGAAGATGAAACGAGGCCGGGTCTTCCAACATGACAATGATCCAAAACACACCGCCCGGGCAACAAAGGAGTGGCTCCGTAAGAAGCATTTGAAAGTCCTGGAGTGGCCTAGCCAGTCTCCAGACCTCAACCCCATAGAAAATCTGTGGCGGGAGTTGAAAGTCCGCGTTGCTCGGCGACAGCCCCAAAACATCACTGCTCTCGAGAAGATCTGCATGGAGGAATGGGCCAAAATACCAGCTACTGTGTGTGCAAACCTGGTAAAGACCTATAGTAAACGTTTGACCTCTGTTATTGCCAACAAAGGTTATGTTACAAAGTATTGAGTTGTATTTTTGTTATTGACCAAATACTTATTTTCCACCCTGATTTACGAATAAATTCTTTACAAATCCTACCATGTGGATTCATGGATTTTTTTTTTTTTTCACATTCTGTCTCTCACAGTTGAAGTGTACCTCTGGTGCAAATTACTGACCTCTGTCATCATTTTAAGTGGGGGAACTTGCGCAATCGGTGGCTGACTAAATACTTTTTTGCCCCACTGTAGCAGGTCAGCAAATATACACTTTAAGCCAATTTTAAGGATATTTTGAGGTCAAAAGTGAAAAATAAACCCCTCATCCTAACCACTGAGTCAAAATGAGTTTAGAATTTAGAATCAGCATGAGGAATTCACCAAATATTATCTGTCTCTTCTCCAGGACTCCAGCAGCTCCTGCAGCAGTGACTCTGACTAGATGAAGATGTCTGGAGGAACCTGCAAGGACACATTACTATCTTAGCCTTTCCTGTCTCATTTCTTTTAATGTTTACTTAAAAATAACTTTAACAGATGTAAAAATACATTAAACATAAAGAATATGTAAAACAGAATGCTCATTCACATATGAATAAAAACTGGATATCTGGGTTTGTGGAGTATCATTTTGAGCCTTGAGCTTTCCTATGTTTGTTTTTGAATTAGAACATGACAAGAGTGGCTCAACTCTACCTGAGAAACTGGGGAAACTGCATTCTCACGGGGTAGCAACCTGTCAGTCACAAGGCAGCTCTGCCTTAACGCAAAGCCTGCTTCAGTGTCTCTTTGCTCTGGAACATGATTTTCAAAAATAACATTATGTTGTAGAACTAAAACCATCTGGAAATTGTTCACCGAGTTCATAAATCAGAAGCAAGTATATCTGTGAAATTATGCAATTAAATTCTTTTGCACCTCGCTGCCCCCTGCTGGTCATCAAAGAGAATGCAGTTTTTTTTTAGTGTTGGGAAAACAAAATCTAGAGTCTACATTCATCTTTTTGTACACACACTTTGTGTAAACCTATAATCAGCTTCCGCTATATGGTTATCTTGTGTTGAAAAAATAAATATGAAAACTGATTATTCTTTTCTGATCTGTTCAGTTTTTTTGTCTGATGTCCTTTTACAGAGCCAGGACTATTTTGGACATCTCCGTTTGGTACCAGTTAGCTCACCTGCTAAATAATGCCAAACAAAGAGAGCATATAACCCCAATTTTTTTTAGCTTTCTGTCTCCTACAGGATCCAATTTAAACTTTTAGTTTTTGTTCTTAAGTCACTTAACACCCAAGCCCCTTCTTACCTGCCTGAGGTCCTTTCTGTTTATGCTCCAGGAAAAACCATGAGGTCTAGCTCAAAATTAATGCTATCCATCCCACGGACTAATCTCAAATCTCGTGGCGATAGAGCCTTCTCTGTGGCAGGTCCCAGACTTTGGAATAGTCTTCCTCTAAATATTAGACTTGAACAAACACTTGATTAATTTAAATCACTGCTAAAGACATATTTTTATGTCCTGGCTTTTAACACACAGCTTTATGCAGCATCGTCTGTCTGGAAAAGTGCTATATAAATACATTTGACCTTGACCTTGATCAAAAAAATGACAGTTTGAGGCACTTTCACATCAGCAGACCAGCAAATTGTCTCTATGTTTTGAATATAGTCTATGGAACAAGATCGGACATTCCAATTGTAACACAGCACAAACACAAAGGCTGTGATTTGATGATGATGATTCCCTAATTTCCCTCAGGATTAATAAAGTATTCTGATTCTGATGATTTATTAGTAGCTGCACCAGACACAGATCCTATGAAATCCATCATTGTGTTTGCTGGGATTAATTTAACAAATGATGGCATGACATCTTGTGGTGGGAGTTCAGGCTTGCCCCTGATGATGTAAGATGGATTTCATAATAGAGGTGTGGCTTTATAAAACGGCAGGGTCAGCTGAACGCTGTGTCTGTTGATCTGCAGTGCAACACACAGTAAGTCCATTCGTGGATATGTAGGAATAATTACCATGAAATATGTGTTTATGCATCTGGTACTATTTCTAGTTTTATGGACAAAAGTCTGTTTACGAGTGTGAACTTTCCTTCTGATGAGTAGTTTATAGTAATTATACTGTGCTGTGGCTTTCTTATATATTCATTTCATTTGTTCATACATCGTATGATTCTATATTTTAACCAGTTTAAAAACATTTAACTAAACTTTTGTCTTTTTCAAGGTGGATTTTTCTTTTTATCCGTCTTCTCTGAGTTATCATTACAATTAAACTTTTCCCTTACATTAACAGGTAACGGGTGACACCACGTTTTTTGAGTTTCTGGTTTTAGATCAGATCATTTGACATGTTCAGGCATAACAAAGGTAAAGAAATCACTTTTATTTCCTGATTCCTCAGTTGTTTTTGTAAATATTTATTCATTGAATTTTAAGGAGCAAAATGTTATTTTTAAAAGGAGGATGTCAACCTCATCCAGTGCCAGGAGGATGTCCACCAGGCCCTGCCCCACCACCTTCATGTCCACCTCAGCCTGGTCCATTTGGATGCTGTCCAGTGACCTCACCTTGTGGAGAATCTGGAGGTCATGGCCACGTGGTAGGACCCGGCTGCGGATCTACTCATGGACATGGTGATGGGCATGGTCATGGCCACGGTCATGGACACCACGGTCATGGACACCACGGTCATGACCATGGACATCATGGTCACGGGCATGGCCATGGACATCATGGTCACGGGCATGGCCATGGACATCATGGTCACCACCACAAGCATAAACATGGCCACAAGCATGGTCATTGCCACAAGAAAGGAAAAAAGTGTCATGGGGTAAGATATGATTATTTATGCAACAATGTACATTTTGCTATGCTATTAGATCTGCTTTATATTTTCTTTAGTTACTGTAATAAAAAATACTCAACAATATTAGAGGGAGAACCAAAAGACAGTCCAAAGATCACCTATGAGCAGCACTTGATGAGAGTAAGTTTTGTTCTAAGGGGAAGAGACCTCGGGCAGAGTCCCTGTAGCTGCATGTGTCTTCATTTATAATACCAGTGTCAAACCTATGAGTAACTTAATAGGTTTGCTCAAATTCATGATCACACACAGATTTTGACACAAATCTGCGGCTTCCCGGAGCTCCACACAACCTAAGACTTATTGTTTTGGTTTTCATGACTAGTGCTTTAGAGTAAAGGTTATTAAAGCCAGTGTCCCAGCTGTGAACATTTGGGAAGGGAAAGGCTACGAACAGGGTAGAATTCAGGAGTGCAGCACTGCACTACTGAATAGCAGTTCAAACAGAGGTGAGGTATGATGACACTAGCAAGTTTGCGCAATCCTTCCTGAAAACCGATTTTCAGTGAAGCATTTTATCCAAGTGTAACTCACCAAGTATCGACTTTCAACACTGATGTTTTTATAACTTGCTCAGTCTTGTCTGAATTTGTCACAGTTGGTCACACTGAGCCAACAACCTTGATGATCTGATGCCATCACTTTTACAGTAACTCAGAATGGAGGATATAAAACTGAGATTAAATCAGTGTGCTAGATACTTTCAGAGTATTTAAAATATCTTGTGTTTATCCCTCCTGCAGTCCTCCAGCAGCTCCTGCAGCAGTGACTCTGACTAGAAGACTTCTCCATGAAACACATTCCACCTGGAAATCTTCGTGACACATTACAAAAATCATTTTTATGATGTAAAAATCTTGTGTTTACTCAAATATAAACCTGTTTTTGGCCCAAGAAATGCAAACACACTTTTAGATCATGTAAAACACACAGTGAGCCTATAATTGTGACTTTGTATCTATCTCTGTGGTAATAAATTTGAATTTGAGAACAAAGATGTATTTATTTTCTTTATGGCCTCTTTCTCACTTTCATGTGTGTCCTGTTATAGTGGTGGGTACTCATATTAAACATGATCCCTGTGCAGCCCCTGCTGGCCTAATGGTGCATGAGTCTTTGTGTGCTGCATAGGCTTAACTACTGTTTATCTATACTTGAGAAGGTGCAACTAAAATCAGTGTGCAGCTGTGTTAGGAGGACCACTCCTAGATTAGCTTAGGTTATTAGGCTATTTGATTAAGATCTGCTGACTGTGGATGCCATTGAAGCACAGAGAACTCATTGTCATGCTTAAGAAACCAGTTTGAGAGTATAGGGGTTTTGTCATGTGGTGTGTTAACATGGTGGAAGAAGGTGGGCACTCTGTGGTCATAAAGGGATGGCATCAAAGCTCCGGCAGGTTGTGGTGTTTAAATGATGCTCAGCTGGTAGTAGAGCCTCTGGCTCTTTTACAGCAGTCAACGTGCTGACGTGAAGCAGACTTTAAATAAATGTAACAAGCAGAGGGTTGTTCCTAACAGTATCTGAGTTAAATTATGATCATTCAAGTGTTTTTTGTATTATACTAAATCAATCTTAAAAACAGTCAGTCCCCACATTTGTGCCACTTTATATTTGACCTCAGCTGTTCTGCTTCCTCTCTGTGCCTTATCTTTATTTACTCAGGGCAGGTTGGACCTTTGTTCAGTGCTGTTTTTCTCCTAACTGTTACACACCCTGCAGCTCCCAGTACAGCCACTTTAATTCAGTTTTTTATCACAGTTTATGGTTTCTTTTGTGCCATTTAATCTGTGTACTGCATCCTGTGGATGGAAACTTTGTGTCTTAATTCCAATGGGTGGTGCATTTTTTATATCTGATTACAACAAAAAGTGTGTTCAGTGCACAAGTGAGATTAATTTCGCCTTAAGCCTGGAAATATTAATTTCTGTGAGAAAAGAATCATCTTACGTATGAGTTTAGATTTCAGGGAAATGCAGCAGACATGTCTCTCCCAATATTACATGTATTTGTACTTTCTACCCCCAAATGACACGATGAAAGAAGTCAAGGACTACTTCTGAATTGCAACGTGGTGCTTTATTTTCATGATTAAGAAATTTCCATCACAAACCAGTGCAGAATTCAGCAGAAATGTAACGTGTCTCCTTCAATAATAATATGAAACCTGCACCGATGCGCCTGTGTGTTGACTGTGCATAACGTCTGTGCAGATGCTCAGCTTTATAAGCATCAACAGGTGACACCAAGTATTCAAAAGTTTTGCAGGACTGCAAACGATTAAAAAAAAACCTCTAACCACAGGGCAAAATAGATCATGTGGGTCTGTGGGTGTGCACTCTTATAAAATCTAGTTTGCTGACTGTATATTAATGATTGTACACACACACCCATGTAGGTCATAAAACAGAAAATAGTCTGATAGGAGTTCAGACTCAGCCCCTGCTTCAGGTTCAGCTGCACATAAAAAGCAGCAGCAGGTGACGTCTGCATCTGCAGATCTGGTCTCAGCACTCGGTATGTTCACCTGTGATGCACCTGTGATACACCTGTGATACTCTTGTCTTTGTGTTCATTAAAGATTTTAATTTAAAATCTGTGTTTTTATTCTTCAGGACCTGCAGTTTCTCCTGGTAACGCAGCAAAATGTACGGACACAACCAAGGTAAACACGACTCTTTTAGATCGCCCCCTCAATCATCACCTTGAACTTACAGCTGATTCCTCATTTCTCCTTTTTTTTAGGCCCACCTGGTTACCCGAACTATCCTCCGCAGGGGGGTTGCCCTCCGCAGGGGGGTTACCCTCCACAGGGGGGTTACCCTCCACAGGGTTATCCTCCAGGGACTGTCCCACCAACCTGTCCTCCTCAGCACCATGGGCCACATGGAGGACACGGACATGGGCACGGACCTGGTTCTGGTTGTTGTCAAGGCCAAGGATCCTGCCAAGGGCACGGGCACGGACATGGACATGGACATGGACACAAGGACAAGAAAAAGGACAAGAAAAAGGACAAACATAAGCACAAGCACGGTCACAAGCATGGCCACTGTCACAAGAAAGGAAAGGACAGCCACGGGGTAAGACTGATTGCACCGAACCACAAATTCAAAGTGTGACATATAACATAAGAAATTTGTACAACACAACCAAATTGTGGACTTGCAACTCACAGGAAAACACAGAAATGTATTTTTCATAGTGCTTTTGCAAAACTTGCAATACCTGCATGACAGCCTTTTTTAAATGCTAGATAAACTTTGACAAACTGAGCTTCTCGTGAGTTTTGATGAATAACACGACTCATGTTCTCTGTTGTAGTCTTCCAGCAGCTCCTGCAGCAGCGACTCCGACTAGATGGAAAAAACCCGGAAACCTTCATGCTCCTGTCTCATCATTTTGAGCTTTGACACAGTTTTGCTTAAAAAAAAAAAATCAGTCCAGCTTTTGTCAGAAAATAATAATAATCTAAACTTTGATAGATACCAAATGAATCATCTGTCAAGTTACTTTAGATCATTGTGAGCTTTAACAAGCATTATTTTTATCCAGTGTTTGTCAGCAAAGAAATAAAAGTGATTTCAGTGCATGGTCAGTTTTTTTTTAAAAATTAATCTCACCCTGTCTTGTTTTTATACAATATCCCATATCCCTTTGTTTTTTTTTATTGGTTTTGTTTGACCATATAACCAAACTTTATTTACCCAGGTGACTGAACTGATTTGATCAGCCACACCTTGCTCACAGCGGTGTTCCACACCCTGAAACTTCCACTGTTGTGACTCTTATCTCATGATAGCTAGCCGTTTACATGGAAAAGTTCAGACCTGCTGCCTCTTGTTTTTGCATGTAGAAATGTTACTGAAAGGTGCACACTCACTCTGTGGTGAAGATAAATTCATTCTTTATTTAAGCAGAAAAACTGCTTAATGTAAATATAATTTGAAGTTTAACACAAAAAATATTAGCAGAAAAAAAACTAAATTGATTCCACTTCAATGTGCTTATTTTTTTTCTTGTTGCAAAGATAACTGTGTGTACAGTACACCTAGGGGTACTTTGATATTTAAATCATATTTTTAAAGTTGTTCATATAGTTGGTTTGCAACAATATGTCTTTAAAGGAGCCTCAGTAGATAAAACTCAAGCCAATACTAGGAATACTTTATCTCTATCCTCAAAGTTCAATATGTTTCCCACGACAGCGTTGCTCTGAGTGCTCACAGGTTAATAATTAAGGATTTATTATGTCTGGAAAATATACTCAGACTTGTGGGTTTTACTGTGCTTTCTTATGAATAAGGGGCTGACCAATTTTAGCTTTTGTTTATTTTATTTTATTAAATTCACTTGTGTATTGTTGATGGGTTATAATGCGGAAATGTTGGTTTAAACAAACAAATAATGAGTATTTATTTGGTGTTAAGCAAAAAAATCTATGAAGCAGGAATGCACAGACTCAAAACAGGGAAACCAACAGTGATCTGGTGAAGAGCAACAGGTAGGCCAGACTACATGGACACAGGGAGTGAAATACACAGTAAACAACTGATAACAACAGGAGGGAGGAGGGAAAAGGAATCTAGATGCCAAAAAACACCAAATGTTTGGCATAAAACAGCAAATAACCAAACAGCAACTGACACTAAAGAGTTAGAGACAGGAAAGCTCAACATAACTAGAGTGGTAATAAAATCAAAACCAGAGCCAGAAACAAAACCCTGGAACTACGACACATGATATCAGACATGAAAAAATTCACTTAGCTTGTTTAAAGCACACAAAAGCAGACAAAGAGGCAGATTATTGGGTTCCAGCAAAGGAGAGGCAGGTATTACTCACAAAAAATACTTACTTACTTGTGCAAACCCAGCACTTTTGGACAAAGTGACTTTATTAATAAAGAGACCTCATTGATGCGTACGGAAGCGTAGTACGGAAGCGTAGAGCTGCCACCCAGGCAAAAGAAAAATACAAGTGTATCACGTTATAACGTGAAAGGTTTATTGTTCTAACAAGATACTTTTCCTGTTTGTACAATATACTTTTCATGTTTGAACAACATAATATCACGTTATTACAATATACATAATTATCACGTTCGTACAATATATTGTAAACATGAAAAGTATATTGTACAAACAGGAAAAGTGTCTTGTTAGAACAATAAACCTTTCACGTTATAACGTGATACACTTGTATTTTTCTTTTGCCTGGGTGGCAGCTCTACGCTTCCGTACATTCCAGCTGTGGAGAGACTAGCACATCTGTATTTCTTTACTAAAATGTTCTCTGTGTTTTGTTTTTTATGCCACGTGTTTCTCTTAATCTGGGCCTTTGAGTCTGTAATAAATATGTGTGTCGTCTTCACTCGCCAGCAGGTGGCGGTGTGGCACAAATACACCGCGGAGAGACGCTCTGGCGTCACCGACACCCACCAATCAGCGGGAGCTCATCCCCGCTTCCAGGAAGTAAACGTTGAAACTCGAGGCTGTAGAGGTTCTGCTATTGACCCCGCGGCACAGGTCAAAAATCATCATGTCCCTGACGGTCCTGACGTCTGCGTACAGGTACGAGCCTCACCTGGGAGGTGCAGCCGGCTTGTTTTTCCTCTGGCACATTTAAATGACCGTCTCTGCTCATAAACGAGCTATGGACGGCACAAGTAGATACACTAAAGTGACCCAGCAGGTTTGTTCACCAATATAAGGCTGTCAGCTGATTTCCTGCACTCACCTGCTAGGACTGGTTGTGTGTTTGTAGCCGGGGTATCTGCTACCCCGCGGTGTAAGTTGAACCAGTTAATTCAGATCTGCTTATTAACCGTCATCAATGCTCCGTGTGTTTGCTGTTTCCTCCAGACTGAGGTCCCTCTGCAGGCTGCAGCGAATCCAGGCTCACATGGTGAGAAGTTGTAGCAGCAGCATGGTCCACTGCCGCCTCTGATTATTTCACTCACATCAGACATGCGCAGGAACACAGAATCTGCTTCCCTGCTGAGTTTACTACATCTTTCTTCTGGTTTGTGTTGGAAACACTGGGGGTTACTGGAGTAATAAATCATAAATAAATTAGTGAGGGAACTGGATCAATAAGTAATGGCATTGGTATCAATAAAACCTTATCAGTTTTAATCATTAGTCATACCTATCAGTAACCTTCATACATTGACTCTTCCCTCTATTGAAGTGATGATGGCCTTTAGCTTGGCTCGTTTAAAGGGGGGAACCGTAAGTTTGCAGGATAAGCTGGAGGGAAGGTGCAAGAGAAAAATTTGTTTTGATGTCATTGAGTTTAAAAAAGCTTAAACTAGTAATGAGCAACAACACAACACAAACAAGTATCTGCTGGCAAAAACGAGGAGAACCAACTGCTGAAGAGTGTACAGGTTTCAGCCTTCAAAGTAAAAAATAGGGCCAGCAAATGCAAAAGGTGATCACTTTAAATCCCAGCCATCCCCAAATCACATCCAAGCTGAGTTTAAGGTAACGGCAGCAAGTTGAGCTGCACCATGGGTTCACAGCTGTACTGAACTTCTCTAAAATCAGAGCCAAGTACTGCTGTCAGTCTGGGGTCCATAACCTGTTAAGAGGCTGTGCAGCAGAATCTGCAGGGTCGAACCAACTGCGCCGTCCTGATTTGTTTAAATGATTGAGGAGTCCGATCAGAGTAGAGCCACTACTCCTCCACACTATAAGGATTTGAAGAGTGTTGGGCATCAGGGAGCCTCCTGGATCCTGATCCCCAACATTTGGTTGTACTGCTTCCTCATTACCTGGATCAGTGGATGTTGAAATGTGTTTGTCTTTCAGTGTTTTTGAGATATTTCTATAGAGGTTTCCTGTCTCTGCTCTACAGATGTCGAGTCATGCAGAACCGGAGGTTCTCCTGGAGAAGGTGGGCAGAACCGGTGTGATCACCATGAACAGACCCAAAGTCCTGAATGCCCTCAACCTTACCATGATCCGGCAAATCTACCCCCAGCTCAAGGTATGTAGTATCAAAATCTGGTATGTGACGAATTAAAAGAAAAATCTTGACCTTTCCTTGTCCACGCACCACCAGGTCCTGAGCGATCAAAGAGGGGCTCAGTGAGCTGATTTTTGTTGCGATGTTTGAAATTTCCTGTCACCTAAACTCCCAAAACAGAACAGTTACTCCGTTAATACTTACTCTTCTTCCGTAGATGCTAAAGTACCGCAACCACTTCTTTATATCTACAGCATGAACAACTCACAGGGATGAAAAGGAAAAAAGGATGACATGAGGCTATCAGCGGGCTGTGGGATGTCATTATTTCCTTATTATGGAGCAAATATCTCCATGATGTCAGTCTCAAACTGAGAATGTGGGAGCTGGGCAGTTTGGGGACAGTCTGAAAAGCAAAGCTGAGATGGTTTGGACATGTGCAGAGGAGGGATAGTAGATATATTGGACAAATAATGTTTAATAAAGAGCTGAAAGAAAGGAAGAAAAGTGGAAGACTTCAAAGGATATTCATGGATGTAGTGAAGGAGGTGGTCATGTGGGACAGAGGAGGATGGTAGGGAGGCAGATAACACACTGCAGCAACCCCTAAAGGAAGTAACAAAAGAAGAAGTAGTGTTCATCCGTCCGGTAGCATTCCAGAAACTTGGATGAACAAGTACTGAAGAAGCACACTGAGCACAGGTTTTTTTCTTTTCCTTTCATTTTTTACCGATGTGTAGTTCGACATTGTGAAAGATCTGTCAGGTTCACCTGTCCTGAAGATGTTTGGTTGTATTTCTGTACAAAGATCCCTTTTCACACTCTTTAAACCACAGATGTAGCTGCTCATGCAGTCTCTATAACTTAATAACGATAACTTTAAGGCAGGTTTTTGAATAAAGGAAGATTTCCTGTAAACAAAAACTGTGTTTTGCCTTGTTTGGGAATCTAGAAATGGGAAAGCGACAACGAGACGGACATCGTGATCATTAAAGGAGCAGGTGACAAAGCTTTTTGTGCAGGTGGAGACATTAGAGGTAAGCAAGCTGCCTTCAAGGTTCAGGTATCAGTTTCAGATGAGTTTTTATGTTGACCTGTGTGACCGATTACTGTTTTTATCTTATTTTTTTCCCCCTCTCAGCTGTAACAGAGGCCGGGAAGGTCGGAGACTCTCTTGCCCAGGACTTCTTTCGTGAGGAATATATTCTGAACAATACTATTGGTATGTATTTTATTTAATTTTATGTATGTATCTATTTATTTATTTTGTTTAATAAAAATGTTACCTGTCTGTTTTCATTCACTTATCCAAACACTCTGGCAGCTTCACATTGTTCTTATACATTTTATTTCTTCTTTCAAGGATCGTACCAGAAGCCGTATATCGCCCTTATTGATGGCATAACAATGGGAGGGGTGAGTTTGAGTTTTTATCCTGTATTATAAAGTTCAGGATGGATACTGTTTGCCATTACTGGCATGAATTGTAGGCATGAAAAACGTTTTTGTTTTGTTTTTTTTCTCATGAAATGTTATGTGAAAGTCTGCCAGTAGGTGTCAGTGGAGATTTATCTGCTCCTGTTACCTGCTGCCAGTGGCAAGGTGGCCTCTGATTGGATGAAATGTAAAGTGACAAATCATTGTTGCTGCCACTAGTCTTTCCCTCCAGGTGTCAGATTTGGGTGGAATATGAACTGGTACTTTTAGTGTAGTGTCATACATGCAGAGCTGCACACATGCACGGTTCAACTCACCTGGTTACAGGAGATGCTGTGAGGCTTGAATCTCTGATGTGACCTTGATGGTGATGTCACTCCTGAGGTGTCACCGAGGTCACTCACAGCAGCCAGTATCCCATTGGCTCATTAGTCATCACGACCTTGTCTGTGTGCATATGTGTGGGCGTGCTTTGCTACTGTTGTAAGGACCAGTTTAGGTCTGAAACGACTGGTGAAAGGGCATTAAGGCTGCTCTTCACATATTTAGGGGGAAGTTTGATAATTAGGACTTAGTTTTTTCATTAAATTGTTATTAATTACAGTATATTGATGGAGATACCAGGTAGCGAGAGTTCATATTCATGCACCTGTGTTTGCATTTTGAAAGTGTAGTGGTTAACACATTCACCTTACAAGCAGACGATCCAGGTTGGAGGCTGGGAAGTACCTACAGTACAGAAATCCAGTGCTTCTCTGTAAATATAAGTAGCAGTGGATCCTCAAAGTGGAGCAAGGGTTAATTTGGCCTTTGGTGCTTTTTTTTTTAGCCTCTCCCCCAGTAAGCTAGCTTTGTTCTGATCGGCTACCCCTCATAATCGGTAGGTTTAAATAAGGGTGGAGTTTCTTAGTCTGAAATGAAAATATTAAATCTATCTTACATCATACACAGGCAAGACTTAAAATAAACCTTTCAAAACCTTTCAAACTGGTTCTAGCATCCACCAACAGAACAGAAAATAAGGAAAATAACACAACAGACCCACTCTGAGGTGAGGTTAGGGTTAGGGAATGCATTATGTCAGTGATCCCAGTTACATTGGGAGTGAAAACAGATTACAGTCATGGATAACGGGAGACATAGCAAGCAGAGAAAATGTGCTGGTGTTTGTCTTGCCGGTCTTTCCAGAATTTATTCAACAAACCCTCTTTCAGTCAGATTCATCAGACGCTAAACAGCGTTTAATTTTGGATCGAGAACTTTATTGTTGTAATTAACATAAAACCTCATTAGCATGAAAAGAAAAACTGCTAAAGGAGAATTAACAACAAGAATCAAATCACTGGAAAAGCAACGTCGAATAAAACTGTGGGAGCGGAAGACATCTTAGTTTTGTCTGTAACTACAGATGCAAAGTTTCAGTGGACCTTGAGATGGGACTGACTTGCCCAAACTCCTCCTTTTAGCTCTGCTTTGGTCAAAACCATCTGGAAAACATTTGGTTTTGACTTCAACAAGTAGATTCTCAGCCTTTCTGCAGGTTTTTCTACTAAACCCCTTTTTATTTTCTTTTTCTGTGGTGTCCCACAGGGCTCAGACCTGGGTCCCCTCTTATTCATTTTATATCTGCTGTCTTTGGGACAGGAAATTTAATATTAGCACTTATTTGCTGCTGATATCCAGTTTTTCACCTGAGAAATGTTATTAAATGAAGATTTATAGTTTCTGTTGAAGAGCTCAGTAAATCTGCCCTAAATCACCTCAGTAGCTCCAACAGACGGTCCCCTGATTTGCTCATGTCCCTTCACTGGCTCACTAGATTACTTGGTGCCAGTTTAAAATCCTCAGCTTCACATACAGAGCATTGAACAGTCTTTGTCTGAATGTTTTTTTTTCTTTTACCCACTTTCTAAATGTATCATTATCTCAGATTATTTTCTTTAAAGCACTTTTATAAACTACATAAATAAATATTGATTGTGTTGTAGTGAGTATTGGTGTTAATGTATGTTTGGGGGCCTTACACCCCGGAACCTTCAGAGGTTTTTAAGGGTTTTCCCCATCAGAATGTCATGTGGAAAACAGGTTCCTGTATGTGTTGTGGCTAACTGTGGATGTTTCTGAAAGTGGTCAGTAAACGTCCTGAAAGTGGCCCCTGAGTTTCCAAGCATTGTTATCCTGAGGTTATAACACCTTGCTTCCACTTTTATGGAGTACATTTTACAGGAAGATGAATCCCCAGAGCTGTGAACCAGAAATCATCTTGTTTCTTGGCTTGCTCTGTGTTTAGACAGCCACGATGATGATGATGTTTTCCAAGACTGACAGAAGCTGTAATTTGTGTGTCAGAACAACAGCATGAAGTAAAATGCTGGATGGATCTCATGCGTGCTGCATTGTGTGGTTTTTTTGAAGTCAGCTCTGGTCATCAGCCCATCAAAAACTGTGATGTTTGTTGAATCGTGTGATTTCCACACAGAGAAATCACTTCTGTGTGATGAGTTATGTCTCTGGAACTAAAGCGATTTGAAGTCGACCTCTTCAATGTGTCACGTCAGCACTGAGGCGACACTAATGTCAGAGCAAACCATCCTGAGGGTGGTTGCTGTTTAATGCGCATAACTGGATGGAAAGGGGCAGCTCTATATAAGGACAAGTCCAAGAGGCCCCTGATCGCAGATCTGCTCCAAGCTCAGGGCAGAACCCCCACAAAGAACATATTTTCTTATTACATTAGCGATAACAAACCACCAGGGAGTAAAAGGCAGGTCAGATAGCAGTCAGAGACAAACTGTTTGATTATCCCATCACATCTCACGCACATCAGTCAACGCTCACCTTGTTTAAAGTCCACTGAATTAAGCTCTGTGAAATGCTCCTTATTAATCCACCGTGCTTTGTTTGAGCAGACACTGCGTCCCTGTCCTTCTGTGCTTGCACTTTAGATTTCAAACATTTACATAGTGAGAACACTCTGTATTTAAGATGGCTCGTAAAGGGAAATGCTGCCCGTTTGATAGATATTTGCCCAGAGCTGCATGACTCTGATCTCTGTCTCCTTGGAGTAAAGAGTTCCTGTTTACATTTTTCCTGATAGCCTCATGAAAGGAGTGCCTACAAGGTTTTTAATCTCTGTTTTAAGGTTTTCGTTTTCCATCCAGAGCCTGTGTAGTTGTTTTAAAGGGGAATTCTGTGAGTGAGAGCGATGTGGAGAGTAACTCAACTGTTGTGTCCAAACAGACATCTGTCACTTGGTGTGTAAGTGACAGACTTTCCACTCTCACTCACAGTCTCACCTACTGATTTCTGATTATGCAAAGCCAAATTTGTGTAACAACTACGTCATAATAACCCAGATATCCTAAAGAGGGCTTCAGGAATGCCTCCACAATCTTCAGCACTCTAAGCTTCACCAGCCAAGTTGTAAATTTTTAAGTTGTAAACACGCTCGTCTGCTGACAAATTGGCGTTGTTTACAGGAGGATCTGGAGACATGTTCTTATAAGGCTCTATACCAGCGCTTCGCAGTATTCCACTACTTTTATGGTGAAACTCGAGTAATGTGATTAAACGGCCTCTTGTTCCACAGGCTGCTTTCAGCCATCCTTCTTTTTCTCATTTGTCTTTCTCTTTCTTCGTAAAAGAAGTAAGCTTTCCCACAGTTATTTTCAGGTTATGTTATTTCTGCCCTTTGGCTGAATTTGATACCGTGATTTACTCGTATTAAAACCCGTTTTTTTTTTGTTTGTTTTTTTATCCCCATGATAGAACAGAGAAAAACCCGACTCATAGTGGTCAAAACATTTATATTTCTTTTAATTCAATCATCTTACGGAAGAGAGAGACCCCTGCACAGCCCAAACGCCAGTTGCAGGATCTCTAACATTACAAGCTCAACATGTGTCTTATATGGTGTTATTTTGTTACCTCAGACGTCACACACGTCACACGTGACACACACAGTTTCATTACAAACAAACTCCTTCTACTCAGTTCCTCTTTTCTGTGTCTGATTTATTAATATGCCTGTGCACTAAAACTTCCTGTGCAGCTTGGAATAACTTCCCCTTTCTGAGGTCTTTTGCCAGGGCAACCTGTCTGAACTTAGTTTCACTCTGTCTGTTGCTCATACTCTACAAAAAACATGCAGTTTCCTGTCAGCCTGTGACCTAGTCTCAAAGCTGGCCCTCTTTTATACATAAAACAATATAATCAGCAAATAAGCATTAAAATATATATTTAAATCTCAACACTCGGTACATCAATCGTACAGTTCAAGGTCACGTCGCTTTACATGACTCATCTGGTTACTAAAAATAGATGCAGATGAGAGGAGCACTCGCTCATTTGTTGAAATGTAAATTCTATGTATTTTTGTAATTACATTTGTAACAAACATCAACATGGAAACAGTGAAACCAAAGAGCTTCACACAGATTAAGCAAACAAACACAAACCCCAAAGAAAGGAGGCCTGGAGGAGATGAATGGAGAGGTATGAAAAGAATAGGAGGTGGGTCTTTCAGTACGTAAGCCCTCTCCACCTTTTGAGCCCAAAGTTTAAAAGTGTTGTCTTTAGGACCCATAGATACATGCGATGGACAACTCAAGATAAAAGTGAGCAACTGTTGTTGCCATCCAAAAACACATTTATGGCTTTTAAAAACCAGACTGTTTCCACAAAGTAGTCATTCCCATAACATGTAATAAAAGGTGCCAGTTAAAGAGCATAGTTTACACTTGAAGGTTCATATAGCTTCCACAGCTGTAGATGGAAGTAAAAGTTAAACTGCACAGAGTTCTTACGAACACATCACCATGAGAATAGATGCTACAACTGCAAACCGTAACCACTCTTGTTTGGGGCAATCGTGGCTCAAGAGTTGGGAGTTCGCCTTGTAATCGGAAGGTTGCCGGTTCGAGCCCCGGCTTGGACAGTCTCGGTCGTTGTGTCCTTGGGCAAGACACTTCACCCGTTGCCTACTGGTGGTGGTCAGAGGGCCCGGTGGCGCCAGTGTCCGGCAGCCTCGCCTCTGTCAGTGCGCCCCAGGGTGGCTGTGGCTACAATGTAGCTTGCCATCACCAGTGTGTGAATGTGTGTGTGAATGGGTGGATGACTGGATATGTAAAGCGCTTTGGGGTCCTTAGGGACTAGTAAGGCGCTATATAAATACAGGCCATTTACCATTTACCATTTTACATCCGGTATAAAAAAAATAAATAAATAAATTCAAAATTCAAATTTTTATTTGTCACGTACACAGTCATACACAGTACGATATGTAGTGAAATGCTTGGACAACTACTCGTGACCTAAAGAAAACAAAAAAAGGAAAGGCTATGAATAAGATAGGAAATAAATATGCAAAATTAAAAAGGGTAAATTTAACTAGGAAGGAATAAAATATAAATTAAGGTTAAAAATGAAATAACTGTACAACACAAATTAGAATGAAGGGTAAATTTAACTGGGAGAATAAGATAAAATATATAAATTAAAGTTGAAAATAAAATAACTGTACAACAAAATACACAATATAGAACTATATAAGAATGTATGAAGAAATCTAAATATAAATAAATATATACACAATAACAGCAGCTGTACAAGTATTAACTGGAAATGAAGAATATAGTGACCAGTGTTGTGCAAAAACAATGTCCAGAAAGTCCAGTGTGTGTGTAAGAACCATATGTGTGGGTCAGTACTGTGTGGTGGTGTGATTGAGAGACCGTATCGCCTGCGGGAAGAAGCTCCTCCTCAGTCTCTCTGTGTTGATCTAACTAGGATCAGGGAAGGGCAGGGGATACTGGATAAAAGAGACGCTTTGAAACGGAGCCAGAGATTAATAATTACCCACGATTAAATGAAGGATTGTGTATAAACATAGAGAGTTTGGATAAACATCACCACTTTAATGTCTGTGATGCGGAGGAACAGAAACAAGCACTGGAAGTTTAGCTGTATCACATCGATCAAACCATTGTAGGTCCTGAGCAAGTTTGGATCTCACAGGGTTTGCATGTCGGTGTCTCTGATAAAATGCTTGGAAGAAGGTGCAAAATTTCAGCTTACCTGTATATACTTTGAAGACCTGAAAGTTTGAAAATATTCATAGTATGACAGTGAAATTTTGCATGCATAGAAAAAAAAATCAGCTTGACGGGGTCTGGTGGGAACTTTTTAAAATTCAGTATATTTATAATGAATGACCCACTTCTGAGTGGGGCAAAGCCTCACCTCTGGAAAAATTCTCATGTAAATCCATCCTTAACTTTTTTTTTTTGAGAAATGTCATCATGAAATAAATGCAAAGGCCTGTGTCCCCAATGGTGTTTTTTTTTAAAGGTTTTTGGGTTCTGGGTCTTCCAGAGGAGCAACTTCTCTTGGCAGAGGCCTGTTTAGTCTCCAGTGATCAGATATTTTTATTCCCCTGTGGTCGTTTATCTCTCTGCTGTGAGGCGGATCCAGCAGCGCTGCTGTCCAGCTCTGAACTCTTTTGCTGATCGCTGAGATCAAGATAAAGACAGTTTGTCAGCTGTAATCAATCAGCTGCTGTTGTTTTGGCTGTGATTGATCCCTCAGCAGGTAACAACCTTTACTTTGCACTAAACGACAGCATGATTGATCTTTAGTAGTGCTGACTCATAGAGTGCATATACAGTAAGACGATAGCAAGGTGCCAAAAAAAAAAAAAAAAAAAAAACGAATAGAAATCAGTGGGACAATTCTGAAATGTTAAGATGCTGGATGGTGCCGTCAATTGAAAGAGGAAATATCAGCCAGTCATGTTGCTACATTGATTCACAAGGGAATAGTAGGACTGTAACTTGTGCAGGGAAAAAGCTGAAAAACCTTATTTTTCTGTATGTACATGGCTTTAATTTAGTTTATTTCTGTACCACATTTAAAAGAACCTCAGCTGACCAAAATGCTGCACAGGCTGTACAAAATACATACATACATTATACACAAGAGTCATTAAGCAGACTATGAATATACCCAAAAATCCACAATAAAAACCACAAACCTGTAAAAGGTCTCTTAAGTAGGGTGGCGCCAAACCAGCGAGACTCTTTAAAAACATGAACATGTGAAGATGTGACCAATGGCATTTCATTCCTGTCTAAAGACGAGCTGCTGGATTTTGTACAGGCTGCAGTAATAACAGATCCATGCCGACATTCAAAGAATTACATCATATAATTGTCAGGTAAAAAAGGTGTGAAGTTTTGCTTATAGGAAGACTTTGGTGTTGCTACGCTGGTTTCTCTACACCACCAAATTGTTTTTGTACCAATTTGGACGAGAGGTTGGAGTGCCATGTGAATTATGTGAGATTAAATTTATATCTGTTATTCAAACATGATCCTTTATATATAGAATCTTCAGACACTGAAAAAAAGGTTGGCCCTTATTAAACTGTATTGTGACACCAGTTCTGTGGTTTAATTAATAATTACTGGTGGTTAGTTAACAACGAATGTTGGTCTGCGTTACATCGACTCCCCGACACATCACAGGATGTTGGCATCGGTTAAATGTCACACAGATTTAAACTATTTTTATTGATGAAATGCCACGAGTGTAATCATAAAGCCCACATTCATAAAGTCAGGATTGTGGGTTGTATTAATACACTGGTGTAGTGAGAGCAGAAGAACTGTGTACACAGAGTCTGCTACACATTCAAACCCAAACTCATTAAGCCAGATCCCTGAATTTATCAATGGGGGTCTTTTAATTTGGGGAGTCCACTGCTAAAGGTTTCCATCATGATAATGGAGCGAGTGGGTCCTCAAGTTAAATAATCCTGATTTTGAGGGTTTGTGTATCGCTTCCTGTTTTTATATCTTTTTTTTTATTGTTGCTGTCCACATAAATTACAGTTTTGAATGTTGTGGATCGACACATTCTCACACGTCGTGTCATTTTTGGCGTTGGCACTTTGACAGAGCTACTGTGGAAGTACTGGCCGCCAAGAGGTGACGATCCTGACAAAGTCCGCATTAAGACGTTGGAGTGATGGCAGTCGCATTATGCCGTAATCTTTTTAACTTTGGATGTCAGAGCTGGGAGTGATGTCACACCCAACTTGAACATGTTCCAGTAAAGCTTTCTCCGTGCCAAGCTAGAGCCATTCAACAATTCATCAACAAAGTCAGCGTTGGTTTGGCTTCTCCAACTTTTTGAGTAGAATGTCAGATTTTAAGAAGTGATCCAGTTGTAAATTCGGACTGAGACCTCGGGATTTCTGATATCAGAACACTGGACAGCAGACTGGACTCTGTTGTGTTTTGCACTTGATGTTGCTTTTTTAATTGATGAGTTGATGATCAAGCTCAGGTTATAAAACTACCTGGTTAGAGTTGAGAAAAGATTGTAGTTCGGGGTAAAATCCACCCCTGTAAGAGCCATTTACTCCTTCCTTTGTCTAATTACACACATGTCAAATTCACAAAGTGAGTGAGAGGTGAGAACGTTGAAGCCTGAACGTTACAACAGCAAACGCCATAACCCACCACCAACAGACACTCGGCATTGGGATGAACTGAGATACACCAGCAGCTTTTACACAACAAACATTTTTATGTGTTGGGTTTTTTTTGGATTGAACAATGTTCTCTTTGAACGTCTAACACTGTTATTGCAGATATATATTTGACCTTCAAAATAAAAGCTTCCAATTGACAGGTACTTCAGTTATAATGAACAATCAGGTAGTGTAATTTTCCTGCCTATCTGCAGGGCCATATGCATTCAGGTATGCAAGGGGATGTTGTTTCCAAGGCAACCTTATAATATAACACACACACACCTTACTGTGCTGGAAATGTCCTCTGGCCAACACTGCTCATTAGCCTTCACCTCTCTCCCTGCTGGGAGCTGCATGAGTTACACACACACACACACACACACACACACACACACACACACACACACACACACACACACACACACTTTCTTGACAGGTTAACCTGGTTTACTTTTTTCAGCCAATTTTCATCTGAGTCTCCAGCTTTCTGTAGAGGTGACGGTCATTATTGACACTGATCCCTCCTTTTTCTTTTTTTTTTTCTTTTTTTAAATTTTACTCTATTCTATCATATGACTTTTATTTTATTTCTCTAATTATTTTAAAACGTGTTCTCTTATACCTGTAGGGCGTGGGTCTCTCAGTTCACGGACGGTTTCGAGTGGCCACTGAGAAGACGCTGTTTGCGATGCCAGAGACTGCCATTGGTAAGCCTGCGATCTGCCTGATTGAGGGAGTGCTCAGTGGCAAGGGTTGGCCCACATCAGTGGGAGTGTATATCTAGAATATTAATTATGTAGGAGCAATGATTTCAAGCTGGACCCAGTTCACATACAAGGTCTGTCTGCATTTGAAGCTGGGGAGCCAAACACGAGCAGAAGAGTGATTTGCATTCAGTGCAGTTTGCTGATGACCTCATTCCTAAATAAGTGTTGAAAATGAACTGCTAAAATGGGCAGGGTGGAAAAAGTAAGTCCAGCGTTTAAGCCTTTAATCTTCAGCAATGGTACAAATCACAAAAAGACCTTTTCAGACAGTTTGGAAAACAGAAGCTCAGTAATCTAAAAATAGGAATATTTAGTCTTTAGAACTTTTTAAGGCGGTAGATAAGATGATGATGATGTCACCAATTGTTTTTGGGCTGCAGTTTATCTGCTGCCATTTTGTCTTTTTGGAGCCAAAAGTAATTCAACATGGACAAGAGGGTGAAGTGCTGAGCTAACAGCAGAATAAACAAGCGGGGCATATTCGCTGTCACCATCTTGAGCGGTGTGGGTCTGACTGAGAAACTGAGGCCACTGCATGCTCATTGGCCAGCGACTTGTGATTGACAGGTTGTTAGCCAATGAAAATACTCTGGGTAATCGTCCCTTCTGACCATAATTTGCAAAATTAACTTCAAACTTTGTTCACCAACACAGAAATGTTCAAGAGGTCCTGTTCAGGGATTAGAACAGATTATAAGAAGCCTAACAGACAGCAATCAGGTGTGCCACCTGTCAAGCAAAGGAAGCATGAATTATAATTATTTAAAAGGAATCACCCTTGTACATGTTGTTCTACCAGGCGGTAACATGTTGTTTTATGCTCCCTTTAAACGTGGGGGTCTATGAGGAGTGGGTCACTTTTGTAGAGAGCCTCAAGTGGGCATTAGAGGAACTGCAGCGTTTGGTGGCGCTTCTTTTTCTAAGCCAACTAAAAAACTTTAAAATTATTCATAGGAGACTGAAGCGGCAGTGTCATAGTGTATTTTAAATTGGTAGTAGTTCAGGAACCCTTAAATGGGTTGCTGTGGTTGCTTAGTTGGACTTGCTAAATGCAGTAGTGGTAAGTGTGTGGACTCGCTGGACCAGCACATCACTTTCTGTGTGTAAAAAAAGATTGATATAGAAGAGTCGAGCCCACTGAGAGGTGATCCAGCGGTGCAGCTGTCGTCAGTAACAGCTGCTTTTCCCATATATGATTCATCTTTTCCTGGAAGACGTACATGTCAGTGATAGAAAAGCAGGCTGTATGTTGTTCTACTCCTGTTGCTGCCTTCTGACACAGAAACTTGTTTTTTTATCTGAGCCTCCAGGGAGATAGGGAAACAAACACACTGCATCACCCAGAAGGGAAGAGACAAATCCAGGACTTCAAACAGTCACAGAGCAGGAAAGGCCAATGCTCTGCAGGTGGATGTCAGGAGTTTACTAAACTTCTTGACTAAACTTTCTAAAAATATGTTTTAAGAAATGCTACATTAAATTTAGCCACTCTAGCAAAACTGAGAAAACTTGTGTCCTCCTTCTATACATCCATGAACTTTCTCTGTGGTCTTCTTCTTCTCTTCCTGCCTGGCAGCTCCATATTATCCACTATCCTTCCTCTGCACATGTCCAAACCATCTCAGCCCAACCTGAGCTGTCCCTCTGATGTGCTCATTTCTAATCCAGTTCATCCTAGTAACATGTCCTGCACCAGCCTCGCTGGCATAATTCTCCTTTTTGACTCCAGTAGGTGTCAAACAAAATTATCATATTTTATCCAGCATGAACTGAAACTAGTGAAACTTTCAGTTTTCTCATCGACTTGTATACAACCAGAGGCCTTTTCGCCTTCTGCTGGCCATTAGAAAGAGTGAAGGTTTAACATATTCCTACATCCATCTTTTTACAGTCCATCCATCCATCCATCTTCATCCGCTTTATCCGAGGCCGGGTCGCGGGGGCAGCAGCCTAAGCAAAGAGGCCCAGACCTACAGTCTTTGGAAGCAAACATAAAAATCACATCCTTTGAATCCTTCGGCAAAAATCATCTGTCAGTGTGTTAGTTGCTGAAGAGTTGTAGAAGGTCAAATTCTTTAATTATTTCATGCATGTTTAAAGATAATAGATTACAGTGTCCTGATATGGAGCCAGAAAATGATCTGATCCAACTAAAAAGTGCTACATTAACCTGTTAGATCTTTTAAAGCATCATAACTGAATCATGTAGGACATCTTTGTCTGTTGCAGTGTGAGGCAGGTCCTCCAGTGAAAAAGGCCACTGAGACACTAAACTTGTAGGTTCCTCTCTCGCTAATTGTCTCTAGTGGACAGATGGTCATCTGCTGAGGAGATTAGTAACAAATCTGTGACAACAAATGCAGTCGACATTGTACCGTGAACTAGCATGTTGTCAATGAAATCCACTGGGATTACCACAGCTCTGTTGCTGTGAATGCGTATAAGCTGTTTCCAGAGTGATATGACTGTAAAGGTATTTGTTACAGTGGGTTTGTGTTGCTGTGATCGAACAGTTAATGTCGTCAGTGTCTTCATAAAGGTTCTCAGGGTGTTTTGTAACGTTCTGTGCAGGTTTTATTACGTTGGTCCTGGAGTCAGTGGATTAGGAGAGGGCTTTGCAGCGTGGGCACTGCTCTTTTTTTCCGAGTCTGTTCAGGTTCTGATAAATTGATTGTGTGCACTCGCTCCCTCATACGTGCAAACTTCCAAGGACGCTCGAGCCATTCTTCATTTGATACCCACACATACAAACAGAAGCATGTCAGACTTATTATTCTGAAGTACTCTGGGCTCTGACTTTATAATAAATCTTCTGCTGATGTGTAGCGCTGTGGAGTCGGTCTGGTGTCTGGAGAGAGGTGGAGGGTGAAGATTATGTTGTCAGCGGACAGGAAATGAGCGTAGCAGCAAGAAAAAGTAGGAGATTCCCGCCGATGTGCTCTGATATTTGTCTGGGGTTTTGTCAGAGGCTAGGCTAAAGTAAGGAGTGGGAGGAAATGGGCCAGTATTTCAATCGTCCATGCTCAGGATTGGCCATAATGGGGCAAAGATGTTCTACACTGGATGTGATCTGTTTTAAAGTGTCAGTTCTTCATTTGGCGTGCTCTCTTGCACATGAATTGGCACACAGAATAATTTGATTTTAACCTCACCGTTAAGTTTCTTGAGTCTCCTGCTAGCTTTGAATCTCTCCCATCACTTTGGCGAGGACAAGCAGAAAATCTCGCCTAATCCCCTTCCCAGCTGCCATGGTCATAACATTGTCACGATTGTTTTTACTAAAAGCTCTCGACTTGCAGGTCACCGCATGGCCGTTATCAGCACGTCCCCTGGGTAATCAGGAACTTCACACCGCGTGATTTTCCATCAGGGATGAGCTTTTTCTGCCTTTTTCACTGGAATGCAGCTGCCTTATAGACCCCACAAGCTTATTTTAGACCTGATCCTGGGGAGGAATCCTCTCAAGAGCTTCTCGTCTGTGCTGGTTTACTTTAACCAGAGTCGCACTGTGGACTGAATCTTGCTTTTTCCACTGTGGTATTCCAGAGTTAGACGACAGGGTTTCAAACGCTGCAGGAGCTTTAAACTTAGTGCCAGTAAACTCTGAAAATGTTTGAGATGTAGTTCTCATATTAGGGGCACATTTACTGATGTAGAATTAAAGGCTTTGCTGTAACAACAGGATGTGTCCACTTATTAAAATTTTGGAGTCTGGATATGATTGTTAGATGGATAAAATGGTCTGTTGCAGTCTAATTGAATTAATCTCATTAACCTTTAAGTCATCACGACATCCTCCATCTGTGTGAAGGGGAAAAAAATGGTTAGACATGAGGAACAGAGCCGAACTATGAAAAAGTGAGTTCTTTTTGTTACCCCCAAAATTATGATAAACAAGTCATAGCAAAGATAAACAAGCAATAACGAGGCAATAACTGCGTGTTGTCTCAGTCCCAGCAGATCATTGGCAAAAAGGAGAGAAGATGTGTTTCTGTTGTTTTTAAAATGTACTTATCGTATTTTCACGTAACATGACATGTAATCAAAAGCGGGTGAACACGAGGCTCCATATGAACCTGTAAATGCACTGGTTCACAAACATTGAAGCATCACATGGGCGTGATTTAGCTGTAGCTGTCAGTGCCTGAGATTACTTAATTATTCCCCCAGGAAAACTTGTCTTTGTATTAATAGCATCTCTAGCAGTACTTACATCATATCTTTATATCTACACACACAAGCACGCTGTAACCCCTGTTACCCCCCGTGAGGCGGGATTAACAGATTTAACTCGGCCCTGCCAGCCTTCTGAACAACAGCCATAATCTGCCACATTTATAATATTACATTTTCAGCCATAAATCAGGTCAGCTTATCTAATCCCCCCCCTCTCGCCACACTACAGAACCCGCTGTAAGCACTGGACTGTCGCGTCCTGTCAGAAATATTGAAATCAAATGGAAACATTATTGAAAGGACAGAACGAACGGATTAAATCTGCAGATTGTGATGATGATCATTAATTCTCCTAAGCTGCATATTTGGCCTTTTGTAGTGTGCCAGTGGCCTTTTGCTGGAATACCACCATGTGTAAATTGTCTTAGAGTGAGGGGGGATGATATTTTAGGACAAAACCATTGATTATTCTCAGGGAAAAGTCATTATAATAAAAACCCTTGCTTGGCTTGTGTAAGTCACTGATTAATAGGCATGCTGCTTTCATGAAAAACCTGTGCAAACTGTTATTAACTCTGCTTTTCATTTTATTTTGAAAGGGCTTTTCCCTGATGTGGGAGGTGGCTATTTTCTGCCGAGGCTCCAGGGGAAGTTGGGATTGTTTCTTGCCTTGACGGGCTTCCGACTTAAAGGACGGGATGTGCAGAGAGCCGGGGTTGCCACTCACTTTGTGGAGTCTAAGAAGGTACCGTGTGAGCTTTCAGTTCAGGTGTTGGAAGTGCGGGGGTGAGGTCAGAGCTGCACTGGAAAGCCAGATGCTGATTCACTGGAGGCCTCACTCTTGTTTACGGTGCCAGCATTCACCGGCCGGCGCAGAGGCCAGTTGTGTTTTTCTTGCTGTTGGCATGAGGTCAGAGCGGTGGGCGGCAGGTTGTTTATGACTCTAACCTTGGTTTGGGCAGAAACAAACACATCTCACCTCAGTGGAAGTTTACCAACAAGACAAAGGGTTAGATAAGACAGGAGAGAGGACTCGGAGGTAATGAGCTGATGCAAGAAGAGCCAAAATACACAAATTCTGAATCTGAGTAAATAAAACAAAAGGAATCTGCACAGAGTGTTAGCAATGAGCTGACATGAACAAGGAGAAAGAAACAAGATTATCGGTGGGGTCTGATAGTCAAATTTCATTAAGAGGGTAGCTTACCGATTGAAGTGTTAGATTGATTTTTCCATTTTACTTTCAGGTACTGTTTTAGCATCTGTTTTTATTTATAGTTTAGACTTTATTGCATTGATGACTTCCAGATTAAGTATAATCTGAGGTATTTGAGGTCGGCCTGATGAAGGCCTCAGTGTAAGTTCATCAGTGTAGTGAAGGAGGACATTCAGAAGGTTGATGGGACAGAGGAGGATGCTTGGGATAGGATGAGATGGAAGCAGATGACCTGCTGTGAAGCAAAGGGAGCAGCTGAAAGAAGAAACTGAGAGACTGCAGGAAGAGGCGGTGAAGATGAGGGCAGGGCAGGCAATTGCAAAGAAGGAAAAATGGAGAAAGTAAAGACAAAGCAATACACGCAAAAAAATGTCAAAGTCAAACAGGAAGCGATCAAGGACGACTGAGATGGAGAAACTATAAACAGAGTTAACATAACCTAAATTTTTCATTAGTCGGGAATAACAATCCTCACATTCTGTTTATTTATTAGACGATAAAACTATGTTTAGTGAATGTGCTGACACGTCAGACTTCTACACATCATAAACGACAGATCAGCTGCAGACTGACTTTTTCCATTTGCATTAAACAGATCCCAGACCTGCAGAAGGAGCTCGTGGACTTGAAGTCTCCCTCTGCTGAAGATGTCTCCAGAGTGCTAGACTCCTACCAGAGCCAGGTTAGAAGCCAAGAAGCCAGTCATTTACACAAACATGTGGCTTAGACTCTAGCTGTATATTTTCATTACTGCATCTCACTCTTTGTTTCTGCTCTTTGTCCACAGAGCAGTCTGGATGCTGAGAAGCCTTTCATCTTGAAAAAGCACCTCTCTGATATAGACAGGTGGGCCATGACTTTCTTCCTGAAACTAGGTTCAGGAGGTGAGCTGGAGTCTGTTTTTGTTGGTGACAGATAAAGAAAATCTACAGAAACACTGTATTTAGTCAGAAATGTATTCCTGAAATCGGCTTTCAGGGCTCCATATGTACGGTACTCTTATATGCACTCTTTCAGTGCTGGTTTTAATCTCTTTGTGCTCTGTTTTTAAAGACTATCAGCCTTTTATTTATTTTCAGTCTCTTGTCCTTTTAAATCCTGTCAGGCTCTTCAGCGCCAGCAGTGTGGAGGGCATTGTGAAGAACCTGAAGACCGACGGCTCAGAGTTCGCTAAGAAACAAACTGAGGTGCGTTGCTCCTCTGCGGCTCAGTTCAAGTAGAGTGCGGTTCAGCTGCTTCTGTTCCAACAGTCAGCTGTCTTTAAAACATGAACTCTTACAGAGGCTGATGGTGAACACCACCCTCCGATAAACCCACAGACAGAGCTGGAATGAAGCCGGGGTGTTATTTGGCTCCGCTGTGCATTTTGGTAATTAGTAGTTACCTGAGAATGAGTACTTAATGAGGTTAATCACCGTGCCCTGCTGGCTGGAGCTAAAGACACTTTAGTGGGATTTCAGGGTGAATTATCATGGCTTCATTCACTAAAATTCCCTCAAACAGCCTAAAAAGCGATGTCCCACTTCACTCGAGATTAAACGAGTCACATGACCCTCCCTCCCTCACCTACCACACTTCTTAAATCTGTTCACCAGGAAAGTCATGAGCTTGATCTTCTCACCTTCAGCAAGACCAAAGCAAACAAACAAAAAAAAGTTTTTATTAATGAATCTTTATTTACATGTTGAAATAATTGTGATGTGATTTTTGTTTCTGGATGTAAGGATGTTCTCTGAATGCTGTCGTGTGAGAAGGAAGTAGAGTCTGGACATGGGCACGAGGAAAGAGCTTGGGGTTTTTTTGGCATTTCGATGATGAGCTGATGATCTTTTTAAAAGTTTCCTTCTCTCTTTCGGCTGTCACTGACTAAATCCTGGCATTATTGAGAGGTTTATATGTGTATAAGTAACAGCTGGGGCTGTTAGAATCCACAGAAGGAACGATTTGTCTTAGATTGTGACTGTTCTGATATTATGAAGCCAAATCTGAGTAAAACAAACAAACGGTTTCTCTTCCTCTAGACTCTGTCCAAAATGTCTCCCACGTCCCTGAAGATCACCCTCAAGCAGCTGCAGGCGGGCGCAGCTCTGAGCCTGCAGGACGTGCTGGTGATGGAGTATCGACTGAGCCAGGCCTGCATGGTAAAAACCATCATAGTGAAGTCTGAAACCCAAGGTGGTTTCACATTTCAGCTCTGATGATGTGTTTCAGGGAGTGATAAGGCATTGTTTGTGTTGTGTTGCAGAGGGGCTGTGATTTCTATGAAGGCGTTCGAGCCGGTAAGTCACTGCAGTACAGGGGACACAAAAGCAGAAGAGGATGGGTATGAAACTTAGTCTTGTAACTTATTTTTACATAGATTTACCAAACATAATAAACACTGTAGGATCAGTAAACTAAAGTAAAATGAAAATGATAAAGAGATTAAAACGTTACCTGATTTAAACCGTGCCGATCTCCTCTTTGAGGTCGTCTCCTGGTGCATCTCCTCCAGCTCAGCTGAAGGCGCTTAGCTCATGCACATATGCACAAAGGCAAATTATGAGCTTCAGGGGGAGATCTGAAAAATCAGGCTTGCTGGAAGAGGTCCTGAGGTACACACGAAGACAACCTTGAAGGGGAGATCAGCCTTTTTAAAATAAGCTTTGGTTTTTTGGTTCAGATTTAAAGTATATACTGGGACTAGCAAGGATTCTGAGCAGTGATTATTATAATCACGGATCACTCTGCAGAAGTATATGCTCGCCTCTAAAGGTTGTGGGTTAGTTATTGTTCCTCTTAGCATCACTAAACTCGATGTTCTGTGTTTTTAGTGCTAGTTGACAAAGACCAGAATCCCAAGTGGAACCCATCAACACTGGAGGAGGTGTCCAACCAGATGGTGGAGCAGTGTTTTTCCTCCTTGGGTGAGAAGGACCTGACTTTGTGAAGTTGGTCAGCAGCTGCCTCCCAACTTCAAACAACACACCGCTAAGCCTTCTCTAACCGGCCACTTCCTGTCCCCCCCCATCCTTTTATGGAGGAGCGTGCCGCTGTGGATGGAAGCGTGTCAGCCCTTGTTCATAAACCGTGTTATTGCTGTAGAATAAGTAGTAGTTCTGGTGATTCTTTACAGAAAAATCACGACTATGTCTCCACAGCTGAGTTATGCTCACAGGCAGAAGAGGGAGCAGGCAGTTTGGTGCACTGTTGCTCTGCAGTGGAGTCTTTCTGCATAGTTTGTACAGTTGTAATGTTACAGTGCTGCATGTTAAAGGATCAGAACAGCAGTGCTACATTAGCACAAGGACACAGGAGGGGATAATGATCTCACCACTGAGTGCTTCACTACATTTCCTGTGGATGTTTGTTGATGTGACACGGAGCAGTATCATCTGTAGTCCTGCAGCGCGGTCACAGCTTCTGATACAGATCATATATCGTCTCAGCTTCCTGTTTCCTGTTCCCTTTTTTTTTTTCCTCCAATGTTTAATCTCATACAGGCCGCATCATTTAAAACCCCTCAACGCTGGATAACATCGATCATCTTGTTACAGTGCGGTGCTGGGAAACCTTTGATGTTGCTCTGACAAGGTGCAGCTTCCTAAACGTTTTCGCATTGATCAAATTTGTTGGAAAAAGCTCAGTCCACAGAGACCCTAAACAAAGACTGTATATTAAAGATGGGCATACCCACATGACATCATGCACTGGTTTGCACAGTCCTCTTTTTGAAACCTTAATACTGCGCTTTTCTATCAAGTTTACTGCCATTTATAAAGACTTAAAACTAGTGATTTAACCCATGTCTTGTTAAGGAAAATCTTTCGATTTTGTAAATCAATCGTGCAGTTGATTTTTGGGTTTTTTTCCTCATGAACATCTATCTTTAAAAAAAGAAGACATGTTTGTCACCATAGGAGTCGCCCCCTAGTGGGCATTAAAAAAGGTTAAAATGTCAAGGTGCTTCGGCTTAAGTTTTTAACTTCGGAAGCTAAGCCCATCTTCATATACAGTCTATGGCCCCACCTGGCAACCCACTGGACCCAATGGGCCATTCTAACACTGGTCACAGAAGTTGAATCCTCTGATAAGTCAGAGCTGATATGAGTACAGTCCTTCTGGAATCAAGTCTCGCCACTTGTAGGTGAGATATGAGCATTTATTTTGAAGCATTATTTCAATTTTTTTAATGTTAATGGTTACCAAGACTCATCAGTCAAGTCTGATTAACATCTTAAAGCAAAAACCTTTTCCCCCCACTATTAATTACACATTTACTAATATCTTCACTGCTCTGGAATATCCCTAAATTCTCTGGTACTGGAAAAATGGTTTTAATGTTGTGGCAGATCAGTGTAAGTGCTACCTGTAGTTGTTTTTAGGTATAACAGGGAATTAATAAAGTGTTCTAACACAAATCCAAACAATACTTCGAAGACAAACCTATAAATTACTGCTGATATTGAATGTATCTGCATAATTTAGCAAAGCAAATCTGGTTTTAGTCGTCTGAAATGCACGTTTTGTTTTTTCTAATAATTTTCCCGATGTTTGTTCAGAGGAAATCAAATCACTTCCCTCATCATTAGGTCTCTGCAGCTGCATTATTTATGAAACAACCAGAGTCGGATTCAGTGCTGGAACAGAGGGCAATAAAAGAGCTGGTCACATGAAATTCTATGTGTTTTTTACTGGGTGTGTTTAAAGGAACTGATTGTTGAGGATGGTATTTTTTATGACCTAAAATGTTCTTGTGTAACTTTACAAAGTGCCTTAGTTATCAGCATGAGAGCACTAAGCTGCTGCTCAGATATAAACTCTCCAAAGTAAACACGTTTATTTTACGTCAAGTGCTCTGTTCTGTTTGCAGCACTGCCAGGAAATCCTGCTTCGGTAGCACAGGCTGGCACCTGGGAATGATAATGCTTTCCGACTGAATTGTCCCCATCGAGCTGCATAGACTCAAACAATTTTTAAATCAGGCTTCAGATTATTGTTTAAATCCCAGACTGCAGCGTGGGACACCTCATGTCTGTTTTAATCTTCTCTACCTGCCTCACATTCGCACAGTCTGAGCCCATAAATCCTGCCTAAGAAATGAGTATCAAGGCTTTGACTCATTCATCAGTGCAGTCTGCAGCTCATCAAGCAGACAGGACGACCTCCAGTGCTGAGTGTTCGCTCTGGACGGGCAGATGAACTGTGATTTACATCTATTTACATCTTGCTCTTCAGACAAAAGCTGGCCGGAATTCATTTCTGAACATTTGTCCCTCGGCCTGCTGATGGGCGTTTTTGTTTGGCAGGAATTTTAAAGTCATCGTGAACCACAAATATCTCAAAATTGCGTCTCCTCTTATTAAACAGCCACAGAAACACTTCAATGACAGAAGGCATGAGTCTGATTTATTGGCATCAGTTTTACACACACTGTACAGTTTGCAAATCAAAGTCTTAGTGATGCACAAAGTCACTCATTTCAGGTTATTTCATGACAGCTTATTCATGATGCATGTGGTTTTAGTCATCGTTCCCCGGGCTGCTCGTGTTTCGCTAGACTTCTCTACCTATTTTTTATTCTGTGGGTCCCTCAGACTGCTGTAGAAAGCTGGTACATTAGAGAGATTGCACCAATGAGATCATACTGACCTCAGATTTACATGTCCAATGCTGAGCATTAACTAATCAGCTTGGCTGGTGTCAAGTCAGTGGCACATTTTTAAATCACGTTCAAATACTAATTTTAAACAAAACTTGAGAGACGGTGGACAAATTCAGGAATAATGAGAGAAAGACGGGAAAAAAAAGATTTTAAGTAAAGGAGGCGCAACATTATATTTTCATTTTCAGAAACTTGCAGAGCTGTTGGGTCTAGCATCTCATCTGTTTTGTAACAAATCAATGGAGTTCCTTTGTGTTGGGGACTGTGGAGTCCAGCAGGAGTCAAATACAAGAAAAAATTACATTTTAAAGCCACAAAATGCGATTATGTGCACCAATTTTGTATATTTTTGTGTGCACCATCAACACATCATAGCGCTTTTTCTACCTAGAAGCCAGGCTGCAAAGCACAGGGGACCCCTGACTTTTCATAGCATGTATTGTGTGCATACTTGGTTATATTTATTATGTAGTAGGAAATACTTTTTAAAAAAAAATCTTTATTTAAACAGGAAATTAAACATTATAGACAAATGCCCAAGAGGCAGAATTTATTTGTCTTTGAATGATTTTTGATGGTGGGAAAAACCAGAACTCGCAGATAAGATCCACAGAGAAGAGCCTGTAATTGTTTTCTGTTGATTGGAGGAATCCCTCTCTGTGCACCAAGAGCTTCTGGTTTACAAATCCGGTACTGATTGATCATCACTTATGTAGCAGGTTTATCAGAGAAACCCATGTCTTGTATTTTTTTCTGCTAAATTCAGTATAAATATGATAACAATGAGGGCATCCAGGTGTTTCTGGCTATGTCGATGCTGATTTAAAGGTAATTGGCAGTATTAGCTACCCCTGGACCCGGTGTGTTCAGCTATAAGTTCCCTCTTCTTGGGTGTCTCCTTCTTTTACTTTAAGACTGCTTACCCTATTGAAAAATACATTTACTTCATTACATTTACATAAGTTCCTTATGTTTTTAAGAAAAAAACATATCGTCTTGCTTATTCATCTCTCAAAATGGGAAAAAAGTCCCATCTATGGCCATTAAAGTGCTCCATACTGAACTAGTTGTTAATTAAAGATTAATATTTGTAATATTTGAACACTGAACAGCAGAAGGAGCTTCTTTAAACACAAAAAATTGCATCAAGAAAATGATAACGCTTCGCTCCAGCATTGATTTGAACTCAACGACAGGGCACTACAGCCCTTCAGACTCTGCATCTCAGAGAATCTGTCCTTAGTGTGAGTAAAGCCTGTCTGTGGGAACACCTGCTGGTGTCAGATAGCGTAAAATGAGTGACCTTTAAAACCATGAATCACTTTTCCCCAAAAGGAAGCATCACCTGGAAAACACAGATGTTTGGATGAAGACGGATATTCACGCTGGGTCTGAGATTTTCTTTTCTCAATTCTGTGAAAGGTGCAACTCGACGCTTTTCTTTTGTATGACCTGCAGACCCCACATTTATAAATGTGTAAACACGGGAAATGCAGTCAAACCTGACATCAATATTTCTGGCAGTATCTTTAAGAAACAGAATTGGAGGCAGAAATGAAAACTATGACTCAGCCTCCAGCATGAGAACTTTAAAGAAAATGTGCATCTTGACTTGCATTAACAGCTCAAACTCTGGCTATCAGGCCCTCCTCGTGTTTGTGTGTGTGTGTGTGTGTGTTTTTCTAAGCCAGCCTTTCATTCACAGAAAGCAGTTTTTTAGGAAAACAGTCAGATTAGCCTTTTCTCGTGTTTATCAGAAGCAAAACATCCGATTAGCACGACCTCTAATCTCCAGTTTGCTCATAACATGTTTGGAGGGAGATTAATCTGCCCACGCAGGAACATTATGATTAATGTGTTTGATTTTTGGAGTGTTTGGGTTACGTAGCGCACCAATATGGTGCCGCTCATCATCACTGAACTCACAGAAACAATTCAACCTGTGAACTGTGGCTCAGAACTTTGTTTTTAAAGAGGCTGCTGCTCTTCTGTAAAGCTGGCACAGTTTGAAGCACCGAATAGCATCAGATAGCCCTCCCAGTGCAGTGTGGGTGTATTTGCTGCTTTTATTGGTCAGTTTTATGTCAGCACAGACTGGAGACGTGGAGAGAAGGCAAGCGGTGACCATACCCTGCCACTTACTTTTATGGCTTTATTAGCAGTTGGCTCCTGCTATTGTGGTTCATCCTTGCAGTTATTTTATTACTTCAATACTCAAAGCTGTTGTCTCTGCAAACAGCTGTGTGGCAGTTTAAGCGACAGCTCGCAGTAATGACTTCAGTTGAGGGTAAATTCCACCTGTCTGATGCCACTTTGACGCACAACAAACTGACCTGTCAGCATCCACCAAGCTGCCAGTGACCCATTTACAGTTTAGGGGTTGGTTCACATCCACTCCTTTGTATGTAATGTGTTTATCCAAATGGAATGGCTCATAACAATGGGTATGAAACTTAATTTGAAAAGTAAAAACCTCTAATTTCTGAAAATGTATTTGTTTGAAATTATCTTGGGACCTGTCGGATATTAAAGGGACATTTCACCCATAAATGTACATATGGGTGAGACCCCTCTGGCCTGTGATGCTATTCATCTGTTTTAGTGTGAGCTGTCAGCAGCAACATTTATTTCCTGAAATCATGATTCAGTCCTCAAAAGAAAAAATTATTAAGAAAAACAACCTGTGACAATTGACTGTATATAAAAGATGGACGAGGCTTACAGCTGTGAAAAATAAAGGTTATGTGGAAGTGAATTACAGAACTGGTTGTTTAAAGCTCCAAAGAAAAAAAAGGTCAATTCATTTTATTTTTGCACCACCAAATCACAACAACAGTCGCTTCGAGCTGCTTTATATTGTAAGATAAAGACTAAAACATTACAAATAAAAGCCAACAATTAAACAACCCACACTTAGCGAGCACTTGGTGACAGTGGGAAGGACAAACTCCCTTTTTAAAAGGAACCGGCAGTTGATGTCTTTCTGGGTTCAGTCTCTAGTTTCAGGTCTTATTGAACACAGCTTGATATTCAGTTTGTACATTACAGTACCCATTAGAGTCTAACAGGAGACAGCTCATTGGCTAATGATGTATCAATCACAAAAGGTTTTTTTTTTTTTATATTTTTGAGTAACAAAGTCATGATTTCTGGAAACAGACATTAGATGGGAGGGTTTAAAAAAGCATTTCTATATATTCCTCTATATGTAAGAAAAAGCAGACAGAATTGACCAAATTTGGCATCTCACACAAAAACAAACAATGATAGACACCACTATGGCCAGAGGAGTTCAGGAGTGAGCCTTTAAAGCTGGCTCATTGTCATTAAGGACTTGGGCGGTTTAAACCTTATTCCAGATGCACTGGCGCTCTTGTTAGAGATAAAAGGTTAAATGTCATGGCTTTGTGCTTTTTCTTCTTTAGGGCAGGTAGCAATATTTCTCAGGTATACACTGACACGATGTGGACAACCCCCCCAAAAAACAATCGAACAAAAAAAGAAACTAGGCCCTAAAACATTTCCCCCAAACTGCTGCTAGTTTTTTTATTCACTCCTCTTTCTGTTGATGAGCCAAATGTTTCTTGAAAGTGTGTCAATCCTCCTCGTGCCCTGGTTTCTTTGCGCTGGCCGCCTATACGATCCAAGTCCTGTCAAAGTTCCCAAACTGCACGACTTGTGTGCAGAGAATATCCTGGAGGGCAGGAAGCGCATCATTTGTACCCTGGATTTCCTGGACTCGTTTTGAGGACATGTTTGGAAGGAGGGCTGCAGCCAAGCCTGTCTAATTGCAGAGCTTGGAGGATAATGCTCCTCGTGGATCTCCAGGGAGGCCATTAGGAGCCCACAGAGCCTTTTGTCAGACCGGAAGGAGTCACACAGCTGGGTGTGTTTCTGACCTGCTGATACCAGTTTTCAAGTGAGAGCCTTCACCAAATGAAGGGATCTATAAATAAGATCCTCCGTAAGAGGAGAGAATCTTGGCCCCAGGACAACATTAGTGGACGGGGTAGACTTTCACTGGCAAGGAGGAACATTGTGATTCCGGGCATATCTGATAGGATTTCTTATGAGGGCAGCCACGAAGAGCCAGCACCTACTGCGAGGCAGAGAGGGGACAAATAAGGACCGAGGAAGATGATATCTAGCTGAAGACGGTGTGCGTCAGTGAGGCTCCAGCTAAGAAACCAATAATCACAGAAACATAGATCAGAGCACTCTGGTCACTTTGGAGGAGGTTTTTTAGTCTCAGTCCATGTAAATCAAATCCAAAAGTAGCTCAATTACTAACGCCTCATTCATACTCCTCCTCACAAGTAGGTGGAGTGACTCTGAATGATGGTCAGAGCAACTCGTCCCAGCCTCACCTTTCCACTGCGACACACCTCCCCCCGTCATGGCACGTCACATTCAATGTAGGGGATGTCGCTGTAGCGGCGGTCTACCTCCACCCACTGCTGCACGGCCCGGGCCACGATCTCCTCTGATAGCTTCTGGGCGTACTCCAGCAGCACCGGGTTGACCTGAGGGGAGCTCTCTGGTGAACCCATCTCTGAATGAACTAAGTAGGCTTTCTCACCCCTTGTCCCTTTGCTCTTTCCCTCCACCTTCTCCGTGGAGTTTGCATTTTGGGCCACCGAGTCGCTCCTCTTGGATTTGACGCACCCCATACTCTGGAGGATGTAGCATTGATTCAGTTTAGGGTGGGGGGTGTAGGATGGCAGTGAGGAGCCAGAGTTTTTGGTTAGATTTCCAACACCAACATTTCTTTTTTACCTCTGGAGGGGAGCTGTGTTCCTGCTGCAGTCACTGTCATCCACTCCCACTCGTAGCCATGTCTCTGAGCACAACAGGTGCGATGGTCGGGGTGGTGTTACACAGCTGCGGGTGGGGTTTTAGTGGGTTGACCGGCTAGGAGGCCCATCCCTGTGTGGGTCTGACAGTCCGGCAGCTTTCTTGACCAGATCTCACACCTTCCTTGGCTGCAGATAGAGAAGAGACAGAGACAGGATTGTTTAAAGTGATTTATTTTCCACTAGAGTAAAAACAGTCTAAAAATACCAGATGGTGGGGAGCGAGGGGAGGATTGTGGACGAATTTCACAGTGGCTGTGACCCTGGGCTCCAGGGGCTGGTTCGAGGTCAGGGCCTTGAAGTTGGCTCACCTCTGCAGGGTCACTTTTAACCACGCTCCACTCTTCTGCACATCTACTGTGTTACTCATCCACCCTCCTCCTCCTCTTCCTCCTCTACTAACTCGTGTTTTATGACTCAATCCCCCTCGCCCTATTTTGTATAGCATGACACAGGCACGTCTGTCTCTGGCCTGAGTGCCCTGATGCTGTTTTGTTGTAAGCCCGTGTCTCCCATCTGTTCCACTAAGCGAGCCTTGCAGCCTGATTCGCAGTGACAGCTCCTCTATTTTTTTTTTCTAGGACTGGAGGCCTCAGTGCACAGCAAACATGTGCTTCATTCAGAAAGCTGCATGTAGTCTGCACAACACGCAGCACATGAATGATTCATGCAGAGCCGGGGAGTCTCCCTGTGAGTACAACAACATTTGGAGGTTCGGGCAGACATCAACACAGGAAATCCGCATCCACAGCTGATGTTATGTTAATGAGCTTAAATGGCTACAAACAGTTGCCTTAGTATGAAAAACTGAGAGCACCCGTTAGATGTCTGACAGACACATGGGATTTGAATTAAACGTGATTTGAACAGCACAGTGTTGCAGCTTTATCTCTACAAACATGAACATGACTGTGTAGTGGCCCAAAGAAGCTGTACATACTTCTAGAAGAGAGTCTCAGATTTCTCTCCATTCCACTTTAAAACGAAATAATCCAGCGACAGAAGAAGGAGCAATAACCCCAAGGTCGTTCATATAAACAGTAATCCATACATCATATTGTGTCTCTGCGCTTCGCCCCCTTCTGCTTTCCAAACAGCATCCGACGGATCTGAACTTGAACCTTATTGGCTGTAATGTAAAGAGATCAAAATATCTCCACAAGTTCGTGGCGCTGCTCGCCGGTTATTTGTGATGAAGCGCTCCGTGCCAGATTTCCAAATAATCTCCGAGCCTGGAGGGTGCGGGCTCTGCAGACTGTTTCCCCTGATGCCTTCGCGTCGGTCAGTCAACGCAGAGTGCAGCTCCGGGAGAGAAAATCACAAGTCTGGACTGAGCTGAGCACAGCGACGCTTGACGGAGGTTACCGAGCTGCAGCGGGGCTCCAGAGGAGAGAGAACCCAGACGATCCGAACCCACACGGGGCGAGCCTGCCATCTGCCGGCCAAACAAGTGACGAAACGATATGGAGGTTCATTTGTGCAGAATAAACGTGGGGCCCTAACAAAAATCACAAAAACATAAATGAGGGACAAACTGACTTCTATTTTAATTTAAACTGCTCAAAACCCCAAATGAACACTTTTTATTCAGAGTACAGCACCAAGTCAGTTAAACTTCTGGGATACTGATCCTTGGGGCGCCACCAGGGTGGGTCCAGGGAGGGGGCACTGGCCACCTTCCAAAATTTGCTGGCCCTCCCTGGTAAGGCTGTCCTATGTTGGTAGTAATTCTAATAAACGTGAGCACAAAAAGCGGCAGACACCCTACAATGAGTTGAAACTTTAACTTACTATTTATTCCTGCTTAAAACTGATTATTATGGATTTCAGTTAACAGGTGATCTAGACGGGCATCAAAAAGACAACCCCTAAACAGGAATGGTTTCACAAGTGGAGGAAACTGACGTTTTCCCCTCCTCGTCTTTTTTGACTGTTTCCCATTTGGCTAGGATCAGTGTCACTACTGGTAGCATGAGCTGATACCTAGACTCTGCAGAGGTTGCGCAGGTAGCCCAACTCCTTCAGGATGGCACATCAATACGTCCGTATAATCTTAAGAGCATGGATGACTCTAAGGAGAGCTGGATAGAGCCGTAACAGGCCCCTAACCAATCAGCTGAACTGGTATCTGCTCCTTTAGGCATAGAAGATCAGGATGAGCAAAACAGAGATACAGAATGACGTCCAGCTGGCCACTGGTGTGAATGTCTCTGACAAAACAATCAGAAGCAGATTTCATGAAGCCGTGGAGAAGACTATGTTGTCGGTGACATCGTTCAGCATGGCCGATGTGTTCTGGTGATGGGTCAGTGATAGTCTTGGGAGGCATATTCATAGAGGAACGCATAGACATCTACAGGCTAAGCACCAGCATCCTGACTGCTGTTGGGTATCAGGATTAAATCCTTGGACCCATTGTCAGACCCTACACTGGTACACTGGGTCCTGGGTTCCTCCTTGTGCATGACAATGTCCGACCTCATGTGGTGAGAGTATGCAGGCAGTTCCTGGACAATGATAGCATTGACTGGTGCCCACACTAACCTGACCTAAATCCAATAGGACACCTCTGGGACATTATGTTTTGGGACCTTCAGACGGTCCCAGGTTGCACCTCAGATTGTTCAGGAGCTCAGTAATGTCCTGGTCCAGATCTGGGAGGAGATCACATCCACAGACACCATCCACCCTTTCTCATGCCCCTGTGTTGTCATATTTTTTTCACTTTGATTTTTGGGGTGTCTTTGAATTCAGCTGTCTGTGGGTTGATAATTTTCATCACCACCAAACAATGCGATGTAACCTATTACCCAGTCCATATCCATGCAGATATCCAGCATTATTTTTCCTGCATTGAAATCTCTTGTGTGTATAATGAGATGTGAACGTTTTCTTACTTAAAGCTCCATGGTGTAGGGGTGAATAGATTAACCTTACACATAAAATATCTCTGATTCAATTACAGGAGGAGACACAAACTCAGCCTCAGAAGATCACAAGCTAAAACATGTGCCAAATGTCTCATGTGGCTCCATCTGCTGGCGGGTGAATCTATACCTTTTCATGTATCAGATGACCACTATACTGTGGAAATAATTAATTAACGTATCCGTCCTCTTGTCTCTTTCTGAAATGCTTTTCTCGTAAGACTCAAAAATAACTGACAATAATATTTGCAAATAAATAAATAAATAAATAAATAAATCTAAGACTCACCTTCCATCAGTTGCACCAGGTTATTGGAAATCTCTATTTCTTTTTATTTGAGGGCGTTTTTAATCATACTCCACTTTGTGGGCACACACAATTCTCCACCTTGGGAGAAGTGTGGACACCAAATGATGTTGACATGTTAACCTGCAAGAGACCCATGATGGCAGTCTAAAACCTGATTTTAGTTTTAGTTTGTCTTATAGTGTTGACTTTGGTCACAATGCTCAACACTGTCTAGACACGAAGGAACATGAGAACAAAGGACCAAAAAGCTCTGTACTCCCACATAAAGACAGGCTGCCTTAGTAATTTATTGTACACATAAATAGATTAAAACTGCAATAAAACTATTGTTAGATTTACAAAAAAGATGTTGGCTTTATTCATAGCTCTGATTTCTTGACTGGCATGTGGATACACCCCCTATAGGCTGTTGAGAAAATAAACTAACCACTTTATTAGGTATCCCTTGCTAGTACTGTATTGGACCCTCTTGTTGAATCAATTCTTTGTGACATAGATTCGATAAGGTGCTGTAACTTTCCTCAGTTCACGTTGAGATGATAGCATCACACAGCTGCTGCACATCCATGATGTGAATGTCCTCTTCGACCACAAACAAAAATGTTCTGTTGGATTGAAATCTGGTGACTGTGGAGGCCATCTGAGTATAGTCAACTCATTGTCATGTTTACGAAACCAATTTGAGATAATCTGAGCTTTGACACACGGTGGTCAGAAAGGGATTGACATCAGCAATCCCCTATTTGGGTAGGCTGTGGTGTGTAAACGATGTACAGTTTGCATTAAGTGGTCCAAAATGTACCAAGAAAACACCCCAACACCATCAGCCTGAAGCACTGATGCAAGACAGGCTAGATCCAAACTTTCATCGTATAAAAGCCAAAATCTGACCCTGCCATGTGAATCTAAAAGTAGAAATTGAGACATTTTTCCAGTCTTCTATTATCCTCTGCTGATGAGCCTGTGTGAGTTGTTGTCAAAGATTCCTGTGTTAGCTGACAGGAGTAGCACACAGTGCAGGTTTGTTCTGCATACCTTGGTTGCTATGAGAAGTATATGCATTACTGTTACTATTCTATCAGCTTTAGGTTGTCCAGCCATTCTCCTTTGACCTCTGACATCAGCAGGCATTTTGACCCAGAGAAGTGTTGCTCACTGGATATTTTTTTCCCCCTGGGCCATTCTCTAATGGCTAAGTATATTTATCCGAAGCAGTGCCACACAGAACAACTACACAGAACAACTTTAGATGTTACAGAATTTAAAGTACATGCAGTGCATAAAAATTAAAGACATACATTTTCAAATAGCCTTGACACCAGCAATTTATGTTTCTGATGTTAGTGTTAGTAACTGGCCACACGATGGCGCTCTTCTCTCGGGTCGTTCAACCAACTTTGACTATTTTGAAAAGTCCTTGGCCAAGTATTTTCTACATTTTAGTTTATTCTCTTTGGCCCTGATGCCATTACCCAATGCTCTTTTGAGAAATAATATAGTTCCAGATTTTCATGGAAGAGGATTTATTCGATTTTGACAGAAAGCCTGACCTCAACAAAGCAGATGATTTAAGTGCCACTCGATAACTCATGTATATCTCATGCATATATCTTTCTACGTAGCACTTTTAATTCTTATTCTTACTTTTATTTTTTCATGTCTATTTAAGCGCAATTTATGACAGTATGTTTGCACTGAAGCACCGCAGCAATTTCCTAATGTTGTAAACCTGCTCAACATTTGGCAATAAAACCCATTCTAATTCTGATTCTGATAACATTACAACTGTCATTTTTCTTCAGGTGGTAAATTCATTTAGAAATTAACATTTTAATCCAGAATCAGCCGAAAATCCAAAACGCTGCCCTTTCTCAAGGACGCAGAAAGAGATGCGAGCAAAGATATGACTGACTATTGGATATTCTTTAGAGAAGATACGCATTGTAAAGTTTAAGAAAATGAAGAATGCAGCTTCTATCTTTATTCAAGACTTGCATTAAATTATTTGTTTTTGGGTGATATAAAACATTGTCTGAGTGAGATTATCCCGTCCAGCACATGCCCACAGCCACCGTTCCTTTATGGGTTGACAGCGAAAGAAAATTTTTCTGTCAGTCGGTTAAAATTCATTGTTGCCTGTCCAGCCAATCATAGATTTTGACGACACAAAAGAGGCTAAAGTTGGAGTATAAAAAGGTGCGCGCTAATAAACTATGATGCCTATCAGTGTGGGACATTAATCCAACCCCAGTTCAGTCGCGCATCAGCTCCGACACAGTGCAAAGGATTTTTTTTTAAACAAAGCGTATTTTTAAACCAGACTTCACACCTAAGAGACAATGCATCTGTCTCAGATCGTGCTGTATCTGAGCTTGCTGATTGCTTTGGGTCCAGTAGTTCTGAGTGACCAAGAGGCGCACCAGCAGCCTTCCGTCAGCACCCCAGTAGACACGGATCAATGCGCTACCTGCGAGGTCCGGCAGCATATTAAAACCATGCGATTAAACGCGATAAAGTCTCAGATTCTGAGCAAGCTGCGAATGAAGGAAGCTCCCAACATTAGCAGAGAGATCGTGAAGCAGCTCCTGCCCAAAGCGCCGCCGCTGCAGCAGCTTCTGGATCAGTACGACGTGCTGGGAGATGACAACAGGGAAGAAGTCCTGGAGGACGACGACGAGCACGCAACCACAGAGACAATTGTGATGGTGGCAACTGAACGTAAGTGTGAATTTTCTTTATTTTTTGTGTCACTGCGTAAGCGCACTCGAACGTCTCCAAAATAATTTTTTACGCACGTGGTAGAACGCACAGGAGAGTTTATTTTTAGAGAGCAGTCATTTTTTTCCCACCAAGGTTTTGTGTTAAATTGTTGATGCAAAAGATTCAAAACACTTTATGAGACATGGTGTTTGGGCAGAGAGTGCGCCGAGTGATTACGCATGAATTTTACGCAATCATGCGCAAACGCGCCACTTTATTTCTCAGCGATCATGGAATTAATTTTCTTTTCCCATGTCTCCGCAGCTGATTCCGCCGTCCTGGTGGACGGGCAACCAAAGTGCTGCTTTTTCTCAATTACGCAGAAGTTTCAAGCCAGTCGTGTAGTTCGAGCGCAGCTTTGGGTGCATCTGCGTCCCTCAGAAGAAGTGACCACCGTGTTCCTGCAAATCTCCCGGCTTATGCCGGTCACAGACGGGAACAGACACATACGAATCCGCTCCTTGAAGATCGACGTGAATGCCGGGGCCAGCTCTTGGCAAAGTATAGACGTCAAGCAAGTGTTGACTGTGTGGCTGCGGCAGCCGGAGACCAACTGGGGCATCGAGATCAACGCTTTCGATTCGAGGGGAAATGACTTAGCTGTGACCTCCGCAGAGCCGGGAGAGGAGGGTCTGGTGAGCTCAACTTTTACTTGAAATTTAACAGGGAGCTTGTGGTTAGGTTTTCACTTTGAAACGATGAACAATAGATGGAGCTTGGTCTCATATGTCTAGAGCAATAGGCTATCTGTCGCTACTGTCACAATCGGTGCATATCTAGCCATTTCTAAAGCGCCTAGGTTCAGAAAACTGTTAATGCGTCTCTGTACAGAGGGTGAGACTTTAACTTCCAGTGTGCAGAGAGGCTTTGCAGGCTCAGCAGGCGTTTAAACATTCCTGCATTTCACTGCTGGAAGAAGGAATCAGGATATAAAAGACTTTTGAAAGCTGTTAATCAACACAGACTCCATGTAGGCGCACACCTGCATTTGGACAAGCGCCCGGTCCACAATAACCTCAAATCTTATTGCTTGATTACATAAAAGTTCACCTGCTCCACATTCCTTTAAGTATTCAGTGTGGCTGTGCAAATCAGAGTAATTGCTGGCACATACACACACAGAGCTACTATCAATGACAAACATACATCACAGAGCTCTAATAATGGCACCCGGCACTGGGGCAATTAGAATAACTAGACAGCTGTGGCTAACCAACCATCAGATGATTTAATTTCTGCATAACTCAAAGTTTCATAATATTATCGTGCCATGTTTGAAAACTGACAGCCGCAGGGCAGCGGATTAAAAGATGAAAAGCTGAATGCTGTCACCCGCCTCCACCTGCAAACCTGTTATTATCAGATTGTTCACACACACTCTCTTGTTTCAGCAACCGTTCATGGAGGTGAAGATTTCAGAGGGCCCCAGGCGTGCCCGGAGAGACTCGGGCCTGGACTGCGATGAGAACTCTCCAGAGTCCCGGTGCTGTCGCTACCCACTCACTGTGGACTTCGAGGACTTTGGCTGGGACTGGATTATTGCACCAAAACGCTACAAGGCCAACTATTGCTCTGGGGAGTGTGAGTACATGCACTTACAGAAGTACCCACACACCCACCTGGTGAACAAAGCCAACCCCAGAGGGACTGCAGGTCCCTGCTGTACCCCAACAAAGATGTCGCCAATCAACATGCTCTACTTTAACCGCAAAGAGCAAATCATCTATGGCAAGATCCCCGACATGGTGGTGGACCGTTGTGGATGCTCCTGAGTTGGGATGGAGAGAGAAAGGGGGCGGGGGCGAAGGGGCCGAAGCGCCGTCCAGCATCCTACTTTAAGACTGTTTGATACCACCAATCCACCAGTTCCAGTGCTTTCCTGCAGAACACGGTGCAATAGAATCAGAGTAGAAGCCACAAACAGCCCGACCTTCCTGCAGGGCAACGCTTTCATAGTTCTCACTTTTCTTTCCTCCAGTGAAATCTTAGCCATAGAGGCTTGAAGCCAGGTGGATGCAAGAATGCAAACACACACACACACACACACACACACACACACACACACACACACACACACACACACACACACACACACACACACACACACACGCACACACACATGCACACACACAAATATAACACATGCTGGACCTTGAAGTGAATGTAGCCAGAAATGATCACAGTTTTCCAAAACAGTGTTATTATTCTTTGTTTTTTAAATGATCTGTGCTCTGTCCATTTATAACAACATGCCGTCCGTTTATACACCACTCCACTTGTAGCTGATATACAAGCTATCACACTTGATGCTCTGTGTTTGTGATAATCATTTTTTTAGTTTTGTTTTCAGAGTGAAACCAGGAATCCTCAAGGACTTTTTGAAAGGGCTCGGAAAAAAACACAGCTGGAGACTCTTTAGGGTGATATTTCACACTGGTAGAACATGTTTTAGTACCCCTAAGTGTCCCCAAGAGTCAATAAAAAGTTAAACTACACAAAAGACTAACTAATCTGGAGATTAATCTCTCTTTTATTGCTCAAAGTTTCCCCCATAATGATGTGGTGGTTAATCTCTCTTCAGAGCCTATGGATACAAACATGTTCCACCAGTCTGAAGTACCACTTTAGGTCTTGTCAGGTCCTCACTTATTCTGTCATACATACATGCAACAATATATCCAACTGAGAGATCATTCTCCCTCAGTCGCAATTGTCAGTATCCAACCAAACAGCCCAACCTGCCCGATACACTTGAATTATTCTGATTGTAAATTCACATGACTGGACAGAAGGACTTGAACTGAAGGCACGATGAATGCAGCCTCCAAATGAAAGTGTGTTTAAGACAGAAAACGATGTGAATGTCGAAATCATGTTTAGACTCTGTCTTACAAACACAGTTTGCACTATGGCACACCAATAGAAAGAATTGGTTGCTACAAAAAAAAGTTGTAAAAACTGATTTTGATATGTTTGCTAATTTGTATTGTATTCATATGGCATTTGTTTCCAGTAGGAGTTGCCTTTCTGAACCATTGTTGGTAAATATGTAAAACTGCAACCTAGCAAGATAAATGTTGTAATGCAGCAACTCTATATACTTGTTTTAACAAATAAAATTTCTAGCTTGTTTGAAGAGTTCTGTTTCTTTGATTAGCTGACATCTCGACGAAGCTCATTTTCAGTCATAAACCTCAATAGAATTTGTTATTAGAGCTGCTTCAGAGAAAGCTTTGCGGTCACGTTTCAGTATCACAACACAACAACCTGAACCTCAATATCGCAGTCCCCCTCCTGTCACACTCCAGCAGCTGAGAATCTTTATGTCTTCAGCACATGGTGCAAGCTGATACAGCCAGTGCGTGACTGTGTGTGTGTGTGTGTGCAAAAAACAAATTCCAGCACTTGTCCTCCCTCCATCTACCGGACTACACCTGCACAATCCCGTCACCGCCCGTTTTTCTTATGCACGGCTCAGCCCAATTTCCCTGACTCTGCTTTTTTTTCCCCATGAAGGGATGTTGAAAGTGTTGTAGTCTAATGAGAGGATGTGAACTCTGGTGCGCTCTGACAGCATGACCTATTCTACTGACAGCCTCATTGAGGCCTGACTTCCGCCCGGTAGAGGGCGAATTGAGCGCCACCCGTGAGAGCCACTTCCTTTCCTGCTGAGAGCTGGAAAACTGCCATGAAGATCAGCCACAGCGCAGAGCCGAGCCTGGGCAGAGTGGATCCACAGAGCGTCTTTGCTCTCTAAGGGGGAGATTACAGATTCTGAATTCCTGTGGCCAGTGGAAAGATCTGTACTTCCAATATTTATATATTATTGCTAATTTAACCGTTTGTGGGCAGAACCATTTAAAAAAAGTGTACCATTTACCGTAGTTTAACTATCCTCCTACACTACTGCTCTTTACATGTAAGACATGGACACAAGAATTTTATAACTTTCCAAAAGTTAAACTTCACAATATTACACAGATACCAAAATTTATTTTGCAATTCTTCTTAAATTATGATCTAATTTAAGTATCCAAAATTCTTACAGATACGTGCAACAGAACACATTATGCTGTAATTATTTTTAGATTAATGACTACATTTGGAGTTCTTTAAATGAAAGGAAATACAATTAATACAGTGAGTTTGTTTTAGGCATGAATACTTTAGCGGAACAGACAGATTACTGTTATGAGTGTGTTTTGCATTTCTGAGTACAGGTGAATACAGGTGTGTCTTGACATTAATGGGATATGCTTTGGTGTGGCTTGGGCACAGAAATATTTGAAAAGCAGAATATGAGTATCCTAATCTCCCGTTTTTTCATTATAAACTACACATTACTATTATAGGCACACTATAGATATTGTATGGGCATTATAGAGCTCCTCAAACTCCCCCTACTACATTATAAGCATAAGTTAGTATTTTAAGTGCAGGCTGTAATACCTCGCTTAAATGGCATTTTAGAAGTTAACATACAATCTTGTTTTCTTTGAAGACATTGTTCCCTGTTCCTGTTGCCCTGTTTACTTTTAACATTAGTTTTTCAAGATGTTTTGTCCATTATTAGTGTAACTGAATAAAAAAAAAACATAAAATTAAAGAAATGATCTATTTTATATATTAGTTATCTGTTCAGTATTTAATTAAATCACAAGAAGTTCATAAATAAAGATTCCCTAGCTATCTCAAAATTAAGAAAAAATCCTGGGTGAAATATAAAATCTTAATGATAGCCATTTTAGAAGTTATTAAATTAAAAACTCAAAAAAATATTATAAATAGGTATAAATAATGTTTCATTGTCTTTTATGATTTTACAGTTGTAAAACTGCTCAGGTTGTGGGTTTGGGCACATAAAACTTAGTAACATCCTGCAGCCACATGAGCTGCTCTGATTCAGTAATGACTGCCTATCTTTTTCATTCATAAGCTGCTTGTTTCGGGCAGACAGCAGCTGCTCTTCCACAGTGTTCACTGCAGTGTGTTGTTTGTGAACAGGAGCTGGGAAACATTTCCACTGAGCATCATTACATCTGTCAGGAGTCCGACCCTGGAGGACCGTATCCGCCAGCAACATTCCACCTCTGACAGATGAGGAAGTGAGAGTGAGAACGGGAAGAAGGATGTTCAGGGGTGAAAGAGTAGTCCAAGGCAGCTGGAGACCCCGTTATTGGATAGGATTCCTGTTGCGTAAATTTAATAGAAATTGAATGGATTAAACATACTCTTTGTTAAGTGTGCATTCACAAATAGCCATTAATAACATATCATAAGGTTGCTTGATGATTTTTTAGTAATTATATGAAAATGCGTACTTAAGGGAATCAAGTAATGATTATGGAAATCAAATAGATTTACCAAAACTAGAGGTGATTGAATTTAAATTTTTTGTTTTAAATTTATTCTTTTTTTTCTTTTTCTTTTTTACTCTTTTCAGTTTAGCTTTTCATTGGTTAAAATGGTTTCAGTTGAGTTTTTATTAGTTTCTATGTTAGTGTTTGTTTTTCTGATATGAAGTTAACAACATTACAACAACACAATAAACCTAAACCCTAGGTACGTCATGTAGACAGTCTCAATAAACATATTCAGCAGAACATCTTCAGGCTGGTTTGTTGACAAACTAACAAAGACTAAAGATAAAGACATTTCTTGTGTATTCCATATGCTTTTTCACTTACTTTTATTTATTTCTATAGACGAGTAAAAAGTAATTTTTCCACAGATTTAAATTTTACTTAAATGCCATAAACATGGCCACAAATCCAGATCTTTTTCTCTCTCTCTTTAACTCTACAGGGAACTGGCTGCAGAGTAGTCTTTGCTTTATGTTTTGGAATATTTATATATTGCTATTATATTTATATAATAGTTTTGGTAGGCTACTAAAACCATAAAAATATACATTTAAAGGACTAAAATGAAACATCAGCAAAACACAAATCTTGTGTTAACATTTATAACTGGAACTGTAGACTAAGAATTTACAGCTCCAATCGTGCCTTTATGTTACTGTAATAAAGCCTAATTGCACTTGGAGTGAAATACTTCTGCCCGCATCTTCAGAATGACGTTACACGCTTATATTTAGCATGTTGAAAATCTAGTTGGGTTGTGTATGTAGGAAGATAGCTAGGTAGGATGGGTAGATAGGGTGGGTTGGTAGGTCTGGACCAAAGTGACAAAAATAATTATAATACAAAATAGCACAAGACCAATATCCATGCCTGTATTTAAAAAAAAAGAGAGAGATAAAAATGTGGCTCTAAGAGTGTGCAGCCATGCTATTTGGGTTTTGCTTTAATATTTATATTTTTGTGTACTTGAAATAATAATCTGTGTCTTGACTTGAAAGCACTTTGGCTCAATTCCTGTTGTTTTTCAAGTGTGCTTTTAAAAAAAAGGGACTTCTTGCTGATGTTGATGTTGTAGTGGGTATAGTACAATACTGTACTTGAACATGAGTAGCAATATGGTAATGAAATGAAAGAACTAAGTATGACTGAAAGTTATTACAAGTCACACTCTGGAGATCATTAATGTCTGTACCAAATTTTGGACCTCAAGGTTGCAGTAGGGAAAAGACAAGGGATTACTAAAGTCATCAAGACATCCCATCTAGGGAACATGAATATCTTTAGAGACTTCTGAACCAATCCACAAAGGGGATATTGAGCTGGGTAACGTGGAAAAGTGAAGTGAAAGTCAAGAGATCAAAATAATCTGGATCTTATCCTCTATAGTAAGTCTGTAGCACATTTGATATACATTTGCTAAAGATTTTATAGTTGGTGAAACATTTTTTTCTGAATCAAATGGGCGAGACATTCGGCTGGCCAACAACTGGCAGCAAAAAATGACTTAAAAAGAGGCTCAAAAGGTTCAAAAGGAAAAACTCCAAAATCTGAAGAGCTTGCCAACGTTATTAGAATTTATCTGCAGATAAAACATAGAAATCTGTGCCAAATTCAATCACAATCAATCCAGTTGGAGGACAGATATTTCATTTGGAGTTATAAATGTCCTCCTTATGGTCAGGGGATCAACAGAGTAATAATGATACATTCTCTAGACACCATTTATGATTTACTATTACTATTTTTACTGTGCATTTATACACATTATAACATTGGGAATTTACTGTATGCCTTTTCATTGCCTATCAATAAACATATTTTTGTAAGCAAGCTACAAAGGGACACATATCCATTTAAGGTAATAAGATAAGAACAGAAAATTTGTTTTAACTACAGTAATTAGAGTTTATATATTGTTTGTATCGACTAATTGTTGATAATCAGTTTAACATAGTTGATGGATGGTTTACAATATTCACAGTTTTCAGACTGCAACGTTTCTTTTCCTCCTACACCTCCTTCAACAAGCCCTCAAGATTCCCCAAACATCTGGACAAATTAAAACGATGCCCTGGGGCTTGCCAGGTGCATCCCAAAACATCTGGAGCCTTTAACAGATGTGCAAAGCATACCATCTGGAGAAGTGTTTCAGCAGTTAGATAGCTCAGTGGTAAAGGTCTTCCTGCACAAGCAGCAAGGTTCAAGGATGGCAAGAGGCCACAAAGTTGGATAAAACCATTAAATACCATTCTAAACAATGTTTATAGCAATAATGTATTTTCCTAGTGCAGAAAAAAGAAAACTGACACCTATTTCAAGCTGATATGTGGACCTGTAAGGCTCCGTCTGAAAACACTGGTACATGTGTGGGAGTACGATAAGTACGCATTTTAAAAGTTTAGTTATGTACCATTGTACCGTTATCAATGTATGAATAGGCTTTAACTCAGCTCCAAAAGATTAACAATGCACCTATAAGATGTTTGAAGACCAGCAATAAACTAACAGTGAACTTGTTAACTACCAGTCAATGGGCTTTAAAACATGGCTAGTGCTACATGCTAAAAAAGCGCGATGATCCAAAGACAAAAAGGAACACAGCAATCAAAAAGCTTTGAAAAATTATGCAAAATGAAGCTTGCGCCAGTATCCAGCAGGTTGTGACAATTATGCACACTTCTTTCAGGGCAGAGTGGGGTTGGGGATGCTCTTTAATTAGCAATGTATTTTTAAATGAAAAATGCCTGATTCCTAATAATATTACCCAAAAGAAAGCTAGTTTTATCGAGTGAAGCCTGTCTGGACTAATGAGTATGACATCCATGCAAAACTGTAGCCAACATCAGCAATGCACTAGTTTCATTAAGAACGCGCTGACTGTCTTTTATTTTAAATTAAAATGACCCTGAGATGTCTTTATTGTGGCTAATTTAGCAAGCTTCATTGATAATATTGACAAATTGCTAGCTAACTTGCATATTTGATCTGGCATAAAATCTACCTTTCTGACACAGCACTATTTATCAGGGCCTGGGAATGGCAGTAGCAGTACACTGACTTATGATTGCAAAGTTTTGGTTTGTGAAATCCTATTTCAAAGTCTCAAGATCAGTGCTTTTACCATTGGCATCTTTTCAAACTAGATGAGTAAGTAACAAGTAAGTGTTAGATCTACTTGATAAATCTTACATTTACTGGTTAACAATTTGTGAATAGAAATTGCTTGAGAGTTTTCTGCCGTATTGGATGTGATACAACCATTGGTGACGAGGGGAGAAATACATGTTCCCTCCCTGACTGGTTGGCAAGTGGGTGCAGGAGGCTGCTGGTTGCTGCTAGATGAAATTGGCTGCAAAGAGGATGTGGCACCAAAAACCTCTTAGTAATTGTTAGGGTTATTACCAGATTGCTGCAATTGCCACAGTTTGCATAAAAGTTCCAGAATGGCTTGCAAACATTTGCTAAATAACCCCTGGGCAAGTGAAACTTTAAAAAGTGCAAGGCAAACTACAAGCAGCTGGTTTGTGTCCTACTCTTGACAGTTTCACAACCAGTTTGTGAGCAGTTCCCAAATATCTGCAGGCAAACACTCACCATCTACAATGACCAGTTTCACCTAGTGACAGATGGTTGCTAAGTGGTTACCAACCAGTCTCTAAGGTTCTCTAACTGGGGCCTAATGGACGATATTTAGCCTATTTGGTGTTGTTAGGTTCGTCACATACAAGTTCAAGCTTTCTTGTCATCATGGTGCAGTCACAGTGCAACAACCATGATATAAATTACAATATTACAATATATACAATATTGCAAACTAACAGAGCAGGACAGTCCATTTTGGCCTAATTTAAGAAACCTCCAAATTACCCATTTGTCACAAAATTAAAAGAAGAGGTCAATTTATAAGTGAAACTGGCGTCTGTTAAGTAACTCTCCTTTATAGGAAAATTTTAAACCTTAGTCCATGAAAATACATTGATTAGTGGTTATGATAAACACCCCTCAAAATCCAAATGACTTCTGACTTAAACAATGTGCCCCTGGGAAGACACTTCATCTTACGAGGGCATGATGTTTAAAATCGAGGTTGTAATCACTTAAACAACCAGGAGAAGATGATCATATCAGGCAAGATTGACAGGTTGTTTATTAAAATGTCTCTCGGGCCCCCAGAAAGCAATGAAAAGCAATAAAATCAGCCAGTCTGGGACATGATAAGGGCCAGATGGCCAGCTGCTGAATGCTACCTGTCTTCACCTCTATAGTGATTTATCCTTCCCGTCTGCGCTCTGCTTGCTATTTCACTTAGCAATGAGGAATCACTACTCCAACCCCAAAACTGACAGTCACCTCTGGGAAGCTATCGCTTGATTAATGACTTTGTAAGGCTGCTGGAAGCTTGGAGCGAGGACAAATTTGGTGTTCACTCCAGATATGTTTACAAAATTCCTCAATGTCAGTGTTTGTTTGTGAGGAGGGGTTAGGTGACGAGCAAAAAATGTGACCCCAAGTTCCAAGGTAGCTGAGCATTGCCTCTCCTGGGACAGAGAGCTGACAGTGATGAAGGGTAGATGTTCCTCTAAGGAGACAACGGGAGGGAGGATTATGGAAACCTCCTGTCTCCCAATGATATGCCTGTGCTCTTAACAGAGACGGATGTAGAATAGTATCAGGTATGTGTCAAAGAGGGCTGGATTGGTTTTGACATCTCAGAAATAACATTTATGGTACATTTTTACAGATTAATGCACACAATTAATTTTACAAGAGGATTGGTTGAGTGACATTCATGCAGCAAGCAGGAATTTCCAGAATAGGCCTCGGTGGATAGATCCAAGAGACTGTCTGAGCATGGGCTTGACATTTATTGATATGGAAAAAAACATTAGGTTTCGAAAGTTTATGGCAAATTTATTTGAAACATAAGCAGTGTTTATTTATAGGTTTGTTTCTTTCAAAGCTAAAAACATCATATGACTAAAAGGGACCTACTTAAAGCAGTTATTCCTTCGAAAAAATAGATATTTCTTGAGCTAGACAGCAGTAGCATTTTCTTTAATTACCTAAAACATATTCCTCCAATTAGCACATCTTGGGATATAACCTCTTGCTACTGGAATTGATGACAAGTAATAAAAAATTACAAACACCAGACTTGATGGCCCCATCGAAGATGCCCTTGACCCATGAAATTGATTTTCGTGTGACTGTAAATTCTCCAATGGTTGGGAACCTGTGGCTTTTTAATGGCCATTGCATTAGTGTGTGTGCCTGAAGCCCATAAAAACAACTGAGTAGCCGTTCAGTGGTTAGCAGAAAAGTGCAGAGTCACAGCAAGGCACCAGCACCAATTACCAGCCAAGAAACAAAGTAGATGCAGCAAAGTAGTCCCATATGGACCGGTGGTATGTTAACAGCTTTGATAAATGTTTTCTGAGTGGTGCTGATAATAAGAAGATTTTGATTCTGGTGGTAGATTAAAGACTTCTTTGGGGGCCTGACTAAGAGTATTTAATGTCTTTAAAGTTCTGTGCACTCAGAGTAGACTAATGATATACAATTAAAATTATAATTACCATGTACTATCTCAGTAGGTTGTTTTCAGTACAGTTTATTTATTGGAAGATTTACACAAAAACTACCTTAGCTTATTTTCATGAAAGTTGGTGAAAAAGTGAAGCAGGGATAAAACAAAAACCCATTGAATTGCCTGCACCATTAATACTGTAACTCCAGCAATGAGTTGAATTTGGAGGGACATTTGTCCATGTAACTTCTTAATCACCTTCCTGAGTTTCAACAGACAAGAAAGCCTGGGATCTAGCAGAGTTAAAAGCACCTTAACACGTCAGCTCTGTCATCTTGGTTTTCCATCTTGTTGGTTTTTGGGCAGAAAAGACATTTTTTCCCCAGTCTTGTCATAGATCGATACCAGGCTTCACAAGCGTAATCATGCAGACTTTTGGTTTATGAGGGTATTTATCCATCAAAAGCAATTAAAACCAGCAGGAGGGATGGTCAAATCAAAATCAAACTTGGTACATTTCAAGGAATGTGTAAAATAACATCTGGCATGTGACCGAGGCTGAGCATGACGAAAAAATACACATTTTTACATCATTTTAATAGCTTTAATAGTCTCTTGAGTGAATGCAGCATGGATGAAGAAGCATTAGCTCAACTCCCTTTTCTGTAACTGAGAAATGCCCATTGAACTGTCATGCCCCAGTGGCATCTATGGATCTGAGGCTCTCTGCCTATTTCTCTGGAAATATTCATGTTTCAGTAGATCTTAGGACTTACCTTAAATGCAGATGTCAGAAAATGATCGGCAGTTGCACAAATTTCATATAAGATGCAAGAATTGCAACTTTGATGTCATTTCCATGTGGCTAGAAGCCATGACAATTTATCTGAAAAGCCTTTTGTCTCAGTCCCCAAGGTTGATCACTCTGAAGACTGAAGAAGCAGTGGCTAAAGTGCCTTAAGGAGGACGGCATGTTAATGTTCTGTCAAAGGATGGATTTGTTCATCCCAGGTGGAGACAGATCCTGTCATTACGCGGAAAGAAGTTGTTCTTCTCTGTTCTTCTTGCAGGGTAGATATAAAATACCAATACATAGGTAATAACAATACATACACAGGTAGTCATAGAGTCGCATTTACCGGCACACAAGAAAATTCGTTAATAACCATTTAAAAGATTAAAAGAAGTGGGACTGCAGGTATATATATATACAAGTATATAGTATACATCATGCCCACCTAAAGCCATAATTTTACTGGCTACTAAGTTTCTTGTTTCTTCTTGGTGGGTCGTCAGCTATGGTGGTAGTTTTATTTAAAACTGTTAAATTAACTGATTACTACATTTGAATGTGACAACATTATCTTTATGTCCTTTATGTATGTGGCTCAATAAAAATGTTGTCTTTTTTATAAAGTTAGCTTCATATTTCTAAACAGAAACAGGTGGTGCTATTACCCAGAACTGAGAACAGCTTTCTGTGTGACCACTACTCATAAAAGTTCCAAAAATAGGGTGGGAAAGGGGGTTAAATATAGTTCATGTCATTTTATTTTGGATCTGATGACTCTGTTAAAGTCTATGGTTACCTCTGGGTTGCAAGAGTGGGGTACAGTTGCCCTCGTTGCTGAATAGGACCTAAAAAGCAGTAGCTGTGCACATTAGGGCAGTAACAGGAGAGGAGAAAACTATCTACATGGCGCCTTATGTGAAATTAATAAGTGGGACATACTGCGGGCAATTCAAAACTGCTCTTTTTGTTCTCGTTCTTCATGTCAGCACAATGACCAGAAAATGCCTCATTTTGATTCCAAAAAAAGTCAAAAAGAGTGCAACAGGTGGTTTAAAAGACAGCTGGCAAAATGAACCACTGCTGACCTTTTAAACATTGTGGTCACATGGTCAAAAGATGATGATCAGTTAATCCACCCCAATTACTCTGATATGCCCCCTAGATGCCGAAGACTGCGTGTACACAGCAGATTCTGCCGCTGCGCGAATTTCTGGACACAAGCAACTGTGGAGTGACTGTCCAGCAGTGGGAGTTTCAAACAAGCATCCATGTGGGAGTGAGGGACAACGAGTGGAGGGTGGAAGGGGTGAAAGGCGGGGCACGAGTTTTTACTGGCATTTATCCCTTCCCCAGAGGCACTTTGCAGTGTGCTGGCCCTGCAGCAATGCTGAAGCCATCTGTGGGTTCTCTCAGCGGAGGCCACGTAAAACAAGACGTGTGCTGTGGTTTGACCTTTCACAGTCCTAACTATAATATTATCATAAGTTGACTGATCAGATTGCACTTTTCCCTGTGGTTGGTTTCAGTGTCCATATGCCAAAACCTTTGAGTGAAAGTCTATATGTGGTACATGGTCAGACCTGCTGAAGTATGACCAATTATCATTATGTCAGGTTGAGAAAATGATTAACACATGAATAACTATAAACAATATACTTTTAGATTTTGACTCCCATCATTTCTCTCCTTTCTGGCACACTTTAATTTCCCCATGCTAAACGTTAAGCAAGGCATAATATGCTAATGTCTTTAGGAAGTGGCACCACTACACGTTAGCACAGTGTGAAGGATTTGCTAAACTTTGTGGTTGAAATTACAGTGCAAATCTCTGAAGCATTTAATGCAGCCAGGGATAATATACAACTATCTGTCAATACTAAAGGCTGAGCGGCCAGCACTAATTGAGGAAAAAGAATTATGGGTAGTAGCTGGCACAGTACACCTCTCTGCAGTGCCAATGCCCATTCCAATGGTGCCACAATGAGGCTTAGGGAGAGTAAGATACTGTGGCTTTTGGACAGAAATCAAGTTAGGAGATCAGATGTCACTCTACAGTTTGAAGGCTGCTGTTTAGATAATGCATAATCTGTGAGGAATTGGCCAAATAAACCAAAATGTCAGAGAAAGGGTTGTCTTCCTTTAAGCATATCAGCCATTATTGCTACTACATTCCTTTTTCACTTGTTAGTCTCTTGACCGTGCAGCAAAGACTGGCTCACTTTTATTTAAGTGGACTTAATCTGTTCATTTCCACCTAACTACCTTATAGTTGGATTCTAGTAGAGTAGCTTTGCATGATTTAAAGTTCACAATAATGCACATTTATCCTATACTGGATCAGAGTGGAGTCTCTTTGACTGAAAACAGCATTATAGTCAAAGGTACCCTTTTATGCAAGCTTTCTTCTGAATTCCTACTCGTCATAAATAGAAGTTTTCAACAGCAGGTGATTGGAGCTTCTGTGTTAATAGTAGCACAGATCTATCTACTTATCTGCCCGTCTGCCTGCTTGAAATGTGTCTATTTATTGGTACTATTTGGTACAATCAATCTATTTATCTGGTACTATTCATCTATCCATTTATTTATCTAGTACTACCCATCTATTTGGTTCTATCGATATATATCTATTTATCTGGTATTATCCATCAATCCATCTGGTACTGCCTGTCTGTCTGGCACAAACAATCTGTACATCAGATACCATATGTATCGATCTATCTATTCATCTATCTATCCATCCATCCATAGATATATCCGATACTTTCTATCTGGTACTATTCATCTAGCTATCATCTATCTATCGTGTACTATCCATGTATCCATCCATCCATCACCCACTTTATACTATTCACAAATATAATGCTATCTATCTTTTAACTATTCATCCATCTCTCAATTTTTCAGGCACTATGTATTTTTTTGTATCTATCAGTCACCAATTTGTTTAGTTCCATCCATCAAATTTATAATATATAAGTAACACATGATAGTTCCTCTTTGCAAAGACATTACATTAATATACTTTATAAGCTTCTTAAGTGGTTTGTTTTTAAATTCTCATCTCAGTGGAAACACCCCTAGACAAAAATCACGTCCGATCATAATAGTGCAAAAACCAAGCAGTTAGCATTAGTCTAGCTAGCTGCCTGTTACCAACTTGATGCACACCAAGCTGATTATTCATGGCAATGATCAACTTCATTAATTTGATTCCTAATTGTGCAAGCAACAACTTTTCTCTGTCAGGATATTTTCATAACAGTGTTTGACTAGCTTTTGGATGTGCTGAACCATTTAAATAAGTGTGATTTCATTTGCTTCAAAGTTGATTTACTTTTTACAACTTTTAAGTGCAAAGCGGTTCAATGCAGCAATGCATGAAGTAACACCCTTTCCAAGCTCCTTAGACCATGAAGTAACCCCATACAAAGTTCTTTGGTCTAAGATATTTTAATGTGAATCCCGCCTTAGGACTATGGTATCTGCGGTGATTGGACGGTGTAGTTTTGAAAGAGAGCCTCCTCAGTTTTGGCTAAAGATAACATAATAGCTGTCTTGTACTGATTGTCATGATTTAACTTATATTTCAAATATTCTTAACCCTTCAATATTGTTACAATGCTGGGCTTTTACATTTTGTGTGTTTTTAATGTGGTGTTTTTGTTGTTCTGTTGTTGGTTTTGCTAACCCACCCAAAGACAGTGGATGACAATTTGCTTTTAACCAACTTGGAAACATATCAGCTGGTCTGATGAACACCAAACTCCAGAGATGAAATTTAGGTCAACATGGAATTGTGGTTGTTATGGGAATTGGCCAAACCCCTAACAGCCACTTCAGACTCACTTTGGGAGTCAATGCCATTCATTGACTCCCCTGGCCGATAGTGGCTCAAGAGTTGGCAGTTCGTCTTGCAATCGGAAGGTTGCCGGTTCAAGCTAATCTTGGACAGTTTCGGTCGTTGTGTACTTGGGCAAGACACTTCACCTACCGCCTACTGGTGATGGCCAGAGGGGCCGATGGCGCGATGTGGCAGCCTCGCCTCTGCCAGGGCAGCTGTGGCTACAACAGTAGCTTGCCTCCACCAGTGTGAGAATGAATGAATAGTGGAATTGTAAAGCGCTTTGAGGGTCTCGAAAAGCGCTATATAAATGCAATCAATCATTATTATTATTTCCAAAGTGAGTCAATTCCATAGACTCCCATGTTAAAATGTCCAACATAACAGCATAAACATGTTTACAGCCTTATACAAAAAGAGTTTTGATATTGTGAGAACATTCCCTGTTTACCTGTCATCAAGAACTTCTGAGCCAGTCTAATCTCGATTCTTCCACCAAAGCATCACCCAATTTTTTTTGAGGCTCTGTGGAAATCAGAGACCACATTATATGCTGAATTTCTTTTTATAGCAGTTCTGAGTCTAATCAAATCTTGTTATTAACAAAACCAACAATACAAGTTTCAAAAAACACATTTCATGATTGCCCAAAGCCCAGAAATTGGGAAAAATATATTTATTTTATGTATTCTGGTTATAACAAATTGACAACACTCATCTACATTATAATGAAAAAGCAATTTTAATGATATTGTCAGTTTGTTAGAGCTCTAAAGGTCTCAGCAAAGCCTTCACTTCCTGTTCTGTCGTAGGAACGTCAGTTAGGTGCTGAAGAAAAGGGCGTCCATGGATGCAGGTGTGGTTGGCGCCACCCAGCTGCTGTTCCATCCGCAGGAGGGTTTCCTTCACATCTTCTCTAGATAAATTTGTAGGCAGCTGCCGGGTAAGTCGGACTGCTTCACCCTGTGAGGGAAAAAATTCGAATTAAATTAAACAGCAAAAATATCACCGTGATGCTGTGTTCATTTTGTACTCAGAGCAGCTCTCACTTGTAGATAGTTTGTGACTTTCAATGGCCTACACTCCCGCACAGTTCTGGCTTTCTTGTGAAGAACTGCAGTCAGGATCTCCCTGAGGTCCTCCACACCGAGGAAAGGCACGCAGTCTGCCATTGCTGTCACTTCCAGATGTCTCTCGGCTGATGTGACGCCTGGCCAAAATAAGCAGAAAACAAGGATTAATATACTGCAGACGCTAGTACTATCTCCAGGAAAGAATAATAAATAAATATTGTGGTTTACAGCCGAACTGTTGACCAAGTCAAACAAGCAGAGGGCCAAATGGAGTGTTAAATGACTAATAGAAGCCCCAGCAGACTGGAAGGAAGCTGTCTTGTAGGGTGGAAGAATGATGGCTTCTCATTTCACGAGGAAATACTGCGAATCATGCACAATTTATTATTTTTAATACACAACTTTGGATGGTAAAAAAAAAGAAAAAAAAAAGAACAAACCCAGAGAGCCAGGGACAATTTGAAATATCTGTGCAGAGAAATACTGCAGGGTTCAAATCATTCTCTATTCTATTAAATATTTATATGAAAATAATAGCTTAAAACAATAAAATTACCTACGGCAGTAACACATTTACTTTATATTCAGATTTAATTTAAAATATCAGAAAAATTATACACAAGTTTTGGAGGATATTTTCAAGAATATAACAAAAGCAAAAGAAACTCAGCAGATTTCGTGCACTGAAAACATCTTACATGCACCGCTGCCTTCAGTCCAAGCACACCCACAGAGGCTGGCAGTGCCAAATGAAAATTCCTGGAATTTTTTAAAGGGCAACAATTCTCATCACCTGCACACTGGGGTACAAACCTACTGTGAGACCACGCTGTCGGGCAGAGAGCCAATGTCAACTGAGGTGAACCATTCCAGCAACAAAAACAACCAATACTCACAGGACATTGTATACCCTCTGCAGGCAAATATTGAAGAGGTAACATCAAAGCATGGATGAACGAGGTTCAACTGAGGAAGTCATTCTACTTTACTCTGACATCATGTTTAAACATTTGCTGGGATAAATCCTCGAAGTCTTATTTAATAGTCTCATTTCTTTCGCTCATTTACAGGTCCACATTTTTATTCTCGGTCTCTATTAGAGTAGCTCTGAATGATTTACAGTTCAAAACAATATTTTGAACTGTAAAGTTGGGCTTGGTGCTGATGCTAAATTCATCTACTGCCTTAAACAAGACCCCATAGATTTGAACTACAGCCTGGATATAAAATAAAATATAAACATTCTGTGTCTAAAAAGTAAAGTCAACACTGACATGCCTTAAACCTGCAGTCTTTCCAATAGCCAGCAGGGAGCAACTCTTGACGAGCAACATTTTAGGAGCTGGTCTTACTTAAGGAATTTAAGGTGAGTTTAGGTGACGTGGAGGCAGAAGCTAAAGTAATATTCAGCCAATTGTTTTTCTTGAATATTAATAACCCTGTTTTTTGCCCCAATATAAAGACTTACACTGATGTTTTCAGTGTCAATAAGATTACTCATAGATTTTGGTAGTTTTTGTATTTTGCAGTTTATGGCCTTTACATTTAGTATGCTTGTAGTACACATTTGGTATACTATTATGTATTTTTGTGTGCCTTACTAGTCTACGCAACCACCATTGACTGTACTGTTGTTTGTCTTGGCCAGGAAACTCTCCCCAATGACAATGACAAAGGGATGCTTTTATAAAAGAAAGCCTCAAATCAGAAGTAACTGACCCTCTGGTATAACTCTCAAATGTGCACCTTAAACCAGATAATTTTTAAGCTGGAGTGGAAATGGCATCTTACTAATTTAGAAGATCATCATTTAGTTTGGAAAAATAGTTTGTTGCACTACAATAAAATCCTCCATAAAGCTAGAACATCTTACTATTCATCAGATTGAAGAAAATAAGAACCCTAGGTTTTTTCACCACTGTAGCCAGGCTGACAAAGAGTCAGAGCTCTTCATGAATTTATTCACAAATAACATTTTAGCCATTAGAGATTAAATTATTTGTAACCATCTCATAGATGTATGGTAAACCATTTCTCTCTGATTCATTTTTCTGAGTTAACTTCAGTGATTACTTTCTCCTAATCACCAACGTGTCTCCTAGACCCCATTTCTACAAGACTGCCCAAAGAAGTCCTACCATTAATTACTGTTTTAGTCTTAAATATGATCAGTCCATCTATTACTGGATTACTTACTACAGACCTTTAGTAATTCACTAATTAAAGCTATCATTTGACCCAGCTGTCTCAGCAACTCAAGCTAAACAGAGAGTCTTCTTCACACACTAAGGTTAATTATGGAGTTCCACAGGGTTCTAGGACCAATTCTGTTTACATTACACAGAATCTATCTGTGTAATGTAAACAGTATAATTAGAAGGCACAGCATACAATTTCATTACTATGCAGATGATACCCAACTTTATCTATCTATGACGCTAGATAACACACACCAGTTAGTTAAGCTGCAGGAATGTTTTAAAGATATAAAGACCTGGATGACCTCAAATTTTCTGCTTCTACAATGAGATAAAATTGAGGTTATTGTTCTCGACCCAGAAAAGCTTAGAAACAAGATTTTAAGCCGATACTTGATTAAAACCAATGGATAGTATTTCCTTGGCTTCCAGTAACACCGTGAAGAACCCTGGAGTCACTTTTGATCAGGATATGTCCTTCAAAGTTCATAATAAACAAACATGTAGGACTGCTTTCTGTCGCAGAGTAAGGGTGAAAAACTAGTCAATGCATTGATTACTTTTAGGCTGGACTACTATAACTCATTATTATCAGGATGTCCTGAAAGCTTCCTAAAAAACCTTTAGTTGATCCAAAATGCTTTAGCAAGAGTACTGACAGGGACTAGAAAGAGAAAGAATTATTCTCCTATACTGGCTTCTCTTCACTGGCTCGAATTTAAAATCCAGAATGAATTGAACTGAAGTAAACACAATTATGTTTTTGATGAAGTATTTTCAGTATTTATATCAGACACATTAAGAGAGGCACTCAAACATACCTGAATAGAAACTAAAATGTGAGGTTTCTACAACAGAAAAGGTGGTGGTAGAAATAAAACTTCCACAGGGAAGGAAAAAACTTTTAAAAACATTATTGTTAGGTCTCAGTGACCACTGAAAATTAGTTTAGATACTATTTGAATATCAGGACCACTTCCAAGTGCTGAGACTTGATTCTAGAAGGATTTTACTTATACCAAGATTACTGCATTATTTGGCTGTTAACATTTACCACAATATCTCACAAATTCTTCACCCTTTTCATTGTTGAAATGCATAAAGTTAAGTAATCAATCAGTAATTTTGGCAAGTTTAAAATGAACATTTGGAGGTTACTACTGAAAACTCTTAAAAAACAAAAACACTAGAATTGAGAATTTATTGTTTAACATGATAAACAACCTTGTGAAAGACTGGGTGTTTTTCATTTTACCCGCAGCTAATCCGACACAGAGAAACTCTGTCAGACATAATTGCCTGTAATCCCGTTACGGGGACTGTAGGTTTGACATTTCTAACTGCTGAACTATGACATTAACAAAAGCATGAGTCACAAAACAAGAAACTTCTTGCACACAACTTGTTTACTTAGTGGACTTTTTGTTTGCAATATTTACATTTTCCTCATGTAGCCTGGAGATTAATATTATTGAATTTTATCATCATCCTCATGATTTGTTCTTGTAATTTGAATTCTGTGGAGCTTCTGCTTTTATTTTTAGCACCCTCTATGGGTTATGTAGGTAGATTGCCAGGAGTGGTATTTATTTCAGGCTGATTGGATTTGTCAGACCCTGATGAAAGCTTAAAGTTGATATGTGTTGGTTTATTTTTTTCTTCCAAGCTGTTCAAAGAATAAAATTAATCTCTCTTTTTAACAGAAGCCAGAGTACCTGAGTGGTTTTCTGGGGTAATATCCTCATAAAATAATGTCAAGCAACTTTTCCTGGATTTATTCTTTGTACCTGGAGTGAGTTTGACTTTAAAACCATTTGCCACAAGCCTAGGATCAGAAAAGAAGGCGGCTCCATTCAGCTCCGGGCTTTGTTTCTCCATGCTGCACAAAGCCTCTGTGTATTCAGCCCCTCCAAGGCTTCTAAAAAAGAGAAAAAGAGGATTTTAACATACATACAAAAAACAAAGGTAAAAATGCTTCTTTCGTACTTAGCTCTCATATATGTGCATACATTTATACAAAGAAAGTGGCTGTGCACTTTGCTAGTGAAACGTGAGTGATACGTTACCCATCTGTTAACTGTATAGGGTTCTGCAGACTCGCTGCTGGAAGTATATTATTCTCTAGAAGTCTCTTAAACAGCAAAGCTTCCTCCACTCGAAATGGGTTTAACAACATGAGCCTCTGACCACATAAAATGACCCAGGCGCTCTGAGAGGCCAGCCGGTTTACAAGACGGAGGCCCTGCGGCGCTGCGCTGCTCTGGGATGAGAGGCGCTGAAGCTGCAGCCGCAGGGCAGCCACGCTGCAGGGGAGGGGCTGTGAGGGCTTAGGAGCAGGGTTCTTCATCTTCTTCTGAGGCTGAGCGGCGAAGAGCTCATCCAGCAGCTGCTGGTTGGACAGCGGGGCCTTACGTTTCTGACCCTGCATATGGCTCCTCACACCAGGCTCTCTGGGGCCCTCAGCTGAGGCCAACTTAGTCCTTTGTTCATGATGTTCCAGGTGTTTTTTTGCCTTCTCTTCATACCTGCAGAGTTAAACCAAGCCTTGTAATGGTAGTTATGGCTGTTTCTGCTATTAAATCAAAACCTCTTTTCTAAAAAGTGTGCATAAATGAAACAAAGAGAATGAAATGAGATCAGCATAAACGTGTATTTTTAGTTGAACATAGTGGAAAAACATGTCAAACATTGAAAAGTTGGGATGGGGCAAACAGAAGACTGTAAAAGAGGTGGTGGAGTATCTCACAACTAATGAGGTACAGGACTAGCCTGACTGGGTTGTTTTTTGTTGTTCTGTTTGTTTTTTAAAAGCATCCCTGAGCAGACAGGTCTTTCAGAAGTATTTAAGGGAGTATCTACAGATTGTTCATGAGTTCAACTAATTAGAAATAACTTTTCTTGATGAAAACAACAACAACAACAACAAAAACCCTTTTTTGGTCATATACAGTTAATAATATCATAAAAGATGGAAATGCAGAGCAGGGATGTCAGACTCATTCTGCTCATGACCAAACCAAGCCAGTTTAATCTCAAGCTGGCCAGACCAGTAAAATCATTATCTGGAACAGCTGTACATGTAATGAAGTCTGGATTCTGAACCATTCATTTACAAAACAGAGAAGAATAAGTGCAATTTGAACAATATTCTGTCTCAGTTTTTGATATTAAACAATTTACTGTGGTTACAAAGAAACACTACTTTGCTGTTATAAAGCAGGTTGTAGATAATGTCTTTATCTGAAAAAAGGCTGCAAAACTAACATAACAGACTGTAAAAAGCTCAAAAACTGTGCTCTGTCAATCTGAATATTTTGTACTTTGTGTGCCAGATTCAACACTTCAGCAGCTGGAGCTTTCAGCCGGATATAGTGAAATCTCTGCAAGTAGCAAAACTAAAAAACCAGTACCGAATGTTCACAGTATTCAGCCTTTGGAAAGTACATCATTAAAATCAGACGTGTGGTGGAAATCACTGCACATGCTCAGTAAAAAACAGGGTCAGTGAACACAGTTCACCACTTCTTCCATAAAAGTCAGTTAAAATTTATCCATATAAAGATAAAAATAAGATAAAAATGACCTATGATCTCTCTCGGGAGGAGATTTTCTCTCAAGAAGAAAATTAATTCTTGAACTATTTGCCTACACAATCATTTAAAGAGTGGTGAACTGGTCAAACAGTCAGCTTCTTTAGGATCCCAGCCTCTCTCTCAGTCTTTGAGAAATACCACATACTGTAAGCGATGAAAGCCCAAAATAAATGCTAAGAAAAGGTTTTCGCCCACACATTCTTACAGAGCAGCTCCGATCTTCTGAAAAACTTAGCTTCTCCAGGATGCTCTTTTTATTACCAATGACATTAGGAATTCACCTAACCAGCTCTGAGATATTTCATTAAAAAAAAATTGTATTTCCTTTTTTTTAGCATAACACACTAAGTCGTTTTTTTGTTGCTTGTCACATCATTCAAATGATGTATATTTTTGCAAATCATTGTAATCCGCTTTTCTTTACAATGTACACAGCATCTCAAGGATTTTTTTTAATGGGGTTATAAATTACATCATGAGTACCACTTTGTTCCCAAAGATCATGTTGAGAAGTTGACACCAGGGTACATTGGGTGCTTTCCTTAACAAAATAGTAATTTTATCAACTCCTATTTCCATATACTGCATCTGAGCATTTGGTCTGATGCTTTACCACCTCATTATTTAAATAGCATGTTTCACAAATTCATGTTAGCGTGCCACTTAAGTGAAAGGTGCAGAGTTATCTTATTTCACGGTTAAGACAGCAGTACAGTGAAACACAAGTCTGAACAGATGTCATTTTCCATATGCTCTTCCATACCTTATTAAAAGATCCTATAATCTGCTGATGCACACTTTCCAACCTTGCAATTACTTTAAATTGGTATGCAGCAATCTTACATAATTGGGTTCAAATGTTTGCAACACAGTGTAATGTAGTAGCTCAGCAGTTAGAAATCAAATTCTGACATGTACGAGTGCATCTGGGACAGTTTCTAAGTCACTAATGACAAATTGACAAATGACTGAAAAGTACTGCACACATTTAATGCAAACCTTGAGCCAGGAGGATGACAAACTATTCTACCAATATTACCGTCACTGGAACAATAGGTCAATAATAGCTTAAGGGTTTAAATCCCGGCCAGGGAATGCATCCAGTAAGGGTTCCCCAGGCTAGGACCTGCCATGCTACTCAAGGTTACTTTGGAACATGATAAGAGACTTGTAACTGAAGCCACGCTAGCTCAGGCATCACCTGGATTAATAAGGTCTGGGTCAGGAACCAGGATATACTGATGAAAAGTGTGCTTTTGGAACAAGGCTATGGCATAAGCTGGCATGGGATGACAATAGGGAACTGTTGGAAAGATACTTTGAATGCAACTCCAGTTAAGGAGGAAAATGAATGGGAGAGTGACCCCCAAACTGGGAGAGTGGCTCCAACAGATTCCAGGAATGAGATGTCCAAAAAAAGCATAGTCCCAGGAACAGTAAAGATACTGCCCTAGACACTCAAGTCCCCAAGCCCCTGGTAGAGGAACTGAGATTGAAGGACAAACAAAGAGCACCCGGAGGGCAAGTGGGGAATTTTTTTAAATGTATATGCACATTTTATTTCCAAAAGTATTTGCTTGTGTACCTTCACATGCATATACACCTGAATGGCATCTCATTCTTAATCCACAAAGTTTATAATAATGTGGGCCTTTCATTGCTAAGATAACAACTTCAACCCTTCGGGGAAGGTTTTTCATAAGGTTTAGGAGTGTTTACTGGAATTTTTGGAAATTCTTCCAGAAACACATTTGTGTGGTAAGACACTGATGTTGGTTGAGAAGGCCTGGCTCAGTCTCCGCTCTTATTCACCCCAAAGGTGTTCTATTGGGTTGAAGTCAAGACTCTGTGCAGGCCAGTCAAGTTCTTCCTCACCAAAGTCAGTCACCCATGTCTTTATGGACCTTGCTTTGTGCACTGGTGTGCAGTCATGTTGGAGCAGGAAGGGACCATCTCCAAACTATTCCCACAAAGTTGGGAGCACGAAATCGTCCAAAATGTCTTGGTATTATGAAGCATTAAGAGTTCTTTTCACTGGAACTATGGGGCTGAGCCCAACTCCTGAAAAACAACCTCACACCATAATCACCCCCTCTACCAAACTTTACACTTGACACAATGCCAGTCAGACAAGTACCGTCTCCTGGCAACCAGCAAACCAAGACTCATCCATCAGACTGCCAGACAGAGAAGCGTTCATCACTACAGAGAACGTGTCTCCAATGCTTTAGAGTCCAGTGGTACCGTGCTTTACAGCATTGCATCTGACACTTGTGTTTGGTGATGTAAGGCTTGGCTGCAGCTCCTTAGCCATGAAAACCTTTTCCATAAAGCCCTCTATGCACATGTCAAGGCAGACGAGCTAATCTGAAGGCCATATGAAGTTTGGAGGTCTGTAGCGTTTGACTTGGTAGAAAGTTGGTAACCTCAGTGCTTTATGCCCCTCAGCATCTGCTCTATGGTTTTATGTTTTCTACCACTTTGTGGCTGAGTTGCTGCTGTTCCCAATCACTTCCACTTTCTTATAATACCACTAACAGATTACTGTGTATTATTTAGTAGCGAGGCAATTTCACGACTGGACTTGTAGCACAGGTTACATCCTATCGTGGTACCAAGCTAAAATTCACTGAGCTCCTAAGAGCGACCCATTCTTTCACAAATGTTTTCAGAAGCAGTCTGCTTGATTTTATACACCTGTGGCCATGGAAGTGACTGGAACACATGAATTCAATGATTTGGATGAGTGAATACTTTTGGAAATGTAGTGTGCAAGTATTTTAACCCTTTTTGGATGAATATTTAATGAGACTATCTTCTTATATCTTGTATCTTGCTGACAGGTATTTATATTTTATAACTTATTAAATAATGCGCATAACTGGCCAAGGACTGCAAAGAGAGGTAAGAGCTAAGGCAATTTTTTCATCTTTTTGTGCATTATCCTTTCAAATTCAAGAATAAAACTAAACATTTGCTTTTTTTTCTGTTTATTTATTTTAACATATCCGTCCTCATCTAACCTTCATTAATGCCAATCCTTTGACTCTGAGGGGAGCCGGGGTCAAACACAAATGCTCATTACCTCCATGTGTGCTGCGCCAAGTCTGCCCTTGACTAGCCAACTATGTGTCAGTCCTCATGCCACTTATGCGGTGTAAGTGTAGGTGAGATTTTTAAGTGGACAAAGGGACATGTGCGAGTCTAGAAATGGTCTCTAATTAAAATTGAGTGAATAGGAGTTTATATCAGTGAGTATAAATTAAATCAGTAGTTAATGCCTGTGTTTAGTCGATATGCATGGAAAGAGAAAACAAACTTGAAGCTTTAATTTGCCAAATTTAAATAGAAATGAGATGTGACCCTCTGGACAGACCAAGAGGGGACATATCATCATTAGGAATACCTGTTGCACTACGGAAATCTATGTTACCTCACCCACTATTAGGCAAAGTTGTGTGGAAATTAGAAATACAGCTCGTATCAATAAAATTTCCACAGCAGGCCTCTCACATGCAAATGGCAGGTCAGACTTTCCTCTCTTCCATCTCTGCCTTGCAAATAACAAGAGATGGAAACTCAGAAAGGTGAAGGTCTGGAAACTCACTTCTTACGGTCTTCCTCCCTCAGATTTTTCCACCTCTCATGGATAGCGACGCTGATGTCCTGCAGGCTGGCTGTGGGTTTCTCTCTCAGGACCTCAGCTCTGGCTTCCTTCTCAAAAATAGTGACAGGAGACAGCGGTGCCCTCATGGTGCGGTTGCTGATCATGTCATAGGCTGTCAGGGCAGCTCGCTTCTCCGTGATGGCATTTAATGTCTTTTTGCTTGAGCTGCTCTCACTCATGGCCTCATCTGGGACAGAGTGATTCTGCTTTGTAGGTCGATGAATTATGACAGGCTGCAGGGGTTCTCCTGATACCGGGTCAGTAAGAGCGGTCCCCCGGCTCCAGTCCTCAGCTGAAATTTGGACTTTGCTTATAGTTGCAGCTGTCATTTTATTGTCCACAAGTCTCTCCGGGGATTTGCTTGCTGGCTTTGTCACCGTCTGAGACATTTCATCATCATAAAGAGAAAAGTTAGACTCAAGATCAGCTGGAATCTGGTTTACAATCCAGTCATCTGCTATAGAAGAAGAGGAGCTGCAGTTTGAGGCCTGGCGGTCCAGCGAGGTGTCAGCACTCGATTGTTTGGGTCCGTCTCTGGGGACGCTATCATTGCTGTGACTATTCTCTGCATTTCGTTCACTGTCAGCCTGCAAAGGACTAGATGGCGAAGGAAATGGCTCAGAGCTGAGGTGTTTGTCAGCTGGGAGATCAGCGTTAGGCCGAAATCCATAGAGAGAAACCAGCAATGCCTCTATTGCAGTCAATACAGTCTCCTAAAAAACAGATGACAAAAGGTCAATTTCCTTTCTCAGGAATCTCTACAGCCAAACAAATAAACTACAACTCACTTTGATTAAGTTTGAGCTTTGTGGTTACCTTGTTATGAAGAAGAACCTGAGTCTTGTCTGGTGTCAGATTAACGTCCACCGATGAAGGTGGAACAGAAATTTTAAGCATAAGGGTGGGATATCGATTTCTGGCTTGGTCGTCTGCATACTGAGCAGTATAGTGCTGACGCAACAGCTGATGGCCAATCACAAAAAAATAAAATTTGCAGAGAAACAAATAAACAAAAAGTTTTTAATCCATAAAAATGTATTTATTGATTGTTTTATTCAAAATGAGTTTACCTTCATTATTTCTTTGTGCTGGACTGGCCGGTTGTTGACAAATATAAATGTTTTGTCAGGGTTAGATGTGCTCGTAGAGGAGTAATCAGCTCCAGGCTTTGGGAAAAAGCCCTCCAAAAGAATCTGAGAAAAAGAAAAATTAGTTATCCAACACAAAGAAGGCTAATAAGAAAAGGCATGCCATGCATTAAAAACTAGAAATAAGTCAAACAGGAATAAAAATCCAAAAAGAAACAAAAGCACTATAACATCATTCATCTATTTTCCACCGCTTGTATAGGATGTACAGCAGTCTAAATAAAGATCTTGCTCTTCCCATTACCTCCCCAAGCTCTTTCAAGGTGATATGGAGATGTTCCCATGCCAGATGAGGGCGATCGTGGCTCAAGAGTTGGGTGTTCGTCTTGTAATCGGAAGGTTGCCGGTTCAAGCCCCGGCTCAGACAGTCTCGGTCGTTGTGTCCTTGGGCAAGACACTTCACCTACTGCCTACTGGTGATGGCCAGAGGGGCCGATGGCACGATATGGCAGCCTCGCCTCTGTCAGTCTGCCCCCAGGCTACAACTGTAGCTGCCTTCACCAGTGAATGAATAGTGGTATTGAAGGGTCCCAAAAAGCGCTATATAAATGCAATCCATTAATATTATTATTAGATGAGATACATAATCTCTCCAGTGTATCACTGGTCTGCCCCAAGATCTTATACCAGTTTGGACATGTTACAAAACACCTCACTTAAAGGGGGTTTACAATGCTAACTGGTCAGATGCCATCTGGCTCTTTTCAGTGCGGAGGAGCAGTGACTCTACTCTGAGTTCCCTTCAGAAGAAGCTCACTTTTGCCATCTTATTCTTTCAGCCATCTATTGCTTGTGGCCAGGTGAAGGTAAGACCAACCAGGTTTAAGACATTGGCTTCACTTTTCATAAAGTCTCTCCTCACACTGTGGCAGAGGAGCACTAAAGCCACATTTCCATTTCGTCTCTCTCTAATTCTGCACAATTCTGTTGTCCATATATTAAGGTTATGATATTTTACGGGTTAAAATGATCAGACTCATAAAAGAGGACCAAAGTTCCCTCTTCTACATGCAGGCCTGTTTTTGGTGTTCAGCATTTTCCCATTAAAACTCAGCATCATACATGATGACCTTTCACCCAAAATCATGCCAGAGGAGGTCCTAATGAGCTAAAATCGACGACTCAGCATAAACCTCAACAACTGTACTTAAAACTCCATTATGAATGCAAGCTAGTAAGAAATTATGGAAAACTATTAATGTTCAGCAGATCGCGAGGAGTCAACAGCTATGCTTGTTTCCACATGGTCTCAGGCTCATTATTAGCAGCAGCGCACGCCAATGAAGTTAATAAATGAACTGCTGTTTCAGGTCAGGGCACACATGCGTTTCTCCATTTCTGCTCATTAGGGTCACTTTATGAGTGTACGAATGGCACCTCTGGCCCTAAAGGGCCTCGGCTATGTGTAGTCAAGCTGGCAAAAAGCGAGTGTCACATTTTGTTCTGCAGAGGAACAGCTCTTACAGCTCTCCCCTAGCGAGGCTGGAGAAATTGTCAACCCGGTCCCCTTGATCACTGAAGCTTTGTTCTTAGGGACAAGGTGGAGAAAAGTTCCCTTTCATTGCTACGGGGAGTAAGAGGAAAAGGTGAAAGGTTGTTCTCATAACCGGGCACCAAGCAGGAAAATAACAACAACAAAGGGGAAAATGAGAGAGAAACAGGGTGAAAAGGGCTGCTCCATATCTGTCAGAATAGATTAGTTTGGAGCCTGACAGCAGGTAGGAGCCACATGACACCTACCGTGACCAAGCAGAAAGTTACAGCTCGACGGTAATTCAATTACAATCTGCAGAGCAAAGCTTAGCTAACAAAAATCACTCAGCCCTCATCAGGAAAGAACTCAAGAGAAAAGGGCAAAGAAATTGTTGGCCAGCCACCAACTGACCACATTTGCTGGCTTGAGCCCAGGCGTTCATGATGAGGTTATTAGCTCACAATCGAGTATAACGTGCATGCTCCCATTTGCTCTGCAGAAATTATCCATCATATCCAGGCATTAAATGTAGTATTGGCAGCTAAGCCTAAGGTCCTAAGGTCGTAATCATTAATCATCACCAGTGCAGATCTGGTTATTTTTAACTTGTTTTCAAATATTTTCTTAGGTTTTTGAGCGCTAGTGTTGCATAACATTAGCAACACTGACTCTAAGAAGTCCTGTTATGCATGCTGCAATGTTACACAATATTTTAACTGATCTGGATCTCAGGATGTGTTTGTTGACATCAAGCTTTCAAGGTGAGCGAGGGGAAATTGTGCTTTTCGAACACAAACGTCTGCGTAATGAAGGGCAACGGGGCCACAGGAGAAACAGCATGAGGTTCTAGCAATGAGTAGATGTGTGCGCTTGAGGCGGGACAGGGGCAGTGTGCAGATCTGAACTCATGACAATCGTCCGTCAGGGTTCTGTGTACTTCATGCCGTCTCTTTTGTTGCAATATTAAAATGTGAATTTGGGACACAAAAGGGTTAACAACCGTTTGTGTTCATCTTGCAGAATCGCTCAGCTTTTCTCCAGTTTCTACAGCTTCCCCTTAACTAACCTCCGGTTGCTCCTGGTGATGGTGGCAAGGGATCAAGTTGGCAATAGCACCGGGCCCCAGCGTGGCGAGGAGGGCGCTTCTGTTATCGGCCACTTTGGCCTTCTGCCAAAGGACCACCTGGAACGAAATGACACCCGTCCACCTCAATGAGTCCTCGTCAAGGTTATTACAGTTTTTATTTATTAGCTTTGACAATTTAATTTTCGATGTGACACATTTTTAAAGTGTTTTGATATTTTTTAAGTGCTATAGTCTGTGTTTTGGTCTTTCCTATAAAACTGAATTTTTGTCAGGGCTGAGGCTCAAAAAGGTCAGAAAAAACGTAGGAAAAGAAGAAACAAAGGAACCTTTGGTAAAATACACATATATGCACATAACAATATAGCCAAACAATAAAGAGTAATGAAACAGGAATTCGTAGTTAATTTAGTCTTGCAGGGCCAAGTTGCAGGTTGTCCAATGGTAGTTGGAAAAGACAGAAAAAGAAGGAAAAGCAAAATAGGTCCACTGTACCAAAAAGCAAGTTTCATCGACAATCACACTGTATAAACCCCCTAATGCTGTGAAAACGTTTAACATAATGTAGTAATTAAAGCTTGGACAAAAATTAAAATAAATAAATAAATTTAAAAAGATTTCCCCAAATAAATTTCTAAATGTGTAAATTTTTCAAATAAGTAATCAAGAAAAAAACTCAATGCTGTATTTTTAGCAGCACCACAGTTCAGAAAATATTTTAGGTGCAAAATATGTTAACATCAGTATGTGTCTACCAGTGAATTTATCTCCTGGGTGTTGATTTCTAAAAGCACACACTGTGTTGCAGGACGTGTCTCAGATATTAAATTAAAGTTGGCACCTATAAACGGATAACTCCTGTAAACAGTTCCTGAAGAAACTATGAAACATGACACAAGCCAAATGGCAGAGCTGGAGATAAAGGATAGGGGGCAACTAAGTGCTGATTGCACAAAATGGGTTCAGTACCCTCCCCTGACGAACTCCAAATTGATTTCTATGAAAGCTATATGGTGGTCGTGTGCTCCCTTCCCTGACCTGCACCGCCTACACACTTCTGTGTACAAACTGGCTGCAGCCTGAAACTGAAGCAGAGGTCAAGTCCGCAGCTGCGATCAGCAACTTAACTCAGGCATTATAATCACCCAAATCGCAGCCACAGTCAGCTGTATTTGTGTTGGGGTGCCTGATGGGTAAGAGACGAAAATGTCTATGTAATGAAACAAGTAAAAATAGCTTAAATTTGGAGTTGTGGTGAACAGGAGATCACACAACAAACTCTTCTGCATTGCGGATACTCCTGACCACTCTATTCACAGAAAGCAGCACTTTCTCCAGGACTCTGCTCCACTACTACAGGAACATGCAATATTTCTTTTTAATTTACTTTTTATTTATTTCCTTGTCTTGAGTGTAACCACTGGTTTGCACTTTATTGTGAACCCTCTGTATTTCCATCCATGAAAACATCTCTTGATTGTAGACTTTGACTTTGTGTCAAATGATACATCCACCTCCTCATCTAACCTTCTTGACTTCGTACGATGTTATGAAATTGTATTTCTTAACCATAGAAATTATTCTGTGCTCAACCACACTTGTCTTCTGTAATCTTTCAGCCTTTTCGGTGTTGCTGGGCTGGCTGGTGTATTAGTTCTTTTTAAGCCACTTCTATAGCTTTTGTTCTCTCTAATAGATGGATTTTGGTTTTTCAGCCTATCGATGACTTCATTCACTAGCATCTCATTGGATCTCATATTGGCAGTTTCAGTAAAAAGCTACCAAATGCAAGCACTTAGAATACTTTCAGATATTTGGTCTTTTTGGACTGTCATGAAATAATGAGGGAATAGGCCTCACCTGTTCCAATACTTTTCTTAAATCCCCATTTTCCCTTCATACAATGTAATGTGTACAGAGGCAAAGCTCCAAAAAAGAAAAACATCCTGGTCCAAAAACTGCATATAGTGCTTTTTGGATCATATTTTTCCGACATATTGTCATCATACATTAAAAATACTAACTCTTACATGATTCTACATATGAGAACCAAGAGTTTTGTTCCATGTTGTCATACTTTTACCTATTTAAGCCATCCATCCATCCATTCGCTTCCGCTTATCCTTTTTCAGGGTCACGGGGGGCGCTGGAGCCTATCCCAGCTGTCATAGGGCGAGAGGCAGGGTACACCCTGGACAGGTCGCCAGTCCGTCGCAGGGCCAACACACAGGGACAGACAACCATTTGCACTCACATTCATTCGCACATTCACACCTAGTGGCAATTTGGATTATCCAATTAACCTATCCCCACAAGCTGCATGTCTTTGGACGGTGGGGGGAAGCCGGAGTACCCGGAGAGAACCCACGCAAACACGGGGAGAACATGCAAACTCCACACAGAAAGACCCCGCCTGATGTTGGAATTGAACTCAGGACCTTCTTGCTGTGCGGCAACAGTGCTAACCACCGTGCCACCGTGCTGCCTATTTAAGCCATTTTTTAATATTTTTTAAATCATATTTTATTGTCCCCTTTAGTTCTCAATTAAGATGTTTTATTTTGCTAGACTTACTAAACTATGTATTCTGATTTTTTTTCTTGTGTTTTTATTTCTTTTTTGATGTTTTATTTACATTTTTACTTAAAAAAAATCTTCTTGTCTTTTGGGACATTTTATGTTTTGAAATAGTTGAAATAGTATTTTACTCTATTTCTCCATGTTATCTTACTTTATTTAAAAATGGTCACCTTTTCTTTTTTTTTTACTGCAACACAGGCCTTTCCAAATTTGGGGAATAAATTACTAAATATCTAAAATGGTACACTTCTAAATTATATAAAAAAAGACCAAACACGTCTCTGGTCTAAAACCAAATATCCCACAAAATGACTTCTTTTTACTTTTCAGTTTTTCACGCTGGAAAACATGCAACCTGAATATAACTAATGAGAATTAATAACTGTTGTTAGGTCAGTGTTTATTTATGATCCATCTCTTCACAGTTAATTAAATGACATTAGACATTGTGAAAGATGATATATTACTTAAGTACACATGTTATTTATGTTCAGTTAAGCTTGTGTTAGTCAAACTCATCCAACAATCAAATTGCTACCATTTGCTAAAAGAGCCAAACAAACGGCAACACATGTTAGGGATTCACGCCTCTCAGAGCATCGATGTTTGCTCTTAAAGTAATTTGAACTATAGCATTCCCTGCAAGCCCAAACAATGATGTCTGCTACATCATGCTGTAATGTTCATGGATGCACTTGGTAACATTTTTCTTGCAGCAGCATCCAGAGGCACTGTGGCTTCAAGGCTGTAAATTGCCCCCAGACCAGGCATGAATTCAGTCCCTGGGTCTGGATTAATTTGTGAGTTTTCTTGAGAAAATCAAGATGACATTTCACATGTTTTTTTTAAATTAAATGTTATATGCATTTGTGAAGTGATGACGCAAAGTATTTTGCAATCAGGGCTGCTGCCTGATTAAAGTAAATATCAATCACAATTATTTTGGTAACTCTGGCAATTACAGTAATTTTTCTTAATGCAAAAAAACCCAAAAACAAAACAGCCGTAGATAAGAGTGAGACAATAACCCTGATAAGACACAGACAGTGCAGGGAAAGGCATACAAAAACGTCAGAGCCTTTGTACTAGGAATGAAATGAGAATCGATATTATGATTATTTAACACAATCATTCTCAGAAAACAACAGTGGATTTATTAAACTTTGAAAAATAAATAAAAGCATTAATATATTATTATTAGACTTCCATGAGCTTTAATTGTAATTCAACTAAATAAACTCAACACTACATGAATGCAGTAAATCTGCTGCAGGCTAGTGGGAATGTGGCAGGGAGTGAATCTGGAATTTTGTGATCAGGGGAAAAGTAAAGGAAACGGATGTGCTAAAAGCTAAAGCCAGAAAATGATTGGAAAACTGAATGTAGCACAATAATGTTTTGATCTATATTACCTTCTTTCAGTAAAAGGTGGAGGGTAAAAATATAGCTGAAATTAAAATTCAATTAACTGCACAGGTAAAACAGACCTTCCAAAAAATCCCTGAACTCAGATCCAGATTGACTCCAAAAGCCCCACTTCTGGTCGAAATTTTAAGCAAATTTCTTCATAAATGTTTAAGTAATCTTGCTACCAAACAAATCAATCAATCAAACAAATATTAGAGCTCTCTCACTTAATGACATTTACCACTAAAAGGGATCCTCAAATATGCAGAACATGCTCCCCTTAAATTGTTAGACATGTTGTCTAACAATTTAAGGGTTGTGTGTTTGTCATTCACAGAGGTTTTGTTTCAGCAATTAGTTGCATTAATTATACTATTTTGATCACCATCTGACAGACTGTTGCATCACAAGTATTTGTAAAATGTCTGCAGGTTTTATTGTACATCATCTAATCCTGTTTAAAGATTCTCAATCAAACATTTCAGAACAAAAGATTGAGTTCGAGTTTCTCAGATGTGACGTTTTTATTAGTTTCATTTATTCTATGTCACCATTTCTTTTGTATCTTTTGGTTTTGGACTATTTTACTTATTTATGTACCTTGAAGCCAACACGGATCAAAATCTCTTTTCTTTCTCTTTAAGAAAAAGTACAATAAATCGTACAAAATAAGTCATTCAAAAGAGATACGTTAAGATTTTCTGACATTACTAGAACCAAAAAGGATGAACATAAAAAATAATAAGGCAATTAATCAAAGCTTGAGCTGTTTCTGTTTAAACTCGGCTGTTTGAACCTTACTGGAAACAAATATATTCTTTTGCATGTTTTTATTTTAAGTTTATTTATTAATGAGTGAAATTTTTATCAACCTAAATGTAGAAAATGTTCACTAGTCTTGCAGTGTTTCGGTTCGTCTTTCTCGCCTTGATAAAATCTTTAGTGTTTCTGGAGCGCCTGTAGAAGCTAAATGAAGATTTTCCATCACACGTTAACAATTTCACAGCTCACCGACTCGCATTAGCACTGACAAGAAACCAGCAGGAGGCCAGAGACAATTTCTGTCTTCAAACAGGTCGGCCAAGCTCCTCGATATTTTCCTGTAATTGTCCGTTTACACATCTGAGGACACAACCACAAGGACAAAGGGCAAAAGATGCCCGAACATCTTACAGCTGTAAGGAAATCTGGATGGAAAAAAGAGTTTAATGGCTTTATTACTTGGCTCTCTCTTCCAGTATTTAATAAATTTTTTGTTTGATTTTTGTTAATCCCCCAAAATGGACCAATATACTACTCAATAAAAAAATACACTTGTGCATTAAAACTAAAACACATTACTTAATGCATTGCATTGTCTTTGCACCCCCCAGATACAGTAGGAGGAGTGATAGTAATGGCATTAATCAAAATAGTGAAGACAACTTAACTAACTGACAATCTAACAGTATCTAACAGTAATCCTAAAGAGGTTTTCAGAGTCTTGATACATGTCAGTGTTATCAAGATGGCTACAAAACAGTACATTTATTTTCAAATCCTTAATTTAATCAGTCTGTCTTACTGAGAAAGAGAACTCTTTATCAATAGAGACCTGTGTATAAAAAAGGTAAACAACAACACAGAGAACACACACATGCTGTGTTTTCATATCTTTGTGGGGACATCTAATTGACATAATGCTTTCCCTAGCCACTTACCCTAACCATCAAAAAATGAATGCCTAATCCTAACACTTAGCCTACACCTAACCGTAACCTAATTCTAACCCTGACACTAAAACCACATTTTGAGTCTCAAAAATGCCTTCAAACTTATGGGGACTTATGGGGATTTTGTCCCCATAAGGGCTGTTGGTCCCCACAAGCATAGTAGACTTCCAATTTTTGGTCACCACTAAGATATGTAAACATGGTCTCTCTGACACACACAACCACTCTCACACTCTATACATGGTCACAAATAAAGTGAAAGAGCTGCAGATACAGCAGCTAGTTGCATCTATAGTCCCATCACACATACATGCCATATTAATATATAAAAAACTGAAGGGGATTTTCAGCTAAAGGGAATGTCATCTGAAGGCTAAGGCGGACACCTAGTGGTTGCATCAAGCTAAAGCTTTAAATCAGGGTGTTTGTATACAAAGGTGTTGTGTTTTTTTTGTAACCACAGTGGAATATGACTGATACTCATCTCTATCTTTACTTGTATAAGCATCTTAATCACTTCCTGGCCAAACTTGCGTGTGACATTAATCTCCAGTAAAGCAGTAAAGAGTAATATGGTGTGACTATTAGGGAAAAGTGCAATGTTACTATTTCTGTGGTCTTAGTTTTGAACTGCCTGCTATGGGAATGGATCCATGTTACTTCAGAATTCATAAGTTTGCTGTTTGAATCAAGCTTCAAATTGGATTCCTCCATCAGCAGATGGAGGAATCCAATACCACCCTCTACCACCATCTGCACCACTTATTGGACAAGCTTACTACAATACAATACCTTAAGTTCTTTATTGCATTATATTTTGATTTTTATTCATTAAATACATCTTTCTTTTTTCTATTTAATTGTAATAATAATAAGGTGCAATAATAACAATGTGCAATAAGCATACACTTATTCTTCTATTTGTGTTGTGTTGTGTTTTCAATTTCATTGTACTATTGTATTATGTATGACTGTGAAATGACAATAAAGAGTTATCCTATCTTATCTTATCTTATTTAGACCTATTTTATTCTGTTATTTTTTATTTATTTTATTAAGCTTCTTTACTTAACAGTTTTAATTTGTCTTGGTATATAAATCTATGTTGCTGTTTTTCTTCTTTCATCAATCTTTCTTTTTCGTTGTATTTTTATTTGCATTTTTTGTGGCTTTTTTTTAAATTACTTTAATATCTGGTGTGTGCTCTGCCTTGCCTGTATGTACTAGCACTTTGTTTTTAAAGGTTGTATATAAGTAATGTTTATTTCTCTTCTTAAGTTGTGTGGACGAGTTACTGACCTTATTGTGAACGAGCATGAGTCTCAGCTCCGGTTTGATAATGGCGTAGGCCATCAGCAGATCCTGCACCTTCTTCAGCTCCTCTTTGCACTTCTTGTTAGAAGAGAAACACTGACGTCTCACTGGAAGGTTCTTAAAAAGTTTCATTACACTCACTGTCGTCCCTGCAAAAGAAACAGAACAGAGTAGGTGACCTAAAATTATATTTTCATGCAACAATTAGAGTTGATAATATGGCAGACAAAAAAATTGCAAAAATTAAAAGTATGTACATAAATAAAATACTAAATGTATTAACACACCAAAAATAGCCTAAAAATTATATCTAAAGTAAACTTAAAAACTGATGTAAACTGACATTTGTTTTCACTTGTTCTTGTATTTTTTTTACCTTTATTAAACTCGTCCATTGATTTATATTCCTGTTTTATTATTCCATCATTAAAGGACACTTTATACAATTAAACAATAAATAGAGTAACTAAACAGAGTATTTGTGTAATAGTAAATCTACTATGTTTTGCACAGTTATGGATGCAGACTTGCATTTTCCAATTTAACACACAATAAACAAGTGTACTTGTGTGATAGCATCACTGATTTATTATTTCCTATTTTTATAGATTTCCCTATTTATTTTTCTTTTTGTTACACATAACGAAGAAGAAATCCTTAAAAGAAGATTAAAAAGAAAATAGAGAAATAAATACACTTGAATTACTTCTATTTTATTTTTCTAAAGCAAATATAATCAAGTTAATCAATAAATGCACTAATCAATTAATTTCAAAATAAACTGGAAGTTAAACAGAGAGGAGAATAAGGAGAAAGTTTTTTTTTTTTTTTTTTAAATTTTGGTCCTCCATACAATCAATGTATTATTATTATTTATTTTTATCTTTCTTTATTATACTCCAATTTTTCCTGACCTTTGCTCTTCTCTATAGCGTTTACCTTACTGAACAATTTTTGGTTTGTCATATTTCATTTTAATTTTTCTTATTGAGCTAACCTATTTAAGAACTTTTGTGATGGGTGGTGTTTGATGTTTTTAAATTTTTATATTCATATTTCCATAAAAGTAAAACACTTCTATTTTTCCAATAATAATTCACGAACAGCACTGTTTATAATGTGTCTGCTGGCTGATTTTGTAAACATCAATATTAAGTTTCCTGCTCACCGGGATTAAAATAAATTCTGCCCTCATATCTGAAGCAACTTAATTTTCGTTTTTTAGATATTTTTTAAAAAGGAAGTTTTCCTTGTTGCTCTGCTGTCTGTGCCGTACCTTGACCTAAATGAGACGGCTTCTGGGAAACAATTTTCCCTGTCAAGTCCATTGTGTACTGGGTGCTGATTTCATCCTCCTCTGTCTTTGTGGTAACAGCCACCTGAAGGGAAATGACACAAAACTTCAGTTTAGCCACATTGAGGTGTCAGCGGCTGTAATTTACACAGCACGAGTGTTTGAGTTTTAATAGAACACCTCAGCCACGGCGCAAATGGAACCCAGCGCCTCCCCTCTGAAGCCGTACGTTTCCAGATGCTCCAGGTCTTCATGTCTGCAGATCTTTGAGGTGAAATGTCTCACAGCCATCACAGGAGTATCTACAGTTTTGATTCCTTGCCCATTATCACGAACCTCTACGCGGTCCAGGCCAAAATTTTCCTAAAATGTCAATAAAAGTAGTGCAACATGAAGGGAAATCAAACTCAAAGCTGTTACGATCTGAAGAGTGACTGCAGCAGCAGTCAAAATGCTCTAATATTAATGATTTATTTTCACTCACATCATTATTCATAATCATTGCATCATTAATGTTAAATAAATATGATAATAAATTCAAGTAAAATACACTAACAGGGGTAATTAACTGGAGGAAATCAGACTGGTTACTGCATTTGCTTCTGCATGAATCAAGGTTTTTAAATAAATTAATTTTTTCCCCCTGTAACATTAGCTGTAATTAAGTACTTTACCAGTTTAACATCAATGCTTGAAGCTCCAGCATCCAGGGAATTCTCGATCAGCTCTTTGACAACATTCACCACAGACGTAATGACCTGGGAGCTGGACAGCAGACGCACAGTGTCCGGGGGCAGCTGCTTCATGACTACAGTTATCTGCTAAGGTGAAACATCTGGATTTAGTGGCACATCTAGTCACAAGAATAATAGGAGAATAGCTGGCCAAGGGATAGCCCTTATAAACATGCTCCTGATCTTTCTTTTGATCCCTTGCAATAGTGGGTGACACCACATATTTGATTCGGTAGAGTATTATCCTGGATGTCCCCAAAAAGAGGATTTGTGTCCTCTGACCAATTTTATTGAATGTAATATTTATATGATCTTGGTTATCCACATTTTCAGTGGTGTCAGACTGCTTTAAGCTCATCAGATACATGCAATCTGCGCTGAAGTGGGGTGGACAAGTTCATAAAATTGTACACAAACATATAAAGAAAAACGTGTCCAAGTATTTCCCTTTCTTTCAGTGTACAGTACAAGAATATTCTTCAGTTTGTCGACACTCACTGTGTATTAGGGGCATGCATGATTCAAACTTTTTTAGTTTATTGAAGTCACTAATTAGATTTATTGTATTTATGTGATTTTTAAAAATCAGGAATCCTGTACAAAAATCTCAACCCAGAAACCTGCAGGTTACTCCCTAACTTCTTACACCTCCAGTCTTTATTTTAGCTGCCTGCTCAAACACAGCGGGCCATCCCATGTAAGTGTTTATGAGTTCAGTCTCTTAACTTCTCTACATGAAACCCAAAGAAACGCTGAACCAGCTTCAGTGGACCCTCCTGCAGTTAAAATCTATACATGGAAATAAGAGCAGATATTTCAAGGGGACATTTTATCTACATTAATTAATAACTCTGCCTTGATGACTGTAGACGGAATCCTTAACTTTTCAGGCGCTTCTGCCAGAAATACTCGTTTACTGCTGCTGATTAAAGAAATAGTATTTACGGTTTGTAAAATTGGCTGCTCCTTGATACATGAAAACGTCCTTTTATATCGATGAATTAGTGATCACAGCTAACAGTAATTTACCAGTAAAGGCAGTCAAAAAAGCAACGGCACTAAGATATATTCACTTCATTTAAGGCACAATTTATCCACATTTCTTTAAACACAAAATGAAACTGTACTTTAAGACTAGCTAACTGCTCTCCACACCTCCTTTAAGCTGCTCAGACTTGCTAGCTCAGATTTAAATTAAAATTTTAGTTCAAACTTACGTACAGATGTTACAAAGCCATAATTAGCTCAATAAAGCGGCTAAATAATACTAACATAAAACTGCTTCTCTGCTTCAATCGTTCATAACAACAGACACGGAGAACCACAGGCGGAAGTTACTGTTTTCCCGCCCTCCCCCCTTCGCTGCATATTGATTGGCTATAAGTCAGGCGTAGGCGGAGTCTAAAGAGCAGTCTGCCCGGAGTTAGAGCTGGCAGTTTTGGGCATTGTTTTTCTTATTTCTCATTTTATTTACAAGAAATCTAAAAATCAGTCAATTTGTCTGTCGCACCATCTGCAAAACACAATTCATAGCAGGTCTCACTACCATCTTCTAAACGGTCCCTTTCACTCTTGATGTTATTCTCTGCACCTCTGCACCTGTGGCAGCTAACACAGAGAGACAGACAACCATTTGCACTCATACTTATGGGCAACTTATAATCACTTGTTAACCTTACCCCACTAAGTGGTTGTCTTTGGACTGTGTGAGGAAGTTGAGGTACCTATTTAGACATGGGGTTAACATACAAACTCCACAGAAAGACCTTCTTGGTGTTAGGCAACAGTGTTAACCATCATGCCACCCCATATTAAGTTAAATTAAATTAAATTAAATTAAATTAAATTAAATTAATGTTACCTGCTTGATGTGATGTGACATCCTGTGTGCAGGGATAAGAACAGGCATGCCATTTGGACATTTCTTTATTTTTCATTTTTTATGTATTTTTGATTGATTGATTGATTGATTGATTGATTGAATCTTTATTTTGAACATGTTGAAAAAGTACAACAAAATAGAATTAAAAGAGACAAATGAACAAAGCAAAACAAAAGGAAAACGAGCAACCACAACTCCAAATAACGTTCATGTTCAAAAAGGAGCAGGAAGAAGCATAAGCTTATTTAATCCCACCCCTTTTCCACTATCTAGTATCAATAGACTACAGAAATACCTCCTTGCAATTACATTATATGTTATGTGTAATTTTTTAAATATATATATATACATATATGTTTCTATCTATCCATACATACGTATATACACATACGCACATATACACATTTTCAATAACCCCATTAACACCTCAAGGATACACAACCTACAAATATATATATTTATATACCCATACCAACATACCCGTGCACCCGCACACACATGAAAATATTAGACAAGAACACCCTATCAAATCTCTACCTTTTCCCTGTACCCTGTAAAAACCATATCCTTAAACCGCTTTTTAAACTTTTCATATTAAATTAACATTTAAATATTAAAAATAATTAAATTTTGTGTAACAGCACGCCACACTAGCCTTAAAATCACCCAGGAAGCACCAAGTTAACTTATGTTCACTGCACTTGTTATGAAAAATAAAAATAAAAAATAAAAATTAATATTTAAATATTAAATTAATATTTAAATAATTTATGAATTTAAATACATTTAAATAAATGTATTTAAACATTAAATAAATAACATGTATTCCCATAGTATTTATTCATTGGCGTATTGATTGGTGTGAGCCGTTAGGGGGCGGGGAAACGGCCTTACAAGTCAAACCGTGGAGTTAAAAATACCCCGGGTAAAAACTCCCTAAATCCGCGTCTACTTCCGGTGGTGTCCGTCTACGTCGTGCCGTCTGCACTGTCTGGGAGCTGAGCACAACAGGAGGAAAAAGCGTTTCTCTTGCAGCAGTTTGTTCGTGCAAATACCTTCACTGCTTGCTACTAGCTGTAAGTCTCGCACTCTGGGATTGTCGGAGGTTTCTTTTCCTTTTTGTATTTAATTGAATTCAACTTGGTTTAGGAAGAGTGGTTGTTCGGGGGTCCGGCTATATCCTGGGAAAAAACAATCAAGGGAGGCGTTCCGTGTTTATACAACTATTTGTGAGGGTTGGGTTGCTGCTAAATACCAGGTTTACACCAGTTTCATAACAAGTGCAGTGAACATAAGTTAACTTGGTGCCTCCTGGGTGATTTTAAGGCTAGTGTGGTGTGCTGTTACACAAAAGTTAAGCAGATAGTGACTTTTTTTTCCTGGGTCTTTCTGTAATATCATTTGCATGTCTGCTGACAAGAGCAGCAGTTAATGACCACAGTGAACACTATTTGAGACTAATATTAAAATTTGAGTCATTAACCGCCGCACTCAGTGCTGTATATATGTCATTTGTCCGTTAAAATAACGATGCACTTACTGGACTATGCTAGCTGTTTTAATAACAACTTGAGCTCTGATCTGTCCTTTATCTATTTAGAAAGTGTGTCAGAGGCCAAAGTTTAACCAGTTACATAAGGCCCTCCACCCCCGTTATTGTTATACCAAGTACTACAGACATACTTTGATAGTGTAATTTGATTTTCAAAATAACAGCTGCACCATATAGAGATAAAATTCATACAGTTACAGTCAGCTTGTTTTTTCAGAGCTAAACCCGGTACATGCTGTTACTGTGATTTATCTAATTATCAGCCACTTTATTAGATACATTCGGTATTACCTTTTTAAAGATTGGACATTTTTTGTAATCAGAGATGCTCTTGTGGATAACTGTGATAATTATTTGAGTTAGTGTTGTTTTTAAGTTGCTGTTGTCAGCTCGAAGCAGATATTTCAACCATATCAACCAGATATTTTCTCTGGAGTCTTTTTTTTTTTTCATTTTTGGAACGTCTTCTGTAAACACTAGAAATGGTTTTGTGGACATTTTTTAAATATGTCTAAATGCATTTCTGGCTAATTTACCGATATTCGTCTTAATGAGTGTTTTGACTGGTGTATCTATTAAAGGGGCTGAGTGTTGATCATAGTTGACCATCCTATTGAATTTGATTGTTTTTGTGGAGTTTTTGTTTTTTCTTTTTGTCCATGTTAAAATGCAGTCAGATTAAAAGTTTCTGCCACTGAACTGCAACAAACCTTCACTGTTGTCTAAGAACTTAAAATTAGTAAATGTAAATGAGACTAAACACAATAGATTACAGTGAGTTTCACGGAGGAGTTAAGTGTGAGGAAACTCTCATTTTAAAAAGTTGGATTTATTCATTTATTTATTTATTTATTTATTTTTTAGCAAAACACATCAGAGGTACCCATTTAGACATGGGGTGAACATACTCAATAAGAGGTGGATTAGTGATGCTGGATTATGGTGGTGTTATCTATAAATACAACTCCACCCCTAAATCCCTGCAATCAGTTTCTCTCCACCTCGATGCTCAGCTCTTTGAATTCAGTTTAAACATTCAACCTCCAGGTTTTTTAACACAAAACAGGTGGAATAGCTTTTTTTTATAATGTGTATAACAGAAGTGATTTTGTGAATGTCTTTCTGTCCACAGACCAGGATGAATGTGGGTGTGGCTCACAGCGAGGTGAACCCAAACACCCGAGTGATGAACAGTCGAGGGATTTGGCTGACCTACGCACTTGGTGTTGGTGTGCTTCACATCGTGCTCCTGAGCATACCCTTCTTCAGCGTGCCCGTGGTGTGGACTCTAACAAATGTCATTCACAACTTAGTAAGTTCAGTTTTCTCTCATGCTGTGTCAGTGCTGCTATCTGAGCTTCAGAAACAAACCAGGCTGTTCAGGGGTTTTTCTACATAGAGAAAGGCTGTTTAGATGGTGCCAAAAGGAGCAACAAAAAATATGATTGAGGGGGGGGAAAAGAATGCAATTCAATGCTTTGAATTGCATTGCATAAACTGAAATATGACATCTCTGACTTCCAGCTGCTGTATTTCACACAGGCGCTGGACAAGCCAGCTAAACTGCAGTGGTTTGGTCATGATTTTCAGTCTGTTCACGCTCCAAATGTCTTGCAGGAAATGCTCTGAGTTACAGCCCAGACTGACCTGGTGGGTTGAGCAGTAGTTTATTTCAGGTTTGCCAACACTCACTCACATGTGACACGCTTTCGTTAACCTGTTTCAGCAGCAGCTCTGATTCCAAATCTTGCACTTGCTGTGTCCAAAGACATGAGGATCTCGTGGATTAACTTTTATTTCCATTAGCAACGTCCCCAAAGCAACAGGAAAATCAGCATGTGCTCAAAGTAGAATTCATCCACTGCTAAAGTTTCTCTTATGTCTTATAAATATTAATGAAAACCATCTCTCGCAGTTTCCCTGAAAAGTCCACTTCACTGGATATTAAAGTCTCTAAAATTTATTTGCATTTGTTTATTTTTAACAAGTACTCAGGAAAAATACTGACAGTGATGCGTTTTCTTTGTTTTGTTTTTTTTCTTTTAAGATGGAACAGAGCCCTACATCTTTGATAATATCAGATTTCTATAATCTGGTTAGTAATGGCCACATGTCACAGAAAAATGGTCAAATAATGCAGCTGTGGTCATCTACTGAAGGCCTTCTCTGAGCAGGACGATGTACTGATATTTTACTATACAGTATGTCTATTTATCTTGCTATGTTTTTTAAGATTCTAGTGGTGTCAAAATATATCACGTTGTCTTTTTGATTATTTTTACATAAGTGGGATGGTGAGGTCAGATGCTGATTTTGTTTATTTGTCTCCAAGTTTACTAAGGATCTGTATTGGTCCTGAAAAAGCCACATTGGTCAAAAGACTGAAAGTATTCGCCTCCAAAATTTAATTTGAATACATTTTCTTTTATTAGAGGGTTAATAAACAACAAAGTTAACATTTTTAAATTTAACAGATCAAAGTGAGGTCTTCAAAATCCTTGTTTTGTTCTAACCAACAGTCCATAGTTAAAATAAATAAATAATTAAAAAATAATTTTCTGTGTTTGGCAAGAAAAGCATTAAATTCTATGTAAAAGTGTAAAGTGTGCGTGTTAGTCCCCATAGGGAAATAGTTCCTCTGCATTTAACCCATTCACCCAGTGAAGCAGTGGGCAGCCACCAGTGCAGCGCCCGGGGAGCAGTGTGTAGGGACGGTACCTTGCTCAGGGGTACCTCAGGGTAGCCGTTCAGTGGAGTCGAACCCCCGACCTTCCGATCATGGGCCACCACTCTACCTACTGAGCTATCCCCTATATTATTTCAAGAAAGTTTTGTGTTAATTCTGATTTCTAACGCTTATCAGTTTGATTCAGGAACCCTGTTTTGTCTTAAGGCGGTTTTCCTTGTGACAGCCTGATGACTGACCTATTATGATAATTTCCCCATGCCTCAAAGTCTGACAAGAGTGACCTTTCATTGCTGCATGGCTGGCCTCAAATGAAGAGAGTTGATGTGGGTGACGTCATTGAACAGTTTGAGCTCAAGGATTGTGTATCACAGCCAATAAGGAAGGCTATTAACAGTAGCGGCTGAGGTCAACTATAGCCTATTGTTTTCCACCACAATACACCATCAGTGTGGTGATTATTTCTTGGCCGTATGTCAGCGCTTCAGTTTCATTACATTTCCCTCTGTATTGCAGCTTTTTCCATCTAAAGCTCCAGTGTTTTGGACACAGACATGTAATTAGAACCTCCCAAGATGGCTAACTTACGAGGGGAATCCCAAAAGTAAGGTATTTATTTTTTGGGAAATACAAACAACCATTTATTTTCCATAATATTCGCATCATTTTAAAGCTTGAAGACTTATTTTTCTACATAATCACCATTTTGGTCGATGCATTGTTGTAGACGCTGTGGCAGTTTTACAATGCCCATGTCATTACCTGCTCACGGCCGCTGCAGAATTGCCTACTGGACAAATGTTCTTTCAACTTTGGGAACAGGTGGTAGTCACTGGGTCTGAAGTCCAGACTGTAGGGTGGGTGGGTGATGAAGTTCCAACAAAAGTTTGCCAGGAGATCGACATGGGCATTGTAAAACTGCATCGACCGAAATGGTGATTATGTAGGAAAAATAAATAAGTCTTCAAGCTTTAAAATGATGTAAATATTATGGAAAATAAATGGGTTGTATTTCTAAAACAATAGGAGACCTACTTTTGAGATTGCCCTCGTAGTTGACAATAAGAGGACATCACATTTCTTTTTGGCCAGTCTGTCAGTACACTATTGACCGCAGTTTCCACTCCACAGGGAATGTATGTCTTCATGCATGCAGTCAAAGGCACCCCTTTTGAGACCCCTGACCAAGGAAAAGCCAGACTTCTTACTCACTGGGAGCAGCTTGACTATGGCGTTCAGTTCACCTCATCTAGAAAGTTCTTCACCATCTCCCCAATTATTCTGTACGTATTATATACCAATGATTCTTTCTGAACCTGTTGTCTTTAGACATGTACCTCCAACCCTGATAGTTCTGTGGACATTACCATGTGTGAGAGAATGCCAAGTGGAAACTTCTAGGAAAATGATACTAGTGACATGGAACTACCAAAGATTTTGAATCCATGAATGCCCGTTTGAGCCTGGCTCCAACAGTGACACAGACTCCCATGTTAAAATGCTCTACAGCAGAAATAAGATGTTTACAGCGTGCCACAAAAAACCTCTTAGTTTCTATGGTTGTACAATAGTAAACCATTAGCCATTGGTGGTAGACTCCACATCCTAGTAACTCCACAGAAAACGGTATTAATTAACAGATAATTAACACACAATTCTCTGGAAGGCACAAACTCTGTGGAGAGGTACAGCTCAGTGACTTCAGTTGGCTGAGGTGAAGCCTGGCTGCACATCTCAGCTTCCACATGTGAGTCAAAGAGACTGTCCCTGAAAATAAAAACATCTAAGCATTTCTGGGCCTGAGCAGAGGATATGTGTGTCTTTTATTTTTATCCTATAAATGGTTTCAGGACTTTATTACCTGAACCATTTTACATGATTAGGGGAGTTCCACTGGGTGCAGTATTGGGTCCAGTCTCATTCACATTGACCAACTATGATGTCCGTTTTTATGCTGGTGACATAGTTCTGTACTGTATAGTTGTTATGATAGTGTGAAAGACGGGAAACTATTCATAGAGCCCAGTGGCAGACTGGAAAAAATGTTTTACTTTTTGTGTCTGTGGAAAGTGACTTACTTTAGGAGGCGTTGTATTTATTTATCTATTTTTATTTGATTGAAACCAAAATGCTGCAATGTATTTCTAACACACTGTCTTTTTTTTCCCCACCTTTACAGATACTTCCTGGCAAGTTTCTATACAAAATACAACACAACACACTTTGTCATCAACACTGCCTCGCTTCTGAGTGTCCTGATCCCCAAACTGCCACAGCTGCATGGAGTCAGAATTCTTGGCATCAACAAGTATTAATAATTGTAAATGCTGCGCCTCTCAGCAACTGAAGCTAATTCCTGTGTAGTCTGTACCGCCGATGTGTGTACCAAGTCATACAGTTTGTGTAACGGCCGCTGTTGTCGTATAGTAACACCAGAGGGGTGCACTACGAAACGAGGTACGTTGAGCCTAAAGAGTTTTCAGCGTCATGAAGGTAGCTCTGTTTTTTGTTTTGTTTTTTGTTGTTTTTTTTAAACCAGATGACTCAGCTCTGGGCGGAGGCTACATTCAAACATTATCTGTTAATGAGCAGTACAGATTTTCAGCTGAGGTTATATATGCAAAACCTGTTGAGCCGTGTGTTTGTAATGCCCCCAAAGAAGCTATGCAGTTTTAGTTGAACAAACTGTTACAGCAACAGGGATTTAAATGCATTAGGCTGGCAATGCAGAAAACGTGCTTTTATGTTTGTTCATAATTTCCTGCTGATGTAAAGCAGAGTAGAACACTGATTTGTCTAATATTCAGTCAGTAAACTTACTTCCACTTTGAAATGGCCAAAAACTCAAGTGATTTTCATCCTTTGTTATGGGACAGGGTCAGGCCTGAATGCACTTCCTGAGTTGTGTTAGGAATAAACTGCAGCAAAGAGAAAACACTGAGCAGTGTGTGATCGCAAAGCTCCACAGCTCTGCCCATGTTAATCAAAATTCTTAATATCTTTAATGTTTGCTGATCTCTCCCTCAAAATTGTTTCCTTGGACACCACTATGGCTAGTTTTAGATCGCGAAATCCTAGAACTTGTTCCATGCATTTCCACCCCATAAATAAATCCTACTGGCACAAACTTAGAAACAACGACGTAACCCGAATTGGAAGGCAGTACCTGCAGTTGACCAGTGGTTCACCAATGATTCAGAGATTCTGCCCATCGTTATTTTTATTCCCATATAAAATATCCGATCCACTGCAAGAAATACTGTGGAATAATGACTTCACAAACCTGCTGAAATGAAAGACGGGTTTTAAGGTAGAACTCTCATGGCGGTGGTAGAAAGGAAGGAAAAGATCACGCAAAGTTGTTTGGAAAAGTTGACAATGAGTGAAGGGGGCAACTAGAACAGGGTTCCTGCAGACTGATTTTGAAGGTTGTCTGAATCTGAAAAGGCATCCCTAGTTTTTATTAGTCTCAAATTTCCTCAGATTTAGAGAGGTAATTTAACGTCTTGAAATGTGGTTGGTCAGAGCAGTTGCATTGCTCGCTTTACTCAGAAATGAAGAAATGTAAATTCGCTGAATATTGGCTCTTCATCCAAGCATTTGTGAGTCACAATATGTTTTGTTCAGGAAGTGCCACAATGGGAATGAAGGTGCGGGGGAAAACCCCTACAAGTTTTGGTTCAGTTGCAAGCAGTTCTGACTAGTTGCCTTACATTGTTTACCTGCATAGTCTAGCTTTTTGCTCAACTACAACTACACAAGACAAACAACATGCAGCTAAAGCAGTGAAATCTATATGTAACATTTCTTACCCTGTGGAGGCTTCATCTTTTTTGCACATGCATTGGGTTTTGTATAGCACTTTTTACCTCCTGAAGTCAGACATCCTAAAGCGTGTGTGGCAGAAAGCAAATTAGCCGAAGCTGTACAGAAGAGATGACCATTGCTTCCATGTCTGAAACATGAAGCCAGTGCATTAGTGCCTTATATCTGCAGTCTTTTAATGGTCGAGTAATCTGGCTGCATAAAGAAGCCAGATTTTGTGGAAATATTTGGAATAATTACCCTCCCCTCCCCCTAATTCATCCACTTACTACACTTTCTACTTTTAAATATTTAAAACATGCAGTTTTGGTTGTGTTTTTTTTTTGTTTTTTTTTTTTTTTATATAAATTAAGCTCCCCATCAGGGTCAGAGGCTATAGTTATGTGAATGACAAGCCAGTGCTACAGGAGTTGGTCAGATCCAGCCCATCCTCGTGGTGTCATAAAGCTAAGATGGCAACAGCACATACTTGCACAGACGCAAACTGAAGTGAAAGTGGAAAAAGCTGCGATTCAGGCGAACTGGGAGTGATTCAGGACATGATACAGGAGTCGAGACTTCCATGGAGCGATCAAAAATCAGCGTGCATGAGGAGGCAATGTCAAAGGGAATGGTTTCATTTTTTTTTTTCATGGGCAGAGATTCAGAACTTTTGTATTGAGTCCCATCTTTGTAAGAAACTTTCTTTCTGGCCTGATGTTTGGCTGTAGTAATTATCGTAAAGTCTTCACTGCTCAGTGTGATCTGCTCCTTTTTTCTTCAACACAGAGTCGGGATAAACACATCTCACCTTCATGACACCTGTTATCTCTGAAAGGAGGCCTGGCTGTGTTCAGTTTGCTTTGTGGTGCATCCCTCTGGTTTAAAGATGATATGTCTGTACATGACAGGATGCCATACGCATTACTAACTTATGTGAATATTTAATGATGTATTTTCGGCCTGCGTCGACCTGGGCGGGCCCAGGCATCAGTGAGGCTTTAGGCTGAGTTTACTTTTCTTCCTTTCTTTGCTCTCATCTCACACACAGTGATGCAAATTGTGTTTCTAGTCACAAAGATGTTGCAAATGTATTTTTCAAATATGTCTTACTTCGTGAGGGTAGGAGCCCATGGCTCGCTGTTTACCGGTACAGTCTGGTTTTGTAACGGGTGTCAGACATTTTCGTGCTGAGGAAGAACAGAATCAAGCTCTTCAGGTGCATGATTTCCTTTGTGAATCATTTGTAACCAATCAGAACAGCAGGCGTTTCTCATTGTACTCTTTGTGAGTGCGTGTGAGTGAATGTGTGAGTGAATATTATGTCCTTTATGTAGAAATGAGACAGATTATTGTTGTCAGATTAAGTGTTTACTGAGGGAGCTCCAGTGTCTTTGTGATGAACTTACACTCATGTAGCCACTCTCTTCATACTTTGAGGGATTATTTGATTTGTTTTTGTTGGTTTTTTTTGGCTATAATTGAGGCAGCGAGTCCTACTTTGTTTGGCCATAGCTTGTAGTACTTGATATTTCTGGTTCTTAATATTATTAAAATGTTTGCCCTCCGTCTACTCCGTCTCACGTCTTAATTGCTTCGTCGAGTTTCTGAAGTTGACGACTACAATGAGGCTCTCAGGTACTTTGCCACAAAAGTATAAGCTGAGAAATGAGGAATTCTTTCAGGACTTATCAGAATTTCACAGATGTTACTCTTCAGTGCCTGAAGAGTAATAATCAGCTGTATTGGATACCTTTGTTTAGGAGTGCTATCGTCACAGAGCTATCAGGTTTCATCTACATAAAGGCATATTAAATAGGAGCTATTCTGTTTACTTCTACCTGCATGTCTTCATCCATAGATTTTATTATTCAGTTCAAAATAATCCATATTTATCTCATCCTGGGTTTATCCTCAGTTTATCCCCTGTCCGAAGCAAGAAATTTTAGCCCCTTCTTTTTTAGGTCAACTTTTCCCTCACAACCAGAAGATTTCAACAGCCTGAGATGACCTATATTAGTGATTCACCCTCTCTATAACTTCACATGAGTTCATGAGATCTTCATAATCTCTTACATAAATAAAGCAGCTCTACTAACTGGAAGGTCACTGGTTTGATACCCAGCTACTCCAGAGTATCCTTGGGCAAGATACCGGAGTTGCTCCATCCTTGTGTGAATGTTGGGTTAAAAACACTTGTAGGACTGAGTGAACAAAATTGGTAGTAAGAAAGTGCTCAGAGTAGAAAAGCAATAGAAGTACCTGTCTATTTCAGCTACAGTGAAGGTGTCAGGGTTATTCTGCAGCCACCGTGTCTTTTTCTGAATCTAAATCATCGGTGTAATTTGAGTCTAAATTCTAAATTAAAACTAATCAAATAAATATCAAAGAAATACTGCTTGTGATTTTCTCCAGAACTTTCCTCTAACTGAAGTTGGAATGAATGAATGTGTTTGCAGTAAATAAAATTGACCACTAGATGGAGACGAGCACATCTGAGCACTCACTGGTTTTGCAACTTTAGATTAAATGTAATAATAGCAGTAACAGCAGTTCAGTGTTTTAACCCGGAGCTGGTTTATGGGTGACAATGTATAAATATGTTACATAACACATGAGGATTGTTTCTAGCATAGTAGAGAAACCGGTTCTGCAATCAGATAAGACCAAATCAGTCCCCTACTGAAGTATTTTTTACTATTCTGAGCTAATGGGTAAAAAAAACAAAACAAAACTAACGGTAGTGCTGTGCAATACTTCGAATTTTTGTATCAATGCAATATGAAAAAAAGAAATTACAGGACGAGTATTGCCAATACCAATACTGATAATTTCCTCTTATAAAGGCAGTTTATGGAGGTAAAAGCAGTGTCGTGACTTATGAGACGAATCATCAATAATTTACAATTCACTGATTTTTACTTTACCCAACAATCCGTTAATATAGCAAAACGCACCTTTCAGCTTTTCGTGTATATTGAAACTGGCTTTTTTTGGAGATAAGGAATGAAATGCGCCTGACTGAAAAGCACTTTTTGCTATAAAACTGACATGATGATCAACACAAAGATTCAGACATCTTTCATAGCACATGATTGAGGTATATTTCTTTTAAAATAAATTTACAAGTAACGCAACAGAGTGGACTGCATACTGAACTTGACTAAAATATACATAAACTGCTATCAGCCCTATGAATGAATATCATGGCAGAACACTATTGAGATCTCTTTTATTTCCTTCTGTGATGTTTTGCATGCAGCATAGGTCTTCCCACTATGGCGAGTGAAATAAGTGCAGGAATAACATATCTTTTGTCCAGTGTGTTCACCTCGTTCCCGAAGCCTTCCTTAGTCACCGCATTTACATTGGTGATTTCAGTGTGTCATTGTGCACTGGATGGATGCGCCGACTCACCGGACCGGCTCGCTTTCAGTTGTTTCAAATGAGAAGCTCCTCACCTTCTGTGTGTCAAATTTAATGTTTTTGTATTTTTTTTTAAGTCATCCAGACTCTACCTCCAGGAAACTTAAGGTGTGCGTGGGGCACCTGTGACTTTTTCCACGCAGACACATCATCAGGTAGTGATTCAAGGAGTTTGCTTGGTTTGCTTTTGCTTTGTGTTCTATTGTAGAAGCACACATTTTCTGTTTCAGCCAATCATGTACATTTACCTTTGAGAATCCAAATTTGAAATTGAGATTCAAATTCAATTATTTTTGCAGTTAACATCAAACTCTGCAGAGTTATTGTAGATGTATTAAATTACTGGGTAGGAGATCACGAAAAGAAGGGATCTCCACTGAGGCTGTTTATGTTAAAGAGCCAGAGTTCTGTGCTAAACCCCTGTCTCTGATGCTGAAATAAAATAATTCTTTATTATTTATTTGATTTGTACGGTCAGCAAAGAGGAGTGACCATCAGCTGAGAAAGCACTAAAGCTGTGATGTTTGCTTTGAGAGTGTTGATGGAGAAGTACCAGGAGAGGAACTGATGTACTGCATGAGGAAGTGGCAGAGAAGTATGAGGAGTGTGAGGTGTGCAGCACAAGTGACTTAGTTTCAAGGGATTATATCAGTGATCTGTTCTGAGCCTTTTCTTGTTTACAGTGGTGATGGGCAGTCTGACAGGTGAGTTCAGCCAGGAGCCTCCGTGGACTGTTAGGTTTGCAGAAACCACTGTGATCTGCACTAAGAATGGAAAGCAATTTGAAGAGAGCCTGGAAAGGTGGAGGTGTGGAGAGAAGAGGAATGAAAGTCTAATAGAAGCTAGACAGAATACATGTGTGAACGACAGGGAGACCAATGGAAATGTGACGGTGCAAGGAGCAGAAGTAGTAAAGATAGTCTGAGATGGTTTGGACGTGTGCGTGGGAAGTTTAAATCCATTAAACCTTTCAGTAAACTGCACCAGTTTATTATGCATGAAGTAAAAGAGCAGAAACTAGCATTGCTACCCTGGATGTCTGACCCGGTTTCTGATAATTCACTGGAGAAAACTTCAAAAAGTGTATGCAGGGTAAACATTCGAGGGTAATAGCACCATGTGGCATGGGCAGCTGTGATAGATCTCCTTCGATGAATTTGCATGCAAGGCTCATCTTCTAGCTTGATTCGTCCTGTGTTCTCCTGTCATCTGGACATCTCCTATAAGTAAGAATAAGGCTGCAAATTGCTGGAAAACTGAGGAGAATTAAAAAGAGCCAACTCCCACATACTTTGAGGGCCTGTAACTTGATAAATATTCATAAAAAGATGGTAAAGATTTGCATGGCTTTATTAAATATACTAAAGTTATCTTGCAAATAAATGTTAATAAATGATCAGTTTGAGTATCAGCGTCAAAATGTGTAGCTTAGATGACCAGAAGTTTGGTTGTTGCCGTTGTTTCCACATTTGACTGGAGTCAAAGTTTTGAAGTTTGTTTCTTTTTCTGTCCCTTTATGACTCACCTGAATTCCCTTGAGTGATGAGCTCCATCCAACAGCCCTGCATACTTCACTAATGAGCTTTCATTTCCTTTTACCGGTACATTATCAGATCGTTGCCCCCACAGGTTCCATTAACCTCGACGACTGAGATGGACAGCCTGCATCACCTGGTCTCCATTTCAGAGCATATCCGGTCCCGTGGGGAGATGTTCCTAAGTATGCACTCTGTGATTTTCTCTGTTTACTGTTCATGAGGTAAAGTAGCTGCAGTCATTATAAGTGTGCAGCAGGGTGCAACGGGTACATCAGCTGGACTGCGTCAGGAACAGAGATAAGAAGTAGCACGTTAAGCATTACTGTAATCTGATTACTTTTTCAAGTAACGAGTAACGTAAGGTATTACTGTTGCAAAAAAGTAATTAGATTACTGTTACTTTCTCATAAGCATGCTGCGCTACTGCGTTACTAAACCATGATTTTGTTTGTGAGAGTGTCTCATGACGATGACGTACATGTGTGAGATATCTGTGGTAGCAACAGGCGTGTGTAGATCAACAATGGATTGATCTACACACTCTACAAACTCGACCATGCAGAGTTTAAGGCTTGGACGTACTGACATTACTTTGAGTTTGATTCCATAAAAAGTGACAAAAATCTTAGCGTTCACTGTAAAGTCTGCGTGAAAAGAAAACTTCTCACTACAGCAAAAAAATTAAACTTCAAATCTGAGCAAGCCCCAAGCACTCTGCCATGGAAACGTGAAATTCACAGAGAAACCCCCGGATCCCCCCCACTGACATGACCGCTGCGGCACCGGGCAAACCTCCACCAGCCCCTCTCCTGCTAAACAGGTGAAAATAGATTTAAGAGCAACAGGACTTAGTGCTGTTAAATCTTTGGTTTTATTTATTTTTTTTGCTGTGTTTTACTTGCACACAAAAAATATTTAATTTTATATGCTGGAATTGAATTGAATCGATATACCTTTATTAGTCCCACAAGGGGAAATTTCATGCAGAAAATAGGTTTAAATGTTAAACAAATTTCTTCCGATCAGAGGATGTTGCATAGAATTTAATTTTTGCTTGTTGCAATGTGCCTAAAGTTAAAAGATTAAAACTAATATAACAAGTTTTAAAAATAGACTTTTTCATTTGATTCAATTTTATATGTTGGATTATGCAGAAAAAATAGAACTGGGCTGAAAGTTCTATGGCTTTATAATGTATTCAGGTTGTGCATAATGTTTTTAAAAAGCAACTAAATAATAAGTAACTAATTACTTTTGAAAATAAGTAATCAGTAAAGTAATGGGATTACTTTCTTGGAGAAGTAATCAGTAATTAGTAACTGATTGCTATTTCCAAGTAACTTGACCAACACTGGTCAGGAACTGGGAAAGTGGTGTTTTCTATTTATGTGTTGCCGTTTGGGTCCAGTGGAGGGTTATACTCTGTATTATAGCGGGAAATCAAGCCTCTGCATTGTGGCATACTGCCAACATATATGGCATTGGACTTTATCAGTCTTTGCTCAGTCTCTTGTAATTGTAATTATCACCAGACTTAGCCAGAGTCATTGTTTTATCAGGAAAAGAGATCCACATTCTGCGATTATATCTACAGAGAACACACGGCATGTTTTTCTCATTGTTTTACGATTTGGCGTCTTTCCACGTGTGACCTTGTTCCCACTATTGTGTTGCCAGTTATCAGTGCTGATACAGAGACCTGTTAGGCTATCCGAGCATCCACAGTGCGAGAGAAGGACAGAGGGACTGAGGAGAGTGACTCTGAGAAAAGAGATCTGTGGACGGCAGCGTGAGGGAGTGGCAGGAAAGGAAGGAAGACTGGTCAGGAGGGGCAGGGCGGTGGAGAGGACGGGGAGGGTAAGGAGTGGAGGTGGGAGTGAAGCAGAGCAGTGACGAGGGAATCAGATTTCCTAGCGTTAAGGCTGCAGAAAGGGGAGGGGAGAGGCTGGGCCAGTTTTCCCTTCAGACCCTCTCAGACTTTAAAGGAGTTGAGAGCTGAGCTCAGCTGGACTCTGAAAGTCTGACTTCACAACCCTACTGAGGTTTCTTCTTTAGGTAAGTCTCACTCAGATACTAAATCACTTAAATCCGTTTTTGGATTAGTCATGCTTGTTTTCTTTAGCTCAGCTGGCTGCATGACTTTGCCAAAGTGATGCTTCGTAATGTTTCCTATTTCTGCGTCTGCTTCTAATTTACTGTACACGATCCTCCCTCCCCCAGCTACACTTTAGATTTAGATATAGTTTTACTGGACTGGAAAGAGCACTGGCAGTGCTTGTTCACTTAAATCTGTTACAGGGTTGTGTGCAGAGTCCTGGGTAAATATCCCCAAAGCTTCTGGGAACATCGAGCATTATGCATTAAATACTTTTAAATTAAAACTACAAATTAGAGGCATTCACAGAGAATAAAGACCGAAGCGGCTGGCTGTCATGATTGGCCTGTTTGTTCTCAACATATCCCCCTGAGTCATGTCCTTGTGTGCTTGTGTGTCTGCATGTGGTCAGTATACTCCCTGATGAAGTGACTGTGTGTGACTCACAGCCCTCAAAATAAAACATAACGTGAGCTAAGCGCAGGTTAAAAGTTTGGATTTTGAAAAAGGGTGTGTTAACCTTTCCACAGAGGAGGTGGAAGGACTCGGATGGAGCATGAAAATGTCTGCAGTGAAAGCACGAAACATACATTAGTTAATTGAGCCAATAGCTTTCGAAAATAAGCTTTGCTTTAATGCTCTTGGATTGAGAAGCAACTGCAAATACATTCCTCGCATCACTTCAAGCATACTGTGGTGAGAGCTTAGATAAACTTGCCCCGAGTGGAGGGGAGGTTTGGGAGAGAGCAGCTATAGCAACTTTGAGATGGTTTGTTTTGATGCACATTTATCAGTGAACAGCAGAGATAGAAGGAGAATGTCAGCTTTCATTGACACGCAGCATCCAGTCTGCATTGCACATCAATAAACTGACACAGTGTGTCAGTTTATCTGCTCAGAATGAGACGCTGAAAGCAGCAGATCATTGCTAAAGGTCAAAGTCCCCCGCTAAAATCAAATGTACATGTTTTTCCTGTACTGTGTAGTGCTTTCTCTCCACTTACATGTTTATTTGGTGTGAGTTTCACAGCTTTATATCTATTAGCTGCAAAAATGTCTGCTAAATGTTTCTCACCTCAGTGCGCTCAAAGCATCAAATAAAAAAATACATTCAAAAATTCCTTGTTGTGAATAGTTTCACTGGGGAACTATTTTCTTTCTTCTGTCCTGTCCTGTCACTGTATAACAAGCAAGAGCCTCTCCTCTCATCATCAATGGACAGGATCTCCCTCCTGGACAGTGATACCTCTCGTGACTGTGGTTTAGTGGAAAGAAAATACTTCCTCAGTGAAACTTCACACAAGATTTGCATTTTGTTTGTTGGACTAACTGATTCCTAGAAAGAGTAATTGCACTTTTTAAACACCACACACACACACGCGCACACACACACACACACACTCTCCTACACCCACAAGATGGACAAACAGCACTATAAGCCAGAGGAACAACCTGTACATTTGATTTTACTATATATTATATTATTGTAAAAACTATGATTACATTATAGTTTTTATTATGTAATTTAAATATTAGCAGACATATAGGCACCTATGTTTGCAAAATAGAGATTAATTTAATTCCAAGAAACTGTTGAAATTGCAGTTCTCTTTCCTATACATCAATTATCTTATTATCTGGTGTGTTTAAACCTCTTTAGACCATCAGATAGGGAAGTTTCAAAACTGCCATCTCCTGTATCGTTACACATTGTTTTTGCTGGAGATAGAGTTGCAGAGAGTCAGTGGAGACCTCCCAGAACAAACTCTTCAGTTTAAAGTAACAGTAAAGATTTTTCCTACCATCAGTGGCTCTGAAGATTCATTGTTTATACATTCACCTAACAGGCAAAAGATTTATGGTTTGATCTTGGGAGGAGAAATAAATCCCTTTGGGGTTAAATCAGGAAGGGCATAAAAATCAGCCAAATCAAACACGCAGAGTTGCTCACTGCGGTGATCCTGCGTGAAAAAGAGACCAGCCAAGAGAAGCCCGGTTCTTCTCACCATCCAACGCACATCACTGCGTCTGGTTGTCTCAATGCCTGGTCATTATCCAGCACTGCAGCAGGGAAGTGCTGAGTAAGCTAAAGGAAAGAAGCAAAGTGAGTTTGCGTAATGATAAAAATCTGACCCAGAGAACACCTTCTGAACAAACAAAGATGGATATTATACTGTGATTATTTGCTGATTGAACTTTTGCAAAATCGGTTTAGTTTGGATTCAGGGGGAAATATTTGGAAGCGCTCACTGACATCTGGTTCTTTTTAGAAACACATTTCCACTGGCATGTGTCGAGCGTAGAGATGGATCCTGAAGGTTCACGTGAGTAAAATTCTATTCGCTCACTCTGCGACGCAGAAGCTCTGACCTTTAAGCTGACTGCTAAATTCACCCCGGCTCTGATAGTGCAGTGTGTGAGAGGTTTGTGATCTTTGTGCAGGTATCCAAGATGATCCATACATTCAGGTGATGATGGCCGGGTCGACTCTGAGGAAAGTCAAGTCCCGCTCCTGGAAGAAGAATCGTTATTTTCGCCTTTTGGAGGACGGCTTGACGATCTGGTACAAGTCCAGATGGGCGGGGAGAGGCCACTCCACCTGTAAGTGCAGAAGCACACCTGTGTGTAATAACAAGTTAGCTCCTTATTCATTTATTATTCATTTGGTAAATATATCATCAGACAAGCCGCTTTCTGTATTTTATGTTGTGGGGTTAATGAACCAAAAAGAAAAACAAACAAACAAATAAAAAACTCATAAGAGGCTTTAAAGCATATATAATTTATTGCACATAAAGCTTATGCTCATGACCGTGCTCATCTGATGGGAGAAGCTTTGTACTGAGAGGGAGACGGTACTGGAGAGGGCTGTCAAGATTATATCTTCTGCAGCATTATGACACAAACCATATCTACCCCACTGGCCCTTTCAGGGTCACATAACCCCCCTTTTTTTCTTTGCATGCTCCTTCACTGCAATTTAATTTATTTCATCATTTCGTCTCGAGAAGAAAAGTTGTTGTTAGGATGGATGTTTTTAGGCTGTTTCTTGCGGACAGATCCAGGATAGCTGTTGCCCGTGTTGCTAGTCTTTATGCTAAGCTAAGCTAACCACATTTAGATTTTTATGTACACATTCAGGCCTATTCTCATTCCACACCCTGAGGCCTAGTCACTTAAACTAATGTCACCTGGTAAGTAGGGGTTTTTCTGGATAGAGGAAGTTTTTTTTAATGCTAATCATGCCAGTATGCAAAGTCCCAACACAAAGACTCATTCTGAGTTAGAAAGAGCTGCTAGAGCTTCTGTTTTTAAGCTTTTGGGTTCACCTGACAACTCTGTGGTTAACAACACAAGGGTGTAAATTATGTAACTCCCCAGGCAAAACCACAGACCCACGGCAATGCAAATGAAAGTTTGTGAGGAGGTAGAGCAGGTCCATCTACTAATCGAAGCTTGTGCAAATGGGTGAATGAGGTATATTATATATATTGTATAGCTTTGGGTGCCATATAAGAATCAGTCTGTTTGCCATTTAAAGCAGTCCTAATCTTCACAGACTTAGCAGGTTGAGTCTGAGTCTGGAAATATGGACATTGCATACATGAGCATGGTGTTACTGTTCTCATCTAACTGTCAGCAACAAAGCAAATAGGCACATTTCCCAAAGAGACGTGGAGTCCTTTATAAACTGATTACCGACAGAGCCAAGCAGGCTCTAAGCAGGCCTGAGTTTTACTACATAAGAATTGATTAACAGCCATGGTGGTATTTCTTATGGTTTCGTTTGGCCTATAGTGACAATGCTGTCTGGCCAGCACAATTCAGCCACCGGCCCATCGCATATTGGCCAAATGACGGGTGCGCAGTGGTACTAAGGGCCACATCTGCCCTACAGAAGCTTGCTATAATCTATATCAAGCCCACCTCATGACATTTGGACCACATCTGGGCCAAAACTCATAAGAATACAACTGTGCTCAAAACCTTTTTTGCATGTCCCAATTTTGCAATTAGAAAAAGAAAACTTCATAACTTATTCGTTCAGATTATTCTTGCTAAACTCAGCATTTCCTGAGTGGTCATCCACACCCCACAGTCTGACTGCTAAACTATGTCAAACCACCTGATGACCTTTAGGCTGCATTTTGTCCACATGACATTTTGCAGCATCATATCTAAACCAGGTTGGGTAATTACTTATAAAAAACAAACTAAGAATAAGCCCCACATCTAAATTAAAGAGCTGTTTCCCCCTGATGGATGATACAGTAGATACACCATCTGACCTCCCCAATCCAAGTTTAACCATTCCAGCATTCTTTTGTTTTAAGAAGTATATTTGACAACATACAGTGGGGCAAAAAAGTATTTAGTCAGCCACCGATTGTGCAAGTTCCCCCACTTAAAATGATGACAGAGGTCAGTAATTTGCACCAGAGGTACACTTCAACTGTGAGAGACAGAATGTGAAAAAAAAAATCCATGAATCCACATGGTAGGATTTGTAAAGAATTTATTCGTAAATCAGGGTGGAAAATAAGTATTTGGTCAATAACAACTCAATACTTTGTAACATAACCTTTGTTGGCAATAACAGAGGTCAAACGTTTACTATAGGTCTTTACCAGGTTTGCACACACAGTAGCTGGTATTTTGGCCCATTCCTCCATGCAGATCTTCTCGAGAGCAGTGATGTTTTGGGGCTGTCGCCGAGCAACACGGACTTTCAACTCCCGCCACAGATTTTCTATGGGGTTGAGGTCTGGAGACTGGCTAGGCCACTCCAGGACTTTCAAATGCTTCTTACGGAGCCACTCCTTTGTTGCCCGGGCGGTGTGTTTTAGATCATTGTCATGTTGGAAGACCCAGCCTCGTTTCATCTTCAAAGTTCTCACTGATGGAAGGAGGTTTTGGCTCAAAATCTCACGATACATGGCCCCATTCATTCTGTCCTTAACACGGATCAGTCGTCCTGTCCCCTTGGCAGAAAAACAGCCCCATAGCATGATGTTTCCACCCCCATGCTTCACAGTAGGTATGGTGTTCTTGGGATGCAACTCAGTATTCTTCTTCCTCCAAACACGACGAGTTGAGTTTATACCAAAAAGTTCTACTTTGGTTTCATCTGACCACATGACATTCTCCCAATCCTCTGCTGTATCATCCATGTGCTCTCTGGCAAACTTCAGACGGGCCTGGACATGCACTGGCTTCAGCAGCGGAACACGTCTGGCACTGTGGGATTTGATTCCCTGCCGTTGTAGTGTGTTACTGATGGTGACCTTTGTTACTTTGGTCCCAGCTCTCTGCAGGTCATTCACCAGGTCCCCCCGTGTGGTTCTGGGATCTTTGCTCACCGTTCTCATGATCATTTTGACCCCACGGGATGCGATCTTACGTGGAGCCCCAGATCGAGGGAGATTATCAGTGGTCTTGTGTGTCTTCCATTTTCTGATGATTGCTCCCACAGTTGATTTTTTCACACCAAGCTGCTTGCCTATTGTAGATTCACTCTTCCCAGTCTGGTGCAGGTCTACAATACTTTTCCTGGTGTCCTTCGAAAGCTCTTTGGTCTTGGCCATGGCGGAGTTTGGAGTCTGACTGTTTGAGGCTGTGGACAGGTGTCTTTTATACAGATGATGAGTTCAAACAGGTGCCATTCATACAGGTAACGAGTGGGGGACAGAAAAGCTTCTTACAGAAGACGTTACAGGTCTGTGAGAGCCAGAGATTTTCCTTGTTTGAGGTGACCAAATACTTATTTTCCACCCTAATTTACGAATAAATTCTTTACAAATCCTACCATGTGGATTCATGGATTTTTTTTTTCACATTCTGTCTCTCACAGTTGAAGTGTACCTCTGGTGCAAATTACTGACCTCTGTCATCATTTTAAGTGGGGGAACTTGCACAATCGGTGGCTGGCTAAATACTTTTTTGCCCCACTGTATAAACATTAGTTTGTAGGTTTTCTTGCTATAGTGTTCTTGCTAAAACATGAGGGGTTTCCAGCAATGTTTCACAAGCTGGGTCGAAGTGCTTGGGCTCAACTAAAAGTGAGAATATTTGTTATAAAAAAAAAAGAAGCAAAGTCCCAAGAATTGTCAGTGTGGTGAATATCCGTCTGCTTTAGAAACGAGTTATTGTTTGAAACAGAATGACAGGAACTCAGCTCATCGTAGCTCAAGATCCCAAAACACACCTCAAACATATGAAATGCATCAGTGTAAACCTCAAAACACTGAGCTTCCTCCATGTGATGATCATGTTACAGTTTCGGTGACTGACTTGGAAGCGGTGCGTGAAGGACATCAGTCTGAGGTCCTGCTAAGCATTGCAGAGGAGTTCCCTGCTGAACTCTGCTTCACCTTGGTGTTTCACGGCCGCCAGGGAAATCTGGACCTCGTGGCCGAGTCCCCAGATGAGGCCCAGGCCTGGATCCAGGGTGTGCGCATGCTGATTCACAAAGCTCAAACAATGGACGAGAAGGAGAGGCTGGACCAGTATCCTTTAACTGTGGTGTTTATTCTGGTGTTGGCTGATATCAGACACACTAGCAGGCGTCTAAACAAAGCTCCAAGTAGTCTGCTTTTAACCTTTTTTTCTTTCCCTCTGCAGTTAGCAGGACATTTTTGAAGTTTAAAAACATTTACTCAGCTATATGTTAGATCTGGGTTTTCCTCAGCATGTCCTCAGGTGGGTCTGGGACTGGTTTCATAAAGCTGACAAAAACAAAGACGGGAAGATGAACTTCAAAGAAGTGAAGAAGCTGCTGAAGATGATGAATGTAGAGATGAATGAGGACCATGCTCTTCATCTCTTCACGGTAAGAGAAAGGAATCAGCGATTAGCCCCGAGCTCTGACTTCAGCTCCCTTAAAAGTCTCGTGAAGGACTCAGAGCTTTTCAAATTCAAATTCAAATTTTATTTGTCACGTACACAGTCATACACAGTACGATATGTAGTGAAATGCTTGGACAACTGCTCGTGACCTAAAGAAAACAAAAAAGGAAAAGGCTATGAATAAGGCTATGAATAAGATAGGAAATAAATATGAAAAATTAAAAAGGGTAAATTTAACTAGGAAGGAATAAAATATAAATTAAGGTTAAAAATGAAATAACTGTACAACACAAATTAGAATGAAGGGTAAATTTAACTGGGAAAGAATAAGATAAAATATATAAATTAAAGTTGAAAATAAAATAACTGTACAACAAAATACACAATACACAATATAGAACTATATAAGAATGTATGAAGAAATCTAAATATAAATAAATATATACACAATAACAGCAGCATTCTCCAGCATTTTTAGACCTGAGATGTTGATGGTGAATTTATTATTAGCTGCTGCAGTGTTTGGGTCAAGGAAGGGATTAGAAATTAATATATCATAGGTAGGGGTGCAACGATACTCGTATCGATATTGAACCGTTCGATACAGTGCTTTCGGTTCGGTACGCATATGTATCGAACAATACAAAATTTGTAATTTATTTTATCAACTTTCCTTCTGACGATGATGTCTGCGTTGAGCGCTCAGTGAATCTGCGTTCGACTACTCCGCCTAGGCTGCACTGTCGAGCGCAGATCCACTGAGCGTTCAACACAGACAGCATCGTCAGAAGGAAGAGCGCAGGGCAAGCTAGCGAGACAGAAGTTAAGCTCTCCTTGCAACATGGCAAATTGAACCTCCCCCACCCTCATTCAGATCTGGCGTTTGGAATTATTTTGGTTTTCATGTGAGGTATGACCCTGAAGGTAAGCGCGTCATGGACTAAAGTAAAACAGTATGTTGGATGTGCCACGCAATGCTCAATTACATGGGTGGGAACTAGTGTGTTAGCGCAGTTAGCTCGTTAACGTGTTGGCTGTCTAGCCCCATGCAGGGGTAGCTCGTTAACGGAGATTTGCCTTGTTGTGGCGTTAACGTCATTTCAACGAGATTAACGCTGACAGCACTGGTGGGAACACAACGAATATGACTGCACATTTACGCCGACATCATCCTAGTGCAAAGACAAGTGGAAGCAGACAAAAACAACAAGCATGCATGCTACAAACTTTACCCGAGTCATTTAGATAGCCGTTAGCACATGATTCTCCTTATGGGGACCTGATATGTTTAATATTGTGGCTAGCTCAGACAAGGAGGAGACGGAGGTATCGTTTGGTCTTGCTTCCCGTGAGCTAGCCAGGGAGCACAGCCGTTTATTGACATCTGCAGAAGAACACTGCCGCTAGCTAAGTGCTCAGCGCGGCAACCGCACAGCAACAACAACAACAACACACAGGGCGCCCTCTGACCCCGGAAGGACACACCGTCGCAGCGAGAGGGCGTCACCCGTCACTATGGCAACATAAACAAAACATAACTGTACAAACAGAACCCCGAACAGCCCTGACCCGCTACATAGCCCCCCACCTGAGGGGTCAGTCGTCCCCGACGACCCCATTGCCCCACACAAAGTCCTGCAAATGTCCAGGTGCATTCTTTTGGCGCACCGGCCGGTCACGACCGGCGGGGGAAAAGTCACTCGGGTCAGAACATGGGGTGCCACCATCATCCCACTTCTGACACCAATGTGGCGAGCTCAGACAACGAGAAGACGGAGGTGTCGTTTGGTCTTGCTTCCCGTGAGCTAGCCAGGGAGCACAGCCGTTTATCGACATCTGCAGAAGAACACTGCCGCTAGCTAAGTGCTCAGCGCGGCAACCGCACAGCAACAACAACAACAACACACAGGGCGCCCTCTGACCCCGGAAGGACACACCGTCGCAGCGAGAGGGCGTCACCCGTCACTATGGCAACATAAACAAAACATAACTGTACAAACAGAACCCCGAACAGCCCTGACCCGCTACATAGCCCCCCACCTAAGGGGTCAGTCGTCCCCGACGACCCCATTGCCCCACACAAAGTCCTGCAAATGTCCAGGTGCATTCTTTTGGCGCACCGGCCGGTCACGACCGGCGGGGGAAAAGTCACTCGGGTCAGAACATGGGGTGCCACCATCATCCCACTTCTGACACCAGTGTGGCGAGCTCAGACAACGAGAAGACGGAGGTGTCGTTTGGTCTTGCTTCCCGTGAGCTAGCCAGGGAGCACAGCCGTTTATTGACATCTGCAGAAGAACACTGCCGCTAGCTAACTGCTCAGCGCAGCAACCGCACAGCAACAACAACACACAGGGCGCCCTCTGACCCCGGAAGGACACACCGTCGCAGCGAGAGGGCGTCACCGGTCACTATGGCAACATAAACAAAACATAACTGTACAAACAGAACCCCGAACAGAAGAAGCGTATAGTATAGCTTTTATTTTGGAAAGAGCAATTTCTCTGTAATAAACTCTCTTTTCCAAAGATGAGTGATTCCTCAATCAGATACAGGGCTTGCAAAATCGCTAGCCCTAGCGATTTTTCCAGTCGGGCTACCAAAATCTATCATAGGAAGGAAAAATATATGTCAATGCTTTTGCATTCTTTCGGAAATGTAGCTGGGTAATTATGTCATTGGCATCGGTGAGCCACTGTCAATATGTGACATATTGAAATCGCGTTTGAATTTGCGCTTGTTTTTTGCTTTCACTTTGCAATCAAGCGAACTGTGTATAGAGAGCGACAGCACTGATTGGTGAGTGATGATAATTTGCGCACCAATTCCTCTGACATCGTCTTATCAATCGTTAGCTTACTATGCAAACATGACAAGTGAAATCTCCCGCAGCTTAAACATGTGAGAGGTTGATCGCGCAGAGAATCGCTGACCGTTATGTGTGTGTGTGTGTGTGTGTGTGTGTGTGTGTGTGTGTGTAAAAAAGCAGCAGGATATATATTTTAGTTCTGCTGAGCCAAATAAGGGTGAAGAAGTGACAGCCAAAGAAAAGCTTACCACAAAACGGAAAAGTTATGACAAATCAGACTATAAGGCAAAAAGAAAGTGCAGCTTTATGGTTTCATGGACAAAAGAATTTCTGTGGCTGCAATATGACGAGCTATGTAACCGGGGCTGCACATAAGTGGTCCGCAGGTGCGCATTCGCTGTCAAAAAAAAAACACGCACAAGATATGAAGTTGCAACGCGTGTTTGCGTACATAAGATTTTCTGGAGGAGGACAGACATTTGTTTAAAACTCTTAAAGATGTCGAAGAAGCTCCTTTAAGCAATTACTTTGGTGTTCCTCCACCTCCAAACAAATGTCAGAAGGAATCCGAACCACAAAAGAAGCGCGTATTCTCGGAAAAGTGGTTGCAGGAGGTGAGCTGGCTTCAAACAAATGATGAACGCACAGAGATGTGGTGCGGAATGTGCCGTGAAAATCCCACGCTAGCGGACAAAAACAGTGCTTTTGGACGCAAACGCGCGTTGCAACTTCTTATCTAGTGCGCGTCTTTTATGTTGACAGCGAATGCGCACATGCGGACCACTTATGTGCACCCGTGTAAATAACATAATGTTCCACCGGGTGTGTTGTTGGTTTTCTCTCGATTTCTGAGTCGACAAGCGCCTTTGTTACTGGGACCAGTCATTTTAAGAAAGGCCCCCATTAGAACCCATGAGAAATGCAAGAAACGCATTATTGCTCAGTCTGCAATATCTTTCCCAGAACAAACACCAATTGCAAATAACATACTAAAAATAAACCTGAAAAATCTGTTTAGAACAGCTACTATGTTGCAAAGAGTGAACTACCACTGGCACAATTTAGCAGTCTTTGCAAACTTCAAAAAGCAAATGCCCTCGATCTTGGTTCCACTTGTCTCTTACCTGTGACTTCAGTGGAAATTTCAAAGTCAGGATCTGACACAGACTGATTCATGTCCTACACAGTTCTTACAGAAATTTCTGTTCAATTAGAACCAAGTATTTGAGTTGATGATTGTAATTTTTATACAATGTTGTAATTTGTTTTTCAACAATTTTTTTGATTAATGTTTTGTTTCCTTTACAATTTTATACTTTAATGTATAATATTGTAAAGGAAACAAAACAGGAAACAAAACATCAATCAAAAAATTGCTCTCTTTTTTATTCGGGCTACTTACATTTATTTTGGGCGACCAAAAACTGAAGAGTCCCTGCCTGAAGGGCTACCAGGGATTTTGAAATTTTGAGAGCCCTGAGATATATTTATTTTTTTAATTACTTTTGTTTCAGCAACATTAAATTTAAAAACTGTACTTTTGAGTTAAAATATATATTTATAATTTTAATAAATGACAAATTAAAAAGGCATGAACATTTTTTTTGTATCGAAAAAATATCGAATCGTGACACCAAAGTATCGAACCGAACCGAACCGTGAATTTTGTGTATCGTTGCACCCCTAATCATAGGTACAGCTCAGCTCAGTTTGCTAAACTTACAAAATTACAAAACATTATACAAAAAATATGACTATTAGAAGAAAATAAACTCTAAATATACAACAAGTAAGAGACTTTTTCTTTTTTCTCCTCAGATGGCTGATAAGTCAGAGAGCGGCTCTTTGGAAATCGAGCAGTTTGTCTTTTTCTATAAGATGCTGACGCAGAGGGATGAAGTGTGGAAGGTGTTCCAGGACTACTCTGAAGATGGAGAGAAGCTGATGTTGGAGGAGCTGCAGAGCTTCCTGAGTGTGGAGCAGCACGAGGGAGAGCAGAGCGCTCAGCACGCCCAGGAGCTCATCGAACGCTACGAGCCGTCTGAGACAGGTAACAAGGTAACACACTGCACCCTCATCTAGAGACCTGCACCCGAGGAAGCGCAGGACTGTTGCACAAATGCTATGAAATACAGCCACACCTGTTTTCTATAGTAACAGGAACACACACAAGCTGTTTTAGTGTATTTATTGTAAATAAAACCAGAGAAAGCTAATGTGGTATTGACCCAGTTCAAGGAGATATAGGTTACTGCATTATTATTATTATTATTATTATTATTAAGGTGCTTTATATTGTAAGATAAAGACTCACAGTAATACAGAGAAAACTCCAACAATCAAACAACCTCCCATGAGCAAGCACTTGGTGACAGTGGGAAGGAAAAACTCCCATTTAACTCGAAGAAACCTCCAGCAGAACCAGGCTTGGGAAGGGGTGGCAGTCGGGATCGATGGGATACTAAGATAAGAAAAGAATTTTTAAAAAGAAGAAAATAATATGAAATCATAAGAAAATTGATATAAAAAGGAAGCTAATGTCGACACTCTGCTGTTTGCAGATGGGTTTAACGTCACGCTGAGTGCAAACCACAAAGATGCTTCAAACAAGATTTATTCTTGCTTGATTCTGAAGAAAAGTTTCCCTGTCTTTATCTCTGTGCAGCCAAGAAGCAAGGCGCCATGTCCTTAGATGGCTTCCAGATGTACCTGTGCTCCCAGGAGGGCTCCATATTCAAACCCGAGCATCAGGACCTTTACCAGGACATGAGTCAGCCGCTCAGCCACTACTTCATCTCCTCTTCACACAACACCTACTTACTGGAGGACCAGCTACGGGGACAGAGCAGTTTGGAGGCCTACATTCAGTGAGGGCAACCCAGACACACACAACTTCATACACTTGTCACAAAGTGGTAAATTAGCTAAATAGACTAAAACAGTTTTTCTGTATTAGGCTGTGAACCTTTTTTATTTTTGTTTATTGTAACCTTTTAATGTGGGAACGTGTTGAACCTGACTCATTGCAGCCCTGTTGGCTGTGTGGTGATGACAGGTTAAGAGTTAAAAGAACTGTGTGTGTGTGCAGGGCTCTGAAGAGAGGCTGTCGTTGTGTAGAAGTGGACTGCTGGGACGGCTATGATGGGGATCCTGTTGTGTATCATGGTCACACTTTGACTTCAAAAATCCTCTTTAAGGACGTCATTTCAACGCTTAAAGAATACGCCTTCAGGGTGAGCAGCTTATGAAGCACTGCTTCACCTAACTGTACCTGTTTTTTGTTTTTTTTTAATCTCTACTGTTTTTTTTAGCTTTGCAGCCCACTGATCAATAAGCAATTTCCCACTTACTGTTACTATGCTGTACACAAGCCCCTCTTTGCACAATTTCCAGTGAAACTAAGAGATCAGGTTACTGTGCTTTTCTTATTGTCCAGCACATTTGGGAGTCTTTCCTTCTAATGAAGCCATTAATGAACACTAATTAAATTCCACTAACCCCTAATGTATTTGACTGGGCTGTGCGAACCTCAGTCCAACACAAAAACAATTAGATAAATTCAAAACAGTCTCTGCTGGCAGTAATAGAAACAATGTGTTTATTTCTGCAGATATAATTTACAGGACTGTGTTTGTGTGCCCAGAAAAGTGTAAAGCTCACATTCAGTTAGTAACTTTCCCTGCCGCTGGAATCCAATGTTCTCCTACTGAGTGACCCACATGGAAAACAACCAGGAATTTCTAATGTGTCTCTGCTTGATCCTGCTCAAACTTTCCTACAGAGCTTCATAGGAAGATGTGATGAGGAATCTGTTTTGGAGGAATGTGGAAACTTATGCTCAACAGTGCAAAGACATTTGCCACTTGGCAAAACAGTCTCTTGTTCGTTGTAACTATATTGCATCTTATATGTTTGGTAGGCGTCCGAGTTCCCTGTCATCCTGTCGATTGAGAATCACTGCAGTGTGGAACAGCAGACGGTCATGGCCCAGTACCTGAGACAGATCCTGGGGGACATGCTGCAGACCACCCTGCTGGATGGACAGGTCCCTCAGCAGCTCCCATCTCCACAGGTCAGAATCTGTCAGTTAAACCATGAGAATGTTTATCATTTAATAGTCATATTAAACTCAAGGGTTCAGTCATTTACCAGACACGTAAGAGGATAGTTAAACTCTAACATAGTGACCTCTGAGAAAGGAAAGATAAAGATTTGAGGCCAGATTGACAGAATGAACAAGTCCAGGAATGCAGGATTTGTTTCAGAAGCAATAGATATCGAATTCAAAGCTCGAGGCTCCAAAATCCTGGACCTAGAACTGAACTGGTAATCTTGCATTTATAAAATGTCAAATACTTCTCTGCTTCCTAGATCACATGGTCACAAGTATTTACAATAATTCTGTTCCTGCTTCATGTTTTTATCTTTGCAGTCTATCAGAATAGTTTTGCATGATTCACAGTTAAAAAAATAATGCATATGTGTCTTACACTGGGCCTCAGTGCCCTCAGCTCTCAGTTCTTCTGTCTGAAAAAAGGTGGATCAACCCCCCCCATAAACCTCTAAAAAAAAAACCCATAAATTTCCATCCTGGAAATTACTCAGAAATCGTACTCAGTATAAAGAACTCAAACATTTTAAGGATCCTGTCATGGTCGTTGTAATATTTGTTTCTTTTGTTATGCTCATTTTGCTGTTTCCCTTCACCATCTACATTCCCTGATCTATGTCTTTTAGTTACTTCTTGTTCCATGTTGAAAGATACTTCTGTCTTGTTCTTGCCTTTGTCATTTCCGCTCCTTTCTCGATTGTCTGTTCTGCTATCATCATTTCCACCTCCCAGCCAGTGCTCTTTTAACATTCAGGCTGTGGTTGAATAATCTGTTTTTCTGAGGAGAGTAGGCTGTGAAGTAATGTGGAAAGTACTGGCATGGCAGCCTTTATAAAAGCTGTCAATAGTCCAAATACTCTCAGAGCAGCAGTGCTACTAGGGATGGAAATTCATAAGAATTTAGTGATTCCAATTCCATTATCATTACATTATATCAAAATCACTTTTTGATTCTCATTGGCTCTTCTTTGAGAGTCATCATCGCTATTCACTAAGCAGCATATTAAAGAGATTGTGATCATTTTGTGGAACAAAAATAAATGTCCATGTCTATGCTGCGGACTGCTCTAGCATTTTCCTCCTCTGGCACATGAACTAAAATCAGCTGATTGTAGTACAAGTACCCACATAGCAAAATTGGTATGGCCTGGATCTGCCCACACAATGTGCTTACATATGGCCCGCATACCGCAAAGAATGACGGCCCAGATCTGGGTTGCCAGAGGTGGCCCACACACGGACCAGCACAAGGCCAGTTGCAGACACACTGGTGTGCTGGCCCAGAACAGTTTCACCTCTGGCCCCAGATATCAGCCTAATGTGTACCTTAATCAAGCCACGTAATAACAACATGTGCCAGAACATAATAGTGCAAAAGTAACATGATGAAACTCTGTTCAGACAGTGAATGGACTGACTCTTTTATAGCACTTTTCTTCTCTCCCGGGTCACTCAAAGTGCTCTATACAACATGCCACATTCACCCAATCACACACTTTCTCTAAACTGAGTGCTTCCTAACTACATTCATACACAGACATGCAGACTGGAGGAGCCAGAGATCGAACAACCAAACTTCCAATCAGTAGGTGACCTGCTCTACCTCCTGAGCTTCAGCCACCCAGTGGTAAACATGAGTAAACTCTCACTAGGTTTTGGATAAAGTGTACACTCACAAACCTGTCAAATCTGCATTTGAAACGTTGGCTACCATAACAGTATAGTATTGCAACATGGCATTTGGATCTTCTAACTAAAATAGGAAAATAGGAACATAAATATTGCCATCATTTCAGATTGCACTTGAATTTTGAAGGGATTGGGTGAATGAGGCATGTTGTATACAGTGCTTTGAGTACTCCGGGAGAGTAGAAAAGTGCTATATGAGAATCACTCCATAGCTGAAATCACAGGTTTAAAACCACAAGCATTGCTTCTTTTCTTTCAGCGGTGACTTTTATATTAAGCTAGCATTTTGCATTTTTTAAAGGAAATTTTTCAGTTTTGGTGATTTTTTTTTTTAATTTTTATTTTTTTATATAAACCTTAACTCGTTTAGCAGTTATGCTACACTTAGCCAAGAGGTATGAAATGTTTTTGGACAACACCCTGATGATTTAACCGGAGGAAAAACCTGATGACTATTAAAAATTCAGTAACTTTTTAAAGATTAATGGTCAGCCTGTGTCTTATTATCCATCTCACACACAGACTGAAAGTACTTGTATAACTCTTCTCCATTAAAGCACTCAGGACAATCAGTGCTAACTTAAAGTAATGGCTGTGAAAAATCCCACTGAGGTTTTAGCCACTTAAAAGGGGGCACATTGATGCATTTACAATAAAGTACAAGAATATGGAACACCTTTATTAGAAGTGTGTGTATGAAAAAAACTGAAATTTAGTCTTCAGTCACTTTGTCCTTTTTATTGTACCCACATTCTAACGGCAGATCCAAGTGGCATCTATGGATATGGCTGTGTAACTATGTTAAAATAAGATAATCATTTAAACACTTAAATTTAAAGAAAAAGACAGTGGATAAGTGGACATGCTCCCATATGTCTTCATTACAGGAACTGAAGGGCAAGATTTTGCTAAAAGCCAAGAAGATTGGTGGCCTAGAAGAATATGTCGATGAAACCTGTACAGATGAAGTGAGTGATGAGGAAGAGATGGCCAACTGTGATGCTGAGATGGCTTCGACAGAAGATTCACCTGACAAGGTAGATGGATGCAGTAACTACTTTCTCTCTCTGTTTCCATAGTTCATATCAAAGTGGGAATTAAAACAGATAGAGAGCAGAAAAAGGGAACCATATAGATAGTAAGACGAGGCAGGATTGGATGGTGCTTGATAGTAAAGGAAGGCAGGAAACTTGGCTGGGATTCAAGAGACACCGAGGCGAGACAAGAGTTGATGGGAGATAGTGTAAGAGAAACAGGAAACAGATATTTCAGGCCAATACAAGATGCACTTAAGTGAGACACAATTTCCAGGCTTCTCAGCCTGCACTTTGAAGTGAAGGAACTATATTATCTTCAAAGTAGTGCTTAAGATGTGCTAATTTTTACACTTAAAGTTTACTAATGGGTCAACCATGGTGGCAGTGAGAGAATAACTGGAATTGTTTGTGGCTTAAATAAATCCATTAATCCATAAGAGTCAATGAGAAAGAGACCAAAATGTAAGAAATCCTAATCATGTTATTCACATTTTTCAAAGCTGATATATTCTGCTCATAGTTTTAAGAGGGAGTTTTTCTTTCTGACTGTAACCAAGTGCTTGCTCATAGGGAATCGCCTGATTGTTGAGGTTTTCTCTCTGTTATTGTAGGGTCTTTACAACATAAAGCATCTTGAGGCAACTGTTGTTCTGATGTGGTGCTATATAAATCGAATAAAACTTCTAGCTCTTTGTTCCTATTTTAGACTCTACAGTCCATCAACTGTCACAAACATATTGTTTTTGTTCCTTTCCCTTGAAGCCACAAGGAGGTTAGAGCCTTTATTCTGATTGGCTGCCCCTCCTGAGATGATCATTTTAGAAATATCTTGCCTCTCTCTCTGACATCACAAAGGCCAAGAATAGAAAAACTATGTGAAACCAAGTCACAGAGTTTACTTACACACACTGAAACAGTGTCCATGTTTAACACGAGCATCCACATACACATGTTAGATAATAAGAAAAAGCAGTTTATTATTCTGTATCCTCCTGGTCATATAGATGAAAAGCTGGTAAAGAAACGAAACGTAGCTAAACCTATACTCTACATATACTACATATACAACTAAAATAATGTCAAAATAGGGCTGTAAATAAATAGTAGTTAGCCAGTAATTTGTCCAGTACCCTCGTGAAATTGAAAAGACTTTATGAAAAGTCTGGGTGTAAATGCAATAAACACTGGACCTACCACATAGAGTCACAAATGCCATGTCTTAAATAAAAATGTATTTATTTTAAATAAAATTGAAAATTCTTCAGTTTTTAGGCGACCACTTTTTTCTGGCAAACACAAATGGATATTAAATAATTTATATACTTACTGTACTGATTCAAATGCACTAGACTGACTGATAAGGGCGGTTAGGGCGTCACCGTTAGCCGTTAGCTGTTAGCCGTTAGCATGTGTCCGTACTATCTGCCCCGGGAATTCTCGCATGTTATCGCAATAACAGCGTATGTCCCCCCCTCGGCCAACGCGGATGCAGCCTGTGACACTCTCCACTCAGTGGTCAGCAGACTGCAAACACAATCTCCGAGAGCCCTTCTCATAATATCAGGGGACTTCAATCATGCCTCTTTGGACTCCACACTGCCCACCTTCACCCAGTATGTGACCTGCTCAACCAGACACAATAAAACACTGGACTTACTGTATGCCAATGCTGAAGAGGCATACAGTTCATCACCTCTCCCTCCCCTGGGCAGATCTGATCACAACCTGGTGCACCTTGTCCCTGTGTATGAGCCCTTAGTGCGCAGGGAGCCACCAGCCACCCGCACAGTGCAGAGATGGTCAGAGGAGAGCGAGGAGGCTCTTAAGGACTGTTTTGAGTCGACTGTGTGGGAGGTGATCTGTGACGACCATGGAGAGGACATCGACAGCCTTACTACATGCATTACTGACTATATTAATTTCTGTGTGGATAACACTGTACCTACCAGGACTGTACGGTGTTTCTCCAACAACAAACCTTGGATTACCCCAGAAATTAAAGCTGTCCTCAAGCAGAAGAGGAGGGCCTTCAAATCAAAAGACAAAGAGGAGTTGAAAAGGGTGCAGAGAGAGTTGAGGGGACTGATAAGGAATGGGAAGGACAGCTACAGGCAGAAGATGGAGAACCAGCTTCAGCAAAACAACGTTGGTGAAGTCTGGAGAGGCCTCAGAACCATCTCAGGCCACAAACAGCAGAACTCTCTGCCTGGGAGGGATGTGAGATGGGCAAATGAACTGAATCATTTCTTCAACAGATTTGACTCAGCCATGAGACAGTCTACAACATCGGCTGCAGACTCACCCACCCCCACTGCTGCTGTTCCACCTCAGACCCTTCACACCTCCTCTATTCACCCTGCTCACTCCCCCCCACCCCCAACAACAGCATCCAATACACACTCAACACAAGGCTCCAGCCTGTCTCTCTCAACCACCCAGGTTAGGAGGGAACTGAGGAGGATTAATGGCAAGAAGGCAGCGGGCCCAGATGGCATCAGCTCGAGGGTCGTCAGGTCCTGCGCGGACCAACTGTGTGGGGTGATGGAGCACCTCTTCAACCTGAGCCTGAGGTTGGGAAGAGTCCCACAGCTCTGGAAAACCTCCTGTGTTGTACCAGTGCCAAAGACTTCATGCCCCAAGGACCTCAACAGCTACAGGCCGGTGGCTCTGACATCCCACCTGATGAAGACCCTGGAGCGGTTGGTCCTGGCTCAGCTTCGGCGCCTAACAAGCTCATCACTGGACCCACTTCAGTTTGCCTACCAGCCTGGCATTGGCGCGGATGATGCCGTCATTCACCTCCTACATCGTTCCCTCGCTCACCTGGAGACCGCTGGAAGCACTGTGAGAATCATGTTCTTTGATTTCTCCAGTGCCTTCAACACTATTCTTCCCTCGGTTCTGAAGGACAAGCTGGAGAACTCTGGAGTGGACCATCACCTCACTACCTGGATCCTGGACTACCTCACCGACCGACCACAGTATGTGAGGACTCAGGGCTGTGTGTCGGACAGGGTCGTCTGCAGTACGGGGGCCCCACAGGGAACGGTTCTGGCTCCGTTCCTCTTCACCATCTACACTGCAGACTTCTCCCACAATTCCACCCAGTGCTTCCTGCAGAAGTTCTCTGATGACTCTGCAATAGTCGGCCTCATCACTGATGGGGACGACAAGGAGTACAGAGGACTGACTCAAGACTTTGTGGACTGGTGCCAGCTGAACTACCTCCAGATCAACGCCAGTAAAACCAAGGAGCTGGTGGTAGACTTCCGCAGGCACAAGCATTCTCCACTGCAACCACTGAACATCCAGGGTATGGACATTGAGGCTGTGGACAGCTACAGGTACCTTGGTGTTCATCTGAACAATAGACTGGACTGGACTCATAACTCAGACGCCCTCTACAGGAAAGGGCAGAGCAGGCTGTACCTGCTGCGGAGACTCAGGTCGTTTGGGGTGGAGGGCCCACTCCTGAAGACCTTCTATGACTCTGTGGTGGCTTCTGCTATCTTTTATGGTGTGGTCTGCTGGGGCGGCAGCATCTCTGCTGGGGACAGGAAGAGACTGAACAGGGTGATCCGAAGGGCCAGCTCTGTTCTAGGATGCCCTCTGGACCCAGTGGAGGTGGTGAGTGACAGGAGAATGGCGGCTAAGCTGTCATCCCTGTTGGACAACGTCTCCCACCCCATGCAGCAGACTGTGACAGCACTGAGCAGCTCCTTCAGTGGGAGACTGCGGCACCCACGGTGTGGGACGGAGAGATTTCGCAGGTCTTTCCTCCCCACTGCTGTCAGACTCCACAACAAAGACTTTAACTGAACAAACACACACATCCACACATGTGCAATAACACTAAGTGCAATAATCCTTTCTGGCATCGTTGTATTTTTACTCAGTTGTATATAGCATTCGTATTCTATTTTTATCTTATTGTATATTTTTATTCTATTTTATTCTACTGTATATAGTATATTATTTTATTCTATTCTGTACAGCTGTGTACTGTATTTATTCTTATTGTATTCTAATTTTTGCGTCATAACTTTTGCACTGTCCACTTCCTGCTGTGACAAAACAAATTTCCCACGTGTGGGACTAATAAAGGTTATCTTATCTTATCTTTAATTACCTGGCATGTTTGAATGTTTAAAGTGATGTTTTGAGCTTTGTTGACTGATTATATATTTTTATGCTGCAGAAGTCTAAAGCAAAATCCAAAATGTCCAGGGAGCTGTCAGACCTGGTGGTTTACTGCAAGAGCGTGCACTTCGACGGCTTTGAGCACGCCCATTCACACGCCAAATGTTACGAGATCTCCTCATTCTCTGAATCCAAGGCCAAGAAGCTCGCTAAGGAAGCAGGTAGACGAAGGAGTAGTATATTCCTCAGATAATAAATGAGCTGTTAAACGATTGTGACGTGTCATACAAGTGTATTACAATATTTGAAACTGTATCTGACTTAAAGGTGGAGAAGTAGGTAGAGTTATCTATGCTGTAGAAATCTATTGCATTTGTTCTCTTCAAACATTTTCTCAGGGACGGACTTTGTGCAGTACAACACACGGCAGCTGAGCAGGACTTACCCCAGCGGCCTCAGGACAGACTCATCCAATTACAACCCCCAGGACATGTGGAGCGTGGGCTGTCAGATAGGTGAGGACAAGCTCGCCCTCTGCTGGTGTAAAATCTGAACTCACCGCCAGTGCAAAACCGGTGTATCCATTAGGGTTAAGTACGACCTCCTTATTTTACACAGTGTAAGAACGCCTGAATGATATTGATCAGAAATGCTGTTACAAAAAAGCAGCAGCATTATCTGGGCTTTTCTTCCTGTAGGCGAGTATAATATTTGCTAGTCACCATATGTGTGATGTTTTTTGGTTTAGTGCATCCAGAAAATTGCATTACTGATAGTTTAGAAGTCCAAACAAGAGGAAGGTTTTTGCACTGGTGTCAGCACACGTACTAAAAGTAATTGGTAGGAAGTCATTTCTGTAATGCTTGACCATTCTGTCAAATATTCAGGTTATGTTATTTGTATCTGCAGGTGGATTTGGTAAATGAGTACTAGTTATATATATTTCAAATTTCTGCCAGATGAAAAACTTTGGCTTCCTCGTCACAGTTTCAGGGTTTTCTTTTATCATGCTGGAAATAATGTGTTTAAGGTCTTGATGTATTGTTGAGTTTGAGGCGAGGCGTCTGTCATGCATCCGTCCTATAGTACTGGTCAGAATTTAATCAAACTTGGATACACACACTGATCACTAATGGGTCTTCAACTAAACTATACTCAAGGTCAGCATCACATTTGTCGTTCTACCGGCAGTAATGTGTGAATTGTGATGAATGGTGAATCGGATGAGCTCGCACATTACCGATGTTCTGGTATTTAAGTTGTTGAGAACCGAAGAGAGAGTACCTTTCAGTTTAACTTTTTTGCGATTTCCTGCCTCTTTGGAGCTAAAGGAAGCCACCCAATCACATGACACATCATTGGAAAGGTCATCCTCTATTGAGCACATCAGGATTGAGTAGGCTAGCTCAAATAAGTCCAACGATATAGACCAAAAACAAATGTAAATTACATAGGACATAAATGAATAGGCTGGTTCTCAGGAGGATATACAGCATGAGTTGTTCTTGTGAATTTGTTCACAAATTCCACTGTATCTTCTGCTAAAGGAAGTAACAAAGGGAAGGACTGGAGTATCTTGCAGCATGTGACACTCGAGGCTATGGAGAGGCCCAACACACAGAGACCGACACGCTTTTATGGCAGTTCAATTAGACTCTTTTCTTCCCACTTCATTGTTTGCACACACACTGCTTTTACAGCTCATGCATTTATTATTGTGTAATATTATATTAGGAAGTAATTATCCTTGTGGACATCCTCAGTGCCACACCATGTTTATTTTTAGATGGGTTAGAGCTAAGAGCTGGGTATCTAACATCATCAAGGTGGCTAAAGAGGCTTGACAGGACAGATGGTTCCTGTCACAAGTGCTCACACTGATGGTATCTGCTTAGGATGAAAGCTCGTCTCCTGTAGCCCTTTTCACATTAACTCTGACAGCTCTACAGACTCTGGGAAATTATCCTAGATTGCCATTCAGTAAAAAAAAAAGTTAATCAAATTATTGTCTGCCTCTTTCCCAAAGTGGCTTTGAATTTCCAGACAGCCGGTCTGGAAATGGATCTAAATGATGGGTTGTTCAGGCAGAATGGCTGCTGTGGCTACGTCATAAAGCCCGATTTCATGAGAGATGGGAACACTCAGTTCAGTCCAGATAGACCTGAGGAGCGGGAAGGGTACAAACCACTCCGCCTATCCATACAGGTACAGAGCTCTATGAAAATCTGTTTATTTTACCTCCAGTGTGGAAATCTGAGATGTGGTGTGAGAGGTAAAGTACGCTAAAATGGTTTGCATCTTTATCAGGTGATCAGCGGGCAACAACTGCCAAAGGTGAACCAGAAAGAAGGCTCTATTGTTGACCCGCTGGTGCGAGTGGAGATCTACGGAGTACCACAGGACCAGGCAAAGGATGAGACCAGCCACATTAACAACAATGGTGACTGAGTATTCAACACTTAGACCACTCAGTGGACAAATTTTGGGTATAAAGTCGATCCCAGTTGGTTATATTCACTCCTCTGCTGCCCTCCTCCTGCAGGGTTTAACCCCGTGTGGAATGAAACTCTAGATTTCACCATCCACACCCCTGAGCTGGCGCTGGTTTGCTTTGTGGTGGAAGACCATGACAAAGCATCAAGGAACGACTTCATTGGACAGTACACTCTGCCCTTCATGTGCATCCAACCAGGTGAGCAGAGCATGGAGAGCTCCAGTCTTACCTCTTAGTACAAGAAGACTGCATCACACAAACTAACTAGCCTTGCTCTCCTCATGATATTTCAAACCTTTTGGGGTGTCCCAGGCCATGGGTGATGTCATCATCAACAATAAGCCTGTAAAACTGTAAAAAATAGTCCAAAGTTTAAGCCCTCCTTCTTTGCATTTCATATTTTCCGAAACCACTCAATGCACTGGATTCTTGGTAAGCAGATTCTGGCCCCCACGCCGTGTAATGGACACTGTTGGGCTTTTTGTCTCCAATATTCAGAAGCTCTTTTTCTAGCATTAAAAAGTGCCTTGAGACTTGTTTTGAAATTCTTCTTTTTTCCAGGATATCGTCACATACATCTGCTGTCTAAGGATGGAACAGCTATCCCGCCCTCATCGCTCTTTGTTAACATCAGCATTTCTGAGCTCACATGAAGAACAACGAGAAACCAGATGTGGTCACAAGGACGACATGGAGCAGTACTTCGATCTGCCAACGCTACATAAGACTGTCAAAATGAACCACAGGGAACAGATCATCTCAGAAATCAGCATTATTGAATTTGAGTTTTCAACAGTGACAAAGTGGAGTGCATCTCTTTTAAACCAATCTATAATTTTTAACCACGGAATAAGATAAACTAGGCCATGCAGTACTATTTATTTAGGTTTTTAAGTCCAATGTATGCAACTTTACATTCCAGAAATTGTAAAAAATATTTTAAATGATGGATGTGAAAGTAAGACAAAAGACTGCAGCATGTAGAGAATGTCAAAATATCTGTAACAGTACTGAAAGGTTAGATGTGGGGAAAAAAGACAAATCTCAGTATTAAAAATCCAGAAATACTCACAACTTTGCATGAATGACTTATTTCTAATGAATGAATGAATGTTCTACAAGGCCATGTTGTGTATAATGTAAATATGTCTTTGTATGTGATTTTTTGAGTGGTTAAAAACCTGTGCGTGAAATTCAGTTGTTCAGAAACATTTGTGGCTTGTTAATTTTTTTCCCCAACCTTGTTTCTAGAAATTTGGGGAACGTCTTAAAATGTAAATTAAACAGAACACAAACACTTGCAAACAGTTGTTTATCCATCACAGCTGGGACAGGGCGAGAGGTGGGGAACACCCCGGACAGGTTGGCAGTCTGTCACATGGCTAACACAGAGAGACAGACAACCATTCACACATATGACCTATTCAGAGTCAGCTGTTATCCCAACATACATGTCCTTCGACTCCAGAGTACCCGGAAAGAACTGACATAGGAACCTGAAGTGGATTCAAATTCAGGAGCTAAGTATAAGAAACCCAGCATTTAACAGAAAATTGTAATAAGTCAACATGTCGAAACAGAATTTAAAAAAAATTATCTATGCATGCAAAATATTTCAGAGCTAATGGTACAAATGAAAAACGTGTTTAAAAAAGAGCTGTTAGAAAAAGAAAAAAGGCCAACATCAGCCTGTCCCGTTTAAGAGAAATGCATTTATTGCATTTTTTTTTTTTTTTGCAATCACCCTGTACGTCTGTGCCAGCACATTTTTCATATTTTTCTATCATTTTCATTAAGCTGCTCTATGCTCTCTCATCCATCCTTATCTCATCCAAAGCAAACTGCAAAAAGCACTCTCTCTCCTTCATCAGCAGCAGCTTTATTCCTCAGTTGCTTTTGGCTTATTAAGCTAAGAGTTCCTAGCAGTCCTGTTTTCAGCCTTGGCTTCATGAATTTGTTTTTAAGGAATCTTTGTTTTCTTCTTCTTTTGTTTATTTTTTCCAGGACTTCCATTTCTCTTAGTGTTGAATTTTTGTAAACAATGTATTTTGCATTATTAAGAGTTTCTGGACTGGCAGCACAGTTGTGGCATCTCATATGGTGATTTTCTCATTAATACAATTATATTCTGATTATAGGAAATTATCACAAGATAGGATATAAAAAAACTGTTTATTGTTCAAATAAATGACCCGTCTTTACATTCTCTCTTAATATGTGTACTAAGTGTCTTATTAGGCTTGGCAAGACTTTAAAATCAACTAATCAAACATCAGTATTTACCAGCTATGTCACCAGTTACTCTCTCTCTTCAGGGTTTAATCCTAGCTCGACCTCTTCAGCAACCTCCTGTACCTCACTGGCTGGTGGAAGCAGCTCATTGGCTGCTTCTTCTGCTCTTTTATCCAGAGTCCCCTCTAGAGCCTCCTTCAGGGTGAGGCCTCCAGCTTCTGAGTCTCTTACCACACCTTCCTCTGCTGGCATGTTTGGATGATGCCTTTGCAGATGCTTGACCACCTGGAACTTCTGCTTGGCTCTGTAGGAGCAGTGGCGACAGCTGAAAGGTTGCTGCTTGGTGTGAGACAGGTAGTGATGTCTGAGACCCGCAGGCCACCTGAAAGCCTTTTGGCACAAACCGCACGTGTATGGCCTGTCGTCGCTGTGCTGGCGCTGGTGGGTCTTCAGTATGAAGCTAGTCTTGAAGGCTTTGCCGCACTTCTCGCAAACATAAGGGCGCACATCACAGTGCTGTGTGTCGCAGTGTGCGCGGAGGGCGTCTGCTCTGTTGGTGCGGTAGTCGCACTCATCACAGGCGTACGGCTTCTCTCCTGCAGATGACAAACATTATTTAAAAATGTAACCAAATCACTTTATAACTTAGACATATTGCAACATTAAATTAGAAACTTTCACTTTATGCCTTTCTGCAGGAGACATTTGGTTTGTTTTCACCTCTGACCACTAGAAGGAGCTATTTAACTGATTGTGTGTGTATATGGGAATTTCTAAAGCTTTCCAGTGGGCTGGACTGATTTTGGCACCCGGGCCTTATGATTGACACTCCTAAATTAGACTGTCCAGTATGCAGTTTGGATACATCAGATAAGCATGTGGACTGTCAGTTTGTGTTTTGTGTTCAGTTTATAACCATCATATCTGCCTGAGCTGTATGGTAAATAAATGTAACGTCTCATTTTCCAACAGCAGCTCTTCAGCTGCATTTTTAGGGGTGAAAACAGCCACCTCTGATACCTGTGTGCTTGGTCATGTGGTATTTCAGCTGAGTCGCCCATTTGCACTTGTAGCCACACTCTGGACAAAGGTACTTCTTCTCTTCTTGGTGAACTCTCATGTGAAGCTATAAAAACATTAAAAATAAAATAAAAGGGACCTGTTATTGCTTTCATTGTGCTCCATTTCATGGAAAGACTCAAAATGAGCCTCAATAAGTAACTACACAACCAGAGACACTGTAAACGCTTCTGCCATCGTTCTTTGTTTTTAACTTTTAACATGTTGGTCTCAGCGGTTTTGTTGTCGTCTTACAGATACCCGTTTAGTTTTTACTGCGTTTTGTTCCCATTTACTGCTCTTGGTCCTGTTCTGTGCTATAAAGCAAATTTAACTCATCTGGCTTCTGTGAGCCTAAGATCAGAAATCAGGCTCAATAGTTACATGAAATGTTTATCATTTCACTAACTCAAACTATACTAACCCGGATTTATGATTCTAGCTACAAATGATGCCATCTTCCAGGGAACTGACTGGTCAGTAAACCTGCTGATTTCCAATCTCAAACATAACCAGCTCCAGATCACATTATTTCTGCAGCATAAGATGCCAAGTTGATGCACGCTGGCATGAAATGAACATCTTCATAATACGGAAAAGCCAAGTTTAACTGTGAAGACACCTGGAGCCTAAATCCTGCTTGAAAGTACACACCACTATTTATAAATTACATTTTTAATTCTTTTGTTTTTATTGAGCTTCAAAACCTGTTTTTTTTATTCCTTCTTGTGTTTTTAGTTTCCTCGCCATTTCTCTGTCTCAACTTTAAGCTACTTTTGTGCTCCACTGCCTCTGTTTAACGTGCCGTGTAATGTCTCTGTATTTGATATTTTAGTTAGTCCTGTTTTGTTTTTCTCTGATGTCTTACTGTGGTTTCTGTCCTCACCTAGCCTATCATTACTGGCTATTACTTCAATCCAATCCATCCCCAGCCTACATTCAGCTCCTTCCTCCCCTCAGTTTTTGCCCACTTGTGGGTTTGTTCACCCTCCTGTTTTCCAAGCTTGTGTCTTAGTCCAAGTTAACCCTTTAAGTTGTATTAACAAACTCTCCAGCCAGCTTTGCTTGTTTGACTTGTTTTTTTAGTAATAAAGTTGCTTTGAATATTTAGCATCCTGCATTATCTAAAAGCAACGTGTCGATAGAAGTTTTTTCAGTGGACGTGGATACAGATGAACAGAACCAACTGTCTGGGATCTATGGAAGCTTGTTTGGTACCTTCAGCCTCGATGGATCGGTGCAAGTGTAGCTGCACTCCTCACAGCTGTAAGGCTTCTCCCCAGTGTGGATGCGAATGTGCCACGTGATCTTCTGCTTGTTCCGGGTCGAGTACTGGCAGTCGGTGCATTTGTACAAGCGCTTGGTTCCGTGCGAGCGGAGGTGCTGCTCCAGGACCAGCTGATGGTGACAAGCAAACTGGCAGGTGCTGCACCTCAGTGCCTTGTCCTCCGCAGGTCCCTCCTCATGTTCGCTCAAGAGGTGCTGAGCCAGCAGCTGCCTCGTTTTGGTAGCAAAGGGACACACGTGACACTGATGCGCCAGGTGAGCTGTCTGATGAAGCTCGAGGCTTTCCTTAGTTTCAAATGACTCTTGGCAGGTGTTGCATTTCACCTGGGGGTGCTTGCTCTGCTGGTGGGCCCTTAGTGTGATGTCGCTGCTGCAGGTGTAGTCACACTGCTTGCATGAGAAACGCACCTGGAGCTGATGCACACGCTTGCAGTGGTTTCTCAAAGCGACCTCTGAGCTAAACTGAGCGTCACAGTGGGTGCAAACGTGCTGCAGCTCCCCCGTGTGGCATCTGCGGTTGTGGCGTCTCACGTCGTCGAGCGTGTAGCTGCTGAAGTCGCACAACGAGCAGAAGTGCGTGGGCAGTTTGTCGTGAATGCGTCTCTTGTGTTGGCGCAATTTGGTCACCGCCCCAAAGGTTTTGTCACACACGTCACAGCGGTGACGGCCGACACCTGTGTGGAGAGACTCGTGCTCTTCCAAGCGGTAGCGCCGCGTGGTGCTGAAGGGGCAGAAGCGGCAGCGGTGAGGTCGTGCACCTTTGTGTTTGAGTGCAATGTGCTGCGTCATGCAGCGCTGCTGTTTGCAGCTGAAAGTGCAGTGCTGGCAGTGCAAACGTTTGGGTTTGGCAGCACCGAACTTTTCCTTGCCATGACTACATAAACTGTGTCGGGTCAAAGAAACTTTAGATTTGGCTACAAATGAACAGAGAGCGCACTGTACTTCACCAGGCCTCATGCAGCCTTTTCTTTCATGGCTGTCTAAAGCTCTCTTCTGACTGCACTTAAATGCACAGCTTGGACAGCCAAAAATTTGACGTTTCTTAGAAACTTTTACAAGATCTTCGTCGAGTTTCTCCACCAGCTCTTCTCTTTCTTTGATTGAGTCATTCCCACCTTCATCACCTGTTTCTGAATTGGTCTCATTCTCCCTTTTCCTGAATCTTCTTCTGCAGGTCGAGAGGTGCCGTTTAATTGTTATGAGCCTGACGGATGAGAAGCTGCACAGCTTGCATCTGAATTTCCCACCCTTTTTACTATAAAGGGACTTTTGCTGTTTGTTACTGGAGATCAGTTTCTTCTGACTTTCGGTTTGCTGGTTTTCAGATGCACTGGATGTAGCAGCATCATCATTAACAAAGGTCTTAGAATGAGATGAACACTCAGGATCAGTGGAAATTTTATTTTGCTCTGTCTGATCTGAATTGGATCCCTCCTGATCTACAGTACAGCTCTCCTTTGGAGCAACACTTGTTTCTGAAATGCCTACAAATGTCCTCGTTTTCCGTGGCATGGCTGGGCACTTCTTTTTAAGGTGGCCATCGAGGCCCCGCCTCTGCTTGAACTGCGCACCGCAGGCCTGACACTTGTGGCCCTTCATCCTGCCCTGGCACAGAGCTTGGCAGTGGTGCTTCAAAGCACTCTCTCTGCAGGTGACATAAGAGCATTTCTCACAGCGGTAAACACCTTCAGCTGGCACCACGAGCATCTGCACCCGTCCCTCTAACACCATGGCTTCTGCTTGGTCCTTGTCATACTTTTTCATAGCATTCAGACGCACCTCAGATTGTAATGGCTGACTGTGCTCAGGTGGAAAAGTAGGACTGATTGTTTCACAGTTTCTGTCAGGTGTCTGACAATCTCCGGGCTCAACCAGTTCAGCTGTGTTATTTAGAGGCTCGTAGCTATCATGTATATCTTCATCATGTTCCTCTGATGAGAGGTCTGCTTTTACTTGTGACGCCTCGGGCCTGTTAGAATCTAAAGTAGGAACCCTTTCAGAGTTTTCAGAGGGGTTTTGAAAGTCAGAGGTGGAGAGTGCAGTTAGAACGAGGGTACAGTATTCCTCAGGACTGCCGATGGGCGAAGGACTTTCTGTAATGGTCTCCTGAGAAACAACGTCAAAAACTTCCTCAGGTTGTGAAGCAGGAGACGTTTCTCTGCTGCCATCGTGGTAAGGCAGGACTTGGTCTCTTTGACCTTCAGGAGTACCAGGAGTACCAGAAGGTGGAGTAACTGAAGGCTTGTTGTAAAAATCCTGCATGAATTCAGCCGAGCTCCTCTCCTTCTCCTTTGCAGCGTAGTTGTCCAGCCACGCTTTGTCCCCGGGCACGTACCCATGTGTTTTCCTCTTGTGAAGGAAAAGGCTGATGCTGCTAAAGGAGGAGTAGAAGCAAAGGGCGCAACGAAACTCTTTCAGCTTGGTGTGTTTGCAGTTCTCGTGATTCTGAAGCGCCTGACGGTAGCAGGTGGTGTACATACAGTATTTGCACTTGAACACGGCGGACTGTCTGTCCTTTCCGGAGTGTTTGGCCAACATATGGTTTCGAAGCTCATATTTGCGCTTGCAGGCGTAAGCGCAGATCTCACACATGAGTGATTTGGCTTGGTGCCGTAATTTGTGGCTGTTTAGCTGGTCCATGCGGTGACAGCGATATGGACACTGATCACAGGGATACCTAGGAGAGGAAACAGGAAGTATTGAATCTAGAACCAACAATGCTTCTTCCACCTCCACTGTTCCCCACCTTAAAGACCCACAGCTGTGCATTCTGGTGTTGCGCTCTTAAGAAACTCAGCTTACACAACAGATCCAAAATTAAAATATAACAAAGATGTGTAAGAAACCTCTTGAGTGCGTACCTAAGGTCCCCTGCATGTTTCCTCATGTGGACGTTAAGGTAGTGTTTCCATTTGGTGACGTATCCACATTCGGCACACATGAAGTTCTTATCATCTGAGTGAGTGAGCATGTGTTTGGACAGGTAGGACTCATCTCGGCACTTGAACTCACACAGGCTGCACTTGTGGGGCCTCTCACCTTAAAGAGGAAAAACAAGTTTAAGAGTTATTGTGTCACAAGGGAGAAATGCCCAGACTTTAAGGCAGGATTCATGTGACCAAACCCATCCTCACCACTGTGCATGAGCATGTGCCGCTTCAAACCCCGTTTGTGCGAGGTCACGTAGCTGCACTGAGAGCAGCGGTGGATCTTCTCGTTGGCGTGCAGATGCCCGAGGTGCTGCTCAAACTCCACGGGGTTGAACGTGACAAAGGAGCAGAAGTCGCAGCTGAGCTTTTCAGGCCCTGCATGACCGAGCCGCTGGTGCTGGAGGAAGACTGTTTTATTGGAGCAAGAAAAATCGCACTCTGAGCAGTGATAGGCGAGGTGCGTCCGATAATGATCATCCATGTCTGTCTCGCTTTTAAAGAGGGCGCCGCAGGCGTGATGACGGCATTCCACTGCTTTGACTCCGTGAGCCTCGGCAGAGTGTCTAATGAGGTCTTTGTGATGAGAACTCTGGAAAGAACAACCCTCCTGAAAGCAGGCCAAGGGTTGGCTGTCAGACGGGATGTTATGTGACTTCATGTGAGCCTTCAATGCGCTGCTCAGGCGAAAGCTTCCCCCACAGGTCGGACAAATGTAGCTGTAACAGTTTTCGCCATCTCCGGCGTGCACGCTGATTAGATGGCGCCGGATTGAGCTCCTCTCCACGGCGGAATACTCGCACAAGTGGCACCGGTGGATCTTTTCGCCGGCCTCTCTGAGCCTGTGAATACGCAGCTTGCTCTTGCTGGTGAAGTAACGCTTGCAGGTGGGACACTGGAGGCTTGGGTCGGGGAAATGCAAACGAAGGTGCTCCTGGAGGTGAGAGCGCATCTTGAAGCAGCGACGACACTTGGGGCAGGTGTGGGTGCGATAGATGTGCTCTGATCCCTCTGCAAGGTACTCTGTTAAATAGAAACAAATTGAAAATGTTAGTTTAAATATACGTTTACAAGAATAATGGGTTGTCTTTGTTACAGTTTATATTTTGCATTGTTTACTGTTTTTTCCTTCTCTGTCATTTTGATTAAAGAACAGATCTTTTATGTCATGTTAAACAGTAATGAGAGATGGGTTTTTTTTGTAATAAACCACTTGTGATGGGCACCAATCACTCACAACATCTGTCTAATAATGTGTAGGTCTCTTTTGTGGCATCAAAAGAGCTCCTAGCTTTCAGGGCATTGATGTGGGACTCCAACGGGTGTCTGTACTGCGACTTTGGCAACAACTTTGAGATTATAAAATAAGGCCTCTCTGGATCCGAATTGTTCCAGCACATATCAGTAGGATCATTGAGAACAGGATTTAGGACTCTGGAGTTCAGGAAAGCCATGAGCTCTGCAGTTTTTTGTGGTAAGACAATGGTCACTGACCTGCTTGGGGGGTTGCCACCAACAAGATTTTGTCTACTATGAAACTAACTTCTGGTTTGCATTGAGGAGACCACGTCTACTTTTAATAGCAGGCTTTGGACATTCCTTTCTGATTAACCTTTAAATTAAGGCCATACAGGGTGGACCTGAACCTTTCCTCAACTTTGCAACTAAATGTTTCAATCACATCTTCACTCCTGTGTTTGTGTCATTAATGTTTGCCTACTCTACCATAGTTTCGTTTGTTGTCCATCTACTGTACTGTTTCTTCTCATTCTCCTCTTTCCCTTTGCAGTCTGCTGGAGGACTTTTCCTGTTACAGATTTCCCCCCCACTTTTGCCAAATATTGTCTCGTGAGGCATCATTGGCTTTGTCTAGGAAGAATTACAAATCTTTGAGGAAGTGCCATCACGTGACTTGGACTGTGGAGGGTGGAGCATTTCCTTCCTACTTGAATAAGCTTATAACGTCCTAGCTTGACCAGTCAACCAGTTATGTGGAGAGAGAGGAACATTAGCACAATTAGGGTATAAACAGTGGTAACAGCACTTTAGGAGGTCATAGAGCAGGAAAGGATATTGAGTCAAATGAAAACTGCAACTGAACAGCATCATTTTTATTATAAAGGCACAGGCCAGTATCAGGCAGAACCTGTTGTACAAGGACAGCAGGATGAAGGTCAACCTGGGTATACACTAATCTCAGAATAGATGATGATGTGGTTTCCTGGAGGGAAGAAATTCATAATGGTGGAACCAACAGTGTCAGGGGAGGGGTGTGAAGAAGCAGGCGAGATAACAAAGAACCAGCGACTTGATCTTAGAGACTCAGAGCTTTTGATTGTCATTTTGCAGTTTCTTGCACTGCGAAATTGGGTAGCTGGACCACAAAGGTGCAAAAGTAAAGAAGAGAAAACAATATACAACCCCAAAAAAGGTGTTACTTGATGACTTCTACATCTGGCTAAAGCTCCATCTAGTGAAAATGTCTGCAAAGTGTAGGATCATTGACACGTGTATAAAGTGCCAATTGGTACTATACAAATCAAATGTATCAGAATTAGGAGAATCATGTCAAAGTGACTTCCATGTGAGTGCCCAGGAGCCACTGTGTTCAAGCAGACTGTCAGATTTAATGTTGTAGCTGATTACAGTGGTCACCATAATAATCCACTAAGCAGATAATAGGTGTTCTTACCTTTGGATGGCACTGATGTAGCATCTCCTGCTAAAGTCGTGTCTTTCATGCCACCTGGCCTCTCAGGTTGTTCCTCTGGCCCACAAGCTCGATTTTTTCTTTGTGACACGCTGACCTCAGACAAGCAGCTTTCCTTATAGCCCATCGGTGTTGGCTCCTGCTCATTCCCTAAGAGAAAATAATCATAATTTCCATCTTACAGCTAAGGTTTGAAGGTATGAGAGTTCCACCTCCCCGCAGGGCCCACTTACCTTGAGCATTATTTGGTAGATATTTGTGTTCCAAGAGGTGGCCATTCAGGGTTTTAGCATTTTGAGAGACAAACTGGCAGTGAAAGCAGCCAAAGGGCATGTGTCCTTTCCGATGGCTTTCCATCTCAGCTTGTGTAAGGAATGACTTTTTACAAGCCCGGTAGGTGCAGGGCACAAGAGTGAGGCCATGTGTAGACATTATGTGGGCTTGATACTCGTCATGGTCCGAGACACTGAAGTAGCAGCCTTTCTCAGAGCAGGAGAACGGGCCTGTCAGGTCTGGGTCACTGTGGCTGGTTTTAAAGTGATGTTTAAGAGCAGCTGGTTTGGAAAAGACCTCAGCACACCGAGAACACTTGAATCTGTCCAGCTGCACTTTACTGGATGAAGCGATTTGTCTTTGTGAACAGGGGTGAGAGGCAAACATGCCGCTGTCTGAAAAGCTCTGTCCACATTTTTCACAATGAAAATCCATAGTCTCCATTGTGTCTAAAAAAAATAAAAAGAGTAAAGCCTTAAAATTTCACAACAATTTAATATCATGTTAGGGTACACATGCACAAGTTAAACATCAGACTCTATAACATTCCTGTCCTTTTCAGTCCTTTCTGACTGTATGCATCAGCTCATTGAGTGACTTATGTATGTACGTGTATATATTGTACTATTCTTAGTGTATTGTCTGTCTTGTCTTAATGTTGGTTTATAATGGAGCACTGTAACAAAAAATAATTTCCCCCAGGGATCAATAAAGTATTCTGATTCTGATTATGATTAGTTTCACATCTGTGTTTAACGACCAATCACTCCATGTGTGTATAAATAACCCTGTTCGTTCTTGGTGTTGGGCTGTCTGTTCCTTGTCCTTCTCGCACTCTTGTGAATTCCTGTTTTGCTTTTAGTTTTGATATTATTCAGAACTTCTTTTTTTTTGTTTAAATCAAACATTATTAAGGGTTTGCTTTTTCTTTTGTTCCATTTGTCATCTCACTCCTGAACTATGATATGGGATATTAATTCCCAGCATGTGAAAACACAGTAGAACCTGCATCCTCCTCTGTCACACCAACCCTCTGCATGTCCTCCTTCACTACATCCATGAGTCTTGTCGGTGGTCTTCCTCTTTTCCTCCCGCCCAACAGCTCAGTATTAGACTTTGATATATATTTTGTGCATGTAGATAAAAAAAAAAGTCTGGAATAAAGTGGTATCTTAATGGTGCTGATATGATCATAGTTGCTGGAAATGCACTGATAACACCCGAACTTTTCAAGCTGAAAACCCACAGACTTCCAAATGTCCCCACTGTAGCATACAGTGGGGCAAAAAAGTATTTAGTCAGCTACCGATTGTGCAAGTTCCCCCACTTAAAATGATGACAGAGGTCAGTAATTTGCACCAGAGGTACACTTCAACTGTGAGAGACAGAATGTGAAAAAAAATCCATGAATCCACATGGTAGGATTTGTAAAGAATTTATTCGTAAATCAGGGTGGAAAATAAGTATTTGGTCAATAACAAAAATACAACTCAATACTTTGTAACATAACCTTTGTTGGCAATAACAGAGGTCAAACGTTTACTATAGGTCTTTACCAGGTTTGCACACACAGTAGCTGGTATTTTGGCCCATTCCTCCATGCAGATCTTCTCGAGAGCAGTGATGTTTTGGGCTGTCGCCGAGCAACACGGACTTTCAACTCCCGCCTCAGATTTTCTATGGGGTTGAGGTCTGGAGACTGGCTAGGCCACTCCAGGACTTTCAAATGCTTCTTACGGAGCCACTCCTTTGTTGCCCGGGCGGTGTGTTTTGGATCATTGTCATGTTGGAAGACCCAGCCTCGTTTCATCTTCAAAGTTCTCACTGATGGAAGGAGGTTTTGGCTCAAAATCTCACGATACATGGCCCCATTCATTCTGTCCTTAACACGGATCAGTCGTCCTGTCCCCTTGGCAGAAAAACAGCCCCATAGCATGATGTTTCCACCCCCATGCTTCACAGTAGGTATGGTGTTCTTGGGATGCAACTCAGTATTCTTCTTCCTCCAAACACGACGAGTTGAGTTTATACCAAAAAGTTCTACTTTGGTTTCGTCTGACCAAATGACATTCTCCCAATCCTCTGCTGTATCATCCATGTGCTCTCTGGCAAACTTCAGACGGGCCTGGACATGCACTGGCTTCAGCAGCGGAACACGTCTGGCACTGCGGGATTTGATTCCCTGCCGTTGTAGTGTGTTACTGATGGTGACCTTTGTTACTTTGGTCCCAGCTCTCTGCAGGTCATTCACCAGGTCCCCCCGTGTGGTTCTGGGATCTTTGCTCACCGTTCTCATGATCATTTTGACCCCACGGGATGAGATCTTGCGTGGAGCCCCAGATCGAGGGAGATTATCAGTGGTCTTGTATGTCTTCCATTTTCTGATGATTGCTCCCACAGTTGATTTTTTCACACCAAGCTGCTTGCCTATTGTAGATTCACTCTTCCCAGTCTGGTGCAGGTCTACAATACTTTTCCTGGTGTCCTTCGAAAGCTCTTTGGTCTTGGCCATGGCGGAGTTTGGAGTCTGACTGTTTGAGGCTGTGGACAGGTGTCTTTTATACAGATGAGTTCAAACAGGTGCCATTCATACAGGTAACGAGTGGGGGACAGAAAAGCTTCTTACAGAAGATGTTACAGGTCTGTGAGAGCCAGAGATTTTCCTTGTTTGAGGTGACCAAATACTTATTTTCCACCCTGATTTACGAATAAATTCTTTACAAATCCTACCATGTGAATTCATGGATTTTTTTTTCACATTCTGTCTCTCACAGTTGAAGTGTACCCCTGGTGCAAATTACTGACCTCTGTCATCATTTTAAGTGGGGGAACTTGCACAATCGGTGGCTGACTAAATACTTTTTTGCCCCACTGTATAACTTACCCTTTAATCAGGGATAATATATAGAAAAAATTAATGACATACAGATATTGATATTAATATAACTTTGATAGTACATAGTGGTCTTTCATACTGATGAAGTTACTGCACTAGTGCTAACTGTAATAAGACACATCACAGGTACACGGTTACATGCACAAAATTGCAGGTGCTTACAGTAGAAAATGAACTTCAGAGTCAGACCTACTGCCCGGGTTTCCACGGTCCTTTGGATCCAAAAAACAAAACATCAACAGCTGTGTTTAACCGCAAGGCTGCACCGTCTGCCTCATTGAATCCACTTTTACTGACTGCCTGTTATAGAAATCCTTAGCTGTCAGTGAGTTACAGCAGCTGAAGTTTTTCTCGCTCTGATTAATAATATAAAGTGATTGAAACACGCCAATAATAACATCGCGTTTAATGCTAGCTGAGCTAACCCTCATTAGCTTCTTGAGACGCTCATCGCAAAGTCTTTGCGTCCCTGTTAGCTTTTCATCGCTGTTGCGGTTCAAGCCGTTTAAACTAAAATTCACAGAGTGCATTAACCACCGTTGCGTAGTTATTCTCTTAACAGGTTAGCAAAATTAGGTGAGCATAAAAATAGATTACTAAGGAGGGGGGACCATTATTTGTGAGCGCCAGTGGAAAGTCGGAACGGTATCCATCAAACACAGGAAGTGTAGTAAAGGTCGCCGTGCAGAAGCATCGTTGCACGCTTGGGGATTTTATGTGGCTGAATGAAGGTTTAAACACGAGAATGAATGAAGTCACCAGTGGCAGCTGTGAGAGATTAAGTCCGAGGGAAAAAACAACGCAACTGTCGTAATTTAGCCAGTCGGGTAGCCTTAACTGTCGCTAAATGTATTTCCAGCCTACAAGCAGCTGTCAGGATACGAAGAAAGACCGATAACCTTTATTTACTGCACTACGCAGGTCTTCAGATGAGCTCCTTTTGCGGGGGTATCTAGAGTCTCACTGCAGCCGTCACCATGCCCCTGACGGATTTTCTGGACGGCTTGAAGGACAACCCGTACTTCGGAGCCGGCTTCGGACTGGTCGGGGTCGGGACAGCTCTGGCGCTTGCCAGGAAAGGGGCTCAGGTGGGGATGATCTTCTTCCGCAGGCACTACATGATCACTCTGGAGGTGCCCAGCAGGGACAAGAGCTACAACTGGCTGCTGAGCTGGATCACCAAGCACGCCAAACACACGCAGCACCTGAGCGTGGAGACCTCCTACCTGGCGCACGAGAGCGGACGGGTTCACACGCAGTTTGACTTTCACCCGAGCCCTGGCAACCACATCATCTGGTATAGCACATACCACTACACCTATAAGACCTGTATTCTAAACTGATTGGCCACTTTCTCTGTGACACTGACTTCCGTTGTGGTCTGCAGGTATGGGAGGAAGTGGATCAGGGTGGAGAGAACCAGGGAGAAGCAGATGGTGGATCTGCACACCGGAACCCCCTGGGAGTCTGTCACTTTCACAGCTTTAGGCAGAGACAGACAGATCTTCTTTAATATCTTACAAGAAGGTAAGTTTAACAACACATGAAGTCAGGTGTGCACATAGTTAGATTTTCACCTGTATTGCAGATGTATTTTCAGAATTATCACATTGAATTTTGAGGCTCATCTACATCCAGATGAACAGTATCAACATTTTGGGATTTGAGGCTCATCCCTCCAAATGTTTGCACCGAGTAGCTTCTCGAAGTCTGGATGTTTCCTCCCTTAATTGCTTAATTTCAGTGCACAGTGTGTGGTGTACATGGGCTAAGTTGTGAAGTTTTGTCTAAAATACTTACAGACTTAACTGTACTTGACAAAATACTTGAGTGGGCTTTTAGTTGAGCTTTCATTCCTGTTTTGCAGCAAGAGAACTGGCGCTGAAGCAGGAGGAAGGCAGGACAGTGATGTACACGGCCATGGGTGCAGAGTGGCGGCCCTTCGGCTTTCCTCGGCGGCGCAGACCCCTCAGCTCTGTGGTGCTGGACGTGGGTGTTGCAGAAAGGATTGTAGATGACGTGAAGGACTTCATTGGAAATCCCAAATGGTACACAGATAGAGGTAAAATGTTACATGACATGAATTTTAATCATGATTATAATGTCTTGATCACCACAATTAAAGGAACACAACTGAGTTATCATGAAACTGTTACTCACAGGGTACTTTGCCCATTCTTGGTTGAAGTTGCTGATTTTCTGATCGCTTTATTGATGAACATCACTTCTGTTAAAAGCCCCTTGGATTTTTGCTGAAGGTCTGGTCCGACTCCTTACCAGAGTCTGTTCGAGAGTAGGGAAGGTCTCTAGAAAAACCTAATAAGAAAAATGTTACCGAACGTTTTAATTTGTCTACTTTGTAGAAGAATTTCTAGGGTTTTTTGTGATTAATCCTCTACTGATGGTGGTTGTTCACCTGTGCAGGTATTCCCTACAGAAGAGGCTACCTGCTGTACGGCCCCCCCGGATGTGGAAAGAGCAGTTTTATGTGAGTATATGCTTTATTTGGGTTTATTCTTCTTGCTGCGTACTCGTCGTGTAACCTCACCAATGCCTGTGTAACTTGCTGTTTTTTCAGCACGGCGCTGGCTGGTGAGCTGGGCTACAGCATCTGTCTGATGAGTCTGAGTGACCGAACACTTTCAGACGACCGCCTGAATCACCTCCTGAGTGTGGCTCCGCAGCAGAGCATCATTCTCCTGGAGGATGTCGATGCAGCCTTTGTCAGCAGAGACCTGCTTCCCACTGAGAGTGAGCAGCAGAACCGATCAAACATATTTCTTTTTACATGTTTAAAACATCACAGATGTTCATCAGCTCCACTCTGTGGTTTTAAAACAGGCTGATATTCAGTACTGAAGCAACCTGTAAAGCTGTATTTGACCAGATTTGTTACATTCTGGTTTGAAGGTGAATTTTGAAGTCACTGAGCTGTGTTTTCTTCTGTTGCCTCTCAGACCCTCTGGCCTATCAGGGAATGGGACGACTGACCTTCAGCGGACTGCTGAACTCTCTTGACGGAGTGGCTTCATCGGAGGCCCGAATAGTTTTTATGACTACCAACTTCATAGACAGGTACTGTTCGAAGCCAAGAGTGTTTAGTGACATTGTACCAACATGTAAACTGATATAGCTGCTTCTAATGTAAATGTAAAAAATGTAATGTAAAAAAAACAATTGAAGCAGTGAAGAGACTGAAACAGAATTAGAAGAAAATAAAAGACCCCAACAGCAGGTGGCGCTGCATACCAAGTGCTGGTGAAGTTGAGATATTACTGTGATACAGCAGCCTACCTCAATAAAATAAGTGCAGTACAGGGATTGACATAACCAGTGTCCTGGGAAAAAAGGAGTAGTGCAGTGTGACACAGTGTCAGAGTACATAGGTCTGATATGCATGTGCACAGTAGACTGTGTATCCATAGTGACAATTTACATACATTAATAAACTATAACTGATCACATGATCAAATGTTAGATTGACTTTATCTTCAGATCTTAAATTAATCCGTGCACGCCTACCTGTTCATCCCTGCCTGTATGATCAGCTTCATCACCTCATCTTCCTCACGTCTCTCTGCTTCCTTAATGAACATTACAATCTTTTTGTCATGGCTACAAAAACTTGTTCTTTCACTTGTGAAACATAAGAAGTGTTTTCAGTGCCATTAACTGCCAGCGTTGTGTATGATATCTGCACACAGGTTAGACGCAGCGCTCATCCGACCTGGCCGTGTTGATCTGAAGCAGTACATCGGGCATTGCACCCACTGGCAGCTCACCCAGATGTTCCGACGATTTTATCCCGACGAACCGGCCTCTGAGGCAGAACACTTTGCCAAGCACGCTTTAGCCACACACTCTGAAATCAGTGCTGCTCAGGTGCAAGGACACTTTCTGCTGCACAAAATGGACCCTGCAGGATCGATAGACAATGTTGCTCAAATAAAAGGATGACAGGATTGGAAGGGATTTGGATGCTGAAGCCCAAATAAAGAGAAATGGAAAAATATTTTCAGTTTAAGTTTATTAATGAGACAGACGCATAAGAGAGTTGATTTTTGTGATTTATGCGACTGCTTAGATGTTGGAAATACAAACACACAAACCTCACCTACATTTACTTATCCAAGCTCTGTCTTATTGGAAAGATTCATTCTCAAAAATTTGCAAAAAACTTTGCTCTGACCTTGAAAGGTTGTCTTCCAAATGTAGTTATAGTCATAGCTGCACTGGCCATTGGCCCACCGGACATTTGCCCAGTGGGCCGATGGTGATTTTTTGTTTTTATGGGCTGATGATTTTTTTTTTTTTCAGTAACGGTATAAACAATGAAAGGTGGTGGATTGGCCAGATGCTGGCAGATGTGTAAAAATAACTCATTTGTTTGGTGGTGGTGTTCTGGGAATCCATCCTACCTGGAAAAACACCACATAGGCCAGCAGATGGATGAGGGAAAGGAGAGGCAGGAGGAGGAGAGGTGAACTGAACTTCAGGTAAGAAGTTATGACCTGCAGTCTATCTGGGTCAGATATAAACCAAGTTTAGGTGCAGTTTATTTTTGTTGTGTTGACTTTTTACAGTCAGTTACAATAACTCGTACTGCGTGCTAGGTAGCATGACGAAGTGTCTATACAGCTGGGTGGGTGCTTTGATGATACTGATAGTGAACTTTATTTTATTCATAAGGTTAATTAGTAAAAAACGGAATCGTCCCATATAAAACGGAATCGTCCCATATTCAGAGAAAATATTACGCGTTTTGTAATTAGCTGAGAAGGAACACAGTTTGTCCCGTACTTCAGCTACAATGGGAAAAGACACAAAGCTAGAGTTATTCTGCGTCTTTACGCTGTCAGCTGCCTCTTCTCTCATTCTCACCTCTCCCTTTCCTGTTGCTACTTCAATCATGAAACTGATCAGTGATCAGCTGATTGGCTTTTCTGGTGCAAGTCCGGTCTCTCTTGTTTATCGCCCACTTTGCGCCAGAACGGGAAACCAGCGGATGTCGCGCTAAACAACAGCAGCACGTTTAAGCTTGATCAGCTGTTGTTAGAATTTATTTAATATTACTTTCTAGTATCAGCTGATGTTTGCTGGAGCCACAGCTGTAAAAGCTGCTGGTCATGATGTTGGTTTGGTTATCTGGTGAGAGGGAAACATGAAGATGAAACCAGGAGATGTCCTTACTGAATCATCAGAGCTGAACAGGTGATGGAGAAACAGGTTTACCTTTAAGGTGACACGAATGAGTTGAAGGGAAGTCATAAACTGTTTCTGAGAGACAAATAACACCAGGAGCCTTTTCTACATAGCTGACAGCTGGTAACTGTGCAGGGGCGGGTCTAGCAAAGTGTTGCCAGGGGGCCATGTAGGGCATTAACAGGGAAAGGGGGGCACAAGGAAATACTTTTCTTTCTTTTTCTCATTTAAAATGTCTCGCTTTTAACAAATAATTATCTGAATCTTACAACCAAAGTTTTTATCTGATGTAAAATGTATAGAAATCATACATATACCAACAAGACTGTACGTCACTGTGACAACAGCGTTTGTTTTCGTTCAAAGGCTTTATGGCTTTTCCTATAATACCTGGTGGGCCGGTCTCTAGTCAAAATGCCCGGGCCGATTCTTTTGTTCCAGTCCAGCTCTGGTTATAGTTGTAGTTAAAGTTATAGTTTTCACATATAAATCAGCAGCAAGCCTTAAAATGAGGTGAAAAATAAGACACTGCCTATTTACACGATGTGATTTATTTGACAAAAACTGAACTAAAATGCAGAAGAAGCTTCTGAACACCTAAGTGCACCCCATGATAGAACCACATTTAGCAGTGATAACATAATTGTTTTCTATTTATCAGTCTAGCATCCACTTTGTTTTACATTGTTGTTTTAGGCCATTGAGAATTCATTCATTCACAGCTCTTTTGAGGTCACACCACCACATGTCCATCACCACATGTGACAGAATGCTTTGGTACAATGAGGACCTTATGGTTGACTTGAAGACTGCAAGCTGCCCAAATCATCACCCCTTCACTACCTTGCTTCACTGTTGCTATAATGTGTTTAGTTATCTCCAAACATACTTCTATGCATGCTGATCAAACATCTGGTCGTATGGTCTCATCGGTCCGCAAGTTTTGCGGTTTGTTCAGATGCAGCTTTTTGAACATAACCTGTGCTGCCCTGCTCTTTTTGGAGTAGAGGATTTCTCCTGGCAACTCTTCCAAACTTGCTCAGTCTTTTTTTAATTGTGCTATCATGAACTATCATGCTGACTGAGGCCTTCAGAGTTTGAGATGGAGCTCAGGGGTTTTTTTTACAGTTTCTCTGAGGGCTGCACGATGCGATCTTGGGTGAATTAATTGGGATGCCCACTTCTGGGAAGATTGTGGCATTATGGTAACATGCACCTGAATGCTTCAGACCAGAAAACTGCCAAAACGTCTGCTTTTACACAGGCGATTACTCTTACTAATGATCAGTTAATAAAGTGTATTTAATAAGAAGCACCTGGTTGCTACTTGTCCTCTGAAGTCCTTTTGAAGCAACTTTAGAAAAGGAAGCATATACTTTCTCTTTCACATGACTGACTGTACTAGACTGGTCTTTTTTTGTTGTGTATGATTAAAGGGTGTGGAAGTGGAGCTCTATCACCTCTGCTTGCCTTTCTGTATTCACTGTACAGTACAGTAGGAGGGTACTGAGATGAGACACACACAAAAATATAACTCTTGCAGTATCCAAAGCATGTTTACTGGAGACTGAAAGTCGCGTTGATCAGATCTCACATCTGTTTCGCTCATCACACAAATGTGTTTTAAATTAAAAGCATTCTTTTGATTCAGTAACTAGAAACAGTCATTGATTTACTTTGACACTATAGTCAGGCTTGCTTAAAAGCAGCCATCTCACTGTTACTGAGCAGAAAAATGTGAGTTTAGGTATTTTTCCATTTGTGGTCCTCTGTGGCTTCTTGTCTTTGTTGATCCTTAAGAGCTGGGCTGGAAGGGTTAAACATTTAGCAAGATGTGGCGCCTCCCTTTATGGCTAGTCTTCTGCATGCAATAGGAGCTCTCTGTATTTTCTATTCTCCCCTCATAATGGCTGCATGGCTGTCCAGTAGACTGGTGAAGAGAAAATGCAGCTCACTGCTGCTGTGCCCTATCTCCCTGGCCCCAGTCTGCTCCAGAGGGGTTGCAAGGGTCTCCCCTGCCTCAGGGGCCCTCTCCACCATCCAGAAAAAGCCTCGGACAGTGGAAGATCTCCCACATGTCAGCTTCTTGGAGTTTCTTTGCAGAGTGGTGTTTCAGGGTTTCTACAAACGTATGCATGAGCTTCAGGTAGGCTGCAGTGCATGATCTTTATTATGTTCACTCACAGTGATATGTGATTGTTTCAGTTCGATGTCAAAGATGTTTTGTGTTTTCCACCTGATGCATTTCAGAAACCCTGGTGACAAATTTGATAATCTGAGAGGTCATGGGTTTACAAGTGAGATGTGAGAAAGAGTGTGGCGCAGTGAGATATGTACCTGCCTTGAGTACCAGAAGGGCCAGGTTCGAATTCTGCTCAGGTTTACAAGTGACTGCATTTTCCTCCAGTGACAATAAATAATAGAAAATGTTGGGCTGGTTGTATGACTTTTTTGTCCATAGTTACCTTCAGACAGTATCAGCTTGTCTCACAGCTAACTGACACAGAGTCTTGGGCTGCTTTCTTTCTCTGATGAATCACATGCAGCCACTCCAGCACACACTGACCTCTGGCATCTGATTACTGACTGATTAAATATAATGTCTGCTTTTTAATTTGCACATTGCAAAAATCCCCAAATGTCTTCATCTTTATTCTATAAGAATGCAGCTCTACCTTTATCACTTTTCCACCGTCAGATCTATGAGAAGCAGCTGTATGGGCCCATTTACAGAGACGGACTCAGATCAATATCCTTGAGCACCCCAGAGCTTTTGGCCGAGCTGCTGAGGAAGGATGAGAAGTTCCCTTGTAGAGGAGACATGAGTGTGTGGAGGGAATATCGTGACATGAGAGGATTCGGCTATGGACCTTTTACAGAGTAAGACTACCAAACAGTGTAGTAATGCTGCCTCACCTAAAAAATAATCTCATTGTGATTGCTTAGATTCTAATACGTAACAGATTTCCAGGGAAAGAGTTTTATTATGAGTGGAAGGGATTGTTTTTGACCTATTTGGGTTAAATAGATTCCTCTCAGGCTGGTATATTCCATAAAGATAAGAAATCAGAAAAATGTTAATGCTCCACAAGTTTTATGAACCGGTGACAATATAAGGGGATCAATGTTTAATTTTAGCTCTGTCAGGCTCAGTGCAGTAGCAGCAGTAAACCTATTTATGTTGCTAAAATAAAATTTATATTGCAGATGGTGGTCATTCCTTCACCATCTGCAAAGGCTCAGTTTGAGAACCACCATATTAGGCAATCAAATGAAACTAAAAGGCTGAGCAGATTTTAAACTGTGTTGTTTATCTGAAGACAGTGGGCTCCACACCCAATATCTGTCATATTATTATGAAAAGCTGGAAATTACAAGAAAGTTTGAGGATTTTGAGGAAAACACCAGAAGTAATACTCTGGTGTTTTTCTAGGTCAACAGTCAGAGCCACAGTTTAATAAACTCATCACAGGCTTGTTGAAGAAATCTGATGCAGGGAACACTAATAGCAATGTGATATCAGTAAATACTGCATCAGAACGATGCACCAATGGCAAAAAATGTTAAATGATTAAATTTGGCATCAGTGATACTGTCACGGTTCTGGGTCGTTTCGACCCAGCATTTTGAGTTTCTTATATTTTATAAACTAAAACTAACTTATTTAAGTTTTAGTTTATTTTTGCATTTTGGATTGTTTTCTGAGACTCGTGTGCTTTGCTGATTATTATTAGAATTCTATGTTTCTGTTTATTCGTGTTTAAGGATTTGTTCTTCGGTTGTGTCTCATGTTTAGCATAGTTTGAGTTCCATGTGTTATATTCTGTCTGCCTCTGTGTCGAGTCTGCGTTTCTTGTTTCCTGTTTTGTTGTGAAAGTCTGTGTCTTATGTGAGTGTATTCAGTTTGCCTTCCTTGTCTCCTCTTGTCAATTACTTCCAGCTGTGTTCCCCACCTGTGTGTAATCTCCCTGTATTCCCTGAGTGTATTTAAGTCGTGTCTTCTGTTGTTGTAGTCGCTGGTCTGTCTGCGTATCTACTGTGTGGTTTCCCTGCTGTCGCCATCATGTACCTTTTGTTTACATTCCTTTGTGTTCATGTTTGCTGTTCAATAGTTTAGTTTGTCTCAGTATAGATTATTTTTGTTCCGTTTTGCCATTTCCATCTTTGTTCTACAATAAACCACATTCGCATCTCAGCAAGTGCCTGTAATTGGATCCTCTTTCATTTCCTCTACACGGCTCACTCCACTCGCCGTGACAGATACCAGTCAGTAAATATCAGTAAATAATCAAAGTAGTCAATGAAGGTCAGGTCTGTCTGTTGTGCTGCACTTTAAACACAAAAGGTTACTTTGTTCACAAGACAAACTGGTTTAAAATAGTGCTCAAAATGAAGGATGCACTCTCTCAATGTTTCTATGCATTTTATATACATATATGTGTGTGTGTGTGTGTGTGTGTGTGTGCGTGCGCGTGTAAGCATAGTAGCAAACAAACTGCAGACCACAGCCAGCTTAGATATTTGTGTGAGCTCTTTAGTTTACTGGCTACAAACTGGTTGAATGGAAAAATGTAGCAGAAAATCAGCCATAATGGATGCACAAGTGTATCATAGTTCAGACTCTTTGTTGTGTTTGCGTTTGGATTTATTTATTTCAGTGCAAACATGTTTCTGTTCCAACAGGGATGGAGAGAGGTGGTACAAGCTGAGGGTGGTGCTTAACAAGCGGATGCTGAATCCGAAGGACTCGGCCCAGTATTCTGGGATTATCAATGATGTGGTTAAAGACTTCACCAAGAAGATGCGCAGTCTGTGCCAGTGCAGCCCAACAGGAGACTTTGTGACCAACATTGCCAATGAGCTTTATCTGTTTTCACTAGAAGGTAGTCTGATGGTTAAAACTGCAAATGCTGAATGCTAAATAACATATTTGTTTAATGAACTAAATGAAAAAAATATTATTTTCAAACTAAAGTTTAAAGGAAGCTAAAAGTTAAGAAAAAAATTTGTTGCTAGATTCAGTGCCTTTTCTTTTTCTTATCCATTCAGGAATTGCCTCCATATTGTTTGAGACAAGGCTTGGTTGTCTGGAAGAGGAAATTCCTGGTGGTACACAAGATTTCATCAATTCCATAGCCCAGATGCTCTCCTACAACATGATAGTGTTTATTCTTCCCAAGTGGAGCCGGAATCTGCTGCCCTACTGGGGACGTTACATTGCTGGCTGGGAGGGCATCTTCAGCTTTGGTGAGCAGTTTGAACCTCACAGTCCTGATGTTTTAGTTAAGTTTTAGAGTGTTAGGAAACAATAAACATTATTATAAAAAGAAAAAAATAAATCTGTGGGGGGTTTTTGCACCAACTTCCCGTAAGGAGCCACGGCCTTATTCTCTATCAGCTGGTATTTATACAGTGCTTTTCTTATCTTATTGAGGATTCAGAATCCTTTTACAGTTACTTTACTACATGTGCATCATTCAGCATCTTTTATCTTTTATCCAGAGATGTAGTGCTATGTAGTGTAATATGGTGAAGTAGCAGAGTGAACCATTTTGTGTTATAAACCCCTATTTAGTATTTGGCATCAAATTTGCTCCTCCCAGTTTTTAGTAACAGGTTATGTATGTTCAGTTTATGCTTTGGGTGCCCTTTTATTTTTGCCTTCGTCTGTTCCTGTGTCTTCCCTTGTCTTATCTGTGCTTAGTCCTCAGTGTCATGTGTCAAAAAGACATGTGTGTAGTAAGTTTAGTCCCAGTATTTGTTTTTTGTTTCTGTGTAAAGTCCACGTATGCGGATCTGTCAACTGTTCATTTCCTGTTTTATTTTGATAGTTTCTTGTCTCATGTGCATTATGTTCAATTCAGCTCGGATTCAGTTCAGCTTTTCTCACCAGGTGTCTCCACTTTGCCCCCTTCCCTCTTGTTTGTCTATATTCCTTGTCATGTTCTCCCTTATACACGTGCTGTGTAACCCTCTGCTTTAATTTTCTTGGTTTAGTTAAAGTTAAATTGATTTCATGTCCTGTCCTCTGCATCCTGCACTTTGGGTCCAAAACTGGGCTTCAGTACAGAGACACATGGCAATTGGCAGCAACAAAACGGGCCATGTTTTCTACTGTGCAGCATGTCCTCTTCTTTTAGCAACAGTCAACAACAACAGGAGACCAGCTGCTGGACTTTTGCCAGAGGAACTTTTCGTGATGGTCTGAAAGTTTTCAGTTGGTGAAAGGTCTAAACCGCAGGCAGACCGGTTCAGCATTTGGACTCATCTAGTAAAAAGCCATGCTGTTGGAATAGATGCAGTATGCAGTTTAACATTATCCTGATGAAATATGCAATGCGATACCTTTCAGCATTTATGGAGCATTTCCAGACTTTCACAGGTACTGATGCACCATATACCATCTGAGATACAGACTTTTGAACTGAGTGCTGATAACAAGCCGAATGGTTCATTTCCTCGGTCTGCAGAATAAAAAGGAGGGAGCTGTTAGGTGTGTGGAACAGCAGTTATCCACAGGGGGCTTTTTTCACCCGCACAAGCGCTGCCTGGCACTGCTCCGTCCGCCGGACCAGATTCCAGATTTCCTGATATCTAATTTCTATTTGCACTGAGGGACATTTATGAATGTCCCCGTGCACACACTTCACCTCCACCCACTCAGCCTCCAGCAGGGTTTGGTGGACCAGGGTCTGCGTACAGCCCGAGTTCACTAAAGCCTGGCATATACCCCCTGGGCACCTTACCGGTAAACGGTATGTCTCTCCTGAATCAGGGTAGGGCATCGGAGGGCTGGCAATACGTAGCACCTGTCCCACCTCCATTAATGGACAGTCCCAACGGAGATACCCCGGTTGCCCACATCTCCAGCATTCCTGCCCCAATGCCTATGCAGCCCTAGGTGAGCTGGGCATGGTGTCCGTAACGGCCGGGACCTGTGGAGAAAACCCAGATGAAAAAGGGTTAGTCGGTGGCCTTCGTGGGGCCAGGACCAGTCGGTCCGTTATTACCAGCCATGGCTGTCCTCGTGGGTGTTCCCATCATGCCAGCAGGTGGTCCTAGGCCAGCATTTGTAGCTTCAAGGCTCGCTGGCCAGTGGCAGCGGACCCATATAACTGTATCTCTGACTGACCCTGCACTAAGTTCAGTTAGGTTTTATTCAAAATTATGGAACCATTGACATTTTAGCCTTTATATAACTGTGTAACGCTATGGAATTAATTTTTTTATGGGCCCATGTGTGTCTTTAATAAAGTGAAACAAACAAACAGATCGGTTTTCCACTTTGCCTCTATTTTAAATGAGCTTTGTCCCAGAGTAGATGGCAGCATTTCTAGATTATGGTCTTTTGTTGCAGATTGGTGAATAATCTATCTTTACCTCTGAGAAACACTGCCTCTATAAGATGCTCTTTTTTTATATCAAGTTATGGATATAAAAGATATAAAAGTACCAGTTATGGTACTGATGGTACTGAACTGTTGCCAGTTTGGTGCAACTGTCCCTACGTTTTAAAGATATGTTGTTTCCATCAAATTGAACCCAAGCTAATATGTTTCATGAAATAATAAATTGTCTCAGTTGATACAGTATATTTCATCCTATGTCCTGTTGCTAGTAAAATATGGGCTTATGAGTAAATGACTGCATTCTGTTTTGACTGATATTATACAGTGTTCCAACTTTTTTTTTTTTTTTTGCACCATTTTTATGCACCTGTTCTAGCCAAAAAATTGATTGACAAGAAGTTGGAGATGATTCAGCAGCGGGTTGACAACAAGCAGGATGTGGAGGGTGAATACCTGACATACCTACTCTCAAACACGCAGATGAGCACTAAAGATGTGTATGGCAGCGTCACTGAGCTCCTCTTAGCTGGAGTGGACACGGTAAATGGAATACCAATACTAGTAATAAAAAATCACATGTAAAAAGGCACTCTGCACGGCTCTAATCATCAAAGCTCACCACTCGGTGTATTCACTTTTCTTTTGCACGTACATGTATGCAAGGCTCAGCATATATGTCTTCAAAAGTTTACTTTCACATTTTTTAAACTCCCAAGACCTCCAACACTCTCACGTGGGCTTTGCACGAGCTTTCCAAGAACCCTGATATCCAGGAAAGACTCTATAAAGAAGTGTCCACTATGGTACCATTAGACCGGATCCCCACCGCTGCTGACATCACTGGCATGTCGTATTTAAAGGCAGTTATCAAAGAGACGCTGAGGTGAGACTGCTGCAATTTAGCTTTAACTGAAGCGATTAATGCAGGAAACAAACATGTTTTTAGTAGATAGTTTTCACATATTTGTAACAGCCAAACTGAAAATCTTTGAAAGTGAAAATAAGCTTCGAGTTTCCTGAAGTTTGTCTATTTAGCAGCCAAAATGGGTTTTATTTGAACTCATGGCTCTTAACAGGTTAAATGTAGACTAATTCATCAGTCAACATCCTTATTCACCTGCTTAAGAAGAAGCCAGACTATGAACCAGCCTAAAGTAACATGCAAACAAAAAATAACTTGTCTTGCAGGATGTATCCTGTTGTTTCTATGAATGCGAGGATCATTGCAGAAAAGAATGTTTCTGTTGGTGGATATGAGTTCCCAAAAAAAGTAGGTCTGCTTTTAACCATTGTTAGATTGTTTGTGAGTGCTTTTTGTATTAACTTAATAAGACATATTTATGATGCCTGGATATAAAAAGGCTATTTTGTTATAAGTGAGGATCAGTATTCCATATTGTGTTGACTTCCAGTTGTTGATTGCTTTACAGACGCCGTTCACCTTTTGTCACTATGCCATCAGCCATGATGAGGACACATTCCCCGACTCGTTCACATTTAAGCCAGAGCGATGGCTCCGAGACGGCCGTGAGAGGCCAAACCCCTTCGGCTCCATCCCGTTTGGCTTTGGAGTAAGAGGCTGTGTCGGTCGCAGGATTGCTGAGCTCGAGATGTATCTGCTCCTGTTTCAAGTAAGTGACAAGAAGGAGAAAAAACTGCTGAACATCCCAGGGAAACTCCTGGATTTTTTTAAAATGTGACCCAGGTGTGTCCAACAATAAGTGCAGGGGTTTGGGGGGGGGGGAGGGGTCTCATGGAAAGTGGGAAAAAATCTGACGGAAATCTGGAACGGCTTCATTAATGCTGAAGGGTATATACGTGTCTTATGCATCTCTGTTGTTTGTGATTGTGTGGGATAATACATTTGTCTATATTCAAATCAATTGTCATCCACGTTTCAGACAACTCACTAACTCTATTTTTTTTTCACAGCTTATCAGGCAGTTTGAAATCAAACCCGACCCCACACTGGGAGAGCTGAAATCCATCAGCCGCACAGTTCTGATACCAGACAAACAACTAAATTTGCACTTTGTGGACAGAAGATAAGAAAAGACAGCAGACTGAGTGATGGTGGTTTGTATTAAGTCAGTGAGACGGGAGCAGAGGATTTTAAACCTTTGTAATCACAAATTGAAATGCCTAAACTCATCCAATTTTAAATGTTGTATCATCAAAGTAATGCTATAAGAGTTCAACTTAACACTGTTCCTCTATGTATGTACTGCAGCAGTCAGCTTATAGTTCTGTATATCCATCCTCTCATAATCTCTTAGTGTACTTAGTGATATAATAATAATTCTTTATTTAAAACAGACAGTGCAGTTTAACATAGTCCAAGTATAAAACATAAAACTGATGTGCTGCACATAACATTACAGCTATAGCTAATTTTCAACAATTGTCCCTTGTTGGGCTTACATTCACAATACACAGAGTTAAAACATACATTTTCATGAAACCAAAATACACCATGAATACAGCTACAATTAACAGACAATGTAAAAACAAACAAACAAACCCCACAAAAAAAAGATTAATTGAAATCACTACAGCTCTGATTTCCCTTTAACTAACTTTTAACCTTCAATGTAAAGGAACTAACATCTGTAATCAATTTGATATCAGATGGCAAGCCTTTATGGAAAACGCTGATTGTCCAAATTTAGATCTGCGATATGATATTTTGCGGTTGCCATTCACTATACTCCTAGTAATGCGATTACTATCTTGTCTTTGGATGTATCTATTAGACACTCTGGGACCAGCCTATTTATACACTTGAAGGGTAATTTAAGACAACACAAGTGATTGAAGCTCCTAAACTAAGTCAATTATATTTCTTTAAAATGTGACAATGATTCCACCAAACAGATTTTTTATCCATTATTTTCAAAGATTGATTATATAAGGATGCTGAACTGTAGATGGTGCTGCTTGAGTCCAAACTGTCATAAAATATGAAAAATGAGAGAATATCATGGAATGTGTGGAGATCAGAGAAATACTTTACTGCTATTGTTCATGGTCATCATCATTATCATTGCATTAATAACATAATCTACAGCATTGATATTGTATTCAGATGTTTAAACATATTGGCACCCAATTAGCCTTTATTACAGGTGCAGTTATAACCACTTTAAACTGTTGAGTTAAATCGATAATCTTAAATGCTTTGGAATGCTTTTCATAATCTTAAATGTTTATATGTAGATTACTGTGGTGGGGCGTGGTCTGCGGGGCCGTGCGGACGCACCTGCACGGCATCCGCAATCACGCCCGCCGTGTTAAAACACGGGGACTCAGGGGTTGGTGGTGGTGTGGTGTGACGTGAATCAAATAAAGTTGGCTCTGAACGTCGCTCCGTGGTCCCGCCGTGCCTTATTCATGCCACATTGGTGCCGAAACCCAGGAGGCGGCATGGCGGGTACCTACCAGAGCCAGGAAAGGAAAGAGCTGGCCGAGAGGGTGGCCGAAATAGCGGCCGCCCAGCGGAAGCAGGCGGCGGAGGTGCGTCGCCAACAGGAAGAGCTGCGGAAGGAGAGCGAACGCCACCTGGGGAAGATGGCAGAGCTGGCAGCGCTGCTCTGGGCCTGGGCGCCACCCCCACAAGCGTGTCCCGAGGACAGTGAAGCGGTGGAGGAGCCGTGTGGGTCACCTCGGCAGCCGGAGGTGGTGGACGAGCCACGCGGGGGTCCGAGCCTGCCGGAGGAGGAGGAGCAGCCGGGTGAAGGGCTGCTCCTGCCGGGAGCGGTGGAGGAGCCGCTCCAATCGGAGGCCGAGGACGAGGCGGGCGAGGGTCTACACCTGCCGGAGGCAGAGGAGTCGCTCCACCCGGAGGTGGGCGAGGGGCTGTGCCTGCTGGGGGCGGAGGCGCAGTGCGGGGAGCCGCTCCAAACGGGAGTGGCGGAGGCGGTGGCGGAGCAGCTGTGCGGGGAGACGGAGGTCCCTGCTCCAGGGCAGCCTGTGCAGCCGGAGTTGGAGGCAGAGGAGCGGGACAGCCCCGCTAGGCCGGGGATCGGCGGGCTGGCTAGTCCAGCCTCGCTGCCACCAGTCGATTCTGCGCGCCTGACGTCTGCCCAGCCGCCTGTGTGCAGGAGCTCACGGCCATGCCTGTGGGGCCGTGTCCGCTTGCTACGCGGCCGACCTCCGGACCAGCTTCGCCGTTGCCGCTGGATGCGCGGGCGGCCACCAGAACGGACGCTTCCCTGTCGCTTGGCCAGGGGCTGGGGCGCCGATGTGTAGGGGCCGAGTCTCGCCCCAGTTCGCGGGGGGGGGAGTAGGTTCGGCCAGATTGCTCCCCGGCCTCAATCGGGCGATGGGGGTATGTGGTGGGGCGTGGTCTGCGGGGCCGTGCGGACGCACCTGCACGGCATCCGCAATCACGCCCGCCGTGTTAAAACACGGGGACTCAGGGGTTGGTGGTGGTGTGGTGTGACGTGAATCAAATAAAGTTGGCTCTGAACGTCGCTCCGTGGTCCCGCCGTGCCTTATTCATGCCACAATTACATTGCATTATAAAAGAAAGGCCTAACTCTGAGTACACTCTGTGCCAAAGTAGACAGGAAGCGCAGGCTTTTGCAGAGCGTGCTTGTGAAAGTGAAACTAAAGCAGAGTCTAAGTGTAAGTTACTTTGAGGAGCTGTTGGGAGGATGCTATTTGACTAACCAGGTTATTCATTATTGTCTTTTATTCATTTATATATTTTGATTAAGCTTTTAGTAGAGGTTCTTGATTAAAACATTTATTCAACATGTTACAGATATAGTTTCAGTTAGGTTATTACACATAAGGATGAGCCTCTGGTCTGGTGGAAAGGTTACAAGGTTTAGCTGGTGAGGTGAGAGGTGAAACTGAGTGCATTTCAGGTTGACACATACACACACACACACACACACACACAGTAGATAGACTCATTTTTAGGTGAGAGGTTAATCATATTTTGCTTGTGACTGCAAAATTGTGCCTACAAAAGAACAGTTTGTTGCAGAACTGCTGCTGATGTTCCAGACGATAAGCGAGCGTCCGGCAGCGACAGGAAGACACCTGGCATGGAGACGAGGCGATGTTGCTTTTTCAAACTGTGTTAAAAGTCATTGTGGTTTTGAAACTTATGTATGTGATGACGCATGAGGGGGCGTCATAAATTTCCCTGATGATATAAAAACAACTGATTGTGTATTGTTCGAGTGAGATCGATGCTGTCTGCGTACAGTGTTCATCTCCCACACGTGTGTTCATTAAACTCATCGTTTGACTCCACCCGGCCGGATCAGTGTTGTTATTTGGATTTCCTCCTGTATCCCTCCTCAATATTTGAACCCTTAACAAATGCATAAATAACTGAGGTGCTGAAGTGGGTATGTAATGCCGAGTTAACTTAAGACAAGTCAGATTAACCTTAACCATCTTTGAAATCTTCTTTACATGCTTATCAAATTTGAGATGTAAATCTAAAATTATTCCTAAAAACTTAAAATCTTTAACCTCCTTTATTTTTTCATTCCTTTACGTGATTTGAAAATCATCAGATGAGCTTTTTCTAATAGAAAAACACATCTAAACTGTTTTTTTTTAAATCAATTCAATAAAAGATGATTATTGTATATACATATAATGCAATGTATGACAGGTTTTATCCATCTGTGCAGTTTATTTAGTTTATTCAGTTATTGTCCTTGTCAGAGTTGAGCTGGGGAATGGGGGACAGGAGGCTATCCCAGCTACCACAGGGTGAGAGGCAGGGTACATCTTGGAGACATCGCCAGTCTGTTGCAGGGTTAACACAGAGAATCCAACAACCATTCATGCTCACATTCACACCTATGAGCAATTTAGAATCACCAGTCACCTTAACCCCACCAACTGAATGCCATTGGACTGTTGAAGGAAGCTGGAGTACCCAGAGAGAACCCACGCAAACACAGAGAGAACCCACGCAAACACAGGGAGAACATGCAACTCCACACAGAAAGGACTCCAGCCTGATGGTAGAGTCGAACTCAGGACCTTTTTTTGCTGTGAGGCAACAGTGCTAACTTCATGAAAACCTTTAACTGAGTTAACACTTTTTGAAGGAAACTAAAATGGCTACAACATTTTCTTTGTTAGAAGTTTGGAGAAAAAGGAGCAGCATGTGCTGGAAAGTGGGACAAGACAAAAAGAAAGTGAGCATGAGAGAGAGACAGAGAAAGAAAAAACGCTTTTTAATCTCTATATCACCTTGTACCTAAGCCACATGTCTGAAAGTACTCTGAAAGTATGTTATGAAACCCATGGTACACTCAAAAGACTGAATGAGGTGAATTGTTCAGTTTCTGTTAATTGTTTATCTTCATTTTACTCAAATTATATATCTTTGTTAAGGTAAAATGTTTTTCTGATAAAGTCTATGTAATTGTGTCTGTTATTATCTGCACAGTGTACTAATGTGTTAATTTATATGTTACGTGATCAAGCAAGTGAATTAGGATTGCTATATAAGGAAAGTGTTAAGCCTGATCTTAAAAGTAGAGATAGTGTCTGTCTTCTGAATCCAAACTGGAAGCTGGTTCTATAGAAGAGGGGCCTGAAAACTGAAGGCTCTGCCTCCCATTCTACTTTCAAATACTCTAGGAACAACAAGTAAGCCTGCAATGCAAGAGTGAAGTGCTCTAATGGGGTGATATGGTACTATAAGGTAATTAAGATAAGATGGGGACTGATTGTTCAAGAACTTGTGTGTGAGAAGCAGGATTTTAGATTGGATTCTGAATTTAACAGGGAACCAGTGAAGAGAAGCCGGTATGGGAGAAATATGTTCTCTCTTCCTAATCCCTGTCAGGACTCTAGCTGCAGCATGTTGGATCAGCTGAAGGCTTTTCATAGATAGGCTTTATTATTGAGTCAAAAAATACTGGTTGAGTTGTAGTGTTAAATGGAAGCAATTAATTGGCTTTTTCTAACGGGGAAATCTGAAGGTATAACATTTTCGGCATTGTTACTGAAGATACAAGAGAAGGTAGGTACAGATTATAAAAAGAAAAAAAGTGTGCTTCTTCTTCTCGTGCATCGATCGGAGTCTCGGTTTTTATTGAAGTGTTGTCAGCTTTGGCTTTATCTGCCACCCTGTCCATAGCATTCGCCTCTGTCATACCAATCGTCTGCATGTTCTCCATATCTACGCCTCCTGCCACTGACTCCAAACCATACGTTGTGGCAGGTCTCCCTACCATGTTGCAAACTTTCCCTTTCACTCCTTTCCACCCACTCCACCCTGCCTGCACTCTCTTCTTCACCTCTCCTGTGCATCGCCCGTTGCTTTGGATGGTTGACCCCAGGTACTTAAACTTGTTCACCTTCAGTATTTCTGCTCCTTGCATCCTCACGGTTACATCTTGGGGGTAATCCAGCTCATTTACGTTCAGCGTGGATGCTGTCAAGGTCCTGGACCTCTTATATTTCTGTATGTCCGTCCTCTCATAGTCTATTAGTGTCCTCAGTAATATGTTTTAGTACTTCTGGTAATCTGGTTTTCATGTTGTTGCTTCCTTAGTTTCAGGGTCTAAAACCGCTGTCGGTTCTTATCGAAGTTCACCGAGATTCACCATCTTTCCTGAACATAAATCGATTTCTGTGGCAGGTAAAAGATTCAGGAAAGAGACTGGGTGCAGGAAATAACTGCTTGAAGTTTGTGCGGCTTTCCCATCGTTATTTTCAAGTACATTACGTGACATATACACTTACAAGACAATAAACCGACTTTGAAATGATGTAACAGTCTCACACAGCGTTACACAGGATAGTGTCCAGGAATAGAAGAAAGTTATGGAGGATAGCTGTGCAGCTTTGTAAGTATTTTTGTATCCAATAGAAAGACAGGTTAAAGAAAGGTTAAAAGCGGGCAGCTCTGTTGACTCTGGTCACTACTTTACAAATGATCCAGCAGGGGGAAGCATCATTGCATGAAAAGCCCTTTAACCTCACTTGACTACATACCCCAGAGATTCATTCACTCTGCAAACTCCTCACACCAGGGTTGAAGAACTAAAACTGAAGCGCTTGAAGGATTTTATGGATTTGAGAAATGCAAATCTTTTGTCTCAGTTACAAAGTTACAAATTAAAATACAGCACACTGGAAGATTGTATTGCTTGTTTTGCACTTAGTGTTCAACCAGCAATCAAAAAATCCATGTAATGAGCTAAAAAACTAAAACTTAAATTCTAATAGTAAAATTAATATTTCACAGGATTTCTTTTTAACTTTCATTGACTGTCTCCTGATATTTTTTACTCTATTGTGCTACTTAATAGCAGGATAGTATACTCAAAGCAACTAATTTTATACTTAAAGTACATATTGTGCAGAATCATCTACATTTCATAACTGAATGCACAGAGTATCAATTTAATGTTGCAACAGGACATGACTTTGATTACTTCTTTACTGCCAGGTAATTTTAAATAATGCAATTAAATTAAAGCTATAAAGTAAATGGTATGAAGTACAATATCTAATCAGCTACACTACATAATATTTTTAACATAACCTGGAGAAATCTGTGCATAAGGAGGGCTGAAAATCACTATTGGATGCCTCATGGAGCACTGCATCAAAACAGCCATAAACACTTGCACAAACCACTGTCCGTGAAAACAGTTCACTACGCTGTTCACAAATGCAGGTTAAAGCTCTATCATTCAAAGATGATAGAAAGGTACCACCAATGCTAAAAGGTATGCAGAGCTTTTAGAGGAACATACATTTGGATCCAGACGCATATTTCAATAAGACAATGCTTAATCAAATACTGCAGCTCTTCTAGCAGCATGGCTTCATAGTAGAAGAGTCTGGGTGCTGAACTGACCTGTCTGCAGTTCAGAGCTTTGAACAGCTGTGAACATTTGAAGGATCATGACATGAAACATGCGACAAAGCTGAACCAGGACTGTTGAGCAGCTATGGTCCTCTACCTGACAAGAATGAGACAACATTCATCTCCCAAAAAGTCCTTCAGCTGCTCTCCTCAGTTCCCATATTTTTGCAGACTGTAGTTCAAAAAAGAGGGGATGCTACACGATGGGAAACATGGCGCTGTCCCAACTTTTATGAGATGTGCTGCTTTCTCGGTTTCAACATTTAGTATGTTCTATTGTCAATAAAATATGGGTTTAAGAGATTTATAGAACATTACATCCTGTTTTTAATGTACATTTTACACAGTGACTCACAACGTTTTTCAGGAACTGGGGTTGTACTAAATAAAGCACATGTACATTAAAACCAGGTAATTATATTTCAGGGGGTGTGGTACTATCTTATTACAGTGAACTAAAACAGAACTTAAAAGTATGTGTGAAACTTTTCTTTAAATTTAAACTTCCTTAAAAGTACAAATGAAAATAAACAGGAAACATCCTTAGTTTTTGTCAGTCTGGTCAAATTTTCCAACATAACCAGCCTCAGGAGGCGTTACTGAGACTTTATAACAGCTGACACACTGTCTTATCAATATTGTTATTCTGCAGTTGTAGTATAATAGATAGTAAGTTAGATACTTTGATCCCACAGGGGAAAGTTTTGTGTTACAGTAGCATGATAAAGAGTAAAAATAGAACAGTCTACAATACACAACAATAAACAACAAGGTTAAAATAAAAGTGCCACACACAGGACCTCATACTATGAGATAGTGCAGGAATTTATGTATTTACAACAGTGATAAAAAAAAAACAAGGAAAGTATAATTGAAGTTAAGTGAAACAGTTAAAGTAAGACTGACATTGTGTAAGAAGGACGTGCAACTTGTATTATTAAATAATATGCATGCTTTAAATCTATAGTGTAAAACAAGCTGCATGCCAGTATAATACTAAAACATGTCCTGGCAGGTGTGTTCACCTGTCACAGGATGCAGCGTCATCCCTTTTTAAATACACATTAAAGAATATGTCAAACACTGGAACTCATTAAAAGAAACAAAAAAAAAGCAGTGGAATAAGTTTGGGCCTGTACCACCTGATGCCGCCAATCTCTGGACACACCCCTGCACATGTTTACCTGGAGGTCAGATAATTACCCCGGGGAAGGCGGAGGGAGAGCATTGGTGTGGATTGTACCTGTTAGGACAGAAATGGACGTGTTTCAGTCTTTACAGTAATGTAACACAGCTAGTGTGTACTGTCCGAATAAATGAAGTGAAGAGAGAGAGCGAGAGAGGGAGGGAGGAACACCTTCAGTGTTTAAGGCTGCAGGCTACCTGTTCGTCCTCCACAGTCTGCAGTGGGAAGCGCTCAGTCTGCGCGTGCGGGCGAAAACAAGTGCGACAAACTCCTGGAAACTTCTCCGCGCCCCAAACAGCGCACAGTGATGCCGCACAGACTGCGCCGATTCACGATGCGTTTAAGCGGAATGAAGCAGTAATTAGTGCGCCTACAGCTGCAGCAGTGGCGTGAGAGAACAAGGGCACCGAGTGCTGGGAGTCTTTGAATGGGTTTGGACGTGTGCGCTCTGGCTTTGCTCGGATGGGATGCTCGGTGAGCTTCATCTGCTGTGAAGAGGACTTTCTGCAAATGCCTGTTTACCACCATGGGGAGGAGAAGAAGAAAGGAAGCCCGAAGAAGGTAAGGAGAAGTTGCCAGAAGGGGGGAAACGCGCGGGTGGCCAATGTGCGCAGACACGAGTGGGCGTCCAATTTTAGCAAAAGAACAGACAGGGCTTGCCTGCGTGTTTGTTCAGGTTGTTTTCGCTGCAGGCTCGGTTTGTTTATTTGCTTACGCGTGTGTGTGTGTGTGTATATGTGTGTGTAGTACATAAGCCAGATGACTTTCTTTATGTAGGACATCAGATAAGACTTATCGACCTTTGGTTCCGCTTGCTAAAGTCGATTGCAGGCAACATCAGATTCTCTCCAGCAATAAGTCACCCAGTGAGAGCAGGATATATCCAGTGCTCGTTAAATGAACAAGAAACAGCCTGTTCACGAGCATCAATCCAGGTTTAGTGTGCGTCTAATTCCTGCGTTGACATTAGGCATTCAAACACTGCTCCTGGGAGGAAATGAGGTAAACCATTCACTACAATGGATGCCAAGGGCAACTCTGAAAAGTCCAAGTTCAGTCCATGACAAAAACACGCATCAAAGGAGCTACCTGTGGTGATGTCATGGAAATAATTTACATTTTCTTTCTCTTACCCTCCGCTGCTGTGTCTGCGGTGGTGGAGCCTTCAGAGTAGCTCAGTAAAGGGTCAAGTTTAAATCACAAGTTAGCGTGGCTGTGACCTGTGCCACATCAACACTTTTAGATATGTTTGAGCCAGTCTTTCAGCCGCTCTGAGAAGATAAACTACCTACCTCTCAGCACCTCTCTGACAGGAAAATCAACTTTGAGCTGTAGGCTCTCTTTGAAGATCAGTCCCGATGCCAAACTGCAGCTGCGAACAGCCTCCGGTTGGTTTGGTGTAATTTAGAGGTAATCAGGAAGTTTTCCAAAGTCTGACCCCCCAAAAGTTAATATGGTTTTAGGCTCTCTGCTTAGAATGAGCTATAGTGCTGTGCAAAAGTCATAAGCCACCCATCATTTCTTCTAGGCTTTCTGAAGGGTTTTCAAAGTTTTTCTTTGGACACTGGCTGTGACTCTTTTTTTCAGTCCAGTCTTTGTACCTGATCATTCTCAGAGGAATTTTTTAAGGTCATTCATAAACTACTGTATGTGTGAAGTTAATCTTGAGTCTAACTTATCATACTTTTAGCGTGATGAAAATAATCTGATACAGCTTTTGCACTTATGATACATTTTAGTTACTTTCAAGATCACATGCCCGTGTCAGCCTCTTTATTTGCATTTTCTTCCCTTTTCTAATCTTTTTCTGCTGTGATCAGATATTTCTAACCTGTAGCCCTACAGATAAGCTCAAAAGGTGCTTCTTGCTCCAAGGGTGGGAGTTATTTAACAGTCTTTTCCCTCTTTCTTTGTATTTGTTCATAAATTTTGCGTTTCTGCAATCAGAATCTGGCAAATCAAGACCTCTGTGCTCTCTTGTGATCACATTGTGATGCACATTCTTATACCCCTGTGCAGCCTGCAGATGTGTGGATAAATGCATGCTTGTGCCGGTATGATACACACTGCTTCTTTCTCGACCTCCCGAAGCGCTGCTGGCAACTGTTTACATCAGCCTGTGTTTCTAAAACCTTTGTTGTGGCTCATGTGTCGGGTCTCAACATGAATTGTATGATGTCCTGGATCCATAGAGTGGAGACAAAATTTTAAGTTTATTGAGAAAATCAATTAAAAGGAACAAATAACGTTGCGTGGAGGTATTCTGCTTCTGCAGGGCCTGCTGGCTGAGTGAGATGTTCAAAGGGTCATTTAAGGCTTTGCTAGGTGCCATTGATGGTAAGAAGCAGTTCCAGTTTCGCTGGAAAAACAACCAACTTAGATTTCTTTCCACTCTGGTCCTTAGAGCCTCCCACTGTCTGAGAAGCCTCTGTTTAAATGATGGTGCGAGTTTTTCTACTTTAAATGTATATATTTTGATTATGTCCAGTGCACCAGCTTTGGCCCAGTTCCGTTTCGGCTTTTACAATATGTCTAATATGTTCGCAGTCGTTATCATTACTTTCTTTCTTCTTGGTTTTTATTGCTAAGGTATCTTATGTGCTTTTCTAAAATGTCATGAAAGTTTACAAACCTGAACTTAATTTCCATGAATGCTGTTTCATTTTGTTTTGGCTTCTAACAAAGTGAATAATTCCGCTCATCTCATACTTGCTGTTGTGTGGCGTTTCCTGAGTATCTGAGAGGGTTTTGGGGCCAGACTGGATTTGACGTGTGTATTTCTACACACTTTTGCTCAAATTAAGCATTTAGATGTAGGTTCCCCAACATTGAGTGCTGTTTAAAGCCAACTAGCTTTAAGTAGAAGTGGCTGATTAGGTCCTCCAGCTCCATGTTTGCTCTGCTGCGTGTTTACTAACCACACTTCGAAGTGAAAGCAGATGTTTCGTGTGCAGGTGCAAATATCTGTGTGACTTTTTCAGGACTCTCTCAGTAACGGACAATGAAATGTTCTTTGTCGTAATTTTTACTTTTTTTTCTTTTTTAACAGTGCTTCATCAAGTCTGTTATTTCCATTTATTTTCATTCTTTCAAAACAAGGAAGAAGAGAGAAGTGGGATCACAAATTTCCCCACGTGTGGGACTAATAAAGGTTATCTTATCTTATTTTGGAAATCTTGGAAAAACACCTGAATTAAACTGAAAAGAAAGAGGCACAGGCTAACTGCAAATTCCTGCGAGGGTGTCCCAAAGTTGCCACTGTGTTGTAACCTATGCCTTGTAGTTAAGTGCATGTGGCATTCTTCTGTCAAACACTTATTTGTGCTTTTTGATTTCTTTTTTAAATTCAGACTATTCAACAATCTTTCCATCTAACATGCTGCAACTGCCGCCCTGGTGGGGAATCACCAGATGACACCATGTGCATCAGTACTGTGGAAGGAAAATCCTTTAATCTCTTAAATAATAGGCATCTATTGCCCACCATAGCACAGACACATACTTTATATTAACCAGTGTAATCCTGTGCTGCTTGGAGGTAACACTACAGACACATTTTTAGAGCATCTCGGGTGACTTTTCCTGGATGTGCTGAGCTGCCAGTGGTGCACACAAGCAGCTGGCACTGAGGCGTTTAGGGCTGTGGGCGCACTAAGAGCTGTGGGAAATGAATGCCCTGACTCTGCCAGCAGAGCTGTGGCTCCAGTAATGAAGTAGTGCCAAAGCGTTTAAAATAGTCACTCAAATGAGGTAGCCAAGTGTCAATCATGCTGAGTGTAAACAATCAGCAGTCGCTTGAAGGAGCGGTGAAGAAGAAGCTCTAAAAGGGTCCATGTGTGAAATCCTGCTGTTCCCTAGTTAGTTTAGCTTGAGTGTTAAAGAGAAACTTGGTTAACAAGCATTTTAAGCTGTAAACTGGACTAAAAGTTGTCGACCTTTGTGTTGAAAACCTTTGCTTCCCAGAGGGTTTTTTGCATACCATTTGTTTTCCTTTTCATGTCTATGTGTGCGTTGGTGGTGTACTCAGGTGCACACAGATTACTTTACGTGTGATGCTTGTGGTTTGTTTTCCTTATGAAGAAGATAGTTTTGGCTACACCTGTCAGCAGTGCTCAGGGAAGCTCAAGGCACCGAACTTTGAAGAGCGATAACGATCGAACAAAATATAAAATCAAGACTTTGATCTAGATGAGGGGGACCTGAGATTGTTTTGCTGCGAGGTGCTGTGATACAGTGGGAACACATGCACCGACAGATGATTGGCAGAGGGATCCATCAAAAACAACATAAACTGTGATTTCTTTAGCTCATTCAATCAAAGGACCGATGAGCTTATTCAGTGGAAGTCTAAGATCTGCAAGAATTGCTACTCCTTCTAGACTATTGGTGAGATTTGACTGAAAGGGAGTAGTCATGGTAGGTATTCAACTTATTGGGAAAAAAGCTCTACTTTTAACCCCAGAACAACATCCAAATAACTGCAGCCCTCACTTGCCTCGGTTAAGGTCATTGTTCATGACTCCAACATAAGAAGGAGACTGGGCAAAAATGGCCTGCATGGCAAAGTTCCAAGACGAAAACCACTGCTGAGCTGAAGCAACATAAACATTTTGCTTTGCTAGAAAACATCTTGATGATCCACAAGAGTTTTGGGAAACTGACGAGACAAAAGTTGAACTTTTTGGAAAGCGTGTGTCCAATTATATCTGGTGTAAAGGTAACACAGCATTTCAGAAAAGGAACGTCAAACCAACAGTAAAACATGGTGGTGGTAGTGTGATGGTCTGTTTTGCTGCCTCAGGAAGTGGAAGACTTGCTGTGGTAAATAGACCATGAATTCTGTTCTCTACCAAAAACATCCTGAAGGACAATGTCCGGCCATCTGTTTGTGACCTCAAACGTGCACCTGGGTTCTGCAAAAGGGAAATGATCCAAAACACACCAGCAAGTCCACTTCTGAATGGCTTAAGAAAAACAAAATGAAGACTCTGGAGTGGCCTACACCTTCATTTATAAATTGTATTTTGTGTTTATTCGTGTTATTTTTGTCTAATATTTAAATTTCTTTGATGATCTCAAACATTTAAGTGTGATAAACATACAAAAAATAGGAACTCAGAAAGGGGGGCAAACACTTTTTCACACAACTGTAAATCCAGCATGATAGCTAAGCTTTTGTCTCCAAAATATACAACATGTTGGTGGTCAAAATACTATAGGCAAAGCGAAAAACATGGTGTTCAGAAACCAAAGGGTGCCTGCATATAGTCTATGGAGCAAACTGTAAAAAGTTCTTGTCCGGTAAGGCTAGATATCAAGAGCTGTCTAACAGCTGAATGACCAATCATGGCAGAGCTTTCCTCCTGCTGATCCAAGCTAGCACCAACCCTTTCAGTTTGACTGACTCCCAGAAGCAAGTGCTAAAGTAACCGCATCATATAAAACTTTGGCAAGCTGCCTCCAGCTCAGAATAGCCAATTGAATTCCTGGTGACAAGTGGTGAGCAGCTGATGTGTTTAAAAAAAAAAAAAAAAAGTAGCTCTACAGCAAAACATTATCTTGCTTTATTTGTTTTTTAACTCTTGAAGAGCTTCTGATATTGAGAAAAGCTGAGAGAACTGAACATATATTACTGTAGTTGAGTGTCCTAAATGTCTTTCTCTTATTTCCTTTCTTTAGTTTCTTCCTCTCCTTTGGCTCCATGTGTTCATAAAACAGACTGCACAATGGTCAGTTAACTTGCACAAGTGTCTACACCTCAGCTTAAACTGGAGGAAATCCACATCTATTTGTAGGCTATTTTGTCCTTGTAATTGCCCTGCCTTTTAAAATATGCTTTTTGTGAAGCCAGCCAGGGCACACCCTAAGAGGTACTTAGCAGACCAAGCCATGTGGGTATATTAAGAGTGGATTCATCACGTGGAGAGAAACATGACTCTATTGCAAGGTCTATTGCTATGTATGCTGCTTTGTCAAGTGGGTTATTGTTTGGTGGCACGTGCCATGCACACCAGATAAGCTGGCAGTAAATTGAGCATTGCAGTGGTAGATGGCCAAAGAGGCAATTTAAATACTTTGCACTGGAATCAAAATAAAGTTGCTCTGTAAATGAATTCCATGCACAATTGGTGTTTAAAAAAACAACAACAACATACATTGGGTACATACAGCCTGCACATTTGCATGTAAACAAAGTATGCTTTGTTAGCATGAAAGTTGATACATGTTGCCAAAGGCTGAGCACTGCTAAGATTGGGGTGTTTAAATATAAATTAATGTATTTCTGATGACTAGTGCTGAATGGGAACAGCTGGGTTCATGCTCTTTTTTTTTTTTTTTTTTTTTCTTTTCTTTTCTTTTTGGCTTAGCGCTGCCTTTAGAGTCTGCTTACCTGTTTTATAAATGCCCAGAATCCACTGTCTGGCTTCTGTTAGGTCCACCAACATCCTGGAGAAATATCTTGCTGGTGCTGCTGTGTACTTTGGCTGCCCAGGTAGGCAGTGAACAGTTTGTTTTAGCTCCTGCCCTCAGAGCAGCTTTGCCTTGCAGTTCTATACAGAAAGGAACTCTGGTTTGGTTGTGTAGGCCCAGATAACCGGAACAGTTAGTTCAAAGCAGAATAAGAATTGATCTTGACCATTTCTTAAATTACTGATCAGTTCTGCATTCAGAAGGAAAACATATTGCTCATATAAATTAAACCTCGAGCTTTGTTTCTTTTAACTGGTTGTCCCAACGCTGGCAGAACTGTGACAGCTAGCAGTGAGTCTCTCTCATCTCTGTGATGGAAATTTGGCTCAGTGTTCTTTGCAGAATTGTTTTAATTCAGTCAATCGGGAGAGTTTTTGAACATGAACGGCTTGTTTAAGGTCATCCCACAGCATCTCGGTTGGATTGAGGCCACTCCAAAATCTTTTGAGCCATTCAGAGGTGGACTTGCTGGTGTGTTTGAGATCATTGTCCTGTGGCATAACCTCGGGGGGGTGAGTAACTTTTTCAGACAGGATCCAAGTAGGTTTGGATATAATTTAGGATTGGCAAAGGTGTTTTCTTAAGCTCAGACCATTAGTACTCGTGAGGTTGGGGCATGAACCAATTTTTATTAGGTGGTCCCTATGTACAATGCTGCTGACTAAGAATTTAGTGGGTACTTTTGACCATAAAGCCCATCTCTGGCAAGTTCCTGCCAGTTCACAGCCTAAACTGTAGGATGTGGTAGGAGTTGAGGAGGCCAGCCGTGGAGTTGTGCACATCTGGAGATCTGCACAGTAGCCATGCAGGGCTGAAACCACCAATCTGTTGAAAGACAGAGGAAAGTGGGAGGTCATTGGTGAAAGAAGGGAGGCAGCCACAAGAAACTGTTTCAGATTTTTACCTCACAGATGTATTTTACTTCTTCTAAACAGATCTTGTGGACAAAAGTCTCCCTCTGTGTTATGTTGACTAGCTAATAAATGATGAAGGGGTGAAACCAGCGTTTTCTGAATAACCCAGCAGGCGGTCACTCACTGGCTGTAGTAAAAAGTGTAACGTATAAAACGTCTATTGAAAAAAACATCCTGCTTGTTAATTGATTTATGATCTCATTATCCCATTGCTAGAGAGTAATGGTCTTACTCTCTAGTTTAAAGTCTAATTTACAACAGCATGATTGTGAGCATGATGTTCATTTGTAAACTGCATGAAAAAGTGGGGTATTTTTTGGTGGCAGAGTTCTTACTGTGCTGACCTGCACAATGTCTCCAGTTTCTCAGTCAAAACAGGGAAAAAAATGAACAAGATTGATGGTTAAAATATACAACTTGATTTATTTTATTTTATTTTTTTGGAGAGTCCACAAACCAGTGGCTGACATAAGGAATGTGTAAGGAATATCACAAAGCCCACTTGCTACAGTAGTTATTGGTTTTTTTTTTTCCCCCTCTGGTTTGTATTTTTGTCTCATATTTTCCTTTAAAGTTTCCCATTATTTGGTTTGATCAGAGTTATGTTAACTTATGAATTAACTGCTGTTTTAAAGAAGGCTTTAACTGGATGTTGGTTGCTGATGCTGTGCCGATGCTCTTCACGGTCAGTGCTGCTGTTGTTTTCATGTTAACTGGTTAAGTCAAGGAAGGCTGAAAATCTCAGCCCTTTTCTGGCTTTTTTATTCCTCTTAGAGTTAGATTAAAGGTGTGACAATTAAACTGAATTAAAATGAAATTTCAGTGTTGGATTTGACATTTAGCATGTTTTCATTCAGATTTTCCTTCTGCATTTAAATCAGTACATTTTTCTGTGAATCCAGACTTGTCTATAGGACTTTCATAAGTACTTTTTAAAATGCGAAACAAGGTTGTGTTAGTAGCCAGTCTGACACCAGTAATATGCTGGACTGCTCCTTCCTTAAGAAATGAATCCTCATTTCATTTCGATGCCTGTCAGGTGCTGCTCTCAAACTCCCCTATTTCTGAATTCCCACCAAAGTGTCAGATGGCAGGCGGGGGCTTTCCTGGCATTTGAAAGTTTTCGATAAAGGTATGCGGTGAACTGAGAGTTACCTGCTGCCCCATATTGCATTCCAGTGAATGCATTCGCTTTGGGAAACAGTGTGTCCTCTGTGCCGTGTCTCTGGGGAGGCCTATCATTTCACTCCTACCTGCCGGCACTGACCTGCACATGGGCTACAGAACAAGACCCTCTCTGTGTGTTCCTCTGTGGAGAGGTGCCCACTGTGTACTTGACCGGGAAAAGGGCGTGATGCCTCAGCAAAAGTTAACCCCCATCATTTTCCCTTTTTAATGCCTGCACACACAGGAATTTAACCTCTTGCAGACATTTTATTCTGATGCTGCAAGCTTTCAATGGAGCATGTGACAATCTGGACTGAATGATTTATTGTCTTCGACTTCAAGTTGTTATGCAAAGGATTTAGATCAGAAGATGACAAAGGCAGTAAGTTTATCCTGATATGTGAAATTCCCGTCTCTGGGACTAAATAAGGCTCTCATCTCATATTGCGAATCTTGATATAGTGAATCTGTTCCCCTCAAATGAGGCACTTTTAATGACTCTCTGTCTCTTTGCATCTTTATCAACAACCCAATAAACTTTGCAACGAATACCATGAGTCAGGAGTTCTTCGAGTTGATGATCTGTCCCTGGCAACAAATTCATAATACAAAACTGTCAATATCACCTGTGCTGTGGAACAATCTCCCGATTGGCATCCGGGCATCTGATTCTATTCATTCTTTTAAATCACAGCTTAAAACATATCTTTTTAAACTTGCCTTCTCCACCTTTTAATTGCTGGTTTGTTTGTTTGTTTGTTTGGTTGCTGTGACCTATTGACCTCTTGTATTAATTCCCTCCTATCTTTCTATTGGTGTCTTTTATTATGGTGGTACAGCTTTTATCTTGCTATTACCCATGTGCTGTAGTCATTCTTATTGGTAGCTTCTATCTATGAACATAACTCGTTATTTTTATTTATCCGTTATCAATGTTTGAACCTTTTATTGTTTTATGTAAAGCACTTTGGTATGCCCAAGGCTTTTAAATGTGCTCTATAAATAAAGATTGTTGTTGTTGTTGTTGTATAACAAAACAGGTTCGCTAGACGGGTATGTTCTCGTTACTACAATAACAAGATATCAACCCTTCTCTCTTTTTCACTCATCTCTATGATTATTCTTATAACTGGCTGCTGATTTGTATCTGGCTCTGGTATGATAGCTGTAGCTTTAGCCATTTTGCCTTTGTTAGGTTCTTTAAGATAAACGTCTGATTAGGTCCGTTGTTATGAACGTTTAGAGTTGATGAATGTTAGGATGTGGCTGTGAGTGTGCACGTGACTATTTGCCTGTGTGCATGAATGAGACATACTGGCTTACAGTCAGACATACATGATGGTCATCCATCCCAAAAATTTATGCCCACCTTCATGTTTTCAAAGCTGTCCAGTGGGCCAGATTGGAGTCTTTTCTAGGCTGATTCTGGTCCCCGGGCCTTATGTTTGACACTCATAATTTACAAAATTGAGTTGTATATCCATCTTACATAAACTTTTTGTTCAGATATGAAGCAGAAGGAAAGATTTGCTTTAATAATAGCGAATCATAACTATTTGCCGTTAAATATCAAATGTAGTATTAATGCACGCACATCAAAAAGTTTTTATGTCAACAGCAGGCGTGTAATTATCCGACTTTTGGCCTTTTCTTTCTTTTGGGAGTCAAACAGCTTTCTACTTTCAAAGCCTTGCAGGCAGAGGATGTGTGAATCCGATGAGCGGATATTTCTTTTCCAAATAGCCTTTCAGGACATTACTGATGCAGCGATGCGTGACGTTTGCCACAAAGCCTCTGGAACGAGAAGATAAAGGGATACAAAATGAGCTTCTTAAAGTGTCTTTAATTCACTTGGCAAAGCACAGTGGATAGAATGACAGTCGAAATAATAGATTAAAGCAGAGAGCAGCTAAATTTTCCCTCCAGAGTCCCAGTTGTTTGCTTCTTTTCTTAGAACGTAAAGCTGAGATCTTACTTGCACCTCGGCCTCGGACCTTGTTGCAGCAGTGCTACATAATACACACTGTTTGGTCTTATACCATCCAGCTTCGATGGCTTTGTGTAGCTGTGAATGTGGCCTTTTTATGCTCCAGTTTTGTTGATATTTTTTTATGTGTGTGTGTGTGTGTTTGAGGGGGGTGAATTTTCTTGTCTTCGCTCCTAAAACTTGGCAAGGCGATGTGGCATTCGCTCTTGGCAACGTCGAAATCCCACAAAGTGTCGCTCTGGGGGCTTTTGTAGCCATTCACAACGCTTCCGAGTGATGGACAGGCAGCTCGGCTCTCCCAGGTCGCATCCTTTTTGCCTCAAAATGTGTCTTTTGTTGATATTTGTGCCTCCTCTCTTTTCCCGGGGTCTTTTCGCCAAGGTCTGATGCCACAGGGCTCCAAGGGTAATTACTGTGACAGTGGAGCAAAAGTTAGGCTGGGCTGCCCAGGTCGCCCAATCATGTTTTCATCATCAGGAGAATGTTTTTCTTTGGGGGCGTAATAACCCCCCCTTGACATGCTGCATTTACTCTGAATACACACAGGAAGAAAGACCCCAGATTTTTTTCATCTCTCCATTTTGCACTAATGTTTGTAACAAGCTGAGGCAGATCTTTGTTGCCAGTTTGCCTTTACTGTTTTCATTTCTCTTCCCCCCCCCCCCTTTTTTTTTTTTAAGGGATAGATTTCCTCACTTGTGTAAGTGAGGAAATCTATCCCTCTATCCCTCTTAGGAGGAATATCATAGGTATTTGCTCTGGAATGTGGTTTCTAGACTGTAAAAAAACAAAACAAATAAGAAGGCACAATTGGTATGATGAAACGTCACCATAAAGTGTCCAATAAATATATAAAAAGTGTTTGTATAGAAAGTATGTAACTCTGTAATTGGACACCAGTCCTGTAACTTCCTCACACTGACGCATCAAGCTGTGTCTTTATCCATATTCCTGTAACTAAAAAAGCGTTGTTTTTTTGTTTTGTTTGTTTGTTTTTGTCTTCTTTTTTTTTTACATGTATGGTGGCTTTCAGGGCCCTTAATGTAACAACAGGGGACAACGGTAGTTTGTTCTGTCGTGAAAGCTTGTGCAGTTATTATTAGTAAAATGCGAGCAGAAACTCAGAGGCCCGCCATTTAAAAGGAGAGAAAAAAAAAAAAAAAACGAGAGAAAAAAGTTGCATGTTTCACGTTCCTGTCCTGATCCCTGTTAATGAGAGCAGGCGTGTCCCACCCCGTGCACAGGGCAAAGGAATCTTTAATTAAATCACACTCTTGGACGCGATGCTGCACATTTGTTACACGCGCCTGAAACCCTACACGACCACGACGACATGCCGCGCATTTATGTCACATGGGCCGGCCGGGAGTTTATTTAGGGTGGCTCCAAGGCCCGTGTTCACACTAAAGCTGAAAATATAGTGATTCTATTTAGATTCACACGTGTGGGATGATTAAAATGATATCTAGATGATTGGAATGTGTCTGCAGACTTTTTTTATGCTTTTAGTTCGCTATCCTTGTCATGATTCCAGCTGCATTTGTCTACTGCAGGCAGGGCTGTAAATGGCACTGGGACTAGAGATTTTGGGCATTGGTGTCTTATAAGGCTGCTCGATTATGCAAAAAAACATAATCAAAGTTATTCTGATCAATAGCTGATTATTTGACATGATGATAAACCAGCCTGTTTGCATTTGCAGGTGGTTGGATACGGCAGTTTTGTTTCCAGCCATTAAGCACAACTTGTCTGTGCCATGTTGTAGCGGTAACACAGATTGCTCGCTTCCCAGTCTTCACATGTGGCTGCAGAAGATCCCCTGTCACAAGTCAGAATATTTTATTTCCAAAAGAGCTGTTTTTAGTGCCTAACCTAACCAACAAGTAAAAGCTAAAGTACGAAATAATTGGTAATTAAACATGCACTGTAAAGACAAAAGTACTGGGCACCTACAGATTACACCTACAGGAGCTGCTTGGCCATGGAAACCCATGCCATGAAGCTCCCGGCACACAGTTTCTGTGCTGATGTTAATGCCAGATGAGGTCTGCAGTTACTGAGTCAGCAGAGCATTGGCGACTTTTATGCTCTATGCACCGCAGGACTTGAACACGCTCTGTAACTTATACATGGGTGAGTTCCTCTGATTCCCAAACAACTCAAAGATTAAGTGACTGTGCATCCCGATACTTTTGTCCGTAAACTTACTCCGTGTATGAAAGTCAAGCGATGCAACTGCAGAGTATAAAACCTTTAACTGTAACATCTTATGCTTACCCCTGTGATGCTGGCGATATCTGACAGCATGTTGAATAACCCCGTCATATCATCCTAAACAGCGCTGTTGTAAAACTTGCTACTCTTGCTAACCTTTAAAAACATATGAAAGAAAACGTTTATCTAAGAAGAAAACTTACATTTCAAAAAGGAAAGCGATGAGATAATGGACAAATCTCAGAATCCTTGGTCTGTTTGACTGAGCCCAGACTGCTGAAGCCTCATTTATGCACTGGATGAAGTTTCTAATGCATTTAGGACATAGCATAGAAGAAGGACACTCTTTTATCCTCCATCTCTCACTCTGAAACTCTTTAGAACTGTTCAGTGCCACTCAAGCAACACCCTTGAAAGGCATTATGGATATTAGACTCAGATTTCCTTTATTTTTAATTAAGTATGAAAACAGTATGTATTTAATTGGACGTTTTAGTAACTGAAATATTTATTATTATTATTATTGGCTAAGTTTCGTTTCTTTGTGCATTGCCTCCTGATTCATCTTGTTTTTATTTGTATGGGACAAAGACAACTGTGCTTCATCCCACGCATCAAAGCAAAGGAGGAAAAGAATACATATGGCAGTAAATGGCTGTAAAAGCCTAAAAGCATTTGGCTTTAATGCAGGTCTGGTTTCGTTGATTCTTCATGGACTTTCCCAGACTGAAAGAATGACATATTGGATTACCTAAATTGAGGGGTTTTACCCTTTAATCCCACTTCATTTTACATCACGATAGTCACAGGAGTTCTCAGAACATAATCTGCTGCTTGTTTGCCTCCTGCGTGCCTATCTGCCTTGGCAGCTTTGTGGCATGACTCTGAAAATAGCCTGAATACCTCCACCTTATTGTGTTGTAGTGTTAGGTCTGTGTATCAACTCTGACTGGAGGCTAATATTACTCTGGGTATGCAAGTAATATCGTACTTGTTGACATGGGATAATGAGAATGACTCATAGTTACATAAGAACAGAGTTGTACTAATCTTATACTCGCACTATACTGCCCTGAACTGTTATTCTGCCATTAAATGTGCTTTATTTTGACTGATGTATGTCTGCAGTTGCAGTTGTACCGTAAATGCTAATTAATTGTTGCAGCAAAGTGACATTGCATCACATTTTTTGGGTTCAAAAGACAAACTAAATCTGTTAACTTTCTGCACGCCATCTTTCAGGGAAATCTTTGCCTCCTCTTTTCTCAGATAACAATAATGAATTTAACAGTCTAATGTTAGATAAAGTGCCTTTAATGGTTTTAGATGAAGCTGAACAAGTTGCCTTAATGGCTGCATTATCAGCGAGCAGCTCCCTCCACTGCGACACTGTTACTTATCGCCTCACTGCATAGCATTCCTCTCTCTGCACTTTCACTTTTGTGGCACATTCCTGAGATCCCTTTTGTGCTATTGTCTTATATTACTGCTAAGCTCCACCGTAGCCAAGCCTTTAACACATGTGCATTCTTAAATTTAGACTCTGGGATTAGCTCTCAGCATGTCAGGGTCTTTTATGGAGTAAAAGAGGTGAGCTGCCAAAACTGAGGCCCAGGGTACGCAGTCACACCTTTGAAAAAGAAAAGAAAAGACAGTTGAAAATTGATTTCTAAATCAGGTAATTGTGTTTAATTCTTAAAGGCAGTTTCCTGTGACACATGCTTAAACTTTCTACTATTCATTCATCCATGAAATAATACAACAGAGTGCAATAAGTCAAGATCAGGCATTTCAGAGAAAGCCTACATTAGTTTATGGTTCACATGATGTCTTCCTCTGCAAGCTGCTTTGGAACCCAAACTCCCCTGAAACCTGCATTCTTTCTACAAAACAAACACAAAAATGCAAACTTGATGTTCAGCTTGTAAATTATAGTAAAAGGATTAAGCAAGCATATTTTTTTATCCACCTCTCGTTTGTCATGTGTGGTTTTAAAACATCAAGGTGGCCAAACGGCCCAAGCTTCACAGTAGGACTTAATCAGTGTTTGATATCTCAATGGCTGTGTCCAACATTTATGCACATTCATTGCTTCACTGTAGAGTCTGTTGTCACTGAATCCTGCTCTGTTCAGTGAGACTGTTTGAGACGCACAACAGAGCCATACCACTAAAATTAAACCATCAAGTACTGGAAATTGAGTACTAATCATTGAGGTGATGTGCCGGCGTTACTGCTCCATCACAGCAAAGACGTCTGGGTTTGAATCTGATCATCAGCTGAAGCCTTTGTGTGTAGTTTGCATGCTCTCCTCGGGTACTGTGGTGTTCTTCCACAGTCCATGGACGTGCATGTTTGGTTAACTGGTGATTTTAAATGAGATGTAGGTGTAAATATGAGTGTGTGTTGTAATCTGTGGCAGCGACCTGTCAATCACAGGGAGAGACCCCGCCTCTCTCCATATGAAAGCTGGGATAGGCTCCAGAAAACAGATGGATGATCCTGACTGAAGTCAGTAGTTCCTTTGACAAGAAGTGAAATTTCTGCAGAAACAGAGATGCCATTTTTATTTCTTAACTGTGAATTAAAATTTTTGGAAAAGCAGGTTCTAGCAGGTTTTTTTTTTTTTTTTTTTTAAAGTAGATTTTCTAGCTTATTAAATCACTGTTGCATGCCAGGCTACATTAACATGAAAATGTACGTTCTGTGAGTTATAAAGAAACATTTTTGGCTATTCCTGCCTCCCAGGAGTGATGAAATTAATGTGAAGATGAATAACAAGAGTGACCCGAGGGCTGTGAGCCTAAATCTCAACAGTCCCTGGTGTTGTTTGGCTGAATTCACAATGTGTTTGACCTGAACAGATCTGGATAAAGAAACTCCCGACAGCAGCAGCATGCTCTGCCAGTTAATGAGCAGCCTGAAAAGCAGAACAGGCCTTTCTTCCTGAACTTCCCTGTTGACTCTTTGAATAAATGCGTTTCTTTTGACACAAAATGACTTTTCTGTGCAGTGGGGAAACTTTTGGGCTCTTTATATCCATTTGAGTCAGAGCCAGCGTTATATGCTGTCTGATGCACATCTAACTGAAATGCCACCGTAGATCACCCTGCAGAATTCAAGTCCATTCACGCCTGCGAGTCTGCATAAATCAAACACATAGAGATGGCAGAAACCTGTTTGCGCTACATTATCTTAGACACTGGCCAAACATTTGGACTTCCACAACCCTTTTATCTGCCAGAGGAAACCATGTGACGCTGTTTGCTTGGCATCTGGGTGGGACACCACGACACTTTGTCCGCAGTCGAAGTGAAAGAAGAAAGGATGAACGCATTCCTTCTTTCAGACAGCGCCTTGTAGTCAAAACAACAGCAGAGTGATGCATTTTATCTGAAGATTTTCAGACCCTTCAAAGTGGAGCTCAGGTCTCCTCGATGTGGGTTTAATGATGCTGTGCTTTTTAACCAGCAGATGGGGACATTACCATTGACTGTTTTTGTACCTTAAACTGAGACTTACTCACGTAATTACACAAAAATGCCCATAGCTTCAAATTGAGGAATAATTACCATAAATTAAAGTGTTACTTAAGGTGTGTTGATTGTATTTTATTTTATTTTTTTTTGGCATTCAATTTGTGACATTCCTCTACGTCTATTAACCTAAAAACAAGGCTAATTTATGTGGCTGTGGTTTAGTCAGATTTGATTTATTTTATGTTGCTAAATGTTGATTGATGCGCAGGAACATGTGACGACAGTTAGGCTAAGCGAGCCCCACCCACTGTAAACCAGTGAGAGGAGCAGAGACAAAAATGTCCTGTGAAACAACAATAAATTCTTCTGACTTTGGCAGAAAATAGTTTGTTCATGCAGGAATGCATTTCTAAAGCCAGCACGCTGATTGAGGAAAAATTTTTTCAGGAGCTTAAATTACTTTTTTTCTTTTCTTTTTTTCTTTCCAAGCAAAGGGAGTGAGTCTGATGGTGCTGACGATGCATTTGCTTTGTGACTGTGACAAATGTGTCATGTAGCTCTTAAAAATAAGAATTATCAAGTTATAAAATGAAGTAAATGAGACACCCCCCCCCCCCCCCCCCCCCCCCTCCTTTCCTTCAAAAGAATTAAATGATTCCAGTATAAACACAGTTAAAAGCTCCCGTGCCGGGTTGATGGCTATGCTACGTCCCATCGCTCTCCTGCAAAGGTCTGTTTCTGAGAAGTTAATTCAATTAAAGCAGACAAAAAGACCACTGGCACCAATAAAGTTTGGGTGAAATGTGAAGCCATGCGATGGACACACACACAGTCTTGTGGCCAGTCAAGCGTGATTTACATTTGCATAATGCCTGGCTGCTGGGCAGGCTCGCCATCGCCATGGGTTACAGTGGGTGCTGCGAAGAAATGCAGCTCCATGTTCAGAGGGTGTATCACATCTAAGGCTGACAGGCAGGGTGTCCTTGCCACAACCACCACACACAGACAAATACACACAAACTTTTTTTTTACTTCTATAAGGTCTGCTGGTAATCTTAGCCTCATTTTTATACAGTGCAGTAACTGAAATCTATTTTTCAGTGTCATCAGTGTATAAATCTTAAGGCTAAAGGGTGGAGGCTGCAAACACTCTTGCATTTATGACTTTCTGGAAGTGTGACAGCACGTGCAAGGGAAACAAATGGCGTCAATGAAAATAAGATCTGAATTTAAACTGGAACTCTAAGGAATAATATATTGTTATTATAGTGTCATTTCTTTATAGATGGAGTATAAAATTGCAGTGTGTAAAATTTCACCGCTAGCTGTCAGTCAACAGTTCTGTTTTCTTAAGTCCCCAGTATACCTGCTGCGTTTGGTGTCTTCGCGTACCTGGTAACATCTTTGACATCCACTTCTGTGAAGGCAGAGGTAGTTGCTGTAGTATTACTGTGACCGATTGCAGAGTAATCTATTTTTCTATTAAATAAAGTAAAAAAAAAAAAAAAATGACTGCACGTTTGAGAGAATTTGTTTTTAAATGTTTGTCTATTTTGACTGAAAAACTGGTGATGGTGTAAATGGTGTCCAGAAGTGGAGTCACACAGGACTAGAAACGAGTCAGTGACCACCTGACCTCTCACTAGGGAAAAGTGTGTAATCCATGACTGGCTGGTGAATGGATGTTGGCTGTCGGTAGGAGAAGTTGGTTGCATACAGGTGTATATCGTGCTGCATTGAGAACGTCTATGTGAATGCTTTCCTTGCTAGAAGGTTGTTGTGATTATCAACCTTCGAAGATGTCAGGATCTCTGCAATCGCTTGCAAGCTGCTTGAGCAGCGTAATTAAAGCTGTGAAACGCAAACCCAAAACAAAGTTGCCCATTTTGAAATGTTTTGGTAGAAATGGTAAGACAGAGCTTTTACTTTGAAGCTGAACGTTATCTGTTTTTGGTTGGTGCTGCACTTTCTCCAGATTCCCCACAGCTCGGAGTATAAGTGGTGAGTGTTTGCAGAAAACGCACCATCTTTCATGCCCTTTATGTTGAACTATGGCAGCCTAATAGCAATTAAAGCAATTACAAAAAGGTTTTTAGTTCAGCACCCTCTTTGACAGATTTCCTTCAGCAACAACTAGCCAACCAGTCGGGGAATACACATTGTCCCCTAGTGACCAGTGGTTACTGTGTTCTGTTTAACACACTTTTAGTTTTGATTGTGTAGAATAATTTAAGCACTCACAGTGAAGGTTAACATCTTATTGGTTGAAAATGTTGAAAAATGCAGAAACAGAAACTTTACAAAGGTTTGGAATTTGACCCAAAAGTCTCAGGTTGGTGCCTGGTGTCATTTCTTTTTTTTTGTTTTATTTTTGTTTTGTTTTATCATCTTCATATTTTGTTGTTCTGCGGTCATATTTGGAAGTGAAATAGGGCACAGTAATAGAAATGGTCTTCTAGTGTTTATTTGAAGCAGCATTGCTATGTTTACAGTCTGAGCCTCTAACCATGTGGCTTCCTAACATTTGCATAGAGAGCAACATGTTCATGATTTCCGCCACTAAGACAGAAACTTCTGTCTTTCCTTAAACAATTAATCCATTTGGTGACTGTGGAGAAAAGAGGCCAGCAGGGGGCAGTCAGTGTTGTATTTTGTTATCTATATTAAAGCAAGAGCTGGCTTTTATGTGGGGTTCGTGTGGTTTAATCAGACATGACAAATGTGAGGTCATGCAACATGCACGTCCAATTTAAAGCCAGGCCTTCTGCCTTATCCGCAGCACACATGGCAGGGAGGACTACAAACATTTCAGACACTCCTCTTGGCAGCAGCATTCACCACACAGGCCTCACTCATGGCTTAGCACTTTCAGGGACAATAACAGCCGGCCAGAAAAGTAACCCCCCTGCGTCACAAACCAAGCCCACAACACAGGCTTTGATCCAGCGGTGGGGGGGTTTAGAAAGGCTTTAGGAAGAATGAATCCTATATGGTTTAAGCTCAGAGCTTCACTGTGTTTACAACACACACAGGATCCCTCCATCTACTACAACATGCACAGACAGAAACACATTCTCATGCTTTAAGCTGTCAGTCATTGTGTTTATAGTTGTTTACTGCCGCTACACTGTTATGAAAATTGTGTTTAAGCTAGATGTGTGGGTATATAGATGTGGGAAGTTGATGGTCTACGAAAACAAAGTGCAACTTTGTTTTTTCTTTCAATACCATCACAAAAACGGACTTTGAGACTTTTCGGAAATGTTTTTCAAACACATTCATTTTTACTTTGTTCTGTTTATAGGAAAAACCTTTTGAATGTGAAGGATGGACCATGAAATCACTCACTGGTATTTGTTTGGAGGAGGGGGTGAAGTGTAATGGTTATAAATGAATGCTAGCCTTTTGATTATCAAGCATGCATAGTTCCTCAAACTATATGGATGCAAGGCCAAGCCCAGCCTAGCCAGCTTAATTTATAAAACACTTCAAACCCAGCAACCACTGACCAAAGTGCTGAAAGCAATCCACACAAACAGTCAAGAAGTCCAGCTCAGTGTCTTGAATCAGTGGTGGTGACACCTGTCAGTCATACTGGCCATGCCTTTAACTCTGCTAACTCTGGTCTTCAGATGGATAAGTTAACAAGTACATAAATATATATATAAAATACAAATGAAGGGGGAAACCAGAAGACAGTATAATAATGGACGTAGCTTCTGGGTTGAAAAAAATAAACCCAATGCCGAAGTTCCTAAAAAGTTATGTTCTATCTGAAGGCCACCAGATGGCGATAGCTGTGTTTTGGGGGAAAACTGCTTTCTGACCTGTCCTATGTAAACACTCTCCTGCTGATTTCATGGGCTCAGTCACTTGTTTTGGGTCATGTTGAATTTAATTTAAAAAAAAAAAAGTTTTAAAAAGGAGGACAATTGTTGTCAATCCCAAGTCTTTTGAGCATGCGATTTAACAGACCAACCCTTCCTCGGTAAGATGTACACCTCGTTAGCTTTTTTGCAACCAAGGTGGTGGAAACATTCTTGTTGAGGCTTAAGAATTGGATCTCAGAAATCAGTGGGCGACATCACCAGAGCTGGATCCATCCTTTATAGCAATGGTGTCCAAACCCAGGGCTCGAGGGCCGGTGTCCTGCAGGTTTTAGATGCGTCTTTCTTCTTCTTTCATGTTTAACGACAGCTTGCATCCAAAGACGTTGCACTACTACCATCTCCTGACTTTTCTTCTTACTTCACTTCCTGTTCGTATACTTACAATAACCTCTTCCTTACTATTTAATCCACTACTTTTTTTAACTTCTATCGTGTTTTGTACACTATATAAATGTCTTCCTTTTGTTTCATTATCCCACGCCATTTGCCAGAAGTTCTTACTTTCTGTCCAAACTATACTTTTCCCTTCAGTTTTCAACAATGGTATCTGTACATCTATATCTACTTTTTTAACAGCTGCTTTAGCCAACCTATCTGCCCTTTCATTACCCACAATACCTACATGAGCCGGAGTCCACATTATTACTATATGTTTATTTTGTTCAGACAATCTATGATGATGAGCAAGAAGACCGTCATGCAAAATTTGCTGATGGGTACTCGTGTTTTAGATGTGTCTTTGATCAACCCTTGATGTTCCCACTTCCAAAACCATTTAAAAGCAATTAAAACATTGTTAAGTACCTTCCACTAAGTGTGGAAGGAATTTGCAGCAGACCCAGCAAGTTCTTTTTTCTTTTTGGCTGTCTACATCTTTAATGAATGAATCTGGCATTCTTTTTTTCTGGGTCCCCCAGCAAAGTAAATTTCCCTTCCTTCTTCAAAAGCTTGTAAAAGTCATGTGGAGAAGAGAAAAGGAAACTGGAGGGAGATGTTAATGTTCCATGCCACTCGGGCTGCTCACAGTCTGCATACTCTGCTTTCTAAGAGTCCCCTCCTAACTCACGGACAAGTAGCAATGAATCTGTCAGGCCTGAGGTGGTTTCTATTAAGGGTCTGTTTAAAAAAACAAAAGAGAAGGCTGTTTAGTTTGGAGTTAGTTCTTTAAGAAAAGACTCTGTCGCAAAGGGCCGACCTCTTCACCTCGGCCAGCACATTAGTGCTTTAATTTATCTGTTTAGAAGAGTTTCCTACCTCCTGTAACACGAAAAAAAGGAAAAAGGGCAGCATAATGTTATAGACAGTACCCACAGAGAATTGCACTTCTCAGCTTTGCACTTTCCTCTGTTAGCCCTTTTAAAAAATTCTTATATTCATCAAACTTGCCAGATTCACAAAAATCTCTCCATCTATAAGAAGAAGGAGATCTCAAAAAGATTTAGCCCCACAGAGCTCACCTCTGATTTTAAGCCCATTAAATCTAAATAAGAACTGTGTTCTCCAAACTCTGTTAGATGGCGGAGCAATGCTTACGCCTGTTATCGCTCCTTCTCTGTGGATTTTGCATGTTCTCAGAGAAAAGTATGTTAGGTTAATTGTTGATGTGTTTTAGAATTTGTGTGAAGGGGTGAAGCTGGCTTTTAGTTAAAAGCGAGAGTGCCGGACTTTGCACAAAAGTATCAAACAGTAGGAGAGCTGTTTCTAAGGTAAATGTATCACCGACGTCTTGAATGAGATTTTCTGTTTAGTGAAGTTTATTGATGTCTTAAATTTTCTGACCTACACGTTTTAAGCTTCATATAAAGTGCCTTAAATCTTCAGACTTTCTAATGCCAGCAGTGGGTGACAACTCTGGTTGAAAAATTAAGCCTTGTTGAGTTTAAGTCTTGATTTATGGTCTTAGTAGTTTAGTATACTGGTTTGAAGCCTCAGTAGAATGTTGTTAAAGTCAAAAACATGCCGTAAATTTGGATTTTTTTGAATGGGAGTATTACTGTTGAAGATAATGCAATTAACTTTTTGTTTGTCATCCAATGCTTAAGTGCCTTGAACCTGCATGTTTTTTCTAATGGCCAACAGGGGACAACTGTTGGCTGCAAAAGAAGTCTGAACTGTATGAAAATATATGAGAAAATGACCCCACTGCTTTTTTAATTAATGAAATCAGTAATAGTTTTCCTGATTTGCTGATGCTATCTCTGATTTCAAGTTTTAGTTGCTACAGCTTGATGTTAATTTTGTAATTTATGGTCCCATTTTGAGTAAAATACAAGATAACTTCATGGTATACAGTAAGACTCAGAAATATTGTGGTTTATATCGCCACTGTCGAACCATAAGGTCCTTGGTTTCTCACTTTCTTGTGATGGTGACAAAAATGCTCATGTTTATAGTCAGTGAGGTCATAGTGACTACATCTTTGACATACAGGTTTTTGTCTGTGGGAATGTAGAGATTCTTTGCTAGCTTGTCTTTAAGTTAGTTATACTTACTGCTTCCCCCCCCCCCCCCCCCCCCAAAAAAAAATAAAAAAAAATAATGATGAGTCTTAAGTAACAAATCAGAAATTGAACTTTTTATATGATTTTTAAGCTTTTTTTTTCTGAAGTAAAATTTTTAGTTTTTATAATTTGCTGGATTTGAAATGTGCTAGCATCTGTCAAAGTTGTAGATTCTAACAGATTATTAGAGAGCAACTCTGGCTGTTTTTATCTTAACCTCTGACCTTGGCAAAATTACAAGAAATGCAAAAAAATATCAGAACAAACAATAGCTCCTGGTATTCTCACTTTCCATGTTATGATCTCTTGACACTGGCTTTCCACGGTGCGTGTTTCCTCTCCCTGCACTAACAATACAGCTCAGGAAGTATGTCAGGATAAGGGCCAGACTGTCAGGCTCTTTTTTTTTTTTGGTATGTGCATCCAACTTTGTGGGGGACTAACAGAGCTGTGTTAATCCCAGAAAAGCTAGCTCGGTGTTCAATAAGCTACGGATCTGTTAAAGGGAATTACTGCCCAGGTGTCTTCAAAGTGAACTGCGATGTCCCTCTGGCTGGTAAGTGCTGTTGCAACATGTCATTTTAAACTGTGGGTGATCAGGGTGTTGCTCCTGGTGTTGAGGTCAGCCCTAGCATGCACAGCATCAAAGCTGTTGTTTTTTTCAGGTTACTGTTTCAACCACTTTCCAATGTTCCAAACTCTGATTGTTGCGACATTTTTTGGCCTCTTTGATTTCTGTTGTCAGTTTTCCCCTTTGTGTAAGTGAGCTGACAAAAAACAATTTTCACATGTGGTATTACATCTTGGTTAAGTTTGTAAACATTTTTATTGAGTGAAAAAGTAGGATGACTCATGCTGATCCAAACTGTCCATGCAGGACTTTAAAACTGAAAGGTTTAATCATTATCCTGCTTTTGGCTGGAGTCGTGGCTTTTGTTTCTCATGGAATGTTAGAGGTTGTAAAATTGTTGTTAACAGGGTCCTTCGTTCCACTTGTAAAGCAGATAACTGTAAAAAGTTCAGTTTAGTCTGATTTGCTGTCAAGGTTAATTACATACAGCTGATTTCTGTGCTGTAGATGATGTCATTTTTACAGCGGAAAGTGACTGCTAGTGTTGTTTCAGCTGCTCTTCCTATTGTTTTATGCACTGCTTTCTGCTTTAGAAATAAAAAGAGACAGACAAGACACTGTCTGACTGTCACAGTGCTTATATTGTTTCCATTTGTCTCAGGCTCAGTATTGCTTGGACTTGTAAGAGGTGAAAAGTGTTGTATTTATGAGCTTTGTTTGAAACATAGTTCAGCTGTGTTAAAATATATAAAAGTCCCCTCGAAAATACCTCAATATTAAAATGTAAGAAGTAATAGACAAGGATCCAAGTATATTTTTGTTAAAATAAATGAATTGCATTGGATGGCAGACAACCTGGACTCTCATCGCTAATCTTTTGAACATGAAATAAATGGAAAAAAGAGAAAACAAAATGTCTATATTTAGAAGTTGGAGAGGTTGGAGCTGTAGCGATTCGTGTTACTGATCATGCTAGAGGCCAAAGTTTGAAGCCAAAGATTTTTACACATTTTAAAATATATTATTAGAAATATTATTACTGGTTAGGCATTAAAATTACTGGGTTAGGTTTGGAAAAAGATCATGACAAGATTTGCCACGCTTTTTAAAGCTTTTCTTTGTTTGTTGCCATGGTGAAGTCTCCCTGCTTTCACTATAGAAATATGTCCTTGTGACTCAAAATTCCTTTTGAAATACATTACTTCCACATTCGTGTTCACCGACTGGAAAATGTGATAATTTCTGCCGATGAACACAAAAAGTAGATACATTTTTCTGTTTCACGTTTAGTTGTGAGACTGGGCTGCAGTTGAAAGGTGGTTTCTGCCCTTTTGATTTGTGTCCACTTAAAAAAAGTCGACATTGTTATGAAGTACTTTGTTCCTGTACTTTAACCTGATAAAATGTTTTTTATGACAAACACTTTGCCTTGTGCCATCTGTCTGTTTTTTGACCTCGCTCAGAGACGGTCTGTGCTTTATTATTATTTATTGTTTACTCTATTTAATTTGTAAAATATGTGTGTACACACACACACACACACACACACACACACACACACACACACACACACACACACACACACACGTAGAAAAATATTTAGTATACACATCCAGAAATGCATGTGATGTGACAATAAAAGTGATTTGATTTGATTTGCTTCGTCCATTTCTTTCGTCCTGTCCTCTGATGTGGAGGTGTCCGCAGAAGTAATTACTTTATGGCTTCACAGACCGTAATAACTTTCACACTGAGGACTTCAAAGTGAGGTATGACAGAGCTGTCTCTCTAAAAATGGATGTTCACCGCTTTCATCACCTTGGCCTACAGCTTGTCCATTTCAGCCACGTCTGGGCTTTTATGAGACAGCTGATGATTGCTCAGTGGCAGACTGATAGTTCCTCCAAAGGTGAAGTGGTGACTTTGTGTACTTTATGTGTGGTGGCTGCTCGTGTAGATGATAAGTAAAGGTTAAATATCTCACCCTTTCCTTTTTGGAATTTGTAATTTACTCCCCTACAAAGGATTGAAGTTGCTAGAGAGTCCTTCCTGTACACTTATGATTTATTAGCTTCATAGTTGCCGTATGCATCTAAAATAATGTAGGAAAAATGGGATAAATTCTGATGAATTTCATTGTAAACCCTAAACCTACCAGTAAATTTGGACCTCCGTAAACCAAATCCCTAAAAAACAACCAAAAACAACCCATAACTGACATTTTTTTCCAAACAAATTACCTTTAAAGTGTTATGGAATAAAATATTCCATAAAACAATAACATTTTTCCAAATTTCACCTCGTACACAGATTCAGATTTGTAGTATCAGTTGCCTGCAGGTAAAAACTAAAATCTTTCTTCCACCTAAAGAAGCTTTGGGTTAGCAGCTGGGATTATAGCTTTTCTCAAACCAGCATCTTTCATGTGCCTTCCATTCTGTCACCAATCCACACATGAATTTTCCATGATTGCTAATTTGCCAAAACTGCTCCCATCTGCCGACTTAAGATAGAGGAGTGTTTCTGTGCTATGTCAAAAGATGAAATGAGCTTAGCTTTCACTTAATTCCCTCATGGCTTTCTGCCATGTGCTTAAAGCCGCCAAGCTCTCGATCCCAAAAACGCCTTAGATCAATAATGGGAGGGGCAGGAGGTAATTGCAGCATCAATCACAACCACTTTGTTGGGGGCAGAAATATGAAGTGGAATATTTAAACAAATGGGTCTCCAGTGCAAATGGTATTATTGGCTATTAGTTAACTTCATTGTAGATTTGTTCTGCCTTCTAGTGATGCAGTGATTGCTAACAAATCCTGGGCGTATTTACAGGAATAACGGTCTCTTACTGCAGTCATGTGCATACTGGGTATAACCAGCAAGGCCTTCATGATTTAGTGAAGGCTTGGGCACAGACTGGCACTCACTACTGACAGCTGAAATGTATGTAAAATATTGAATAAAGATGAAAGAGTCTGCAGCGCAGCGTCTGCACTTAATAAGTCTCATGAGAAGGCTGCGACTAACTGGCGATGCCTATTGAATATAAAACGCTACATTTTCAATGTTGAGTTCATATGCTAGACGTTATTTTGTTGCCCCGCAGCATTGTTAGATGTGATGTTCTGGGAAAATGGGATGACGTAATTCCTGAGTGGTGGAAAAAAGTATAACCCAGATGGCATTAAAACAGTTTTTCTTTATCAGTGCTTTTAGAAATCCACTGCATTTTACTGATACACAATATCAAATTAAAGTGACAAATGGATGCCACCAGCTGTGAGTAAAACATCCCAGTGAACCCTCCCACATTAAGACCATGACCAGCCACTTCCCCTCTTATTCTCCCAGAAACAATGACCCTTCACTCCCTCACCTCTTGTCTGGTTTCCTAGAATGGACAACAGAGCTGACGTTACCAGATTGAGACGTGAAACCAGCCCATTGTTTGTCCCGCAGAGAGGCAGGAAGTGTGCATAGTGTTGTCCCTGCGCCTTCTCTGGAACTTCTCTCCCTTTGCCAGTATTGTGTAAGCTTAAAGCTCTTGATAGGTTGGTGTAATGGTGAGACCTTTCCTTCACGTGAGAACTTACAGTAGCTTCACTCTCAAAGTGTCTGCAAGAATAACATATCTGCTAAATGCTCTGGAAAATGTGCAGTATTGCTCTTATTGGAAACCTCTGGTTATGTTATTTTTCTTTGATACATAAATGGTCCCTTTTGTGTTTCAGTAACTGAAATGTTAAAATTTGTAGAAATCTGCAAGTGTCTTCAGAACAAGCACACTGCTTGTGCAGCAAAGTAAACTGGAATCTTATTTGTGCTTTGTTTGCATTTTTATTTATATGCTTAGAATTTGTATTCTCTCTTCTACACCCTGAGTCTTAGGCTGCATAAACATGAATGTAATTGCTCGTCACACATCATATCGACATTTTTGCAGTGAGGTCTTGTAGTTTCCCCAGGCAGTTTTGTTTTCTCTATAATACACAAAGCATCTGTCCATATATCAGGACATTTATGTTTAAAATGAATGCTTGTCAGAAATGCTTAAGGAAGTAAGCTAAATGTGTCCAAGTCAGCTTTAGCTATGGGAAGTTGGGAAAGTGGAGATGGGTGAGTAAACTAGGGAAACAAATCATTAAATTTGATCTCCTGGAGCATAAAATCCTGAAAGTTTTAACTCTCGAGGTGTTAAAATTTTTTGCAGGGAGTTGTAGGGTTATATCACTCAAACCTTTAAACTCCTAATCTGTTGAAAAAAATAAATAAATGGGGGGGAAAAGGTAGCTAACTTGCTAATGGATAGTTGAGCTAGGATACTTATCACATAAGTCTTCAAGGGTCCGCGTGAGTCTGAGTGATATACATTTCATCATTAGGTGATCAATTCGAGGGTCCGTGCGGATGTCCACACGCCTGCTGCTCCTGCTAAGAACTTGCTTTAGACCAACAATGCATTCACCCCAGCCAATAGACTTTAAGCCAACTTAAATGGAGTGCATCTGGTACACCTACTGGGCCATCGGGTCAGCAGCAAAGCACAATCAAGGCTTGAACTGATTAGTTAGACTTGGTTAGGTTGGTATTGAACAGTTTCTTTTTTCAGCAGGTTTGATGGAAATCATTTATGTGGGTAAGCTAAATAATTACCTGCTATCAAACTGATAAGAGTCCAACTTAATTATTAAGCTTTACTTAAATACATCTGACAGCTTAACAACAACATTTACTGGTAATTTGCTAAATATTTGCCATGTTTCACTCTCGTTTTTTGCATTCATTTACATGTAAAGTTATCTTGTTCCAATGCGAAATTATTTTGATTGTAAGAAGTGACTCTTAATTTGTACATGTACAAATGTTTGTTGCTTCCTGGGGTTGTTCATTGTAGTGTAAAAAGTTTGCTATTGTGTAAGTGTATTTTTTAGGATAAACTCCTTGAACACGTACAGTCTCATTTACTTAGGGTTATTTTTTGTTAACAATTGGGATTTCTGGACTAAAGTCATACCAGATGGGCACACCAGATATCAAAGTGTAACCATCTTCACATTTTCCAACATCTTTTTGACATTTTAAAAAAAATCTGTGGCAGGCTATGGAAAAGGCTGACTGTAAGAAACCACAGAGCGGGAACAAAAAGCTAAGAATATACCCAAATTGGCCTTAACGGCCTATCTTATGGCCTTTTCACCAAAGAGTCAGTCTTTCTTTTCTGAGTTCTCTGAGGGGAAGCAATGAAAGTGAGCTGCGGTTGGGAGGTTTTCCAAATAAAGAGCCAACTATTCCATTTTCTGAATTCTTTAAATGGTAAATTGTCTCATGATCAGTGATTAAATTGGGTGAAATTGCAAATTTAATGCAGAGAATTTGGATAATCACAAGCCTCCTTTTGTAATTGCACACACTTTCTTGCTCTTCCTCAAATGTAAAGCAAGTTAGGAGCCATTGATTTCAATTGCCTTCCACTTTATCCAATAAGGAAAGCTAGGCACCCAACTAATCACTCAAGATGCAAACTGGTTCAGAGGCTCCATGCACCATTTATGATTGGTCAGAATCTGCCAGTCTTCATTAAAAAAAAAACCCTGAAAGCTCCAAATGCACCAGCATCCTCCGCTGAGTCCAAATACTGCATTCATTTTATTCTTTTTAGGTTCTTTCACTGCAAACCTCAAACATGAAGCGCTTGAATTATCAGCTGGAGCATACCAGCTTTGTAGTATACATCATTATTTAAACTGTGACGACGGACTGCTTGTCCACTCAACACATTTCTTATTTATTGTTCTTTCTCTCTTCAAGCCATCCCCCCACTGTTCTACATTAAATTTAAGACCCCCCCTCCTTTTTCCATCACTATAAGTGCCTCATTCTTAACCAGACTGCTCTGCCTGACCCATCCCACCACCGCCCACTTCTGAGTTCCCCTCTCCTAATCTTTTTCCTCCTCATGCTTTGAATGGCAGATCCTGCAGCATCCACAGAAAGATGGAGGGATGCTGTAGGGATGCTAGACAAGAGAGCGAAGAAGGCATTTACGAGTAATGTGCACTTTATGGGATCTCCAGTTTTTTAAAACACTAGAAAAAGGTACCTTTTCTTGGATTGGATGAAAAGCCATTCTGGGATTCTCTCCAGGTCACACTGCTAGTCTTTGCACCTCTGGACACGGCTCTTGAAGGGCAGGCTAGAGAGGGAGGGGAGACAAAGCAAGGAGATACAGGATACGGTAGAGGACGCGAGGAGGTTTTTGTTTTTTTTGTTTTTTCACGAGAGAATGGGCGGACTAGGCTGGTGTCTCGCCACCGTCTTCAGTTGGGCAAAATTTTTCTTCTATTGCATCTTTCCTTTCTGGAAGCCAGGGAAAAGCAAAAACAAGGTACAGCTGGTATTTTAGATGTATTTACCTTCAATAAAATATCATTTTGATGTCTTATTTTGTTAATTTAAGAGGCAGGAACCTTTATATTGAAGTTGACCTTTTTTTTTGGTGTCTCTAGCTGCTGCTTATAGCTTAGTGCTGAGGTGGGCTGGGTTAAGACCACACTTTAGTGGTGTAGCAGTGTCACTTTGTCAGTCTGTCAGTTTGGTTCAAAATGAAATGTCTACCTGCTGAAATTCACCTCATGGTTTCAAGAAAGTGCAGGTTAATGATGCTGGTGCCCCTCTTGAATTTCCTCTTGCACCACAGCGAGGTTTACATTTGTGGTTTTGACTGAAATGCTTGGATAGTATTGGAAGGATTATAATATGAACTGAGACAGATATTCCAAAATATTCAAGTCAAGGTATACAGGCTTTAGAAAGCTGCCAGTTTGTCACCTTTACAGTATGTTCAAGGTGGCAGGTTGTGGACCAGGTCATTGCATTATAAAGACAGAGCTGGCATTTCCAACTTTTCAGTGTGCAAGGTCCAATGTAGGAGGGGGCATGTGTAACCCCAGCCACAATCTTTTCATAACCTACGGTAAGTAGTTTTTCTTATTCATTTATTTTATTTTTTATTTTTGTGCCAAACCAAGCAGTTTTTTTTGTGCCTTAACTGCACCAGTTAGGGTTTTTTGTCTTTAACCTAATGTCTAAACATGGCCAGCAGATCAAAGCAAAATAATATTAAAAAAGCAAACACACTGAAAACTAATGTGATGAACATGGCAAAAATCATGCATTCTAAACAATAGTGCATTGTCTTTGTTATTATTATGAGCATGCTTTGCAGGAAGGGAAACTTGCCACAGATTTAGATGCAGCTTTAGCTCATCTATAGAGAACACTGGGTGTGATCGCTGATGAAACTTAATGACTCACAGCCTTTGACCGAAGATGTATGAGAAGTTATTTATTATTCTCGTGATTAAGATCTGCAGTTGCCAAATGACAAAGGAAATTTAATATTTGTGTGATCCTCAGCAGCCTGGCATGGTATGATGAGCTGGAGAGATAAGCGCGTTGGCACAGACACGTCAAAACAGCAGGATATTAGCAGATTGACTTGACATGGCACTTTCTCTGATTGTAGGTCCTGTGTTGATGAATAGAACCATTAATCCTGTAAAAGCAGCCACTGCTTAGTGTGTTAGTTCACACATCCTCATATGAACACAGCCACTTGCTACACTCAGCCCTTTGTTGCATTTGAAACATTCATTTGAATATTGTACTCGCACTGCTTATTTTATTAGTTTTTGATTTATGTGACTTTCTTATTTGACGTCAAAATTATCTGTCAGCCAGTATCTTTAAATTGCGGATGTGCTTATTGGACGATCTGATATCCTCGTGTTGGTGTTGTTCCCTCGTTATCATAAATAATGTTGTTCCAGGTTCAACATTGCAAGTGACCAATCACCTTCTCCTGACGTCATCCGCGACCTCGAAAAAAACAAACGCCTTCAAAAAATCTACTTCAATTGCGAGAAAAGAAACCGCCTCTGTAAGGACAATGTGTATAATGCTTACCGTTTATTAAAGAAAAGTATCCTGAAATCCAAAGAATTCAAGTTCCTGGATCGGCGGACAGAAGCGGTTTCTCTTCTCGCAAGTGAAGTAGATTTTTTTTAAGGCGGTATTTTTCAAAGGCAGAAAAGGGGGACGTCACAACAATGTGATTGGCCACTTGCAATGTTGAACCTGGAACAACATTTATTATGATGATGTGGGAACAACACCGACACGAGGATATCAGATCATCCAACCTTATTACGAACAGAATAGATCCTGTAATATATCTTATCTCATTCTGGTCAGAAGTATAAAACGAATTTCTTATCATGACAAGATTTTTTTTGTGTGTGTGAATTTGAACAGTTTGTTTGCTGTGCTTGCTACTTATTTCCCCTGGAGGATATTAAAGGCTCTAATAGGAAGATCAGATCCTCATGGCTTTGCTTTGGTTGGTTTCTTTTCATTAATTTGTAATTGCTATTAAAAATCCAAGTCATATACTCTGAAGAGATTGCAAGTATTAGGAATGCAGAGAGAGAGTTGTAGAAATAAGTTTACTGTGCATTTGGGTGAATCTGTGTAGGTGGAGAGGATATTTGGATAACCAATGCTAATGCATTTTATTATTTATGTGATAACTGCTTAAAAAGAGCATTAAATCTGGCCTTAACATGCCCCGACCTCACCACTCACAGGTGAGGTGAATAACGCTGACACCTTTTAGTGGGTGGGACATGTCAGAAAGAAAGTGAACAATTGGTCCTCAAAGCTGATGTGTTAGAAAGTGGAAAAACGAGCAAGTGTTATTTGTTATTAGTATTGCTATGTAATAAGGGACATAACAGATGGAGTCACCTGGGTCATCTATGGCTTTAAAGGGCCTTTTCACTAATGAACCTTAGAGTTTTTTAAAGAATAGGCCTGACCACCCTGAAATGCCTCACATCGTGTACTGCAGCCGTGTTATTGTTGCTTTCATGGGTCGGTGTGTTCTGGTGTTGGGCGGACGGTCCTTCCTCTCAGCAGAAAGAACAGAGGAAAAACGTGCACACACATGTGAGCGTTCTCAAAGGGAGGGCGGCGGGCCTGCATTGTTTGCAACAGATGGGAGTCACAGGGGTGTGTGTGTGTGTGTGTGTGTGTGCATGTGTGTGTGTGTGTGCGCGTGCATGTGTGTGTGTGTGTGGCCTGCTGGAGTGTGTTCTTCCTCTGTCTGTCAACAAGTGAACTCCCCTTCATGTAGCACGTCAGGACATCGGCCAAGATCACAGAACACACCCCTCTGCTGTTTGCACATTCACTCTCCCTTTATCCGCCTGCTTATCTACTATCTTCATCTATGTGATCACTGACTACAGACCCCTGTGTTTTTTTTTTGTTTTTTGTTTTTTTTCAGGGGTTTTTTGTTTCTCCCGCCCTCTTTTTCATCCATGTCTGATAGCCTTTGCTTATTTTTTCTTCTTTTATCAGTTCAGTCTTTTTTTCCTTCTGTCTCTTGTTTTGAGCCCGTTGTAACAGGCTGGGCAGCTTTGATCTCACTCAGCTGTTTATCCGTCTTTACGTGGTTCAAGGACAGTGATCCGACAGCAGTTAATCTTCTTAATTGTCTCGCTGTCCGCTCTTGGCTCTGGTTTTACAAAAGAAACCGAAATGGTCAAGGTTAAAGATGTACTAAAACAAATTGAGTGATCTGATTAGTCGTAGAAATTTGCCCTTCTTTCCTTTCCTGCATTACAATCCCTCAGTCTCTGTAGTCCCGCTTTATAATTTATCGCCAGGCTACACCAAACAGCCACAACATTAAAACCACTAACAGGTGAAATGAGTAATATAATTCATCCTGTTACAAAAAGCTGCCATTCTTCTGGATGTTACTTTGATATTCAATTCAATTCAATTTTATTTATATAGCGCCAAATCACAACAAAAGTCGCCTCAAGGCGCTTCATAGATACAGAGAAAAACCCAACAATCATATGACCCCCTATGAGCAAGCACTTTGGCGACAGTGGGAAAGAAAACTCCCTTTTAACAGGAAGAAACCTCCGGCAGAACCAGGCTCAGGGAGGGGCGGGGCCATCTGCTGCGACCGGTTGGGGTGAGAGAAGGAAGACAGGATAAAAGACATGCTGTGGAAGAGAGACAGAGGTTAATAACAGGTATGATTCAATGCAGAGAGGTCTATCTAGGATATCTGTGCAGCACTTCCAGCAGGACAGGGCATCCAGCCACACCGCAAACCTGCTCGTGAACCCGAGCTGACCTGACTTCAAACTCCCCAGATCAAACTGAACATCTGTGGGCTGCACCACAACAAGCCCGATCCACGTAGGGTCCAACCACTGGAAACAAAGCAGTGTCAGATACCCCCAATGACGTCCACACCCCAACAGGTTAGAGCTGTTTTGGTGGCAAAAGGGGAACCTGGACAATAGTTGGGCGTTGGTTTTAATTGTTTTGGCCGATCGCCGTTTGAACAAATACTTGATAAGAAATCAGGGATGCAGTTTGTTCAAAAACCACCAGTGGGTGCTGCTGCTGCACTTAGTTTCTGTTTGATTTTTGGTGGCCTTATAGTGAAATAATGTGACTGGGGTAAAAAAGACTTTGAGTATCTTGTAGAAATTCATTAACTTGATACAGTTTCCTCTGTTACTGTATATAGAAGGCGTTATGACTATAAAAAATAAATTATGCATCATGCACTGTTACATGAGAGTGTGTTGACAGATAATGTGGAGGATGACTTTATGCAAGAACATAGTGTGCAGTGCTGTGACTGCTTTTATTTCAGCACAGCTAGGCTCTGCTGGACAACTCTTCAGTGCTCTGTCATTCTCTGACAGTTATGATTGGGAAGGTCATTGGATTGATTTCACACATGGGGGGCAAGAAGAAAGAAGTAAACAAACAAAGCTTCCTGTCCTGTCATTTCTCAGATGGTAATCAAGCTGCTGACCATGTGTCACGGTCCGCTGTGACGGACCGAGTGGAGAATGCGTGTAATGGACCCAGGTGCGTACACAAGTGAGCAGACGGGAGTGAGTTTTAACAAAAGGCGAGCCTTTAATATGGCTGAAAACAAGGTGTGCAAATACAGCAGGGATGGCGTGGCTAAACAAAAACCTAAACTGGGAACAAACTATGGTGAGGCTATGGCTTGGAAGACAACAGACCAGGCATGGAAACACGGAGGGTGGGAACACAGACGACGCGACACAGACTGTATGAAACACAGAGACTAAATACACATGAGGGATGATCAGGGGAAGTGGATGCACACGGGGAACACAGGTGACACTGATAATCATAACAAGACACGGCAGGAGTGAACGTAACACTGATGGGAGATGGGCAAAGTAAAGCAGGAAGTACACAGAGGTTCAAACAGGAGGAGAGAGAGCACGGGGAGAACGCAGACATAACGGGCTGGGGAAAACATAGAATAAAACACAAAGAGAGACGAGGGCTCATAAATACACAGAGGGGCACACAGGGGGTAAGAGTCACGAAGGGAAAACACATAAGGAACAACGTAACAGATCAACCCAGGAAGCATGGCCTAAATAAAGAACAAAATACAAAAATACATGAAAACTAAGAATACTGGGCCCACATGGCCCAGGACCATGACACCATGTGGTCAAAAAGCCAATGTCTTGCCACCTACAGCTCTGCCACAGTATAATTTAAGAGGCTAAGGTAGTAATTTTTATATCTTTTTTTAGAATGTAGAAAAACAGTGGGGTGTTAAATGACGTCCAAAAACAAATTGATTTCCAGCAACATGTCAGCTGTGCTGTCCCATCAACATGTGTGCCAGACAGTGTAAAGTCTCACAGGACTGTTGATGTTCAAGTGCTGAATGTTAAGTTGCAGTTAGTTTGTGTTTGGTCCTTTTTTTTTTTTTGTGCAAGTGTGACAGGATAAGCATTGCTGCTGGAGCTGCGTTTCATTAAAGCAAAGGCTTCTCAATGAGAGATTTGAGATGTCTACTTCTATTAGCTATGAAAAGATACTAAAATATTTTAAATAAATAAATAGAATAAAAAAGCAGGCAAAAACAAGGAGTCTTAATATTTAAATTCTCCACATTTGATGTTTCCCTGGCTTCTTTCTCGTTTTTGACTGGGACCAGCAGTGCAGGGGTTGGCACAATCTCCTTAGACCTAAGGTCCTGGGTTAGAATCTACTAGATGGCTGAAGTTTGTATCCCTGTAATCTGCACAGTCTGATTTACACCTACAGTCCAGAGACATGCATATTGGCTAAATTGATGTTTCTAAATTGGCCGTAGGTGTAAATGTGAGCATGAATAGTTATGTCTCTCTGTGTTAACCCTGTCCATGGTGTACACTGGTTCTTGCCCCCGTGACAGCTGGGATAAACTTCAGCCCCCCCACCCTGAACTGCAAAGGTGGAAGTAGATGTATGTACTGGATGGCAATGAGCGACGAGGGATTATCATAATCCGTGACTTCGCTGGACTGTGTGATGGGGCTTTAGCTGCCTCTAAGTGGCCAAAACTCAATAACACAAAATCTTAATTAAAATGTGTCTAAAACTTACAAACTTTTGAAAACTTTTGAAAACTCTGTGTCATTGGTAATAATTCACTGACCACTAAACCATCCAACTCTAATTAAATGCTATCATTTAATGAATGAAAGCACCATTAACTGGAGCAATTATAAACTCAACTAGGACTCGTGCTGATGACAGGTGGTCCTCTTGAAGAGCAGTTTTTAATCTGAAAGTGTGAATTGAAGCCATGCGTACTATATAACTTCTTGTTGTGTCAGGCTTTGCATCCTTGTGTGTGTCCGTGTGTTTTTCGTTTCGTCTGTAACCTCGTATCCTTTAGCGAATGTCTGTGTAGGTGGTGGCCTGCAAGAAGTACTGGGCCACTAGTCCTCTGTGCCAAAGGGTGAGTATGCATGACTGTTTCTGTGTGTGGGTGGGTTTGTGTATTTACACACCATGTGAGAAAATTGTGAAGATGTGCGCGAGAGGGTGGAGAAGGAAAAGGTGGTTATTGGTGGATGTTTGTGTATATGAATGTGGTGAACTTGATAGTTTAAATGACATGTATTTATGTTTTGAGGAAATTGTGGGCTGGGATTTTTCTGAGTGTTTTTGTTTATCTCTGATGGGAAATGATGGGTTTGAGTGCACACGTGGGTAGGCTCAAGTAGTATGGAGGATTGTGTGTGCGTTTGTGTGTGCGCGCATGTGCATGAAAAACCTGCAGAAAGGGATAAAGAGTCATGGGGCTAACATGGTCATTGATGAGCAGTGAGAACTTAATGAGGCAGCTTTTACTTCCTGGCCCCTGTGTTCTTTCTCCCTTTTGTAAAGTGTGAAGAGGGAGTGGGGTCTGTTTAAAGCCACTTCCTGTCACTAACCAAGCATGTTGTTTTTGTTTTTGTATTTCTGCACACAAGAGATAAAATGTCAGTCAAATTCAATGTACTGATCGAGCACCAAAACTGCAGTTCCTGGAATGACCACCAGAGGCTGTCCCCATAGACTACCATGTTAAAATGACCAACTTTAAAGTAGAAACAAACATGACCCTGAGACTGGTTGGTGCCTCACTCGCAATCGCATATCACTATTTAATCATTTAATGAAATTGGTCATTCCTTCATTCATTATTGCAGTGATGTCTTGTGCCATTTCACACTCCTAGTGTTAGTCAGGTTGCAGCTGATGGTGCGTGGCATAACAAGCAGATACTGTTTTAGAGCAGCGTGATCATGGTTAGGATTGCAAAGAGGCATGTTGTGCTGCTCTGAAAACTTCTTTGCAATTGCTTTGGTTGTGAGCAGGTTGCCATGGGAGCTCTGTAGATTGCATGGAAGACACAGCTTGTCTGCAAGCACTTGCCAACTTGTCGCTGAGGGGTGGCAAAACTGAGAACTGCAATGCAAACTGGAAAGGCAGCCTGCTTGCCTTCAAAGTAAAAGTTTTGTGCCTTATGGCTACAACCAACGTATTTCAAAAGGAGCAACTTTTACTTTGAAGGCAAACTGTCTACCACTTGTAAGTAAGGTTTGCACTTGTTTAGACAAGATGGTATTTTCTATGCAAACCATGAAAGTGGCAACTCAACTTTTTTTTTTCTTATTTACATTTTTAAATTTAAATATTTAGGAAAGCAGGTACCAAAGGAGTTGGTGCAAATTTCCCTTGAGAAAAGACTAGAAAAAATAAATTGCATGTGCCTATTTTTGATTTCCAGAGTGATTGAAAGTTGCATTTTTTGATGTCAGGAGAAATGTCAGTGAAGATTTACCTCAAAGGTAGGTAGGTAAAAGCAGGCGGCGTGGAGTTTATGAAATATTAAAATGGGCTTAATACAGAAATGCACAAGGAAAGCATGCAGGAGAGAGGCGTAGAAGGTGGGAGGGAGGTGAAGTGCCATGGATGCTGTGGGGGGACGAGCAGGGAGGGGTGGGATCAAGGGATGAATGAAATTAAAAGTGGTGAGGCTTAGAGGGCTAAGGAGGGAGGGAGACATGGGATGAGAGAGAGGGAGAGGAGGCGCAAAAGAGATGGATAATAAGTGGACTATACCCCCTCCCCCTTTGCTCCCGTGGAGAGGTAGGGGCAGCCTGACCCCCCTCAGTTAAAAAAACCAAAAAAAAAAAAACCTTTGTGAACCTTTCCCCGGCAGAGAGAACGGGAGGCAGACCGAGCGCAGAGCAGAGGAGAGGCAGTAAGGATCCAATTTAGAGCAGACACATAGAGGGAAAACAGCAAGCCGGACACTGAGGAAGAGGCAGAAAGAAGAAGCTGTATTTATGTCCTGGATGGTCATGGCTTTGCAGTGCTGGGCTACTCTTCTTCTTCTTGGATTAAACTTAAGGAAGCCCACTGGTCTGTAGCAGCCCCAGCAGCAGCCCCAGCAGCAGCATCACTCCTGTCCGTCACCATGCCGTCTGTCTCTCTCAGCTTGCCCACAGCTCTGGCTGGACCTGCACGCACTTGGGTCTGCCTGTCTTGCATGTTCTGGGTGAGAAAAGTTTCCAGTCAGATATTTTTAGGAGTTCACAGGATGTCTGACAGCAGAAATTTTAGCACAATTTCTCTGCAGCTCTAATATGTCAGAGTGAAATCATGTGTATAAGTCAGTAGGGCTGACTCACGTGGGACATAGTGTGACGATGCAGTGGGCATGATATTTTCTGTAAAAAAAAGGTTTATGCTTCAGATTATTTGGGAGCCCTGCTCAGGGGATCTATTGGGTGGTCTGCTTTCGGGGGTTGGGTGGAGGGTTGGGACCCCGGCTGTGGGGGGCCTTGGCACGGTGACACATTTGAATGTGGGAGATATTATGAAGGAGAACGGGAGGGCGTGCAAACGCGAGACAAACCTCTGCACTGTCTGTTTCGTTTCAGTAACATGTTCTTGTGTTTTCTTTGCTCCGTGTGCACGCTGAAAACTTTTCTGCTCCGACTTTGAGTTGAATTAAATGCTCTCCTTACTCACCCATTCCCACTCCCTCACTCCCCCTGTGTCCCGCTCTGTTTCGCACTAGGTGGTTGGGACACACAGCTATTTTTTGCTTTCTCTTGTATAATTCAATCTGCCGCGCATTCCCGCTCACAGTGAGGGGTTGTTTGTGCACTTGTGTGCCCTCTGGTCAGTGTTTGTGCGTGTGTGAGTGTCCATCCTAAATGTGCTGTGACTACGGTCTCGACATGTCTTAAAACACTGTGAGTGCTTTTCCTAATTTGTGCTCATATGAAAGAACATTCCTGTCTCAAATATACGACATTGCTTGCTGCTCTCCACGTTTTTTTTTCAGCTGAATAGAGGATGAAAGAGGAGACTGGTTTGAATAGACCATTGAGATCCATCCTTCCCCATTCTGCAGTGGTCCTTTGGGACATGACTGCACACCACTGGCAGAGCTGCAGCTCTTGGCGTGAGGACTGGATAATCTTACAGAGCTCTTCATCAGTTAATTACCATTCTTTCTTTTGAGGAGCGGGGGGCGAGGTGAAGGGGGGGGTTGTAAAAGAATCTCAATGCCCCCCAGCTAAGCTCTGGGTCACTGATTGACTGCATCAGAGCGGTGTATGACAAAGCGAGCTCACTTAAGGGGGCGGGATTCAGTGTTAATAGCAGATCTTTGTTTGGTGCTAAAATGGCCCTAATTTGGGCACACCTTATTCCAGCAGCCTGGTGTTGTGGGTTATACGAGCTTTGCACCCTTCTGACCTGTTTGCTGGACAGACTAATCCTTTATCAAGTTTTTTTTTTTTTTTTTATGCTGAAAGAGAAGGTGTCTGTGCATGATCATTTCTGAAATTTCCTAAAACGGACAGTGCCACTTTAAGGCCAGATCGATCTGAAGAAATGCTGAGGAGAGAAAAGAGCTGAATATTAAGCTCCAATCACTTTGCTCTTCCTGAAGTGACTGAAAATGTGTAGCTTTCGCCCCTTTCTGTGATGACTTCTGACCTTTTGAAGGATTTCTTAAAGCTATAAACATTTTCATTTAGAAACTTTGTTGAATGAGATATCTTAAAAATGTGTAGCTCTGGAAAACACCCAATGGCAACTTCCAGGGCTGAAATATAAACCCGTTATCCAGTCTGTGTAGCTTCCCAGTCATCTAGGTCATGGTCATTTTAAGCATTTGCAATGAAGGTAGCTGGACTTCTTTTTGGTTCATGAAGACCTGAAGAATTGTGAAGTTTCATCTCATTTAAGAAGCATCTTCAGTTCCAGCTACAGAGTTATTAAAACCCCTTGAAGGGTTAAATGCCTGGGACTCTCCATCAGTATTTAGAACTGAAGAAGCCTCTCAGATGACACGTGAAACGTCTTCCTGAAGTCGAGCTCCCTTCATTGCAAGTGCTTAATAATAAGCAGCAGTTCCTCTAGTGTCAACTTGATGTTCGCTTGAAAGAGCGAGTCAGCCCTGATATTAAAATTCCAAACTTTAAACCACAAAGAAATATGTTTAAAAGGCTGTTTTCATCTCTAAACCTAATTGTGGCTTTTATGCCAGCTGTAAAGGTTGTAAAGGTTTATATAATTGATCTATTTAAATTAAATTAAGGCTTAAATCTCATCATTTAGGGGCATTGGCACTTTAAGGGATTGTGGGTGCCAACAAAGCCACTATAGATGCTGTTTACTAATTTAAAGGGCTGGCATCTGTGCAGCACTATCAAAATACGCATAACAGCTGATCTCTGGGCTACTTTCGTATTTATGCTGTTGTTGGTTCTTTAGTTTTAACCCCTGTCACAGGGAACATAGAAGTCATCATAGATAAAGAACTTGATTATAGTGAGGGAAAGCGAGTGTTAAAAACAGTAAAATCTGTCCACTGCAACCATTTTCCCCACTGAGCTTATCTTCATGCTCCTATCTCTGCTTTTGCTGACTTTTCTGTTTAATTAACTCTTCAACAAATCAGCATTCTGCCAGTCAACGTTGGGCTTTGCACTAACTCTTGGTGAACCAAAAGCAAGCACGTCTGGACTGGGCTGGTTGCATACCCAAAATCTTTGACTCTGCCAAAGACGTGAAGAGACACAAATGTCTTAACATAAATTAGGCTTGAGTTCTAACAAAACCAAGATGGGGAGGGTGACAGTGCTAAACTTGAGTTGACAAACAGACAGGAGGCGTCATGGTGGCTTTTTTCAGCCTATGATTTACTCAAATTTGTCTTTAAGGAATGTGTTTTACATTGCAAAGACGAGGCGACCCATTGCCACAAATCTCTTTTCCAAGATTAAACATAAAAACAGAAAAGGGACTGTCCATTTGATGATGAAGTCTGCATACTGTAGACGTCCTCCTTGAACAGATGGGAAAGTGAGTACAGCTGCAAAAGCTGTTATGAAGAGACTGGTCTGTAGAATAGAATGATACAAAGTGGGAGACTGGGCACCTGACAGCGAGTAAGTTCAGCTTCAGGAAACAGACTGGCTTCTGGAACTAGACGAGATCTGTTCCTTAGCCTCCAATGGGGAGGGCTTCCTCTTGTCAGAGCAGGATAAAGGAAGATTTTTCCAGCATGGAAGCTGAAAGAAATGCTTAGAGAAATATAGGAAACGGCAGGAGCGACTTGAAGGACGCAGGAAATGAATAGAAGATGCTGCGGGCGAAACGGGAGGGCAAAGTATTTACGGATGATGAGAAAGGCCTTGAAAGAAGACCTTCAGTAGAGTGCTGACCCTCCGCCAGACACTTTGAATAATTAATGAATGCCAAAAAGGGTTTTAGGGATTTTTTTCAATTTTTTTTTTTAAATCAGGTTTCTCTGTAGGGGCCTGGAAAAACAATGAAATGCCCTTTACCAGCCCACAGCCTATAAAGTTTAAAAGCCATGCAAATCCTGTTGACATTCAGGAGCAGTAGGTTATTAACACACCCACTTACTTTGGCCTTTAGACCAAACAGGCAAGTTGATAGGATATGTGCCGGAGTGTCGGTAGCAGTGACCAGGTGCCTCTGATCTAACTATAACCACAGTCTCACATATTGGCCTCACACTTCTGTCGGAGCAAATATTGACGTCGGCTGAACCTTCACAGTTTCGAGGGATCAAAGAACTCCTCCGGATGATCGATATCCATTAACGTACAGACGCTGTAGTGTCAGAGTTGGGTCTCAAAAGGATCGTTCTGGGAATTTGTGTCATCTGAAGAATGTTAGGTTGGTGGTCTTTAGTTGTCTTGACTTGAAAATCAAAACATACTGCAAGCCTGTTGTTACTACTCCAGCCTCCATGCCTTTATGCAAGTTGCATGGTCTCATGGTAGTGCCCATTTGTGTAGTCCTTGACTATGCAGACAGAGGGATTTTGGGAGTTCTACAAATGCATGCAGTCTTCCAAAAAGCCATCACAGTTATGTATTAATCGAAAGCTGAGTTGTTGAAAAGTTGGCTCTAACGGGAAAGGAAGCCACTTACCGAAAAAAAGATTAAATGGCAATAAAACATAGATAAGAAGCCCAAAAACTTCACAGCTGCAACACATAGAAGTGGGTTAGCATATCTCTGTGTAGTACCTACTGTCATCCTGGATGTTGTCTACTTTTGGCCGTTTTCCGACACGCTCTCTGAGCTCATCTCCTTTTCCACTCTCCCTTTTCTGTCTCTCTCTGTTCGTAGTTAGCTTCTGCCTCAATCCCATTGCCTAAGATTACCTCTGATTGGGGAAAAGTGCTCCGCATGTGTGGCCCCCTTTGAAATACATCACCACTCCTAACCGTAACATCTGCGTTTATGTTACCCCAAATATTTTTTCTCTCCCTTGAGTGAGTTTGCCTCACAGTTACATTCTGGGTTTGATGCTGACCCACTTGTTGACATGTTGGGGAGTTTTGTCATCTTTATCTTTGTGTGGCTTCTTCTCACGGTCGTGACTTAGATGAAAAATCATGAACAACAAAAAGGGACGTTTAACTCTTGCTCATTGATTTACAAGAGATGTTGAGCTTTGTGTAATACCCCCACCCGCCCCTTTTGGTCCTGAGGGACCCCCTCAGCTTTGTCTATGCTTCACTGGGCGCATTGGTCCTAAACCTCCCATGGTATTCTGGTTTTCTGTGACAGGAAGTTTGGAATTCAGAAACGTAATTAGATTGCCTCATTTTACTCTACCTAATCCAGGGATACTGGCTGCTAGACTGCTGTAAAGTTAGTTTATCTACATTTTCATTGGTGACATTAGACACCATGCTCATTAAACATTTGTGTCCACTTTAGTAGAAATATTACTTTCTCTGAAGAGCTTAACCCACCTGGCCTCTTAGAAAGTTTAATACTTGTCCTTTAAACCTCTGCTTATCCCAAAGTCATGTCTATCACATGGTTTGTTTGAGTCTGGCGAATCCATGACTTTTTGCTTTTGTTACTTTATGATTAAAATGACCTTTAACCAAATATACTGGAGTCTTTGGCTTGTTTCATGGATTTTATCTTAGTTTTTGACTGTTAAGAAACACTTTGTTATATTTTTTTAGGTACCATCTTGTTTAAATAAAGTATATTCTTCACTCTTCCTCAACAACAGCTTTCTACCTTTTGTCTCCCTCTCTGGATTCTGCTTTTGTGCTAGACAATAATTTAATACAGGTGACCTCACTCAAGGAAATGCCTTAGACTTTGAGAACAAGGAGGGTCAAAGGTGAACATTTGAGAAGTAGAACAACAATGTGGACTGGCTGTAGAGTATGCTCTTGAGTGTGTGTAGGTGTTTGAACCTGGTAATAATTAAGGCAGCTAACAGGAAGCGCACTGTGGTACCTGGGGCCACGTTTATTGCAAAACTAATCTGCAATTTTGTAATGCAGTCACCAGTGATGTACAGATTTTAACATATTAAAGCTGTACCTGCGCCAGAAAAGAAGTATAGAAACAAACATTTGTAGAGGTTTAAGCTAGAAATTTAGGTCAGTTGATCATCAGCAGTTCAGTGGATTCATGTAACACTATTTTAGGTTTTTCTGTTTACATTAATCAGATTAAGGTACAACTATAGCCAAGTATTCCTTGTTGCTGCTGACTGGTAAATCTGTTGTGGATTTTCACCTCTGTTCTCTGATTATTAGAGGCTCATGCTTTCATTGTTGGGCTTTAGTTTGACTTCACAAACATTTTCTTTGGAGGAGATGAAAAAGAAGAAGCAGGGGAAAAAAGTGATCACTTGATTATGATTGGATTATGAAGAAAAAACAAACTCTGGTATTGTGATGTATTTCCATCTCACTACTTACCTGAACTTTAAACATTACAGTACATCTCATTTAAGAATTGTTACACCCTTGCTAATTAAAGAGACGTACATTCGAACCCTTTCTGCTCACAGTAGGAAGGTGATTGAGAGAAAAATGTCAAAGAAGATTCAAACGTTTACTGTGTTGTTTATCGACCCCGTGTTTAGTGCTGAAAGTCACCTTATATGGATATGCTTCATATCTCATGTGTGCAGTAGACTAATTGCAAGCCAAAACATTCCTTACATGTACACGTAGACTCGAATTTTCAAGCGTCTTCAGTGCCAGAGCACAACTTAGCAGCCAAGTTAAACTTCTGTAATTTTTTAAAAAATACAGCAACAAAGCACAAACACGGTTTAAAGCCAGGAAACATGTCACCTTTTTTAATCTGATTCCAGAAATCGAGCACATTTGTTTGAGAGCCTGACATCATGATAAAGCACTCTGTGGAGATTAAGAGAAAGGACGAGGAGCTTTCTCCTTAACGCTGGGCTTTACTTCTCCCGTTTACTAGCCGTCCACTTGCTTGATTTGTCCCAATGAGAGTCACAGAGCTTCTTAATGCCATGATAACCTACTACTTTGGACTTGATCTAAGACCTCCTGTGGTTACCTGTGCATTCAAGAGTGAGGCCAAACAACGCTCATTGGAAGCGGCGCTGACAGCATCATGCTGCGCTGCCCGTGCATTTATCCAAAAGGGATCGGGGGAGCTTCGAGATTCTTTAATTATTTGAATTCATGCTCAGGTGGTTGGCTTGGTTTAGTTTTGCTGGTGCCATGAATAATTTTCTGCACTTTTTAGATTTTCTTTATATTTTTTGTATTTTTAGATAAGATTTAGGTTGGGAAAAGCAGAAGAAGCTCTCATCAGGAAATAATAAGATCTAATCATAAGAACAAAGTCCCCCAAAACATGTCATCCCCATTCTTCCTTCATCTGGGGTTATGGTTTTAGTTTCACTCGTCCCATCCAAGAGCGTCTGCCTCTGCCAACCCAGCACGATATGGAGCTCATGCTGTTTCCCTCAGCAGTTTCCTCCTATGATGAACTTTGGCTGTCTTTGATTAAACCCATTTTTATCCTTCTGAATCTAAACCTTTGGCAGGCACTGTCTGCTTTTTTATTTGGAGCTTGTAGCTCTCTATGTTCCGCATGTATAATTTATTTTCATACGCTGCTATATGACAACGCTGCGAGGGAAAGTTCAGAAGGTTCAACTGTTTTCTTTAGACAAAGTTTATCTCAGGCGATTTTGAGATTTTCTGTAAAAACAAATGAAGCTGAAATCTTATCAATTGCTTAATACGGATTTGCTGTAACATTTCGAAACAGATACCTGAGTCCAAGCCAGGAAACGATACTGTAATTGTGTTACAGCAGTAATAAAGAATTTCTTTTGAGGTTGCAGACAAAAGAAAAGAGCAGCTCTTTAAAGTTGAATAAGTAAAAACAAGAATAAGCAAAGTGGGATCAACAGATTGACAATTAATGCGTTTCCTGTTACATGATTAAATTGATGAGTATCCAACATTTTCTGTTTGATAAATAAAGTTTTTGTTTTTAAATTATCTCATTAGTATGAAAAAAGTATCACAGCCACCGATTATAGTTTGTTTTGCATCTATAATATCATTTTAGATGTCATCTGCAGCTCTTTCTAGGACCTAACTGATTTCAATGTAAAAATGCAAATGTGCAATGTGATTGGATTGAACCTGGTAAAGCCCTTGTGTGGTTTATAATGAACCTCATCAAGGTTGAAACATCACGGTTATAACATAAGAGAGCTGACAGACCTATTGTGTTGCCGATATGGGGTTAATCACACACACTAATGTTAATTTGATATGATGTTCCAAAACCATTTTAACATGCTAACATTTGCTAACTGGCAATAAACAAACTTATAGAACAGCTGTGATCTGAAATTAGACCTGACTGTAGCAGAGTGTCTAAGGGATCAGTGAAGATGGTTAAACTCCAGTGTGATGCCAATACTCTGGCCACTGTAGGAACTAGTGGGTTGTGTTATGGCGGTCTGCACCTGGTGCATGTGTTTTACCACACTATCTTGCCCTACAACACGTTTTTCTTTTCTTTTTTTTAAGGTTGGAATAGGTGGAGAAAAAGTACCTAATCTAAGTTACGTACTCCTGAGTGACACTGAATAACTGCTAGGCTGGTTGCTGATTGGTCAAACTTGAATCAAATACCTTTACAAAAAAAATTATTAGAATTTTTTAAAATTCAGCAACCTAGTGGAAGCAAGAGGAAGAATAGTACGCTGCTCCTCTTAAAGAAAGCTATCAGCAATGTAAAATTAGATATAAAAACTAAAAACAGATAACACGGCAGCACCTCCCTGCATACTTTCTGTCTACTTGCACCATCAGTACTGACGTCATGGTTGAAGCTGTTGCAGAAATATTTCATTACCGCGTGTGTCTATTTGTTTCTACATTGCAATAGAGACAGATGCTAAAAGGGTTAGTTAGGGTGCATGCGTCCTAACTAGCTCCTAACCCCCCCCCCCCCAAAAAAAAGAAAAAAGTTCATACAACCTTGCACTTGATATGGGTTGAATCTAATGAGCACGTAGACTATGTTTTTACCACATTTACACACACACGCTGGAAAAGTGTTGACCTAACTGCAGTTTAAAATCCAGGATCGTGCTTTGATCTCAAAGGATAAACTTGAAACTTTGGCAAACATTTGTCCACGGACTCACAGCTGTGACTTTCTTCACTAAAGTTGCCTTAGACTCATGTGGTAACTTCCAGCAACACTTTCACCTCATCTTCGGTCCAACCACAGAAATCTCTATCTACCTGTGCAGTGTTTTCCGAAAACAAACCAGCCTTCTCGATCCTGTTTGCATAAAGAACACACACATGCATGTTGTCTGTGAAAAGGGAGGTTAATATGTATTTAGTGGGTTGCAGATAGAGATTATTTCTGAAAATGGAGGTTAAATGGATGTAGACTAAGCCTCGAGGGCCGGTGTCCTGCAGGTTTTAGATGTATCCTTGATTCATCACAGCTGATTTAAATGGCTACATTGAACTAAAATGAACTAATCATTTGATCCAGGTGTTTAGACCCAGGGTGATATCTAAAACCTGCACGACACCGGCCCTCGAGGCCTGCCGTTGGCCGAGCCTGTCATAGGGGATTGTCAATGAAGAACCTTGAGATACTGGTTGGTGTGGTGTTCTGCGTTAAAATTCAGGACCTAACATAAAAAGTCACAGATTGTGTCTTTGTTGTGTTTCGGTAGGAGGGCTGACCACCTCTATTGTTCCCCTACCTTTCTCCATTGCTTCCTATGCTACTCACAAAGTTGAATGAGTACCAGATTGTGACAACTTAGAAAAGATGACTGCTGTGCGTTATTCTAATGCTCTGTGAAAAAGAAGGGATTTTTCCCCCCCCTCTCTTTACTTCTGGATGACTGAGTAATTTCCTCCTTGAGATCCACCTCACTGAAATGAAATGCCTGTAGAGTCAGAGGAAGTAAAGTGGAGGAAAGAGAGACTGGACTGGAATGCCTGGGGTGCATTTTTCCCCCCTAAATGAAAAGCAGGTGACTGTTCATTGTAAGACTATTTGGTTAGTGGGAACCAGAGAGCGGAAGGAAAGCTTTGGGGGAGCTCTCTTCTTTCTGGTATTTAGCTGTGAATTGTTGCTCACTGCACTTGTTCTGTAGTGGGCTGCTGACAATTAGGGGATTCAGAGAAACTCCCTTCTTCAACTGCTGAATGTATTGTAACATGCCAGTCAGAGCAAGGCAGTTAATTGGAGCCAGGCTTGTTTTATGTGCTCTCACTTTCTCCTCGAGAGTTGACCAAGAAGTCATTACAAAGCTATCTGGATGAGCTTTGTGGAAATATTTTGTAAAGTTACTGTTCTGTCATTTAGCCTATGAAAATATCAACAATGCGCTGGTGGTAACAGAAAATTAAGCCTCTGGTTGGCATGCAGCTTGAGGCTGGAAGTGTTTTTCTGTCTGACTGAAGCTGAATAATAGTCATAACAAATTAGTTTTGTTGAGGTTCAGTTAAAGACAGAATAACACTGCTACAAACAAGGCCCGTGCACATAATTGCTAATTGGCATCGCATGTGAAAGGAGTCAAAGGCTAAACAGAAATGTGAGAATCAGCTGAAAATGGTGTTGTAGGAGTTTGTGAAAGGAAGAAGAACACTCACTGTTGTTGTGTAAGCTCATGTTTCTCATTCTCCTAACTTCATCCTTACTGTTTTGTGCATGCTAATAGGTTAGATGCATCTGCGTTAATTCAGTTGATTGCCTGTTTTTTTTGAAAATATCCCTTAAAAATTGCCCAGAAGTTAAAATGTTCTTTTTTGTCTTTTTTTTTTGTCTAAACAGCAGCCTAAAAGTATTCAGCTTTGTTTGCTAGATATAAACAATAATCAGCAAATTTTGACATTCATAAGACTAGAAATTGTGAACTTATTGCTGTTGTTATTTTTTATACAAAAACTTACAAGGCAAATCCGATAGACCTTTTGGTGGCAGTACCACAAAGAGTTGCAGGATGGGCGACGCAGTCGTAATACTTGATGCCTGACGTATTTTGTATGCAAAACAATATCTGGATAATCTAGAGCTGTTTTAGATACAAGTCATGCTGAAAGATGAGGTATAAATTGAGCTGTTTTGACACCGTTGCCAAAGGCGTGTGTATGTTTGCACAGGGGTGGCCAAACTTTTGCATGCAACTGTCAACTCTGCCTTTAAGAATCAAAGTCTTCAGTGTTATATTGTGTTGGATCATTTAAAGACATGTTAAGCTCTTCTTTATTTTCTATCAAATCTACTGTTACCATGGAGAATGTTCATATTAGATAATAATGAGGTCAGAGTAGATGCAACTAATCCCTGGGAGACTAAGCACAGGCCTTGTTAGGCAAAATGCTCTGTTTCAGGCAATTTTTTTTTCTACTTTTGCATCACAGCTTGAGTTGAGCCCCTCCCACCTACTCTTCAAGCTGTTTGCAAGTGGCAGCCAATCCAGAGAAAGTGGACTTAAAACTAGATAAACTAATATGGCTCGTTTCAAACTGAGGGCCTCCACCAAAGCCCGGTGTGGGATAAATGAGGATTATTTTCAACTGTGACTCTAGCAGAGCTACTCGAGTCCATGATTACATAAGTCCTGGAGATGTTAGAGCTGTAGCATTGACATATTTGAACAGGTTTATACAGGCCGTTAAGCATCAGATTACTGGTAACATTAGCAGTCTTGCCTCATTAGTTCAAAGACAGCAATTATCTGTATCTTTCATCACTGGTTAAGAGGGAGCATTACAAAGTTTAGCACCACTTTACAGGTAGCATTTGCATCTTTCAGTAACTTGTCCTTTGATTTCTCAACTGAAGTTTAAGTGCTGTTTAAATTATTCGGGGGGGTTTGGCAAAGCTGGAATTTTTTAATGACCCCCATTTTAAACCCACTGTTATAGTCATGCCTCATTCTGATAGGCTGTACAGTTTAGGTACCATTGAAAATGATCTAATATACTTTGTGAAGTTTGTAAAGTTTCCAAGGAGAGAGACTCTGTTTTTTTTTAATTATACCCCCCCCCCCCCCCCCCCCCCCCCAACTATTTGAGTTGTTTATAGTCACATGATATCATGAGTTTAGATGGAAAGAGAATAGAGGTTACGATTGTATTGTATATTGTATTTGGATTTTTAGCTGGTGATGGGGAAAGACTTGAATCGATGAAGGTAGTGCGTGGAGGAAAGAGGTCAGGTCGTGGAGAAGAGGAGATAGGTTAGAGGTCAGTTGTCCTTTGCCAGCTGAAATGAAGAATAGCAGCCTTTTGTGAAAGGGGACCGTCCTCTGGAGGATGGGAGGGGGGGTCGTCACAAAAGTAGAAAAAGCTTTTGAGAAATCTTTCAGAAATTCTGTTTGCAGTCATCTGAAATTAGTTTTGCTTGCACACTCATTGAGTCAGTGAGCGTTACATGTGTATACACAAAAACACAGATGGAGACATGCAGTGATCACTCCAATGCATCTTGTTAAAATGTCTATCCATGCATATGGTGTCCCATATGAGAGATTGTAGTGTGCTAGCTGGCTCATTAACCCAGCTGACTGCAGAGGTCTCGGTTAGTCTTCTGGCCTCAGCGGGAAGAACAATAGTGTTCGATTGGTGGGGGTCAATAATGAAGCACTATACTGTGTGTATATGCTATTCACTGCCTCCATTCACGCTGTAGGAAATCGACACAGAAGGGGAGGACGGACGGCTGGTGCTTGTCCGTCTCTTCTGTTGTGGCGGCTTCTTTCTCACCTCTTCTCACTACAGCTGAAAAATCACAAAACACTTACTTTTTTCCTGCATGAAACCTGGTGAAAAGTTCTATTTTCTTATCAATATGAAGACAAAATGTCTTTGTTTTGGGTTTTTTTTTTTTTTTTTTTTTGGTTGGTTGGGTTCTTTTTGGTCATGGGGAGTGGTGTCATTGTTAGTTTCTAGGACCAGTTTAAGTGGAGAATAAGCAATTACTGTGGACTGTTCCAGCAACACTTGTTAGGTCAGGAATTTCAGGGTAAGATAGTAGGGCAATAGTAGTAGCTACATCTTTTGTTTCTTGACATTTTAAATTCGGATGCTGTGCCAGCAAATGGTGGTTTTGGAGAAATGTTACACCCCAGCCGTCTAGCCAGCTGTAACTGATGTAACAGATGTAACTTTTTTCCTCTAACACACATAAATTGAATTGTGGTGCACCATATTAATTGCCAGTATCATCGTGTGAATGGGGTCATCTCAGATTCTCTAACTTTTAATTTTTTATCCTCATTTTTTAATGTAATTTTTGTCATGTGATGGCACTTTTCTCTGCTGATTGAGCATTAGCCTACTTATCTTTAGGTGACATCTAGCTAGTTTACTCCTATCTTCTTACTCTTAGCCTTGTTATTTTGTTTTCCATGGATGCCTGGATGCTACACTTGACTATGAGCACGTTATCAGGATTATAAAAATATTTTACTCTTTAACTGTCAGTGGTATGTCTGTTTCTTTGTCTTGTTTTTAGGGACAGTGAACATTTGAACCTGGAACTGACTGATATGAAATTAAACATTTTGTGTGTACATTTTGTTTTTAACTCCCATTGACTGTGATAATGCCTCGTGTGGCCTTCTAGTACAACACTAGCTAATTGTTTTCAGTAAAAGAAAACAATTAGCTAGTCCTGATGATTTTACTGGTGTGCTGAAATAACCATTTTAGCCATATCACACTGAAAGCAAAATTCATAATTACTAAAAAATGGGGCTTTTGTCAGAAAACTACTGTTAGATGCACATGGATTTGAAAAATTTGTATCAGATATTGTAAAGACAGTTTAAAAATAAACTTTAGTTTGCTCACACATTCCCACTTCATGTCTTTGATCCTTTAATATTTTGTGTTGTGTGTATGGTATACGGGGTTTTTTTTATTGTCTGTTTATTATTAAAAGGAACCAAATTTTGTTTGCAATTCTATTTTTATTTTATTTTTTTTTTATATTTTGTTTTTAAACTTACTTTACTCTTACAGCTTTTACAGCTGATAGACTGAATTGAGCAGTACGGCCAAGTGTCAGAGGCGTTTGTACCCATACAAACATGGTTCTGTGTGTATATGAGGTAATGCATCAAGTGCCAGTGTAATCAGAGGGGAAATCAGTGTGTGTACATACGTAGGTCTCTGCATGAGTCACATGTGGGAAGCAGTTGAGGGAATAGTTTTGAATTCTAAACTTGAGGAGAAAAACAGCCTCTTGGTTACCTTATTCAGCTGGAATGTCTGTCGCCAAGCAGAGTCTGGAAGGGTTTATCTCCATACTATAACATTACCTAATACATGCTGAAGCTGTATGAACAGTATGATTCTAAAACTTTATATCCATTGCAAGAAAAACAGTGCTATCTGAAATCTAAAACTCAGCCTTGGACAAATGTGTTTCAGATGTTTTTAAAAAAGAAAATCTCAAATTTGAGTTTAATTTTTCTGCCATTAATCAAATTATGGCGGTTTTTCGCTACGTGACGAGATCATGTTTCTGTAATTGTGCATTTTGAGTTCTTGGACAACACTGTTTCCCCTGCCATTGCCTTTGGGAGGTACCCCCATGCCCCCAGTTTGACCCATAATCCTCCCATGAGGAGAACAAAAAACAAAATGATGAATAAAATTGCCCATCATTTAATGTCTACTTGTAGTAGTCGATTAAATAAACACAGTTTTGTGTTTTAGATTGTAGTTACCAGTGTTCTAATATATGTATACACAAGACATTTGATATGAGGACACAATGCATGGAGGACCTGCTGTGGAGGAATGGCTGAGTGCAGCCTGCAGCTGTGCAGAGGTTTTTGGTTGTAGCTGCCTCTGATGGACACCTTGAGCCAGCGTAGCAGATATATTGTGACTAAATGCTGGCCAAACAAGTGGTGGCAATGATGACAATACTGTCCACACACTGGTTTTTGTGTTCTGAAGCCACTAGCTTGAAAATGTAATAATTCATTAGTGTTCATCACACAAATAACTAATCCTATCACTGGCAAAATATATCAACCAGAACTACAAACTAATCAGAAACCACTACGTCCACTACATGTAAACGTAAGCAAACAGTTGTTAAAATGCATCATTTGAAAATGATGAACTCGACCACAAGTGTGTTTTATCCCTCCAGCACAATGTTGTCAAGACTCTTTACAGGCAATGTGTCAGTTTAGCGATCAAGAAAATCCAAATCTGTAAAGTGAAAAAAAGAAAAAAGAATTTTTGTGAAGGAACAGAAAAAAGTAAAACTTAAAGATTTAATGTCATGACTTAACAAGAAATGCCTCTGGACTGATGTGGGTGTTACTGACAGTGCAATCAATGCCCCCCAAAACAAAGAGGAACGATGACAAAACCAAAGATTGTTTTTTAGACTGCAGATATTAAAGCCCAATGTGCATCAGGCTAGAATCTTGCAAAAGTGGTGGATGTAAAACTTCTGCTGCTGATGGCTGGACAGCTGGTACTGGTGAAAGCATGAGCAGCTCTCATGCTGAGCCCCGTCAACCACAACAGTCCAGGGAGCCCAATACAGATAAAAATAACAGATCTTTTAACCTTAAATTTTAACAACACAGTATTGATTAACATCTAAACCTATTGTTCCATTAAAGAGGAAAAAATCTGGTTTAAACTTCTTGATGTCAGCCCTTTTGTTACCGTTCCAGGCTGTGCCTAAAACTAAACTGGGAAAAGTGGAAAGGTAGCAGCTGCTAAGTGAAGACCTTCCTCTTCTTTTTACAACTTTTAGGAATGAAAAGTGTAAAATGAGGGTGGAATTTGTGAGTGATGGTCAGTTATTTCTGCACATATGTGTATGAATGTGTGATGTAGGAGGTCTGTTCATCTGTGTGTACGTATTTGCACATCTTTATGCACGAGAGCGCCTGTTTTGCCCATGCGTGCTAATGAGTGTTAGGCAGGAGATTATGTGTGCGTCTCTAAGGGAACGGGAGTCTGTTCCCAGGAGCTGCAGTGCCTGAGTTGACGAGGGGGGGGTATTTGTACACCCTGACCCCAGCTTTCGGGGGTCCCGGGTGGTTGTCTGAAACCATTTCCTTCCTTTGTGGTCCATTTGAGAGCCTGAAGTGTGACGCAAATGTGAGGGACAGAGTCCATTTGCATGGGCCGCTACAGGTTGAAACAAAAAATGATCAGCTTGGGCTTCATATCCCATGAACGCACTCAGAGGGACGTCTTTAATTCTGCAGATCTGTGCTCCCCACCCCCATAGGTCTCCTCATCATCCTCAGTCGAATCCCCCATATACTCCACCCCGAAACAATAAACAAAGTCTGAGAGCCCCGGGTGCATCGCTAATGATCGGAAACAATTAAGGGCTGACAAAAGGGAGCGTCCTGCTATATTGCTGCGCGCCGTATTTACATTTTGGGGTTAAACGACTGAAGCGCAGATTTCTGGTGAGGGCAAGCGGACTCAAACAGACGGACGTGTTGAGGAGTTCTTTCTTTTGTGTGGCTGTGTGAAGGAGGATGTCTTGAACTGCTTGGCACTCGAGTGATACTACAAATTTAAACCTCTCAAAGTCAAAAGAATTTCAGCTCTATGCACATTACACTCCTCCAGCCTCATTTTAACCGCTCTACCCACAGAAGTCAGAGAATAAAAATGTACAAACAAGACAAGTGGCATAACAGTGGACGACTGTACCCTCCAACCCCCACCACCACCCCCCACCATGGCTGTCTGACTGGTTAAGTCCTGGTGTGTGAATGGATAGAGGGCTGGGAGAGTGTGAGAAGGCTCAGGAGTGGTCAAAGAGGCCGCTGAATAGACTCCTGGATTGAGACATCCTGCCTGTTTAACACAGTGCAGCATAGTGTAGAGGTGTGTGTGTGTGTGTGTGTGTGTGTGTGTGTGTGTCAGAGAGAGGGAGAGAGTGAGAGTTTGTTATAGACAAGGAATTACAAAACATTGTCTCATTACTAAAGAGAGAAGAAAAATACCTCTACTTATAAAATACCTCTACTTATGACAGGAAACAGATTTAGATTAGATTTGTTTTTATAGTTTAATGACTATTCGTAACCATCATGACCATCCCTAGTTCATGATTATAGCTCCATAGGAACTCCCAAATTTATTAAAATGAATTTCCTTGTGCATGGAGAAGGCATCTACTTTTAAAGGAGTCCAAACTTCTCTATTCCACTGCAGACGGTACTTGGGTCATCATAGCCAACGTGACAGAAAGGTAGTGTAAACAGAAATGATGGATGATAAAACAATGATGGCTTTTTTGGTGGGAGGCTGTATGCCACAGCAAAGATATGAACTCTGGTTTTAGAAAAGGAAGCCAGCGAGTTTGATGTTCTGTGTTTCACCCGTTAGTCGTGTTTCTCCCTGACTAGTCAGTGGTCTGCAGGATTTTCATGTCACCCTTTAGCTTTGGCTCCGCTGTAGAACTTTTGCTGATGAGAAAACCAACAAACAAAAATAAAAAAACTACTGAGTGATGTTCTTTTGTGTCATGTAATGTTGAAGCTGTGGAGATGTGCATCAAAATCTGAGTAAAAACAGGACACAAAGACCTGTAGCCCTGAGTGGAAATGATGGGCTTCTCATTGAGGATAACCATGTGATGGGATTTCACTTGTGGGGAGAATTAGGATGATCACATCCCCCCAGCAACTGACACCTGGGTTTGTAGCATGTTACATTTAATTTTCCATTTATTTTTACGTTACCTGCTTTACTTTATGTTAACGTTTTGATATTCTGGCTTGTTTTAAAAACAGATTCCTGTCATTTTTTCACATTTTTTTTATTTCACTAGAGACATCTGAGAGCTTTCTTTTACTGTTAGCTTAATTTACTGTATTGTTATGCAATATATAATTATTTTTTTTAAAATGAAATTTAAAATGTACCAGTGGAAGCAGAGTACATGAGAGTTCACTAAAGAGCGCACTACTGCCTCACATCCTTTCCCAAGTATCGTTGTGGTAATTGCATCCAAAACAGGTGATGTCATTGTAGCCCCCACAGGACTTAATGACTGTTTTTGATTGTGTGGTTTGAGAATAGACATTTGACAAAAAGCAATTTAAAGGCAGGTGTTCCTCCAGCCACCTGCCTGCTGATAGTATAGACTCTTTATGTTGACAGTTGATTCCCCAACAGCCTGGAAGTAAAAACAGTGTTTCTGTATAAACGTAATCTGCGCCCTGCCTCATTCCAGCAGTATCAGTGTCCATTAAATTTGGTGTAATTTGGCAAAGCTTAGACATGCTTGAATTACTGTGACCGAGCATACGATTAAACCCACATATCACGCTTTTCCAGCCTCTCAAAGTCTAAATCCATATCCAAAGTCTTAAACCAGCAGGTGGCAGCCAGGGCCTTGGCAAGATACATACGAGTGCCAACCAGGGACCTTCACTCCTCCTCAGAAAAGCCCCCTTGCCAACATGGTGCATCCTGCACAGCCATGGTCATTATTTCAGTCTAACTAGATTAAGCTAATCACATTATGTTGTGGCAAGGCGTAGTCGGGAGATGGAATGAAGGGTCGGCTGTCCTGCTGTTGCCATCCGGCTCTGAAAAACAAACAGTGAAGTTCTGCATAGAGCTGTTGGAGTATGTTTAAGTTGCTAAACCTCTGGATAAGCTCGTGAATCAGAGAAACTATCAATTCTGAGAAAGTGTAATGCATCATAAAGCTGTAAAGCCTTATTCACAGTGCTAGCCTTTTGAATGTTATTTTTTAAGACCTCTGGAGAGAGATGTCTGCTACCAGAACATACTGACACTACAATCTTGCTAAAACTTCTTTTAATATGCTGGATCTTTGCTTCAACACTATGTGGAAGTTGACAGGATTGATAATCATGTATTTCTGTAGAGTTCCCAAAACTTGAGATGAGTGTTTTCATCACTGACATCTTGGCGTTTTGAACCCAGATGTGCGTGCAAGTGTGGATGTTTCTGTGAAGCTGTTTGATTTGTAAATCCCAAATTCTTGAGCATATCCTGGATGATGTTCTTGTCTGATGCCTAGAATGACCAATATTTGCAAAAAGGACTCTATTAATATGACAAGAAGTTATTGATTGGTGTCATAAACTCTTCAGGAAAGTGTTTAAGGGTCAAGGCTGAAGGCTGTTTTCTGACTTCTGTCGGACAATAGATGTTTCTGCCACCCCTGATGCCTGTTATAAATGCAGGCTTCATGCAGTTCTGCACTGGCTTCAGGTTTCACACCCAAAAAATGGCATCTGTCTTTGTGCCAATCAGCCATATTTAATGGATGATACTATTGAGCCTGTATGACAGGAAATGCTGATAAATCGTAAAAAACCTACATCAACAAGTTTCGACATTTCCCCCGAGTCCATGGAAGTGCAAGAATAACAGCTTTTGCCCTTTAAAGGAAATGTTGTAGACCTGTCATACCTAAACACTGACCCCGGTTTTAAATCTTTGTCAAGTCTTGTTGAGTCATTTTAGCGTTTGCAGTGTTGAACTCAATGTTATATTAGAGAGTAACCTGAAATATTACCTGCTTGTGTTTTAACTGCTTCCCAGATGACAGGAAATCCAGGCTCAGACAGTGCAAATCACTAATATAAATCAAGTTCCAAGAAAGCTTAATCATACAATTCCGATGATGCCTTTGATGTTGCCTATTAGTTGTACAAAACAGACCAGAACAAATCTAGAAAAGACTGTTAAAAACCAAACCATGTAAATCCAAACCTCTCTGGAATTACATATCTAACAGTGCAAAGAAATTACAGCTATTGTTGTTACGGGGAGTGTAGCACTTTGATGACCAGTTAGCTTTACTGTAGAGCAGTTAAATGGGAACAGACTACACACTTAGTCCAACAGATACTTAGTTTGATTTATAATTGAAGCGTTATTCCTGTGCTGTCATTTCTCACTCCGCTGCCTTCCAACAAGATTTCTGTTTGGACTGAGAAGAATAAAAACGGAGGGGGGCATTAGTGGTTTTAAGGTTGTGATGGTTGGTGGTCTGGCAGCTCTTTCAGAGAGGGAACTACTTGAGTTTCCTTCTAACATGCTCAATATGTCTCTGTGGTCTTCTAGTTTGAGAATTCCTGTACAAGAAGTCCCCCAATATGCCAACCACATGGTCACTTAGTCCTGTCCGGCATGTGCACGCACACACACACACAGACACACACTCTTAATGGAAGCCTCATGGCTGAACGCCATGCTAACGGGCACTTCCTGTGTTGAAAACACATCCATTTTCTCTTTCATCCCAGTACTGAAGGTATGTAGAGTTGAGGCACTTAGATGCATGAAAAAATCCTACACGTGCATGGAGACGTTTACAGAGAAAAATTCAGTAGGATTGCAGTGTTGTGTAAGTTTGTTTTGCAGTTCTTGCCCAATGCATTTCAGCCTTTTCTAATTAAATATAAAAGTGTCTTTAACAGTATAATCTGTTAAGCTGTTATTCCCTTAAGACACAAACTGAGACCAGCTGAGCAAATAAACAACAAAAATTATGTCACGTTTCCCATGATTGAACATTTTGGGAGAGGGGGGGGCTTATGGAAATATGACGCACGTTTCTCACAAAGACCCTGCAGGAGTCGGTCTCACTTTTGTGTTTGGTGTGTGTCACGACCTTAAATTGCGTTTACAAAGCCGGCAGGAAAAGGGCTGGACGCTGGATGGTACATGGTGAAGGAAAAACAGCAGGCTGCAGACAGACACTCGGGGATGTTTAACAGGCCTGGGAGATAAAGTTTCTCCAGAGTTGTGTAACACACCTGCAAAGGAGGGCAAAGAGATGACAGGTCAAATGTGGGGAGGAGAAAGGAGTAGGAGGTGGTTGAAAGAAAGAAAAACAGGAGATAAGACAGTGTTTTTGTTTTTTGTTTGCTTCTGACAGCTTAAACCCCCACAGCTTTACTTCCTGGGAGGACTTTAGAGGACTTTGAAGCAAAGTTTTTAAGCACAAATAACTTAGTTGTAATGATTTGCCTCTGGAGGAGGGGTTGCTCCTGAGATGAATGTAAGGGTTGATATATGATTTACAGTTTGACTTTATAGATTCAGTATTGTCTAGCTTATAAAATGATTTCATTTGTGTTTTGAATGATCTTATGGCCATAAAAATACCGCTCAATGACTCACGCCACCTGGACTCAGTGAAGCTTGCAACATTTTTTTTAAACTAACATTCCTCCTCTTTTGTCTTTTGTTGTTGTTTTCCTGACTGCAGCCAGAGGAGTTGGAGGCTCTTCATTCCCACACGTTCCGGGTGAAGACTTTCAAGAAGGCAAAGCACTGCAGCGTCTGCAAACAAACCATCATCCAAGACGGATTCATCTGCCGAGGTCAGTCACCTGTCCTGAAGCACCCACATCAGGACTCACCCCAGCAGCTCTCCTCGTGATGATGACAGAATTCAAGCAGAGTTATGCTCTGTTAACGTTTTTTGTTGATGAGCCTACCTTTAGTATCTTTCTTTTTTTTTAATTTAACCTTTATTTATACAGGTAATCCCATTGAGACTCAGTCTCATTTAAAAGAGACCTATTTTAGACACAATAATAATGTTAAAGCAATAAAAACAAAACAATAAAATTGTAAAAATTGTCTAATATTTGCACTCATTACCACTTAGCTAGAAAGCATTTCAAAGAGTTTCAGTTTGTTGCCTATGTGAGCCGAGCCAAGCATTGTTTTGTAGTTAAAAGGATCTTATCTTAATCCTCCTTTTTTGTGGTTAAGATAATATTTTCAGGGTCCAAGGTTCATATACAGTCTGACCTACCATTTCTGGGAGAGTTGACGAACAAAAATATGTTCAGCTCACTTTGATTGGTCAGACTTACATACTTCGATTTTCAGACAAGAAAGCAGATCTTGTTATCTATACTAGTGTGCATTTTGTCCAGAAGTCCTCATACTAAACAGTTGAGTTGATTCCCTGCTTCTACAGTCTGAACCATGTTACCATTTCTGAAACTACATATACGACGAACACCTGAAGGAGCATTTCCACTTTTAGGTCCCAAGAAGTGTCATATTCGGAGCAGGCAGGCACGACTACAGAGGCATAAACACACCTGACTTTGGGGGGAAACTCCTTGGAAAGTTTTTGCTTTCACTTGTTTGTTACGGTTTACAAATGATTGCATTATGTTTTTTGGAAACAGGCTGCAAAACACTTTCGTTAGACTCCTAATCTAAACTCTGTTTGATCACTTAAATCTCCCCGAGCTAGAGTTAACAGGCACACAGGGATGGTAATATTAACTGCTGCAGTCAGGAAAACATTGAAGGCAATATCTGTTACACATCCGTCAGTGGTCTAAATGAGAGGTCATCCAAGGTTACTTGGGGTCGCCTTTGTGTCGGGATTTAGTCAGTTAAGTGACAGAGGACGGCAGAAGAAGCTCCAGGAGGGTTAAAGGTTAACAGCTTCTCAATTTCCTTAATGGTGTTTACTGAAGAGACAATGTGGTTGACTGACGGCTGATTGATTCGCATCGTTCCATTGGTGCAGTCATTATTAATAGAATAAAGATGGAGGCATGTTTTCTCATTTAAAAATATACACTGCAGGGTGTCTCTGTGTTAAATGGATATACTAACATAGCCAGGACCCTTCTGAGGTTATTTTTATGTTTTTACAGTTTTTTTTAAACCTGAAACTACTGCGATAGGCTTATAACATAAAACGTCAAACAATCGCAGGAAAGAAGCTGAGACGGAGTAACCGACGTTAATGTGGTCACCGTTTTCTGACCATTTCGACGCAGTAAATCTTTTCGGTCCAGTGTGCAGAGCAGGACAAAAACAAAAACGGAAGCATGTATGACCTCGGCCTGCTTGGCACATCGTGCTGTTGTGGAAATGCCTGTTTTCACTCCGATAACGTCAAATGAATCCATGTGGAAAAGGCTGGATGTGTGGGTTGGCACACAGTGGGGGGGATATTTAGTTTGCATCTTCCCAAAACTGACACAGGATTGGTTGATGTAGCTTAGAAAAACATGAACATTACTTGTTTTTTGGTATCTTATCAGCTCCTCAAAGGCAGTCTGACATATTATTGTGCAATGCTCATGTTAAAAAAGTGCCAAAAGCTCAGGAGGTGCGGTTATATAAGGTGTGGTTATATCTCCTATTACATAACAAATAGAGCAGAAGAAGAGCACAATCTTTTCCTCAGTTGCGATACTAGAGCAGGTCTTTAGGTGACTGTGTCTACTGCAAGTATAAAGCAAAATGATGCAGGAGCAGATTATGCTGGCACAGTAAAGTCTTCTCCTCCGGGATCATAAAAGGCTTAGAAAATAATTGAACTTCAACACCTGCTTTATCCTCTGATCTAACTTGTGCTTCCAGGTGTTCTGAATGTGTTTGGTGGGATAATTTATGTAATTAAATCTTCACATTAGCCTTCATGTTCTGCATAGGATGCTGTATTTCACAGGAGCAAACTTGCATCTGCTGCTTACGCAACAATAACAACACGTACTGTTCAAAAAAATGTTTCTGGGCTACATTTACAAGCCTGAACACTGCTGTTGGATGAGAGGGTGGAAGGCTAAGTTAGCTAATTCTACAAATCTTAGTAGGCAAACTACATGTGTATGGGCAATATACATAGATTATTGCTAATAAGTGCTAATTGACAGACAAGTAAAATACTCAAAAAAAAAAAAAAAAAACCTGATGTAGAAGCCTTCTTGAATGAACCGTCTCCTGTAGCAAACCTTGTTATTAGCCAAATAATTCCATTAAAATGCCACAAAGATCTCCATTGGTGCACTTTGCAGTGATCAGAAAATGATAAATCATTCCCCAAAAAGATGTATTTCTATGTGACGCACACTCACTGCTGCTGTCAGTCTGTTTTGGTTAAACAGCATACACTTGTGTGTGGAGACAGCCCTTAAGTGTTTTCATAAACTGACACAGGACAGCACCTGGGACCACCGCCTGTAAGATATGATTTATTAGAGGACTAAACCATCATGGCAAGGCTTCACTGGACTCTATTTTGATTTAATTTACCTCAGTATAATTCTCTTCCCCTACTTGTATCTGGCTTTGTGTGTGTGTGTGTGTGTGTGTGTGTGTGTGTGTGTGTGTGTGTGTGTGTGTGTGTGTGTGTGTGACAGATTTACGATGACAACACAAAGTGAACAGGAGACAGCTGTCTGCTCAGACAGCAGACGTCTAGCAGTCTCTGTTTTTCTCTTCCTTCGTTTGTCTCCATGTCATATGATTCATTAAATTCCCATTTTGCCAAAACTAGAAGCAACGAGACAAGGATGCAGAATATGGTACCCAGATACATTTAAAGTATTTAGACTTAAAGAAGCACTCAGCTGATTTTAAGAGAGCTAAGAGCTCGGGCTTTGGAAACACTTGAAAAGTGTATTCTCATTGTGTAAAATCTAAATACATAATCTGTTGATTTCATTAGGGTAAGCTTAGTTTCAAGGTATGCATTTGCTGTAGGGCTTAAATCTGCGATTCCCTACATTTGACCTTAGAATTGAAGGCGCTTCTCAGATGAGAGGTGAAACGTCTTCAGACGCTTGTGTGAAAAGATTTCTTTCTTTCTTTCCTTCTTTCCTTCTTTCCTTCCTTCCTTCCATCCATCCATCCATCCATCCATCCATCCATCCATCCATCCAAGCTCCTTAGACTATATTGACCTGGATGACTGAGAACCTTCATAGACATAATACAGTGGGACAGTATCAGGTTTAAAGATGATAAAAAGTGAGACTGAGCTGCTACAGAAAACAAAGCTGCTGTTATAACCTATGGTTTCTTTTTTAAATGACCTTTATTGGAAGCATGATTGTCTCGTTCAGAAAACGTACAGCACATAAAATTTCCATCTATCCATTGGAAGTGTCAGGTGTTGCTTTTGAGGAGTCTGATAGCTTGACAATAAAAGCTGTCCTTTAATCTGGTAGTCCACGCACCCTCTATGTCGTCTGCCCAACAGCAATAAAGAGAATACCTAGCTATGATTCTCCTGAACACAGACACTGTTTGGAGGAAGCTCATTTCTGCCACTTGTATCTGTGATCTCATTCCTTTTTGTGCAAAAACAGAGCACACCATTCTGTAAATCGTTCCCACGTAGTTTTAAAATGCGTCTTGTGGCAGTAAAAGTCTAAACAACCACCATATCTAATGAAAATGTTTAATTTTGTCCTTATGCAGCACTGACGAGCACCTAACAGGAAAAGCATGTTGCTAATGCAGGACGTGGCAGTCCAGCAGTCTTATTGTGCTGCACCCAAACCACAAATGACTTTGTCCTTCTAATGTCAGCAGCTTAAAAACCTGCACATGTGTTTTTAGTTCTAAAAACATCTCGTGCGCTTTGCTAAACAAATCTGAAGGTCAAAGGATCAAAAGACAATCAGAATTGATGAGCATACTGCTGAAATCTGAACAAAGGTAGTCAGCTGGAGACCTTGTGGACACAAAATAGACAAATGTAAGTGTCAGTGTGTCTCATAACACCGCTTCAGTGTAAAGAGGTTTTTGGGCAAACGGTAATGAGCTTTAGGTGCTGATTGTGCACATTTTGCTGCATTTCGATGGAGGCGGGCCACCTGCTTCCTCCCTGCTTCCCGTGTTTCTGCACATGTAACCAAACAGACATGAGGATTGTTTTCGGTGTTCTCATCGGACTCTCTTCCAGATCGTGAATAAGCCGATTACCCAACATGTGTTAAATGGTTGTTCAGAACAAAACCTCCACTCCCATCGCCCTGCAGTACCTCCCTCCCTGTTTCTGCTCTTGTTTACCAACACTCTCCAGTCACATGGTCGCGTAATGGCAGGAGCACCTCCACTTCCTCTCTCTTCAGCAGTTGCTAAGATACAAGGTGTTAGTTACTTCGACAATAGCATGTTGACGCAGGTCAGGGCCGAAATTTTCCAGTTAAAAAAACAAAACAAAAGAAAAAAAAAAGGCCGTCTGTTTTGGTGGGCCTGCAGGCAGGAACTGGCTTTTATATTCTTTCACAGAGATGTTCGTGTGTAGTACATTAGAGCTGCTATTGTGCCCTTAAAAGGTAAAATCCAACTGAGAATTTGGCAGAAGAGTCATAGGCAGTTAATAAAACTTCTGCAGCTCCAAAATATTTTTTAGAAAATGGTGGAGGTTTGATAAGAAGCACTTTTCTGCAAAGAGTCTAGCTCTGCGACTCCTTTGTGACCGCACACGGGTCCTCTCCACAGACCAGAGAAAATCTACTATAGCAGGTGCGTGTGTGTGTTTGTTACCAAGAGTGAAGGTTATCGTTGCTCTGTTCTTGACCGCTTAGCTCACACAGCTGGTATGTAGCAAACCCCAGTGAAGGTAAACACATGCACACACGTCTCACACATCAAGTATGCACACTTATCACACATCAAGCAAACATGCGCACATGCACGCACAACTAGAACTGCCTGCATGTGGAGCTGTACACTGATGCTAAGAAATTCTTAGGCTGTGAAAACATGTGTTACAGCATCGTGTCAAAATGGGCTCATTACTCGCCAGCAGAGTAAGATCTTACTTCAATTTGTGCAGCAAGTGCCCAAGTTCACATCAAATGTACGCACGCATACAAACCGTACGAAGCTGTGATGCCGTGCTTTGACAGAAGTCATTGGCTTAACGAGGAGAGCAGATTGATGAAGATGATGGAAAGTAACCGTCTCCCTGTCAGATGTCGTTATACTAATCTGCTAAACTGATGGGACAATGATTTTCAGTGAGCAGTGATCAGGCACATGGGCTCTCTGCGCTGTCAGAAACAACGGGGTTGATTTTGTACAGATTTAGTTTCTTCTTCTGAAACCTTCACACTCTGTAACACTCACACCTGCTCTCTGATTAGCTTCTTGTCAGTTCTAAGAAATCTGCGCACATTGCTTGTTGTTCAAATAGACGAGGAAACAAACCAGTCCCCGGTGAACTGTACAAATCAGTTCATGCAGTCAGGGAGCCACCAGCTGGATTGATGGAAACATTACAACCATATCTGATGCTGTTCAGTTGAATGTAATCTGTCCCTGACATACTGACATTCTTTATGTTAGCCAGCAGGGGGCAAGCCTGGCTGTAAAAAGAGGTAAAAGAATCCCTGATGAGTTTATGCTGTTTTAAATTTAACTGAATAGAACGTGATACGTGATACACTTTTCATTATTTACACTACTGCTCTAAAGTCTTCAGATGCCCGTTATTTCCTTATATTACGTGTTAAGGCAAAAACAGGGTTTAGACAATTCTAACAAGCTTGAAAGTCAATATTTAGTATGAGGACCTTGATTTTTCAGCACAGCCTGAACCCTTTGAGGCATCTTATTGTAATTTCAAATAGTCTTCAGGAATAGTTCTTCAGACTTCTTGAAAGACATTCAAAGCTCTTCTTTGGATGTTTCTGCGTTTTTGTTCTGTTCTCTGTCAAGATGATCTCAAGCTGCTTCAATAATGTTGACTGATAGTGTTCCAGTGTGTGTGTTTTTTTTCTATCCAGGTGTGCTTTTACTGCACTGGCAGCGTGTTTGGGGTCATTGCTGTGCTGAAAAATGAAGCTGTTGCCAATCAGATGCTTTCCAGATGGTATTGCATGGTGGATCAAAATCTGATGGTGTGATGTTCACAATTTTATCAGTGTTGACGAATGATGATTCCACAATTTTAACCGCAAATTTCGAATTTGGACACATCACTCCGACAGACCAGACCTGTTGCCACTAATGCGTAATTTGGCATACCCCACCCTTTTCTCCCCGTTTCTTTTAGCTTAATGAAGTGAACTTAGCTTAACAGTGGCTTCTTCACAGCCGTCCTTTCACTGAGACACTTCTGATGAAGCTTCAGTGAATATCAAATGGATCAACTGAAGATCCAGAAGACTCTTTCAGGTCCTGTGTCGTGTCTTTCCTGGATTTTTTTCCTCTTCTTTATACTCTTTCTTAAGAACATGACTTTCAGATACTGTTCATTTGCTGTAGATAGTTTTTTTTTTTTTTTTTTTTTTTTTTTTTTTTTTTTTTTTTTTTTTTAGGTCTCCCACACTCCACACCATACTGAGATATGAGAGTTTTCAGCTTTGTAGAAAGAAATGTGAACATGTCATGTGTTTTGTGACAGGCTGCTACTAACAGAGCCATCCATCCATCCATCTTCATCCGCTTTATCCGAGGCCGGGTCGCGGGGGCAGCAGCCTAAGCAAAGAGGCCCAGACCTCCCTCTCCCCAGCCACCTCCTCCAGCTTATCCGGAGGAATACCAAGGCGTTCCCAGGCCAGCCAAGAGATATAATCTCTCCAGCGTGTCCTGGGTCTGCCCCGGGGCCTCCTCCCGGTGGGACATGCCTGGAATACATCACCCAGGAGGCGCCCAGGGGGCATCCTTGTCAGATGCCCGAACCACCTCAGCTGGCTCCTTTCGATGTGGAGCAGCAGCTGCTCTACTCTGAGCCCCTCCGGGATAGCCGAACTTCTCACCCTATCTCTAAGGGAGAGGCCAGCCACCCTTCGGAGGAAGCTCATTTCTGCCGCTTGTCTCCGTGATCTCGTTCTTTCGGTCACTACCCACAGCTCGTGGCCATAGGTGAGGGTAGGGACGTAGATCGACCGGTAAATTGAGAGCTTCGCTTTTACACTCAGCTCCCTCTTCACCACGACGGACCGGTGCAGCGTCTGCATTACTGCAGCTGCAGCCCCAATCCATCTGTCGATCTCCGGCTCCCTTCTATCACTCGCGAACAAGACCCCGAGATACTTGAACTCCTCCACTTGGGGCAGGAACTCATCCCCGACTCGGAGTGGGCACTCCACCCTTTTCCAGCTGAGAACCATGGCCTCAGATTTGGAGGTGCTGATCCTAATTCCTGCTGCTTCACACTCGGCTGCGAACCGTTCCAGTGCGAGCTGGAGGCCCTCACCCGATGAAGCCAACAGAACCACATCATCCGCAAAAATCAGAGATGAGATTCTGAGACCACCAAAGCGAAAGCCCTCCGCCGCTTGGCTGCGCCTAGAAATCCTGTCCATAAAAATTATGAACAGAACCGGAGACAAAGGGCAGCCCTGGCGGAGCCCATCACGCACCGGGAACGAGTCCGACTTATTGCTGGCAATGCGAACCAAGCTCTTGCAACGGTTGTATAGGGATCGAATGGCCCGTAGCAATGGGCCAGACACCCCATACTCCCGCAACACCTCCCACAGGACACCCCGAGGACACGGTCGAATGCCTTCTCCAAGTCCACAAAACACATGTAGACTGGTTGGGCAAACTCCCATGCACCCTCAAGTATCCTGGAGAGGATAAAGAGCTGGTCCAGTGTTCCGCGACCAGGACTACTAACAAAGCCTTAAGATGCAATTTAAAATTGATTCATTGCTAACTTGTCTGTTATGTGTAACCATAACAGTGGTTCATCCCTCGACTTAGGAATCAGTCAGGCATAAATTTGGCACCTAAGTCTTAACCAACAAAGGATCATTCCTCTGAAAATAATCAGGTGCAAAACTGGACTGAAAATTGGAGAAAAAGCTGCCATTGTCCAAGAAAACCTTTGAAAGTGCTTCAGAAAGCCTGGAGCACTGCTGCTCAGGACCACTTTAGAAAATTCCAACAAACTGTGGCTCTTTGGGTCATGATTAGGGTAACCAGCTCCCAACAAACTGAAGAGCAAAGAGTTTGTGTTCATCTGTGGGGTTTCAGAAGGGATGCACAGATCAGCACGTCACTTTTTGAGGCACACATTTCTTACCAGATGTTCACTTTTGTAAACCAGAGGCAATCAAAATGTGAGACAATTGATAAAAGCGCCGTGCAGTCCGACAAAAAGTTGGACGCCTCCCTTATCATGAGCCCCCATTAAAAAAACAAAAAAAAAAAAAACAAAACCTCAACGTTTTGAAAAACATGGCAGATTCAGGGACTTCAGCAACCACCAGGTGGCAGCAGAGGTCTTTGTTTCACACTACATCTGCTGCAGACTGTAAAATTCCAGAATTCTTCTACAGAAACTTAAATCCTGAGTGTTTTCCTGTGTTTTTTCTCCATAGCTGCACATTGTTTTAGGGAAACAGCTGTTTCAACAAAACAAAGTCAGACTAATACTCACAGTGAAACACACACAACCAGACACAAGAGTAAACAAACAGAAGTCCTGTTTTGTCAGGAAGAAGCAAACTCATGACACAGATCTGAGTCCATGGGAACTCTTGCTCAGGATTTATCCAACTCCCCTGCAATGTTTGTGGGGATCTCCCAAGTTAAGAAACGCTGAGCAGCTGAATGAAGGTGGGGCTTTACCCGCAGAAACCCAGCACAGGCAGGGATTTTAGCTCGGGAAAACATGTGGGCTAAATGATGACACCCTGTGTGAGTCAAAAGATGGATCGAGGTGGCTGGGTGCCGATAATTACTGACATTAATGCTACAGTACACAGAAAATGCAGCAAGTGCACTGCAGGTTGGTGCAAGCAGAGTGCATGTGTAGACACATTCATAGCATTCTTTGCACCACGCAACAGGGATCAGGTGATGAAATTAAGAAATTTACTGCAGGTTTTCAAGCGTTTGGAACAATAGAAGATTTAATGCTGTCGTCTGTGGAGTCACTTTTGTGACAAGATAATTGTTTTGTCTACAATATTCAGTTTTTAAGACAAACTCCAAAATGAGTGGTTGGCTTATGGATGATTCTGTTTATTTAATGCAGTTAATTATGCAACACAGCATGTATTATTACTTTTGCTATTTTATTGCTATTTGGATGACATTGCTTGGAAAAAATAATTCAAACTAACAGCGAGATTCGGCAGTTTTTCTCCACATATTGCACATAATTACATGGAAAATATATATTTTTAAGCAGGTTAAATGTTATATATCCCACCTGCATTTGCTAGACATCTTCATCATAAACACTGAAAGTCCCGTCTCTTCAGTGTTTACAGGGAAAAAAAACATTACCGCATGTGTGGGTTTCTAACCACTGAGTAGACATTCTTTCAAGTAAAAATACCCAGAGATGCCAATTCAAACACACTTGGTGTTTACAACCTATAAATGGAGTTGAAGCTGGGGCAGAAAACATGTTTGGTTTTTTTTTGTTTTGGTTTTTGAGTGGTGGGGGGAGTGTATTTAAATGTCTTTGGCCAAAGAAATAAACAATTAAAAAATCCATAATTATGTTTGAGTGGTCTGAGGGGGAACCCGATCTCCTGAGCCTACTTTGGGCTCTCTTTTCAAGCTTCAGAATTTATGTCTCTGTGATACTCTCCTCTCATGAAGTAAGGGAGTATAAAGAGTGACAAACCCCACAGAAGATGCAGTGGTGCAATTAAAATTTTACCTGATATAAAAAAGTAAAAGGTGTAATGTTGTGGGAGACCTTTCTTTTTAAACACTGCAGCTTTAAAAGTGTGTTTGTTCATGAATATTTTATGTAAATACAAAACACCTAATTGAGATTCCAAGATTCTTTTTTTTCATGAAGCTTTCAAAATGATTATTTTGTCCCCAAAAGTTTCTTGTCACTGTGAGACTTTCCTGCACACAGTGCTGCTATTTTTGTCCCCCTGACACGTTGGGATCAGGCCGTGTGTTAAGGCCGTGTTAATGCATCACAAGGCTGTTTACTGACCTCCAAGCAGTGAGATTCACGATGAATGGCTCGTGACTCATGTTTGGTTAAAATAGGACCTGGAAATGCCTACCAGTCCACAATGTTTCAAACTTGGGCAAGTGGCGTGTCATTTAGCATGACAAAGACATTCTTGTTTTTACTTTAATAAACCCACCCATCCATCCACCTTCACGTTTTATCTTGTAGCTTCGCTTACAGTGTAAAAAGAGGTGTAAAACTGATGAAAAAAAACATTTAAGGAATCGTGATTTCAGGGATTTGGTGTGTGTACACACACGAGTGATGTAGAGTGTATGTTAGCGCATCATATGTACACGTGTTGGTGCTCACGTGTTTGTGCATGGGAAGCAAATGGAAAAAAGGAAGGATGGAGAGAGTGAGAGTGAGGAGGGTGGAGGAAGAGGAAATTCTCCAACCCCTGCCCCTCTGATTGTGTTGTAAAGGGGTCCAGCCCAGCCCTGTGGGACTGTACGCTCATTCCAAGGGACCAGGGGAAGGAAATCACCCGCCTCTTTATAACCCTTCTCTCCCCCTCCCTCCGATGTCGTAAAGCATACCACAGACCCAGACTCAGATAGCAGCCGGCGTTCCACACTCGTCATCATCTCCTCATTTTGATCGACTTCCATCCCTGCTGTCCTCTCATCTTCTCAATGATTGATGTGAGCAGTTGTTGCACCCCCTCGCTCTATTACTCATCCTCTGCACAGATGTCTTTTTTCTCCAGTATCTTCTCTCTCCTCATCTTCCATCCCTCCTCATCACTGTGCTGCTTTCCTCCTCTCCCTCCTCTCCTCCCTCCAGCAGGAACATTTCTGCTCTGTTTATTCTCCAAAGCACCGACTTCCTAACAAGGTAAAGCCCAGCCTGAGCGCTCCGGGCTCCACGCTTTCACACCCAATATGGAAGTCTTACTTCTTCCCACGTGGCCCAGGAGAGTTGTTTACGGGGGACGGTGCTGGACATCGTCCTGATGGACAAGCACATGGCTTTTATGCTTATCGAGCAAAGTGTGTTTGGTTTCCACACATATGAGAACATTCCACGCGACTTGTGTCACAGCTCATCACATGTGTAGCGCTGAAACACAAGTCTACAGAGCGTTAAAGGGATCCTGCTGTGCTTTTCTTATTTTCTGTCACATATATGCTCTTACAGTGCGGGATGCAAGTATTAAACATGGTCAAAATTTTAAATGATGCCACCTGTGACCTAACGCTCAAGCTTCGCACTGCTCTAAAGACTTTGATTCTGACAGCTTTTTCTAATCCTGGCTCTTTATGTGGTCATTGTGATTGGATATCCCTGTTATGAGCGTGTCAGGCACACAGCCTCTGCTATAGGCACAGAACTCGCACCTGTTGTTCAAACCTTCTGCTCTAATCAGGAGAACGCTGGTTTAAATGGAGGTGTTCAGGGGACTAAAACATCTGCACCACGGTCCAATATAATGAAAAGGATTATTTTGAACTGCAAATACTGCAAAACTGCTCAAAAACAAAATGTGTAGTTTTAGATGATAATAAATCAGTTTTAAATGATGAAGGTGAGTTATGACTAGCAACTTCCTTCCCAGCTTAGCTAGAAGGGACTCCAGTTAGCTCCAAACTTTGTCAGACCAGTAGTATAGGACTCAACATTGACCATATAAGGGCAGATCCCAACAGCACCACATTTGCTAGTCATACTAATGAGTGAAGCTTGGCCTTAAAGGGAGTAGAGCTTGTTTGAGTCAGTGTAAGGACCAGGAGAAGGTTAAATCAAGATTACTTTGACTGTTAATCATGGAGAGCTACTTTAGTGGAGTCTAAGAGTTAAAAAAACAAAAAACACAATAGGTCCACTCTGAATTGTTTTTCCACCAATAATTAGCTAAATCATTGTTTAAGCTATTTATCAAATATTTACTGGTTAAACTTTTCTTCTTACTTTCTTACTGTGGCTTTGGGAAGAGCGCCCGATCCATTTAGAAGCCATCATGGATCTCTCCAGTTGTATATGGACATGAGCTTTCTTATCCTATGAGCATTCCCGTTTGTCATGAGATTACACAGATGCACGTTTCCGAACATCGAGGATTCTCATCTGCTATACGTCACCATAAAAGGCTGATGCTGAAAAACACTTAAGCTGATGAAGAAGCTTACGTGATTGGACAGAAAGCTCCGACCCAGCTGCCGGGCCTCACTGTGATGACGTTTCTGTTATTTCCAAAGTCAAAAATCGATTGTCAGTCTGCACTTTTAAGCCAGTGTAGCCTGCTCAGAGAACAAGAACATCTAAGAGTCCATGACAAATCGGTGAGATTATACAGCATGATTTAAAACTGCAGAGCCTCTGTTAAATGGGCTTTGTGGGCAAATTGTGTCAGCAATTGAGATTTTAGTACTTTGCTCTGTTTTACATCATTGTACGGGCAGTTATGGCGGATTTAGCTGTGGTTTAGATGGAAAAAACAATAAATTATAAGAAAATAATGATTCATAGCAATTTTGATCATGAAAGTAAACATGACAAAAGCCAAGCAGAAGGTTTACAAGCTCCCACGTGAGTTAAGAAAACAGTCTTTGCGGGAATCGACAGTCATCTAAATGAACGTGTTTCATTATTTTTGTCTGGAGTCGATCTCGGTGCTCCCTGACAGATTATGTGAGTCATGCTGTAGAAACAAACCCTTCTAGTTTCACTCTGGGAACTTTCTGGGATGCGCTGTGCATCCCGGTAGGATTTCATGGTGCCTCCCAGATTTGAAGGCCTCTAATTAAGAAGTCAAAAAAGCCCCCCACGTGTGCAAATATAGTCCAGCGAGCGCTTAAATAGAAACTAAATGCCTCTGCATGATGTAAGTACACTTTTTGGATCTAAAAAGGAAGCTTCTCACTTTCTCAGGTTTCAGTTTGTAGACATACTCTTGTTGCACACTGAAATACCAGTGAACACATATTTTATCTTACATTTATCATCTTGCAGCTCACATTGAACTGTGTTGTGCACCTGATGTAAATAATGTTAATAAAGTTCTCGTATGTTAATTTAACCTTAGATTTTAAAACTGATAAGTACCCACTCCTAAACCCCTAACTTTTCTCTCATTCCAAAGAATATAGGGTTAGATGTGAAAGAAAAACTAAAGTCTCCTGAAAAGCCTTGTAGGTTGTACCTTAATCCTTACAGTTGCTGCTCAGAGAACATGACCTCTGACTTTGAGCAAAATTAAGGACTTCAAAGTGCATCAAAGTAAAAGTAAAGAGTTTTGCGTAGCTTCTCCGCATCCAGGCCATTTTTCATTGCTAAAGGCAATAGGACTTCTTTTTGATTCATGAAGACATTTCAGCTCTCATCCACGAGGATTCTTCAGTTCCAAAACTGATGGAGAGTCTCAGGTTTTGGCCTGTTTTTAGGTGGTCCTGAGAGTTGTTCAGTCACTTTGGTCTGCCACGACCACAACAACCAGTCGCAGTAGATGGCCGCCCCTCCCTGAGCCTCGTTTTGCCAGAGGTTTCTTCCTGTTAAAAGGGAGTTTTGTCTTCTCACTGTCACCCAAGTGCTTGTATATGATTTTTGGGGTTTTCTCCATTTCCTCTCTATTATTGTAGGGTCTTTACCTTACAATGTAAAGCACCTTGAGGCAACTCTTGTCGTGATTTGGCACTATATAAATTGAATTGTGTTTGGGAGTTTGTCCCCTGGATGTGTGGCCTTTAATGACTCACATAATTACAGGGTGGTTCATCATCTTTCAGGACCATATCCAGGGTGACACCTCCACTAAACTGTGACTCTCCATCAGGTTTTAGAACTGAAGAAGCCTGCACCAAAGGCAGCTGTCATCTTTTAAAGCATTTAAGACTAAAGGTAAAACATCAGGTGTTCTTGGCCTTGATAACTTGAGCCTCTCAGCAAATAACCATTGGCTTTACTGTCAGTGTCTGATGTTTAACTGTAGTGTCACATCATGTCTTAAAAATAAGATTCTTGAAAACAATGTTGAATAATCACTGACAGAACATTTACTGAAAAGCTGTGCGGGCGGCCATGACGATGTTCCTCAGTATCCTTCTTGAACTTCTCATATTCTTATTCATTGATCATTTTTGAGAACAAAATAAAACGAACAAAAAACAAATGTCATTTTTGGGTGTATAAAACATCAACATGTAATTCACCATGAGGGAGACTCAGACTCATGAGATCGCACTCTGGAGACCAGATGTTTTCCTACTGAGCTAACTGACCAACACACACACTCAGCCACACCATGACTGCTGACATCAGAGAGGCCACAGCAGTCCCAATAAGAGCACCATGTGTCACAGGATAAGATAGAAGATCATTTGCATGTATTTACGTGTAATTTACACATCGGAAACTTGATATTTAAACAAGAAAACAGTCTTTAAAAATAAACATTGTGTGACAGTTTGATCAAAACCATTTCATAACCAAATAAGTTTCAGTCAAATTAACTCTTAAAAAGAGACGTGTGCATTAACCTTCTTAAATGCACTGGTTCTCAAACTTATCTTGGCGGAAAAGAGTTCACACCCCTGCTTTTTTTATCCAACATTAAAGATACCTGCTGCAAATTTAGCGGTATGTCATTGTTTTAGCGTAACCTGCTTTAGAACCGACATTAGATATTGTTCATGCACGTTTGAAATAGATTTTTATATTGAAATTAAAAGATGACTTCTAACTAAACTAAGTGTGTTTGTTTAAAAGAAAAATGCTCAGTCTGAGCTTTTCTGGCAACCAGAGTAAGTCAGCTGTGAAGAATAGTACACAATAGGCGCCACTGCACCAACAAAGTCTTGTTTATCTCCTTAAATTCATAGTTTCCAGAAGCTTATCTGCTTGAAAACAGTAGTTTTCTCCCAATATGTTGGGGGAGAAGCTGCCCCTGAGTTCAAGTATCTTGGGATTTTATTCACGATGATGGAAAGGAGCTGGGCCAGTGGGTTGGTGCAGCATCTTCAGGAATGAAGGCGTTGTAGCAGACTGTCATGGTGAAAAGTGGGATAAAACAAAAGGCAAAGCTTTTCCAGCTACCAGATCTATGTTCCAACCCTCACCTGTGGTCATGAGCGCTGGGTAACAACCAATAAGGCAAGGCTGCGAATACTAGCTGCCTCCTTTGAGAGGTTTTTCTGGTTTCATCCAACAGGTTCTTCCCTCAGTCTCACCTTCCACCTCTGGTCTTTTTACTTTTTATGTTGCAGATTTGTTTAAGCCTGTGCAAGTGCAAAACCATTCACTAGTTGAACTTGGCCAAGAAATGTCAAGATATGTCTTTCACACAAGCCTGGGAGAATTAGCATTTTATCAAGTCTTTCTGTGTTGTCTGTATGTACTAAACTGCTGGCCCCAGTGGAACATTGACTTGACATTCATAGAGTGAAGCTTATAAGAAGGAGGGTCACGCAGAGAAAACTCCACGTGGAACTAAAGGAGTGTTTCAGGGATATCCTGTATGATTAATCTGTATACATCAGAGAGAACATAGTGTTTAGGAAGCAAGAGTAGAGGAAGTATAGGGTTCAGGAAAACACTGCACTGCCACCATAACATAATACAAAACACACAATCTGACTCTCGCACAATGTCAGGACTGGCCACCTCCCAGTTTCATATCAATGACTTGACAACTATTCACAACAGATATTACAACTGCTTTGAAGAATGTGGCTCGAGACAGGAAGAAAAACTCATTACATAAGGCGTAGAGCGTTCCAGTAAAAGCATACAGCCTTCTCCTTTATTTGGAAAGCCTACACCTCGGCACGCTGAGCCGTGTTTTGGTTTTCTGTCCTTCGAGGGAAGCTGAGAATTTATGAGCCGCTGGTCCAGCTGCTCTCTCTTGTTGACCCTTATTGGTGGCCCAGTGGGAGTCCACAGAGAGGCCTTGAGGACAGAAGGGGAGCTGTGAAAACTGTGCAGAAATTCTATAGTTAAACAACTTCTTTAATCTTTGATGAAATTTTCGAGATCTGCTTTAACCATATACTGTACTGGTGCAGTGGCTATTTGAAGAGAGTGCAACTGAGGTTCTTTTTTTCATATCACCTGAATACATCTCATACAATCAGTCATGTTTTAGAAAATGTTTAGAAAAGATGACTTCTTGCTAAAAATAACAAATATGACTGATTTCGACGCTCTTGTGTGACACAAAAGATAACGGCTGTTTCATTCAGTATTCTGAATAAAGTTTGAGAGGCTTTAAAAAAAATCCCAGAAGGTTCCTAGGAGAAAGAGCAAGGCTTATCTCTAGAAGGTGGTCTTAAAATCCAGGAGTAAACCAGGAAAAATTGGGGTACTGGTTGGAATGAAGCAGACAGACGTGGATTTTTATTGTAGCAAAAAAGGTGAGAGAATTAAAATGTTCAAAAAGTGGAAAGTTTCCAAAAACAGGAGGAAAATCTGTCCCTGATCTTTAAAACGGTGCCTAAGATTAATATTCTGGAGCAAGAAATTCAGGAAAACTGATTAATTACTCCAAAAAGCTGATTCTGTTAATCTGGACGTAGCGTTTTCAGTGGGAGAAACGTTTCGTCACTCATCCAGGTGACTTCTTCAGTTCAGCTGACTGCAGGTTTCCCCAACCTTATAAACAGTACATTTGCACAATGACTGAAACCAGCACCACTGAAGCTGGGACTGAAGAAGTCATTGGATGAGTGACGAAACGTCTCTCCCACTGGAAACGCTGCGTCCAGATGAACAGAATCAACTTTTTGGGATTTCCTTTCCTGGATAATTGAGCATGCATCAAGACTGATCATTTGTTGTTTGGGACTAATGAGTAACCTAATATTTTCCAGCTGCAGACCTCGAGATAAATCAGATCTTTTAACTTCATGTGACAGTCGTGTGGTCAGTGTAGGAATCGATAACTGGAGGGTGGCCTGTCGCACAAATGCACAGACGGCTGAAACATCCTGACTCATTCATTGCACTGAAAGCTGTTTAGTCTGGGAGACGATGAGTACTGCAGCCCAAACTCTCACAGTGGTTTCTTTATTATGTCCGGCTGAGTTTGTTTTGATGTGTATCTGTAGATTTTGAGATGCTTCAGTAAAAAGATCATCGCACTGGTGATGATTACACTTTAAAAAGTTCATTTAACCGATGACACAGAGATGAGATCTCTCACTGTGTGTTATCCTTCACAGCAGTGAATTCTAAGCCTTTGCTGGGAGTGTGAGCTGCTGTGGCAGTATCAGCCTGCTAACAGCAGATGCTGTTTGACTTTGACCACAGTACAAACATTGTGGAATTTGAATATACCTCTTGCTTTTTCATGTCTTCTTGACAGCTGCTCAGCGTCATCACTCATAATGCAACACGCAGTCTGAATTTCTCCATAATGTTCAAAAGCTTTTTATGATCTGTGGAGTTAATTGGTTTTTCTCTCCTTTTCTCTTTTTCCAGTGTGCCGAATCGCATGCCACAAGAAATGTGAAGTCAAGGTAAGAGTCCTAAACAATTTGCACACATAAAAAAAAAAACCATAAAGGAAGGCAATGTCGTGTTTGCTGATATTTGAATGTTATATTTAGTAATACCTTCATGCATCAAGTGAATATTGCTTTCCACATGAAGGAACATGAGAAGGGCTGAATGTTCTGTTTATTTGGAGCCATCTACTCTTTAAGATGTGCGTATGTGCACATATACATGCAGATGTTGAGATAGGTGGGGTTTGGGGGGAGTTTATGTTCTGCAGAAGAATCTTAAGAATGTCTAAACAAGTACTCTTTGTACCAGAATCTGTTTATGTTGGATGAGCTCTTGCGTCTTGGAGATCGTCCCCGTGTTCTAAAAATAAAAGACCTCTTGGTGGAGCTGGAGCTCGATTAATGTTGTGCGAAAGCAAAGAGCAAGAAAATGGGAGGGAAAAAAAAGAGAAGCTGGAGTTCGTGCTGGATAATTAGAAAGGTGCAGCATTCATTTAGGGTTTAGGGCAGGATTTGCACACATACAGCACATACCTAAACACACACCCTTCATCTGGTATCCATTATTGGAAATGGGTGCTAGTTGCCAGCGTTGCCCACTCTGTTTTACACACAGGAAATGCCAGGGGCGCAGGGCAGGCGGGCCACGCTGAATAAGAGGCGGTGGGTTTGGTGAACCATGTGAGGGAGGTCTCCAGTGGAACGTTATTAAACAAAATGGCTGAAATTATAAGACCTGCGTGTGATTCCTGTCTCACTGGTGACTGCGTTTCAATATTATAACCTTTACAAATGAGAGTGCCAGTTTCTTAGGATGGTTTAAAGTTTTAGTTCACCAAAGCTAGTGAGAGAGCAGGTGCAAGGGTTCAGGTTTAATTCCACAGCTCTAAACAACCTTTAAAATATAACACATCCACCATCACCCAATAGATAATGTAGCCAGTGACCTCTATGGAATAGTCTTACTGCTGTTTGAAAGAATGTGTGACCTTTATCAGTTTTTTGATTAATATAATAATAAATTTAGGATCGTCAGAGAAAAATTCTCCCACTCCTACAGCTTCCTCGTGTTTACAGATGGTCCAATCTAATGTCTCTTATTCCTCCGTCATTAGTAATAGACTGCTTTGCTCAAGAAAGTTATTTAGTCTTTTAGCTCATGTTGTTGTGCTACATTTATTTGCGCTCAGAGTGCTTCTGTGTAAAATCTGTTTTACTCTGGGCTGATATGAAGTTGGGGAAACGGGTGCATATGGGAATATGTGGCAATTTCACAGCTGATTCTAATTCCGACAATGAATTGTCATGCACTCAAACCTCTTCATGAATGACTTAGACTTTTTTAGTGGGCTTAAAGAAGCAATTTACTACAAATATGTCCAGTTAGGATCTGAGCCTCTTGTAGGGGGAGGTTAAAAACCTTTTGTGTGATTCTCTCTTAACCTTGGGTTAATAATGGTAGATGAGAATAGAGTGGGAGTGTGTGGGTCTGAAAAGTGAAGCATTACAGAAGAGTCTTAATGCATCCTGTTTAATAGCCAGTAGGGAGTATTGTGGTTAAAAATGACTTGCAGTTATATCAAAGTCTATGGGAAGCAGACCTTTCTTTGTTGTTTCATGGTGTCAGGCAATACTTTCAGGTCATATTAAACAGGCCGTTAAGTTTTATAAATTCTGGTTATTCTATAAGAAGATTTTCCAGAATATGCTCATTAGCATGTGGTTTCAAAGTCAGATCCACCCTTCATTCGACACATCCAAGTTGCTAATCTTGAAGCTTCAAAATGACACTTTACAAACGTGTGAGTGACACCAGTCCCTCTGTCCAGCTTTCCATTTATTCTGCTGTGTGCGCCTGTTAGCAATCATTAAATTAATCAATCTTTAGCATCTACAGGTAGCTGTCTAACTGACAGCTAGGTAGGTAGCTGGGGTGATGGTAGGGTTTCAGCAAGGTTACTGTAAACCTAAATTTCATGAAACCTGGTGGAGAGCTGGAGCTTCGGGGGAAAAAACACAATGTTACTAAAGGGAAAAAGAATAACATGAAATTCTGCTGTGGATCCAGATCTCTCACTTTAATGTTGGTAAAGCATTGGTGTTGGTTAGCGATGAGCTTCTGACTTCCCTCATAATATGTACTTTGATCCAGAGTAATTTGAAAGGACCTTATCGAGAAGAAATGTGTCGCTGAAACCTGCAGAAATTACGTCTTTTTCTCCTTTGTTTTCCCTGCAGATCGTGCAATTTTTAAAGTGTGATGAATGGAAGTACACAGTACATGATAACGCTTGAATTTCAGGAAGCCAGAGGTCAAATTTGTTGGAGAAGCCTCGCAAACTGCCAGTGTCTATATATACAAACCTGCAACTTTCCATCTCCAAAAATCACAGCAGCATTTCCTTTTCTAAACATTTCAGCTAAAAATGTCAAGGCTTTGGCAGGAAGCAATTTGCTAAAAAGCCTGAGATGAAAAACAAGGGAGTGACCGCGACAGGGTCAAGCATGATAACTATCGGCACTCAGTCAGGCCTGCGAGACCACTGGCTACATTTTTATGACTTATTTATTTTAAAATCCAGCTAAAGCTCTTTTCTGCGACCTGTCAGCCATATATGATCTGAAATGTTAGGAATCTGAGCGCTCGAAAATAACTCAGAGGTAGGACAGTTCTCGTAAGTACACGTTACAATTATAAATCTCCATCTGGAGATAAGAATAATATACAGCCCATATTTAACCGGGCAGCAAACAAATGGTCACAAAACGCCTCCCCACCTTCATGCCTGTTTACTCACAGCTGGATGTGAAAAATGTGTTAAATCTTGTCAGTAAAATTTTGCTTCTGGGTGATGACAGGAAAGAGCCAAAAACATCACATAGGGTGATCCTGAAAGTGAACATGAATATGTTTGCATGAAGTGATGGTATCTTTCCATTTTTCAGGCTAATTTACAAGTCTCCCTTCTTTATGCATAGTCTCCTTTGTATATATAATATATATATACTTCCTTACAAAAACAGAGAGGCTGGATTTCTGGGACTTTCGTGCCAACTTGCTGTGAAAGCGCTGAGGAAAGGTAAAACCTCAAACTGCTTAGGCACTAATTTCAGTCTAAAGGCATGGCTTGTATGCCTTCCACCCTGCCCAGCAGTTAAATAACAACATGAGTGCATTCAGACTTCAGTTCTAATTAAAATATATTTATTTTTCCCTTTTAGTTAACCTTACAGGGTATTGTGCCAAGAAAACACTGCTGAAAATCGGTTCAGGACACCATCTTTCCAAAAAGACTTCATCCTAGTAAGGACTACTTTCTGCTGGGGTTTAATACACGTGACGTTGAAGTTGTGAAGTTAGAAAGAATTTAACCTCAACTAGAGTTATCAAGATCAAATTCAGGGCTGTCAGTCTTCATTTACCTGAATCAAGGTAGTTATTAAAATATTGGTTTGTTTGCTCCTCAGGAAATTACACATTGATGTGAAAGAGGTAGTGTTGATACCATATAGCCATCCACAAGCACGGACAGGTCTGGAGCAACAGATTTCTCTCAAGAGCAAACTGTAACCCTAAATAAATGTGAGGAAAATAAAAATAGCGGTCAAATCCAAGAAGGATGTTGGTTAAAAACATAAATGATAAGAATAGGCTAATAAGGACAGTAGCCTTATCATTGCCTATTTAACACCAATTCACAATAACAGTTTGCTCAAAGTGCTTTACATTGTAAGATAAACTCAACAAACAGAGAAAGAGAAGCCCGGCATTTCCCCAAGGTCCCCTCTGATCAAGGACTTGGAAAAAAGTGGTGAGGAAGAACTCCCTTTTGACAGGAAGAGACCTCCAGCAGACCCAGGTTTGGGAAGGAGCAGCCACCTGCAAATCCTATATAAATACAGGAAGAGATTCGCTCACTGTGCATTATTTTGTCACTAATGGTTGGTTGCTAGTAGTCAATCTACTAGTGTAATTACTACTCCTTTGTGCTATATGTCAATCAACAGCATTCTTCACTTTCATTGGTAGTTGCTTTAATTTTTTGACTTTTTTTGAGTTGAGACAATATTAACTCTTGACCTGCCAGTACTTGCTTTGCTTTGGGTGGTCTCTTGTTGTTGGGACATCACCAGCAGTCACTATCTGTGTGGACGCCCCTTAAGGCTGCTTTATGATCAGTCTACAAAGGTCTATAGAAAGGAAGTCAAGCAAGGAATGGAATTGCTTTCACTTAAAATCTGTATCTCTATTGACAGTAGTCACTAAAAGGCAAAGATCCTCTATGTACACCAAACATTGTGCTGTTTCCTTACCTTTTGAACATACCTGAGCTAACATGATTTAGTAGTGCGGGGTAATTCTGAAGCTGCGTTTAAAATCATGAAGTTACTTCTATTAAGGAGCTACTTCACTTTATAGTACAGAAATGAACTGCAGTGTCCTTGCTCATAGTAATAAAGGAACCTGCCATTCTGTGTATTTGTGTGGCTTCAAATATAGTATTTGGTGTATGTTGTGTTATACAGCTGAGCTGTCCAGTCGAAGTTATTTGGTTTCTCTGATCCTTGCATGTCAAGCGTGTTTTGAGAAGGAAACCACCGTGTTCCACCATTAATCAGGAGCAACGTGGAAGAGCGTATCATCTCTCCGCCTCTCTGTCTGCTGGTGTTTTCGTTCCGCTTCTCTGAAATGATGAAGCACTTGTTTTGTCAGCTCCTGAAATTCTCAGAGCGCATGCTTTGAAACTGTGGAGAGAACTCGTACGTTTCTTTGTGCTGGCTCGCTTCCACTTTGTGCTTTTGTTATTTCAGATTTGTTGTTTGTGACCCTTTTAGTTCCTTTCACTGAGCACATCATGTTGCAGTTTGAGCTCTGTTGTTGCTGCTTGGAGCTTCCTGATGGATGTGCCCTCATTCGGTTTGCCAAGTGAAAAGCTGCAAATTGCCCCCTTTGTTTCATGAAAGTTGCAACATTATTACTAACACTTGATTCCTTTCCCATTCATCAAGCTTAAATTGTGTTACTGAGCATTTCAGAGTATAAATCTATTGAAATAATAGTCAAT